>NC_060242.1:95000-1386666 GCF_021155785.1 Neodiprion fabricii
TCACGGATAGACGGTTTTGTTCATACACGAAGGTTGGGTAATGTCGATATTACACATAGCCGAAGCTACCTTTGACACATAATGTCTGACGCAAGATCGTAAAAAAAAAGGGTCGGAATAAAATTTCTGTGCTGAAGATTGAAAAGCGAAGAAGCGAAAACCTTGAGAACAATCTTACTTGATCGACAAACTCATCACATTTTCTGCAACACCATATTCAACGGCAATATGGAAGAACGTGACATCACAACAATTTTGCCAGAAGAAGGTGAAGTCCCAAATTTTGCTACAAGATCGTGACGTCTCAAATTGTGAAAGAAGAACGTGACATACATCTCGACGGAGGTCAAATTTTTCAGTGATACGGCGGTGGAATTTTGGATGCATGAATTATACCAAGCATTTTGTTCCAATAGATTCAATGATTGCTTCAATCGTTATATTATTTATTTAGGATTCATAACGAGTTCGATTTTATGCGAAAGTTTCTCACCATTCCGTATGGCCAATATAGGGTTCTGTGTGAATATCATTCCAATTCCATAATTTATATAATTTTTGTCGCTATTTCATGAATTGAAAAATTCGATACAATTAGCATATTAGAATTAAATGTAATATTTGTTTGTTTGATTTTGTAGGAAAGTTTCTGGTTCCTCATTATGAAGGCTAAATAGGTAAATGATAAAATGATTGAAACAATTATTGGATCTATTGGAAAAAAATGCTTCGTATAATTCTTGCACCCAAAATTCCAGTCTCGTACCAATGAAAAATCTGACCTCGCCCGAAATGTCACGTTCTTCTGGCACAATTTGAGATATCACGTTCTTCCGGCACAATATGAAATGCCGCGTTCTTACATATTGTCGTCGGTATATTCGCGTGCTACAACTCATTGATGAGTGGTGCGCTTTGGCCCGTTATTATAAACAAACAAAAAAATCCGTTGAAACGGACCAACAGCTCCTACGCTCCGTCTCTCCTCGCCCTCATGACCTGTACATCATCTATAGGGTAAACGCAAAAGCAGCTATAACGGCGATAGAGCTAAACAATAGATGCACAGTCAATAGAGCGTGCGACGTGACCAAGTACCAACGGCAGCTTGAATATTCCCCGTCGCACACCCTCATCGATACGGGGGATAGAGACACGTTTGCCGTAGCCTGCACGCCAGTAACGTCATTGGAGGAAAACTTATACCTTTGATTAACCGAACGTCAAATGCTATAATACCGGTCAACGGTGGTACCCGTAACGTCCGATCGAAACCTTATAAAGTTGAGTCTCTTTCCTATACAATTCCCGTCTACCTCGCATCCCGGCGCAAGTGCGCTGCGCACCAGATCCGATCCTGCATAACAATAACACTAACAATTACAACAATGACGACAACGGCGACAGCAGAAACAAAACCACAACCATGATATCGGCGGGCTGGGGGAGCGGAAGCTTACCAATTGAAGTGTTCCACATCGAGAGGGGGGGGGGGGTCATGTTGTACGGGGTTTAGAAAGGGACAAGACCAATCGCTTCTGTTGTTACGACTATTCGTCTGCGCGCGCAGCTTGCGCCGACGGTGGGGGATTCAATTGTCATTGGGGTTGAGCTTTCCGCTACACCCTATGGAGACTGGGAATCGCCCGGTGGTGGGGACAGGTAGGCGACGATCGGGTCGTCAGGGAGGAACATCGGCTGGTGTTAGGGTTAGTTTGCGGCGAGGCGAGCGAGTGTGCGCTTGCGTCGCCTTCGGGCCGATCATCGTCTTTTTTTCTGACTGACTGACTGACTGACCGACCGACTGACTGACGGACGGACGTAGGGACAGACAAGACTGACAGACGGATTTTACTGTCTCACAACGAAAAGCTGTCCTTGGCCAGCAATCAACGTCCGGGTCGATAAAAGACTGTCCAGCACAACCTACATCCAGGTATTGAAATCTCCTCCGCCAACAATCCTCACTTACGCCATCGTGAACGACGATGACGGCGACGCACCGGAAGAAATTTGAAGAACTCGACAGAGGAAAATCGGAGGAAAAAAACCGAAAGCTGAGGGCCAGAGTTAAGAAGGAATTTGCGGATAGAGATATCAAGATCAAAAAATCCACGACACCTGAGTTTGGACAAAGTATAACACAGAAAAATCTGCATACCTATATAATTTAGGCACAATTTCGACGACGATTTGAAAACTGTCGTCACAATTGAAAGATCGCGTCACGAGAGGCGAAACTGATCTAACAAAACATGATTAGAAATATCCCACTTCAACGACGTCGTCTGTTAGCAAGACTGAAGAAGATACTAAATCACCAAACTTACATTGCGTCGGTAATATTTCATCGAATTGACAGCGGCGAATACGTAAAATTGCCCAAAGAGTTTTACCTGGAAGCGGAAGAAGACCAGGAAAGACGCGTCAATTACACGAGACGACACGCTTCAGCGAACAGTTTCTGACGTCGAATTGAAATCCCGTAAACCGTCAAGCATCCGATTGTTCTTCGACGAGAGCACCGCTGGACCAAGACCGCCGCTACAACTTGGCAGGCTGCAGACGGTACCTACCCCCTACGCCTGCCGCAGAACGGCACTACTGGAATTCTGTGCGGACACCCGGGCAAGATTACTACTGCTTCGGACATATATCCGTATGGAACAGCTGACGGCCAACTTCTCTTTTACTGACAAACACACACTCGCCAGCCTGGCAATTGCAGCTCGACACAAATTTCTGTATACATGTAATACGTTGCATTGCATGCATAGGTAAGCCTTATAGCATAGTTATTATTGTTATTATTATCGTCATCATCGTCATCGTCATCATATTATTACTTATATTGACATTACTATTATTAATATTAGAAGCAGTTACGATTACCTCATTATTTTCTTTACTCTTAGTTTATATTTTTAACGCAAATACTACAGTGAGATTAATGTTAAGTTACCGATCAAAACATCGAAAATATTCAATAATTTCTATCTAGTCATGCATCAATGCGAAAATTGAAATATCATCTCATCAAGTCATCCATACCACGCGTAATCCACAATCTTTTAGACCTAGTTGATTTTTTGGCCAAACGAAATTTATCGCTCTTTCCACATACTTCGATATTATGCCGTGCCGGCTCGAAAATAATTATACACATATGCGTAAACATATCACTTGATTCTAGTCAGAGAAACGAAACAAAAATCTAAGTCAGCATTGAACATATCTAGTCTACGTAGAGTATTAATTTAGAAATGTATCGTTGCACGTGGTCGAGCATAGAGTGGAATCCATCGTGAAAAAAATCGGGAAATTCAGAAAATGCCGTGGGTGGCCCGGACTTTTATAGAAAAATGTAAGTTTCGTTATTCTCAATTACGCGAGCATTTCCCTGCGGGAGAAAATTTACAATTGAAACTCGTGTTCCACCTCTCGACCCCATATATCGACCACATGTTATGATTCTGCATTACACTGCGAATAATTTACGAGCATTGACGCACGATGAACTGTAGGCATATAAAATGATTATAGTCAAAGTGTCAAATGAACGTGTATTTCTCCTGAAGATTCATGTCCAATTTTTTTTTTTTTCTTTTTTTTCTGTGTATTCACCACACCATTGAAACTTTGAACATGCGTAATGAACCGAGATCTTTGAACACACGGATACAGGGCAGGCCACAATTAAATGCAATTCGTATGTCAGATTATAGGCATAATTATGACCACGAGTGGAAAACGAATTTTCACCAAGATTCCTAACGTTAGTTATACTTTTTAAATATAGATATCTAGCTGTGTCCGTATATTAGTCTTTTGAATCATGTTTTAGAATTATTTCACTTATTGCGAATTATTTCCGACATGTATACGCGTATACGACCGATTCGCCTGAAAAAAAATTGATAATCCATATTTTAGTAGCAGCTAGACAAAGGAGAGAAACAAATTTGCCTAAGCCCGCGTATGAACCAGTGCCATAAAACGACAATCTGAGATAATTTATGTGACAATTGCTGCGAAATTTCAGCAGATCAAGGTGACCTGATAAAACTTTGTAGAATTCAGAATTACTTTGCGCAAGACGACTTAATCGCAGATTCTTATGACACTAGGGGTCGGATAAAGAAACATTTACTCTCCCCCTAGCGTATATTCCCTGACTTTTTTAATCGTCATTTATTCTAGGAATTTAATTATTTCATCTTGGTATAGGCCTAGGTAAGGCGATCGTTCAGTTCGGGAAGCGTGCCAGTATAATATGTATAAGCATGAGTATATTTTTCCTCTCCCCCTTTTACACAACACTTTCACCAGAACATGATTAGGAAGATACGATTTACGAAAATAATAAGCTACGTACAATATAAATTGAAGCAAAATGCGTGAACAGTTTTGGAAGACGAGGTTGTGACAGATGAACGTTAACTGTTGGACCGCAACATCGTATGTAATAACTAATGTCGACAGTACATGTCGTCCCCTCTTTTCGCTTCTGCCAATTGTAAGAATTTTAACAATACTGCAGCAAAGTGTGCACGGTATTATAGAATCACGATTTCTATATTAGAACGGAGTTTATATTCTAAGAAGTACAGAATGCCTGAACGGCAGCTAGTAGATTTAAACATGTATATAATAATTTCCCGCTTGTAAATTTAACTTGTTACCATATTTCATCCACCGAAATATTGAAATCAGACTAACCGTCTTTTCCTCGTGTTTTCATAACAAATCATTGAGAAATCGTTTTGCATTTCTCAATAAAACATAATGTATTAAGTATATATGTGTAGAACAACTTTTTCGCAAGACCGTGTTCAATTGATTATTTAATTTAAACGAGAGTGTCTCGCCACAGACGATAGATAACCAATGAAAATAAAACATTCGCTGTTCCTGATAACAAAAAGTAACAACCTGACGTACAACAAAATTTTCACATACCTATTTTTCAATTCGATGTTGAACATGGCAGGAAAAAGTAGACAATTATCGAAAGATTTATCCGCACAATAGTTTGCAAAACTAGGAAACTAACAAATCAGAGGCTCCACCAAACTTATTTATAACATATTCTTCACGCTGACTTAATAAGTTATACGTAGGTCCGACGAATTGGGCGTTAATAGTAATTCGCAAATAAATGATCCACGACGCGAGTTCCACGATAATGATGCGAAAAATTAACTTTCCACACGGTCATTGATTCCTCATCGTTCACAGCTGGAACCCGTGAGTGCAATGCCAATTGTCAACCGATACTTGCAACGGTAACCTCTACACCCAAAGCGACCCGAAGCTTGCACCACTGTTTCTCTCTAGCAATCAAAGATCACGTGGTACGGTAACAGTCAAATAATAATTCAGATACTCACAGTCAGCGAAAGGGGGCCATGAAGTTAATACGAAGTCATCGGGTGTTGTCACTCACTTGTGAACGGCAAAGAATGAATGGCCCTGCATACCCTGGGAGTATACATCTGTATATAATATTACTACCGACATAGTCTGCAGTAGCTATTTATAAGATATGAGGTATAAAACAAGATGAAAAATGTACATATATAGAGAGCCGGAGGAGCTCGGGAGAAAGTAATATATGAAAGTATATTGAGAGTGAAGTCTAGTCACAAATATTACTCGTGGACAAGAACCTGAAAAGTTTCGCAAGTGACGTGTCGTGAATGTTGAAAAACCGATAGCATGCAATAACAGCGGCAGCAATAGCAGCTCGTACAAAATTTGATAGATCAATATTGTATCCGCGAATGCCTAGAATTAGACTGATATATAACAACCATTTGCCACTAACGATAAATCATTGATAAGCTCGACACTGGACTTCCGCACAGCCAAGTAGGGTATTTGATCTCAGTCCATGAGTTCATCTAGTCTGTAAGATTTGAGAAATCATTTTCATAGGTATAAGACAAACGTAAGATTGTAATCTGTGTAATCGAAGGATTAATTGTAAGACAAGTAACACTATGTATCTATATCATATACGCATTGTCAGCTTACCATATTTTTCTAGTCGATTAGATACCTATACTCTATCAGGCTTATTGTTAGACGTGGAAACAAGCCACCTTAGCGTCTACGGACGGGGGCAACCTGAGTTTCAATTTGCCATCTCGCTAACGAAATGGTAACGCCCTGTTGCCTATCTATAGGCGCCGAGGTGGCTTATTTCCACGTGCAAGCCTGGTATATGTATACCTATACCTGTAGTACCCACAAGGAACGAAGAGCTATACCGATGATTTTTAATCAATTTACGACAGAGCTTTCATTAGCTTCGCCGTAACAATATAGCTTCGTCCCTATGCTGTATATTAACCCTTCAAGTATCACACGTACACTAGCGCTCAAAAGTATATTGATAATATGAAATCCGTTATTACTTTGACCAATCGTTTTTCTCACTTTTCTTTATTTTAACTTTATTTTCGAGTAATGGAGAGTTAATTTTTAACAATTATGTAGAACATCGAATTTTTTTCAACAAACAATATTATTGATTTTCGTAGTTTATTCTTGCATGTAATTAACTCAATTACTATCTTTGTCAGAATACTTTTAAGCGCTACTGTATATACCATGAAACTGTTCGATGAACTCTGGTTACGGAATCGTAATTCATACACACATACACACACACACACACACACACACACACACACACACACACCTCTCTCTGCCTTAGCCGCCATCTATAAATAGGCTAAGTTTAATATTCTCTCATTATTTAAAGTTCAATTGACCATTAAAATCTTGACCATCGATGTAAGTTCTTGGCTTACTTTTAGTCGTACAATACTTGATCTTTTAGAATACTGTCCCACGTAATTTATCGATTTATATTGTATACGTCATATGTATAATCGTTTCTTCAGCGTACACGTATTTAACGATAATTAGTTATACGCTTCAAACTCGATCAATCTTTGTCATTTGAACAACTGATACCCTTTTTCTCCTGTTTTCCTTCATCCCTATTTCTTGTCGGGTTTCAAGTAATATTTTGCCATTTATTCTGTCGGCACCGGTAGTAGCCAGCACACATTACAAATATCACACGTTATACCAATATCAAACTTTCGATTATACATATGATATATAAATATTGTTTGTGCACTCGTCGTGTCGTGTGTTTTGCTCGTTCACACTCTGTATTATTTCACTGATACAGATTACATCAACATATATTCGTAGGTATGACGTTTATCCTGTGTCGCGTAATTATTCGTTAGCATACTCATGCATATGTATACCATGTATGTATATTGTATACATGTACTATCTTACATACATAATTATGTATAAAATATTTCATATAATTTTCCTTACCTATACATGTATGTAAAATGAAAGAAAAAACCAAAACAACTATCTGGATCAACAGTCTTGCCCGCTGATATATTCTATACATTTTGGCATAACGACTATTCATACCAATACCCGCAATCACTTTCAAAGCTATATACTGTATTACTATAATGTTTCAATGTATGCATCACTGTGTGACAAGTAAAGTATTTTGTAGCAGCTGAAATTGTTGCATCTGTTACTTGTATCATCGCACAATACCACAATAATTCCTTATAGCCCCGTAATATTCGGAGAACCTTCGTGCTCCCAGAACCATTATTGCTGGTTGAAATTGCGTAGACATTTGAACAGCATAAACAGAAAACCATGTGAAAACGCACCTTGGGAATAGGAATTTTTACTATACTCTTCAATAGCATTTTCTGCTTTCGAATCTGTTCGAAGTATTCAACAGGGATAATACTGATGCACTTGACGTACAGTAGCGATCGATAGTGTTTTGACAAAGATAGTAATTGAGTTAATTACATGCAAGAATAAACTACAAAAATCAATAATATTATTTGTTGAAATAAATTCGATGTTCTACATAATTTTAAAAAATGAACTCTCGATTACTCGAAAATAAAGTTAAAATAACGAAATGTAAGAAAAACGATTGGTCAAAGTAATAACGAATTTCATATTATGAAAATACTTTTGAGCGCTACTGTGTATGCTCACCAATGCCGCTGGTGGAGGCAGAGGCCTGAGGAAATTGTGGACAAACCGCGTGCATAGAGCGACGCAGACCGAATGTTTAACATGCTTCAACTCTGCGGTGTTTTTTGAACCAGTTCTAATGTTTTATGCTTATTTTGCTACCCACAAATATCTCGAGTGATCCTCTGAAAAAGTGTTCTACAAATGGTTATCTCTAAAGTGGATAAAAAGAGATTTGTGTAAGAACGGCACGACAGATCTTCGTCAAAAACTACGTTTATCAGTTGCAGGTATAACTACGTATACAATTGTGTGAAATTTCTCCAATGCTTTTCGTATAACTTATGGGCATCTGATAAGCGAGCACAATGAGTCCGCAAACATTAGAATCGGATGAAAAACGGCACCGTTCAAGGTGATTGTACAGTTATAAAGCAACATAATTATAATTTTATTATAATACAAAACGGTAGCGCGTAAAGTATATTGATCAAATTATTACGTTTGCAAATTAAGATGTTTCTCCTAATGATGCAAAAAAACAGGCTAAAAATGTGAACAAAAGCTTCGACGTCCATTATTAATTTCAAACTGCTTTAAAACCGTAAAAACATTCAGTAGATTGGTTCGATTCTACTCTGCGATGAGTCATTTTACTCAGAAGATTATTCGCTAGCGTCCCACCGTAACATTTCTTTTCATTAAATCAGTATCATTGAATATTTAAAATTTCAAGATTGTGCCGATAACTATAGATTGCTATCAACAAATAGTCATACGGAATTGACTGTTGCAAGAAAATTTTCTTGATGCAGTGAGTTTGTGAAAAACCGGTTTCTTAACAAAATCAGCCATAAAATATAGGAACAGAAATAGAAAAATGGACCGGGGATTTTGCTTTTGAATTTTTTTAAAGCTAATCTGTGACCGGATGATAATTCGTATTTCCCATTTCTATTCGTTACCTTTGATACATCGTGTAGTCAGCTGAACTTTCAGAGTCCCTGATACAGGTTCATACGACGTATGATTACGTAATGTATGTACCAGAAGAAGACAAAAAACGTGAACAACATGAGAATAAAGAATGTAGTAGGTGATCTACCTCGAAAATGCGTCGCATTATCATCGTGCATTGTTCATGAGTACGTACCATTCGAGTACGAGTCTCTGTTAGGTATGCAACAGAACGAGGGTTGAAGAATTCTGTATGTAACATCTACAGTTAAGGGGGAAGACGGCATTTTTGTAAAAAAAATAAATAACACGCGGGTATCTGCATGCATCACGTCCGCAGGGACCTCCATGTAATATATAAGCGATACAAAATAATCTTCGTACAATACCTACATGCACTTGAAATGCAATTGAAGACAATCGAGTGGCACGGTTTTCATTAAATTTTGTTCCTTTTTCCGTTTAAATCGATTACTCGCCGGAAAAATAATTTCCCTTACGCGGTACTCGAGTTATAGAACTTCACTTTGAAAAACTACAACTGTTGCATACACCTCGCATACCCACATTGTGCGGATACGCTGCCCTTCGACCATTATACATTCGGTTATTGATATCACAAACGACAGACGAAGAAGTTTCGAATAGCGAACAACTCTCGATTCAACTGGGTACCGGATATCAAGGTGTACAGTAACAACGTCCTGGCCGAGGGGAAAGACTAAGGTTGATCGTAACTCCTACAATTGTAGTTGGTAGTCACGATAAATGCAGTGTTTACTGCCGGCTATCGTACCCTGCACATGAGAATGCTAGGAAGTTGCGGATTCGATTTTTAAATTGTCGAATTGTATAGACTATTGTTCCTTTCTCCAAACCAACGGTCAGTCAGCCAGTTTCCCCCTTTACTTGAAATCAATGGATGAGAATAGAGGAGAATGTGTGATATGGTGAGTGTAAAAAATATTTACCACTGACGTTGGCGTTAATTGCCAATGTCCTACAATCGGAGAATATGCAAATTAAATATCATTCGCATACTTCTACAAATGAGCCCTCTCCGAGGCGCAATGAAGTTGACAAATCAAAAACCCCTTGCCGTCTCTGTTTTAATTAAGTGGGGACAGTTTTTATTGCAGGGGCGTAATTTTGAAATAAAAAAAAAATCATAAATCGCTTACGGTTGGTAAAAATGTGGAGAATCATGAGTGCTTCATATGGAGTACTATATTACGGAGAATCGAGGATTGATTACCAAAGATGGCGGGGGGGGGGGTCGATTTGTCGATTTGACGTGAAAGAACCCAGGAAAAACCGACGCGTAACCTGGAGATCTCATCGTCGATTGACTCGAGTAACTCACGTTTGGTTCAGGTGAGTTGGACGGCCGATAGATTCTCAATAGAATTACTCGGGGCGTCATCTATGAACGTGAAATCGGACCATAAGTAGACTAAACGGTAATAGATAACATTTAGATCCGGTATTACCGTATAGTATTCAATCGCTGATCTCTTATTTAACGATCAGCGAGTAACTGGCGAGTACAACGAGAAACCGTGTGTATCTAGCGTTGAGTAACTATATTCTATCAAAGAGAGTCATCGCCACTTGCAGGGATATGTATGCCACAAAAATTAAGTAGCCGGCAGTAACTTACCGACAAACAATGATTCTGGCAGATCATTTTTATACCTACCTATACGCGACCAGTAATGCCGGTACGACTAACTCACAATAGGCGTATCTTTCGAGCACGTTACTAATGTGTGTGAGACCTGTGTACCTTTACGGCCGTCAGCGCCGCTTAACGTGGATGCCCGACAAACTTGTACGGTGATTCTGTAGATGCGTGTACACAGCAATGCAAACACGTTTTCTTTGCTTGCGAAGTTACGCTAGGGGCCCTATGCTCACATACCGGCAAGAATGTCTGCCTTGGATTACTCGATGTATTTAGCTACGTATCTATAAAGAGAACACAAGAGTTGAAAACATTGCGACGATAAATTCATTTGAAATTGGGGACGAACGCGCAGCATTTAGATTTTTCAGTCGAATTTTCATTTCCAATGCACGCGTGCGTACAAGTGTGTATGTATGTATGTACTGGCACGCGTGCAAAGGTTTAAATCGAACGCGTCCGCAAAGGTCATCAATATCCAGCATTTTCGTGTCGGGTAACCAAGGTTTTCAATATTTTACAACACGTTACGGGCAGTTACGGGTCCCCCGACGCACCTGCTAGCACGGCAAAGTTTGGACAAAAAGCATTATTCCGTTCTCCGTCTACTTGATCGCAAACGAATGTTAACTCAGTTTGTTCAATACACATCGGGGTACCATTGTTATATACGAAACCTAGCTCAAACGATCCACAGATAACTCTTATCCGCTGTAATAACGATGAGAAGTACTGCACACTCGTCAATGCCAAAGTATCACACTCGGTTGACCCTTGAAGCCGGTAATTCATACCCCTGCAGTAACTGGCAGTTATCAATGAAATTACGAATCAAGAAGAGGCTGTAAAATTATTTGGCTTTGGAATTGATTTACGGCCCATAACTGACGGTGGTAGTATTTGTAAATGAACGAATTCATTCCTGTTGACATCAATACTTGATTACAAAAAATTCTTTTATCATCCCGATAAGCCTGCTGATTTTCTCTGGCTTCGTATTATAAGTCGAGTAACGTGTACTCGATTGAGGTTATATTACAGCCGTTGACTGAAAACGAGTTCCTCGATCAATGCAAGAACACACGATACAAATACTATTTTGTATTTCCAGTAAGCAATGCTAAAACTTGTTCTTCAGACCCAGGAGGGTCAGCAGATAGAAGTAACTGTAAGCCCGGATGATACATTCGCAGACTTACAGCGGCTGTACGAAAGTCCAGAAAATCCTGGCCTGTTCGAACTTCTCAAGCACCTCATTACCAGCGGGATAGACGTGGATGCGAGAACCAAAGTATTCGATTATGTTACAAACAGTAGTAAGTTCCTCCCCTTTCCCATCCCCAATTACACACCCGAGTAGGTCCCTCTTGTCCCAATTTAAAACTACTATTATTCCAGGTTCAACAGAATGGCTGGTCGAGGAATCGCTGGACGACATTAGCGGTCTACAAACAGTCGATACTTTACAAACTATAATCGAAGAGACACGGATAAAAGAATGCTGTGTAGAAGACTGTTCCAACACTAACCTGACAGCGCCGAATAAAGTCTTTTTTCCATTGCCCACTGAGAAAGATAGGTAGGGAATTATCGGATGTGTAAATTGTAACAGCTAAGATGGAACATTTTCATTTCAGATTATCTGCGTGGTTGATGGGAATAGGGAAACCAGATCTTCTCAATGTGGGAATAGAATTTTCCACCGACATCGCAGATGAACACTTTGTTTGCGCAGATCATTTTGCACCTAGTCAATTTTTAAAGGGAACTGATCAGGTACTAAAACGACGAGCCTGCCCATCGCTGACACAGATCAACATAGAGGATCGGGCAAGTTCTTTGTCAAACCAGAAGCAAGATCCGTTGTACTTAGAAACTGAAACCTCGGGTTAGTTATTTGCACATAGCTCCAGCATCATTAATAATGTGGAACCTCCTCATATTGCTCGTCGTCTTGTTAACAATCGTATGTTTTTACAGACAAATCACGTTTACCACAGATAATGGAAAGTAATAAGGATCTCGGTATCACAAATGCGTTCGATAGTGCAATACTAGATGAGCTTGACATTTTTAATGACGTAACTCACCCAGGTCGATTATGCAGACTATGTGGCGAGCATACCCTAGATCCTGTTTATCTCTTCTCGCCAAATGATCACAGCAACAACAAATGCACGGTGGCTGATAAAATAAATATATGTCTACCAATTACGGTATTTCTTTTTTTAGCCATACCCTAACACTTGCACAAGCAATCGTTCACAGGCAGTAGTCGCTTCGATAATATAATATAACGAGTCTCGGTAATCTTTCAGGTAACCGCTAAGGATCCCCTGCCGAAACAAGTATGCGCACAGTGTTTGGAGAAACTTGACACATGTCACAAACTTGCGACGACATGTCTAGAAACGGAAGACAAATTGAAATCAATGTTCGAAATGAAAAAATTCCACGTAAATGTAGTCAATGACAAACGATGTCCGTTATGCATTTCTGGGAATATGCAAATTGTAACCAAGAGTGGAATTTACCGCAAAGATAAAGCTGAAAGTTTTCCAGAGATATTGAAAAATTCCAGTGCCCGCACTAGACAAGTGTCACCCTCTAAGAGCAACAATAATAAAACGGAAATTTTGAGTTCTGTTGATAGAGAACCTCTTCGGGGTAGGTAAATATTACTTCTTTGGTTATGAAAACCAACTTGGATCTCCCGAATTCACGAACTGTTGACAAGTTGAGATCTATCCTCAAAAGTCCACTTGAATACAATCGAGATTCTTACACTTTTTTTTTCCAGATTTCTACACCGATATTCCTGCGTCGATAACACAATCGGAAGACTCGATCAAGAATGAAAATGTCCCGCTAAGGTTGCCGTCGTATTTATCACAAGGTGAATTACTCTGTTCAATCTGTTCCCAAAAAGAAGACAACATTGAACAATTGACTGAGCATGCAAAGCAGCATAATGGATACCCATGCACGATTTGTGCAGATGTTAACTTTAAAACTGTAAATGAACAACAACTACACTTTCTCAGACACGGGGTTAACCGTGGATATTGCGAGACATGCTCTCTGGAATGGACGAATCCCACAGATGCTGCAGAGCATCTTAAAATCTGCAAACCCGAATTTTGGAGCCTTGAGTGTGCACATTGCGGGGAAAAATTTCCTCACATTGAAGCAGGAAACAAGCACAATTGCCAAATGTTGATAACAGAAGTGGAAGGGTAATAGAATGTTAACGACATTGAATCTCTACTATGACAGTTTCTATCATTGAAAATATATTACAATTGTCATACAATGTGTCATTATTTTCTTATTATAGGTTCAAATGTGATCTGTGTGGGAAAAAATATATGCAAAAAATTAATCTAAACATGCACATGAGGTCACACGAAAAGAGAGAAGCGGTTTACTACAAGTGTTCGTTTTGTAACAAACAATTCACACGAAAAGGAAGTCTCCACAAGCATGTTTCGACGTTGCACAGTGTAGTCGAGTCGGCCACAAGTCCTAAATGTTACAAATGCCGAAAGTGTGACGAGGCTTTTGTAACCTCGGCCAGCGCCGAAGCTCACATAACAGAGAAACACTTTAGTCAATTAATGATAGCAGATGTGAGTTTTACAAGCAATCAATTCACCGCGGATGAAATTAATTTGTCCAGAGTGTACATCTGTGAGTACTGTGAGCGTTGTTATACGATCCCTAGTTCGCTACACGACCATAGGCAGAATGAACACTACGAAAATTCTGACTATCAATGCAACATTTGTAACAGTTCGTTCGAGACCTACAAATCGTTATCACGGCACAAAACGTTACACATTAAAGAAAATGACTTGGAAGATTTAGGCATCAAGCAGTATTATCTCTGTAACTATTGCAACAAGACATTTTTACATTATGGTACCTTGATGATTCACACGTCTCAACATCAACAGCCGTTACCGTATCTATGCAGGCTTTGCAACTTCCAATGTGCGACTTACAAGGAGGTGGCTGAGCATAGGAAAAATACACATCCGTATCAGTCAGTTTTGCACGAACGACCCAATAATTTATATCACTGTCAGTACTGCGAAAAATCCTTCTGCCATGAAGTAGCATTAATCAAACATATCAGAATGCATACCGGTGAGAGACCTTACAAATGTTCAATATGCGGAAAAGGCTTCTCTCAAACATCTGGTCTATATACACATCTGAAAGTTCATTCTAACCTGAGACCGTACACATGTCCACAGTGTCCACAGACGTTCAAAATCAAAGGCGATAGGGATAATCACGTAAAAAAACATTCGGGAGATCGTCCTTACAAATGTGATTTTTGCGAAAAGGCGTTCATGACGCAGCATGTCTACAGCCAACATCGTAAAATACATACAAACGAAAGACCTTACAAATGTGATGTTTGCGGTGAGGCTTTTAGAAGGTCGCATGTACTTACAGTCCACATGAGACGTCATACCGGTGCAAAACCGCACACGTGCGACATGTGCAGTAAGGCTTACAGGCAACGCGGCGATTTATTAAAACATAAAAAAATCCAGCACGGCGTAACGACCATCAATTCGAGTGGCGCGGTGCCTAGTTCTAGGACCGCTCTTCCGTCTTCCAGTGATATTTCGAGTAGCACGGAATCAACAACCATTTTTCCAATCGTTTGACTAGCTGAGAGAACTGTATGACAGTGTATGTACCCATTCTACCAAAAAACAATTTTATGGTATAATTCTCGCTAAATCCGATTGTATTTATAGTGTTCAATCTGCATTTAAATATAGAAATAGAAAGTGCTTTCTACTAAATTGAGAGTTGCCTTCAACTTACTGAATATAATGCAAACTCAGGATTTCTTAGATCTTTAGATTTATTTTGACACCATTGTGAATCAAATAACTATTGTAAATATATCGACAGTCTTTCAGATAAAAGTATAATTTGACTGATTACAAAAAAATTCCTGCAGTTTGATGATAAACAGAATCAACTGAAGGAACACGATGTAGAAACTTGTTTCTTCCTTCTCGGAAAGATGAAACAGTATTATGTTAGTCAGGAAAATATTATAAGATACTTAATTTATTTGTCACATATGATGTACATTATCTTCTCTTGAAATAAACAGATAATGACATTAACTTGCATGTTTCCTTAATCACTCTTCACAGGTTGTGATTTTTTAGTATCTCTTATTTTCAACTCCGTTGACAACTGACAGCAACAATACAAAACAGACAACAATGTAACGAAGCTTTTCCACGAATCTACAAGAGGATGACAAACAGACAGTTCGAATCTTGACAGTCTTACTTCTGCTTCTTCGGGTTGTTAACATTTTATTGAAGGAGTAAAATTTTCTTACCGCCAAGTATCCTGCGCACAAATATATTCCCAATCTCCTGACCGCCAAAGAAATAAAAATTGGAGATTGCTGACATTGCTAGCAACGGACTTGCCAACATACAATGAAAACGTCTTGCATTCGTTGGCCCCATGAATTTTCTCTGAGTCTCTATGTATATTTTAGTGCTTCCAATTGTCCTTGCCAAACTTTCTATTGTTACTCCAATAAAATTCAAAACCGACCACGTGAGTATAAACATTTGCGTGCCATGCCAGACATACACAAGTGAAAAACAGAGAAATGATGCAAAGACTTTTTGCAATGCAGATTTTGTACCAGCAACTGGTAAGTAAATATACCTGAAAAATAATCGTTACTCGTCGAGTCAAGAATTGAATTAATCCAGATTCTAATCGCAAGTAGACGATAGGCAGATATTTTTCAACTTGCCTGAGAAGAAAGTTGTGCAACCCTCTGTCAAAATACTTCCACATATCAGAATACAAGTGAATTCTAGCGATACATTTAGGAGTGTACAGATCTGCAATATTTTCAGCGCGTGCGATCACGCTTGAGAATCCATATACCACAACATATTTGTTCAAGAAGTACTGTCCCATGCAATATCCGAAACCATATAGTGCCCAGCTATTGAAGCTATGTAACAACTATAAGATAGGGAATTTTAAATGCCTGCTGGAAATCTTGAGTAGTTAAAATGATAATTTAAATAATTTCTGTTCTAAGGAATTCACTCTTACCTCGGAGTGAAAGTGAAGTATATTAATATACAGAAAGTGTAGGGAAAACTCTGTGAAAAGTATCCAAAAAAGATATCGAAATAAGCCAAGAATAAACGACGTGACCCTCTTGAATGTCCATTTCTCGTACAATGTGTTGATCTAAGAAATAAATTGTCAATTACAAATGATCGAATCACATATAGTAATGAGAAGGCCTGTACATACCCCGTTGACAAAATCGTTGTACAATATCAACTGACCAAGAAACAGTGTGGGTAGATAAAGACAGTAGGCTAATATCTGTACGAATTCTTCAAAGGATTCGTCAAAACTTTTGCACCGATATTTAGCCATATTGTCAAAGCTGAAACCAATGCTTTTCAATTGCATCCAAGCCAGGGCGACTGTCAATACGTTATATTCATCTTCGTCAAGTTCCAACCATTTTTGCACGATACAATCTGTACTTTTTACAGCATTCAGTACGACCAAACAGGATACATGAAGTGTCCATAGTATAATTTTGCTTCGAAGAGGCACAAGGAGCCATGCCAGAGTCGGATGAATTAACAAGAAGATTATGGCTGGTGACCCGACAAATGACCAGAGAAACGTCAAACTTATAACAATGTACCAACAGCACAATAGCTGAGGGAAAAAAGTTTGTTTATGCACTGGTCAGTACAGGGGCAAATTATAATCTGTGGCAATAAATTCCAATAAAGGAATGCATCACACAATTGATCATGTCTAAAATTACCGTAGAACTGAAGAAATATTTAACTATTTGCCCAATGAAAATTTGAACGCAAGCCCAAGGTAAAATCCTATATAACAGCGGAATCCAGATCCTCCATTCCGGGTCGGCGGTATCGCGCTTACCACCAATCCATTTCCATCCGGGACTAAAGTCTCCATAAACATCATCGTA
Organism: Neodiprion fabricii; assembly: GCF_021155785.1. NCBI lineage: Eukaryota > Metazoa > Arthropoda > Insecta > Hymenoptera > Diprionidae > Neodiprion > Neodiprion fabricii. The sequence continues at coordinate 112,727 of NC_060242.1, forward strand.
ATACCTAAAGTCTGGAAACAATATTTGTGGAGGATTTATTTGTTTCAATTCAAAAAAGGAGAAGTCTGAAGTCGACAGATCTAGCCACTAACTCAAATTAATTATAATTGAGAGGAATTTCCGGCTATGGGACTACAATAATAATAGTAATAGTAATAATAATAATAATAACAACAACAACGACACGATGACGATGATGATGATGATGATCAAGATGATAACAACAACCACAACAACAACAACAACAACAACAACAAGACCAACAACAGCCATTGTTAAATTGTAGTGAATTTTTTCAAATTACAGAAGAAATAAATTATTTTTGAAAGTTATTCTTACATGAACTAGAATGCAGGTAAAGATGATACATTCCGATGATTATTCCGCCAGTCCATCCGCAAAAATATATCCACAATTCAAGGCCGTTAAGAGCAACGCTTCGCTTCATTTTCCGATGAGACAACAAATGAAGAAAAAAATTTATCCGACAAATTCAAAATCAGCATCATACGGCCAAGCAAACTTCCCGCGATTTCGTTTCGATATATGTAATTCTAATTTCTGTGCTCTCGGCTTGGGCGCAGCTTCATATCTCGGAGACATATGTCGATGTATGCAGAGGTTAAAACTACGATGCCAGCCAGAGTGAGTATATACGCTTTGTGATAACCGAAATAAGAGTTCGACTTTTTCTGAGTAATTAATATCACCGCGTCGATGTGAAAACTTACAAAATTAACGTAACATTACGGGAAATTCCGGGTAAAAGGAATTTCGTAAATTTATCCGCCAGCATGGTTACGTTTGAGTCAATTCTCGGACACGGTCGTAGAGCAAGGGGCTATTGCGGCGGTAAAATTTGAATCTGCGTTACGTCAGATCGCTTGAAAACTGGGACAGTTGAAGATGAAAGTATTCCCACCCTTCGAATATTCATGTGAATTTCACTCCTAAAATCCGTTTTCGTCTTCTTTCTCCTATACGCAATTGTCTTGAACTTTTATTTTTCAGGTGACCCAAGTGAAATGCAAGCGATGTCGCAAAGTTCTCTTCACAGAAGAAGCCACCCCTATATTAACAGCACATAGTGAAATTCGGACGGGGCCGACACATTCCCGATGTGGTTCTGGGGCACCAGAATACTGTCTCTATCTATCAGAGGAGAATTTGCCGGAATGGATGAAAGACACCATAGATAAGGTGAGTCGTTGCTCTTGAGGCGTTGACTGAAGATGTATAAAAGACTTTTAGCCGTATGAATATTTACGCACGGGTAAAGGGAACCGATAGGCGAGGGGATTGCATTATCCTGCTTTGCTGACTTGATTTTATCTTGAAATCCCATAAGACAAGCCAGTAAGCGCATGCCTTTTAAGTATCACGAAAAATAACCGAGGCCCGGCAGTCTTTGCATTATGTTCAGTCAACACTAAAGATCCGCTTCTGGTAGAGCAAGCTGCAAGTTTCACCCAAGGGGTAATCGATATTAACGATTTTCAGGAATTCTGGATAAAGGGAAAGATCCATTGCCCTCACTGCCACAGTCGATTGGGATCGTTCGACTTTGTTAACCAGACAAAATGCGACTGTGGGAAATCCGTGCCACCGCCGATAAGAATAATTCATTGCAAAGTGGATAGATTGTCGGACACTGGATCCAATTTGCCTTTTCTACCGTTACCCAGAATAAATTATAACCCTCATTCAAGGGATAACAACGGCGCGCAACTCGTTCAAATAGTAGCAAGCAACAGACGTGGACATGTAGTTGATGCAGATAATTTGGCAGAGAATAATATAAGTAATAATCATCCTTAGACATACTTGTCGTTTAAGTATAATTCGCGTACCGAAAATCAGGGCTTGGGAATCGGTGGGTCAAAATTCGTGCCGGTGCACCCGTTCAGCTGCTCCATAACAAATTACCCCAGTTTTTCTCATCCCGTTTCAACATGATTTTTATAAAAGAAATCAATGAACATTTATTGTCAAATGCTTTTGTAATATTGTTTTACGTTAAAGACCAAACTTGTGTGTACATTGCGTTTTTATGTCACCGATGCATCCCCTTGTACCATAGAAAAGGCCAGAGTTCGGTCTTCGAATTTTGTGAAATTCGTTCTACTGCCACTTTTAGACGAGCAGCATTTTCAATTTATCAATATTCACAATGAAGCTACAACGCTTCCAAAAGCAAAGCAACAAAATTTTAGCGATATGAGCAACTCACCATCATTGTTTTGAGCAGTGTGCTTCGAGGTCAGTTCGGAATCTGCAGTACAGCATTCATCCCTCTCTGGATTTTTGCTGTCTCGATTGGTTCCGTTGCAATGGCCTATTACCGTTTCACTAATTATGTTCTATAGTCTCGGATGACTGGCCGGGCGACCGCAGTGTTTGAATATTCAGCCACGGAGACACCACACACGAAAGCTAATCCGCGTCACGCCGGCGTAAGAAAAGATGTAATCTCATGAACATGCGGCGCGACGATATTCAACCGATCATTGGGATCGTACTTAAAACAAGTGAGAAGTCTCGCGAGGTCGGGCGGCCGCATACGGAGCACAACAAAACCGGCCTAGCGTGCCGATTCACGTTCGTGAAGTTGTTATTGCGCACGTTATACCTCTTGCGATGGATGGATTTTTGCTGATGGTTATTCCGAATTTCAAATTACATTACACCACTCTCACGGATGAACTGTGAGATTAATTTTTAACAAAATTGTTACGAAAACGCAGATGGCTGCCGGGAACTGGCGGGCGTTCGAGTCGAATCGTGCGCGCTTTATTGTTTACCTCCGGCCGACTTCAGACCGTGATCGTCTTTTTGTAGTAGGCGCTACCGGGGCCACCTGCTTCAAAAATTTCAACTAATAGAGCGGCGCGCAATCTAGTCTAATTTGAAAACGAGGAAGGGGTATGTTGTGCACACATCCACTATGCATACAGATATGTATGAATTTACCCGAGAGATACACATCTCGTGCTCATTCGGGCAGGAAATGGCTATGTTTACACCGTACAGGCCTTCGTACGGACCTTCGTCTGACATTATGTTGGAATTGTCAACGATAACGCTGTGCTAGCGCTCACTTAGACGTCACTAGCGAATAACCATAAATCGTGGTCGTGTGGTGAATATCCTCACACCATGTTACAGCTAATTACGCGCTATGCAATATATCGGCAATTCTTATCGTTAGTGAACAGCTTCTATTCGTTCAAGTTACAACTACTCCGTGTAACTACCTTGCACCTGGCGGTGAATGAGGTTATTAATTCACCTGCAAGCGATTATCAACGCTAAATTGGTTGTATTGTGTGGGTTCTTTCCACTTAACTCTAATTCCGTGTCGGATTCAAATGTTCCCGGTGTGAGTGAATAATTGAGTATACGGTTGCCAGGGCAACGTTGATTTTAATAATGTGTTTATAATTGAGGTTTCTTTAATTGCATTGCCCAGTCAGTGAGAATCATACAATGTCAAGCACCGAGAACATTCAACTTGGCAGAATCAGCGTGGCTCTCCAGGCGGAGGATAAGCGGCGGAGAAAAGCGGCCTTGCAGGAACTCGATGACCTGGTGTTTGGAAAGAATGAACCGATGAATGTTGACGAGGTAGCAGAAGTATGGGAAATCATGCACCGTAATCTTGTGAGAGCATTAAACGATCAAGCTGAAGCGTGTCGAGATTTTTCCATCAACTTGCTTAAGAAGTTCTTTGGGGTTCTAACACCCTGTGAAAAAAACATAATATACGTGATACCGATGGCAACTAGACGCCTGGGATCACAGGAGATTGTCGAACCTTCGGAAGAAGTCAGACTCAATTTTGTTACACTTTTGAGGACAATCATTCAACACTACAAGGACTACCTGTCGGCTTACTTGGGAGATTTCATCACAATATTAGGCAGAACAGTCACTGACAATTATCCAAGCGTTAAGAAAGAGAGCTGTACATGCATATCCGAACTTGCCAAAACCATTCCAAACTCTTTTTACAATCATTGTGATAGCTTGGTTAAACCTGTACTGACTAACTTCGCGCATCAACACTACAAAGTCAGAGTAGCCTCGGTTAATACAATTGGCGATGTTGTTCAATATGGAAATAACAAAATAATTGAAATAGTCGCTACCCCAATGGCTGAACGGCTTTTTGATCAGAGCGGAGGTGTTCGAATGGGTAAGATTTTCAAAACGAGCTAATTTCTCTCATTCTTGAAATAATAATCTAGAAATAATGTTTATTATTTCCTTGTTTCTGAAGCTGTTGTTGAAGTCGCGGGAAAATGGCTCCTGAAACTCGGAGACAGATATAGCTGGTGGCATAAGTTGATTCCGCTACTTTTGACCGGGCTTCATGATGAAGTAGAAGTAATTAGGAACACAGCGAGAAAACTGTGGGAAGCAGTCGGAGAGCAGTATATTAAGGAGAACGACAATGACGAGAAACTGAGGGATAAATTGGATTATCTTGGAAAAGACCCGGAGCATTATCCTTCAAATAGTAGGATTACAAGGATACGCTCAATCAGCACTATGGCTTTATCCTCTAATGGGGTACATCTACATAATCATTTATCACCTATTTCATGTTTCAGTTGTCCGGCCCAATTTGGGATGCCGGACAATAACTCAACAAAATCTTTGCAAGCTTGTCGGTGGCATTGGAGTCGAACTTGGAGACTGGATGGCTGACATAAGAGTTCGGTCAGCCCAGCTACTTTGCGTTTTGGTTTTAAACGTAGAACAGGATGTGACGCAACATATAGAGAAGATCTTACCGTCTATGTATCGGTAAGTATTTCTAGATGTGAGAGTTTCGATTTAAGCAGAATCTTGATCGATCTAATCTATGGTGGAAAACGTATTTCACAATTTGCATCCCGTAAATGGTGGTTGTTGCAATTTCTTTCGTTCTCACTCAGAGCGTGCAACGACGAGGATAAGAGAGTGGTTGAAAATGTTGAACTTGCTGCTGAATACATGGGATATTTTGTGCCGCCGGATGTATACTGTCATTTGGTTTTACCTACACTGGAGGAGAATCCTACACCTGGTCACTTCAGAGTCTTTTCCGCAATACTGCGAGGAAGTAATCGCAAATTACTTGTTCCGAAGCTTGAAATCATTGGTGGCTTTTTGCAACAAGCTCCCATCTGTCGGGGCAAGAATTTTCAATATCAAAAACAAATTCTCCAGTGCTGCAAATCACTTATGATTGTATGCCAAGAGGTTCGTTGATTCAGAATTTTCCCAGTCCTGAAACTAATTCAGCTGAACCAAAGCCCTGTAATGATTTATACACTTTTTGTTGATTAATTTTAACACCAAGTAATAATGACTGTGTTAACCTGTTTCAGAACTGTCAGCAAGTTTCACGCGATCTATTTACTGTCATATTTACAGTACTGTCTCTGGCTGCTGATGAAGAAATTCGACAGGAGAGTTTCAAATTGTTGGAAAAGTTGGCTGAAATAGAAGACTTGACAAATGTGGAAGAACTGTACGAATGCCAGCTGAGATCATTACTAAAACTTATAGAAAGTAATCCTGAATCATGGACGATTTACAGTTCGGAACTTTTGATCTTGCGAGCCTGTTTGGTATACAGTGGTTCTGCAGCTTCTCAGCATTTAGATCTTATACTACCAATGTTGAAACAGACAATGGGCAAAGAAGCTGATCCGGAACTACGACTTGAGCAGTTTCTCCTTCTTTCCAACTATCTAATGCGAAGGCGAGAGAATTTGCGAAAGAGTGAGAATCTATCAGAGTTTATAACTACAATTCTCGATGAGATAATCCTACCAAGCTTAGTCTGGTCAGCTGGGAGAACTGCCGAAGCTATTCGTACAGCAGCCGTGTGTTGCCTTTGCACAGCATTGGATGAAAATCCGAATTATTCCGAGAATAGCACGTCTAAATTTGGAGCTATTGAAACGAACAAATTGAAAGAAATGGAAGAAAATGAGAACGAACTGTCAATAATGGGTATGTGTGAAAAAGAAAGTGAATTGGAGTGTGAGAAAATTACGAAAAGCGATGAGCAATTTGCGAAAAAGTGTTTAGACGTAGGGACTAATAAGACCATATATGAGCTGCAACTGTTTCCAGATACTGCATTGTTTCTGAAATTCTTTAATAACGTTATGCCCATTTTGACAAGCCTGGTAGACGACAACGCAAAGAAAACAAGGCTGTATTCTCTGCGAGCTATTTGCCAAATTATGTCAATTGGTGAGCAACTCTCTTGTTTGAACGACGAGCACGTTCATCAGGTTTACCCCGTGGTATTAAAAAGATTGGACGATGGTTGTGACGATGTACGATTCGTGGCTGTCAGAACTCTGAGGCTTGTTTGGGCAGTTGCCCCAAAAGATTATGACATTGTGTTCAGCAAAAGTCACATTGACACCTTGTATACCAGCACAATAGTCCACCTCGATGACCCTGATCCAAAATTCCAAGAGATTACGCTCGGTAAATACCATGCATGTGGTGCCTTGGGGAATTCATTTTAATAACCTATTTTCCTCTCCCGCTATATGGTCATTTTAATTGCAGAAACGATGAAACCACTGGCCAAACTTCACCCTGAGCTTTTGGCCCAAAAGATTCAAAGTTGCAAAGGGAATTTCCGGAATCAGAGGAGCTTGGAGGTGTTGCTAGAATACATATACGATCTGTTGTCGAGAAAGTCATAACGGGTGTAAATCGAATTGCGAAACGATTATCTGATTAAAATAGCCCGATGTAACGTAACTTTCAAATGTTCATTCGCCTTTCAATGATAGTAAAAGTTGATAAAACATTCCCTATGTAACCCCAAGAATGGATTGTAAGGTAATAGTGAAAAATTCCCAAAATCCCGAGGATTTTTCAACCTTGCGATAAGATTTACGGCTTGTAAGAGGTTGATAGATTTGAATTTGATGAGGCACGCGCCTCGGGATCCGTATCAATTTCACCAGCCGGCAAAACGTAGCAGGAAAATGGCGTCTCAATCCGGCATCTCGTTACCGTGGTATGAAATTTCTGTTACACGTTGCCAGATAAAGGCAATCGAGGGGTGAACCGATTAGCGGATCATTTACGAGACGATAAAGTGCACGAAGCGGCAAAACTTGCGTATCGTACGATAAAGCAGATTTAAACGGTTCAACAGAAAACAGGAAGTTCCCCGCCCTCGTCCCCCGCCATATTGCGTTCAGTTCGCGTCTTCCGCTTGCCAAAGCAATAACTAGTCGTCTTGGGGCGGAATACTGTTGTCGGTAGCGATTTGCATAATTCCTAGCCTTCTGCGGACGGTCCGAACATTTTTCTCCACTTACGCTGTCAGTAAGCTAAAGAGGTAAGTATAAATTGTTACGTACCATCAAGTGCCTAATGTGTGTCAAAAACTACGTACGGATTTTGTAAAACCTCGCAAGGTGCGGAGGTAAACTGCGGTATGTGTATACCTACATGTATTCTGGTTATAATTTCGCTTTTACGCTGGCGGGGTTTCACGTACATACAACATTTCCTCAATCTTCTGTACGGTCACCTCACGAGCGATTCCAAACCGTTTCATTAACTCGCGTTCGATAAAATTTTCTAATCTCTTCTGAATTCAAATTTTCTTTCCAGAATCGTCATTTTTTTTTTTTTTTTTACCAAATAGTATCAGTAGAGATGAGTAGGTATCAGCGCGATAAATTTCCTCGTTGACTCATCGAACCACTGGGGGTCTGCTTGTCATTTGGTGAAAAAAAAAAAATATGTATATACACATGTGTTAGAAAAAAAAAAAAAAAAAAAAAAACAATGAATAAAGCTTAATTTGGAGAATCTTACTGTTTGAGAAAGTAAGCAGATATTTGATTTGCGTCTAGTTCGGTATATTTCTTATATATTACTGCAATGATAATTATAGTGATGATAACAGTAAGAAAGGAAGAATTCTTTGCAGTTTTTGCTCTTCTTTCAACTTATTTCAAAATGATCACTAATTCACTGATCATGTTTCCAGTGTCAGACGATGTCAGACCCTGCGGCAGATCATATCAATACACCTGAGGAAGAGTTGGAAGTTGAAGCAAATTACAAACCTCCACCGGAAAAAACAATTGAACAGATTCTAGAGGCGGATAAGGAAGATGAAAGTTTGCGCAAGTACAAGGAAACTCTGCTGGGAGAGGCCAAAGCGGGTGCTATTGTCGTCGGTGAGTAAAGTACAAAATTAAGCAAAATGAAAATCACCACCTTTTCGTCTACTGATTCCCAATTTTGGTGGTGAACATTTGAAGATTTAACTTGTGATTTTCTTTCCAGAGCCTGACGATCCAAGGAAGGTGATAGTGAAAAAACTTGCGCTTTGTGTTACGGATCGGCCCGATATGGAGCTGGATTTGACCGGAGACTTGACGCAGCTCAAAAAGCAGTCCTTTGTAATTAAGGAGGGCGTGAGCTATAAGATTCGAATTGATTTCATTGTTCAGAGAGAGATCGTTCACGGATTGAAATACGTGCAGAAAACGTATCGTCTCGGTGTGCCCGGTTAGTGTTTACTTATTCATTCATCTCAATGAACTTATTAACTCTGTAGTCTTAAATGCAAACCTGCTTTCTTGGCCAGTGTCATAATATTAATATTTCATGCTTTGCTCCGCTTTCCGAAATCGCTGGATTTCACAGGAGTCACAGGTAAAAACCAGAAATAAGAAATTCTCTACAAATTGGATGTTACAGGTTATCAACTCACTCTAAAAAATATACCTAATGTTAGGGAATTTATATGTTAGCAGAAGAGTGGTTGTGCATCAAAAATTGTTGTTGAAAATAAGAAGCATACAGGGCATTTCACAAAGTATCAGTCATTGTTTGCGTATTTCTGATCCACAATTTAACTATAAGTAAAAATGTTTTTCATAGAATTTTACGACAACACAGTGACCATATTGTTTCGCTGCATATTTGTTTATATAGAAATGTAGGAAAAAACTGGATTTCTGCCTTGCGATAGGACTCCGAACATCTGGGAAGTTAATATCGCAGTTTGAGTTGGCACCTTATACTATCGAATTCCTGCTGTAAATACAAACAAATCTGTATCGTGTTTCACTCATTCGTCACTTTCTTTCACGTAAAAACTCCCCGTTTACAAGTGTGCCTTCTTTACTCTGTTTACCCTACAAATAATGCATACCATGAGGATTTGGTGAAGCGAACCTGAATGTTGACCTGGCGCACAAGTTTCTTCTCTTTATATCAATGCTCCACAAACAGGATCACATGTGTAGTGCGCATTGTGCAGCTAATTGAGTTTGCGTCAAGGTTTATTGACACATTAACCTTTGAAGGACGGAGATTCGGGATTCTTGGTCTTTTTCAGAAAATGCATAGAAAAAAGTATCTAATAAGTTGAAACTATCATGGGTAAGGTGTTGGTCATGCGTCGCCCCCATATCCGGGTGTTACCGTCCTCTAAAGGTTAATTATCTTGCACAACACATACATTGTAACGACGCATGAGAAGCAGCAAGAAGTGTGTAAGAAAATACAGTAAGATGGTGCCAGGTAAGGGAGTACATAGAGTAAATCGGAGACGAGCGACATTGGCGAGTCTGATGTGGGAGTAAGATAATTGATCCGTAGCATGAGTTGCAAGGGTCTGCTTTATAGAACTCTTATGGTTGTAGATTAAACTGGCTTTCATCAGGTTTTTTTTTTTTTTTCATGCAAAAATCGGCAAACCTTTGGTCGAACGATAGATATAGTATTGATTAAACAAATCTAATCCTTTAATTGAATTTCCTTATTTTAGTTGACAGAATGACGCATATGGTGGGATCTTATCCTCCCAAATCAGAAATCCAGTCTTACACGACCCCGTCAGAAGATGCACCAGCCGGTGTGATGGCCAGAGGTTCCTATACAGTGAATTCCTTGTTCACGGACGACGATAAACACGAACACTTGAAGTGGGAGTGGTCTTTTGACATCAAGAAGGACTGGAAGGAGTAAAATTTTCAAATCGCTTACAGTTTGTTCCAATCCATAATTGAGAGGAGCCATCTCGGGGTGTACGACCCTGAATTATTCTGAAATTATGGTACGCAATTAATTATAGGAATTACTGTTACATAACATATAAGAAATAATTTTAAAGAATTTCGCCAAAACAAAACTTTAACCGCGCATCCACTGTTTGCTACTGGGGTATGTCAACGATGCCATCATTATACACACACACACACACACACCAATTGTTATATAACAGCGGTTATTATTTAGTATTTGCACCGTTACAATACATCGTGGAAGATCAATCGTGTCTCATGTCTTGCTAGAATAAATTAAAATTCCTTTTCCGAATCGCACTTCGTACGAAGTTTCCGTTTAGAGGCTGAAAATAAGAAAGTGGAAAGTAAAAGGAAAAGAAAAATATACGATTGCTAAGATAATCTAAATATTTGAAACTAAACTGACAGTTGAATAATTGTGCAGATACGAAATAATTATTGCAGACTAAAAATCTTAGTGCCTCTTGGTGCTGATGAAAATTATTTTTCTGCCTCAAGTGGACAGGTAAATATAGGATTTATATATTAGAATAGGTAAAATAAGAAAAGAATGATATTAGAAAGCAAAAGGTTTGATGAATTTTTCAATTTCGTACGTTAATTTTCATACAATGTATAAATATGTATATACATATGTGTGTATGTAGGTATATACATACGCAATGTATGCCCAAGTAAACGAATGGAATTAAACGTATATAAACATCGTATGAGAAGGATGATTATGATGAGACAAGTGATTATTAGAAATTTAAGAACACGGCAAGCCGATGATTATTAAATTAATACAGAGTGGGTGGTTTTGATCGCCCCGGGCGAGTATCGCAAATACCGTAAGAAAAAAAATATTTTTTTTTTACGAAATTCAAAGAGCTTCGAAAATCAAAGATAATGCCGATGTGGGTTGGCTTGTGGATTTTGTCGCTTCCGAGATTTGAAGAAATTTTTTTGCTGATATCACTATCAGCTGCTCGTACTCAAAACGGGTGTTCCCTAACTGAAATCAGATGTTGCGCGCGAAATTTGGAAAATGATGAAACCCATAAGCCAAGCCATATCAGCCTTATGTTTCCTCTTTAAATACCTCGTAAGTTTCTTATGAAAGTTTTCTCATACCACTTTTTATTTTTCAAACATTCGCCTGAGACGATAAAAACCGATCACTTTGTATAACGATTATACATGGACCACACGACCTGTCAAACTATCTTCCCTGTCCTATCTGATCCACTACAAAAAAGATATAATAACATTCAATGAAACTTGATGCGGTGACAGTCCAAATTACTCAGAGATAAGGACAATCTGCAACAACACACTCTGTATATATTAAGTGTTTACAGTATACGATTCATTTATCATGTATAAATAATTATGAAATTCTTGCACTGTGCAACAATATTATGACGTATAAATTTCTTCGACAGATTTCGAACCTCCAATAACCGGCTAGTGACAATAATTGAGGGGATAAACGAATTTGTAGGGACACGGGAAGAATAGTTTCATAAGCCGATTCATCGTCAGTTCGATTTCAATCGCTGCGTAAAATTTCATTAGATGCTTGTCGTATGTGCCGTCGGTGCTTTTCAAGAATCGTCACGGTCAATTCACACGCTACAAAGAAGCATCAAGGTGCACCAGCTTGTGTGTATGCGGATACATACAATGCATGTAGGTATGTACATACATACATACATACATACATACATGCATACATACATACTTACCTGCCGGACAGCAAGCCATTACTCTGGCTGTACCGACTTCGGTCAGCGAACTCGACTCTTCCAATTCCCAACTAGGAGTCCCGTTTTCTACTTGCCTCTGGCAAAACTCCTAACGGAGATGTATGATTTTTATGTTTCTCGCAGTATTGCACTCATATGGGTAATGGTACCCGATTGTAGAGCCGCTTTACTCACTTCGAACCTACCTGGAAACGGAATATTTATTTCATTGCATCGTTTAACGCGATAATATGTAAAATTCAAAGCTTGAAATCTGGGTTGTGGCGTCCTTATTTGCACAAGTCCTTTGCAAATAAGTTACATGTAGCCGTCGGGGCAGGTCCAGTTAGCCTGTTCTCGAAAACTACTTATAAAACGCACACCCACAGGGCCCCAGTTCTGCGCCGTGGGTTTCCTTGAAATTGCAATTGGTTAATTACCGCACGGAAGAAACTACGTCTTTGCGCATTAAGGTTTCAAACTATGCACAGTGTAACACACTATCGGTTCATGTTCGGCTGATTAATGTCTTCGACTTTGTTCTCGATACAGAATCTTATAATTTATAGTCGTAATATCATCATTGTCATGATAAGATATTGTCCGTTTGCATAAGATATACATATGCCGACAACTTTGTACATCTTGAAGCCTGTTCAGATTTGATCGAAATATCCATACGATTGTGAGCTTTTTCCCTCGATTATTCGATCTTTTCTTCGCTCTTTCTAATCGGAAATACACACATATTTTCGTAGATATCCCCGCATGGGGCTTTTTTCGTCCACTCAATTAATTCCTGAATCGCTACGCATGAATATGGAACGGAGAACCAAGGAACTAGGTGCGAAGAGACAAAGATCGAGAACAATCGCGGAGGGGATTCTCGTTATGTCCCACGATAGAATGATCGAAACATGGAGCGAATAAAATCGCTCGGCTGTACCCGAAATGTGTAATAATCTCACGGAGACGTCGAAAATTTGGACTAACCCCTGTCGTTCGAGCACTCTCAGTTTAAACGCACCAAGCATAACTGCTGCACCGCACCTGGGATGAACTGGGAATATAACCAACTTATAGAAGATTGTCGAGGGCGACTGCATCGTCGGCGAGGAATCACAACGCGTCTAGCCTACGACTAACTCGGTCCTGAGCTTCCGGATGAGGGAGAAGAGTCTTTAAGGTGAATCTTGGCCGGACCAAAGACAGCAGAAAATCTCCGCATAACTTGATAGTTTAAAACCGGGCGACCTGGGCGTCGACCGCTGGTCACAGGGGATCCGGAAGATGATGCCATTCGGCAGAGCTGCTCGGCGCGTTCGACACCAGCACCGGAAACGGAACCCGCGATCGAGGAGTGCAATACTGGTTAAAAGCTGTGTGAAGGCCCGGTGGAACTTTCTTCGATGTATGATAATCTAGCCGATGAAAAACTTATAAAACTGCAGTCACTTTTCGTTATTACGCGGTATTCAAGCTCCTGAAAACGGTCCGAACCTACGGTAGGTTCCGCTATCACACGCAGCTGCATAAATCGTCAGTACAACAGTCGATGCGAACTTCGAACCGCACTCAGGTGGCGGCTTAAATCGGCGACAGATTGTTCCTAGCGCGATTTCGGGAATTCGATCCCGCAGCCGAACTCGCGGTTCGAATTTTGTACCCGAGGGTAAGACTTGGCGTATTTCTGGCGATTACGGTGAGAATAGCGGGTATCTGAAAATTCGGTTCCGTAATTTGTGTGCCGGCAGGTTGGCGGCAAACAATAAGATTCGATCACGCACTACCATGACGAAATTGTACAATTGCGGCCACACCGTAATAAAATACGACCGAATCATCGACGCAACGCACAGGCTCAAGTCCATAGAATACTCACGTTCTTTTCTTCCTCCCTGATTCGCAAGGACATGGCGAGTTGCGATGGTGATCGACTAGTTTGGAATTATTTCTGTAGGTATAACCAACAGCAGCGGATGCAACGATGCCGATTGGACCGGAAGCGAATCGCGGACGATCAGCGATGACAGAAGCAAGTTTTCCAGGTGTTTAAGATCTGTTACTGCCGCACAAGTTCCGAATTCCAAGGACCCATTTCCGCATAAAGTTGCCCACCAAGCGTCAGGGTATCGTGTAAGATCGTTTTCCGTTTTGACAATCAGGGACGCTGGCTCCTAGACCTCGGTCACACCAGCGAACGAGTGGGCCGTCCATCGCTGTACGAACCTCACCTGTGTGGAGAACATCTCGTTCCCTGCAAAGGAAACCGTGGAAAAGCCACGAATGTCCTCCTACAGTTACGAGGGAAAACTTGTTTGTTCCCGCAAGCGACTTATAACTATACGAAACGCGCGTCAGTTATTGCGATTCATCGGAATTCTTACAGGTTATTCCATTGGTTTTCAGAAGAACATCGCGAGTCGCTCATTACAATTATTTGAGGGATCGAAATTTTCAACGGACCCGAGTTGAGAATATCCAACACTACGGGGCACGAAGCGATGGCAGATAATCACTTAGATTAGAACTCTTTTTCGGGATTACACGCGAGGTACGTATATCCGACCGGATCGAAACTTTCAATTCAAACGTATTCCTTCTTCGTTTCTAAAATTGTGCAGTGCTGAGGACATGTTCGAAAACCTTTCAATGCGTCACATTACAACGAGTACGAATCAAATTCTGAACCGATCTTAATAAACCAACAGCATCCGACGACCCCCTGGCTGGCTTCGGGTGTAAAAAAAGACGGGCCGTTTGGAAAGGACGCGAAGTTAACATCTACAACGTCATCCTGTTTTCATAACATAGGTATATGCGATAAAGTTCTAGCCCCAGCTTATAGATATTATACGATTGAGAATTAACCATTATACCACGTATTGAATACACAGTGTGTACATGTATGGTCCGTGTATTCCTTCACTTTTTCATACACGGCCGGTGTCGTGTATTATAAATGAATCGCCTTTAATTGTGAATATTCATCGACTCCAGAATCAGCGCAGTGACTATTAATGCTGAGAATTAGCTGTAAAAGATTTGCGAGCGACCTGAAAATTTACAGACCATGATTCCTAAAAATTATACAGTAGAGTCCAATTAGATGCGCTCGAAAGGCCATCGCCTGTTGCAGATTAAATTAATTCGTGCTAAGGCCGCGCATTTGTTGTTTAATTGGTATTAACGACACACGTATGATTTCTTAACAGAATATACCTAATCCTATCCTCTCGATCATAGACCGTGCGGCATATTACTGTTATACTCGAGTGAAATTTTCCGAGTAAATCAATTAAATCACGGTCCTGCGTTCAATCATCACAACGTATTATACCTGTGACGTTTGAACGGTCATGGTCATTGTGGATGTATTATAATGCAATCCTTCCACCATGGTATGGTGGGAACTATGAGGTACGATCGCGCCACACAGTGTTCTCTGTATTTCTTTAATGCATGTGAAAATAAATGTGCGCCTCGGTTTACGGGTTTTCTCACAAATTGGCATCGAAAAGTTATTTCATAAGTATTTCTCAAGTGTAAAAAAGCGATCAGTCTTATCGTAGATCGACGCGGCGTCCAAAAATTCGGACGTCGTCGAGAGGTGGCGAGGGAGTCCGCTGATTGGCCAGGAATCGCGGCGCAAAGGATCACGGGTAGACTCTCGTTGCCATGATATTGCCACACGGTGGAACCACCATGTGTTGCCACCCTTCTCCGGCAGCGTCAGACAGAGGCTCAGTCGCGAGTCGAGCGTCGCGTAGCGAGGTCCTTAGGCATTGGTACCGTACTTGCTTCGGTCACGGACGGTTGTCGATCACATACGTACACAGGGACGTGAATTTTGGCGACATCACGGAGGCGCTGGCTGAATCGTGATCGGCAGGTGAGTAAGCCACTCGTCATTCGATAACCGAATCCCATTGACACCTAACTGGCGCCGTAAGCTTTGCGAAGGACGGAAATTGTTTCAATAATAATAAATAATCATACCATTTAACAATGTATCGTATAAATTTTGCACATTGATCACGTGACTGCGGTAAGCGGCACTTCGTGCGTCTTCAATGATGGTGCTGCGCGTGTTTCACGGGTTATAATTGTAATTACTTGAACGTAAACGTCGTAACGATTGCGTTATTGTAAATTGATTGTTTGCTCGGCCCCCGTGGTGGAACCGGTTGCCGGCACGGTACGTTGACTCTCGGTGTGTCTACGTACACCGGAGTAAACAATTATCGTGCGGTCGTTGCGTGAATTATTAATTATAGGCGACTATACCGATAGCGGAAATCTGTGGGAAATGACAGCAAACGTAGAGTGGAGAGTCAAGGGCGTGATACGCGTGAAAATTTAATACCTCACTTCATCCCACTCGGAACTCAACGTTTCTCGGGATGGTATTCCTGCGCGAGATCGAGGCTGATATTAGCGTGAATCAGTTGTAAAATTTTGCAAACAGTAGATGCAAATTAGTGAACGCCTGCTCTGCCTGCTCTTACGAACAGCGGCGGGGGAGAAATTTGCATTGTACTGCAATGTGTCACGCTCTGCAACCCCTCCCAGAGAGTGGAATAGCTGTTGTAAGAAATGATACGGAAGAAAATAAATTTAGGAGGTGACAGATTTTACACCTCATTTTCGTGTCGCTAGTTGAGCCTTTGTTTCGATCTTTTTGTCCCTATTCAACGGGTGCCGGCGGGGTTACGGTTAACTCACAATCGGAGATCGTTCGGCACGCGTACTTGGCGCTCTCCTCTCGTCTCCTCTGGGCCCGGGGAGTGTTTTTATGCCAAGAATCCACCCTTTGGTCCGCACGGACGGCTGCCGAGATGGGCGACGGCCGACGACGCTGACTCGCGTAGTTTTCAACGCGGGGCGGGTGAGTCACTCTCCCCTCGTTCGTCTGCCTGTTTCGGAGTGGCGCGTCGAACGTAACGTCACATTCCGGGGCGGCGGGGGACCAACCCCGAGCCGCGCCGGGAACCTACAGCACACCGGGTAGTAATGTAGAGGGTGTGAAAATGGAACGAAACGGCTGGAGATCCGAAAACGAGCGTCGAGCAGAGCCGACGAAGTACGCTGTAGAAACTCTGTTCGCTCTTTCATTATTATCACGACTTGGGTCGATGTTGTATATCGTTTGCGCCGATATGTTTCATTTTCAAACGTCTTACGTGTCGATCGTGATCCGATTAGGCATGTGGGAACTCGACAGGCGGCGGTCCTCCTGCGCGGCTGCTGCGAAACTCGTACCTACTTGACTCCTGCAATAGCGATTAGTGATTACGGTGCTCTCGGCTCTCATTTATATCAGACACGCCTCTTTGCTCCGCTTTCGTGGGTATTTTTTATATTACACTCTGGGAAATTGCACAGCCGCGAATCCCAAATTCCCAAATTCCCTGTAACAGGGCGGAGCGAGAAAAAAATCTCATTTCCAGACCCATTTGTCAGGCTGAATAGTTGTAGTTCGAAATTCTGAAAATCCGCTCGAAAGAATTCTTTCACACGACCACGTCTTCGACGTTCCGGACGACCTGCATTATATTTGAACGATCTTCGACGATTATAGGTATCGTAATACTAAATGCAACTTTTGGGTAATCTATGCTTGTACGACTCTGTTATACGGTGATTAAGACTTCGTATACAACCCTGAGTGTCTGAATTAGAATTGAAATTTAACGATCGTCTAACTGTAAGAACCTGAAGACGCAATCCCATAAAAAAGTTCTTTCGCGTGGGTTTTCCGAGTGACGCTTCTCGTAATCCGCGCGTAAAAGCCGGCAAGAAGATGACGAAGAAGATGAAATTCTTCCACTACGCCCGCGCCCTAGTCTACAATCACTCCGGTATGGTGATATATTTTTGTTTTTTCGCGATCACTTAGATACAAATTATACGTACAACAATATACCGTGTCGATCGACATTCGGCTAATTGTAAGCCTGATCGACGGTCAGCGGAAGGCGAGGGTACTTCAGACTGCAACGTTTCAAAGTTCTTTATATCTACTTATTGTACTTGTGAGGCAGTTTAACACACTGTACCCGGTGTAATCGTCACGGTGAGTATACCTATCGTACCCGGTTTCGAGTTTCGGTTCTCACGAGCAATGAACTTCCGCCGCAATCTCACAAGACAAAGAGAAGAAAGGAACGGAATAGAAGTCGGATCTTTTTCGGTATAAAATCGAAAACCTTGACCTCGGCCTGGCCAAAGCGCTGCAGCAGCACCGCCACCACTACCACCGCACTGTAAATGTGTGGCGCGTGCGCCTTCAAAGGCCGTCCGTGTTGGGTCGCAACTCGTACACGCGCTACTAGCATCGAACGTACACACATTTTCACGTATACTTTATGCTACATGCACACGATGTTACTGGCTCACATTTTCTATATTTAGCGAGGCTCGCATCTACCGTTTCTAAATATGGCCTACACCGAATCCGAGGAAGACCAAACGCAGTGCTCGATCGCTAGATCCTGCCGTAGCGTCATCTTATCGAATATGGTGAATACGTTGAGATGATGAAGATATAACGCTTATACACATAGGGGCGGAATACTTCCATGCCTCGAGATCGTATTTTGCTTTCTCTGTGAGACATATCTTATTGAACAAAAACAAGCGTACACGAATGAGAACGATAAACGCTGGAGCGTCGTGCAGAGCATCGGACAATCGAGTCCCCGGGTTTTCTGCTGCAAGTTTTTGCACGCCCGTGAAACTATCTCTTGCGTTGCATGATTATTGGCGACGTTCTCACTCTTCCGCTTTTCCCACCGCGAGAATCCACGTCCGCGGGGGATCAATAAACGAGTCACGAACTGTGCGAATTCAGCTTATATCTGTCCCTGCCTTTGGCCCGGAACTCGTCCTTCGTCGACGCTGCTTCCTTCCGCCCGTTCGTCCGCCCTTGACCCGCGTCGATATGGGAATTCCGCAACGTCATTTCAGCTTCCACCCGTGTAAACGTATCACGATGAGATATGGGAAATCTAAAGGTACATGGAAATTTGAAGACAAAAAAAGAACGAAATAAAACCAGGGAGAGTATGGTGCACGATGGGAAACGTGATTACGTAGAACTTATAGATGCTTCTTTTCCGTGTATAATACGTATCGTAAGTTTGATACCGATGCGCGATCACCTCATGTAGCGGTATTCCAAGCGATTTATGACTAGGCTTCAACGGTCAAGCGGATTAGAATTACAACGTCTTGGTATTTCCTGTCATAGGCTAAAAAAAATTTACGATATTCACGCACGCGCACATTTGAATGCAGAAATCCTACGTATATCGAATGAATTTTAATTTGGTTCGTTTTACGGAGCTGCTCGCCGCTTAATACTGACAATGAGAACACTCGTTCGTGTACGCATGTACGTACCTGCATTATCACCGTCGAGTATTTCAAAAACTAAAAAAGATAATGCCGATATACGTTGACTATTAAATTTGTCGATTGGACCTCCTCCAGGATCTCGCGAGTATAAACTCTGGTTTCAGGCAAGGAACACGCACTTTGGACATATGCCGCTGATAGCGTGATCGAAAGCAAATTCAAAGACGTAATAGCAAAAACTTGAAATTATTTCTCTACTTTTGTAATTTTCTCCAGAGTAATGCTGGATGAACCGTTGGTGGTAATTGTTTTCGCCGTCGACACGCGACTTTCGTTCTTGACATATTCACCTGGGCTTGTTGAAACCGACCACCCTGTATACCCAGTTGTACTACGAATATGCGGGGGGACATTTTGTACGAAGAACCACTTCGTCGCTGTCCGACGCAGCCGGCTCGCCCGCCAGCCGGCAATCCCGGCCTTGTCCTTGAAATCAATAACCCGGGAAAATGTTCGAACCGCACCACACCCACCTCGCAACCCCGAATTGCGCAAAATTCTTCAACCTCTGTTGCAGTATCTACCTATAAATATATTGACAATAAATTTCTATAATTATACCTCGAATCGCAAGTTTTCGTGAAAATTGGAATAATTTTCCAATATCGAACATTGCTGGCATAAAATTGTTCACTCCGCGTTACTATACAGAGATTCTTGCAGCATCCTATTCATAAGTCTGACCACGAATGCATTCTTGGATTGAGATTTGCAACTTTCGAAATTTCGGTACCGTGATTGAAAAATATATTTAAGCCTATGAAAAACTGTACGATCGATTAACATCCGTACCGATACAATGTTTCTCGCATCCCTGTTCGCAGACATTTACTCGGAACATACAAGTGCGAGCGAGTATACGCTGCCAAATTCACCAAAACGGAGAGCCGGCAGTAACCAGCGCGACTACACCCTCCGACGACAACCGACGAAATCGGAGAGCAATCGGCGATACCTAACTGAGATATCTCCGTATCAACTTGGAGCCTCCGTCGGATCAGGGAAACGGAAACCTCGACTGCGACGATCCGTTAAACTTCTCTGCACCATGCAAACGAACGGCTCGGAAAACGGGAGCTCCGATAACGGTGTCGACCGGACTGGCTGGACGGTTAGTTTCCAGTCTTCGTTCTTCATATTTTTTTCTACCTTCTCGTTGAAACTTGTGGCGAAAAATCAGGAAAAAATCCGAAAGATTTTAAAAAACGGCTTCGGAGAATAGCTATTTTATGTACCTGGATTCGTTTCTTCCTGAATTAATTTTCTCGCCTTTCCGTATTATCTGCCGTACCAAAATGTATGTATAAATTGTTCCTGAAACTTGACTCCAGGTGGGTTTGATAAACGGACAGTTCAAGTACCTGACGGCGGAGACGTTCGGTTTTAAGATAAACGCGAACGGTGCAAGTTTGAAGAAGAAGCAGCTGTGGACGTTGGAGGGAAGCGAGCAACAAGTATTCCTGCGGTCTCATCTCGACCGTTACTTGGCCGTCGATCAGTTCGGCAACGTCACTTGCGAGGCCGAGGACACCGCCGATCCTGGATGTGCCTTTCAAATCCAGGTCGCGTCTGACGGTACGCCGCAACTGCAATTTTATTTGACTCCGTTCTGTGTGCATTCTACAGATTAGTTTCAGATGACGCGCATCAATATCGATTGCTGCTGGGTCGTTTTATCCTTATACGACCGTATACAAGGGACGTTTATAGCGTCGCGATTGTCGCATACGAATCGGTATCGCGGTCGGTTAAGATACCGAACGGTCGTCGGTGAATTGAGAAAAAAAAAAATTACGTATATGAAAAAGTATGTTGAGTCTATTGTTGAATTACAGGCATCATGCTCAAGTCAAGTATTGGCCGTGGCCCGTCCGTCTACAGTATTCTCCTGCTGGTAGGTGTGAAAAGAGAGAAACACCTGGCAAATATTCTGCACCAGCGTGAAAACGTTGTATACCCGCGCTGCGGCTATAGCCGTTTAGCGCTGAGAATAAAACTAACGAGCCGTGCATCTCGAAATTCGTCGGCAAAGTCGACGAGCAATCCCCTGCGTATAACGGCAGTGTGACTCGTATTTACAACTGTATGTATTATCGCACGTTTGCAAATCAGCAAAAAAAAAGTAATCGCAATTGATTTTGTATATACGGTGCGTTCGTTGTCAGTCTCGTGTAACAGTTCTGATTTATTGGAAATCGCGGTGTGAAAGCGAACGGACGCTTCACTACACTATATTCCGGCTTGGCTCGCCGTCCAAGCATATTACACAGTATTCTAAACAATACGCGAGAAGCGGACGCTCGCGTCCAAGTTCCCGATCCTGCACATGGTTGATTCGATGAATTTTCCTCGGTCCAGGAAGCGGCAGATGGGCTCTGAGGAACATTCAGAGGGGCTACTTCCTCGGTTCGAGTCAGGATGAGCTGAAATGCACGGCCAAGGTTCCCGGCAACGCCGAATACTGGCTCGTTCACCTTGCCGCGCGACCTCAGGTAAAGAACTTGTAGCTACGGCGTTCCGGCCGAATTTCACCCGACGACATACACAACCTCTCGACGAAATGCTCTACGCCCATATCACACCCGTACCGGACATTTATCCTCGTTGCGCATGAATAATCACGATCGCTGCGCCGCAGGTGAACTTGAGATCAGCGGGCCGTAAGCGTTTCGCTCACCTGAGCGCGGCTCAGGACGAGATCCACGTCGATGCCCCGGTGCCGTGGGGCGAGGATACCTTATTCACCCTGGAATTCAGACCGTCCGCAATGCCTGACGCAGGTACGACGGATGGAAACTCGACCCGAAGCGAGGCCGGTATCGGTGGACACTACGCTCTTCATACCTGCAACAACAAGTACTTGGCTCGCGACGGAAAGCTGCTCGACTACTGCACTCGCGACTGTTTGTATGCCGCTGAATTCCACGCGGGGATGCTCGCCCTCAGGTGGATAAAAGATCGAAGCAACCCGTTATTGTAGATGAATTATTTTAAGCTTGTGAATTTCATTTTTCTCTTTATGCCATTGTAGAGACGTGAGCGGCGCCTACTTGGCCCCGATCGGCAGCAAGGCGGTACTCAAGTCCAGATCCAACACCGTTACGCGCGACGAACTCTTCTCGCTTGAGGATTCGCTGCCGCAGGCTTCTTTCGTCGCTGCGTTAAATCACCGCTACGTATCCGTTAAGCAGGGTGAGTTTTTCCAAAATCTGGCTATTTATTCATCTCGTTTATATCGGAAATATTTGTACGCTTCGAAAATTGACAATGTATCATTCGCTTTGAATCGAGGTCTTTCTTATACTATACACGTGAGGGTCTTTTTTCTTTCGTTTACTTTTTCGCTCGCTTTTATAAATTCAACAATGGTTACCAATGAATATGTTGTAATGAGAGAAACAATTTTCAACATACCTTCGGGTGAAAACAGACAGGTGAAAAAAAAAGTAAACGAACGAGGATTAGAATAAAGTCCTCTGGTAGAAAAAACACTAGTCATTTTCATCTTCCGTGATGTCTCCCTTCCGGCGGCTATCTCTTATCGTTGAACGATACAGTATGTCGGCCGAAACCCACAAGTAACCGACAGGCTACATTTATATTTCCGCCCCATTGTCCATCCTGTTTGTTCCACGATGGAGTTCAAATTGTCTTGTTTGACTTGGTAGTATAATGGCTTCCCAAGTACTGAAGAAAAGAAAAACATTGATGGAAACAAGACGGCCAGGAACATTTAATCCGAGTTGAAATGATGAAAATTGAAGCGAAATCGAGGAAACTCGAAAGGAAGATGGAGACTGACGATGATAATGACTACCACGATAGTGATTCAATGTATAGTTTTACATAAGTTTTCAATAGCGAAGAAAAATCCTACTTGCAAGAAATGACTTTCAATATGACAAATTCGCCCAGACAGAAAAATCGGGACACAGATCCGCAAGCGATCGTGAAAATTGTTTCTTTCACAGTTGATCCTGTTTCATTCGTGCGCCGCTAGCATGAAACTCGTTTAAATTACAACTTATTGCAGAGTGCAGTCAAGTAGAGTTCCGAGAAATGTGCGCACAGTGCACATTTATTGTGCCCCATTTATTGTCCACCGCGTTCCTTGATTATACATATAATCTTCATAAGTACAGATAAACGCCGTAACTATACGTAATACATGTCTACATACGTATACGTATACGTATAGGTTCGTTGTTGTGTGAGGTGTCTTCGAAGAACTGCACTGGTTCGTTGCAACTGCAAAGTATCGTTGCGTCGTTATACGTTATTTCTGCGCATACACACGCAGAGAAACTATAAGACGAAGGGAATAGACGACCGCATGAATATACCTCGGTCTATTGTTGATTAGCGCGTACTAGACGGCTTATACATATACCCGATATATACAAGGGTGAATAGGTATACGAGTATGCCCAACTGTAATCTGCCGCCTAGCTCCTTCTAATGCGACGTCATACAGAGAGTCCGCCGAAGGACGGGTACCAAATTCGGTGATTTTCGAATCCGATCATAGACGGGGTGAATTATGCGCTAGACCCAATTGACGTAGTGTACCTTTTTCTGCGAAACAATTAGAGTTTTACAATTTTTTATTGCACAGGTTTTAAACAGAAATTTGTTTCTCCCGCGTTCCGCCTCGCATCGCGATTTCTCATACTTGCGATTTGTAGGGATAAAAAATAAAATAACAAACAATAAATTACGTTATCAAGTAGCTTATATATGCTGGTGATAAATTTGACGCAACAATTGATACGTGAATCTCGCGGTGCAGTAAATCCTTACGGGTCGACTTGTGTAATCCCGGAGAGTTGAACGATTGCACAATGTTCACATTTTTTTTTTTTATTTTGTTCTCCTTATCGAGATAAGAAATGATGCGTGATATCCGAGCAACGTCGTTGCCTCGCTGAATCACGTGATTACATCCGTGTTCCGATCGAAGCTAATCGTTATTGCATATAATATCGAAGCTCACGTCTCTCGTACGCGAGTGTTCAGACCGTGTATCACCGGAGTCGCGGCTGCATTCTTTTATCAACATTACTGTCACTTTGCGTAAATAATTCTCCGCATTGCATTAATCTGCTGCAAAATAATCAATCAATCAATCAATCAATCGACTATAATTTTCAAACCCGCCGAAGTTCGTACACAATAGTTACTTACGTTATATACGTGTAGGGATGGATACGTGGAGATACAGCGTGTATTTATTTATAACCCAGAGCGGACAGAGGCCGGAAGTTGATGTATGAAAAATTCATGACTCCGCGGTGTTCATCCCACGTCCCTACGCCGCCAGGATACTAATTAATTGCGCGTTCATCCTGCGCTGGCCCAACACAGATTCAAAACTTTTATCGCAGCCGAGTATCAGGCGCATTTAATTAGGCATATTTTGGATGAAACATTGAATGTGATCTAATTTACCATTATTAAGAACAATCGCGGAAAGAAGAACAGTCATAATTTAACAATGTCTTTATATGATATTATTGATACATCATTATGTATGAAGGAAATCAATTAATCCACAGTCTAGCGAAGGGAATTTGAATCAACGATTTGAGTGTTTCTCTGTGTCTATCAAAACGAATTCCGCGTTTCTTTGCAATCTTCGTCATGCCTAGGTCTTGAGAAGTCCCGTTATAATTGATTCGTTATTCATTACAGAGCTCGTGAAATGATCGGCATCGCGGCATCCCGCGAATTTGGTTTTACGTCGTTTACGCCACGATTTTTTAAGTATAATATAAAATACTTATAGTAACATGACGTGCGAGAGAACGTGACGATCGTGAATACACCCACATACAACGTTAATTTTCAAATTTTCAACGGCTTTTTCACAAAAAAATGTCTCCCAATCAAATTGCGAAACATTATTCTAAAAATGGTATTTCACACTCGTTCCTCGTCATTTATCTGTATACTATACGCAATGCCCAATATCGTAAAATATGGCTCAATTTCTTTCACGCATGATAAGGCATTGAAATCAATTCAAGATCTTATTCAGGATGCGTACGAGATATCCCTGCATTCATTTTCAAAACTTTCTGTTGCCCATTATGCGATTACATTTGGAAACGCAACAAAAGGAAGCGAACTAAAACAGTCGATGAGAAACGCTATTTTCTTCAAAAACGAACATTCCCGGTCGCAGCGTGAGCGGAGGCTAAGAATGAATTGTTTAGGGTGTCGAGTTCCATTGACGTTGGAGCACGATCTCGACCGCGCGACAACCTTAGCCGATATCCCGTTTTAGAGTGAAAAGCTTCGTTATAGGCGGTCTCTAGTCTCCTCGTTACCTCACACCTTATACATCTTGCGTATATGTACATACTATATACGGATACGTATAGCTCGGCATAAAAACACGGCAAGGCATTACGATGCAGTACTCTGTACCTACAAGAAGGTACGCTGCAAGTTGTAGCCGGCACGGACGCTCGCTGGACAAGGTCTGAATTCTTCACGTCGGACGGTACTCGGGTTCGGTTGAAACCGGTTGAAATATGTAATAATGTGTACATGTGTGTGTGAGCTCGCGCCGTTCTAGGACAGGACATGGAATGTCTTTACCTTTTCATTCTTATTCTCATTCTGTGAGGATTTTCCTCACCTCTCGCTCTGCACGTACCCGCAACTTCAATCAAACTTGACCACTTTCAACTATTCTTCACTAATTTCGATTGATTATTTCAGAAATGATCAACGCAGTTTTAATTCATCACGTTGAGAACCTGCTATTTCTATTTCTCCAATAATTTTTACCAATATTACAGCTTCAATTACAGCAATTCTATACAGTCCCGGGGAGTCCTTTATAGTAATTTCAAATGCACTTACATGTAATATTACAATTGGTCGTGAAAATTGAATAACGAATACTGCCAGTTTGGAAAAGAGGAAAAGGCACCGATTTTTGTGTCATAATTGTACGAAATGCAGATTACGCAATTAGTCTTGCGAGATTATAACAGCGATGCGTGCCGGCTGTTCCGGAAATCACGGCCGGTTCCACTTCCGGTGCCGTTTCCTTTCTCTTGTGGTTTCTTCTTGGCCGCGTAATCTGTACATGGGTATGCGGGATATCGTACCGGCGTCACGCAAACTGTAATGAAGTACCGTATGTACGAGCTACGCTTGGGTATTAGTTACTCTATAAGAATCTGGAAACCTGCATGAAATTCAATTTTTACGCGTCTCGCCCTCCTCGCCACTTTGGTTTGAGGTGGACTATTATTGGATCTTCCATGCTTGGATAAATTTTTCAAATAGCTTCTCCAGAGATTATTCGATCCTCGGGCTGTTCAATCGTCGCAAACTGTTTCCATTTCCGTTCCAATTCGCAAGATTGGTCATCGTGTCGATTTGTCGTGTTCTCTCCCAATTTCCATCGATTCAAAACAGAATCAAGGTTTGCAGCTAGATTCTGCACAAAATGTTTAGATACTTCTGCTTCTGACACCGAGTCTGTCTCATTCGATTTTTCGTATTCGAATCCGCAAAGCATTCGCGTGACCAAAGGTCCCTTGAATCGGATTCAGAGATAGCGTGAGTAAATATCTGCATCGACCGTAGTATTTCGGTAATTCCGTTGCCGGTGGGTCTGCGATGTGTGTAATAAAAGGTACAGAGTTACAACCCTAGATCATCCCGCAACAGCTGACGATGAATTCAGTTGGAAAATACTTATAGGTCAATGATAGTTGCGATTGTTTGATAACGACACCTATATTTCATTGTTAAATATATAATATACAATATACCGCTTGAAGATTGCAATACATATTAATTTAATGCAATATTATTACACTGTGGAACTTGACTTCCCACAGGGGTAGACGTGACGGCAAATCAGGACGAAATATCGGGCCACGAGACGTTCCAGCTGGAGTTCGACCGAGCGACGAAGAGATGGTACCTTAGAACGATGCAGGACCGTTACTGGACCCTGGAAGCCGGCGGCGGTATCCAGGCCTCGGACCACAAGCGGTCGTCGAACGCCCTGTTCGACCTGGTGTGGCAGGAGGCCGACGGCACCGTCGCCCTCCGAGCGAACAACGGAAAGTTCCTCGCCACGAAGCGGTCCGGACACTTGTACGCCAATGCCGACGCCGCCGGGGACTCGGAGGCGAGCAAGTTCTACTTTTACCTGATGAACAGGCCCGTTCTAGTCCTGCGATGCGAGCAGGGCTTCGTCGGCCTCAAGAGTAACGCCAGTCCCAAACTCGAGTGCAACAAGGCCTCCTACGAGACGATTCGCGTCGAACGGTGCGACCGCGGCATCGTCCGATTCAAAGGTTTCCTGAAATCCCAAGTTCTTGTTTCATCGACTATCGTTCAAGGATGACGCAATTGTGCCGGATGCTAAAACGTGCATTTTTTCGCAGGCCAAAATGGGAAATACTGGCACGCGGACAGCGAGGGAGTAACGTCGGACGCTGACGTGCCGTCTGACGGGTTTTATCTCGAGTTGCGAGAACCGTCGCGCATTTGCATCAAGTCGACGGATGGCAGATACCTTTCGGCTGGTAAGAATGGGGTATTTCGCCTTGGTGACACGGACTACGAATCGGCGACAAAATGGGAATTCTAATGCGTGTAGTACGCGACCATTAATATTATCCATATTATTATCAAATATACAAGAATGCATTCTTTGCGTATCTCGGCGTCGTTCGTCTCCGCGACTGATTATACGTATGAAAGAAACTATATCAAAAGCATTACCAACAACGGACAATGTCGTATGTACAACACTTCCGCATACTTTCCTCGAATTTCATACCGCAGTATACGCGCACAAAGCTGTATGCAAGGAATTGGGGGAGGTGAGACGATTTTATACCGCGCATACATGCATTTTTATTATTATCATTATTATATATTATTACTATTATTATCATCATCATCATCGTCATCGTCGTCATCGTCATCATTATCATCAGCACCGTCATCATCATTACTATACTTATTGTAATTAATATATAGCATATGTGTCGGTACGGTTACACATCTTTGATGGGCAATAACTATTGAAAGAAGTAGAAGAGAACGAGGTATTATAATTCAGGTCTCATCTCCAATGCTTACGGTGAAATTGGATATGAATAATAATATAGGTATAGGATTTACAAGCTCTGGTTTTTCATTTGTTGCTTTGTCCTGGGCCCACCACCTGACAATGTAGATTACCACGAAGCCACATACGCGCTTTTTCTGTGACAGCTAATACTTCGTGTAATTAACTGTAATCGCCCAAAGTGACCATTTCTTTTGACAAAGACAAAAACCATTTGTACGTGATACCAACGAAATTTTCATACTTTTCTATGCCCCCGTATATAGTTACATAAATTTATACCTACGTACGAAAAAATTAGCTTCGACAATATAGATAATCGGATACATATTACGCAGTATGCTACTAATAAGGAAACTTTGTCATTTTGCCGAAATGGTAACTTCTAAACCTCGGAGAATTCCCAAGAATATTTCTTTATTATTTATGCGGTAAGAGAGTTTGTGATTATTATTATTATTATTATTGTTGTTGTTGTTGTCACTATTATTACTAAATTTGCTATTATTTCGGTCAATCTCCCTTTACAGTCACGCAAATGATAGATTATATTAATCATAATACTGATTACTGGTGTATTTTACTTTGTAAGACTCTAGAACTTACTCGATGTCTATGCTATCGTAATTATATTCAGAATTGGTTTTCTTATGCAACAAAATTTCTCTTTCGTGTAAATACATCAATACAATATCCACTATGCATTATCCACTTCTACTACAATTAATGCCAATGTTGATGATGAACACGAGAATAAGACAAATCGTTCCGTAAAACCATTTGATACTTCATATGAAAATTGAGCGGGTTGTATAGATTGTTACTTTGTATGTTCAATGCGTATCATAATACTTGATTATCATTATAGTCGCTATTAATAAAATTTCACTATTTTTGCGAGTTATGGAATTAGCACGGTTATTTCCGAGCAATACCACGTGTAAAAAATATCCACTGTGCTCTAAATATTATGCAATTAAACTACAGTATTGAGACATTCACCTAATTAGCAAAGCAATCATTTCCTGATACGGAAAGTAGTAGAGAAAGATGTAAGAAAATGTTTTCTTCCAATAATGAATGGAACTTATTCGATCGAGCGCCGTACAAGGTGCGGCTACAGACTAGTCTGTATCTCAGAAACTCACAAGACGCGATATCCAATAATTGAACCATCGTCTATGATACATAGTAATTTTCTCGAACTAATCGATTTTCACATCGAGACTATGCCTAGACATCACAGCTTTGCAACCGAGGATGAGTAATTTTTCGGTAAGTGCAACTGAGTCAATGTTTTTTAGATCACGGAAAGTGAGGCTCTCTCAGCTAGCTAAACGAGGAACGGCTGCCGTACAAAGAGATTTTCTGTTTTTCATCTCTTACTTTTGAATCGCTGCTCGCACCGAGTCTACACTAGGCGTAATCGTTTTATTATAAAAAAAAGTACGTCGATATATAGTGTCCAAATAAATTTATTCCAGCCAATTCGTGTCAAAAACTTTTCGTCGTTGAATCAATTCATTCAATTAATTCTTTCAGGACAAATTGGACCACGAGAATCCCCCAAAATGGATTGAAACATTGTAATATCAACAACTGGGATCTGAGGAAATCGTTCGTTTTTCTGTTTTAACTTTTAATCCACTGTTCATAGCGACCTTAGACTGCTTGCATTCGATTTCCCTGACAGTATTACCAGTAGTCGAATTCACAATGTGTAGGAATGAACCGTGTAGGACAATCCCTTGTCATTTAACCTGTGAGAAGCGCGACTGTTTCAGGCTCGAATTACGTGCGAAACTTAATTTTTTGTTTCGTACTGAAGGCGTAGAAACTTCCATTCGTTGATCCTTTCGAACTAGGCGCAATGGTTTGAAATTAATATCGCTTATAATGAAAGAGCGTGGTGCGCCTAACGCTTTTTAAAAGTTAACCGAACACACGTAACAGCTTGCTAGATGGCTTAATTTTCTTAGGAAAGGCACACACTTGAGGATTTTTTGGTCAAAAAAGTAAGGCTAACCCCTTTGGATATTGGGCCAAAATTTTGACGATCTGGAAAAATACTGGAATGAATTCTCTGATGCACTGTAACAAAGTAATTTTGCAAGAGTAATCGATTGCGTGCAGTCCGAATACGCTTCAAACAAGTAATCAGGAATTATAGGCAAGAAACGAAAGATTTCCTTCGTAATTTCCGTGCTGTTGATTCTACGCTCTTTTTGAGGACTTTTTTTTTGTTGCGTTTCTGGGGGTCTAATTAGTCCTGAATGGGTCATACAAATTGATTTCGAGGCGAAACATTTTTTGTCCAAAAAACCAGTAAGGCATTAAAAAACCCCTTGAATTTATGGAAAAATTTTTGAATATTTCGAACAATACCAGAATCAACTCCTTAAACGCGCTACATGATGAAAGAAGGAAGAGAAACAATTTAAAAATTCCCGTGCTTTTGTGTTTTCATTTCCGGAATGATCGATTGAAAAATACCATATTACAGATACAATCTGGCTTCCTTACCTTTCGGGGGGTTACGACTGGTTTGTCCTGGAGTCAATAAACTGCAGTAAAACACTCTGCTGCCACAAATTGGTCATCACTGGATACAGATATATCGCTAATGTCATCTAGCATCAACAACACTTCTCAGAGAAGCTAATAAAGACTCTCTACCTAGATTCAAAATTTCGCAACAAAGAAAACCCAGGCGATAGTCTGCACATGCTTTTTAATTTTCTATAGTATCCATCATAAATTTATTTACTTGACATATTTCTGTGTCTTTGTTGTTCAACTTTTGGCTACAAAGTCTGCGAATGGGAAGAGTTTTAATTAATACTTGCGCTCGTATACTGTATTGGACAACAATGTTATACATACCACAGAGATATCTCTGATTTCTTGATTTTGCAATGACTTGAGACTAGTCAAAATTAGTTTCGAATCTCAAAAGTTCGCGGAAAAAAAGAGATGTCCTTGCTGTTTCCGCGATGATGGGACAATTCGTCGAGCTGTTTCCTGCAGCTATGAAATTCACTTCACGTAACGTTAGAATGCAGTTTTACAGTCATCGATTTTATACAGATAAAAACTGACATATGCCTGCCCGTGCACAACAAAATTCTGTCATGTGTCATTTTAGAACTGAGCTAGCTGATCACAGTGATATGGTGCGGATAGTACAATATGTTTGCCACATGTTTGCCACACAGGCAGACATGTCTATGGTTTGCCAAACTGTCCGAAACAAAACACCCAGTTACCACACTGAGTTACAGAGTACCGTTGTGATACCTCACTCATGTCTTACTGTTTGGCATGTTTATGGATACATGTCAATGCTTCAGGTACGTTCGCTTCGAATTGTTACCTTGATTACTACAATATTTAGTAATACATGTAAATACTTACTACCGCTCTTATTACCTATCAACACGAATTGTATCAGGTAGTATTACTTACACATATTAAAGTATAATAATGAGTAAGGATATTATTCAAAATTAGCCAAACAGCATTGTTGTAAATCATTCTTCAAATGAACACAAAATAATGGAATCTACATCAATTTGTGTTTGAACGAAAGCCATTTCATTCAAGGCATTTTTCCTCTTCTTAGTATGTAATGATGGGTGTGTCTATTCTGAACCATATTGTAATCGAAGTTTTCTTCTTGTAGCCTTGTTATCAAGTTCTTCCCAAGCTTCCGAAAACATAACACGTAGCGCGGGATAGAGGAGCGGAAGTATAGGCAGTTCTCCTACTCTCACTTGCATGTTATCAAATGCAATGCCAACCGTTTTTCCAGCATCGTCAGGAAGTATAGGTATCTTAGCATACCGTTGACTGAAATGGGTGAGCAGAGTGAATTTTGCATCCATTTGTTGGCCAATATTGATTGCCTGTGAAATTGTGGAATGAAACTTCAGCCGTGCCTCGGACTCTAGCTCATCTTCCATTGTAGCTTCGTGAATTAACAGATCGCTGTTTCGGCCTAAGTCAACCAAGCTTCGACAAGGCATTGTGTCGCCACTAAACACAAACATAGTAAGCATGTGAGACTAATTTCGCTGAACGTAAATGTATGTACTTTGTGCACTTTTACTGACCTGTAAGTTACTTTGAAACCGTCATTTAGCGTGACAGATACACCAAAAGAATTTGCCACGTGCTTGACGTTCCTCGTGCTTACATCTTTTGCTCCTAATTGTGCGAATAAATTATTGCATTTTTCGGTTGATAATTCATTGTGGCTGTTCAGTGTCAGGTCTCCGTTTGCAATGAGTGTGAATTTGTCCAATATCGGCTCAAATCTTCTGTGATAGAAGCTAAGCCAAGCAGATATCTGCTTTGGTGCAAGTACAAAAGCTGGTTTTTCCGTTGCCCACATTCTAGCTTTCAAAAGTCCAATCAATCCCATGTGATGATCGGCATGTAAATGAGAAATATAAATCGCCTGCAAAATGACAAAGTAGGCAAGATTGAAGCTAGGTATTATTTCAATCTCAACCATCTGATTATAAAAAATTTAAGTAATAAAATATCAAACCTTGATGCTGGCAAGAACTCTGTACGCCTCGCTCTTGCCATAAAATCTCATCAGCTGTGTCAAAGTGCCCTCCCCACAGTCGAACATTATGCTGCTGTTTTCGGTGATTCTAAAAAGAATCCCGCTGGTGTTCCTGTGCTTGTTAGGTGCGCATGAACCTGTGCCTAGAAAAATTAATTTTGGATACTCTGCAATCTCGCCCAGCTCTTTCGTCTTCAAATTTATGTCAGTCTGAAGGCATGCTAGAGCATCGAGAAACCCGTCGTTGTTCATCGCCTCATCCGCATACTCTTTGGGCTGTAATTTTAGCTCCAGAGTGCGATCCAATCCGTTCTTAGGGCGCAAATGGATGCAATGCAATGTCTTGGCCTGAATAACTGTGTTATCGTTAGGCTCAATGTTCGCCGCAGATATCTACGAAATTCAATAAAAATTAGTTCATTCGATTTCGTTATAACAGTACTTTTTCACTTTGTTGTCATTAAATGCGTATGAAAAAATCTATATAAATTCTCTACCGGCGAACGACGAGAATTCCCCATTAACTGTTCAACCAGTTTCTCCTCGTTGTCCTCAACGATTTTTTGGTCTGGGGGGTTCTCTTTGTCAAAACCCTGCTCACTGAGAAATGGGAATATGGTCGGATGGAGCAAATGCAGCTTGTGCTGCATTCTATGAACAGCTTCGCTCCCGAGACAATCGTTCTGTTCGTTCAATACCAGATGGATTGGTCCAGGGCCAAAATCATTCATCCACTTTTTGTAATGTGGATCGGCCATCACTTCCACGGGTGTAAAGTGCGCAATGCAGAATGGAATGTTATCCTCCTCGGCAGTCGACTGCTGATAATTTTCAAAAACGGGGTTTTCCACTAATGATTCAAGGTAGTCTACCGTGGGGCACTCCAAAACTAGATTAAATAACAAATAAGCGCATATCAAAACTAGGCAATTGATTCATTGTTTGCCATAAATTACCAATAATGACTGATCCAGAATCCCCAGGTGCCAGAACATCGGCGCTTTTCACTATGCGGCCGTCTTCTAAAGTGACATCTTCCCCCTCTTTCAGCTTACCCAACAGAGGGCCGGATGGTACGCCTTCCTCGACACATTTAATAAGGGATAACGCACCGGGACGAGGTTTGAGTTTACAAATATAAGCCATTACATCAGTTATCCTGGGGTTGGAGTTCAATGACTCCCTGATCTTGGACCTCTGCTCAGTTTTGTTCACTAGCCTGAGTCTTTTGCCATTGCGATTAACTTCGTGAGCGTAATAATCCGTGTCATCGTCAGTGTACTCCAAGCTGTGATCAGAGTCAGACTCTTCGAGTCCCGAGTCTTTTTTAGTAAGTCTAACATATCTGACTGTCATAACGTCATCCTCGTACATATTGTCACAATTGCAATCGTGCAGCGAAACTCCCAGGCTCTTCAAGATGATGAATCTCTCCGCTGCTGCGAAGAGCTCGTCTGTTCCCTGGGGACCGTGCAAAACAAATTGAGGTACGCCTACATCCTGTGCAGACAATGCCAGGCCCGGTAAACCACCCAGATTCTCCCAAGTTGGCCTTGTTATAAATATGTGTTCTAGTTTTGCTAATTTACACTTGTGCTCCAGGGCCAGCCTCTGCGTCCCCTCACTGCAGTTGAACATGTATCTCACTCGGTCTGTGAAAAAATAAAGAGACCTTGGCGAGCCTCGCGAGCCAGAGCCAAGGACCTGTTTTGGAAAACAGGTACGGAGGTTATAGCTGTGCTCTTCTTATAAATTCAAACAACTGCGGTTTGCTCTAAATGTGTTACCTGGAGATAAAGAATGCCTGGTAAATATTTTTTTCCTTTTTCTTTGAGTTTTAGCCGATGGTTCCGCATCTCCTGGACATGATTTTGTGGCCGCGGCATTTTCAAGAGCAGCTCTTTCAGGTTAGGTTTCGATGAATACGTGCCCTTACGTCTTACAATGTAGCGAAACAAATTCCATGAGTACCAGTTTCTGGTTGTCATTATTTAAGCTTCGCTCATTATCTCTTCGCCTGCAGAAGTAATATTTTATTCTTAGGAACCAAATTAGTCTAAATTCAGCACGAGCGCATCGCAGCAGTTACATTCATACCTACACGTGCGACTTAGCGAAAATAACAGTGGATAAGAGATTTTTTCGATCTAACTAGCGTACTTCGCAACAAGCCGAAAGACCTTTCATTCATTGTATTTTTACCGTCCATCCACAATTCAATATTCGACTTTCATCGCGTCCTATCCGTTGGAAACTCCAAATCATCCGAATTACTCAATGTTACTCAAACATAGAATAAAGGATCCTAGTTTTCGCCACCCTGCGATCCGGCACTGAAACGCCGTCGGAAATAATGGTATATCTATGTGTTGTACGGTATACATGTGTATGTAACTTACCAGATAATATGTATTTCGCTTAAAGCGCCAGCCAGTGTTCAGTCCGCTAAACTCGGCTTTCAAAGACGTCTGTTGCAGTTAGCAGGCCCAGCAGGTCAC
Source organism: Neodiprion fabricii (assembly GCF_021155785.1). Lineage (NCBI taxonomy): Eukaryota > Metazoa > Arthropoda > Insecta > Hymenoptera > Diprionidae > Neodiprion > Neodiprion fabricii. The sequence goes on from NC_060242.1 coordinate 148,135, forward strand.
GGTTATCAAAAATGGGGTTCGGTGATTATCCCGCGGAGTACAATCGGTCTATTCACGGGCCATACGATCCGGCGCGATATTACGGAAAACGTAAGTTTAACGGCCTCATGTGAAACGAAGTGATATATTATTTGCGAAATGATGACTGATCGAACTTCTATGTTACAGCGGACACTCCGTTCGGCCAGGTAAAACTCAACGAATTGATACCATGGCTCGGTCGTCGCAATAAGAGTCCGAGGGCAATGGTAGCTGCAGTTTCTCGAGGTAATTGGAATAAACTTTCGTGTGTCGTCGATCCGGGATTGATGGACTCGTCAGAAAAAAATCCTTGCACTAATAGCCATCAGAAATTGATCGAATTATGTGTAACCCTTGGAAAATCAGCAGCCATCTTGTCTGCCAAAACTCATTGCATAACCTTATAAATTGATCGAAGTTGAACGATTCTAATTACGTAAGCAGGAAATTTTCTAATCCCTGAAAAATCCTTTCCTAAACGTATTACCGGTTTCCAAATTTAAAAATAAATCGTTATCATTGTAACTTGCTAATGAGTACTAGAAAATTATTCTCGATATTTTATTTCATGTAGTATTTGCCGAAGCTGTAGGATTGCTCAGCTCCTTCTTTATTCCTGATGTTCAATGTTCTCTACTCAAATGTTGAATAACAACGGTGACAATTTGTTTCAGCATGGTGGCGTTGGCAACATAAGTACCTACACGTGAAACGCGGTGGGATCGCTCCGTTTTTCCAGATAACTACGGTGGCCATGATATGGTTCTACGCGATCAACTACGGAAAGTTTCGTGAGTTTCTAGCATAAACTAAGGATGAAATATGACAACCCGTTTAATTCAGCTTACATTCAATAATTTCATGTTTTTGTTTTTCAGAAAATCACAGGAACTACAAGTACCACTAAGGTTCAACCTTCTCGGTTCAATGCTAGAGAAGAACAGAAATAGTGTTGCATAAGTTGTATCTTTCGAAATTATTAATCTAACATACCTGTATTATTCAAATGAATAAAACAAAAAACAAAAATTACAATCAGCGAATAAGCAGATGAATGGGCCTGTCTGTGATAATTTAAAATTTTTCTGCACACGTGTATAAAGTTATGAAACTTCTATGATTGGCTCACATTTTTGCTTATACGCATTTATGTGTGGCACACACGTATGCACGTGTAACAAACCTGGCACGAATAACATCACTTTGCCATAGTTTTCAATTTCGTCCATCTAGTTTAATTTTCTTAAATGACAACAAACTGACAGACCCGATTTCCCTTTCTGCTTACAGTCATTGGGTGCCTTCAAATGATTGAACAAGCGATTGATGTTGCTATGAGCGCATTCGTTTCTTTGCAGCTGTGAAAGAACCAAATTCAGATGTGTGACATAAATGATCGAAATTTGAAAGAAATTTAAATATGCAGCGGCAATTGGAGATGGAAAAAAGCACGGAAAATGAAAGTATACAATGTCAGGATTCTTTTGCACTTTCAGAAGTTGGCAGTCTTTATTTTGGACCAAATCCATCCACTGAAGTGTGTTTCAGCGCAGGCTAGTTTTAGATGCTTACTTCGTTTGGTAATCGACATAGGACTGTAAATATATTTGTGTGTCTCGTGAAGGCTCGAAGACTGATAGAACAAGCAAAGGAACTAATCAGAGAGAACACACGGATTCAAGAAGCCAAAGCTATGATACTGCAAGAGGAAGCGGAACTTTACAATAGAAAAGTTTACTTCAATTCTGAAAATTCCTCAAATGATGTTTTTCAAGCCGATGCTGAGGTAGCACTATAGTTGATTAATAGCAATGAAGATCTGTAGATTTTGTCTAATTACAGAAAGTTACAGCGATCCATTGACGCTTTCATTCGTACAATGTGAAAAGAAAAAATTATTTTATTTAATATGGTTTTATTATTCAGCTGCACAGACTGTTGAGCAGAACCATTGCCTTGTCAGACAAGGGTAAGAAAATCGACGATTGCAAGGCGCAATTGGAATTATACTACAAAGAACTGAAACGGCGTAAAGAGTTTCTTCAAGAAGCCATCAAGATGCATGAGGAAAGCCAATACAGCCAAGGGTCAGTGGTTTAATAATCTGTGGGTCCGTCGCCAGTCCGAAGCGTTTACTTGCGTCGATTAAATAACGAACACCAGAACTACTTTGACCACAGATATGCAGAGACCGCCAATCCCGGGAGTGGTGCGACGAGTTGTTTGCAGGCAATTTGGAAATTACCGATTTCTGTACTGCCCGGCTAATCGACATCTTTTCACTAGAATCTCATTATTAATGTCTGGCTAAATGTCCGTAATCCTTGAGAGTGTCAAGTTATCCATGGTCTCATCAAAACTTGACTCCCGATTTAATCCAAGGTCGGCGGCCATATTCACACATCTTCCGCATCTCAAACCTTTCAAGCATTACTCGAAATCGTGAATTTTTTATTTCATGCGATCACATAACACGGTAGATTCGAATTTTCATCTATTCAGACTGCCGATTATAGTCATAATGTGATCATTTAAATTTATCTCAATAAACTTAAATGTTTCGCTATTTCGTAACTAGTTTGTTTGAATTCCGTCAGGTGATCGACCGTAGCCAGTGTCAGTGGTGTCAGAATAAGAGGTATGTACTACCTAATTTAGTTTTTCTCCGCAATTTTGTATCCGTGTGATAATGTGCCTCTAGAGCGAAAAGTCCGCTTTGGCATTGTATCACGCCACACACAATACATCGTTGTATGATCGAAGTTGTAAGTGCAAACTTCAAATTATAGTTCCTTTATTCGCTTCAACCTTTGCAGTTCATCGTGAACAAAGTTGTTCGCCACTAACCTAAAAATTCTGTCCCCCACATAACATAGCTTGGGCGCGATGTTCATTTTATTTTCAGAAACAGTATTTTGTTGACAGTAACAGTACCTCCGTATTAGGAATACGGGGTAATTGGGGTGATCACGCGTCTAAACTGATCTTGGACGTTAGGTTAGGTTGGTTTACACACGTACACGATATCAGTACTTCCTGACTTGCTGATCAATCTCCTTTATCCGAATTTTTATTTTTCCACAAACACATATCAGCAGGTGACTCTGTAATCCGTGATGCAAATATTCTCATACAAGATTGCCAATTAGTTTCTTGCAGGGCCCTGAATAGACTTTTAAAGGTTAACCAAATTGTTACACTTCTTACGTATGTATGCTTGTGTACATCCATTGTAAAACACATTCGCTACATTTTCTTCTCTATAAAATATCGACTAATCTACCGACTCGCCCTCGCTGGACGATATCTTATTCATTACAAATTTTACGCAAGGTATATACATCATAGGTGTCGCACAGAGATCATACGAGAAGAGATGAATTGGAATCTGCGAAAGGCGTTACGTTAATCGTGAAACTAAGAACTATATTCACAAATAAAAAAAGAAATTCAGCACAAATAGCAGCTCAAGTGTCAAGACACTTCTATAAACAATGCTTTTCATTCTCCGAACATAGAATACAATACAAGGATACCGAACTACGCGCAGTACAATTATGCTACAATCTGCATCGCGACGCCCGCTTCAGACCGGTTTGCCCACCCTAATTGTAGGAATCGTAGACTTTTTCTCCTCTCCAGCCGCCCGCGAGAATGTTGTAAAATAGAAGAACAATGCATGTATAGTAAATCGGATGACTGTAATATGCACAGAGGCAGCTAACAGCTGACCATCCGTACACGCTGTACGTATAACAGTTTTGGAGGGATACCAATAAAATGAGGTTGCCATGCCACTATCGATTCGCGAGGCACACAGGGCGGAGGCAGGCTCTGCGGCTATACCGACACCGTCGCCGGGATGTCGTACGGCTCTGAACGTCGTCTTTCTCAGTCTCGGATAGACTCCTCAGCGAGCGTCCAACGACTGTGAGCTTCGTTTCCGAAACGAAAAGAAAAAATGGAGGTTACCCCGACGACGAGGGAGGATGAGAGAACTTGATCGGAATGCGAAAGGGAATCTGGCGAGCGCCGCGTTGTTGCTGCTGGTGGTCGTGGTGGTGGTGGTGGTGCTCGGTCCGCGTCAAGGGTTCGGATCGAAACCCGCGAGTGCGACGTGTGAATGGGTTCCAACTTCCGCTGCACCCCCAACAAGTGGTCGGGTGGATAGCGCTTGTGGGCATCGCGGTTGGCACGTTCACGGTGGTCCTGCCGCTTCTCGGTCCGGGCGTACAACCGGTCGGCTCGGGCCTCCTCGGAGCGACGTTCTCACTCCACGTAGCCGCGCACCTCGTGGCGCTGCTCATCGACCCGGCGGCACCGCAGCTCCGGTCGCAGTCGTCGCGCAAGACCGTGCCGGACTTGGACCGCGCGCGGCATCTCCACGTGATTGAAGACGGCCGATGCCACCTGTGCAACATAAACACCGGTCGAAGGACGAAGCACTGCTCGGTCTGCAATAAGTGCGTCGACCATTTCGATCACCACTGCAAGTGGCTGAACAACTGTGTCGGGGGCCGAAACTATCCCGCATTCATCGTCTGCCTCGTATCGGCGGTCGTCGCAGCCCTAGCCGTGGCCGCGATATCCCTCGCCGAGTTAGCCCTGGTCCACGCTGACCTGGCCGGCTGGGGCCCGAAAATGGACAACTCGACGCAGCCGCCGCTGGCCCAGCAGCCCCCCGGAACAGGGTCTCTCGTTGTAATTTCCCTCGTCGGAATATTCTCGGCGATAGCCGCCGCCCTCCTGATTCACCTCTGTTTCTTCCACGGCTACATCGCTTGCCTCGGTCTCACGACCTACGAGTATGTGCGCGAAAAGCGCGAGCGGATGGCGGCTCAAGCTGCTTCTCCTGCACCGCCGGCAAAAGCCCGGGCCCGGAAGTGTCCCGCGTTCTGTACCAATCGAGTCGCGACTGCTGAGGAACCAGAGCGGCCCCGCTACCAATTCCGGAACGCTCCGTCAGCACCGGTCGCGGTGGACCCCGATATGAGCGAGCAGCGCAGCGTCTACATCTGCTCCACCCATCAGCGGTCCCAGCTATGCGGTGCCGAGGAGACTGGGGGGCCCCGATGCAAAGAGCGGCCGAACTTTCACCTCTACTTTTCGTACGAAACCCGCGACACCGAGACTTCGATCGAGGTCTCGTCGCAGACGATTTTGAGCGAGGCCGAACGACCCCGGGAACTCGTTGAGCTCAAGCCGTCCACCCCTTCCCCGGTATCCTGTTGCTTTTCGATAAAAAACGCGGGCTCGGAGAAGCGGACGAAGCGGAAACCCCACTCGCCGTTATCCTTACCCTCGCCCTCGGGCAAGGAACGCGGCCCCAGGTCCTGCCTCACCATACGCAGGATACGGTACTTCCTCCGTACCAGACTCAGGCGGAACTCGCGACAACGCTACGTTGCCAGCGAGGCGCCCGTCCCTCGCTCCAGAAAGAACAGGGTAAACCCCTCCGCGAGCGACGTTGGGGTTGGTGAAAACAAGAAGGAAACTCCCAAGTTACAATCCCCGTCGAGCGCGTCGACGATTTTATCCGGGGATGACAAACCGAGGCCCCCGCTAAAGCTGCCCCCGTTGGTCCTCGTACCCAGGCACAAGATGGGGCAAATTCCCGTGGCCTTTGAGTCCATCGCCAGTGCAGTCCCCGCGCCGGTACCGCAGCCTAGACGGAGTCAGCCACCTCTCAGAATAAGGAGAACGTCCTTCTCCAAGAGGCCCAGATTCAAAATGGGCCCGCATGTTACGGAGATCGCCCAGTTGTCCCCGATTCCTGAATCAGAGCTCTCGAAACCCGCCTCTCCCAGAACACCGCCCAAAATTAACCACTTCCCGTTCCCACCCTCGAGCTCGTCTTCGGTGAATCGCGATTACACGGATAACACTGTTACACCTGCTCGTGCTGATGCGGACGATGTTGCTCAGGCTAATTCCCTCTGATTTGTTGATTTTGTATGTTATAAAGAGTACAATTGTGGAGAGTTCAGGTATTGTTAAACGCAATGCAGTTGATTATTACAAGCTCTACGCAACGAACTTTGTATCCGTCCATTATGTCGTTGTTTTCTACGTATACTTAAAATTATACATATTATATACGCGATACGCAATATTTGTATTATGCTAAATGTACATACATACAGGATTATACGTACTGTAGACATTATGATAATGAATAAATACGATAATTACATGAATCTTACGGCCCCCTGAGTAGAGGACCCGGTACCCCCGATACGCTGCAAAGCACAGTTGATTCTGCTCTCCGGCCTGGATCCGTTTTAATTGGATCGGATAACTGGCGAAATCGGTTTCTCAGCTCTTCACTTTACATGGGTTGCATGTTTATTTGTTCAAAATCACCAAACAATCATTTTGAGTCGGCAATACTGCGCGCGGCGGTAGACTCAAGACACATAAACCCGTACTTGGGGGCATTTGCGGAAATACTGCATCGTATGTGACAAATAATAACTCTGTAGTAAATTTTTATCACGTATAAACGTTGTCTCTATTCGAATACCATTTCCAGCCAATACCTCTCTCTTTAGGCATACAAGTTGAATCTCATTTATGTGAATGCCTGGGTAAATTTCATTCTTGCTGCTATTATGTTAATTCAATATAGGTATGTGATAACGATGAACACTGGTATAATTTTTATTTCCCGATGTCGGTAATATGTACGGTGTATACATACGCATAATACAGGGGCTGAGAACCATGGTATTGTATAATCGTACATGTATACTTAAATGATTGTTAGAAAATTACCGCACAGAGTGGTACGAATATCGACGGAATAGTACGACGAATGGCAGTATCCGAGATCGCGGTATACAGATGGCACTTTAGTGCCATGCAGACGGGTCATTCTCTACTTGTTTATATGAATATACTTTAATACCGCACTGCACGTCGTGTAAATTTGGCCATACGATCGTTCGCCAAATTCTTAAACGTGGAATTCACCCTTAACGAGCGATTCATCGCGTCTTGAACGAAAATTTCTGTAGCATCCTTTCCTAGGATTGATTTGGCCGTCAATAATTGTTTTCCACTATGTTTCGTTGATTTCAATGACGCAGATGGAAACCGGCACTGCCGAAGTCGACGCTACCTTCGTTAAAACGGAAAGGAACATTTGGCGCGATGTACTCGGATCTCCGCGGTACGTGATCGCTCCTATGGTGGACGCCAGCGAATTAGCATGGAGATTGCTCTCCCGCAGACACGGTTCTCAACTCTGCTATACTCCGATGCTACACTCCTCGGTCTTTTGCAGAGATCCAAAATACCGCCGCGAGGCCCTCGCCAGCTCCGCGGAAGACCGTCCGCTGATAGTACAGGTACATACATCAGTTGCTGTGTAATTAATGAATTTAATGCTGAATTCTATGTAGTGCTGTTCACGCAACGGCATCACTGCAACATTACCGTTAAAATTTATATTTTCATTTGCGCAGTTTTGCGGTAATGATCCGAAAATATTGCTGGAAGCAGCCCTCCTTGCCGAGCCTCACTGCGATGCCATTGATATTAATCTCGGCTGTCCACAAGCCATAGCAAAGCGTGGTCATTACGGGGCATTCCTCCAAGATGACTGGGAGCTTCTGAGAAACATCGGTGAGTACACGCGATATGCATTTGCAGAAGAGATCCGGAAGGAAAAAAATTTCTATTTGTAATAAAAATAATCGATTTCCCTTTTCAGTGCGCATCTTGAGCCAAGGAATAAAGATTCCCGTTACCTGCAAGTTAAGGATTTTTTCCGATATCAATAAGACAATCGATTACGCTCGCATGCTTGAGGACGCCGGAGCAGCAATGCTCACTGTTCATGGACGAACCAGAGATCAGAAGGGGCCTTTCACAGGGTTAGCATCCTGGAACCATATCAAAGCTGTCAGGTAATTGTCCCCGTTTCTTGAATATTTTGGCTAGTGTACGTATGTATGTACGTATGTATGTATGCATGTATGCATGTATGCATGTATGTATGTATATATGTACGTACGTACGAGCGCGCGCGCGCGCGCGTCTGTGTGTGTGTGTGCATGCAAACGAAAGGAAAGGAAACAGAATTTCAAAGAAATTACAGTTCTCATATTTTATTTCTAATTTGGATTATAGAGAACGCGTTAAAATCCCAGTACTCGCAAATGGTAACATACAGACAGTACAGGACGCGGAACGATGCATTAAGGAGACAAATGTCGAAGGAGTTATGTCCGCAGAGGGCAATTTGTACAACCCTTGTATATTTGAAGGGCGTTATCCACCAGCTTGGGAACCTGCGTCAGAGTATTTGGACCTCGTCGAAAGATATCCCGCCCCAAGCTCTTTCATACGCGGGCATTTATTCAAATTATTTCAACACATGTATGTCCTACTTGAATATCATGCTAACATTACGCATCACATTTTTCAATGAATTTCTAAATCTCTATCAATTAAAACTGTTCAGAATCCCGCTTTCGCCTGAAATCATGAATACCATTGCTATTCTGTATAAAGTTACAGCATACGTTTAACTAGAGAGTAGACTTTGTCTAGCAGGAAATGAAGAGGCAAGGGCAAACCTGGCGAGAAATTCTACAATGGAATCGTTTAGAGGTGTAGTGGAGGCTCTTAGAGCTCGATATTTGCCCTACCATGAAGGCCTCATGCTGTGGGATGATAAGAGCAATGGTTTGTCCAGAATATATTCTACAACTAATAATTCCTTCATTTTGGCAATGCAACGTTTATCGACCCTACTGTTTCTGTGTTTTCCCGCGGCAGATTACAATTTGAAATTACCGCCGTGGTTATGCCAGCCGTACGTGCGGGATTCGCCCCAAAAGCACCTAATCAAGGTGGAAGCAAAAAAAAGTGAACAGGAAAATAGCACGATAAAGAGGAACCTGAAGGACGAAGATGGTAACGAGATTTCAAGAAAACGACTCAAGAAACTTCGTCGAATCGCTAGGCGACCGAATAGACAGTCTGCGTCTGTTAAACGTGGCTCAGATCTATGTACCAGTTGTCCAAACCCATTGGTCAGTACTCAAAGTTGAATAATCTGATATTGAATAACTTTGTTTCTTCGTGTCTTTTCATCTTAATTTTGTCTACCTCTTCAGGGATACAAATGTGAATACAAGCTGTGTCGACAGTGTTGCAGGGCGAAGTGCTACCAGGAAAATTTAGATTGCACAGGTCACAGAAACCTTGCAAAAACTAGGCGACAAATGGCTATTCAATTTGCGGCAGAGAGACAAGAGATCGGCAATGTTATTTAATTGACAGATTATTGGGGAAAAAAATTACGTAAATGCAAATAATACATAACACAAATATCGTTGCATAGTTTCGTTTCTTATTTCAATTTCGAAACATTGGCTCCCCATATAATTTTCCTTCCTTCAGCAACAACACGAAAATTCTTCTATTTGGATTCACTTTATTTGTTACACTTTTTGTTAACACCCATCGGGCAAATAATAAGTGTGATTATTGTATGTGGGCCTGCGTAGTCTGCTCTTGTTACGTGCCTGAAGAGTGGCGTCCCGTGGGGCCAACATCCGGCGAAACTGCGCAACGCGGGATAAACGCCAGCCAATGAGCAAATAACTTTCCGTTCGACTTTTTACGAACACAGCAGAAAGTGTTCAATACCGTGTCCAAATTTGAGAGCGGTTTGAATGAACATTCGGTTCGCAAATTGTAACCAAACGCCAATTCTTAACTCTGAACTGAATTTCGACCCGACTCCAACTCTATTCTAATGCAACTGACCCTGCGGTCATGCATGAATATAAGTATATCGGAACCGCACCGTGGTGAACAGCTATGAAAAAAAGGCCGAAGCTGCTGATCGCACGTCAATTGATACGTGTATGGTGTAAATTGTCTCAGGCATCGGAGAAAAATTTTTTTTTTTTTTCGAGGCAGAGCACACGTCTCATGCCGCAAATCTGCAGGGAGCCATTTCGGAAGCGCACGTGTGCAAGTCTTCTTACAACTGCGGTAACAGACGGAGAGCAGCTTGCCCGCAGAGTCATGCATGCGCCAAGGTGATGGCCGTAACGTGAACTTACGATAGAATGCTACCTGGGTGCTTTTACCGACTCGTCTTATGGAATATTTGGGGTGTGTTAAATCGGGTCGGCGTTGCCAATGAATACGGCAAATTCGCCCCTGTTTTTCAGCTCCTGCTACGATGCCTTTACCCGCGAAGCAAAGTTAATACGGTCAGTAGTTTTTATACCCTTTATACCTAATGTAATTACAGCCAGCGTCACACCGATCGCGTTTTTTTTTTTTTGCACAACGGATTCAAATTTAATTTAATGCATATTTGAGCATAGTATATGCGAGCGAATACCTCACAATGCGAAATTATTCATCATGTGATTAAAATTTAATTAATTGGTTAACGAAGGTTGAAAAGTTGTATGGAGATTAGGGTGGCCCTTGATATTGGTAAAAAAAAAAAAAAAAAAAAAATTCTCTTGGCCCTTAAATTGACTCCAAATACTAAAAAATGATTTTTAAACGTGAAATCCGCTCTTAATTTTAATATTAACCTGTGCCCCAAAGGCCCTTTCAAGCAGTTAAAATCGATTAAGAGTAATTATAAAGGTAAAAAATTTGAAAAAAAAAAAGTTTTACACAGTTTTTCCTGCGACAATAAATGCCGTTATCCGTATTTCGACAGCATTACTTTTTTGACATGAAATAGATACGAGAAAATGGAAAAGTAATCGGATCAAAAAACCACAACGCTATATTGGCAATAATTACGTTCGGAGATGTTACATTGATTTCCAGCTCATTTTTGTAGATGTTTCACCTTTTTTTCCCACTAAAAACTTTCCTTAAAACAGTCCTTATTTCTGCTTCTCAGATTCAAATCAAATAATCTCTCATTTTATCTAATTAAAAAGAATTATTTTACACGTATTTATTAGCGATTAATAACATATCAAAAATTCCGCATTTTATCTTTACATTGCTCTAATGTCCGGATCACCTTAAGAAATTCAGATAATGTGCGGAATGCGGTAAAATTACTTTTAGATTAGTTTAAGTTGCCACACAATGTTATTTGATTGTTTATATGCAAAATGATCATAAAATTAAAAAAAAAAATCGATTTCAACTCCTTTAAGGGGCCTTTGGGACACGGGTTAATATTAAAATTAAGAGCGGATTTCACTTTAAAAATCATTTTTTAATATTCCGAGTCAATTTAAGGGTTGAGAGGGAAAAAAATGTTTTTTACCAATATTAAGGGCCACCGTAATGGAGATAGTAATAATTAAGATGTGAATGTTATTATACCTCGAATTTTCGGAGTTTGTTCAAACTGTAGATAGAGTAGAAAGAGGTAAATCTCCCCCATATTTCGCTAACAGAAAGTAGTCCTATTTTTCAAGATAAATGTGAAACGCTTCAAAATGTTTGTCATTTCGTGCTGACATATAAGTGATATTAGTAACTTAATTACAAGTGTAATGTTTCGAATACTTTTATCATGGTACAACTGAACATTTTCAAATAGTGGACAGTCACAATAATGAGTAATTTTTTAAATTCATGAGACTCACCGATGCCAGTCCTTTCTGTCGTGAATTAAATATTCCTGTGGAGAATCCTGAATAAAGTTCGTATTCCTGTGGAGAACGCGTAACAAATTTTATATTCTTGTGGAGAACACTGAATAAATTTTATATTCCTGTGGAGAAGACGTAACAAATTTTATATTCCTGTGGAAAACACTGAATAAATTTTATATTCCGGTGGATAACACTTAACAAATTTTATACTCCTGTGGAGAACACTGAATAATTTTATATTCCTGTGGTGAACACGTAACAAATTTTATATTCCTGTGGAGAAGACGTAACAAATTTTATATTCCTGTGGAAAACACTGAATAAATTTTATATTCCGGTGGATAACCCTCAACAAATTTTATACTCCTGTGGAGAACACTGAATAATTTTATATTCCTGTGGTGAACACCGAATAATTTTATATTCCTGTGACGAACACGTAACAAATTTTATATTCCTGTGGAAAACACTGAATAAATTTTATATTCCTGTGGTGAACACGTAACAAATTTTATATTCCTGTGGAGAAGACATAACAAATTTTATATTTCTGTGGAAAACACTGAATAAATTTATATTCCTGTGGAGGACACTGAATAAATTTTATATTCCTGTGGATAACACTTAACAAATTTTTTATTCCCATCGAGAACACTTAAGAAATTTTATATTCCTTTGGAGAACACTGAATAATTTTATATTCCTGTGGAGAACACTGAATAAATTTTATATTCCTGTGGAGAACACTGAATAATTTTATATTCCTGTGGAGGACACTGAATAAATTTTATATTCCTGTGGATAACACTTAACAAATTTTTTATTCCCATCGATAACACTTAAGAAATTTTATATTCCTTTGGAGAACACTGAATAATTTTATATTCCTGTGGTGAACACGTAACAAATTTTATATTCCTGTGGAGAAGACATAACAAATTTTATATTTCTGTGGAAAACACTGAATAAATTTTATATTCCTTTGGAGAACACTGAATAATTTTATATTCCTGTGGAGAACACTGAATAATTTTATATTCCTGTGGAGAACACTGAATAAATTTTATATTCCTGTGGAGAACACTGAATAATTTTATATTCCTGTGGAGGACACTGAATAAATTTTATATTCCTGTGGATAACACTTGATAAATTTTATATTCCCATTGAGAATACTTAAGAAATTTTATATTCTGTTCGGAAGTATCACTGAATAAACTTAGTATTAAACGATCCGCAGGGTGATCGGTATTGCTGAATATTATTGTAAAACCCAAATTGCTTTATCCAAAAATGGCACTGGTTCGCTGAAAAAACGATTACTGCTTGACGCGACAAAGAATATCATCGATGGAGAACCCACCATAATTTTTCACCCCGCAAATAGAATAAACGCGGTCTTTAAATTACGCGCTGCACTTGCTAAGATCTAACGTGACTACATTTTAATGAGACGATCGAGAACAGAGGATTAGAACTTGCGAAAATAATTTCGATTGTTACTTGAGTTTAGCTGGCAACGAATGAAAATTGACTCTGTGAATTTCTTCACAGCCTAAACAACTTCGCGGTGCCGATTAACTGCTATGTGTTTATCTCTGCGCTCCGAATCCCTTCACACGACAAATTGCAGATGTAAATCTGAATATTCGCGGCTACTTTTCATATTTCTTTCACTTTAATAACGAGAAATAACAACCATACCGTAACGGCACGCCAAGACCCGTCCGTTAAATTGGAGGGAAGAGAGAAAAATTTTATACCGATTGTCTGTTGTTTGTACGACTCGAACCCCACAGTATAAGTCACGAATCCCGCCAAAATCCGTTGACCACGAACTAGGACGTTGACAAGCATTGATAACGAATGCCAATTGAATCACTTTATTTATTACCGACTTTCTCTCACAATTGCATGAAGATATTCTGATCTTTGTTCTGTACGGTATATTCAAAACCCGAGTAAATCTCGAATAAAATGTCTATCTTTCGCTAATAAAACCGGGCAACGGCCATCGTGAGGTTATTTCAATTATTTCAACCGACTTTGTACATCAAATTAACGAATATTTACACTCACAATTATCTTCCTAGTCACGGGAAACCGCTATATGAATCACTTAGGTCAGCATATACTCGATATAAAACCGCGAAGATGACAAATAGGGCATGATTTTAGAATAAATATGACGTAATTGAAACTGCAAAACAGACAACTTTTGGTCACTGCTCGCAGCATACCGGCATCACTGAATAATTTTCAATAGGGCTTATATATTATATGCCTTGATCGAAAAGAAAAACTATAAGTACAAGCGTTTTAAGAGATAGTAAATGTAGGTACGTAATAATTTGTCCATTTTTTATTCTGGTGTTTTCCGAAGTCCTTCATACAATTGGATGTAGATTACCGGGAATCGTTTTATGATCGGTTCTGCATTCAATTTAAAACGTAAATGTGTAGTTATAATAGGAAACGGGAGATTCTGATATGTCCGATAAAATGATAAAATTATAATTCAGAATAGACCCTTCTTCATCTTTATCGTCACATTTTTATATCCGCCAATTGTTCGATTTGAGACATACTACTCCGTGGTTGAGACGCCCTGGTAGCAAAATTTCGTTTCGCTGCAGCCTAGGGGCCCTAGGGGTTGCTTGTTAGTTGGGAAATTGGTTACATTTGGCTACCTGTGCGCCGATTTTTGGCGACTTGTGGTACTATTTATTTAGGAACCCCGCACCATGGAGACTAGAGCAGCCCCCTGATACACGCTGCTAAAAGTGGTTCGCAAAATGTCCCTCGATTCTGCCGCCAATCTCCACCGCTAATGGCGCTAGTAGTTGTCTGACAAGCTCGCGCGTGGTCAGCGAGGGCAGCGAGCGTGTCGGAAATCTACTAGCGCCAAGTAGAGGAACTAAAAAACGGGGACAAAACACGTACAATTTTTTAGTATACGAGCAGTGGTGAGTTCAGGGGGCTGAACTAAAGGAAAGGAGTCCGAACGCACAGTGATGAAAGATCTTGTAGTTCCGGATGTATCCGCAAGCGATAGCAGCGCCTGGTTACGAATAGGATACATACGTGAGGATCGACGATTCAAAAATCACCGCGCTGACGGTGCCCGCAGTGGTAGCGCTGCCAGGCGGTTACAATCCGCGGATCGTTCATCACTTTCACCGACCATTTGGCTAGCATTGCGTTCGGACTCCTCACCTCTAGTTACCATGCCCACACCTTGGCAGCACCGTGTACGTAACTACTTACTTCACGCTAGCAGCAGTTAGAGCGTGCAGCAGCGGGCATGAGCGGGCAGTCGAAGCCGAACCGAAGAGCCGAGTGGTTTTGAGAGGGATGCGCAACTGTCATAACAGCAGCTCGTTTGTAATCCGGGTAAAGTGATGATGATGAGTTCTTTATTATGCCAGAATGCGAGATCTTTCTGCGTATTGGGGTTGGAAATCCTATGAGGATATCAGCAGGGCGCCGGGCAATATACAATAGTTTGCACTGGGTCGGAGCAATCGCGGCGTCGGCAAATTAGAAGTGCTCCGTGTCGCGGGGAGTACGTATGTGTGTGCGTTATACGTGCGAAAAATATTTCAAAATGGATATTATTGTTTGCGACGAAGTCACCGCTCCACGTGATACAACAAAGGCTATAATCGCTCGACCGTCGCAGCGTTGGTAATGCAAAAGTAAGAGAGCGCACCTTTGCCATGGCGTCTGCTGCAGAACAGCAACAGACTACCCTGGAATTTTACCAGGCAATGGCTGACTTCAAAAACATGTTTCCACAGATGGACGATGACGTTATCGAGGTGACCTTGTTTACACCCAACACCTCCACGTATATTTGAAATAAATACATACAGAATATTTTAAACTTGGCTCATATTTTTTTCCAGGCTGTGTTACGTTCGAACCAGGGTGCAGTTGACACAACTATCGATCAGCTACTGGCAATGAGCACGGACAACGAGAATGAAAAGATCAGAAGTGAGATTGAGCAGAGCGAAGATTCATCTGAAGATAATCAGGCTAAAATCGAGCCTTGCAAGTCGCTGAAGACTATTCACAAGTGGCAGCCTCCCTTGCTAGGTCCGTTGCCAGACACATTTCTGAGGCTTCCCAGGCAGTGGAGCGAGAGCTGCGAAATGCCGGAGCCTGGCGGCGCATTAGAAGGCTCCACACTGGAGGACGAACGTATTGCAATCTTTCTTCAAAACGAAGAATTCATGGCAGAACTGAGGTGGAATGAAGATTTTCTTTCCACCTTGGCCAGCGGTCAGTCGATGAGTCAGGCAAATTATAAAGAAGAGCAAATGTACGCCGTGTCTGATACTGATTAATCCGATCATTATTTTTGTTTTTTTTGTAGATACTAAATTAGACGAATGTGAGAAATCTGCAGGCACAGTAAGCCACGACGATGAGGATTTATTCAAAGAAAGATTACGAAATATGGGTAAAGGTATTGAGAAACGGGATTTATTCAATAAACTGAAGCTGAGGCCTGCTTTGCCAAAGAAGCTTCTAAACTTTTAAATACTTTTTCACATACTGTTACAGTTTCGCGGCGTAAATTTGCCCAGCTCACCAAGGTGTTTACACGGAGTAAGAAACGTGGTGGAAGACAGCTGCTACCACCCACACCATCGTGTGACGACCTTTTGGAATCTGAGGAGGTATCCAGATCTCAAAACTAGGCTTCCGCCTGCTCTCCAGTACTTCCTTGAAAGGAACAGAGTTATAATCTCTAGTCAACATCGTTATCCTGACCAGATTGAATAATATTCAGGTTAGAAATGTATGTGGTGTAGAAAAAAAGTAGTAATGTTACTGGTTTTTGAAGAAAAGCAAAGATTCTAGTCACGCAAGTAGGAAAGAATCAGTGAAAGAAAATATAACAATGCAAGCAAATGGAATCCTCAACAAGCTATATTAAAATAATAACCCAACGTATACTTATATTGTCGCTATAATCACAAAAAACTTGGTAATTATTGAGGTGAAGAGATATTTTGTTGGAAATAGTCAATACCCTGGATACACTTCAAGGATCTGGTAGCTCTTACACGTAATTAAATCAGAGATATTTAGTCGTCGAATTTCATTTCTCTGGAATCAAATGAAAATTTACCTCACAAAGGACCCTTTACTGATTGCGTAGTTATTCAGGAATCAAATTTAATACCTACTTAATGCATAAAATGAACTACTTGGGGTTAGTCCCGCGGCAGAAGCTAATAACTCTAAACGATTAGCTTTGAATTCGTGCGTCAAGATAAACCGTAACCATCCTCGTTTCAATATCATTCCGTGTGCTTATCAGAGAACTGTTCAATATTAGGATTGTAAAAGCAATGTAATCTCTTCCGATCGGCATATCTAGTCATTTATCTGTCTACCAATCGTCGAATGTATTATACTACCGATAATACTGTTACTTTAGTACAGTTTATAAGTAAGAAAAATATAGCAAAGACGTTGAAATTCGTCAGACATACCAATAAAAAAATTGCGCGACAGAAATTGAAGTCACACTTATGGAAAACCTGATACCCACAGTGTACTAGTTTCGTACCAAGGTGAGATGACACATTTGAAGGACAAACTGAAACTAGTATCAGTATAAACTTAGCCGTTTATTTGAGTTACTTAAAAATTGTATATTTCGTAATACAGAGCATGGTATTATATGCTTGTTATGAAAGTCCCTATTATACGCTTGGTTATAATATTCAAACGTGTTTTTCAAATTTAACATTGAAACTTATAGCTAATGACTCAGAGGGAAGACGTATCCGGCTGCTTGAAGAATACTCGCGCGCCCGAAAGGCTGTAATAGAGAAGTTGAAACTCAGCATTTCTTTCTGCCAGACATTTTAATGTTAAAGCTCTAGTCTGTTGTAATTTTTCGTCGCCACAATCGTCTTTATGCTGCGCCGCTATTCTTTCTCGAGTCATTTGTTCCTCGACGGTTTTGAACCACTGAAGTCCGTCTATTTCCGTGTTCTGATCAAGAAGGGCATTAATGTATGCGACTCCCATTGCAAATCCATCGTCGGTAAATGCTGCCCCGGTCTTATTCTTTTTAGACATTTTCTCTTTGTTTCCCAGAGCATTATCGACATAACTGAGTGTGAGTGGAGGAATGATGGCGTAAAATTGTTGTAAGTGGACGTTTTTTGTATCGCGGAATGCAGAAGCGAATACATCTACCAGTAGTCTGAAGTATTGTGTTCCTTCCGTGAAGCTTTGCACTAAATTTGCAATGTCATCGTCGAGCCGCTTTCCGGCAGCTTGTGTAGTTATTGTAAAGTCCAGCTTCTTACATGTCGACTCAAACACAGTGTCAGAATTAATTGTGGGAAGAAAAGCAATCGCGTTGGAACAAGCGTCCAAACCCCCAGACCGAATCAGTCTAACGTAACCAAGGGCATTCCCTATTTGAGATACCAGAATCCTAAATTGATCTAGATAACTGAGACCATCCGTCGTCATTCCAAGCTTGCGTATACCCTTCTGAAACTTCTCAGCTCTCTCATATGTATAAGGAGTCGCCCTGCTCTCTCTCTGTAATTTGATGAATCTGATATCTCGTATTAATCGTGATTTTATATGTTCATCAAATAGGAATTGTGAAAATGTGTGTAGCTTCGCACGGAGAAATTGATAGACGAAATTCACTGTAGTGCTCATTATTCCGTTGCCATGGGTTCTGATCGAGTTCGCTATGTGCCTTATCCCGATTGTGTTCAGATATTTATTAGTACTAGTACGCTCTATGAAAGTCTGTGTATTTAAGTTGTACAAGTATTTGGCAACGAATGTGTCTATATTTCTCATTATTTCAAGCGCATCTAAACCCTGTTCCAAATTCTGTGTTGGTAAATGATCCTGAACCATTTCTAGATTCAGTTTATAGCCAGCTAATCTCCGCATTGTTCCGTACGTCCTCCAGTCATGTAGAGCCACGGTGGTGAGATTGTAAAACATGCTGTCCAAATAATGTTCGATGAACCTCTTTGGGCTTAAGAAATTATCAGCAACAGGCAGTGGAGAGGCTCTGACTATCCTGTTGGAATTAACAGCACCAATCTTGAATGGATTCGAGTCATCCAGCTTGAGATGCGCGTGAACATGTAACCTCAGGCTGGTTTCAATCTCGTGACAGGCTGGTTCTAGCACATTTTTCACTAGCATTTCCCTATGCTCTTTATTTCTGCTTCCCACGGAGTTGGGAGGCTCGTGATCCGCTACTGCACTATTTAGTGCACCGAGTAAATGAACAATCCGACTTATATCTGAGTTGCCATCTATGACCATGCTCAAGTAAGCGGGCAGCATGCTTCGATGATAGAGTACGCTAGAGTAATCGCAAGCCTGCCTAACCAGGTCATGTAATTCTGCGATAGTATCGTAGGCGTCCAGATATCCCCTCAATTTGACTAGTTCTTCCTCTTTGAAGCTGTCTGTCAGTTGGCTAGCAGCTGCCAGAGCGCAGCGTGTTATCAGCCTCCTGTCGTCTGTCGGGGGACCGTTCATTAGTCTCATACCAAGGCCTATCAATGTCATAGTATCGAGCTGCTCCCTGCTGTATCCTTTGTCCTTGCTAAGCATCAGTCCTCTCTTGGCCGTTTCGAGGATGACCAATATTTGATAACAGAGATGCTGGATAACATGGCTCTGGGACTGAATAATGACTGAGCCGAAAGTGTAAAACGTTGTTTCAAGTGACTTCTGCATTTCTATGAGTCTGCATACAAGCTGGACAATGTTTCGGCTCATTGGTTTCAGCAGAGCAGCGTGAAGATTGGTGGTGAAAAATATATTCTCTTTTACCTGCTGCACCAGGATTACAAACTCAATAAGCATACAGCACCTTCTTTCCAGATCAGATTGGTGAAATTTCTCAACAGGATGCACGATAATGTTCTGCATCTCGACTGACCACTGGGTCGCCCTTCTAGCCAGGGAATTTGTGACCTCTGGCAATCTTTGGATCTTAGAGGCAAGGATCTTTTCCCCGGCTTGCGAACCGACTACCAAGCCAAATTCTTTTGGGACTGAATTGGCCAAAAATTTATTTGGAATCCAGATAATATTGCCAATCAGAGTAATAGAGTAGTATTTTTTATTCATTTCGCAAAGCCTCTTAAGAATCTTCTTATCTACAGTTCCGAACAATTTGACAATGACGACGACCCCTACATTTGTACGTATCCAGTTTTTGTTAAACAATAAATTGTCACTGGCTTTCTTTTCCACATCCAGCATAGTATTTTTCAGGTAACAAGCGAAGTGATTCTGCATTATTGGGCTTTTTTTCACATCCATCGCCCTATCGATAGCTCCGAGAAATAAATTGTTAGCCAAAAGTTGATGGCGCAGATCTTTCAGCAGCTTTTCAAAAGTACGTAACTTTGAGCCAGGTATATTGAATTGCTCAGAATTGTGGAGCATTGTGCTAGCGCGGACGCAGTACTGATCCCAAGTATCGAGTAGCGAAGGTTGAGCGACGATGATCTCATCTAGAGTTACAAATGTTACAAATAAGTCAACCAGATGTTCAATGACCAGTGGAAAGTATATATCATAGGCATTGCCCGTCAGATTCGACAGCTGCTGGATGGTCAAATTTGCGACAAGCGATACCCGTTTGACGTATGCTGACAGGTCCTGCAGAATTGATAACAAGACATTGACGTCGTCCCCCTTTTCGTCAACACTGCATCGTTCGCCCTGGGTGAGTAGCCTCTGGTAGAATTTATTACCTTCGATTTTCAGTAGTCTGATTTCCCTGCAAGTACCCGCGACCGCCGCGAGAAGCTTGGCCAATGTTTTGTTCTCCATTTCTACCATGTCCATTATGGTAATGTCCTCGCGGGGGTTGTAAACGAGATGGATCGGCCCTTGGATGACGTATTTCAGAGATGTGTCAGGAACCCAGCTTGAATCCTCGATTGATTTGTTAAAAAAGTTACCATACTTTTTTAGCTGCGCTTCTCCGACCGTTCGATGAATTGCCTCATCCCTCGCACTGTTCCACGATATTGAGTCTATCATGTTAACGGTGCGGATTTTTTCCCTACGCAATTTCACACTATCAATATCAGTCAGTTGTCAGTTTTGCCGTCCATTACGCTTCTCCTCCGCGTCCGGCGTATACATTGTAGGTTAGTTTACCGATGTCAATTTCCACTGGCGGATTTGAAGGTTAGACAGACTGTCGGAAACCGAAGAGTATAAGTAAACTCTTTGGTCGGAACGATAACAGGACAACCCGTTTGTCGCGCACGCCCAATGACGCCCATATAAATCACGATCTAGGCAACCAACGCTGCGTGTCACCAGATAAGAATCACACCCACATCAAACCGCGGTGAAACAAGGGTCAAATGTCGTCAAGCTGTAATCAGGGTCATGTGTGAAGCAAATTTTCGATAAGATCATTTATTAACCAGTCGTCTTTGTGCAGCTGTTACAATAATTCAACGGGCTCTTAGTCGAGCTTGTTCACAGTCTCTGTATGAAACGTATCTAGAAATAGCCGTTTAAATAAAAAAAAATAATAATATCTGAACAAAATATGATTGGAAAATGATCATTGACGAAACACGTGGTATCGGCAATTTGTTTTCGGGTCGTGAAAAATCTTGGTATTTTAAAATGTATATCCTTTAATTTCCAAGCCCCTTGAATGTTATTGTCGAGGCTAATTTAGGGCTGATCAGCGATTTGTACCAGAGGGTTTCAGTGGATGCGAGATCCCTGCAGCTGGAAATAACAATGAAAACATTCATTTCCACATATCGAATTCGAAACTATAACCATGCCCAGCTATACACACATTTTTTCGTCATTACGTGGTTTTCTTACTGGATTCCAACCCGGCACAGGATCATTGTTGGTAATCATTATTCCACGGATACAAAACGACAGTCCAAGTCTGCCCAAATGCGAGTCCTGAAATTTTTTCATTGTCATACAACTTACATCACATATTATTTACATATCCGTTTGGAATGTAATCCACATACCCTCCAATCAGATATAAGACAATCTGAAATGCTAAGTATATCAGTGGCTGCAGTAGCTTCTTCGATTCCTCTTGTGGTATTCAAATGATTTTCATGTAAAAACCGCGCGAACGTAGATGGTTGAGTTTGAAAGAAGTACGCAATTTCATCTGGGTCATGTACAAACTTCCATGAATTTCCTTCGACTAGACCTGAAAATTTAAATGACTACCAAGTACTGGATAATCAAAAAATCGGTATTTTCGGAACTTCACGATACTTTGAACGGAAGATTAATTTAAACTTGTGATGTAGCTCATAATTCACACAGCATATAATTCTATAAGATGTTTTTCGATTTACTTCTGAAAATGAACTATAACTTACGTTTGGGATTAGTTACTCGACCGATGGCATGAAGTAGGCTTAAAGATTCTCCACGACCTCTTCCTTCGCAATCGATTTGTCTATTAGGTACTAGAAGCATACGTACATTGAATAACATTGGAGCTAAATCCAGCAGCTGTATATAAAGCTGTGTAAAGTGCTATGAAAAGGCTGTATGTAAAAACCTTTCAGAGAAGCGAATATGAGGTTAATAACAGTGCTCCTAATATCACCGATATTGTTGGATAATATTTCTTCTACGATATGTTGAGACACGTGTACCATGTGAGAGGCTCTGGTGTTAAAGACTAGTGAAACTCTCTTCAAAATATTCTTTGTGACCGCTTGTGTGACTGGATTTATGCTGCAAAGCAATACGGTCAAATTCAACGAGTTGATTACAGTGAAGAGTGATATATCATTATAGAATATTTTTCTAGTGCTACAAAACCACACGAAATGTCAATTTCATCACGAGAGCCTCACCTGATATGGCAAATGCCAAATTTTTCCCGGACATTTGGTGGAAATAAGGTTTGCAGCGCTCCCATGCCCCCTGAATCAGTGCAAATAAATACAACTGGTTCTTTGCCCGTCCCAAAGTATTGCCTGATAAATAATTATAACCGTCATACTTGAATTCAACATACATAATGCAAAATCTGGAACATAGACTCACTCGAGGAGTGTGTGAATGGCATCTTTATCGTTGAAGTAAACATTTGGAAAATCCTTAACGAGTAGTAGGCGTCTGCAACAATCTTCAAAGAGAGAACCGTATCTTGTAGTTCTGACCATAAAATCTTGAAATTTGTCTCCTTGCCTCGTGAATCTATCTATGAGAAGAGGTAGTAAATTATTTAAGGAGTATTTATCATCAACATCAAGTGTTTCTCCTATTTTTAATCATTGAAAATAAATGTCTTTTATGCTATCGACAGTATTGATCAACCTACTATTTTCATCCGCGCCTTGATCAGCCGGTGTGATCCATTCGACACATTCAAACTCCTTCTCTTTGGCAAGTAGTTTAAAGCTAACGGTTTTTCCACAACCCGAAGGACCAGAGAGAATCAAAGCGCATGGCTTGCTCCTGATAGTTTTATATTCCAACCAATCGTATATTTCTCTTTGTTTTTGTCGGCTAATAGATAACTCTGAGGCCTCTTGAGGTTCGCAAGCTTTGAGAAGAGCCGGTAAGCTGTTTATATGTGTTTTTTTGTCATAAATATCAATCGTTCGTGACACTCGGTCTAGGGACGGTACTTCTGTTTCTATTTTGGGTCGCTTCGCAGGTGTCACCACATCTCGCTCACTCACGTCACAGTCAAAGGACCATGACATCCGACTACCTTTAGTCTTCTGTAAATTCTAAAGAATTTGAAAATTTGTGAGATGACTGTGGCACGTGATAAGTTTGGATCTATTATGACTGTTATCTGTATTCAATGCTTATTCACCTTTGAACCGGACATGTCTGATTCATTTGCGGAAATTCCTGGACAGGGATTGTGGTTCGAAATTACTTTAGGGCGTGCCTAACTGGATTCTAGATCTAAATACTTCCTGATTGTTACCTGCCGCCAAACTTCAAAGTGACAGAATGTTCGTTCTTTGGTTCATTCAAGTTATTCGCTTGTCTCTGCAGCCATCTGTAGCTAAATACGGGAACAACGTGAAATCGGCCATTTTTAAATACACAAAGTGGGCATTGGCTATTGGCACCATTAACCTCTGTTTATGATAAACGGTTGAGCCACGAATAGTATTACTTCGCGGGTTGAGCACAGCAACGTCGCGCGAGACTTGGTGAGACGTAAACAAAAAGGTTGCTCAGATTAGGATGGAAGAAGTTTAGGAATTGAGGTTGAAGTTGCAGAATCCTCCAAGTACATACCTCTTGAAATAAACTTCCCAATTAATCCAAGATGTCTTTGGCTGACGAGCTGCTGGCCGATTTGGAGGAAAACGATGACGCGGACAAGTTTATGGAAGAGGCTGAGCCGGAATTTATTCCACCTGCAGCCGTTGCTAAGCCGATTGAAGAAGGTCAGGTTTACTATTCACAGTCTCTGTTGCATATACATATCAGTTACCGGATAATTCAGACTTCACATTAAATTCGATACTTTATTACAGAGGTCAAAGTTGCTTCCGTTCGAGAACTCGCAAAATTGCGCGACTCTCCGCAGCTCCAGAAAGTCGTTTCTCTTATAGACAGCTATGGCAAAATACCAAGAAAGTCAGCGGACATCGTAGGTCCGGTTGAATCCGACCCTGAGTATCAGCTCATCGTCGAGGCAAACAATATTGCCGTCGATATCGACGATGAAATTGGTAAGTTTCCCGCAGATTGCAACAGCTTTAACACGCTCAATGGGTGGTTCATTTTGTAATTGCCAGTCACAAAGTAGGTTCTGGTTAGGGCAATGTGACAAGTTTTAACGGATACCAAATTTTGCCAATATGTATAGGTCCCTAATTTTTCAGCAATCATTCATAGATTTACAAGGGATAAGTACTCCAAAAGATTTCCTGAGCTGGAGTCGCTGGTAGTTGGTCCATTGGAGTATGTCATGACAGTTTGTGAATTAGGGAATGATTTGGATCGAGCTAAGAACAATGAGAAGCTGCAGCAGTTCTTAACGCAAGCTACTATCATGGTGGTGTCGGTGACTGCATCTACTACTCAAGGGTGAATTTTCCAATCAAGTTTAGCATCCTGGTTAAACAATTGCTGCCTATAATTTTTTTTCATTCAATAATCTACGTTATATTCATTAGCCAACTTATGACTGAAGAGGAAAAAGAGGCAATTTGTGAAGCCTGCAATATGGCTGTAGAACTGAATAATTGCAAGCTGAAAATATTCGAATATGTTGAAAGCAGAATGGCCTTCATAGCACCGAACCTTTCTATAATCGTTGGAGCTTCGACGGCGGCAAAAATCATGGGTAAGTGAGGTAACTGTGGAAAACAAAGTCACTGTATCAATTTATTATCTTGAAAATTTGAATTCGTTTTTGTCCATTTCAATTGTTACAGGGATTGCTGGCGGTTTGACAAAGCTATCTAAAATGCCAGCTTGCAATCTTCTGGTTTTGGGCTCCCAAAAAAAAATGCTTTCTGGATTTTCCCAGGTGGCTGCCCTCCCCCATGCCGGATTTATTTATTATTCTGACATAGTGCAGGACACACCGCCTGTAAGTGTTTCAATGATTTCTTCCACCTTGCAATCTGATCTATCTTGGTTTTTGCTCAACTTGGACTTGCTTTTGTGCTCACAGGACTTGCGACGAAAGGCAGCGAGGCTTGTCGCCACAAAGAGTATGCTGGCTGCGCGAGTCGATGCTTGTCACGAGAGTACGGATGGTCACATTGGCCAGGCACTGAGGGACGAGATAGAAAAAAAATTGGATAAGCTGCAAGAACCCCCGCCAGTAAAATTCATAAAACCTCTTCCAAAACCGATCGACCCTGGTCGAAAGAAGCGAGGCGGTAAACGTGTACGGAAAATGAAGGAACGATATGCGATCACAGAATTTCGAAAGCACGCGAACCGGATGAACTTCGCCGACGTAAGTCTTTTCTACAGTTCAAGATATCAGGCCGTCGCAGATTTCAGAAATCTTGAGAAAAATTGCATTTCGTTATTTTTCTCGCTCCGCAGATTGAGAATGACGCTTATCAAGAGGACTTGGGTTACTCCAGAGGGACTATTGGCAAAACGGGAACAGGCCGTATCAGACTACCTCAAATTGATGAAAAGACGAAGGTGCGGATATCGAAAACTCTCCAAAAAAACTTGCAGAAGCAGCAGCAATGGGGCGGCAGTACGACAGTCAAAAAGCAGGTTTCCGGTACCGCGTCGAGCGTTGCCTTCACCCCGCTACAGGTAAATTCTCACGTTTTTTATCTCTGGGATGACGAAAAATCTCAAAGTTATCAACGTTAAAATACACCAAGTCTCCGTCATGTTTTTATACTCACAACTCAATTCATGAAGTCTAGTATAGTTACGAACAGTACAATTATATTGATTATTGATTCTTTTTTATTTTTTATTTTTTATTTTTTATCTTTCGTTAGTTTCTATGCGCTTCTGTATAATTGGACAATAAGTATAAACACTCTATTCTTTATCAGGGTCTGGAAATCGTGAATCCTCAAGCAGCAGAGAAGAGAGTCAACGAGGCGAATGCAAAGTACTTTTCAAACACTGCAGGTTTCCTCAAAATAAAAAAGTCATAGTTTGTGTTGATCATCTTCGCTTCGTCAACATTAAAAATAATGGCGCTCATATAATTCTACCATTTGGAGCATAAGTATGTAGGTAAGAGTAAATTGTCTTTTATACAAGGGAAAATAATGATGATAAAGATAACGACAGTCTTAATCGCATTATTTAAAGTTAGTAAAATTAGTTTATATCCGATAAATTTTATTCGACGGCCAATGTTTCAAGTAGATATACTGAGTGCTCTATTTACCTGCCCATCTGAGCTGACTTTGAGATTTTAACCTCTCGTCGATCGCGGGTCTTGAGTTCTCTCGTAACGTAATAGAAAAAAATGATCTGACCTCGCGTAAGATCGGCATCCTCAGTCCATGTTTTCGTTTTCTACGTCTACTTCGCGTTTAAATTTGAATGACCGCGACTGCGTGTGACGAGCACAATCTCATTCGTTTAACCAGCTCCGCATAAAATAGTTCCGCGGTGTTGGGCTTCGGTTCGAAGCGGTTCAGGTTCGTTGGGCAAACGGTGTTGCGAGTGAAAGCATACATCGGTCAATTGCACAAACCGCGAATGACATGCCGCCGCCTCACCCACGTGCTCTCATACTCGAAGTTCATATGCATGTGTTTTTGCGCCATATTACCCAAAATTTCTTTGCAAATGGACTTGAAATTCTTTTCATGACAGAGGGTCATGCGGCGCCTCATCTTTTCAGCGTAATTTACCGTCGTTTGAAAGCTGCAGAACCCACGAATTGCATAACAATTACCGAGTGTGAAAAGAAAACTTCGCACTGACAGTGAAACTCCTCTTTCCTGAATTCCGAGCACTCAGCGGTACGTTGTGGTTCGTCAATTTAGGCCCACCCCATCATCCGTCGCTAGCTTGAATTGAAAACAAACCGACCGTGGACTGTTTACCCGCGTAAACTATCGCACCGTAACCCGGCTTCCATAATAAATGCGTGTAGTGACACGGAGTCTGATCGGAGCCGGAGCGTGCGTTACTACCTTTCCCGTTTTCCACGTGGTCGAGGCTTTCGATTTTGCTTCGGAACGCGACAAGGTTGTCGGAAAATCGTGCCGCTCGAACCTCTCTCGGTGTCCTCTGGTTGTTGCGCCCTGCAGCTACACGTTGATACTCACAGGTGGTATCGGAACAAGGGCAACCTTTGGCCAATCTGAGGCCGCGAGGATGGCCAGTTTCAACGACCTCAAGACCGAGTGGTCCATGCTGTGCCAGGAGTGCACCGACTGTTGGACAAAGACGGGTGAGCCCATGACTATTAAGACGTTGGTTCTATCATTCTGGACGTTCGCGAACTGAAATCGAGACCGCTCTTATTCTGGACTTTCTTTCCCCCTCTCTCGCCTTCACTTTCTGCTGACTTATCATAATTATTATATCGTGGTTTGGAAGACAATTAGGAGGGGATAAAAAGAGTATTTGAAAAAGCGTTGTGCGTTTTTATATAGGTATACGCAATTTGCGTAAATAATTTCCAATATCCATAACAGTCGGCCTCTCGATCGGATCGTACTTAGATCGGTTGTTCGGTTGAACAGGTGAAATGAGAATCGAGATTCGGCAATCGCAGCATGTTGCCGCGACGGAGAGTGATACGATATAGCTGTACAATATGAATTAGAACAGCAATCGCCGTGAGCTATATGATATTTTCGATAGAAATGTGAGAGCGGTGCGCAGATGGAACGTCGAGATTATACGCCTATAGCGGCACAAAGCTCGATGTTGTTTTGATCAGTGGTCAAGGATGGTATACACAACCGTAGGCGTATACACATTTTTTACACGGCACAGCTTGTGCGCGTGTGTGTTGCGTGCCGAAAGGTCGCCCCTGCAACGATGAAAACAGTATGATAGCATGTTGTATATTATACGTACGATACCAAACGTTCCAAAAGTGTGTAAACCGTATAATTAAGAATAAGAAGATACTACAATACCCGATGGTAAAGATGCTGGAATAATTCATATTATAGACACCGGTGCCAAATTGTCTCAACCGATTGTCGTCTCCGGCAATTTCGCTTTTCATTGCGTGCGCGGGATGGTCCTACGTTGTGTTCGAACAAACGGTTGATGTCGGCCGAGTACATGGGAAAGAGATAGACAGCGTCCTGCCCTGAATGTATAATAACGATATGTATAATGTATTAACCTACGTTATTCAACGTTGTACGAGCTCCCAACGGCGTATTTAACCGGATGGCAGAGCCGCGCCCGCGACATTCCAAATTCAATCGTTAGCCGTCCTTTCTTTCGCATTGAATCACAATTCATTCCATTGGCTCTTCCACTAGCAACGGCAACGGTTTTTCGTTCGTTACGTTTTTTTGTAATATCAGGACCAGTGCGGTATCGATGAATGGTGCGTACAAACGATCCCGACGATCGGCGGCCAAGATCGTTGTGTCCCGCAGTTACCGAATGTAGAGAAACAAACGTTTCATACGTGTCCGAATAACTGAACAAGTAGGATGAGACAGGAAGCGCCCCTTGTCCGTTAATTCTGAAGATTTCGAAATATGGATGAACTTTGGCGTTTTACAAAATCATCGACGAGCTCGGTTATAGATTATGGTGTGTGCAATTCTTACGCCAACTCCCTTTACAGACCTCGGATAATAATAGTTTTCGATGTGAGAAAATTTCGTCGGAGACACGCGACGGGACGAATTTCCAAATATGTAATGTACGTCACTTGAGGAAAACAGTATCTGTCGTTTGTACACCAATCGTGCGTTTGCCATTTCGAAAGCCTGATGATAAATCCTCATCTCACCGAGGAGCGTATTCCACGAGTTGATAACGTTTCGAAGGCTTGTTGAGCCTTCCAATCCCCGCTGACGTACAGTAATGTGAACCGCGCCCCAAAGTAACCGATAACGCTGTCCTAAAAGGTGAACAATTCTGATTTTCATGCTGATTCTACCAGTCGCGTCTTCTTGCGGCTACAGCATGCTTTCGTTTTGCGAACGTAGTAAAAGGTACGGCCCTGTTTTCCTTTTTTTCGAGATTGCCGCAGTTTGCCAAGTCCATTTTTGTACATCTCACAAGGTGGAAGCCAACTGTTTGGTCATTGGTGTACGGTAGCTGTTATAATTATAAGGAAGTCGAGGTCAAATTGATACACGGTCGCTGCCAAACATTTCGTATACCGCCGTAGTACATACTTATATGCACATTCGTCCATAGGTATTACGATCGCCAAAGTGTCGGTGTAAGGCCGGTGAGAGGCGGTTTATGTTCAGGTTGTTGGTAGCCAAGCATGCTTCGCGATAAATGTGCCGAGAAATATTACTAAATTCGCGGCCTCCGTAGATCCCGGGAAATTAAAACTATACTCCGGCTTCACGTTCACTTGGCGTGTCTTATGGACGTTGGTCAGAGAATATGATCTTACAATTCAGTCGGTTTGAAAGAATCATTCGATCTGCATGCATGATGGATGGAGGGTTTCTTCGATCAAGGAGTCAATATTTTGTCGTCGAGAAAATTAATTCGACTAATGGTCTGGTGGAAAATCAATAATGAAAGAAAAAAAAGAATGTGACGATATTCTCGAAAAAATCACCATTGTTATCGACTGTATCGCGACCCGGGTCGTGGGACGTGGGACCGTTATATCTACGAGTCAATTACTGATTCAGGCAACTCGGAACATGAAAAGAATGTACGCCCGAGACGGCAGGGGTAGTTCCCTGAGGGGCAATTGAACCCCAAGGCACGGTACAAGGAGCGAACGCAATGCGCAACGGGTAACTGTTCTGAGTAACAGAACGCAAAGATGCCCGTGTCACTCAAGTACTCGCATTCAAAGTTCGGGGTTGCCTCGATGAACATCCCAGGATAAAACTACGCACGCATGCACATAGGTACATGCATAAATACACTGACGAAACGTGGCGAACGCGCGACAAATCTGTCTCGCGCGCAGAGGGCGCCACCAGCAATCGAAGCGACCAAACCGAAGATCGGAGTGCTCAGCTCGAGAGATCATTCCACGATTATCACACGGCGCGACGGGTCGCTGAGCGGGACTCGGAGCAGCAGATACACCCAATCACGTAACAACAATCGTCAAGTATATGACAGTATTATGAAATTGGTGCAAATGTTTAAAAAAGTACAGGAATTTTTTGTCAAAATTGCGAAACGTTCGAAACACCGTTTGCATTCTATTACGTGGACGTCGTAAACGGAATAGCTGCTCGTCGTTTATTCTGCCTGATCCGGTAGCGAGCCGGCAATCTTTCGCTGCATGGTTAAAAATTTGCAACGTAATTTGCAATCCCGCGGCGTCGAGTGGCTCCCCCACGACATTGGTCGGGCATCGGCGCAGTGGATTCGTGCGGTGTGTGGTCAGCCGGCCAAGGTTGGCGTAAGCGCGAACCAATGACGCTAGAGCGGCGCAGCCGCCGCGACGTCGGCGTGTCCGAGGGGTTCGGTATTGATCGCGAATCGCGAGGTCGGGGCAGTATTGAGTCATGCGCTTTCGGTGCTCGGGGCAGAGCGACGTGCGGCCGTTGTTCCTGCACCGACGAACGTGAGCGAGCGCGTTAGTCAGCGTCGCGACGCCCGCCGTCGCCGTCGTCGTCGCCGCAGCAGTGTTTCAACGGTAGTCCGTCGTCGACGGCGTATATCGCCCGCTTCGCGCGTCCGGTGATCGGCGGCATCCTCCGCCTGCCCCGCGGGTCCGCAGCTAAGGCCGAAGCTTCCTCTTCTTCGTTCGCGCGGTAGATAGTGAAAGTGCCTGCTCGCGAGTGAAGGTGCAGCTGCGCGGCCCCTGTGGCAGGTGGGGTTGTTAGGGAGGAGGAGGAAAAAGAAGAAGGATTCGGAAGCGGATCCGAGTCGCCGGGCTCACCGGGCCGCGTATATCGATCTGCTTGTTGACGGGGAACCGCCACCAGCCACCTCAGCGATGAGCAGCGTCGTCTCGTCGATCGGCGGGGTTCGCTGCCTCACCGACGAGGAGGCCGATCACAACATGCTGCAGGGTAAATTTCTCACTTTATGCATTGACCCGCGCTTACCAAATCGCCTGCGAAGACGCCGCTCTCGAAATCGCAAAGAATTGGCCTATCGTACGTCTTTTAGAATTAGGTACACCGCGTCATTGATACCTGATCGTCGCATATCAATGCGCTCACGGCAATTATTCAATCCTCTTGCTTTCACTCGACATATCCACGGACAGACCTTGACGCGTGCGTCTTTTGCCGATGCGCGAGGTTGATCCGGGCACAGGATGCCGGACTTGGCTCCTCGCGCGATTCGTATCGCTGTTCAAACGAGGATTGCAGGGTACAATCTGACGGATCGTCACCTTCAGAGCTTCGGCGACGTGGGTGTTGGTGTTTCACCACGTGGAAACCGAGTTCAAGTCCACACCGCACGGTTCGTGTAACGACGTGTGATACAAGACAGACACATAGTTATAACCTGATACAATGATAATTATTATACATAGGCTTCACGTGTACGGTTTAGTGACGGATCGCTTGCGTCACACGCTGCATTGAGGATCCCAAAATGAATTCAACTGTATTGCATGTATACCTACCTATATAGGTATATCCCTTTCACGAAAGAATCGAGCAACAGCAGACAAACGGACGTATCTCTAATAATTGGCAGTCGGGAATAACAGAGAAGCCTATCGATTTGTCCCAATATTCATAATTCATGTTCATATTCCGCGGTCTTGCGTACGGTGGATGGTAGATGAACAGTCCGGCTGCGTGTGCGTGGAGTAAGCGATGCGTGGAAAACAACTATACCTATACCTATAATAACAGTGTAAGCTAGGTAGCGACGGCTTTTGACCCGGTAAGGTTTCCGGTCCGGGATTGTCAAGAGTTGCGGTTTCGGGGGTTCGATCGCTTATGATCTGCAGGCGAAGAAAATAGTTTTCGAATAAGTTTTTGTGAAAAAGGAATCAATTTGCGACGCCTTGTGATCGATCAGTTGGTCCACTGTGCGGCTGTATTGCGCGCAGTTGGATAGAATTGTGAATACCGCAGATAACGATGCTTATTCGACTGGAAGCTTCGAGCGCTCCGGATAAAACAACAAAACCTGCAAAACATTTCTGGCAAATTGGGAAATATATGCCTACGCATCAACCTATTAGCGGAGTTGATGCAAACTCGAGGAGGTTCGTATCAGCGTCAGTACAGGCAGCACCCTCCTCGACTTTCCTCGACACCCTTATCGATCGCACCGATGCACTTGGCCAATGCCAACCAGGACGCTGTACCTCCTACCTTCGCCGTACAACTACAACAGCGGAAACAAAAGTTCCGTCATAAACATGGACCGGAAAGTTAACGGGTGCCACGAACAGGGAAGGGAGCGAATGAAACGGGGGAATCAGGGGAGTGCCTACGATCGGTTGGAGAGCAGATGACAACTGCAAGCCTCGTGCTATGCCTGGATAGCATACCTACGGAATGATTGGACAACGGTAAGCGTGCAACAACGGAATTGACGGAAGAATTCGTTGCTGCGAAAGTGTTGGAGAAAAAAAAAAAATATTTTTCACTTGAACGGTTTATCAACAGCTCCGCGTTATCGGATCGACGATGAAAACGAGTGTTTCTTTCGGTTCACGTTGTATTGTACTGCATGCAAGGAGGGAAAAAAAAGTTTCGATTTTCGTTTGTCGCTATGGTTTGCGTTACAGAAGTCTGGAGATACGCGATATGTATGTATGTAACATGGGAACCCGAGCCATTCACGGCCGTATACCGTGTAATTCCATTGTGTTTCGCATAAGTTCTTACAAGGTACGATATCCCGCACAATCCTAGATCGTCCAAGAAACAGAATGTACGCTGTGTAGGTACATCGTATGTAAGTACGTCCACACGTCTACAATATACATGGAAATATCACATGTTCTCAGACGTCGCTAGCTGACTCTTCGTCTCAGGTGTCGCAGGTGAACCTCGAGCCACTTCCCCACCGGTCTTCGCGCAGACTGAAGTCTCATATTCTCCTTGCACGAAATTTGCCAGTCTGGGAGCGTCGGCGATTTTTTCTTTTTACAATTGTCGATCTGTCGATCTTGATGAAAATTGCAATTATTTTTGCGGCGAGTGCGTGCACGATGTAGGTATAGTTACACGGAAGAACTCAAGGTTCGAGACGAGACGAGATTAATTGTAAGATTAGTCGTTTCTAATTACGGCTGTCAAGTGGTTAAGCGGCTGGCCCATTATCGATCAATTAGCGTTCAGTCGGGTATGCGGTTCGCACGTCACGAGGTCGGGTTTTCCTAACCTGTGCACAAGCAGACCTCAACAATTTAGCGGAATTATGCGATTCCGTAATTCGGGGACTTCCGGTATCGATAGAGCTCAGGTACGCAGACGCGCCATTTGCGGGGGTAAAATGATATTCTTCCGCTTGTAAATGTCTCCCATTATCATGCTCTCGATTCTTAGACAGCTAGGCCAGCATACCTATAACGTATCGCGCCGACTTGACATGAATGATTTTAATCGGCTGTGGTTTTACTTGTACGGACCG
Source organism: Neodiprion fabricii (assembly GCF_021155785.1). NCBI lineage: Eukaryota > Metazoa > Arthropoda > Insecta > Hymenoptera > Diprionidae > Neodiprion > Neodiprion fabricii. The sequence continues at coordinate 181,965 of NC_060242.1, forward strand.
TTGCTCCGGCGGTCAGAAAGCGTGGAACGATCAATGTACACAATAATATATATCGTTTGTTCAAACCGTTCCGATGTTCAACTTCGCGACGCCGCGACGTTCTTTTCAATCTAAGCAGATACGATATAAATCGAGTTCAAACTTTTGGAATCGAGTTGAGCCCTTCGTACAATTGTAGTAGAATACGCGGTTATAGCGTTTACGTGACATAACGTTGAAATAATTTTAAAACGTCGGAGTGTACGAATGACATTCTCTTTGCCAATTTGTTTTTTTCCGCTGCAGACGGATCCGAAGATGTAACATCGATTATCGCTTGACCGGTCAGGGTAAATTCTCTTAATAATATAAAATTGTTTTTCCAAACTGCGTGTAAGTATAATATGTATATGGAGTAAAAGTGTCTCCTTATTCTGACAATGAGACGCAAGTATATTCACACCCATTATGCAAATAATATGCATTTTTGCCCTTCGGAGAAACGCGCATATCTCCTCATACCTCGTACACATCGTATAGATACATCGTATACATCGTATACACCGTATACCGACTCAATAAGAATCGTGGGATTCCCGTGCTCTTCCATGTACAAAATAAATAGCCCGAAGTGCACGAACAGCGCAAACAGCGCAAACGACATGATTATAATTGGTAGATACACGAGCGGAGCGCGCACGCCACATGCCGTATGATTTGATCTAAATTCATTAACTTTCTTAAATGAATGGAGGTGCGGTGACCTACGATGGTCGAGAGAATGGACACCCGCGCGTTGAGTTGGCGAAGAGTAGAGAAAAAAAAGAAGAGTAAAGAAAATAAATAAGAGTGAAAGAATATAAAAAATTTCTCCTAGATAGGATAGTAAATTCAGCCACGTAATAATAAAAACTTGTCGACGGTTCTATAATGCGTGTGTGTATGGTATGTGTACACTGTACACTGTATGCGACGGCTTGGATGCGTGGAGGAAGAGGTCGTTATACCCGCAAATTGGCATAAATTGAAAAAAAATTTACATTTATTTCCGTAGCTTACGAAGGAACTACGGCGATGTTCAAAACGGCGGATTGAATTAGCTGTGAAAAAGTTTGAATGTTAACGGAGAATCAACGCTGTACAGAGATAATATATTTACCTATATACTTGCGTATATATTGAAAAGTTCAACTCGGGGTACGTTTTTTACACGAGAAGACTTTATTTCATCTGTCATAAGGATCGTGGAGAGGCTGTCCTTCGTCATCGCCGCTTTTGACTGCTCAATTAAAAATTCTGCATTTGTTTGCGAGGCGCATTCAACGTTAACGTAACGAAACGTCGTGGAAAAAACAGTTATTGTACAATTTCCGAACGACCTTCAAGGAGTTGACTTTTCAAAATATGAAGACGTTTTCTTTGTTGTTATTTACTAGCTGAATTTCCGAAAATCCTGAGGGTCCGAGTATCGATTCTTCCTGAACAAGCATCGTTAAAGAAACGTTACCAACTTCAACCTCTGTACTCTGCATTGATTTACGGATGAATGCTGGCCGCGAAAAGTAAGATTGAACAGTCTCGGTCAATACTCTTCGTGGTTTCATTGTAATCGGGACAGTACGCCGCGCCGATCAGAGGAGATCCTGTCCAACCGCTTCCTCAACTGGAGCTCGGAGTTGTTAGCTTTTTAGTTCATCTGCCTATTATTGTACGTACGATGCCTTCTATACAATCTATACAGTTATTATCATAATATCCCCCGACGATAATTTCCTTATAATTTCACATCGTGCGCCTGCAGCGTTTGTGCGGACCGGAGGTGGTTAGTTCGATATTCCGTGCTTCTTCTTTGCGCGGACGCGTGCAGTTGCAATTTCATATTATCCCACTTACCTTACACACTATAGAGTATCACAAAGACGAGAGGACGAGATATTGTTTGTTTGCCATTCGTTCCCTTTGAATTTTCCTTGAATTGAAGAAGCACCGACGCGGGAAACCGCGTAGGTAAATTCAGCTCTAGAATTCATCGAATGTTGAGATAACGTAGAAAACGTGCAAATCCAGTTGTCTAAATCGTGCGGTAAATTATACGAGATATTGAAATCCTGAAGAGACTCGAAGCTCATTGAGAGTACGTTTTGAAATTTTCTGACTTTGACTGAAACGCTGAAATCACTTGGCATCGCTTTTACTGAAAGAAACGATCGTCGAACGGCGGGAAACAGGTTCGTTTGACAATACCGTATCCGTATACTTGCCTGGGGGTATAAAATATGCCTTATACTCTATAAAGACAACAAGATAGAGCACGGCAGGTGGCTTGCCCCGCCAATAACATACCGCCCCGGGAGAACACGCAAGGAACCACGGCCCCATCCGGCCGGGCCGGGCGGTCCGCGTTTCACTTTCCCGTACGGCCACTTCTTCTTTCGACAGTAGTAGGGAGGGCCCTCAATTTTTGCCATCGTGTATAACGCTCATTCATCCCGCTCGCTCGCGACCGAATCAGGAATCTGTAAGGGGGTGTCCATTAATTACGCGAGGTATTTTTTTTTTTTTTATTTTCAATTTGGACCCCCGTCCTCCCCCGTCGTGAAATTCTGTAAGACGTGGTGGGACTTACCCTATAATTGTTTGCTTCGTACCAATGAATACCTAATATTTAATGTTTCCTATGCCCGGGTTTGATTTTGTAATACAAAATGTTTGCTGTTATTATAATGTACATTCTCTTAATTAAAAAGTTGACGTGAGATTTTCATTGATCCGCGCTCCCTGTAAATGATATTTGGTGAGATTTTGCGGGACGCCCCCCCCCCCCCCATTTGGGGCTCACGTTATTAATGAACGCTCCCCTCAAGCAGCGCGTATAATAACACATTAGAAACACAAACGCCGTCCGTTACACCGCTCGACGTTTGCACGTCAAGATGGCTGGGAATTGCTGGCTGCTGGTGCCACATTCGCAACCTTTCAACTTCTATTCCGTCTGCTTGTACCAGCATGCGCTGTATACATCATATTGTACACACCGCGTCCAACGAAGCCACCTGTGCCAACTTGCGGCGTTTCTATTTCCGCCGGATGCGCAAGGCCATTGTTTTTTCATCGTGGGGCATACGCAAGTCATGAATATCGGATCAAATTTTTTTCACTCGCATCAGGTAGGCGAGCGGAATTGATTGGTTAAACGTTTGCTGGAATCAACGAAGTCACATTATAATATTTGAGAGATTGTTTTTCCTTGCTATCCAAGGTCAATGATAAAAAAACATCCGTAGGTGTAAATCATTTTTAATGATTCGCCTTGGATGTCGAGAAAAAATCTCTCATTACGAATCGATCAGGTTGATTAACTAGTCTAACGTTATAATATTTGAATCGAATGAACCGCCAGGTTTCAGTCGCAGGGGGGAGAATTTTCCAAGGTTTCTACAGCCACGTTGCGGGTTTGTCGGATTGACGAGCAGTTTGAAAAAAAAATTCATTAACTAAGCGCATGCAGCACAGCTTTAGCTATGTGGTGGGGGTGCGTGTTTACAGGCGTGTGTAAATTACGCAGAGGCTGCAGCGGCGAAACGATGTGAACCGTGACTTGGGTCAAGAGATCGAATTTCTTCCCCGCAGAGAAAGCAGCAGCCCCCGCCTGCTCTCGCGGCGTGTCCGGCTGCGGTGGTTCCTCCTGGCTTCGCCGCGAAGGAAGATACGACGGTAAAGACAGATCATCGACGCTCGGCGAGAGGCGGTGGTGGTAGGTAGCAGTAGGTAGCTTCCTTCGCGGTATCATCGGGCATCGCGTCGAGCGTGATGGAAATTCTCGCGTTCAAGTAACCGTGTAATGCACCCGATGGACGTCGGTGTACAGATTGTATAACTGTGTCGGCGGTATTTGCACGCCGCAGCCGTAAGCTGCTCGATCCCACTCGGATCCGATCAACGCGGAAGCGAATTAAGAGGAAATCGATGCCACAGTCATCGCCGCGGGAAACGACGCTTCCGGCATATCGCGCGAAACAACGCGCAACAACGTTTTTTTCGCTCTTCTTCCCTGCGCCGATCGGGGAAACAACGCTGAAGGATTGATAATTGAATTTAGGAAGTTCGAAGATGCGGACTGCGTCGACGGCAATGTGAAAATTCTGATTCACGATCGGGGCTCTTGTGTAACGAGTGTAAGGTGAGCGTACCAGTTATTGACCCTGTCGCAATTTTTAACCTTTTTCGACTGTATCTGTTTGATCTTTGGTTCTGAAATTACGTAAAAATGAACATGAATTTTCAGTGTCCGACTCTCTGACAATTGGTTTTAGTCGCCGACAAATTCAATATTTGTCCCGTCAGTTTATAATTTTGGAAAATAAAAGGGTCAATAATTAGGACCTAAGCATGCCAATAACCTTAGTAGTTACTGGAACATTCTAGTGAAATGGGTCTCGAAGGTACAACAAAAAAGTGGGGGTAAAAATGTGGTAAGATTAAAAAATAAAAGAATATTGATATAGAATTTTAAAAATCGCGACAATTTTTCCTACGATATTTTCAAATATAGAAATCCGTAATATAGGAAAGTATAGAAAAGCTTGGAAAAATTTCGGACAATTCCATGTCTTCGCTCACTGTACATATTCTCATTCTTCCAATTCTATATTTTGGCTTTGTATACTTTTGGCCCTAGTAAATTTCAATTTTTCTATATTTCAACTTTATGCATTTTCAAATGTTATAGGTATTATTATTGGCACTGGCCCCTTTGAATTTGTAAATGTACAAAGGCCGATTAAGGAATGGTATTACTTTATATTTCGTTTCAATTCTCCTATCATTTCTCGAATATTTCCGAACCAAATCAAGATATTTTACTAGACAGTTCTTAACTATGACTAAAAATATATACAACCGTTCCTGTGTACACGTTCAGTATACATATTTACAACAAACATTTTTAACAGTGCGCACACGGGATTCGAGAATTTCCCCATTTCCACACAGGGCCGACACTCTTAGCCGGACTCTAAATTGTAGTTACAATCTGACAATGAGAGAAATATCGGTGCTTAGGGCAGATGCGCCCGGCGAGGCACCAAAGCCAAATTTCCAAGACTTGTAGCGATATTGCTCAAATTGCACCCTTGACGAGGATAATCCGACCCATCGACAGCTTACACCTAATCTACCGAAGCTCCTACCATTTGGACAGACTCACGTATACAGGGTGTTAATGTTACCTCTGGACTGTTGTCTACGGCTGATTGAGTATAAAACGTGTTGGGTGATCACATCTGATTTATTTCACTACGAACAAGCGCGCGATACATTCAATCAAAAAAGCGGTAATCCCTTTTTAATCCAACGGGACATCAGGTACGTGGATCACCCTGGTGCATGCACGCTGCAGAAGTAAGTGCATCGTTCAGCTACTCGTACAACTGACGTTTCCGCCTTTCGATTGACCACGGCGTCGACTTCCTCGGTTCATCCAATTTGTATAACGCGTCGCTGAAGGTAGGTTAAATTGCTTATCACCGCTGTTAGGTATTTGTAAGTGTTCACTGTCCAAGCATATGTACTTAACCCGAGCCATTCGGTTTACGATTTTTCTGTATTTTTTTATCGTGAATTTCTTTACACCCACCTAAGTAACCGAGGAATTATCGCAGATTTCGTAAAGATTCGGGTCACGGAATTATAGGTGCAGCGTACTTATACTTCAAGGCGCGCACGGAATAATACGGTATTTTATTTCAGAAAACTTGATTGGGTTTACTCGCATTACGCGTGCTGAAAAAGCCTGGCCGCTATTACAAGTCAAGTTGAATCAAGTAGTGAATTACGAAAGTATACGTACATGTATACCCAGCGCGTCGAATCACGTTCATAATGAGCATTAAACAGTTCTCAAGGTAGTTTGAGTCTCACGCTGCTGGTATGTACGATAATGCATATTCTTCTTCTCATTTCGCTCAAAGCCGGAAATCGTTAATACACGCTCGAAGCGAGTCGAAGTCAACGGGCCTTATAACGTTGTATCGGGATCATATCGCCGTATTATACGCTCGACGTTTTACAGCGCGGGTAAAAAAGTGTGGTGATAATTACCGAACGAGTGGTTATTAAGAAATCTACCGCGATAAACAAACCGAGCGACGAATGAAAATGGAAGTGGAAGTTGAAGTGGAAGTGAAAAGGTATTCGTTCGTCTTATTCGCACAATGCCATCGAGAAATGCGCACGCCGCCGCGGCTTCTCCTAGCTGGAGCCTAGCCGAGACAATAGATGAGAATCCAGACGGGCTGCAAATATCTAATTTTCATATTTCTATTGTTTGTACAACCGCAAAATTCCTCACGTCAAATCAAATCATACCTGTCGCAGCTCGCGAGTCATTTGTACGATGCTGCATGTTGCAGCAGGGTGGTGCTTACTTAGGGTGTTGTCGAATGTTTTTCCGCCCCACCACCAAATCAACTTCAAATAATTCATAACAATTTATTAATTTTTTTCAGATTCTTACCTCAACTCTTAAGATAAGTTTTATATTAAAATACATACTGAAAAAACATAGTTTTTCCCATGTTATTTCCGTAAGAAACTTTGATCACAATGCGGACTATCTTATTGTTAGAGTCGAGGTGAAAATCTGAAAAAATTCCGTCAAAACCCTGAATAAGAATAACCCTAATGTTACAACGACGAGCAACACGACCCATGCAGGACGAACTTGCAATTTGCACCGTATCTCTTATGAGCTTGTTATTCCAGGAGAATGCAAATTATTCGTGTAGATATCTATAACCGTTGGTTAAAAATCTCGATGCAAAGAAACCCAACTGCACGATTCTTTCTCGCTCGTGATGTATGGTCACAGAGGCCGCGGACGCGAGTTATAAACTTGTGCAGCATGTCGTGCATCCTGGTATCGACAGTCTGCGTATCCGCACGTGCTGATAGAAAGTGATTTCGCGAACTATGAGTAAATCTTGAGATGGTTTTCAGCTGCAGGGGTGCGACGAGTAGGCATAATAAACGAACGGATCGGCACAAGTAGGTATTTAGCCGTAGAGCCGTGTGAGGAGAAGAAAGCTGCCGCACCATCGGGTCAGCTAGTTAGTCGCGACAACTTTGCGTACATTTAATTGCAAAAATAATTGGCTGCCACTGTGGCTCGCTCGTCGCTGATCGACTTACGACTTCCTTATACAGCCGAGCACGCACTGATCGTTCGTATATACATACGTTTTCCTAGCATCATTTCCACGCTGCTGGAAGTGTGAGATAATTGATTTTTGCACAAGTCGATATTTCTTTGCTGCGGCTTGGATTATGTATTTCATCCCTACGGGTGAGGAAGCGTCAGCTGAATCCTGCGTAATTTGTCATTAATAGAATGTAATATATGCAGGATTGGTTAACTCTGCGACTCGAGACGTTGCCGGTCTTAAAGATTTATGCATATATAGGTATATATACACCTAGTAAATCACGCATTGAGTCGAGTTTTTACCGTAGAGCGATGTAAGATGAATAATTTTTTTCACCAATTCGCGCCTGCTTCATTATGTTATTGTGAGATGAAATAACGCGCAAAAGAATCGGATCGTTTCCTACGGCCACACTCGACATCCGACATTTAACTTCCATCGTGCAATATTACCAGAAGTTTATAACCATCGATATTTCACGTTGCTCTCCGATCGCTGTATCGCCGCCCGGCTCTGACTTGTGACTTGTGATTACCTGCAGGAAGAGCGCGCGCGCGATTGGAATTACGTGCGGCTATACATATACGGCTAACGGAGTTGCATAATTTTGCGTTACAGGCACGAATCGACACATGCACTCGCCTCTGCCTCTGTGCGTACACTAGAACTTTGAGGCTTAAACAAGGCCATAGCTCGGAATTAAAATATCCCCCACCCTTGCCATTTCGACAAGTCCTGGGGCACGAACGATAGAAGCAAAATTCAAAGTTCATCGTTCGCGAAAAACTGGCATAGAAAACGTTGGCATTTTATTCGCAAACTTCTAGACTTTGTATATACTCGACCAAACCGATCGAGCCTTGTGTTCGTATTTACGTTACGAACTGCACGTGCAGCTTATATATTTCTACGTATCGAGTATTACGTCGGAAAATTCCAAATCCCTGACCTATACAGTTAATTTCGTAGATGGGCGGTAATTGCAGGGACACTTGGGATAGTTAAACCCATCCGCGATTTAAGGGCCTGAGGCGAACAAATGCGTGCGAAACTACCTGGGTAGGTACGCTGGAGGTTTGCATGAACCGAGGGAAAGGAGCTCGGTACCCACCGTCCTTCCAACTGGGCCAGCATGGCACCTTTCTGCCTACCTGAGCTGCTGCTGATCGTTCCAGAGATTGAGAGAGAGAGAGAGAGAGAGAGAGAGAGAGAGAGAGAGAGAGAGAGAGAGAGAGAGAGAGAGAAAGGGATTTTGGAGAGGGAAATTGTTGGCGTACCGGGTTCGGAGTCCGAGGATCTCTGGCAGTGGTGCGGCGATAACCGTACGATCTGTTCGCGCGAGTTTGTGCCCACTTTATTTTCCGGGGTGGTGTAGTGCGTGCTTTGCAGCGAACCCTGCGACCAGTGGCCCTGATAATATTTGTTTCGGGGTCATCGCCGAGGTGAGGAAGTAAACCACGGTCAAAGAATCGCACCCCGAGACTTCTCGAGGAATTTATTCACCATGGGAACCAGAAGCATGGAGGTCGTTTGGGACTCCCCGGCTCAGATCAACAACAATCCAATTGATCGATGGGATTATGCGATTGAACTGGCCTGCTTACAAGGCCCAGATGGTACGGAATGCTCGATTTTTGCACGTACCGACGATGAGCGATTTTCCGATTCTGTGCGTGTGAATTCGGTTTGTCTGGCCACGGTCAGGTTCGGCTGTGCGCGAACTTTAAAAAGAGGAGATACGTAAACAATAAACCTGCAGAGCGTTGATTCGACCGTTAATAAACACTCCGGCTCATCCTCAACTTCCACGAAAATGTTGATTTTGCCAAGTTGCAAGCATTTTGCTTTGTAGCCGAATCCTTCAATATCCGCCGGCTTGTGCTTGCTGAATAATACGTATACATACATGGCGGTCGAGCGTGGGACTCATTGTCATTGAATTTAAAATTATTGGAAATTTAATGGACTAGATGTAGCTTTGCTAATTCAAAGTGTTGGTTCAGCTGCGTTACAGCAGAGCAAATGCGATGGCCTGTGCGTATCGCGACCTTCGTAAAAATGTATAAAATTCTGCGGAGGTCAACGAAAGATGAAGACAAACGTCTCTCCTTGTCTCTCCCTGGATATTCTGCATTGAGCAGCGCACACCACCGTCTTTTGTTTATAATTTTAATATCCGCTGAATCGGACGTCGATAAGAAATACCGTTTATAGAACCTGAGGTTTAACGGAGACGCGAGATGCGAGAAACGCCCGAGGAGGAAACAAGCGATAACGGCCATATCGTGGTTAATTCTCTCTCGTGTTATGTTTCGCGGTCGCGAAAAACGTACATCTAAATCTAATATATAAGTATTGTACGTACATACGTGTGTGCGTGTGTTCCACAAGCTGTGATGACGTGACCGAGCACGATTCGCAATTTCTTATACAATTAGCAAGTCGGCGGTTGAAGAAGCACACGAGGCATACGTCACTGAACTCGCATTCGAACAAAAAATTTCCGAACGGTCGTTAAGTATGTTATACGTTGCAGATCTCCAGCTGGCCGCCGAACTCGGGAAGACCTTACTCGAGCGCAACAAGGAGCTAGAGAATCATCTTAAGCAGCAGCAGAACACGATCGACGAGCAGGCGCAGGAGATTGAGGTGAGAAAATTGCTAATTATGTATGTGACATTAGTTTTTCCCACTGAAAATCGGCCCAGCGCTAGATGGCAAAACACCAGGCCCGAGTCAAACACGTTGCGTGGAATGCGGCGGCAGCCTGCCTGAGTCTCCATCGGGGCATGGTATGGCCCATGGCCCATGCGACGACACGGCCGAGCGAGGACCGGTTTTATTCTTTCAGGACACGCGTGCAGTACGTACGTACAGCGTGTAAAATCACGACGGTATGCCTTATGGTCAAGGCGCGCCCTGGGCCCCCTGGGCCCAAAGCGACACGCGTGCGCGGCGCCTCGTCTGCTCGCCCGCATACTCCGATCAGTTGTGGAATTTTTGAATTTTTTTTATGAAATAAACAGAAACTTTACATTCACGGCTGGAAGTTATGCAAACATCCTCGCGTGTTCTTTTCTCGCATTCTCTGATGTTCACAAGATGTTGTTTCTCCTACTACTCGCGGAAGGCCTGGCCGCGGGTGCAATCTAACGGTTATCTCCTACTATTTCTCCATACTCTCAGAGTAATGGGGCCTGATTTTGCACCTTACTTGTCATCCTTTCCGACCGTTACGCAACTTCGACTACCCTGATCTTCCGCGAGACGTTATATTGAATAGCTGCTGTTTTCTTTTTAATTATTATCTCGCTTCTTCGCGTAATTCGTATGTTGTGGGGAAAAAAAAAAAAAAAAAAAAAAAAAAACTAGCCGTTGCTGTTCAAAATTCAACAATTATATGCCGTGCCTATTATTATTCATTGCACGGTAGTCCGAGGACAAGCTGTGAGGTGTGTAATTTATTCGATAACGTTTTTACGAAACAAAACGGAGACGGCGGTACACATGGCGTATCTTTCTTCATTCTTGTATTTTTTCCGTTCCGTCGGCTGACTGGTTTTCGAACGAGGTAGTAGGTACGTTGCGCGACTTTCACTGTAAAAACACCCAAACAATCATTCACAGTGTACGGTACGATGTCTAATTAGCGGCATATGCTCGCACGGTCTGCCGGGCCAACATTCGTCACTCGTACGTCTGTAAAAAACATGAATCTTGTTATACACCATGTAACCGTAGCACCCAATTCCATACGTAAACGCAGTGCATTTCGTACATGATCTATTCATTGCTCTGGCATTGACGCCGAATGAATGAATGAATGTCGTTCTTAACAGAGTGCTCGAAAACCTCCTTAAACATTTTTTGTATTTTTTGTTTTATTACTTACCGAATTTCAAATGGTTCCGAAATCGTGGATATAACTGTTTTCCCTCAGCACGGGTCGGTACGATATCGTTACTAACTTCAACATGATGTTTGGGAAGCTCTTGACACCCACCGCCACGGGTTTGCCAGTTCTGTTTTCTTCGGAGGATTCCTGGTTACAAATAAATTTCCGCGCTCATTTTTAAACACCACCTCATACATTACAGATTGTATTATACTCGTGCCAGGCATAAGGTATTGCTTTCTATATGCAAATTGACGTGTAAGATCTGTTGTATCTTTGAGCCAAGAATGCCGCAAGGTTTCCGTTATAAAATTAGACCTGTGTGCATTATACATTTTTTATACAGCACCCCTTGCGTAACATCAAAATATCCGTATAACGTGTACGATAACATTTATCTAAAAAACATCCCAAGGCTTCTCGTCATTTTTACCGTGCCCGAATAGATCAAAACACGATACCAACTGGGCGAATATGTCTCACAATAATACATAATAGAATTTTGGTAAAGTGCTAAATGGATATCGATACCTCGTTCAATTTAAGCGAGTGACGATTCACCGATGCGTGGTTCACCGACACGAGTCGGAAATTATCGCAATTCGATACCCATCTCGTCTCGCGATTGTGGTTCTCGATGAACTTGACAACATCGTTCAAGGCCTTGGATCGATTGTTTGCCTGCCGGCCGGAACACGCAACATTTCTCTTCTCGTTGCAATTTTTTTTTTCTTTTTTTTTTTTGCCCGTTCCTCATTCCTCTCTTACCCGCAGGTTCGTGGTAGCTAAAGTCTAAATTCGGCCCGTGTGCGGAAATTTGTAAAATTCTTTAGCCGGCGGGTTTATCCTGCAGTTTTTTCGCAACTCCTTATTGCATCAGCTATATTCTCAGCCGTTTCAACGCCACGGTGCACGATTGACATTTTACACGAGGTTACAACGGGTGACTGCGAATTTCCGTAGAACAAAATTATTCTTACAGCACGCTATTGTGCCAATGCAATCGAGAATGCAATTTTTTTTCGCGTAAGCCTGCAGGTGAAACGAGTCGGGAATGTAAAAGTAAACGGTTATCTCTCTGTCCGCAGTACATGAAAAAGCAAACTGCGGCTTTGAGGGAGGTAAACGATTCTCGATTGAGGGTCTACGAGCAGCTGGAAGTAAGCATACAGGATTTGGAGCGGGCAAACCATCGCCTGGCCCTCGAAAATTCCACGGATAAGAAACAAATCAAGAGGTAAAAACTTTATTACATTGGCTTCTTCGCGATTAACTCATTTTCCCCCTATTCGGCATTTTTCGACTGAGTTTTATGCGAATTTTTCCCCAACTCCGTACAGCCAGAGTTTTAACATCGAAACTCTCGAAGCTCGATGCGAAGAATTACAGAGAAAATTGGATGAGCTTGCCGCCGAACACGAAACTCTGCTTCGTCGACATCGCACCAATGATCATACGAATAATTTGCCAAATCGCGTCACCGCAATTTGGCAGGCCAAGGTATCGCAGGATGGCAGCATTGAAGAGGTATTCGGAACCATCAATTTTCCTTTATTATATGTACATACGTGCATTAGGCTGTATCAGAAAAATCGACTATTTTTTTTTTTTTTTTTTTCTTCAAAATCCAAGTTGAAAATATTGTTCGAAACGACGCAAAAAAGGATGCTGTCCAAGTTTCAGCTCTAAATATTAATGAAGAATGTAAATTCGAAAATTTGGTGATTTCGAAAAATTAACGACGGAGCCAGGAATCGATCCTGGCGTCTAGAGATGCTTAGCCGAAGCCTTACTCCACCAGACCACCTAGCCGCCCTGACTCTGTTGTCCTTAATTTCTCTCATCACCAGTGAGTTCGAAACTGTTTTCGTGCGCCTGTGTATGTATGTATTAAAAATTTCGTCTCTTCCGTCGTTAATTTTTCGAAATCACCAAATTTTCGAATTTACATTCTTCAACAATTATCTTCTCGTAATTAATGATATGCACATCCGCGTATCATCTAATAGACGGCTTTGCCCGTCTTGCGTGGCTTCTCATTAGAAGTAAGAATTCAAATGTAAACATATCATCTACACACTACATTCTTTAACAGTGCTTGAAGAGACAAAATTCTAAATATTAATATTTAGAGGTGCTTCATCGCGATTTTCTATTTCCCACAAAAAAAAAAAACATACGTCCCGGTCTTATCGGTACACTAATGCGTCGACAAGTTACAAAATTCCAGAGTTTGAAAAAACAATTTCTCATGTTATTTAAATGGGAAATAGAAAATTGCGACGAGGCACCTCTTAATATTAATATAAACGATTAGAGCTGAAATTTGGACAGCATCCTTTTTTCGTTATTTCGAAGAATATTTTCGACTTGAATTTTGAAAATAAAGTGGATATTTTTTTTATACGTCCTAATGTACATATAATATAGCCACCGAGTTTTTTTGACCACCGGTGGACAGTATTTTGCTTCGGTGCATGTCTCGAAGAAAATTTCCCTAACGATCTCTGTGAGAATTTCCGAGTAGGTATTTATTTTCGTACACCTCAGCGACAACTGACAATCAGAGTATTTGATTTCGTTTACCACAGGACGCTGCCCCACCTAGCCCGTTGCCTGAAAAATCTGCGGATACGAGTATAAGAGAGCTGGCTTCCACACTGGCTAGCGACGATGAAATCACAGAGTTATTGCGGCAGCTTCACGAGGCGCGAAATCAGAGGGCACGGGAGAAAAAGAGAGTCGCGGAGCTTGGCGAACAGCTCAATTCAATCCTCCAGGAAAATTCGAGTCTCGAAGAGCAGCTCAATATGTGGCGACACAAGGCTGAGGACATGAAAAATCTCCAGGACGAAATCAGCACTCTCGAAGAAGTCAGGTATTCTGACTTATTATTTAACTTTTATACTGCCGATTTAGTTCAATTTATACCCAATTGCGGTACAACCATCGCAGATACGAGGACGAGGGCTTGCGTGGTTATACTGTATATATTCGTAACGAAAAAACTCGACGAAATTAAAGATCATTTAATATCCGATAGTCGATTGATATACAAGTCTGACCAAACTTGCAGTTTTCAAGTACGAAACCATTATTCGTCACATTTTTTGTGTTTGTCTGATTATCGAATGTTTAACGTGTGAAATTTTTTCCTCATGCCGCTTTAAAATTGATCACAGACAAGGGCTCCTCTGCGGTCGGTGTTTGCGCGGCGTTGACAACAGGACGCACGATGCGCTCTCGATAATGTTGGACCAAGAGGAGGATGACGATCTGAGCCTGATCGAATCCATGACGACTGAAAGCTACAGGGAATCCGATACTCCTCTACCGCAGGTAAGGATTTATTCAAATTTTCATCTCCGCCTAATTCGGTGTCATAATCTCTCATGATTTTGCTCAAATTCACACGCCCAAAAATAAACAAATTGGTCGGGATTTTTTTTTTTTTTTTTCTTCTCCTCCATCTATTGTATCAATTTCTTTTCATACAGTTGTACAAAAACTTATTACAAGAGCCACAGGGTTGGACCTCAACTTCGACTTATAGGTGCAGATGAAATTACTTACCGTATCGTAAAATAACCGTGTCAGATTCCCGCATTGATTTTGTCTCAAATATAATATTGTGTCGGGATATTGAGTTTTACGTTGCGTCAAGCAACGAGAGGGAGCAAAAAACGTGACGCTTCCGTGCCCTGCTTCAGAGGCTAAGAATTTTATGTTGGAATTTTTTTTGCAATTTCTATGAATCGTAACCTTCGAGATTGATTTTTTTTCATATACGTGGTCATTTGACACTCACAGCCGTTCAATCCGATTGCCTCCAGTTTCGTACCAATTTAATCTCCACGCCCTGTACTTCCGTGAACCTGAATTTTTACAGCATCAAATTCATTGAAGGTAAACCTATAGGTTTCGCGAAAATATTACAGACACTAAATTTTTGTCTCTTAAAATTATTTTTCAATTTATAATTTTAAATGCACTTATACCGTTCTAGTAATGAGGTGATGGCTGCAGCGACATAACGTAACTTGTGGTTTTGTTTGTGCTTTAGGTGAAAACTATACCGTCCATAAAAGAGAGTAGACAGTTTCTAACTCTCATCTGGATGATAGTGACTAGTATTTGGAATGCGCCGTCTCTTCTAGGCCTGTTTTTGGAAACGTTGGATTATTTGAGAAACGAATGCGTCTTACCGACCATCCTGAAACCGTTCAGAATACCGTTATTTTTATTGAAAAAAATTCTACCGTCAAGAGTTATTCATAAAAACTGAGCTAACGCATAATAATATGTCACGGTTTTAATATGCGTGTATAATACATAATTATACCTACATGCCAGTTGTTTTTATGATCACTGCACGTTATACATATATGCCTATATACTTACAAATACACACGATTATTATTTTTATAGTTTTAAGCTATGCGCTATTCGCATTCGTGAATAGAGAAAGGAAAATAGACGCAAGTTGAGAGCACCCAAGAGAAATTCTAACTGCGCGGTTAGTTTTCCACTTCACTTATTTCATATCGTTTCAAATTTCTATGGACAAGAAAATTGACCAGAGTTACAAAAATACTGCAAATTTTTAATCATTCAATGGCGGCTGATTAATTTTTGTATTTGTAATTCATGAGTTATGAGCTGCTCGTTATCAATTAATCATCTTACTAATAATTTCACTTTTCTTCAGATACAGAAACATTTTTTCCCTAATTTCACATCTGTAGTCAATTACCGATCTTTCATTGCATTATAAAATCGAGGTATAGATCTTTGATATATATTCGTGTATTTGTTCTATCTTAATATACTGTTTGAATTCTTGGATTAATTTTATCATACAACAGAAGCGATGTGCCCTGTTATCTGATCTTATCTGATATTTGACGCATTACTTCTTCAAAGGCTTTCGTCAGTATGAATTGCGAAAAAGATCATGTCTTCGTGCATTTTTTTTTTGTATCGCGCAGTTCAACACTTGGTTGGAAGTTCAGTTTTTTTTAAAAATCTTTAGTTCTGTTTTTCACACGTTATTAGTTTTAGTCTAGTTCCTAATACAATCTGTGCGTACAGGAGTATTAACGTATCGATGAAGAGGTAAATCAATCATTTTGTCTGATAGCAATTCAATTACTTAAGATTTCGTTTGTTTACCATTATGCTCTATAAAATGGCGTAGTATATAAGACTGATAATGAGGGTTGTAATTTTTTTTTGCTTCGTCCTTTACATTTAGTCTCGTTTTTTGCCCTCCTCTTTTTTATTTTTTCTATTTTGTTGATATAATGTTGACATATTGTCAGGAATACTTGTCGCAATTTCTTATTCTGTGACAACAACGTATTTCACGCTAGCTTCCTTCGCTCTAATATTTTTTCGTAACGGTTAAGTGAGACATATTTAATTTACGATATTATATTCGTCTAGTCAGATGATTTTTTTGTAATAGCTAGGTTTTCATCAATTAATCATATTCTTCGTCCGATTTTTGACGCCAGATTTATATGATGTCTTAAATAAAGAGAATTTTTTACAAAATATATGTTACAATGTTTTCTTTACATAATAAAACATACATCCTATAAATCTGGTGGTAAACATGCATCATCCTTCATTCCATTTCATCCCCATGCGTATTGGAAAAGGATCATAATCAATAAATAATCATAGTATATATATATATACCCTATGTTTCTTTTGTTATCTTTGCTATTCGGTTTTTCAACACCATCGGTGCCAATCGTTTATCGTCTAAAGACGAAAAACTGAAAAAAAATATTCTATAGATCTCCTTCCACTGTATACTAACGCCCTGACTTCTAAAAATCCAGACAACAATTGGCGTTGTTAGTTATTCATATACCGCTAGGCTGACTATATGACTCTGTTAAATACCGGTTGGCAATCTCATTGTCAATGAAACATGGGATGTAACGGATATAATTTGTTTCTGCAGGAAGTTGGTCAGAAATTCCAGGAAGAAGAGGTTGAGGACAACCCTTACAGGGTTCTTGTCGAGAAATATGAAGCTTTGCTCGAGGTGCAGCGGCACCCGGCACCGTGTAGAAAGGCGAACGGAGGAGGAGCCGGGGGCTGCTTGTCGCTCCAAGAAGAGCTGGTTATGTCGGGAGATTTCAACAGCTTTATAAACGGCTCTTCGTCCAACCAGCAGGAATCGCCGCCGACGCAGGTCGCGAGTATAAAGCGCGAAGTCTGCGCGTTACCGGCGCCGAAATCCACCGCTATCGAAACTCGCGGCAATAAGGGTCTCAGGTCGGCGTGCAAAAAGCCCTTCTCCGGCACCCCGACCGACCTCTCGGAGGCCGAGTCATCGTCCTCTGGGTTCTCAGACGAGACCAGCAACAAGGCGACGCAAACGGACGACCCGAGGTCGGGCTCGCTTCTCTGCTCCATCGCCGACGGCGAGGACTGCAAGTTCAGCATCTATGACGACGCCAGCCCCATCGAAAGCCGTTTTCGCAAGACTCCGGAGTACAGGCAGCTGTTCCGCGAAATATTCGGTGTTCTGAAACGCGCCGCCGAAGCGAAGGACGAGGGCGAGAAGCTCCCTCTTCTCGACGACGCCCCCGGCTCATCACCATCCAGGGTTCCTCCGGTCAGCGTTGACGGCAACAATTACTGTAAGCCCGCTTATACGACAGTCGAACTATTGATACCGCCATTATTCCAATCGGCAATAATCGATTGTCGAATAACGAAGAGTCTCAACCAAACCGCGCTCTCTTATCAACTTCAACACTTTTATCATTTTACTGCCGTGTTAATCGTTCGACTGTCACGAATATAATATAATATTATAGTTATGTTTGTTCGCATCCCTTTCAAGCGCAATTTATTTCAAATCGGTACATTGTTTCCCAACTAGCGAGCCACCAATCTACCTTGAAGGAAAACGCTCCGAGCGAATTCACCGACGACAATCAGAGCGTGGTTTCTTCGGTCGTTTCCGAGCCACCGTACAGAAGCACCCCCGATTTTGGGGCGCAGAAAACAGGTCGACACGAGCCCTCGCAGTCGGCGAAACCTGCCAACAATTCATCCTCTAGCGTTAACGGAACCGAGGAGCAAACTAAGGCAAATGGGATTGGAACGAGGCAGGGGATCCACCTCACCCCGATAAGACGACAGCCCCTTGAGTACCTCTCGATCGGAGTGAACGTGAGGAAAAAGTCATCGGCGAAGAAGAACAGTTCGACTAAGAGAATGCAGGTGGGCGCCGGTGAAAGGCCGACGACACCGGATTCTGCTCAGGCGACCAACAGCAACAGGACGAAGCCGAACAGCGCGGGCAGGAGGAGATTCCGGGCGCCGAATTTCGGGCCAGAACAGGCGGAGAATGGAGGAGGCAACGGGGCCGTGTGGAACGGTAACACGCTGAATTTCTTCCCGAGCAAAACGATTGGCAAGGACACCGTGCAGAGCAACGGGGGAACACCGCCGAACACCAAGCAGAGCAACTGCTCGTTCGTGAGATACGTCAGCGAGCATCATAGCACGACGTACGAGTACCGACCGGGCACAGCGTCAGCCGAAGTTGCGCGTCTCAAACGACTCGAAATGTCCTACGCGGAGGCACTCCGCATGCCAAATAAACCAAAAACGTCACCTAATAGTAACAGTAGTAGTAGCATTAATCGTAGTATCAATCGTCGACATTAACTTTATTTAAAATTTTTTTATTTTATTTTATTTTAATTATCATCATTATTTTAACTATTATTATTATATTCTATTTTTTTGAGGCGCGTACACGTAGATCGATCTTCCGCACCAAGTCTGTCTTCTACCTGTAAGTATATATCCTATATATTTATATTACACTCTATACACTGTATTTCAACACAGTGAGAATAATTTTTTTAGTACATATTATACCATACCGACCTACGCCTTCAACGCGCAGGCTGGCCGAATTATTCCCCCTAGGGGATTCTGGATTGGCTTTAATCGCTGCAGGTGCAGCCATGTCATTTATATCCTCGTTATAATAACTCAAACTTGTAAATACAGTATGCCTAACGAGTATAGCATTTAGGTGTTCTTAATTTGATGTATATTTTTATTATTCCTACTTGGTATTTTTAATTTGATCGTATGTTTTTATACAGCTTTTGCTCCCGTTCTTTTCCTTTCATTATTAAATTCCTCGAATCTGATCGAAGCATAGTACGCCTGTCCATAAGAGTGTGATTGCTGTAATACAATAAGAAATCTGCAAAGTGCGTGTGTACAAGCGTATTTAAAAAATCGTCGCGAAATAAGATACCTATATTGAGTTCTGTATAATATTATTTCGTAAACCATGAAATGTACGGGTTCGATTTTTACGTAATAATTTAATTTTAATTCAATACGATGTGGTAAGAAGTATATACACACATTATACATACATGCATATGAAGGTGATGATAATAATTGCGTCGAACGTTGATTAATTGTTTTTCTTCGCATAACGTAATACAAAATAAACACGTACACAGAATTAACATGTACGTATTGGATGATACAAACACATTTCAGATAACGTGGACGTCTCACCGATTTGAACGAGACACGATATTTTCAAAACGTTAACTATACACTTACACATATATGTGCCATAGAAATTCGAATGATAAATTATTATGACTGTTAATATTATCATTGTTATTGCCTTTCCGTCTTTGATACACGTCTTACATCCGCGTATAATATACAACTGCGTTTGTGTTTAATTATTTACAATAGACAATTTAATATTTATATTAGTCAATATTATGATATTAATTACAATCATTGTGTTTTATTATACAGGCGTATATATTCTATATTGGACCTTGTAACGACCAGGTCAGAAACAGAACGAGATGGTAATTTCGAGAAATAACCTCAGCGAATGACCAATATACTGCAGTAGTTTTTATATACACTTAAGACCGTCAATAAAGCAAAGTCTATATCTTGTACATTTCAATCGAAAAAAAAAAAATTCATCAATTATTCACCACATCCATTCCAGATCGTCAGTAACTGGGATGAACATGACTGAAACATACAATAGCCGAAACCGTATTACTCGGGCTTTAATAAATAAGATGCAACGAGTATTGAATACTTTATGCCTATGCAAAATAAAAAGATGCATCACTCGGTTGTTTCTATGAGCTTAAAGCAGGTGGCAGCAGCGGTGAGTCTTTTCTCGATCGAATATGTGCCTTCGTCTGCTTCGTCGGTTTTTGCGTGACGCCAATTTGACACCAGTGTTTTCGAACCTGCCGACGACACACGGGCCGGGACACACGTCATATCGACTATTATAGGCGTGCGTACTGCGATTATCCGGACCTATGTAGGTCGGTTCTATGTTTAATGGTGTGAGGAGACTTACAGGTGCAGGGTTGAAACAGCTGTCGAATTGCGATGTATCTACACATATATGTACGTTATACGGGGACACGGCGTATTGTATACATATGAAGTGACATCTCTTCTTTTTGAATGAATAATTAAATAAATAAATTGACAAACACGAAACGACGAAAGTTTTAACCGTCAACGCGTACTTATCGCAGTATTCGTCATTTTACGTTATTTAACGCCTAGCCACAGGACAGGGAAAAATCGCAAGCGACTTCTCGGTAATAAGTGTTAATTTACGTACTACGTACGTACCACTGTTGCTTAACTTAATCTTCCGTATATTTATTTATGTCGGGTACGAAAAAACTTGCGATTATGTACTGAACATCTTCAAGTTTGTTCATGTATTATCCTCACCACATTCAGTGGTCGCAGCTGGTCATATCACTGATTAGAAAACCTGTGTTCCTGTGAATAATGAGTGGGATACGTATAGCTAAAAAACGAGCATTCAAGCTCATACAGCAGAAATGCATATATTAAATAAACTGTCAGAGGTCGAATTGACAGGTTCTGCTGTTTGTCTTAAACGTAAAGCATCGCTGAATTTCTGCATTATGGGCCTCAACGATCTTATGTTCTGGTTAGTACCAATTTCGTTATGTACTTTTCATTATATGAATAACAGCAACTTGTACTCACATTAGTTCTTTGAAATTTTGTAAGCCCTTGACAGCTACAAACTGACATCTAAATTTATTTCATAGTTTGTCTCTGCAAATTTTAGGTATCAGAAAAAAATTGGAACTTATGATAAACAGCAGTGGGAGAAAACCTTGGAGCAGCGATTCATAAACCATTTTATATGGATTCCTGTCGCCAGAGCAAACTTCAAGACGAACTTGATAGATGTTGATCTAGTGAGAGGCAAGTAATCGTATGACCCTTGTCATAAATGTGAAAATTATTCATTTTCCACTGATTCTGATTTCTTAGGGTCGTCGTTTCCCAAAGCAAAACCCGAACACGGATTATGCACTGTTGCTTATCTGGCTGTCCAAAGGCTCCTGTTCCTCCCATTGCACAAATCTTGGTGGGTGCAGCAGACCAGTCCACGAATATTTTTACTCTTCTTACTCCTTTACTGCCTGCAAATATTTAACATCGGCGTCTACTACTACTACTACTCAGTGAAGGACAGCAGCGAGCCTGAAGTGCGTTCGAAAGTTGATGTCTGTTCAGCAGTCACTTACATCCGATTTCATACCTAATCATTTTCAGATTGTATCAGCCTTTGAAGTCCTGATTCCAGCCGGTATGATGCTGATACTGTGCATGGTGCACTCTCAGATTGTTTCCACCAGCTCTGGGCGAGCCACGGCCAACAGTGAACACAGTGCCAAACCGAATAGATCGAAGCGCCGGAGATGCCACGTGAACAAAAAAAAGACACATCACAATCCACGTGAGTGAATTAAATTCCTATGAATAAATAGCCATGGTCTTTATCGTGCAAAGTATTTATTACATAAAATTATTTCGATTTACGACTGTTTCCATTCTTCCCAGTTGCTCAGGAGGCCAAGTATTACCATTATACACGCCCTAAAGAAGCGAGTACTGCTGTTGGTGGAATTTCATCATCCGTTAGATTTGCCAAGAGCGTTATTATCCCAGAGCCCAGCATCGTATCTCCTATCCAGGCTGGTTATCACAAGCGTCGTTGAATCTTATCTTAACGGCTACAATTGCTTGATCTCCTTCTCATGAAACTTTATATTACAGCAAGTATCCAACGATGCTCGGGGACCAGAAGAGAAAGATACAGCACTCGATGCAAATTTTCTAGATGCACATGACGGTCCTGTTGATGGTTCTTTACCTACCAACAAACCAGGTCAGATAGAAACTTCCCCCATGAGAAACGTATCTCTCCATTATAAATCTAATTTAATTGATTTTTATTTACTCAATTGTAGTGGTGAATGACGCTAATGGTAAGCCACATCCTGAACTGATTAAAATTCAACAATATATTCATCAAGATGACGATGGGTTTGAGAGCTTAAATGGAAATGTTTCGAGCGAAATCGGAGAGATTACTGCTGATCAGCTGGCGACTCGATTCGACTGTGATGAAAGAAAGGAGAAAAATGAGGAAAAGCGATACTGCGCTGGAAAATGTAAGAACTGGTACCAGGGTGTAATAAATGATGGGGGACAGCATCAAGACGACACGCATCAGTGCGAATCATCAGGTCTGAATAACGTGTTTTCCAGTTATGTTAGAGCGAATTGAGTACATTAGTCGAAGCGTAGAAGAATTATTCATTTCATAGTTTTTTTTTAACTATAAATATTTTTCCCACGGTGAACATAGCTCAATCAAAAAAAAGGAATTATTTGGATAATGGAAGACAGCAGATGAAAGATCCAGTACGTATATATTATTCTGTTTTCATTGAATACATCGATCGTTTCTCAATGTATTTCATCATTCACGATTATTCATCATACTATACGACTTAATGACAGTTTTGAACGATTAGTTAGCTGTGTGAGAAAGCTTTACCTCTGATCAAATGTGTTATGGCTGGTGATAAGCAAATCTGTGACCAATTTAAATAAAATGGTTCTTTTTATTCGCTGAATCATATAAGACAAGTGAAGTCTCAGCCACATTTGTCAAATATGATAAGCAGTGCGAAAGTGAAGAAGAAGGTGAGTGTGAAGATGCGGCCACACAACATCTCACGGAAGCTACAACATCGGCCACTGAATGGATGGGTGTCACCACAAACAGCGACGAAGAATGCAGCTACAGGTAAGAAGCCGAAATGGTGTTTGCATAATAACAGCATCAAGTTGTTGGTATTTAAATACAGTAAATGAGAAATCAAATTTTAGTTCCGAACTAGAGGAGTCAGAGTCAGATGTCGGGGTGAATGTCAACCCGGGAGAATCATTGGAAAATCCATTCTCCTGGGAGTTTGAGATCCCAAAATTCAAGCGGATTCCTTCTTGGTCGGCACCAGACAGTGGTAAGTTTTGTCAAACATTTCATTGATATTTTTTTTTTTTTTTTCTTTTTTAAGTAGAAAATTTCTCTGATCAACATCATAATCCGCCTATTGCAGTATCGTGTACTATTTGGAAAAATGGACATTTGGGAAAAGTTGAACTGTCTGTTCTTGAAATAGCGTCCTTGATAACATACAGAGTCGAAGCCATACGAGAGAGTATGGACTACTTTTACTGTGGTCTTGTATTTTCCATAATACTTTCTTTCATACCATCGATGTGGCGGCTGAGTGATCAAATAAGAAAAGACCCCGTCGGTAACATAACAGGGACCCTAGTTCTCGGGGATTTGTCACAGGTCATTTTGGACACGTATCCAGATACCCTGTGTCGAATTATTGATATAGCATTTGGAACTACACTCTGGTAAATGAGACTTTGAAACTTTTCTTGTAAGCTGAGTATTAGAATAATAAAAATTTACCAATTGTGTAACTTTTTTAGGGAGCGCACGGTTATCCTCATATCTTTTTTCGAGAGATTGACGCTTTCTTGCCTCCTTTTCTTCCTGGTTGCTGTGGCGGAACGTACTTACAAGCAGCGTTTACTGTGTGCTAAATTATTTTCCCATCTAACGTCTTCGAGGCAAGCCAGGCAGTCGGAACTCCCCCATTTTCGACTCAACAAAGTTAGGAATATTAAGTCGTGGTTAAGCGTCAGATCCTACTTGAAGGTAAAATGTTTATCTAATGTTTTGCTTTTCATCCAAAAATTGTAAAACATTTAAAAATAGTCAATCTATCTACTGTCTTACAGAGGAGGGGACCCCAACGTTCCGTCAACATGATAGTGTCTGCTGTTCTACTTCTCACATTGCTCTTGCTGTCATTCATAAGCTTAGAGTATATAAAGGTAAGATTCAGCTATCGGAAATCTTACTTTAATAAAACGCTGCACACTTCCGGATCTGACGAAATCACTTTAACCTTCAGGATTCAGAAAGTCTACATTCACAATATACCGTCGAAGCGCTCTGCTGGAGTTGTGCTCTCGGAATATTTATCCTCCGTTTCATGATGCTCGGTACAAAGATAGACAGAAAGTACAGAAACATTTCGATTCTGCTGACAGAACAGGTAATGTGTTCTTCAATTGCCCCATTTTACTTATAGCAAGAAACTTGACTTGTGCATTTCATTCGTTTTCAAATATGATAAAGAGGAAAAACCATAGTCCGTATTTAAGACGTGTTTCTACTTGTTGCAAAATAGAAGGAAATTTTAATTGCTAGTGAACAGTGAAACACAAAAATAACAATTTGTGTACATGTACCCACAATAAAGATCCGAAAACTCTGTGGAATTCGTGAAGCAATAAATGTAAATGTAAGGAGAATCTAATCCTACGTAAGTTGGCAAGTTCTATCCGTTGATTGAGAATACACAGTAAAACTATCTTCAGACTCACTCGGCCCCACACAGGTGGAAGAAATATTATCCCATGGCTGAATGGCTTTATATCTTTAGTCAACGTTCTATCCTCCGGCCTTCGGCTAACAATATCTTTCATACTCGAGTCTGGTGAAATGCGTAAGCACGTGTCGGAGGTTTGATTGGTGGTAAAATCCAATTGGTGGATTTTCGTCCAATCAAGACCCAAGAGTGGGGGTCTGTCTGTACTCTGCAGCTGCCAATTGCATCTGCCGAGCATCTGCCGAGACCCTTCGCTGCCAACCGTAGAACGCAAAATACAAGCGGATTTATTCAACGCGTGCTAAACGAGAAACCCAGCGGGTGTCGAAAGGATTAGAAAATAAAAGTGAAATACAAACTACCTAATACGAACTTGAAGTCGCGTAAGTATATTTCGCGGCTAATTTAAATCCACGTAATTGTTAAAAATTTGACCAAATTACATTCCTAGCGTTGGCGGCAGTTGAAGATGTCAATTTGAATATGACACCTGGCAGTTGCGAATTAAACCGGCAAACTCTCAGGACTCGGGAGTCTAGCTCTGTTAGCTTTAAATAAAATTGAGCAATTCTATCCTCCCTCAAAAACTGCAGGAAAGTTGATAGGAAGGTGTGCATATAGAATTATTTGGAGTCAATTCTGTATTTCAAAACACGTCAGTATTTGTTTGTAATTTCATGCGTACAACATAACGTTTTAACGCTGTGTAATCCACTATAAAGCTGATCTCCACCAATAAATTTGTAACCAATCCCTGCTAACCGCAACCAGATATTCACAATGGACACTAGGCTCAGGGCAACCAAATTATCTGGCGTTGTGAAGACGTATAAGAAGAAGGCAACCACTACCAAGCAGTACCTGAAACCAAGCACGTTGGCTGCGATGAACATTAATCTCCCGGTGAAAGCGGATGTTAACAATCGTGTAGTGTTGAAAACGCTATCCCATATCCAGGACAATGTCGCAGCTGTGACAAAGCGTCCTTCACCTCAGGAGGATGTGATCAATGCAAATGCAGTGAAGCCAGCAATAGTTGCAAACGGAGCTATGACAACTGTAAAGCCATTGATCGCTGCAAAGGCAGCGATGACAATAGTGAAACCAATTAGGCCGAAGCTTAGCAAATGGGATTTCAAGGGACGTCTGGCTTATACGGAACAAGAGTTGGTATACTTTAAAAATAAATTGAAGAACGCGATGACAGAAAGCAGCGAGCTCACCACAGTATCGGAAACCTTGTCGAAGAGTGCGAAATGTGAGAAAGAAAGGGGAGAGGAAGCTGAGAAAAGATACTGTGAATTGGTTGAGGAACGCGATAGGCTGACAAGTATAATGAAAAATTTTCAAGCGACCTCTGAGTCACTGAAGACTGACGTTGACCAGCTTAAGACTGAACTGTACAAAACACAATGCAGTCTCAACCAACATAAGGAGGATTATGAAAACCATGATGCCGAGATGTCAGCTGCGGTTAACAACATTGAAAAAGTGATGAAGGAGAATTTTGAGCATGAAGAATCTGTGAGGTGCTTGAAAAAGCGCAACAAGGAACTCGAAATTGTTTCAAATGACCTTGGGAAGAAGAGGCAGGAGATGCTAGAGACTCTTAAATTGTTGAAAAGGGACGACTAAGCTGACATTACATCCCTGTGATTGATTGTATGATACATTACGTAGAATTTGTCGGAAATTTGAAGTTAGCTTGAATACCCTTATTTTGTACGAGAGGATCAAGCCAATCTCAAGTCTTATAAATTAAGTGAATCTTGATCCTGGGATTCAGTTTGCTAATTTTACCAGCTTGCAATCTAAAAGAATTATTACTCCCAATTCGTACTCTGATCTTTTCATTTGTAAAAATGTTCAATTTATTACTTAAATATATTGGTGTCAGTGGACAGAGTAATATATATATATATATAATGAATATATGTATTCTAATAAATTATTATTGTTATATCAGGATTGACAATATCTAATTTTTTCTTTTCGTGTTACCTCTACATTTTTTACATTGAATAAGTTGTTAAAGATAAAATGTTCAATATAATCCAAATCTTGCATAGCATTCATTTTAAAAACATGATGAGAATGTCAAATAAGAAGTGACTGTAGAAGGGTAAAGATAGGCAAGGTGCATTACATGAATCTGTGACAAGTTACTCGCCTAGAGGCGTGCCTAATTTCATAAATTGCTTACAAATATACAAAATTGGGTACCATTTTTCTTTGTGCAGATCAATCTTTACCTACAAATTGAGCAGAAACCGCAAAACAAGGACGAACTTATGGTCGCTAACAGCGTGCTGAAGCTGGCTGCAGATTTACTGAAGGTACATGATAGGGATAAGTGGATATGAAGTATTACCATTACTTTAACAACTTCTTATGATTTTCAGGAATTAGAAAGCTCTTTCAAAGTGTCCGGTCTCCACGCAAATCCCTACATGTATACCATCACCAAGGTGGTCATACTTTCTGCGCTCTCGGGAGTTCTGTCGGAGCTTCTTGGATTCAAACTTAAGCTACACAAGATCAAGATTAAATAATAAAATCTCAATGTAGCCTCAACTTTGGGAATGCGTTGTGTCATAATAATGTGCTACGTGTAGTTTCGATTTTCGAATTCGTGGCAAGGTCATAAATTCTCTACCGGTCTACTTATATAGAATAGAATGGCACTGTATAAGATAGAGGTATGTATGTGTTAGTCAAAGGCCGAACTTTCTACAGCTCAATGATATAAAACGCGTTATGCAGTGGAGTACCAGTGTCCGTAGTTGAAGATCTCATACGTATGGGATCATTATAGATATACAAGATGAAAATTATAATAATAATAGCAACGCATAATAATAATCATCGTCTTGTTTAACGCAGAAGATCGTCATTCTCTGGGATAGTAATGACCTTTGGAAGCTCTTAATAATCATTATGCAACACTATTTCTTTGTTCGAAATTTATAACACATGTAGTCAGAAGAACAGCTGTGGCTTACTTTAGTTGCAATTTATTTTTTCTTCTACCGAACTCTCTCACGCAGCAATCAATGGTTCTGTTCTGACCGTTACGTCCAGCTAATTATGATTATCTAAGTTGGTTATTTTATTTATCTTTCATCCTACCGGTTCAAATTATCTCATTCTTAACGAATAATAATCAGCGATCGAGTATATGGTACCTTGGTATTCAAACAAGGTCGGAAAGTAGGGGGGAAAAAAATTTGTGAACAAAATTGATGATAGGTTGAACGAGTAGTCGCATCAAACGCAGCATATGTACATACATACAATTAATTGCATATTACGTTTCGATTTGTCATAAGCATGTTTATTGTAACGAAAATTTCTAAACACCGTAGTTATACCAGGCAACTTTCTGCATTTGTTGATCATTCAACTAATCACAGTAAGGGGTTGTTATTGTTATCGTTGATGTTGCCATTATTATCGTTGTTGTCGTTGTTGTATTATACGCCTATAAATCTAGATACATATTATGGTCGCATGAATTTACTCAGATGCAGCTTTGACTAAGTAAATTGGTGAACGAAAACGAAATTCGAGTCTTATCGTGGTGGTAATAAGTGTCTTAGAAAAAAAGAAATAGTAAATAGTTGTAAAAATAAATAATATCGGACAAAATAGATATATGCAATAAAAGTTCGAAATCGAAAATTATGTTGCTTCCAATTTTGGCCTGATGGATATAAATATTTATTATTAAACAATGAGCCTGACGTGCATGTCAGTGACAAATAATGATGTGAATAATCACCATAGGAAGGAACAAAATTTCACTAGTATTATGTCTGAAATATTATCTATCGTAATAATCATAAATCTATAGGTATACAACAGGGTATGAATTTACATTACATTTCGAAGGGAGAGCGGGAATATTTATGCATATACATTTACACAATAAGGTATATATTTTTCAAATTCATGTCTCTTCAAATATTGATGTCGTTTAGATCTAAGATCACTTATTCGTTGCTAAAAGCGAAACCCGTGCAATACGTGCAATTAAATGTATCGTGAAACGAAAACATCTGATTGTAGCTAATTCACCGTACGTACGCGCAATGGCAGAGCCTGATTATAAACGACCCCACTGACACTGGTAAAACCGACTTACGATAGGCAATTACTGCCGGATGATTGTGTAGCGCCTAATCGCAGGCAAGCCTACGGTACCGCTGCAACTGTATGCTCACGACCCTTGCAACCACTTATCACGCAAACTTATATAACCTGTAAACACTATTTACTATTAATAATTGAACAATTAAGAGACTGTGGATATAAATTTTTTGCGGTTTAGGTTCGGTTAATTGTTGGTTTGTTATTTTGACACAAATTATATGGTCGTCATAAATTTAGCCGTGTGTCATGTGCTCGACTTTGCACAACACTCGGTACTTTTTCCGCGTTTAATTAGCTATCCTATTTATTATTTCTTCCGCACGTTGTTGGGCATTCGTCTGCGTGTACCCTACGCTTTAATACTTCGTTACAAGTATACGTGTTCTGTGTCATTTCCGGGGCAAAAAGAATAATACAGGTTAAATAATAACCTCTCAAGATTTCACGGCTGTGAAATTCTGTGGCATTACACCTCTCCTCCGTATCAAGTGATTGCGAAGATTTCGGGATAACGCAACGATCGTGAATATAATAATGTTCACCAATCGTGCCTCTAATTATCGCTACGTGTAAATAACAATATGGGTAGATATACTGGGTAATACGCAGGAAGAATACAAGTCGAGCGGTTACTCGTGTTGAACGATAACTCCAGAATCATTGGAATTTGAAGAAAATAAGAAGATCAAGATTACAAATTCTTGTAACAGAGAAGACCCATAAGTCCGATCAGAACTATAGGTATCGTGATGTCGGATAATTAGGTATGTGTGTACGTTGAGGAATTTGGTTTAATCCAGTGTCGCTGCAGTCCTGAAATGGTTTCTAGGCCGCTTCGGTACCTCAATTGTAACCGGGAACGCCGCTATTAACGAACAATCCAGTTGGTGTCTGATGCTGGGAGGTTGGATTAGGGCGGCTACGTTCCGCTCGTTCCGCTCATACCGAGTGGTCAAAATGCAGCCTCGTCGGTGATCAACACGAATTTCTCCGTATGAGCCATTTGACTGCGAGTTTTATTGGTAATTGTGACGGAAAGTTTGACGGAACATTGGAATAATTAGTTCCGAGGTGAACATTTACATGCAGAAGGGTTGATATTACTTTTTGCACCTGTAGTGCGAATTGTATGGCAGGGTGTTTCTCTCATACGGAATGAGAAACAGGTGGAAATTAAGCAGGGGAACCCCAACTGACGGCGGTTTGGAAACTTAACAACTGCGTGCCGGGAATTCGAACAAGATATCAGTTGATCGCATCCCGTGCCAATTTTTCCTACCCATACGAAAGTGTGATTTGTATTTACAGAAACACCCGTTGTACAGAAATATGTTCCCCCGGCCAACGGAACTCATGGCTGCAGCAGGAGGAACGGAGTGGAGCCGAGTGAACACAAGCATCGCCGAAGTCGGTGCGGCTAAGGCATCGGCACGTTGACCTTAGGGTACGTGCACACCGGTGAGCGGTCGCCTGCGGACGCGGGAACTCGTCGATACTGGGTTAGAAAAGCTACGCATGCAAAACGTGAACGATAAAAGTAAGCAAAGCAAGCGATCGTCGGTGTGCGGACCCCCTAAAGCATCGTGATTCGCTCTTCATTTGTGCTGTACCATAAGCCTGGTTGTCGGGCTGTCACTAGGGACTTGATCGGAACCGTGTATCCGGGCAATAACCGGCTCCCGGGCGCTACTGCGTGTGCGTGGATGTACACCGTACGCACGCACAAACGGACAAACGCACGTACAACAATAATATGGACTAAATATCCATGCGTCGCCGGGCTTGACAACTTTTACCGCAAAGAGGCAGATCGAAGGTATCGTAACAATTTGACGCTGAAGTTGAAAACACAAAGGCGTATAATTTTCCAGCCAATTCTTAGACGGCGTGTAGAGCGGCAACGGCGGACTCTGGCAGCGTTTTTGGTTTTCGGCTGCGTGAGCCGAGTCGGAGCGGAGCAGGGCGGCGTGGTTCGGCACCGAGGGGTCCGCAAATTGCAGAGCGCAGTACGGAACGGCAGAAGTTGCGTCGAAGTCTCGCAGTACGGCGTCAACCGCGAACGGCGATGGGTGTGTCGAGTGCGGATGTTTATTACGACGGCTCGCGAGTCTTCACGTGGCTCGCCGACCTGGCCGGCCTCCCGATTGACCAGGTAAGCCGAAGCCGGCCCTACATTAAAACTTACAGCCCCTATTGATCCTCCCTCGCTTTCTCTCGCGTGTTAAATTCAAACAGAGTTGACACTGACAGCTTGTCGAGCGGCACGGCAGTCTCCGCTCCGCTTTTATCGCGCGTCTGCCTAGGTTACACTGCATGCGGGTAAGAGTTGCATACATATATCAATCGATCGGGGGATGACAATTGCGTGTCGCTGCGGCTGCTCCGCGTGCTGGGAATATATCCATTCGCAGGCATATTATCGCCTGCCGTTACTGACAGTGAGAGTGGACGGGGGACGCGCGTGGGCGTGGGCAAGCCTAACCGGTGTTTATGCACTTCTGTGCACCAAACAATCACGGCGAACCAGCACGTAATTATCACGCTTCCAATGAAACGAACGAGGGATCTCTCAGGGTTACGTCTCGGACGATGTCTTACGGAGGAAATCATTCTGCGCAACTGAGCAATTAAGCGTGAAAACGGTTTTGGGGTGTATTTCGATCGAGACCGATTGGCGGAAGTACTTGAGTGTTTTATTAATCAAACGATACAAGCACACGCCCTCTTGCACTACGTCTATACTATATCTAAATATATGTATCAGCGGCAATGATATCATGCAATATTTATAATCGCTTTCATCATTGCTCGTACACGTTGAATCGAAAACGTATCTGATCTCTGATCTATGCAGAGAGCGGCGTCATATCCACCGTTATAGCCCGTAGACTATACGTATTGTAATGCACGATGCTACCGCTGATATTACATGGAGATCGTTCAAGGCTCATACTTTTATGGTTGTGTTTTGATATTTCAATTGAATGCCACTGCTGCTTTTATTTTATATTGTTGATAGTATTTTGCTATTGTTATTGCTGTCCCAGATGTTGAAATGTATGAATTATCGTCATGCGTATTAAATGCGTACGGGAGAAACCTCGCCACCTGAATTGCGCACATTGTTATAAGCGCGATTAAAATGTCTTGCTCGCGTACAGTTAAGGAAAAAAGGAAAAATAGTAGAAAAAAAAAAACAAAGCAAAAAACCAGAGAGAGAAAGGAACATTTCGTCGAGTTAGAAAGTACTGTAAAGTATTTATTGAAGAAATGTTTTAATGAAATGCAGCAAATTTAAGAAAGATGAAAAATACTTATGTAGAAAAGGGCAATGCGCACTTGTGCGCCTCTGAAAAATTCGCATCAAAATTTACGAATTTCATGCAGCAAGAAAGGTCACAGAAGACCCGGTTTAGGAAGAAGCAGCTCGAAAAGCTACAGGTGTAATAAAGTACGCGTATAAGAACGAAATCAACCGTGCATGAGCCCGGGCGCGCACGCGCGCGCCTGTGTGTGTGTGTGTGTTTGTTTGTTTGTTTGTTTGTTTGTTTGTGTTTGCGCCTCCTCAGACGCCGTAGCAGCCGAAGAACGCGGGGTAACCAACAGGTGTTCGATTTCAATGACTGGCGTGAATTCATGAATTGCGTTACTACATGCTATGCGGTATTTGCTTCGTTTTTTCCCGCGCAATTTCTGCCTGCGTTGGCACATCGTCGGTCTCTCCCAAATTGTAGTCTTTCAATTTTGCTCATTTTTAGTTATAGAACCTATTCCAAACATATGTGCAAACGGTTGCATATCCGATCCTAGAATTGAAATTAAAATTAGTCAAACGTCAGCCGCATTTTTTCTGTTTTTGCTTCCGATACTATCAAGCACAAGCGTCGAAACGACGTCCACTCGCATGGACGCATGGTTAAAAAGAAACTTCCCGAAATAAGTGTTGAGGGAGAGAAAGAAAATGTACTAACAAGCTGAACAAGCCATCACTTTTTCGGTGCTGTTCTTTTCCTTTTTTCTCCCTTATGTACGTACCTTATATAAGTAACATATAAGGGTGTTTTAGAATAAAAAAATTTTCAATATAAATTGACAGCCTTTAAAAAGTTTGCTTGGCTTGAAAGAAAGATCCTGGACAAAGATGAGAGTGTTCAACGTGTTGTCGTAGGTCGTCCTTACATGATATTGCATTGTTTTTCACATTGTTTTAAAATTCATTTTGAATTCAGTATGAAACACGTTGTAGCACTTCAATTAGGTACTATTCCTTTCCTGAAATTTATATTCTACCCAAAGATCACGATCCGCAACATAACGACGTATTGAACGGTAATTTTATTTTCCTAAATTAAAAATTCGTACTAAATTATAACTATTTTATAAGATCGAATTAATAGAAAAAAATCGTCATATACGCTTCTCGAACATCAACTGGAGATTTAATTTTAAACGTCTGAGTCTTTTCTACTATGTAAATTAAAATTTTTTTTAGGATTTAACGAATGAAAGAAATATTTTGTCCACTACTCTTCATAAATTCAAAACTATATAAAAAAAAAAAAGTGAAAAATCAAAAGCTCATCTTTTTCCAGAATCTTTCCGTCAACCCATAGAAACTTTTTATGGGATATTACTTTGGAAAATCGCAAAGAATTTTTTTTTTGTAACACCCTAACGTAACACGTAGCTGGCCGGCTGACATCAGGTTAATCTAAGATACGTGTACAGGAACAATAAAATGATGAACCACCTAGCTGCTGATAATAGTCGTCGGGAATGAATTAACAATTGTCGCAGGCCATTGTGCAGAGATCTATGTAGAGAACACTTATGCATATATCCGTGCTGCATCACAAGTATGTCGTTATGCATTCTACACACGTCTGTATTAGCAATCCATTAGGTTGCTTCAAGACTGCAGATATCCATGTAGGACGAACCGCGCAATTCCATAACCATTTCGCACATTTATACATATCACAGTATTAAGCGCAGCTCCCGCCATATACTTGGACCAACAAAATATTGTTAATAACGATAAAATTGTGTTGAAAACAGTATGATCGATAATGTATCGTTACGTGCGTCTCCGCTGTTCTTATTGTACTCAGATTTTGAATTTTTCTTTTATTTTTGCAGCATAATTGCATTTGTATACTATATACACGATACAAACCCCGAAGCGATGATAAACTCTGCCTTCAGCTTATCGTTGCGTTTATTCGCGAACGATTCCCGATCTCTGCAGTCATGTCTCAGAGCTATTCTGCAGTAGGCGTTTGTCTTGTACTCATAATCCTTATGCTGCTCGTTTTACGTGCAATCTAAGGTTGTTCACACGCTCTGTGATACGTTATAATTAATGTACAATGTATGATACATTATAGGTAGAAGGATAGCGTGTGATATTGCAAAAACACGGCATGTTAATTAAATTAATGAGCTGTGAGCAGCGATGTATATTACCAAAAATTTTACTACCTCTATGTGATATAGCCGAGCCTTAAAAATTTACATTCACGGTATTATGTCAAACGTGCCTGGAACTCCACATACTTGAATTGTGCAATTTTCAGTGTTACCCCTTCGTCGATATCAGTGATTATAAACTATATCTTATACCATACAACCTGAACTGCACGGAAGTGCCATCTAATAATAACTTACGCTGTTTTTTTTTTCTCCATTATTGCACCGCATGTGTTTACAACTGTCCTGTTTCTGTTATAACAACGTAGATGAACTTCCTGGTGACGCAATTCTCAGCACTGGGACTAGCTGCCTTGTTGAGGTCTTCGCTGAGCCCACGAGCCGTTAGTCCCGCCACAAGGCATGCCTTCGGCTTGGTTCTCGGCCTCTTCTTTGGTTACTTCAGTTTCGGCAAGTAAGCCAATTAACACCGTCTCTGGTTGGCATTTAAAACCATTTCTTTTTTTTTTTTCATTTTTTTCCTGCTCTCTTGCTTCCTCTGTCTCATTCATTCCTTCATTCATGTTCCTTGCAGTCTGTTGTTCTGACTCGAATAAATTACTGTAAGTATACTCCAAGGATAGAGAATCTTTGAGAATTCACAGAGTTTCACATTATTCATTAAAGACTTGGGCTGATCGTTCTTTGGATTTACCGGTCCATGAACTTCGTTGTGCATTGTTTATATAAAACCTTGTAAAACCTCAAGTAATTGATACTTATCCGTTCACGTTGATGGATTGAATTTTGATAAAACAAACAACTGAAAACGTACAAATGATAAGATATGTATGTACTGATAATGACGAGGGATTAAAAAATCATGTTTAACGAAAAAACATAAATCACTTTCAGGCATGCGGTGCATTTGGCGGGACTTCCGGCTCTCTGCTACGTCGTCATGCGGACTCATAATCCTCGCAGTGTGCAAAGGTTAATATTTTATGCATCTAGAATATATAAAAGAACCTTATGTGAATTATGCAGGCGTACCAATTTACCATAATAACTATAAGCGTTAAAATAAGTTGCATGTAATAAGTTGATAATAAGGTCTCGTAAATTGCCTCATAATTTCTGGTAAAATTTGGTTTCGCGCAGTGCAAGAAATGTTAGACAAAGATACGAAAATGTGCAGGAAAATGCAGCGAACGCGAGAACTCGGAATGTAAAAAATTAGTCGCACAAAGATGTAAAGTAATCACGGAGTGTATTGAACGAAATCAGAAAATGGATGGGCTTAAAATTTATCCATAGTTTGCAAGTTTTATGAAAATATTTTTACAGATCCATTCGCGATTTGAACAATTTCACTCGGCACTGAAATTTGAGAGGTTGAGGAAAAATGATTATTTCTTGATTACAGGGCTGTCCTTTTCGTCGCACTTCTTTATCTCTCCTGCATACATTTTCACCGCCAAGTATACGACTACGGTTCTTACACCCTAGACATAACAGGTATGTTGTTATACGCATAATGCGTTCACGCAATACACACTCAGTCGGCACGAGCGATGCTCCGGTGAATTATAGGATCAGATCCTTGTTGGCCACGCATCCTGCGCATCGGACCAATTAACGGATCGCATATATTGCACACACCCGTCCGCGCAGCTTGGCAAATATCACTATTTAATGTATTGAAAGTGGCGTGTGTACCTAATGCTACTTATGATGCAATTGCGTGACAGGTCCGCTGATGGTGATAACACAAAAGGTAACGAGCCTTGCCTACAGCGTCCACGACGGAATGACACGCAAGGAAGAGGAACTCACTCCCTCGCAGCGATATCACGCCGTCAAGTGAGTTGCGAAAATTATCGAGTACACGTATACGTTGGCAAGCGGTTATTTACTCGTTGTCCCACTCACCCAGCTGTTAGTAACAAGTTGTCGTCTTATGTATGCCTACCTTGTACCCATAGATTATATCTATGTTATACCTACATGCAGCGCATGGAATGTAAATGCATGCCAGCTGGTCGGGTAGCAAAGGTAGGGGCACTGTTAGACGAGTCATGGAAATGTATTGTTTTTCATTCAGTACATCATTATCATCTGTATTGTTGTATGTATATTCTTTTTATTTTTATCCTATCCGACCAATAATTCAATATTCTAATTAAACCGGAACAATGCCTGTTTTATTCTGAATTAATTATTACGAAATTGTAACAGCGTTGCTCGATTTAAACGCATTGTCTACAGTTTTTTCGCAGACTTCAAAGTCGGATGCGTCGGTTATATGTGTATAATAGACGTGTTCGTACGTGCAACGCTCCTAATTCATGATTCATGAATGTCGACACGAGCCTGACCCCTTTCCTTGAACTTGTTTCGATTAAATTTGGTTGCATACAAGCACCTCCTCGATTTCTGCAGTCGGCAGGACAGAAATTGTGAATGAGAATCACGTACCGTGTATAATAACAGTAACCGGAGAAGACGAAGATAAACATGAGACCATGTGGTAAGAAAACATGAATAAATCGCGGGAAATGAAATACTTTTAGCTCTAAATACATTGTGTAAACCGACGAGAATCGAGAAGTAATTTGTGCTATGCAAACCGAATGCTATTCATTGTATTTCTAATTTTACTTTCATTCTCTGGCAAAGTCTACGTGTATTGCGATGACTCTACCATACGAGTCATTGTCTCTGACACGGTCCTTGTCCAGACAATCTGGTTAACTATACTACAAACTCTGAATCCCTCCTTCAATTTTACGGAAATCCAATTCAAATACAATGTGTATTTTTGTGTTTTCAGAAAAATGCCGACGGCCCTTGAGTATTTCGCTTACGTATTACACTTTCAAGCGTTGATGGCTGGTCCGGTGATTTTCTACCGCGACTACATTGATTTTATCGGAGGTCACAACATTTATGGCTCAAAAACATTAGCAGTGAGAAATTGATTCTTTCGGATTCTACATACTTGTTTTCGCAACGAAATTTCCGTCCAATAGTCACTCTTTCTAATTTTACATTTTTTTTTCTTTCTCAGGGCTACACGGACAAGAATTTGAACAGCAACGAGATCGTCTTGGAACCTTCGCCACGTTTAGTTGTGGTAAAGAAGGTTACCGCCAGCTGTATTTGTGCTGTAATATTTGTCTCTTTCATACCATCGTTTCCGATACAAAAAATCAAAGGTTGGCACGGTGAATTTCTATGTCACCGCGTTTCTTATGCGTGTCGTTTGTTGATAAATCTCGTCAAAAAAAAAAAAAAAAAAACTTCTTTTCTCTCCAGAGGATGACTTTATCGAGAATACGACCCTCGGTTACAAGGTGGGCTTTCTCATGGTGTCCACGATGCTTGTTCGCTTCAAGTACTATCACGCGTGGCTCTTTGCTGACGCCATATGCAACAATTCGGGCCTCGGCTTCAATGGTTACAATGTCGACGGCACCGCGCGCTGGGACCTGATTTCGAACGTCAACGTACTTAAGTTCGAAGTTCGTACACCAGACATTTTCATTTTATCCTTCGTTCATTTTGATAAAGTTTTTATCCCCAACCTTGTGTTTTACATTGTATTCAAAAAGTACACATTTTCTCAACAACGTGTAAACAGACCGCGCTTAGCCTGAGGGACAGCATAGAGCAGTGGAACAAGGGTACCAATCGGTGGCTACGCATGATCGTTTACGAAAGGATCAAAACACACAGCACCATCCTCACCTACGCATTGTCCGCTCTATGGCACGGTTTTTATCCTGGCTACTACCTCACTTTCGCTGGAGGGGCGTTATTCACCTTCGCAGCGCGATCCGTAAGTCACAAAAAAGAGAAAAGTTTTGCAGCCTTATTATGACCAGTTAAGGAAATATTTAAGCTCCCACCATTTACTAAATCAACAGGGTGGGTATTCGAATTCATTAAAAGCGTATAACCATTACAATTGTAAAAGAGTTACAGATGGTCTCTACGTAGCCTAATTTTCGCAGAATTTCTTTTGCCCGTAATGCGTGCGAAATGGCAGCGTTTTAAAAATTTTCGATGAAAATTTCGGTATTTTCTTGTTCAGTGAAGTTTCTTTAAGCTGTATTACATGCAGAATTTGGATATTTATGTAGGTATACTTTGTAATGTAACGGTAAATAATTGTAAGTTTAAAAGTGTGGATTGTATGAAAATATTAGCAGGTTATTAATTGCTATTCATATTTCGTTGATTATTCGAATTCTTATCCAGATACGGCGTCACGTTCGACCTTACTTCCTTGGATCGAATGCTTCCAAGCTGTTTTACGATACGCTTACTTTCGTCACAACTCGAGTTTTCATGGCTTACGTCACCTTCAGCTTCATCCTACTCGAGTTCTACCCCAGTATTAGACTGTATCTGTAAGTCGAGTGGACCGTCCCATATGCTCAATTTCTCGCGGTATCGTTCTATGGAAATTGTTCATCTGTTCACTTGTTCATTGATTTTTTCTACACAGACACATGTACCTTGCCCCGCACATTTTGGCACTGGCAGTTCTAATTCTTTTGCCGAAATTGTCGGGGCTAATGCGGCATCAGAAGATTACCACTGCTGCCGCTGCAGCTGCAGCCTCGGACATTTCTACAAAAAAACATATTTCGAATGGTCACGGTGGGCCGGTTACTGAGCGCATGGCTCACGTTGCCCACCTCGCACAAAAGGCTCAGTGAATCGATTATTGCACAAAGCTGGACAACTGTAATTCTAATCTACGTATAATACCTACTGCTAATCATAAGTTTTATATAAAGCAACAAATATTTTTATGGATATATTAATAAAAATTACAACATATTGTATACATCCGTGTTCGTAAGCGTTGAGCTTAGAGGGTAGAGATCAGGTGCGCGCAACTGGGATCTATCTCAGGTTCATGCTGAGAAAAAAAGGATGAGTGGAAAAAGGGGAAAAAGAAGTGGAGAGACAAATTCAGTACGGTGCAACCATTGTGATACAACAATTTCGAAAATTTATTTTTATACCGAGCGTTTTTGCACAAATTTACAGAGCCCTCCAAATCGACAGTATTTACTTGTTTCAATAATTGAGGTATCCGGCGCTGTGAGCGTGTGAGCGAACCACAGAATTCTCTACAGATTCGAGATAGTTTTTTTAATTACTGACTGACTATTTGTTTTTATCTTTTTTTTTTTTTTATCTCTTGTCATAGATAAGATTAGAGATAGCCGAATGTTTAAATTATATAACGTGTATGATGTATGTTCTTTCAATATGAAATGTGGGTGGGGTGCATTTGATTGAAACAATGTATTGTTTCGTAAAAATGTGAGCATTTTTAACTTGGAAGATTTGTAAATTTGCGTAATTTCAATTTGTTCCCCTCCCCCTTTTTTTGGATACCCCATACGTACCTATATACACATTATGACTGATTCGTATTGAATTAAGCTATGTAGCAGATACGCACATACGTACATATGTTTGTATAATTTGAATACTTTTTATAAATATTTGTATCTAGAAAGAAAAAAATCCCAACAAATACTTGATCTCACTATTGAGTGGAGAAGAGCGTGGTTTTTTGTATTGCTTTATTTTGTTTCATTAAAATTTTATTATTATTCATCGTATCTCACAATTATCAGCCTGATAATCGTTGTGCATTTTAATCGTACGTGATCCTATTTGGACGTACGTGTAATAATATCTGCAATATACTAGATTGGTCATATTTCATCGTAAGCTTTGAAAGATTCTTTTTCTGTGTTTTCTCGTAACGCGAGCCAGAAATGCAATATTCAAAGCGTTATCGACGAATTATCACTACAGTATGTATATCGACATGATGACAACGACTGATATAATTGAATAATGTAAAAATTCACTCGCATGTTAAATAGTACCCATAAAGTTTCCTAAAGCATGAACATGCCCCGCCGACGTCATTACATATCAACCATCGGGCATTTATATTTTTCCAAAATTATTAAAATTTAACAATTTGAGACATTTATTAGCAACCCGCTGACATGGGTGTGTACACACCATATTATGTTAATGTATGTATGGGTATTGTTACACAGTGAAGTATTGTTTGTATAGTAAATTCGTATCTATGCTAATTTTACGTAAATAATTATTTGTTATTGACATGAACGCTTTGAAGACTACGTGATTCTATGAGAATTCGATATAACGATTTCCTAGCTTAATTGCAAAGGTCATCGACAAAGTTGGACGAAATTTCACAATCTTAATCTACTATTTTACATTTTTGAAACGTAGACGAAAGTTTCCGCAAAAATTTTCTAGAAATTAGCGAAATTCAAGTTATGCACCTAATATTTGTAACCTTGAGATAATAATTTTTCTTTTTCTTTCGAAAAGTCAACTCTACTTACGAACTGAAGACTTGGACTTACAAAACTGCATACTTGATGTTTAATTAATAAGTGGGCAAGTAGAGTATAATTTTCCTCCGGTTGAACGGGATACCGACAGCACGAATGGATACTACGTTGCCTGGACGTTAGGCGCTGGATAGTTCCGGCATTCCGTGTACGTTTGAGAATCGTTCGTTCCGACGGGTTCAATTCTCCGCGAAATTGGCATAGGTAAAACGTATAGATCAAGCTAGCGTGATCGAGCTACAAATTTTTCGAATCGCAAAGGATTGCCCTGCATGGTTCAAACCTACGTAGTTCATTCCTACACGGCGTGGTTGGTAATCGCGAAAATAGCAGCGTAGAATGACTTTGGAGGTTAGTAGCGTCATTGTAACGGTACGAAGTTTAGAAAAATCAATTACATATTTCGGAAGTTTGATCGAAACATCGAAGCCGATCGCCGGACTTCAATCTTTTTGTCGAATGAAAAGCAGTGTCTGAAAAGGTAATTCTTACCATTGGCGTAAAGGAAAAAATATTGTTATTAACAATGCAACGCATATATATATATATTGAACTGCAACATTTTGATGTAAACCATCGGTCACGGTTGCGACCGTGGGTATTTTTCATTTGACGCAGAAATAAAGAAATGGCACGGATTCTACGAAGTCGCAATAGTGAACTCGAAGATTTCACGCTGGTTCTCTATTTCTGCGTCAAACGAAACTGTACTGAAGCGTTTTTGTTTAGAATTACGATTGATTAAAGGATCAGAATATCGAATTTTCACACACGGGGAAATCTTATTCGTAGAATTTATAAATGTGAAAAGTTCAAACACAGAAAACTGAAAATATAGAAAGTCGAAGTACAGAAAGACAAATTATAGAAAGGTTATAACATGGAACAGTAATATCTGTATATTATCGAGTGATTGTTGAGAGAAATTCTGACCATTTTACAGTTTCGCATCCTATGTACTGACCCTTCTAATCTTTTAATTCCCCATACTTCGACCTTCAACGTTTCTAAATGATTTATAAATTGAGTTTTCGCTTTTTAAAAGATTCGATACTGTGGGCCCTTCGGTATTTTGATCT
Organism: Neodiprion fabricii; assembly: GCF_021155785.1. NCBI lineage: Eukaryota > Metazoa > Arthropoda > Insecta > Hymenoptera > Diprionidae > Neodiprion > Neodiprion fabricii. Next base: position 223,980 of record NC_060242.1, read on the forward strand.
TTCTATATTTTTACCCTCACCATGTATATATAATGACCTTTTTCCGCGTTTGAGATACGTGTTACTTTGATATTTGGAGATACATACACGACAACGTCGAAATCGACCAGGGCACCCCCTTAATACGCGCGACAAGTATAGCAAGTCCATTGAGGCCATAGCACTCACATTTTTACCCGACCTAGCTATCCCCCGCCTAACACTGTCCGCCTGCGAACTAATCTCAGATCACTGACATCTTTATTCTCGTAGAGAGAAAACCGCGAGCGCGAAGTACAGTGTCTCGCGCATTAAGCATGGGGACACCTGCGACAAGGAATTTTACAAACAATTTCGCAAGGTCAGGCCGGTCGAAATTTTTTTGTTCGTTCTCTCTCCTTTTAGCACGTGATGTGAAGTTGATAACTTTATACAGCCAGTCAGGAAGCGAATTCAATTCTGTATTATTTTTTCACCCGTTTTATGGAATCTCAGTTGACGCAGGTATAATCAAATCCGTCGGCACACCACGCGTTAATTTTTTTTATTACTGCCTGCAGTTAAATCAACCGCTCTCGTCGGCGCGGCGCGACGCCTTGCGTACAACAATACTTGTGCAAACAAATTCACGCGTGGATCATCCGGCTTCTACGCTTGGGATATATAAAGATAACGAGCGCGTTCTAATCTTCTCGTATATTATATTTTTTCTCAAGTTATGAAACAATGTCCACAAGCATTAGGGTTCGCGATAAGTAGTCGCTGTTAAATATTCGAACATATTATCACGCATCGGACGAGAACAACATTGGACGAAGTACGTAACGCGATTGTCGAAGCGCATGGGTATCACAATTATTGAACGTTCATCCTATAACGAGCCGCAGAGTGTTTGAATAATCTGCAGCTATCGATGCAAATCTTTTATTGCCATGCAAAGTACAATATTGCAACAAGTTTCATTGACCATTGTCTATGTGCGAATATTAATAATTGCGAGGCAAAAACTTTCCCCGCTTCGAATCTTTCTATTGAATAAACTATTATTTGTAGTTTCCATTTTCACAAACGCGTAAAACGAAATCGTCTTCTTAAACCCGTTTTTAACCTGCTAGCGACCATGAAAGTTTAATTGCGAATGAATCCTTGATCGGAAGGGTGAAAAATTTCGCACGTTTTCTGTTTTTGGAACAGTCGATTTCGCGTATCGATACCTCAATCAAGCTTCATACATTATAATTGAAATATTATGACATGACGCATTATGAGGATATATTACTGAAGATTTACACAAATTCTCGATGCTCGATATTGTCGGTAGACAATCGACTGAGCGATGCACTATCTGTTATACAATAAAGTCTTACAGGTAAACGTAACTATACTTCTCGGTACGTGAAACACGATTAATGCCGCCGGTGAAATTTTTTCAACGGGGCTTGCGTGGCCGCTAATCAAAAACGAGAATCTTAAGGCCTGCAGATGCTTGGCTTTAGCTGATAATAATTCTTTTCATGGCGCATTCGAATTGGGGTTCCTTCGCTGGGCATTCAAGCATGTATGTGAGCCAAGGCAACGGCAGCCGCGAAGTTTGGAATTGGTAATTAGTCATTATCGCGGTCCTCTCTGCTGTCTTTGATTTACAGAGGCATGGCATTGTAACTCGTATAGAACTGGGCTCGAAACGAGAAAGAGTTAGCGTTAGATAATAATGTATGTACCTGGACGGTCTTGTGTGGTCGGTAAGAGTCGTCGATATTTTCGACTGCACATCACACGACGCTTGTAGCCGCAAGTAAAAGTGCGACCGTAGTCATTTCGTGTCATTTCAATTTCTGCCGATTCGCTGACGTCTTTCACGTAGAATTGCGCACAAGTTGGAAGATTACAGGTTACACCTCTGCTATATCGCAATTTTATCGTCGAGTAAATACCGAAGGTTTATCCGATGGCAATTCATGTTGGCTCGGCTGCAAATGTCCCGACCAAGTTGCAACATTTTTTCATACGTGTTTAGATTTTTTATATATTCGCCATACCGTGTAACGACCGGACAATTTCTTTCGCAGAAGCGAGGCGAAGTGTTGAACACCTGTATCACCGTATAAATTGATGATACCGGTGCCCGTTGTTGCAGAAACCACTTAATATTATACATATGTATCAGAAAATTCTTGGCACATTTGCTCGACGTACGAGTGCAATTTGTTCGTTATTCTACTGATTTGAAAATTAGTCACGTGTCCGGTTACCGGTACACAACAAAGAATTCCTCTTCCTTCTCTAATTTCTGTTTCACGTGCGTGTTCAGTCGAACATCAGTTCCACGTGCTATGGACATCGAAACAACACAGTCGTCTCTGCTCGCTCCGTTGGCGAGGACGAGGACCACCCTACACATGATGGTTGATTGCGTCCCATCCACGGAAGGAGACAAACCGCAGAAGCGCGTGCTCCTCGTGAGACCAAGAAGAAGAAGAAAAGGAAAACAACAGTACTCTGGATCAACACGCGGTGAAACTTTCGTCTCCTCTTGCGAACGGGCCAGTTTACGGAATCGATCGGTGAGTACAAGTTCATCCACGCTTATAATCATGAGATGGCTAATTGTTCCAATTTCTGACCATCTAACGTTACAATTGTTCGCCGTTTAAAATATCGTTCACATACGCAAGTATAACAAACGATGTTCATGAAAAGACTGTGAGACATGTTCATCAACGCAATATTATCGATTCTTCGTTCATGATCGCGATGTGTCCTTGCATACCAATTCACTGTAACGCGTTCTTAAACTCGATGCTCAAGAAGTGTTGCCCACTTGATGTTTGCCCGCGGCACAACTGCTAGGTTGTTTGTCATCCTCTCCGTGAGGCTGGACTCGATGCGGAGTGAGCTGGGTGTATTGGTCATTTAAATTTGAAAAGTAAGCACGCGCGTATAATCGGATGACAAATCGAAAAATATGCTATAATTGTTGCCCTGACGTATGATAATAATAATTACGTACGATATGATTGTATCCCAGCGCAGCGTGCGCTCGAAATTCGGGAGTATCCGCACGCTGTATGATTATGACAGTCCTATCCTACATTTGAAAATCTAGGCAAACATTAGTGAACCAGGGAATCCTGGTGCTGGGTGGTCGCTTAGGCCACCGAAAGATTAGAGATAGTACCTACATGAGCCGCCATGCGGGTGCTGCTTATTGCTGGTGCGTTTGGTCATCCGTGTCTTAATTAAACCTTAATTAAACTGCCCCGGTTAAACCCCGTTAATTATGGATTATGTATCCGCCGAGAAACATATTATCACATCATACACGAAGTGAAAGGGTCATTTGAATCAATTGATACTCGTCTGATTCAACTAAATGCGGCGAACGCGATATACTTGCTTAATTAAACAAAATACCTTTGATGCTCTAAAAAAATTAATTGAATTTAGTTGAATCAACTAAAAATTTGATTAGACCGATAGATCTTGAGTCGACTCAAATAAATCTTAACATCGCCGCCCGTGACCACAAATTCAGTTGATTCGATAACTTTTTTCATCTCGTTACAAATTCTGGTACTTGTTTCATTCCGAGGAGACCGAAAAAGTCTTGCTGGTGACATTAACGAGTCGTAGCGTCCGCATATATGGGGTTTCGTAATTTTGCCACTGCCACTCCGAGAAATAATACATAACGTTGATATACCTGCACGCGTTACAAAAAGGCTCCGTCGTAAACTCGTCCCCGAGTATGTAATGTATGTACACATTAGAGAGATTAGCCTTCTTCTCGAGTCCTCGTCGACCAGGGCTGACGTGCATGCTTACAGCCGGTGCCTTGACATCGGCATACCGGCCACTCGGATTGCGAAATCCATCTTGTTTTCCTGTAAAGTACTTTTACGTTGGATTACGAGGACGAGTCTTCAATTCGACATGGTTATGACTATCGAAAAATCATGCACTAATTACGCAGGTTACAAACGATTCATCAACAAAATGATTTCCATGCTGACAATGAATGATTTAGAGTGTAACTTTGCAACTTTCAGGAGGAAAAAATAACAAAGAAACGCAATTAAGGCAAAAGTGTCTGTCAACAAACTTTCTGATATAGAGGTTAATTTTTAAATTAGTTGAAATCTCTGACACACACACAAACACACACGCACGCACACATTTTATTAATTTAATTTAATTAATGGCAAAGCTCGTGCGATCTTCTTATGCAACACGTGGGTACAATAGAATTTCGCAAGGTTACCAGATTATGGGTAGGTAATCTTGGAAAATGTGAGAACCAGGTAGGCTACGACTTCTCTGAGGATACAAGATATAATATTCGTAGTTATAGTATAAATAGTCTCAGTAGATGCGGTTAACCGTGGGAATGAATTTGTACGAAAGACTAGCTGTGGTCCTTCATCGCACATGCGATGTACCGCATGTATATTATATATACTCACAGGGTATCCACTTGACATGTGACAATCGTCTCTGGGAGCGGAATGTAATTTGACTATCGGGAAAAATTCAAATTTACGCTAATGAATTGCACGCGAAAGATGACGAGTGCAAGGAACGAGAAGCTGGACATACGTTATTATGGTCAAGTAAAAGGGGTCGAATGTAATGTGTACTGCGTATCAGTGATTGTACAAAAGGGAAAATTGGCCGATATACTGGCTATAATTGATCGTGTATGGAAGTTCGCGGCGCGGGAAATTCCCTAGACGTCGCCGGCCAAGCTTGTTTTCGCTTTACTTGGCTTGACTACATTTACTGAATTCGAACTATAGAAGTATAGAAAATAAAATATCACTCGAATACGCTGGTGATGAGTCGCTGCAAGCATATTGAGCAATAATTACACAACTGCTAAATTAAAATATTGCAGCATGAAAAAAATCTGTTCTTAATTTCTACGGGACTGCTGACAGAGAGAGAGAGAGAGAGAGAGAGAAAGAGAAGTCAAGGAAATTCTCTTTCTTTTCGCTGAAATCGCGGTTGAAAATTGGATTAATTTAATTCGTCGTCTGGCGCGTCGAGAAAGTCCGCCGAGATCTTGACTCGGTTCTTCTCGTTCGAATTCTTGGGATCCCGACGTAACATGCGGTGCGGTTGCATTTTTATGAGCTGGCGTGTGTTCCGCGTGTGTCGGCGATCGTTTGTTATTCAAAATGATAAAATTACTCAGTTACTGGCATCATCAATGATTATCACACGTTATCTTTTTCGTAGATTGCGCTCTGTTGCGCAATTCTGAAATATTTGGAATGCGTGCTGTCGATCAACGAGGAATGAAGTAAAGTAACATCAACGGAACCGAGGTGATACGGTGAAATAGACTAAAAACAATGACTGTACGTAGAACATTGCCTAATCGTACCCACCTGAAGAATTTGACCATCCTTTGTCATATTGTCGAGCAAGTTTGCTTACCAGAATTCGGAAGAGAATCGATTGTAATCGAACTAAAAACGTTACTATTGATGATGAAATGATCTCGGTTTAGAAAATAATTCATGACGCAATGGATCTTTGTGCTGTAGCGAATGGAAGAAAAAAATCAGATAAAAAAATTAATAACGAGGCTCCGGAGGAAGACATCTACTGGTCGTTAATCTTTGAGCGCGAATCGCAGAATAACAGATGAGAATTAACGTACGCAAGAAAGTTCCCATATAAAAAGGTAGCGAATATTGCACGGCTATCCACACGTTACACAATTCAAATTACGTTGGAGTATGTGTAAGGTGAAGAAAAAAAATTATATAAAACGTTTCGTCTTATTGTTAGGCCGGATCTTGACGCCATACTCTGCAGTATTTTGCCTCGAATATACAGTATGCTCTGGGCACAATAATATTTTTGAAACTTTTAAAAAACACCATTCAATAGGGATACAATGTTTTTGTAATATTTGAATAGATTTTTAATAGGTTCTAAAAACTTCTACGTATGACAATGTTACAAGATTAGCTTGGAAATGTATCTAAAAAACATTTTCCAAATATATTTTGTAAAAATATTCAAACGTTAAGTTGTTATTGCGTCAACGCAAGAGACGTGATGTTAAAAAAATGTTTCGAATATTTCACGTTGCAACATGTGTGGGTATAGGTACATATTCTTCCGTACGCATTCAAGTCAGACGTTGGATTTGTATTTTATCATACGGCTAGCTGACATTTGCCATTTTGTCCGCGTATCGCTCCTTGCGAAATAAACACTCACGTGTGTGAATGTAAACATGAAAATCTGTAAGAAATTATGAAAGTAAGAGATTCGTAGAAGCACCAATTGACCGTCAATAGTTATATTTACGTACCTAAGTACCCTAATGACGGCTGTAGATTGAATGCAGGTGTAATAGTTGATAATAGTGACGATTCGGATACAAATCCGGGTGGTTAAGAATGTTGCTAAAGCCTGGTAAAATTTTTGAAAATCCGTTTCGTTCATTATGCTATATATTCGCTGTATATGCCTCGATGTCTGTAGCGCACGTTAAGAGACGCGGCGGCAATCGAGAGAATGTGGATTCACGTGTTATGTAAAATCAGTACTGAAGTTTGTTTCCACTTACACAATCCCGCAGGATCAAAACAGCCGGCAATTTCAATCGCTGCATTTTAGCCATAACTACCATTCTTACGTAAAACTTATACCTATGTTTTTTCAATCTCATACGAGCTATTTAAGAATCGACGTGTAACAGTGCGAATTGCGATTAGAACCGTACGTTGAGTCAATTAATCATTGCACCTATAGTAACCACACGCGTATTACACAGCTCGTTTAGAGGTTTAATGCATTAAAACTTGAATGGAATATTTACGATGCGCAATTTTAGAATAATTTATCATCTTTCCGTTATACCTATAGTAGAAATAACATCGTCACCTTGTCGGCATTTAATGCTTGTCGGCTAATTAACTCACAATGTTACGATATACTCGGCATGGGTATAAACAGTGCATTGAATTAGTTTTGATAAATATTTTTTTAACCTCAAGCAAATTGCACGTGACAAAAACTTCATGCGGCTGCGGCATATGCGACTAATAAAATTCCACTGGCACGCTGTATTGTACACTCGACTGTGGAGCCTTGAGAAATAAATTCGACCTTACATTTTACGCGAATTAAATACGGTGCGAAATCGAATTTGCACGATGAATACGTGACCATGTAACGTCATGTATATTCTTCTAGACAATGCTGCGTTACTCGTACAACAGCTGTGTGTCGGCCAAACAGAGTGTGCCAAGATAAAATAATGTATATATATATATATATATATATATATGTTCGTATTTGCACGCGATCGCGTCAATTTCCGTTTATTTTTTTCCTACATTATACAAGACCCGATCATCGTAGTCGGCGGATTGTTTTTGACTCCGGTCTTTTTCACGGATATCGATCCAAAATTTACATACGTATCGAATTTCGCTTTACGTATTAGGTATAAACGGCCGAAAATTGGGTATCGACAAATTTAGGCGACCGATCGTTTACAGTTGCGAAAGCTACACAAATTCCACAATGCGGCCGAAACCAGCGGCTCGTGAGAGTTCAGCTTATGGAAAGCGATAAACGGGATATGTATTACCTTTTGGTTCGTTAAACTCTAGAATTATTCACTGCTCTGTGAATCCGCCCATTAATGGACTACGACGGTAACCTTCTCAGTTAGACGTATCAAGAAGTTGAAAACAGGTTCCATTTTATTTGCAACAAGTTTGCGACAAGAGCGAACGCCCAACAAATAAAATTAACCGTATGCTATGAAAATTTGAAGGGAGCCTATAATTAATTGCCAAATAATTTTATTTGAAAACGAACAAAAATTATTGCGATTCAAAGCCCTCGATGGAATCGATTAATGAGGATGAAGTTAGCGACGTTACGGTAACGATGCGTGTTTAGGAAAAATAGTTACTTCGCACATTTAAGATTGTCTGAAATTTATTAAACCACGATGAACACAAAATTTATTCGTATATATTGAAAAGTCAAGCCTTGAGGATCATCCGGATATTGCACAATAATGATTTTTCTCCCCGACTTTTCCTTAAAAATTATGTACAACCCTCGTTGACCACGGTGACGATCCGAGGTAACGTATCACCCATTTCTTCGGATCTTGCGGCTTGGCAGCGTCCAGGGATTTCCCGACGAGGAAAAGAGTAGAATAGGAACTAACAATAAGAAAAAAAGAACAAAACAGGAACGAGCGGTTGTTCCGAGCTGGGTCTTCGATACCGGGTTTTTCCAAGAATGGCTTTTGCATCGTTTCGGCATCCCGCCGGGGTGTTCCCGTCATATGCGAAGAAACCTTTTCTTTTTAATATTTGCCTGGTATAGTATACCCATCGGTACGGTAGCTGAAAAAGAATCGAGATTACTACGATAGCCAATGCATAGTTCAAGTATCCGCGGTTGATTTTCGCCAGTCACTGAACCCTGCCATTCTGTGAGCCCGTCTTCGAAAACTAATGGCTAGCAGAATTGTTCTCATGCGGTGATTTGTTAACGTTGAAAGGAATGTGAAAGGTTAATTTTACAACTTCGCTACGTACAGAAATCATCTTGTTTTTCGATTCTTTTTTCTACTTAATCCCCGTTGTTCGGTCCTTCTATTTTGTATGACGAATCTCGACGTGACTTACGAGGAGAACATCAGACGTGTCCACAACCGATTTCCCTGAAACTTCGTACGCTGGAAGAGGGGGTCAAAATAAGCGGACACGTGTCTCGGCTTATCCGTCAACACTCAACCGTTTTCGAGAAAATAACGGTCAAAGTTTTCGACTTTCCTAACATTCGTGAAGTAACCTTCTACGGACACGGGTGAATAAAAAAAAAAAAAGAGGAAAAAAAAATAAAAAATACCGGGTTTTGATCACGGGGCGCAAAAGTGTGAAGCCGCTGTTCTACTGCTTCGATTGAACTCAATGCGCTATAACACGATACGGATATAAATAATGAATACGTACTGGTTTATCCGCAAATATAATACAGCTAGTGAGCAAGTTCCCGAGTTAATACACTAGGAAGTATATTGCATGCGCACATATATATATATATATATATATATACCTGGTTTATCGTTTATGTATTCATAAGACGAAGAAACGTGAGGTAACTGTCTAAATTAAAAAAACATACATTTATTATACCTATCTTTTTCAAGTAACGCTTGCACGGCTCTCGGATTATTCCCGGTGCATTCATTCTGATAATTGCTTGCTAGCTGTGCCTATCAGACGCGTAAATAAACCTGCACTTATTCATTACCTACATATACTTTTACCGTATTACTTAATTGTCCCACACCGCACGGTAAGATTCACGATGACGGGTTTTTCTTCTATCCTCGTTTAGGCGAACAAATTTTTCGATTTCAGTGTGAACGCCTGATTGAACATTGCAGTCAGGCAAGTTTTGTTTTCCCTGAAGTTTCGTGCGGTTTTCCCTCATAGTAATTATATCACGGAGTGATTGCACATTTTTGACAGAAAATATCCTTGTGCGGCACAATTGCGCTGGCTGCGAATTCCCCGCGGAAGAGTTAAGAACAAACGAAAATACCCGATATTGCGGAAATTAATACCTGTATGTGGCGACGTAAGAGCAACGCTTCCGCAGTAGCTATAAATTTGAAGACTCGCAATAAACCCGTTCACCCTTTTACAACTCAAGTAAATATATGCCTGTACTATTCACAGTTTCTAGGCCTCCAATTAGGCATAGCGCGTGCATTACGCATATGACTGATTGCGAATCTCTACGGAATGGGAGTATCGTGTCTTGAATTTGAAATCAAGAGGGAATATTCTGATTTCCAAAAATCTGGAATAACTGTCAATCGTTAATTTTGAATCAGGAATATCAATTTGCTAATACGAATTTCATCTCTCTGCATTCGCGTTTCGTTTGAAAATCCGATACATCCTTCGAAGTTTCGAAGTAAGGTTGTTAAACGCCGCCAAGGTAGAATCAAAGGCGCGCAGTAATTACGCCGGGAAGGGAACCCGCTAATTTAAATTTACGCTCTGCAGTTTTTAGAAGCTCTTCAATGTCCTTGTCGGCGTCATGACCGAATGAATTTCAAGAATCGATATATGTAATATCGCGTTCTCGGGACCGTCTACGATATCACAGGTACACACCTGTAACGGGCGTATGACGCGAGATATGTTCATCGCTAATTTGATGCAGCTGAATCGGGGGATCGTCCCTTCCGGGACTGCAAAAGCCGGTTTTCATGGCTGCCCGAACCGCCCTTGAGAACTTCCGTTAAAAAGCTTGCAACGCGCTGCGTGCATCCTGCCCTCGATTCCAATAATTATAGAAAATTCTTCGGCTCGTTGTTAATCGATGTCAGTACGTATTTTGTATACGTGCCATGCGGTCCTACGTAAGCTGTAAGAATTGCGTATATTGTTTTACGCACGTGTCTGCATCGTGATATTATAAAGTGAAAGGTTGCGGCACGATGGACTGGAACAACAACAGAGTTCACTGTGAAATGTTTGAGGTGCACGTAGGACATAATATCTGTAATTCAAGTTTCCTCTGCAGGATATGAAGTGCGCGTGGCCTTCTTCTTTTCCGAATAAAAGTGTTTCGCGTCTTACGTCGTGACTGCCATGCGCTGTATACATATACACATATCTATAGGTGTACATTATCCTGATCTGAGAATTGCAAATACATTCACGTACCACGCGATTTGAACGTGCTGAAATGATGAAAAACAAAATTTTCGTTCAATAATGCAACTTCTTGTGGGATGAAAACGATAACTTCTTACCAGAAATTTTAGGCTTCAAATTTGCTTTTTTATTGTTAGGATCTGCCCAGATTCTATATGCGGTATCTGCGATAATTTGTTTATTCCGAAATGAGAAATACGATCTGTCTATTTTGCGTATTAGATTTTTGAAATATGCAAATACTCCAATTGCGATCTGGAATCTCTGGCAAGTAATAAAGGTAATTTGCATAAGCAGGTGGTTATTTTCGCCATATGCTGATTCGAGAAATTCGCAAATTCCTCGATGATGCAGGTAAACCAAGCGGTTGAAATAGACTTTTTTTTGGATCCAGTTGAGGTAATATCGCAGTCTATATAACGCTACATATAAGGAGGTTTACGATACGTATAGCACAAATATTACAATACCTGCTTATTATCTAAGGATTTTATGTACGGCGACGTCACGGAGATCCGGCTTCGTAAACGATGCCTCATACGTGCCTGCCTGGATCAATCGACCGGATCGCTACAGACGAATAAGAAGGAAGCGTGCACGGTCCACTGCCGGAAATTAAATTAAATAAATTAAAAAATAAATTGAAAATTCGTTCTTAAAATAGAATTATCAAATCGAATTCCGTCTACCCCGGGCAGCGGTTTAGACTCGCTGCACTCGCGGTGGTAATAACTATTTCGGTTTCTAAACCTAACGACATTTTTATCTGTTATTTGTGCATATTTTTTACTTATAGTTAAATTTATCTCCTACCAGTCTTATGCTCGTTATTAACAATCATGTATACGTTCGGCCGCGTTCACAGCTCCGCGAACAAAAGTCTGTGGGTGTTTTGCGCTAAAGTGAAAGAAATGAAAATAAAAATAAATGGTCAAAAATACAAGTCAAGTTGAAAAGAAAATTCTCAGGAGAGAATGAAACGAATGATCGAACCCTCCGGGACCCGAGTCGCACTGCGTGAACCTTAAATTAATCTTCTCGCTTCCGTAGAGCCAATTACGTGTGGGGCCGGTATACCTGTATAATATACACCGGCACGTAACGCGTCGAGGATGAATCCTGGAATCGTTTAACATCGCGCGTAGGTATTGCGGAATCCCCGATGACGTCTTCGGGGTCCGGTAGCTCATCGAGACCTGTCCGTGCAGCTCGGAGAGCGTGTGGGGTGCGTTTGACCTCCGATCGAGTCTTGTGCGTATATACATAGAGACGGGAGCTGCGGACTGGCCGTCAGTTCTTCGTAGAGACCCGGTCTTTCGGCATCGACACCTCCACTCAAGGCACTCGTCGATTTTTCCCCTCAGGGAGTAGTCGCGATTAATCGGTTTCCTCGAGCTCCGCTATCAGCAACGCGGCAGAGTCGGGGGATTAACCCGCGGTGCAGTGCCAAATACTGGGAAAAGTTTTCAACATCCGTTCGATTGATCAAGTTCGTCAAGTTCGATTCTCGGTGATATTGTGCCTTGCATCAATTAAAGGAATACTTCGAAAGAAGAAACCAACGGCAAATTTGGTACGGGGTTTGTTGCCATTGCATTTTCTTTTTTTTTCTACCGGATAACAATGGTATATTGACCATATTATGTTGCATGCAACTGAAAAGAGGGACGATACTGTGAAATAATTGAATTCTGCCTTGTTGACTCTTTCGCCCCTCTGAGAAATAATTCTTCGTCAAGTAAACGGAACCGAGAGTGATGAATAAGCGAACTTGGGAAATCGGGAATCGTGCAGATTACTTTTTGTAATATCAAATTTCAAATCTCGGGACCTCGTCTTCAGAATCGGAGGGTACGATTTAATTTGGATATAAGAATTCTAAAAACCGTTATTTAGGACCAACTCTTTCAACAGAAAATCTAGCGGATCTTTTCGCATTAGGTGACGGAAAATTGAAACCAGTCAGACTAGTTTGTTCATTCATAGCCAACTATCTTCATCGTTTTGCGATTGGGATTATAAGAAATCAAATAAAACGCGATTAGAACTCGACCGATTCTACATATTTCCCCAATTGGCAAAGTCAACTCGCACGCGATGTTCCGTCTATTCGGAGACGGAGCAACGACGGTGATGAAACGGCAGCAAAATAACCTGTCGGCTACCCGCTTACTTAAAGCGAAATAGGAGGGATATAAACGCTCGAGATTCGCAAGTGCTCGTTTAATTGGATGTTGTAAAAGTTGTTCACGTTACGGCGAGCAAATATAGGTGATATTTTATTTCGTCTGTCATGTTTTCTTCTTTTCGATTCTGCGCCATTGTGGAATTTTTGTACATGCGGTAAGCCCGTTTATGGATATGTACATATACCTATACACTATCGAATACTGTTATACAGAATAAAATTGAAGCAGCGACCGACTGCGTGTTAGAAAGTTTGGAAAAAAACGGACGGTTGATCGGGAGTGAGAAATAAAGACAAGAATAAATAAAAATCATTGGTATACACGCGGTGAGTAGTAGATTTAATTGAGCCATAGCCGCGGGATGAAATAAAAAGTAAACGTTACAAATAAGGAGAACCTTACTTGGAGGCGGTATGAAGACTTCATTAGTCGATCAATACCCTCGTTTTCACACATGATCCACGTAATCAGGCGACAATTAACGCGCTTTGTTACACAATCTTTCCTGTCCAAATAATGAGTCCGTCTATCTTTCAGCACGCTAAGCATGACGCCCGAATTAAAGTCTTTGAATCTCATAACGGAATCACATTTCTATCAAAAGTTGAGCATTGTGAAGGAATTGACTGACTTGAGTGATATTAACCCGTTACCCTGCTTTGACGAGTCTGACTGTTGATACAAAGTTTGTACCAAAGGATGGGGGTCAAAATTTGAAAGGGTCGATATTTCGAACTGCCGATGTATCGAAATTTCAAACATGCGAAAATAAAACAACGAAAGATAAACTGTTCGAAATCTTGACACTGATTAGAATGACTAATAATCAGTGACACTTTCGAAAATCTAGATTTCGAACAATTTTGTATCGCAGCTGGTTGTGTATCAACACAATTTCTTTAATATAAATAGTCTTACTTTATTCTATATATTCTCTTACGGTTGGGACTTCGATGGAAGGTAAATCGCCAGTCAGGGAAGCCATCTAGAAAAGGCAAAGGTCCCACATTTGGCAAGATAATGCCGCGCCGAAGGAACTACGACCATAAACGATAAGAAATATCGAACAATGACTAAGTAATCGAAGATTTGTACATGACTTCCAGCGTGGATCATTACTTCTTACTTATCCACGGGTTTTTCCCACTCACACACTCAGTTGGCTGCCGGATATGGACAGTGAGTGGCCTGCCCGGACTGTGTATAAGCAAAAGTGCGGAAGAGTCGCGTATTGTTTAATTTTAAGATATACCTGCGTGTTCCCCCTTCCCTCCTACGTAAAAAATTTCCACTTCTTAATAGTGCCACAATCTGGCCTATTTGGCCCGCGTCGCGTCGTCCCCTATCGCTTGGACCAGGATTTCGTCGAGCTAAATGGCACGGGAAGGGATTAATTTTCCTATTTTCCTTTATGGGTTTCAGATCCAACATGCTGCTACGCCTGGAACTCGTGGTATTGGGGGCACAGATAATGTCTCTGGGTTACGAAGCCTTTGCAGGTGAGAATAAACGCACCTTGAACAAATTGAAATACCGTATTGTTCCGAGTATAAGCTGACCCCCAATTCTGAGACAGTAGTTCAGGGCGTTTTTTCTTAGTTGTGCGCACCTAAGACGGGTCCGCGTACAAGACAAGAATGATTTTGGCGGATGCTGTTGACGATAAAAGAAAACCTCGGCTTATATTAGTAACAATACGGTATTGTTTTCCCCCTTGGATCATTTCTTCGATTGCCAAGATCGGCATGAAATTGAATTGAGTGAAATAGTTTTTCATCATATTTCTAAATAGTGTCGGGAGTACGTGTTTTATTACTTTGTTTCTTCTCCGTCACTTAATTCGCACATAGAAGAAAAATGGAATAAAGAAATAAATAGTCGGTACATAATAGCTGTCGGAATCTCAGGACGCAGTTATGTGAGGCTATATATAATTGACAAATTCCCATGGACGTATTAACTACGTGTGATATTTTTTCTGACGAAATGTGGTCTATTAGTAGTGTTTTACTCTACATTTGCATACAGAGACGGTGATAACGGCTACTGAGGAGGGACCCGCGTCGTTCATGGAGCCAAAATTCATCTCCGAAAGCGAGGCAATTACGGACCTGAGCAAACACCCCTGTCGACGAAGATGCAGGGATGGAGAGCCCTCCATGGAATGTCGCTACGATTTTCGTCTCGAGGCTTATCACACCATGAGCAAAGCCTGCTTCGACTGCTTCTCAAATATAACCGACTGCTTCAGGCAGGATTGCATTCCGGCCGACGGCGTGAAGCGATCCCTCGTCGTAGTCAACCGGCAGATGCCAGGACCCGCGATCGAGGTAGGCGCCATTCCTCCTTGACTCTCGAGAAAAGTAAAGTATATATCAAGATAATGCACAAGGCTCGACCGATTACCGATAACGCATATCTCTTTATTAATTCCTTTGACATTCATTCAGGTCTGCCTGGGGGACAGGATAATAGTTGACGTCCACAACATGCTGCCCGCGGAGAGCACGACCATGCACTGGCACGGACAACACCATCGCAGCACCCCCTACATGGACGGCGTACCCTATGTAACGCAGTGCCCGATTCATCCGGGAGCCACCTTCCGGTATCACTACGTCGCCGCCACCTCCGGGACCCACTTTTGGCATTCGCATTCCGGTGAGTACGGGGGATACACCCGGTCACCCTTTTCTTATTTCTTCTCAAATCTCATCAACAAAAAATTCTGTGATTTGCAGGATTTCAGCGCGGCGACGGTGTTATCGGCCCCCTCATAGTCCGCGTTCCACCTCGTCTGGACCCTCACTTTAAGTACTACGACTTAATCGAGCACACGATGATCGTCATGGATTGGGATCACAAGACCGGCGCCGATAAGTTTCTCGCTCACCACCACGCTGATGGTGACAACAAGCCCATAAACCTTCTGGTGAACGGCCTCGGTCGCCACAATGGTGTCAAAACTCCCCTCGCCACTTTCGTCGTGAAAGAGGTATGTGTTGACATAATTGACTCAGCGTGTGGGTTCATGTGCATGCAGCTAACCGTTTCGAACTTCTTTCAGAGCGTAAGGTACAGATTCCGTGTGATAAACGCCGGGTTCCTCAACTGTCCAATAGAGATCTCAATCGACAATCACACCATGTATGTAATCAGCACCGACGGAAACGACATCCAACCGGTCGAAGGTGAGTTGAGGGAAAAATTTAGGGTTTCCACCTAGCTCATATATGTAGATTACAACATCTAATTAACCCACACGATCGATTTCAGCCGAATCGCTAGTTACCTACGCTGGGGAGAGATTCGACTTTATCCTCCAGGCAAACCAGAAGCAGGACAACTATTGGATTCGGTTCCGGGGCCTTATGGACTGCGATGAGCGGTTCACCAGGGCAAACCAGGTAGCAATTCTACGGTATATGGGAGCGCCCGAGGTCGAGCCAACCGCAACTGTGTCTTACGAGCGAAATGTTTCAACCTCAACGAAAGCGTTGGTGAGCTCATTATCATTTTCGACGAGCAGCCAAGAATAATACTTCTTCGGAAAATTGACACGTAATTTGTGCATCTCTTATCTGCTCTGCAATAGCAAGTCAATGCGCTGAATCAAGGCATGGAAAATAATGCGACGATCAGCATACCGTTGCTGTATTCTCTGGATCCCGACGACGAGGCCAACACCAAAGATCCGGATTACCAGTTCTATATTTCCTACGATTTTTACGCAAAAGATAACCCCCATTTTCACCGGAAAGATCTCTACGGCTTTCACAAAGGTAGTTTTTCATCACTCGTATTCAAGAATAATTTATAACCAGATAAATTACACTGAACTATGAACACACGTGCAAGTGTCTCCCAAGTGACCCATTCCAGTATCTTCTTATCCAGAGATATAATCTTTCTACCTTTTTAGTGATAAACAACAGTCAAAGGGTATTTACGCCCCAACTTAATTACATATCAATGAAACTACCGGAATTTCCACTGCTCTCACAACGCGAAGCGATCCGGCCTGATCAGTTCTGTAATGAAAGTAGCGTTACAAATTGTGAAGATAACTACTGCGCGTGCACTCACGTTCTCCAAGTAAAATTGGGAAGCGTGGTGGAGCTCGTTCTAATCGACAAAGGTAAACCCACGGTTTGATAAGAGAGGACTCAGTTCAGCATTCGGGTTTCAATCCAACGACTACAATAAATCTTATTTTCAATCAACAGGTTTTACCTATGATGCAAACCATCCGTTTCACTTACACGGTCACGACTTCCGAGTTGTCGCCATGGAGAGGGTTGGGAAAAATGTTACAGTTGATGAAGTTAAGAGACTAGACGCTGCTGGTCTTATTAAAAGAAAGCTCAGTCAGGCCCCAATCAAGGATACAGTAACCGTTCCTGATGGAGGTTACACGGTGGTCCGTTTCCACGCCAACAACCCCGGTAAGCGACTCGAATGAACTTTCAAGAAGCACGGAAACCTTATACTGACCGATGCACAAGTAGATTGAAAGAGAATGTCATTGACCATTTAACAGGGTATTGGCTCTTCCATTGCCACATCGAGTTTCATGTTGAACTTGGGATGGCCTTGGTATTCAAAGTCGGTGAGCACGAGGACTTTCCACCGGTACCCGACAAGTTTCCACGATGTGGAAGCTACACCCCAATTGGACCTCCGGAAGCAACTACGACGACAACGGCGGAGACGACAAAAACGACAGAGACGACAACGGAGTTGATGACTACGAAAAAATCATTGACCACGCCAACGACGACGACGACCGCGATGTCAGATCTCACCGAAAACGAGACTGTGATCAGAGAACAGCTCATCATAATTCGATGGCTTTCTTCGGTCGTTCGCGATTTGACGATGAAGGCCAGTTCAGCGTCTTCAACCAAAGAAATTTCTATTGTTAAGATCGTTTTTTCAATAGTCACACTTTTACTTGCCGATAGTATTCATCGATAAAATGATCACCGAATGGAACAATTGAATGATGGTTTTCGAGATGTGACTTTTCACAGGTACGAATTTGCAACGTTTTCCGTTACCTGTAGCAACGATTTAAACGATCGAACTTATTGCCATCTGAAATATTTCCAAAGTCGCATTTTTAATTCGTTACAAGGGCGTAATGTTCTTCTTTTATCACGACGGCAAATGACGGTTAAACCTGTCTAAAATATATCGGCGTAGTAGACGTAATTATCTTCTCCTTCGGTGATACGAAAATTACATGAAACTTCTGATTATACTGATACTAACAGGTATTAGAATCTATAGGATACAGAAGGAACACATGAAACGAATAAAACGGAAGACAGAGAGAGTCGTATGTCGGGAATGAGGAATTCGACGAGTTATTAATTTATAATTTAATTTCCAACAGGCACTGTATGGACGGCCAATTGTTTATGCCTTGATTAATATCATAGCCACGGATATTCAAACACGCGGTTACTTTAACTTGGGACGCAGGAAATCGCGTTACGTAACTCCCGCGTACCATCGCTTCCCATACTAAATTGGGTTATGATAATTTTGTAATATCAGCGATACTAGAAATAGGTTATACGGTGCGTGGTGTATAATGATCTGGATATTATATAAGTGTAAGCATACTGTATATACTTATTACTGTGATACGGATATATTTATGTATTGGCAAGTACTTAATTGATACGTGTCAAACATAAATCGTTAATCGACAATAGGATCTTTATACGGAAGAGTTTTGCTACAGTATTTGTGAGAGTGCGCGCGTGTGTGATTTTTTAAAAGTATTTTTAGTGTTAGAAATAACGTGTGAATGGAAGATCTATAAGAATTTGATACGATTCTCGTGATTTACTACTATTATAGGACAAAAGGGACCAACGCATTTTGAACACACCAGTTCGTCGCATCATATTCTTGCCCTGCATCACATATACCTAGGTATATTAAAAATAAAATCTATGAATGAAGTATGAATAATTGGTTTCTCTATCACGTGTGTAAATAAATTGCGTTGTGCAGCAACAACAAGTCTAACTTATCCCGATTGTTGCAGATAAAAATAATATTTCGAAGTCTATGATCTGAAAAAGATAACATAGAAAATCAGGAGTGAACATTAACGTCAAAGGAAATGCCAGTTCGTGAATTATAACGGCTGCAATTAGTCATTTTTCGAAATAAAATAATTCTCAATTAAAGTACACACCTGCAATTCTATCGCGTTCTTTTGTTTGAGAGAGTGTGTGCAGAAACGTAGCGTTATGCGTTAGCAGGAGGGAGATTGGTACAGAAAAAGAGTGCGGTACATGGAATGAACAATGCGGTGGAAAGGGAAGGGATACGAGACAGAGAATCAGAGAGAGGAATAGGGAAGTAACAATTGACACAACGGTCCAGAGAGAGTCAGTAGGATGAATATGGCGGCAACAGAAGAGGTCAACAAAAAATCACCGATCTAATTGGAAACTCCGGACGGGTATTCCCCAACGCCCCCACCACGCTGCTTACGCGCGACAGGTCGGCCTTCTCCATAGTATCTCAGCCACTTGCCGGCAGTTGTCGTTTATACCTCGGCAAGCGCTGGTCAGCGACGTTGGGTTGCAGATACGTGGAGGGTCAGGACAGTTGCATTGATTCCCAACGTAGATCGAATTATAACGAGTTAATTTGTTGCAAAAACTCAACTTTCGACGTAACCCATAAATATGGCGTGTCAAGCTCTTGGACGGTGCCGCATCTGCGCTCGCAAGCACAAAATTGCCATCTACGGAAGCGAAGAGAGGCAGCATATCCTCATTGAGAAAGCCAACCTGAAGCTCATTGTGAGTTGACATTTTTCAATTTTATATTTTCACCGTCTTTAACAATGATCAGAGCAACTATCTAAACAGCATTTTTCGGTCAGAAAATTGACGGGCAAAGTGTAGAAAAATTAATCTTTCCACTTTGCAGATTTTGAACACCGTATGCGCAGTCTGCATTGCGAAAATCGAACGATTGATAAAGAAGATAGATCCGGATCCGAATTTCAGCGACGGCATCGAGCATCAGGACAACTGCGAGACAAAGCCTAATGTAAACTTGCAGTTGCCACAAGAAGGACCTCGGGAAAGTAGCGAAAAGGTGAATGAGAACAGTGAGAAATCTGCGTCTATCAGATCGACAGCGAAGGAAGCCGCATCTCCGTCCCATGCCGAGCCGAAGTCTGAAGCGTTTGAGGGTTCGTCCGTAATATGTGATGCATGCGTATCGTCTGAAGTCAGAAATATCCGTCACGCGAGTCCTCAATGGTCCCGGGATTTCCCGTCGGCGCTAAGTCCGTCTCTTCGTCCTTCCGACGAACACCGGCGATCAGGGGGTTCACAAGGAACGAAAAGAGTGGTAATCCCATGTTGCAAACGCCTTAGAAATGACCATTCAGATATTGGCGACATGGCTGATGAAACAATTACTCCGGAAAAGTCACGGAATGCATCAAGAACACCCGCGAGTACCGACGAGGGGAAAGTGAACAGTTTATCGTAAGTTGGACCATGATCGAAAATCATACCGATTAGAGATTTCAAGAGCGCTGAATCATTTCTAATATTCATAGCTTTCCACTTTTTTCTTTTTCTTTCATTTCTTGATTTGTTTCGAATAGGCCGGCTGGACCTCCCGCGTGTGCGATTACCGTCAAAGTTCGCGGCTCGGACGCTAGTCTGTTGAGCGCCAAAAGGCCGGGCCGTTTCTTGTGGTGTGAATTTTGTCAGAAGAGGTTTACACATGCAGGCGACCTGAACAAACATCGCCGGAAGCACACAGGGGAAAAACCGTACGAGTGTAATCAGTGCCGACGGAAGTTTGCGCACGCTTCGAACTTGGTGAGGCATCAACGTGTTCATTCCGGCGAGAGACCGTTCGTCTGCACCGGATGCAACCGAACATTTACCAGGCGAGATAAACTGACCGTCCATGTTGCAGCGGGACGCTGCTAGGCGCCACGAACTATCTGAGTGGATAATTTACAGGTTAGTTTTGCAATCCCCGCCGCGTTATCGAACGATCTGAATGGAGGATTTATAGATTTTAGTTCTGTACGCAGTACGCAGAAAAGAGTATTATTGTTCGCAATACGCGATCACAAACAAAACTTTAAATAACCAACGAGCTTATTGAGCCGCAAAAAGTGTGACGATTCATAAGCATCTATAAGCATTGTCAAATTTCAGATATTGTCACAAAGCAAATACGATTGTCGTATTTCAAATCACTCTTTGCCTCGCGACTTTAAACTACGCGTATCCTCACTGCTGGAGATATTTGGAGTTCGTTAAGCAAGAAACCTAGTTTTAGAAATTACCTATAAGCAATATTTCTTAAATAAAATATGGTGTTATTAAACTACTATGTAAATACATAAATTTAACAGGAAGGGATACTGGTAATTCAATCTCAACAGGCAGCCTTTAAAGAAAATCAATATATTAGTCGTACACTTAACAATAAAGCGTGTGAGACTTGTTATAATAGCCTTATTATATGCACTATATAGAAATTGAAAAGTGATGACATTACAAAATTTTTACAAACATAAGGATTGCAAATGGAATAGCTCATGATGAAATTGGGAATTGAACCCTGTGAGTTGAATCCTAATTGTTTTTATTGACCGAGCATAAAGTTTAATGCCTTAGTATTTTATGTTCCAAGCATTTGAAAATATACACCTATAGGTCTTTGATGCTACAAGTAAAACTGCAGATTACATATTAGGATGATCACGAGATCAAGGATGATATCAAAGTAAATGATATCGTCTCGGAGTAACAAAATCATTACTAAACATTTGAGTGAGTTTCTTCCTTTGGTCCAGGTATGCAAATGGTGTAACAAGCATTCTTTTGCAAGGGCCTCTGCATAGGATGCGCGAGTAATTTAGCCATATTGTCATGGAGCTTCGTGGCATTTCTTCCAACTTCTAGGATATAAGATAAATTTTTAGCGTCCAGAGCTGTGAGCTCGTTATAAACTTCCTCGCACATGTTCTCGCTACTTGGCGGTTCGTGAACGAACAAAGCATCCAGTACAAAGTATGGATTATCTGACAACAGCTCGAAAAATTTATTCCCTGTTCGAAACCGGGGAATGCAGTTTGACCGCGAGTAGATTAATATAGCCCTTGTGATGAACGAGGGGATTTCATTGGACTCCGTGTATCTTGGCAAATCGGTGTGAGTGATAAGAGCTTCAAAGACTTGGCTCAGGTCAAATGAAGTGTCATCTGTATTCAGTTTCTCTTCCACAAGGGAATCTAGGGTATTGAGAACAGTTTTGATGTTGGCGGTAAAGTCACAAACCCACTTGATCGACTCGGAGCATAGAGTCATTATGGCGAACTCATGGTTTCGATTGATCATCGACTTTGCACCAACAAAAATTTCAACAACTCTTTTGATTAAAAACATAGGCATGTAGGTAGCTCCTGTTCCTAACTTGAATTGGGTGCAGTCCTTTTCTTTGGTAATGTCAATTATCAGTACTATTTTCTCAGGCAAATTAATCTCTGGCAACGAGCGCACCATATCACTTTCGTCAGTCTTACATGTTCCCACTTCCTTCTTCACTTCCTGTTTATTGTGATGTTGCGTTGGCATAGTGGCGGCGAGATGGTTTTCGCGGATCGACGTTAGTGGGTTAGTCAGCTGCGTAGCCTGTCTCGCACCACTCACAATGTTCTCTATCGTTGTTACAGTCTGAAACCTCCGCGCCATCGACTGTATTTCATCGTTTGAATCCTGATTATCTATCATTTTTCACTACTTGGCAACATTCAACGATTATAACCTTTGCTGTGTGTCACACGTCAAACGCAGTCATATGCCAACAATAATCCAAACTGATGCCATGACTGATGCAAACAATGCAATTTGTGAAGCCCAGGTCGTGGCGGTCATGGGATAAAGAACAGGATAGACGGGAAAATGTGAAATAAAAATTCCGTCATCTTGCGGTAGTGCGAAAAACTAGCAGCACTTATGACGTCACGCCGGTTCAGGCGTCAAGCTACGACGCATTCCCAACGCGATACCGTTGTGTGACGTCGCAACAGCACTCTCCGATAATTCCATAAGCTAGACACTAAATCTAATAGTGAAGACATGAGTTTATTACGTTGACTGAAGTATGTGATACTGGAACGAGTGCAGCCTATGCACGTTACTTGTGCTTGAAGCTGGTACGATCTTGGCGCACTCACAGCCACGGTCTTACAGCGGCTCCCACCGACTATCTCGCATAAAAACGTTGACCGCCAGGCCAGAACTGCAGACGACGCGATTGCTCGGTTATCAGTTTGTGTACATTTAACTGTAGATCATTCAAAGTTCAATGGTTGTGTACAAACTACGAAATGATTTGAATATCTGGCTTTCACACAATTTTTATCTATACGAAAATGTAATCAATTTCTAAATCAATTTGTACAGACCTAATTTATCCTACATATTACAGTACATTCATGATTATCAGGATTCATTTTATGATTTACTCGGTTATACTTACACATTTTATACACTAATTTAATGACCTTTGCCGTAATTAGGATTTTTATTTATACATTGTACAATTTTTATGTGAATAGAAACAGAAATCTCAGTGGACGCATGTTTGTGCTCAGTCAGTAGATATTGTATGCGACACGTGCATACCAACATCAACCACAACTATCACTGCCTACGTACTCTATTTCATTTGAAGTGACCGCCAATTTAGTACGAAAATTCGAAATCTTTACGGTGTGGCGCTGCCGTCTAGTACTAAATCATAACTCATTCTGGCAACACTGTCATATAGAGATCAGTGCGCACACCGAACGTAGCATCTGAAACGTGGTCTGTGTTGATTTGAGAGTTTCACTCACGTTCACAAAGTTTTATACAATCTGTGGTAGTTGTGTCGACGTGAAAGTTGTTGGTCGCATGCCAATGGGTCACTTCGTTACCTGCTGGTGAACTATTTTGTCATTCAAGAACAAAGCTTGTTTGTCGGGATATTTGTGTTTAATTTTTGTTCAATCTGTGAGGACCAGCGCCCTAGATATCAGCGTAACATAACCTCAAAATTTTCAAGGTATGTCTTTTTCTCTTTCCTAATCCTAGTCTTCTGCCCATGGTGACCTAGGTTAGTGATTCACGCCAGTTGCACTTATGTAAAATATAAAAAATTAGATCAGCAGCATTCTGAGTTTCTCTGACGTGGGTAAATTTTGTACAAAAAATACTTTCCCCCTTGTTCTCTGTCAACTGGGAAGATCATTGTTAATCCTCTTTTACGCGGTTATTGCTCCTCAGCGGATGATTCGTGAACGTTTTAATTAAACAATACGATTATCCACGAATAATATCAACCACAATATTTGTCGGCGATTATTGACACTGGGAAAAACCGGGAGCGTCGCGAGCTTGTTTGACAATAACACGTCTCTCAACTACTTGGAAACAAATGTACACTACGCACAAATAATCTACAAAGCATTTACGCGCAAAAATTTAATTAATCATCCTCCCCAGGTGCGTAATTTCCGAAGGCTTTAACATCTCTTCGTCAACGTTAAAATTTCCACCATTGTAATATACCTATTTTTATAGTAACTGGCATGGCGTTACGTAGGACATAGAATGAAACAGCGTACGTAGCTGCACCTCGTTATATTGATATCGAACATGCTATATTAATTCGTTGCAATTGAACCAATTGAGACCAATATAAACATTCGTGTATTATTATCGGCACCCTGATTATAAACTCGACGATGTAACCATAAGGGAGCGTGCGTGTTTTATTCCTATAAGCTGTACCACTTGCTCTGCAACCAATGGTGTGCATAAAACAAGCGGTATAAGATATATATTCTAAATTCCGAGGAATGCGTATATTAACACTAGGAACTACCACACCAGTCAAAGTGTCTGGTATTTAAAAAATCGTAATGAAGGAAAATGATTGTATCAATATTATATAAAAATATTCTATTATTACGTATTTTTTAAAGCAGTCATTTTGATTTAACTACCAGTATTGGTACAAATAGCGTCGTATTAATATGTGTAATTTTAGTGCTAAACGCTGAATAATAATCACTATCGTCGCTTCTTTTTACGTCGCATTTCATTTCAAGCGTGATGTTCGATAATATTTTCTCAGATGTTCAAACCATTGTTTTTATGATCCGAATCGTTTATGAGGGACAACAGAGTTGTAAAAAAAAATTGCTTATGACAATTATATAAATATTCCGGTATGCAGCGGTTAAATGTTCGATATTCGGTTTTGTTCTAATATCGTATGACGTATAATATCTATTATTGCGATCATTTTCATCATTACAATACGTGTGTGTGTTTCTTCAGTCATACCGATTTATTGACGCTTACGCTTATCATCTTGGGGAATTTCATCAAGGAAATTCCTTGACGGGAAGAATTCCCCTCACCTCGAAATTCTTTTATATATGTGTATAGACCTCCTCGTACCGTCCGTTCTCTCCGCAACTTTGACATACCCCTACAAATGACGAAAATAATTTATTCCGATTTGACTAACCGTGTCCGCTTGGTGATTCTGAAATCGTTCATATATTGTCATAGAGTCATAGAGTCATCTTGCTCATTGGAAAAAATTGCCTCCTTTTTCTTGTCCATATACCTAAATATAGTGAATTTTTATTTGCACAGTTGATCCGTAGGCACACCCAATACGCCAATATTATACGGTAGATTGAAAAATTATCGAATATTATATACTGGTTATGCTGATGCAGCGATTACCGGGAGAGAAGAAAAATTGATAATTGTCTCATCGTGAGACATCCGTCGTCCGGTTGTATCCGAGAGGTTGTACCGTTTGCACAAGACAGCCTGCAACCTGATACACTGACAAGGAACCCTAGATCGGTCGATCCCTCCGATTTTCGTCGATTTCATATATGTTGTAATGCATCGAAAACTGAAAGATACGTAGTTTCTTTTCATCTACTGATAAACGGTTTACAGGGGTGAAAACTACCCCCAAGGTTGGGCTTCCAATGGGCCTCGGTTTCTTGATGCACTTGATGTATTAAGTAGTTGAATGAAACCAACGCTGAAACGTTCATTCTTTTCCCGAATGAAACATTTCAGCGATGGTCTCATTCGAATATACAAGAAGCGCTTCTATCCGAAATATGTACTCAGAAACCACCTGTTGGGTTCTCATCTTTAGGGGTCATTTTCGCCCCTCCAAACCGTTTATTGGCATATAAAAAGAAACACGTGTCTCTTAGTTTTCGATGCACTACAACATGTATGAATTAGATAAAAATCGGAGGAGTCGACATCCCAGAATTCCTTGTGAGACAATCATTGTTTAGATCGTGATTCATTGACTTAAAAATAACTTTCGTCTTATTCAGAACATTTTCATTTCTATCATAGAAACTTTCATTCAAGGGGGCAAAACAAAAATCAAAACTGTTTTATAAAGATAGATGTGTAATTCCGTATTTTGCGATCGCGATGTAGATAAAATTGGCCGTTCGATTTCTCCTGCAGCAGCATTTCATGTCGACATCTCGATTTTTGGTGAAAGTACCGAACAGGTACGATTGCCTTCGGTTAGTTCCAAAGTTGTCCACTCACGATATACGATCACGTAGAACCTCGGGCCGCGGTGCACGATCTACGTATGCAGACTTGGTATTTTTGTTTTTATAATGAACCGTGATCAGCAGCATATATGATGTGTGATGACAGTGCGACTAATCAGATTTTTGTGGTCTCTCTGGGAGAATGACGGTGGGTAAGGACAGTTAACAACTATCTATAAGCCTGTGTATTCCGTATTATCGTGTCTTACGAACGTTCCTCCCGCAGAATGTTATCTTCCAATACCTAAAATTCACGACTCGATTGGAACGTTTCTTTTGTTCTTTCTTGTTTTTCGTCTGCTCAAACTTTTACCGCCAACAGGTGTTTTTCGCGTCGTAAACTCCGAGCGAGAACGAAACGCGTAACGAAAGACGTGCGTACGTATTATCACACTGTGATTTTTCATTTTATTACTCCGCACGTGTAATGGCAGCGTGCAATGAATCGAACAAAGCTGCCTTTTTTTTCTACTAAATTTGAATACCCGTACAATCGCAGTTGTAACTATAACAGTCAACCAGATGTTCAAAGGCGTGTTCGTTTGCTCGGTATGCGAATTTCTGAGTTAATGTTGATCGATCGGCTTCGCCGCTTGCTGCTGCGTTATATTCCGATATTCCAAACATTAAACATTTGATGGAAAATGATATTCTTCCAATGACAGACGCCACGAATGATTCGCCTATCACAGCAGCACGATCGGTGGCTTCTGATGCGGTACGATATAAATATTAGACAACAAAGAAATTCATTGCGTGTCATCGACATATTTGATTGAAAATTCTTCAGTCATCAAGAAGTCCAAGGTATTTCTTTTGTCGGACAATGGACGACGTATTTTCTATTTTCTGATTCCCTCTCTGTATCGATAATGTCTGTAAAAAAAAGTCGGTAAAAATGCCGTAAATATACCCCACAGCGAAAGGGTAAGATTTTAACCGATCAACTGGTATTGTAACATATCATATATGTACAAATTTGAGTAACTTTCTCAGTTTTCGACCGAATACCAGAAAAATTGGTATACAACCGTTTTATCGGATGCGAAAAGAATGATAAAATTCCAAACTTCGGCCTCAAAATTAATAGGGTCATTTTTAAACAACTCTGACAAAATACGAATTCGTGGCCTGAAAATGGTGTCATTGGATACGTAAATTTTGAACAGAGCCGCAGAGACGACTGTACGGGAATGGAATCCGCAGCATCAAAAGCCTCCAGAAACAAATTGTTGTGTATTTTGGTGATTAATTTGCTTATATCAGTTTCGACACGAAAGCTGGAAAAACCCTTCCCAGTTAACCGGTTAATACACTTGATTTGGTCACACGTATTCTGCGTTTTTCCTGTCCCGCCTTATCAGCCGTGGTATTTTGCTTTCTTCAGTTCAATGTAATGAATTCTTCGAATAACAACATATCTTTAATAATATAAACCACTTGAGGATATGCGGTTCTTCGTGCGGTGTCATTTATTTTTTTCTGCGCTTCTGTTATTATCGGCACACCACACGAACGTGTTTTTCCTCACTTTTCTGAAGTGAATCTTAACCGGGCAAGAGACAAAAATCTACATTATATAACACTGCAGCGCTGCCAGGGTTGTAAGTTTTTATGCAGTTTAAGTATATAACTGCTTACCCTGTGTAATTGAAAGGAGTTCACGAATCTCGATCCACGTGTTATAATTTAGAAAGTCTGACCCCTGCGGGTCTGCCATTCTTGTCGTTTTTTCTAACTCCGTTCCTTCGGCATATTTCAAATTAATTTGAAATCAGATTATGCGCACATGTGTGCGAAGATTTTCAGACGATAGTTTCAACTGCAAACCTTGCAGGAATTTTTCTTATCTCAATTATCCATTGATAATTTTGACGAAGACCTCGTTTTTGCACCCATACCGATATGACCGATAAAATTATTATTGCAAAACTGCAACCATATGTGATAACATAGCTGGTAGAAAGTGCGTGACTATTTTAAATCGAAGCCAATTACTGCAAGGCATTCTATCGCCGTCAGAGAAATGAAAACCTTCACCGAGAATGGCTATATTCGATGAACCAGATGTTATACGCGTGTTCCTGTAAGTATTGCTATTGTATAGCTAATTGAAAGCCGGCGCTGATCGACGTTCTTATATGGTTCAAAAGAGATTGGCATTCCAGATGTGCGTCCACGGGTATAAGAATTTTATCTTACTCGAATTTATGACTTTGAGATACTTGAAGATAAAATATAAAATAGTTGTACTATACCTATATAGTTATAATCGATAGTCAACGACTTGGTCACTTTTCGCAAATGACATTATTAATTGATGGATTAATACGTCGTCGGGTTAAGCTGAGAAAGAGTGATATGAAATGTGAAACATGGTAAGCTGTACATATAGGGATAATTTGGCCTCACATTTACACACGCGCATGCATGTATCAGCCAACGTGGTGGCCGCGGCAGTGGCTGAATATAGTACATGTCTAGTGTAGATACCAGCTGTAGATGCAGCTGGTTATATAGTTCGAGTTTCAGTTTGAGAATCAATTGTTTGCGGTCAGCGATTAAACCGAGGACGCAACCACGCTCCAAGTTTCATGTGCAGCCAGTTGCTGGGTCTTATCGTTAACCATTTGCAATTTGCGATATTATTCTGCACGCGGGAATTTGATAACAAATAACGGTTTCGTAATACACTATGTGCCACCTTCGCGAAGCTGTGTCCTCTTCTGCTACGTTGAACGTACATACATACCTAATGTGTAATCTTAAAAAACGTGATGAAAATCAGTGGGTATAAAGTCATGTTGCACCTATTTTTGCAACTGGTTCAGGTATATCCCAGCCGGATGTGCAAACGCTTTAGCGTGATTTTAGATGAAACAGAGCACTACCCAATGATAGTCGGCTGCAGAAATTCGAATTGATAATTTCTGGAAATCGATAACAATGATTATTTTTGGGGAAATATAAAATAATGATCATAGTGATCATATTATTCGTTTATTTCTCGTCGTATAACATTCATATTAAGCCGCACGGGTTATTGTGAAAAATGAAATCTATCGAGTACACATCTTGGCACAACCAGATTGGTACCAACAGTTTCTCTATACGGCGATGAATACAGTTTTAACTTAATTGTATCGTTTAAGGGTCAGTCTTCGAGCCGGTTTAAATACCTGAATAGTTTATTAAAAATTTCCAGATGTCCGATGATCACTTAAATTCGTCATATGGGCACGCGGGTCACGAAGGACACACGATGGGGCACGCGGGTCACGAAGGACACATGATGGGGCATGCGGGAGGCGGAGGTCACAGCGGCAGCATGGAGCACGTAGGAGCATCCAGTGGATCATCCGCGGAAGCCTGCAGCGGTCACGGGATGCACGGAATGATGGTAATACAAGACCGAGATTTAATCACGATGTACTAATCTCGTGTTCGGTGTTTCACGAGACGCCTCTAACGATAAGCCAATAAATCTGGATCGTCCCAGATGGCGTTTCACGGTGGTTACTGCGAGACGGTTCTGTTCGACTCGTGGAAGGTCTCTTCGATCGGAAGCCTGGTGGGATCGATGATAGGTATAATAATAATGGCCGCACTTTACGAGGGTCTCAAATATTACCGGGAATATCTGTTCTGGAGGACGTACAACGCTTTGCAGTATCGAAGCGTTTCCATGCCGCAGGAGAAGAACGTTGTTTCCGAAGACAACAGGGTTGTACAGTGAGTATTCCGCATCTCACATGCTACGCAATGTGTTGCTCACCCTCACCCATCACCTGATGTTCTCCTTCCCAACTCCTTGTAATTAATTTTAAGACACAACTCTGACCGAATAATATAAAGTAAACGACATAATCGGAGTGCAGCGAGACTTCCCTCGTTGTGTTATGATACCACGTGTAAAGACCATCATCGACGTTTACTGATTATCGGATGTAGCAAATCAATTAACCCCCCCCCCCCCCATAATCACGAGACCTCAACCTTTTACCTCTTACCTACAATGAAAATTGCCATATAGACATTCGTAAAGAGTTTGTCGCGATGCGAATTCAACGTTTTAGTTTTTTTTATGTTTTTCTTTTTAGTATGGTCGGAGAGGTGATACACAAGCAACCGTAAGTAACCGCTCTAACGGTCGATTCTTCGCCTATTTTCCTCCTATCGTTGGAAATGTGTTTTAACACCTCGCACGACTAATAACGATTATCTCGATATATGTCTAACCGTCTTTCTTTCTTATCCCCGTCCCGAGTGCACGAATACACTGTGTCTTCTTAATTCGTATCCTTATTCCGTTGCACAATCTAAACTAGTTTTAGCTGCACCGAACAACCATTAACTGCAAGGGCTAAACAGTATTCCCCATAATTATTCACTAACGGCTGCTGAATCACTGGAAAATACAATAAATTTGTCGATCATCGACCACCGCGGATTCGTCTGTGAAGCATGCCTCAACAATTTCCGCGTTTTCGTTAACAGCACGGCCGCATGAGAAGCTTTATACCTTCATAGCTATTATACCTAGAATCTTCTTTTCCAAACGTCTCATGCTCGCAAATATACGGTATGAGGTTCGGTATGTTAAAAATTAATTTCGCTTTATTCGCAGGCCAACAATGCTCTCCTGGATGCACACCTTTCAAACGTTCCTTCACATCGTG
This sequence comes from Neodiprion fabricii, assembly GCF_021155785.1. Lineage (NCBI taxonomy): Eukaryota > Metazoa > Arthropoda > Insecta > Hymenoptera > Diprionidae > Neodiprion > Neodiprion fabricii. Next base: position 255,223 of record NC_060242.1, read on the forward strand.
CAAATAATTATATCGTATTTCTTAATGCTGATATTCATGACGTACAACGTTTGGTTGTGCTTTGCCGTTGTTCTTGGTGCCGCCGTTGGCTACTTCCTTTTTGGATGGAAAAAATCCGTTATTGTTGACGTTACGGAACACTGTCACTGAGTCGCAGTAGGTATTCCTATACTGACCGTAAAATTGACAGGCACAATCATCCCAAGTAATATACGCATAGCATTATTGTTGTTGTTGTTGTTGTTGATATTATTATTATTATTATTATTATTTTATGAGTCGTTTAAAAATTTAAAAATTAAAATATTAAAAAAAAAAAAAAAATTATTTTATACCGAGGAAATATTGTATTGACTATAATTATATTACTGTTCAACAACAGATTTTAGTGACTTCCATGAAACATGATATAGTTATCAAAAATACTAATTATAAAATTATAACGATAGGTTGTTGCCAGTGATATGCGGTGAACTACTAATATTTTTCGGGTTTCTAATTTTTTTCCAATACAGTAATAATTCATTTCGCGGCATGAAAAATCTCTTTCGGTTATATCGGTAATTAATTTTTGGTAGAAAACATTTCTCAAACAGTTGGTGAAACTCGAAAACAATATTATACCTACGTTAAATACGTATTTAGACTTAAGAATTAAAAAAAACCGCTACTTTTTAAATTGACCTATATTTATAATTTATTAATCATATGTACATATGGTTGATACTACTACCTATATATCGCCAATATATTAATATTGTATTATAATAAGGTGTGAATCTGTGATTCGGAAATAAGGCTATGCGAGTCTTTTTTTCGCATCCTCATTTTTATCGATTTCCCTCGCCTCGCGTGCAATCTGTGAGAAGATTTTTCAACAGATAACGCAAAATATGTAAGATATCAGATTCTATGTTCTACATATGAAAGACATGAACTTTTCAATAAATTAGCAACACAATAACTCATCTGTTGTATGTATTTCGATTGTAGTGTATTAAAATATGATTAAGGATGCGAAATAATTTCAATGATTGCAGGTATATACGTGATATTTCTAATTAAAAACAAAAAAAGAAAGAAGGCAAAAGATTTACGTAAAACATTGTGTAATCGTATGGGTAATTTGAAGAAAAACGACAAGAAACGTCGAGATCCATTTATTTTTGCGGTAATAACGTGTGGTGAATTAACTATAACCAATCGGTATAGAAAATGTAAAATAGAAAAATAACTAATCATTACGGTAAACGCTACGTCGAGTAGAGAGATGCGGTGCTTCTATTTACGGGGAGTAACTCTGGCCCAAAAGTCTTTCGGACTCGCAGCGAATCCTGGAATCCGATCCTCCAAGGACGACGGCTCGCCCTCGATGAAAGAGAAGTCGAAATTCTGGACAAGGGTGCTGAAGGTGAGGAATAAAAATTGTCTTGCGAATGTCTCGCCGGCGCAAAGTCGTCCCCCTAGATTACGATGCGGAGAATATGATGATCATGTACTAATTGTCAGTTGTCGCTCTCGACAAGTTTGATTGTCCGTAGAGTGAATACGGAAATGAAATACTCGCATACTCACCTGCGCCGAACGGCAAAGAGCGGTCCTTCCCCATGTGGCCGTCCTCGGTCAGGAATCGCTCGGGACGAACTTCTTCCGGATCACCCCACATCTCTGGATCGTGATGCATGGAGTAGAGGTCGGTTACCAGAACTGCGTTCTCTGGGACGTCGAAACCGTCTAGCGTACCCCTCTCCATCGCCCTGTGAGCTACCGACCAAGGTGTCATCGTCTCCACTCTCATAACTTCACGGATCGTTGCTTCGACGTAAGGAAGACTGAAACGAGGAGGAGAAGCACAAGACACATGTGTAAAATATAAAGGACACGACTGAGGATTTATCTTGATAGTTGAATTAGGGAACAAAAATGAACCCACTTTACTCTGTCGTTCAACGTGATTAGCCGATCCCTGCCGATCACCGTATCGATCTGCTTTTGAACTTTCTCCATGATGTGAGGATGGTGCATCATGTACTTGATTATGATCGTCACGGCCCACGGGTTAGCTGTTAACGCTGGAAAAATCAGGTCCGTACCCAGCATGAGGACCTGCTCTTCGGTGATTGTCGGAAATCCTTCCTCGTCCTTCAGTCTTTTAATACACGTGTCGAGGAAGCCTCTTTCGGCATCGCCGATAAACGACGCCTCGTTCGTTCCGAAGCATTTCTGGATTTTTATGTGACAAGAATCGTACGAAGATGGTTAATAAACCTCACGAAAAAAAAACCGAACTCATGCTTAAATTCTCATAAGAAAAAAATTGAGAGCGCGAATTTACACCCAAGTTGAGGGCTTATTTAAGTGAAGGCGTCGGCTGACCTGACGTAAAAACTCACTTTGATAAAGTTTGTTATCCCCGTCGACCCTTCGATGAATCCGGGATAAGAAAACCCGTGAGCGAAGTGGCGAATCCAAGGAGTGACCAATATCGCACCTCCGGTCGTGTCACTGTTTCTTTGAAATTTTGCGGCGGCCCTTGACACGACTCGCAGCTTCTCGTGATCAGTTCTCGGTAAACGTTCCCCGGTGAATATCGTCAGAAAGAAATTGGCTGCTGTTGGATAGAGGATATCTGGAAAACGGACCATGTTGCCGTCCTTGAGCACCTTCTGCAACGTCGAAACAAGAGGATTTACCAAGTGTTTTGCGCATATCGCGAATTTCGTGAAAAACCGCGGCTCCGATTCTGATTTCTTTACAGCCGTTGAGAAAACATTTTCACCAGTGTAAAGAAAATCACAATCAGGCGCCCGGATCATCGTTCAGCTCTCTATAATTCTTACCCGCTCGTTCTCGTTGGCGGGACCACTTTTTAAGGTGTCAAGCAGCACGCCCAGCTCCTCCGCAAAATCGCTCTCAGTCTTGTCCATTCGTCGTCCGAACCCGAATTCCCTCATATACCTGAGGGCAAACCTCCTTTGCTCTCTCCATTTGTCACCATCGGTGAAAAAGATGCCTGCATGATACCGGGGAAATCCTTCTTTTATCAATATGCAAAGCATTAAAAGTCTATGCAACTATGCAGCACGGCGTTCTTAATACGGATTAGGAGTCTATTATTATACGCTTATCAATTCTTAAATCATTGTTTTGATATTATGCAGTCAAATAAATAATCGCCAGGTGGACCTAAGGTAATTGGTGATTCTTGAATTACGTTGTATTGCGTGGCATAAGTCGCGCGATACGGAGAACCTGTGACATTTCACGAAGAAGATAATTTAATCCTTCATTTTGTCATTTTGATCTCGTAATTTGTTATCCCGCGAATTACTGCAAGCATAATAACGAATAGGACGTGGGTGTAAAGTGTTGCGGAAAGCCATTCATGTTGAAATTTCAATGCGTTGAATCAGATTATCTGCCTGTTGGGGTCAATTGAATCGAGAATGAAACGAATTGCGTTGCAAAGATAACTAGGGATAAACAAATGGGATAACAATTTCTGTTAATAACAACCATGTTGCGAATTTATGCGTCGTATTGTATTCTTCGTCGTTTGTTAAATTTACCACTGCATTCGACTTCATCAATTTTATCTCAAATATCACATTTTCGGATGTCCTTGCAACGTGTAATTTTTCGATATAATTTTAATTTAATTTCTCAATGTTTGAATTGATATTTAATCAACACAATTTCCAAATCCTGCAATTCAAATTTCATGACACGAATAACATTACAGTGGCGATGTATACTAAAATAAAGATTTGAAAAAGGGTTTCTCGCGCTGATGAGTTGCAGACTGCAATTGCGACGTAATAATACATCCCACGACACATTACAACGGCATTAATGAAGTATAATAAAATTCAATTCCATTACTTTGCAGCTAGGTTGCTTATGAAATATTTTTAATGTGCAAAACTCGGAGCAGATGTCAATTTTAAGATTTTATTATTTTTGTTTTTTTCTGCCAGCTATTACAGGAGAAGAAAGTACCAACGATTGCTAACTCTTTATAATTGCGGAAAGAGTCTCGTACGATCAGATATTGTTAATTTTCATCCAACTATACGTATACTGACCTAATTTTTTTCCAAAAGCTCTCGACGTAAATATGAAAGCATCGGTCAATCTTCCGTCGTATTCTTTCTTCGTGAGCAGTTCCTTGATACTGTTGTAGTTCGTCGCAACTATCGTGTAATAATCGCCCAGCCAGCATCCTACCACTTTGGATTTGTACTTTTTGGCGTAATAGTGGATCGTTTTGTGAGGAAAATTGTAGTTTCCCCAAAGAAGGAGCCAATAGCTACCCCATATTGGGAACCGAGGTAAACCTGTGATAAAATAGATTGTAATATTCGGCAAAATGAAAGAATCACTTGAATTCGGAGGCGTGCGAATAGTTTAAATTCTTTCTGCATCCTTTTACCTGGAGGTGCATTTGCTAAAGGTTTACCGAATACGAAATTATAGAACTTATTTAATATAACGACGAGCAAAATTAATAATAATGCCAACACCACAGGCATTATGGAACGGAACGTGCTTCTCCCGATGCCGCAGAGCGAATTAATGAGATTAGCCTCAAACCGAGGACGTTATTATATGCTATTTATATATTTGTGGATGATAATACTTACGGGTTGCGCACTTTACTTATCTACCAACATTTACATCTCAATGTGATAGAGGAATCGTGATGATTGTAATTGCAAGATTTAGGTATTATGTCATGTCGCGTGTCTAATGGTATAAGGACGTATGCGTCAAAAAGGCGAATTTGGTGGTAAAAGGTGGTAAGATATATACATTTTCTAACACTGTGTGGGTTATTATATGTTTGATATATATGTTTGACTCTTTCTATAACGCCTCAAGTTTTCGTGTTACACATCATTTTACTCCTCATATAATTTCCATACCGGGTCCTATAACTCAAATCGTTTCTTAAGGAGTAAAATCCAAAAAAAAAAAATTAATGCAACCTTTTATGAGCATGAGAACGTTTGGATCTGTGACGATTCTGAACATTTTTAGTTTTCTTATAATTATGAATATTTCAAAAATTTTTTCTACGATTTTTGTATTTCAACTTGGTCTGGGGGGCTGGATCTGCTCCCCGCCCTCTTACAATTAGTCTTCATTGCCAGCCCATACTCCGTTTCTTTAATGACTATTCCAATGCCGTGGATTACACGAAATGTTCGTTGAGTTTCTATTGACACAAATAAATTTTGATTCGATTCGATACATCGAATAATAACCAAAACCTTTATTTATTACTTATAAACTTTGTTTTTGTCTTTTTTACGTTGACAAATAAGTCTTGAAGTTTTTGATTGATAGCTGATATCAGAAGATATAAGCCTATTCAGAAGAAAAACGAAAACGTTCTCACCAAGATATGATGGACTTTATCGTTATTGACGTCATCAGGGGCAGTATGAGAGCATGATGAGAGAATACGTTTGGGGTTTGATATAAGAAAGTCCGTACGAAAATAGAAGAAGTATGAAAAATATTAATTTTTAAACTCTGTTTATTAATTCTTTTAAATTCGCAGTTTATTACTAATTATTATCTTTGAATAAAAGCGATTTAAATGCAAAACAAGTTTGTTTAGTTGTAATTTACAATACATGTTTGAGCAAATAGCCATTTTTTTTTTTTAAATCCGTAATATCGTTCCGGTTTCTACAAAAACAAACTTTACCTAATAAAACTATTTTATCATTTATTAGTTACTTTGAAGAAATCAAATTTGGCGTCTAGAACCCAGATTCAAAATTCGGGTAGACCGGTGTTATCTTACACAATATTCCCTTGCCCTTGAGAGCGAAATTTCCACACCTTGTTTGGAAAAGTAGTATACGTAACAACTCCGCGTGTGTGATCTCGCACTTTTTGCATAATGTACTATTTATTTATCATATTCATAAATGGTATAAAGTTGCATCCCGAATTTTTTTTTGTTTGTTCTTAGAGGACGCTAAAAGCCTTTGAAATGTAGATTTGTCGATTTAGGGAAGGATGTTCAACTTTTTTATTCTCTCAAAAAATAATATCAAACGCAGTGATATAAGGTCGTATGTGGGCACATGCGACCTTACACTATTAGGGGACGTGATATTTTTCATAGAGTTCGCGATGAAACAACATAACCGACAGTACTTACGACCTTTTACCGTTAATTGATCCATTTTTGATTATTTCAACGTATTTGAATGCATCCTCAAGTTTTTCACGCAAACGCAAAGGTCAAAAATACGCCTGTTTAACATTACACCTGATAAAAGGTCGTATAGTGGCGCATAGTTCCTTCTACCATTAGACACGCGATATCATAACACTGAGTTTCTTCTATTTTACGCAGGAAAAAGTGGGAAGTAATAATATATTGTATCTACTCGCAGGAGTGTAGCATTACACATGTTTATTTATATTGGTAAATTTGTTGTTAACAATTAACTGTGAGGAATATATATGCACGTCTTATACAACAATTATTTATGTAAATTCGATATTTTACATTTGCACATTATAAATATTGGATGCTCATAAGCGACGGTTGGAGTACAGCTCATGATATAAGGTAACAAATAATACACAACATATACATATTAAATAGTATTTTTGTTCTTCTTAGGAGCCTTCAGTTCATACGGAGTTTGTTGGTGTTCTTCCCTCTTAATATATTTAAACTTTGATTCTAAAGTTAGTTGCCTAACTCATTCAAAATAAGTGCAATCATTTAGTATTCTGAACTGAAGCTGTTGATTAATAACTGATTTCATACGATCGTCGTTGATAATTTTTTTACCTATAGACGGCGTCGATTTATACAGTAAGCCAATGCAATCTTCTAAATTCTGTACAATCTCTTTGTCAAAAACTGGTGTCTCGATTAGATCCATGTGTAGTTTCAGGAAGGCCGCGTATAAAGGTACGCAATGGGTCGGTATCCTCGGTTGAAAGATGACGAGAAACGTTTTTGCGGCCTACAAATAAATCATACAACCATTTCTTAACGTTCTCTTCATTCATCTCGCCATATTCAATATAATTACGACCTACTACTCAAACTCACTTCCATTGTGACTTTCAGAGTTTTGAGATCTGTATGGTGCTCACAGTACTCTGACAAAATCCTCGTTAATCTTTCGCACCACTTGGCACACCCGATATTGGTCAAGAGTCCTGGCAAGCTGGACATGTAAGCATGTCGCAAATGGGCATCTTGTTCGAACTCCATACTACTCAGTAACGACAAGATGACGTCATCTCGTATAGTCCACTGTAAGGGGCAAGTTTTTTGCTTAATTAAAACAATTATGAAATACTGATAAGAATGTTGGTAGAAGGGAATCCGTCTATAGGCATATTATTCGTACTTGTAGAGAATCTGTGTTGTTGTAGTATTCCAATGTTGACAAAAGGCTCCTTATGCAAGAGTACAACGGGATAATATATGCCACTTCTCGAATAATTAACAACCTCTTCAAGGCATCGTATATCACCTCTGCGTATCCAGTATCCACAAGCTCTTTCCTCTGAAAATGCAGTGATCCTAGTACCAATTTATCAGTATTAAGATTGTGTGATTTACACATTCTTTCAGATTTAAAAAGAGTTCAGTCACCATTATCATGGTCAAAAGAAGTCTATCATTAGTAATCGTAGAGTTTGCAGGTTCGCGTATATCTAAATGGTTCTAAAAAGTAAAGTATTGTAACAATTTTTCTTAAAAAAAGGTGATCTATCAATGCCTGCTAGTACCAGTAACTTCATTGCAAAGAAATTAACTGTAGTTAGAAAATACACTACCATTTGTGCGTGTTGTAAAATCTTCCCAATACATTTTATTCCAGTCAGTCTATTTTCAACAACGTAATCATCCAAGATTATCAGCGCGGTTGGTATTATACTGTTCATGTGACGGACAAGATTAGGTTCCTGTAAATACAAAAATGCATGAGGTTGGAGATGATATCGTTGGCTGCCACAAAATGTGAACATGACATTTAGTTACTTGAAATGTTTCACGATTTAGGAGTGGAACTGAGAATAAGTTATTATTTAAAAGCAAACTTGAAGCTTATTCAATCTATTATTCCATATACTTAGTTTTTCCAGAGATGACTTTCTTTTCATATGTTTGTTACGTTGTTGTTACAAACTTTGAAACTGAAAGAAATTCTTTGATATCAACACATAACTAACCAAAAGTCATGAGTGCAGGGGTTTGACCAACCTCTACTTGCCATAATATCCACTTGTAGCAAATTACAGCCGCAGGATAATTCTTCCAAGTATCCTTGAAGAGCTTTGGCCTAAGAACGAGGAGCACTGCCTCAATTACGCCACTGCCATCCACACTAGATCCCTCGCCTCCCTTTCCGACTAACAGCTCGGACATGGATCGACACTTGCAGAGATCGCAGAGGTTAGATTGAATGGAGCTGACTATGGACACCGACTCTGCGGTGTTCCACACGTTCTTCTCGCTCTGTTCGCCGATGATGATAATCAAGTTTATCAGGTAAGTGCGAAGGGGGTGACTCCGCGATGCAGTTTCCCTGACGTTTTGCTCCCCAAAAGTCGTTGCTACGTGACGAAGCGTAGCCTCCACAATCCGCAAATTTCTGTTTACGATCTGCCTGTACTCACTGTAATCCTTTTCTTCGCAGGGTCGTTCATTTCCAATTTTTTTACACGGTACCAACGTGCCCTCGGTCAGCTGAACGCAACTTCTCCATAAATCGTCGTTTAATGTGTTGCCAGTTATCTTCATCGACTCCAATTCACGGAGCAGGTCGTTCATCATAGAGCGGATCGGTTTCCTAGAAATTACAAGATTGCGGCAGCGCCCTGGAGGACTATAAAAAAAGAGTTTGACCGCTCCTCTATCTGTTAACCTTAAAATTTGATTCAAGATTTTCTACCATCCCGCACAACGCATATCGCAGGGACAGAGTCGATCAGCGAGGCGCGATCGTCCGATTTTCGATTTTCGAGTTATGTTTCGAGGGCCGATCGGTCGAACGTAGACCATAGACCATGCTTAATACGGATGTTGGATCATTGAGCATAGACTATAAACGGGATTCACTAAATTCGGTTCCTACGCTACGGTAGTGCTGCATAGTGAGCATCGGTTGATTATTTGATTTTTGATAATACTCTGGTTAATATATTGATTGAGAATATCGGTAAATATGAATTAATGCAACCAGCAGTAGTAGCTGTTTGTTGATAATGGCTGAGTACCGTTAGTTTATTTTCTAAATATTTTTCTTAGCTACTTTTTCCTACGTCAGTTCCACAGTATCCGCGCTGTCGTTTGCTTTTGACGTGAGGCACACGCATTGTCACGCCCATCTTGATTGTACCACACTGACACGCACTGACACGTATCTTATAATTGCTCACTTCACCCTGTTTGACCGCGACTCTATTCGTAAGCACCATTTTCGACACCATTCTCTTCCTAATTAATATTCATCACCTATCAATATTCGTTTTAGGCCGAGAGATTGTCACTGTATTGTTGAATTCACTTGCTTCTAAAAAATTCTCGCATGTTCAAAACAGCAATAATAGACGTTCTTTCCCATTTACCTATCACTTGTTATCAATAACTACAGTTTACTCGCATCCTCTCTTCACAGTAATTGCAATTATTCATTAAGAATTGAATCTTTTTGCAGACCTGAAATTGTCACACAGCTATGCTTTGCCTATCTTACAAATGTTTTGTAATTAATTAGAGAAACAGGCTTAACCTTCTCAATTAATAATTAACTAGCAACAAATCTAACTAAGGGTTAAGAATAGTATTGCTCGTAAAATTATATAGTTTGCTGCGATGCGAAGTTATCAGAAATTTTGAGCATATCAAAGAGTTACGGTTCCTTTTTTTTTTGGCAACCCTGTATGTGCATCCAAGTATACTCATTATTTTTTAATAGAAAAATAGGCGATCAACACTGACTGATTTTTTAATTTATTGCAGGTAGTTCAGACTCGTATCGTGTGTCTTCAGGAGTGGGAAGCGATTCTGAAGTAATGGCAGAATTAGCGGCACTTTTGCGCCATGAAATCCCTGATGGGAGAAGCCACCTGGCCGATAGTCACACAAATTTGGAGCGAGTAGCAGAGTATTGCGAGGCAAATTATTTCCAAGCCGAGAACAAACGACTAGCTCTTGAAGAAACTAAAAATTACACAACTCAGTCACTTGCCAGTGTTGCATATCAAATAAACACGCTGGCTTATAACTTTCTGCAGTTGTTGGATCTACAAACTTCGCAACTTGCGGAAATGGAAAGTCAGATGAACCACATTGCTCAGACAGTTATGATTCACAAGGAAAAGGTTGCCAGAAGGGAAATAGGTGTTCTTACTGCGAACAAAATGACCACGAGACAGTATAAGATTATTGCACCGGCAAATCCTGAAAAACCTATAAAATATGTAAGGAAAAGCATTGATTACACCATCTTGGATGAGATTGGTCATGGTGTACGAAGCGGAGGTACTCCTAGAAGCAAACAGCGTGGGGGGAGCCAGGGCAGTGTACAAAGTCTCGGTGCCGCTTCGACTGGTTCTGGTTTAGGTGCAGTGATTGTGGGTCCAGCACCTACTACGAAGCCACCAACTCCACCACAAACAGTCCGAACAGGTAATCAGTTCGTTTTAATAACAGAGATGTAGCCATTGAATAGCTAAACCAAATAGTTTTAGAATTCAAAATATTTTCTAAATATTTTTGATCAACTTTCTATTGGCACTTATTGTTTTCAGGAACACTGAGTAAGGGCTCCCGTGAGTACAGAACACCACCCGCAGTGGCTCCACCCCAAGTTCCCAGTCACTATGCACCCAATTACCCCTTAGGTCATCCTAGACGGGAACGAGGACCCGGTTATAGTACATTGCCACTCCACGCTCATACCACCCCGCATCCCTCTCATGGGCTTCAGCATACAGCTCATACTGCTACTCTTACTCAACACACCCTACCTCCCCAAGTTGGAACTGTTCATCCACTTCAAAGCCATCCGCAAACTCCACCTCCCGCTCCACCCAGTATCACCGGAGCTGCAGGCTATGTCCAAGAACATCTCAACAGCATGCCACGTAAGTAGGTTTATAATTCTCTTAATGACTTAAATAATTTAACTTCGAGCTCTAACGTCAGGTATTGATCCATATGTTGTATTGTCACTACTAAACTATGCTATATGCAATGCAAGTATGATTTACTCGTCTTTTTTTGACTGCGTTCCAAACTTAAAGTACAAGAACAAAGCAGTTTGATGTTCTAGTACTCAAAAGTGCATTTTGGTGTACTTTATGATAACAATCTATGCGCAAGCGATATACTTGGTATATAAAGTATCGTGTGCATCTTATATTGTAAACTTACACTCAGCGTAAATGGACACACTTTACCTACTTGATGCACAATGTACTATTGTTTGTCAATGAATGATTAATACGATAAAAATTTTTGGCATGATTTCTCAGATAATAGTAATTGTCAGTTGTGTATTGTCACAGCCTTCCCTGGCTTGTGTTTCGCGAGTTCTGTTGGCTTGTATGGCCAGAACAACAGAAACAGTGATAAAATAGTTTCCTGCACACATTCTCTGATTTTGCTTAATAATTATATGCAGATTAACTTGCAGATGATCTGCATATCATGTTTTTTTTATCTTACAGCACCTCCCTCGCCGCTAGTTGGCTCTGGGGGTGAAATGACTAATTACAGTGGTCACCATACTCTGCCGCATCGACTATCTCATCAAGTTAGCCGCAGCAGTGGAGCAAGCAGCCCTCCATTGCCTCCACCGCCACCCCCTGAACACGACGAACATTCTCAATTTGGAAGACCACAGCAACCATCTGGTGCTATTATGCCGATTGTGCCAGATGAGGAAGACTTACCTGGATGGGTACCAAAGAACTATATTGAGAAAGGTATAAATTATAAAACCGAATACTCAGTTACGTTAATCAGTTTTATCCCCGTTTTATGATTGGAATGTAGCAGGTTCGTTTTGTCTTGTTCCAGTGGTGGCCATTTATGATTATTATGCCGATAAAGAAGATGAATTGAGCTTCCAAGAGAGTTCGGTTATCTATGTTTTGAAGAAGAATGACGACGGATGGTGGGAAGGCGTAATGGATGGAATAACTGGACTATTTCCTGGGAACTACGTAGAGCCCTGCGTTTAGAATACCTATTTCCTTTCTAATTTGGATCGATTAGTTTTTCTATGATGAGTACTAGTGGTTAATAATCGAATATTACAGTTACAAAATTGTTGTACGATATATGAATCAGTGATTTGAAACTGCACTTTTGCGGTCCAAGAGTCTTTGCATTTGAACACTATTTCGTACGTGTTTGTTCCGCTTGTTATATGAAGTGACGAGATCTTTGCGGGTATTTGAAATGCAAGGCTATCTCCAAACGCGCTATATTGCCGATTCATTGAAACTGATATCCTTGTAGTTTTTGTTACCAAACCACTTCGGAAACAATATCGTACATATGGTTTCAGTAAATTAATTCGTAATTATTAGTTTACTCCTTGGCTCTTCTGAGAAAATAATTCCGTAGTGTGATGAACTTTCTATGAATCCTGAAAAAAGAATTACCCTGCAACTCCTGTAACTTTAGACTAATATTTGAAATGTAAAATAATCAATGAAATCGATCTGGGTGAATAATTTTTTTTTTTTTTTTTATGAAATTAGTAAAAAGTACATTCTATATACCAAACTGAAAAAAAATATATTGTAGGTCACAAGTAATTGTGTCCTATATCATAAAATAGTAGTCTACTTATTAGGTGTAGTAAATCGCTTGATATGCCTGGAGGTATATCAGAGCGGCCTAGGATAGCTATATTATGAGTGTATAAGTTGACATTATACCCATCTTTTCAAGTTGTTTGCTAATCGTGGGATACTTCTATGCGTAAGGATTACATATAATAGACTGCGATTGTTAAACTACATAAGATTGAATGGAACCTTGTTTACTCTGAATAAACGAAATATTCAGTATACGGGTCTTCACTTGATTCACCTTTTTTTCGAGCGAAAACATTATGATTTGGGATAACATTCAATCTTTTCCTGAGTAATTGGAACCCCAGGAACTCAGAAAACGCAACGAAAAGAGCGTAGGACCAACAGGAGAGAAATGGCGAATAAAATTCTTCGTTTTTCGGCTGTAATATTTCACAGAATGATTGCAGCTCATTGGGACCACGCCTAATCGATTTCTCTCGCAAAATTACGTCAGAATCTAGGTAGAATGAATTTATTCCAGCACTTTTAAAAATCGCGAAAATTTTCGCCAAAAATACAAAGGGGTTAACCTTCCTTTTTTTTTGACCAACAAATTTTTCGTCTCAGAATTGATTCGTACGACCGTTTCCCGACCTATTGGACCCCAAGGAACTCAAAAAACGCAGCAAAAGGAGCGTGGGATCAACGGGAGAGAAGATACGAGGAAAAAAGCACCTGCTGAAAAATGTCGAAAATTCAGGTTTTCGTTTTTCGGCTGTAACTTTCGATGCGTATATCGCAGCGTATTGTGACTGCGCCCATTCGATTTCTCTCGCAAAATTACGTCGGAATAGTGCCACAATTAATTTATTCCAGCACTTTTGAAAATCGCGAAAATTTTCGCCAAAAATACAAAGGGGTTAACCTTCCTTTTTTTTTTGACCAACAAATTTTTCGTCTCAGAATTGATTCGTATGACTCTTTCCCGACCAATTGGACCCCAAGGAACTCAGAAAACGCAGCAAAAGGAGCGTGGGATCAACGGGAGAGAAGATACGAGGAAAAAAGCACCTGCTGAAAAATGTCGAAACTTCAGGTTTTCGTTTTTTGGCTGTAACTTTCGATGCGTATATCGCAGCGTATTGGGACTGCGCCCAATCGATTTCTCTCGCGAAATTACGTCGGAATAGTGCCACAATTAATTTATTCCAGCACTTTTAAAAATCGCGAAAATTTTCGCCAAAAATACAAAGGGGTTAACCTTCCTTTTTTTTTTGACCAAAAAATTTTTCGTCTCAGAATTGATTCGTATGACTCTTTCCCGACCAACTGGACCCCAAGGAACTCAGAAAACGCAGCAAAAGGAGCGTGGGATCAACAGGAGAGAAGATACGAGGAAAAAAGCACCTGCTGAAAAATGTCGAAACTTCAGGTTTTCGTTTTTTGGCTGTAACTTTCAATGCGTTGATCGCAGCGTATTGGGACTGCGCCCAATCGATTTCTCTCGCGAAATTACGTCGGAATAGTGCCACAAATAATTTATTCCAGCACTTGCGAAAATCGCGAAAATTTTCGCCAAAAATACAAAGGGGTTAACCTTCCTTTTTTTTGACCAAAAAATTTTTCGTCTCAGAATTGATTCGTATGACTCTTTCCCGACTGATTGGACCCCAAGGAACTCAGAAAACGCAGCAAAAGGAGCGTGGGATTAACGGGAGGGAAGATACGAGGAAAAAAGCACCTGCTGAAAAATGTCGAAAATTCAGGTTTTCGTTTTTCGGCTGTAACTTCCGATGCGTTGATCGCAGCGTATTGGGACTGCGCCCAATCGATTTCTCTTGCAAAACGACGTCGAAATAGTGCCTGAAAGAATTGATTCCAGCAATTTTGAAAATGGCGAAGATTTTCGCCAAAAATACAAAGGGGTTAACCTTCCTTTTTTTGTGACCCAAAAATTTTTCGTCTCAGAATTGATTCGGATGACTCTTTTCCGACCAATTGGACCCCAAGGAACTCAGAAAACGCAGCAAAAGGAGCGTGGGATCAACGGGAGAGAAGATACGAGGAAAAAAGCACCTGCTGAAAAATGTCGAAACTTCAGGTTTTCGTTTTTTGGCTGTAACTTTCAATGCGTTGATCGCAGCGTATTGGGACTGCGCCCAATCGATTTCTCTCGCAAGATTACGTCGGAATAGTGCCACAATTAATTTATTTCAGCACTTTTAAAAATCGCGAAAATTTTCGCCAAAAATACAAAGGGGTTAACCTTCCTTTTTTTTTGACCAAAAAATTTTTCGTCTCAGAATTGATTCGTATGAGTCTTTCCCGACTAATTGGACCCCAAGGAACTCAGAAAACGCAGCAAAAGGAGCGTGGGATCAACGGGAGAGAAGATACGAGGAAAAAAGCACCTGCTGAAAAATGTCGAAACTTCAGGTTTTCGTTTTTTGGCTGTAACTTTCGATGCGTATATCGCAGCGTATTGGGACTGCGCCCAATCGATTTCTCTCGCAAAATTACGTCGAAATAGTGCCTGAAAGAATTGATTCCAGCACTTTTGAAAATCGCAAAAATTTTCGCCAAAAATACAAAGGGGTTAACCTTCCTTTTTTTTTGACCAAAAAATTTTTCGTCTCAGAATTGATTCGGATGACTCTTTTCCGACCAATTGGACCCCAAGGAACTCAGAAAACGCAGCAAAAGGAGCGTGGGATTAACGGGAGGGAAGATACGAGGAAAAAAGCACCTGCTGAAAAATGTCGAAAATTCAGGTTTTCGTTTTTCGGCTGTAACTTTTGATGCGTTGATCGCAGCGTATTGGGACTGCGCCCATTCGATTTCTCTCGCAAAATTACGTCGGAATAGTGCCACAAATAATTTATTCCAGCACTTGCGAAAATCGCGAAAATTTTCGCCAAAAATACAAAGGGGTTAACCTTCCTTTTTTTGTGACCCAAAAATTTTTCGTCTCAGAATTGATTCGGATGACTCTTTTCCGACCAATTGGACCCCAAGGAACTCAGAAAACGCAGCAAAAGGAGCGTGGGATCAACGGGAGAGAAGATACGAGGAAAAAAGCACCTGCTGAAAAATGTAGAAAATTCAGGTTTTCGTTTTTTGGCTGTAACTTTCGATGCGTATATCGCAGCGTATTGGGACTGCGCCCATTCGATTTCTCTCGCAAAATTACGTCGGAATAGTGCCACAAATAATTTATTCCAGCACTTGCGAAAATCGCGAAAATTTTCGCCAAAAATACAAAGGGGTTAACCTTCCTTTTTTTTGACCAAAAAATTTTTCGTCTCAGAATTGATTCGTATGACTCTTTCCCGACTGATTGGACCCCAAGGAACTCAGAAAACGCAGCAAAAGGAGCGTGGGATTAACGGGAGGGAAGATACGAGGAAAAAAGCACCTGCTGAAAAATGTCGAAACTTCAGGTTTTCGTTTTTTGGCTGTAACTTTCGATGCGTATATCGCAGCGTATTGGGACTGCGCCCAATCGATTTCTCTCGCGAAATTACGTCGGAATAGTGCCACAATTAATTTATTCCAGCACTTTGAAAAATCGCGAAAATTTTCGCCAAAAATACAAAGGGGTCAACCTTCCTTTTTTTTTGACCAAAAAATTTTTCGTCTCAGAATTGATTCGTATGACTCTTTCCCGACCAATTGGACCCCAAGGAACTCAGAAAACGCAGCAAAAGGAGCGTGGGATCAACGGGAGAGAAGATACGAGGAAAAATGCACCTGCTGAAAAATGTCGAAACTTCAGGTTTTCGTTTTTTGGCTGTAACTTTCGATGCGTATATCGCAGCGTATTGGGATTGCGCCCAATCGATTTCTCTCGCAAAATTACGTCGAAATAGTGCCTAAAAGAATTGATTCCAGCACTTTTGGAAATCGCGAAAATTTTCGCCAAAAATACAAAGGGGTTAACCTTCCTTTTTTTTGACCAAAAAATTTTTCGTTTCAGAATTGATTCGTATGACTCTTTCCCGACTAATTGGACCCCAAGGAACTCAGAAAACGCAGCTAAAGGAGCGTGGGATCAACGGGAGGGAAGATACGAGGAAAAAAGCACCTGCTGAAAAATGTAGAAAATTCAGGTTTTCGTTTTTTGGCTGTAACTTTCGATGCGTTGATCGCAGCGTATTGGGACTGTGCCCTATCGGTTTCTCTCGCGAAATTACGTCGGAATAGTGCCACAATTAATTTATTCCAGCACTTTTGAAAATCGCAAAAATTTTCGCCAAAAATACAAAGGGGTTAACCTTCCTTTTTTTTTGACCAAAAAATTTTTCGTCTCAGAATTGATTCGGATGACTCTTTTCCGACCAATTGGACCCCAAGGAACTCAGAAAACGCAGCAAAAGGAGCGTGGGATTAACGGGAGGGAAGATACGAGGAAAAAAGCACCTGCTGAAAAATGTCGAAAATTCAGGTTTTCGTTTTTCGGCTGTAACTTTTGATGCGTTGATCGCAGCGTATTGGGACTGCGCCCAATCGATTTCTCTTGCAAAACGACGTCAAAATAGTGCCTGAAAGAATTGATTCCAGCAATTTTGAAAATGGCGAAGATTTTCGCCAAAAATACAAAGGGGTTAACCTTCCTTTTTTTGTGACCCAAAAATTTTTCGTCTCAGAATTGATTCGGATGACTCTTTTCCGACCAATTGGACCCCAAGGAACTCAGAAAACGCAGCAAAAGGAGCGTGGGATCAACGGGAGAGAAGATACGAGGAAAAAAGCACCTGCTGAAAAATGTCGAAACTTCAGGTTTTCGTTTTTTGGCTGTAACTTTCGATGCGTATATCGCAGCGTATTGGGACTGCGCCCAATCGATTTCTCTCGCGAAATTACGTCGAAATAGTGCCTGAAAGAATTGATTCCAGCACTTTTGAAAATCGCGAAAATTTTCGCTAAAAATACAAAGGGGTTAACCTTCCTTTTTTTTTGACCAAAAAATTTTTCGTCTCAGAATTGATTCGGATGACTCTTTTCCGACCAATTGGACCCCAAGGAACTCAGAAAACGCAGCAAAAGGAGCGTGGGATTAACGGGAGGGAAGATACGAGGAAAAAAGCACCTGCTGAAAAATGTCGAAAATTCAGGTTTTCGTTTTTCGGCTGTAACTTTTGATGCGTTGATCGCAGCGTATTGGGACTGCGCCCAATCGATTTCTCTTGCAAAACGACGTCAAAATAGTGCCTGAAAGAATTGATTCCAGCAATTTTGAAAATGGCGAAGATTTTCGCCAAAAATACAAAGGGGTTAACCTTCCTTTTTTTGTGACCCAAAAATTTTTCGTCTCAGAATTGATTCGGATGACTCTTTTCCGACCAATTGGACCCCAAGAAACTCAGAAAACGCAGCAAAAGGAGCGTGGGATCAACGGGAGAGAAGATACGAGGAAAAAAGCACCTGCTGAAAAATGTCGAAACTTCAGGTTTTCGTTTTTTGGCTGTAACTTTCGATGCGTATATCGCAGCGTATTGGGACTGCGCCCAATCGATTTCTCTCGCAAAATTACGTCGAAATAGTGCCTGAAAGAATTGATTCCAGCACTTTTGAAAATCGCGAAAATTTTCGCTAAAAATACAAAGGGGTTAACCTTCCTTTTTTTTTGACCAAAAAATTTTTCGTCTCAGAATTGATTCGGATGACTCTTTTCCGACCAATTGGACCCCAAGGAACTCAGAAAACGCAGCAAAAGGAGCGTGGGATTAACGGGAGGGAAGATACGAGGAAAAAAGCACCTGCTGAAAAATGTCGAAAATTCAGGTTTTCGTTTTTCGGCTGTAACTTTCGATGCGTTGATCGCAGCGTATTGGGACTGCGCCCAATCGATTTCTCTCGCAAAATGACGTCGGAATAGTGCCCGAAAGAATTAATTCCAGCACTTTTGGAAAGTGCGAAAATGTTCGCCAAAAATACAAAGGGGTTAACCTTCCTTTTTTTTTGACCAAAAAATTTTTCGTCTCAGAATTGATTCGGATGACTCTTTTCCGACCAATTGGACCCCAAGGAACTCAGAAAACGCAGCAAAAGGAGCGTGGGATTAACGGGAGGGAAGATACGAGGAAAAAAGCACCTGCTGAAAAATGTCGAAAATTCAGGTTTTCGTTTTTCGGCTGTAACTTTCGATGCGTTGATCGCAGCGTATTGGGACTGCGCCCAATCGATTTCTCTCGCAAAATGACGTCGGAATAGTGCCCGAAAGAATTAATTCCAGCACTTTTGGAAAGTGCGAAAATGTTCGCCAAAAATACAAAGGGGTTAACCTTCCTTTTTTTTTGACCAAAAAATTTTTCGTCTCAGAATTGATTCGGATGACTCTTTTCCGACCAATTGGACCCCAAGGAACTCAGAAAACGCAGCAAAAGGAGCGTGGGATTAACGGGAGGGAAGATACGAGGAAAAAAGCACCTGCTGAAAAATGTCGAAAATTCAGGTTTTCGTTTTTCGGCTGTAACTTTTGATGCGTTGATCGCAGCGTATTGGGACTGCGCCCATTCGATTTCTCTCGCAAAATTACGTCGGAATAGTGCCACAAATAATTTATTCCAGCACTTGCGAAAATCGCAAAAATTTTCGCCAAAAATACAAAGGGGTTAACCTTCCTTTTTTTTTGACCAAAAAATTTTTCGACTCAGAATTGATTCGGATGACTCTTTTCCGACCAATTGGACCCCAAGGAACTCAGAAAACGCAGCAAAAGGAGCGTGGGATCAACGGGAGGGAAGATACGAGGAAAAAAGCCCCTGCTGAAAAATGTCGAAAATTCAGGTTTTCGTTTTTTGGCTGTAACTTTCGATGCGTTGATCGCAGCGTATTAGGACTGCGCCCTATCGGTTTCTCTCGCGCAATTACGTCGGAATGGTGCCACAATTAATTTATTCCAGCACTTTTGAAAATCGCGAAAATTTTCGCCAAAAATACAAAGGGGTTGACCTTCCTTTTTTTTTGACCAAAAAATTTTTCGTCTCAGAATTGATTCGGATGACTCTTTTCCGACCAATTGGACCCCAAGGAACTCAGAAAACGCAGCAAAAGGAGCGTGGGATCAACGGGAGAGAAGATACGAGGAAAAAAGCACCTGCTGAAAAATGTCGAAACTTCAGGTTTTCGTTTTTTGGCTGTAACTTTCGATGCGTATATCGCAGCGTATTGGGACTGCGCCCAATCGATTTCTCTCGCAGAATTACGACGAAATAGTGCCTGAAAGAATTGATTCCAGCACTTTTGAGAATCGCGAAAATTTTCGCCAAAAATACAAAGGGGTTAACCTTCCTTTTTTTTTGACCACAAAATTTTTCGTCTCAGAATTGATTCGGATGACTCTTTTCCGACCAATTGGACCCCAAGGAACTCAGAAAACGCAGCTAAAGGAGCGTGGGATCAACGGGAGGGAAGATACGAGGAAAAAAGCACCTGCTGAAAAATGTAGAAAATTCAGGTTTTCGTTTTTTGGCTGTAACTTTCGATGCGTATATCGCAGCGTATTGGGACTGCGCCCAATCGATTTCTCTCGCAAAACTACGTCGAAATAGTGCCTGAAAGAATTGATTCCAGCGCTTTTGAAAATGGCGAAGATTTTCGCCAAAAATACGAAGGGGTTAACCTTCCTTTTTTTGTGACCCAAAAATTTTTCGTCTCAGAATTGACTCGGATGACTCTTTTCCGACCAATTGGACCCCAAGGAACTCAGAAAACGCAGCAAAAGGAGCGTGGGATCAACGGGAGGGAAGATACGAGGAAAAAAGCACCTGCTGAAAAATGTCGAAAATTCAGGTTTTCGTTTATTGGCTGTAACTTTCGATGCGTTGATCGCAGCGTATTGGGACTGCGCCCTATCGGTTTCTCTCGCGCAATTACGTCGGATTAGTGCCACAATTAATTTATTCCAGCACTTTTGAAAATCGCGAAAATTTTCGCCAAAAATACAAAGGGGTTAACCTTCCTTTTTTTTTGACCAAAAAATTTTTCGTTTCAGAATTGATTCGGGTGACTCTTTTCCGACCAATTGGACCCCAAGGAACTCAGAAAACGCAGCAAAAGGAGCGTGGGATCAACGGGAGAGAAGATACGAGGAAAAAAGCACCTGCTTAAAAATGTCGAAAATTCAGGTTTCCGTTTTTTGGCTGTAACTTTCGATGCGTATATCGCAGCGTATTGGGACTGCGCCCAATCGATTTCTCTCGCAAAACTACGTCGAAATAGTGCCTGAAAGAATTGATTCCAGCACTTTTGAAAATGGCGAAGATTTTCGCCAAAAATACAAAGGGGTTAACCTTCCTTTTTTTGTGACCCAAAAATTTTTCGTCTCAGAATTGATTCGGATGACTCTTTTCCGACCAATTGGACCCCAAGGAACTCAGAAAACGCAGCAAAAGGAACGTGGGATTAACGGGAGGGAAGATACGAGGAAAAAAGCACCTGCTGAAAAATGTCGAAAATTCAGGTTTTCGTTTTTCGGCTGTAACTTTCGATGCGTTGATCGCAGCGTATTGGGACTGCGCCCAATCGATTTCTCTCGCAAAATGACGTCGGAATAGTGCCCGAAAGAATTAATTCCAGCACTTTCGGAAAGTGCGAAAATTTTCGCCAAAAATACAAAGGGGTTAACCTTCCTTTTTTTTTGACCAAAAAATTTTTCGTTTCAGAATTGATTCGGGTGACTCTTTTCCGACCAATTGGACCCCAAGGAACTCAGAAAACGCAGCAAAAGGAGCGTGGGATCAACGGGAGAGAAGATACGAGGAAAAAAGCACCTGCTTAAAAATGTCGAAAATTCAGGTTTTCGTTTTTTGGCTGTAACTTTCGATGCGTATATCGCAGCGTATTGGGACTGCGCCCTATCGATTTCTCTCGCAAAACTACGTCGAAATAGTGCCTGAAAGAATTGATTCCAGCACTTTTGAAAATGGCGAAGATTTTCGCCAAAAATACAAAGGGGTTAACCTTCCTTTTTTTGTGACCCAAAAATTTTTCGTCTCAGAATTGATTCGGATGACTCTTTTCCGACCAATTGGACCCCAAGGAACTCAGAAAACGCAGCAAAAGGAGCGTGGGATTAACGGGAGGGAAGATACGAGGAAAAAAGCACCTGCTGAAAAATGTCGAAAATTCAGGTTTTCGTTTTTCGGCTGTAACTTTCGATGCGTTGATCGCAGCGTATTGGGACTGCGCCCAATCGATTTCTCTCGCAAAATTACGTCGGAATAGTGCCCGAAAGAATTAATTCCAGCACTTTTGGAAAGTGCGAAAATTTTCGCCAAAAATACAAAGGGGTTAACCTTCCTTTTTTTTTGACCAAAAAATTTTTCGTTTCAGAATTGATTCGGGTGACTCTTTTCCGACCAATTGGACCCCAAGGAACTCAGAAAACGCAGCAAAAGGAGCGTGGGATCAACGGGAGAGAAGATACGAGGAAAAAAGCACCTGCTTAAAAATGTCGAAAATTCAGGTTTTCGTTTTTTGGCTGTAACTTTCGATGCGTATATCGCAGCGTATTGGGACTGCGCCCTATCGATTTCTCTCGCAAAACTACGTCGAAATAGTGCCTGAAAGAATTGATTCCAGCACTTTTGAAAATGGCGAAGATTTTCGCCAAAAATACAAAGGGGTTAACCTTCCTTTTTTTGTGACCCAAAAATTTTTCGTCTCAGAATTGATTCGGATGACTCTTTTCCGACCAATTGGACCCCAAGGAACTCAGAAAACGCAGCAAAAGGAGCGTGGGATTAACGGGAGGGAAGATACGAGGAAAAAAGCACCTGCTGAAAAATGTCGAAAATTCAGGTTTTCGTTTTTCGGCTGTAACTTTCGATGCGTTGATCGCAGCGTATTGGGACTGCGCCCAATCGATTTCTCTCGCAAAATGACGTCGGAATAGTGCCCGAAAGAATTAATTCCAGCACTTTTGGAAAGTGCGAAAATTTTCGCCAAAAATACAAAGGGGTTAACCTTCCTTTTTTTTTGACCAAAAAATTTTTCGTCTCAGAATTGATTCGGATGACTCTTTTCCGACCAATTGGACCCCAAGGAACTCAGAAAACGCAGCAAAAGGAGCGTGGGATTAACGGGAGGGAAGATACGAGGAAAAAAGCACCTGCTGAAAAATGTCGGAAATTCAGGTTTTCGTTTTTCGGCTGTAACTTTTGATGCGTTGATCGCAGCGTATTGGGACTGCGCCCATTCGATTTCTCTCGCAAAATTACGTCGGAATAGTGCCACAAATAATTTATTCCAGCACTTGCGAAAATCGCGAAAATTTTCGCCAAAATACAAAGGGGTTAACCTTCCTTTTTTTTGACCAAAAAATTTTTCGCCTCAGAATTGATTCGTATGACTCTTTCCCGACTGATTGGACCCCAAGGAACTCAGAAAACGCAGCAAAAGGAGCGTGGGATTAACGGGAGGGAAGATACGAGGAAAAAAGCACCTGCTGAAAAATGTCGAAAATTCAGGTTTTCGTTTTTCGGCTGTAACTTCCGATGCGTTGATCGCAGCGTATTGGGACTGCGCCCAATCGATTTCTCTTGCAAAACGACGTCGAAATAGTGCCTGAAAGAATTGATTCCAGCAATTTTGAAAATTCAGGAATAGTGCCTAAGGGGTTAACCTTCCTTTTTTTGTGACCCAAAAATTTTTCGTCTCAGAATTGATTCGGATGACTCTTTTCCGACCAATTGGACCCCAAGGAACTCAGAAAACGCAGCAAAAGGAGCGTGGGATCAACGGGAGAGAAGATACGAGGAAAAAAGCACCTGCTGAAAAATGTCGAAACTTCAGGTTTTCGTTTTTTGGCTGTAACTTTCGATGCGTTGATCGCAGCGTATTGGGACTGCGCCCAATCGATTTCTCTCGCAAGATTACGTCGGAATGGTGCCACAATTAATTTATTCCAGCACTTTTAAAAATCGCGAAAATTTTCGCCAAAAATACAAAGGGGTTAACCTTCCTTTTTTTTTGACCAAAAAATTTTTCGTCTCAGAATTGATTCGTATGAGTCTTTCCCGACTAATTGGACCCCAAGGAACTCAGAAAACGCAGCGAAAGGAGCGTGGGATCAACGGGAGAGAAGATACGAGGAAAAAAGCACCTGCTGAAAAATGTCGAAACTTCAGGTTTTCGTTTTTTGGCTGTAACTTTCGATGCGTATATCGCAGCGTATTGGGACTGCGCCCAATCGATTTCTCTCGCAAAATTACGTCGAAATAGTGCCTGAAAGAATTGATTCCAGCACTTTTGAAAATCGCGAAAATTTCCGCCAAAAATACAAAGGGGTTAACCTTCCTTTTTTTTTGACCAAAAAATTTTTCGTCTCAGAATTGATTCGGATGACTCTTTTCCGACCAATTGGACCCCAAGGAACTCAGAAAACGCAGCAAAAGGAGCGTGGGATTAACGGGAGGGAAGATACGAGGAAAAAAGCACCTGCTGAAAAATGTCGAAAATTCAGGTTTTCGTTTTTCGGCTGTAACTTCCGATGCGTTGATCGCAGCGTATTGGGACTGCGCCCAATCGATTTCTCTTGCAAAACGACGTCGAAATAGTGCCTGAAAGAATTGATTCCAGCAATTTTGAAAATTCAGGAATAGTGCCTAAGGGGTTAACCTTCCTTTTTTTGTGACCCAAAAATTTTTCGTCTCAGAATTGATTCGGATGACTCTTTTCCGACCAATTGGACCCCAAGGAACTCAGAAAACGCAGCAAAAGGAGCGTGGGATCAACGGGAGAGAAGATACGAGGAAAAAAGCACCTGCTGAAAAATGTCGAAACTTCAGGTTTTCGTTTTTTGGCTGTAACTTTCGATGCGTTGATCGCAGCGTATTGGGACTGCGCCCAATCGATTTCTCTCGCAAGATTACGTCGGAATGGTGCCACAATTAATTTATTCCAGCACTTTTAAAAATCGCGAAAATTTTCGCCAAAAATACAAAGGGGTTAACCTTCCTTTTTTTTTGACCAAAAAATTTTTCGTCTCAGAATTGATTCGTATGAGTCTTTCCCGACTAATTGGACCCCAAGGAACTCAGAAAACGCAGCGAAAGGAGCGTGGGATCAACGGGAGAGAAGATACGAGGAAAAAAGCACCTGCTGAAAAATGTCGAAACTTCAGGTTTTCGTTTTTTGGCTGTAACTTTCGATGCGTATATCGCAGCGTATTGGGACTGCGCCCAATCGATTTCTCTCGCAAAATTACGTCGAAATAGTGCCTGAAAGAATTGATTCCAGCACTTTTGAAAATCGCGAAAATTTCCGCCAAAAATACAAAGGGGTTAACCTTCCTTTTTTTTTGACCAAAAAATTTTTCGTCTCAGAATTGATTCGGATGACTCTTTTCCGACCAATTGGACCCCAAGGAACTCAGAAAACGCAGCAAAAGGAGCGTGGGATTAACGGGAGGGAAGATACGAGGAAAAAAGCACCTGCTGAAAAATGTCGACAAATTCAGGTTTTCGTTTTTCGGCTGTAACTTTCGATGCGTTGATCGCAGCGTATTGGGACTGCGCCCAATCGATTTCTCTTGCAAAACGACGTCGAAATAGTGCCTGAAAGAATTGATTTCAGCAATTTTGAAAATGGCGAAGATTTTCGCCAAAAATACAACGGGGTTAACCTTCCTTTTTTTGTGACCCAAAAATTTTTCGTCTCAGAATTGATTCGGATGACTCTTTTCCGACCAATTGGACCCCAAGGAACTCAGAAAACGCAGCAAAAGGAGCGTGGGATCAACGGGAGAGAAGATACGAGGAAAAAAGCACCTGCTGAAATATGTCGAAACTTCAGGTTTTCGTTTTTTGGCTGTAACTTTCGATGCGTTGATCGCAGCGTATTGGGACTGCGCCCAATCGATTTCTCTCGCAAAATTACGTCGAAATAGTGCCTGAAAGAATTGATTCCAGCACTTTTGAAAATCGCGAAAATTTTCGCCAAAAATACAAAGGGGTTAACCTTCTTTTTTTTTTGACCAAAAAATTTTTCGTCTCAGAATTGATTCGGATGACTCTTTTCCGACCAATTGGACCCCAAGGAACTCAGAAAACGCAGCAAAAGGAGCGTGGGATTAACGGGAGGGAAGATACGAGGAAAAAAGCACCTGCTGAAAAATGTCGGAAATTCAGGTTTTCGTTTTTCGGCTGTAACTTTTGATGCGTTGATCGCAGCGTATTGGGACTGCGCCCATTCGATTTCTCTCGCAAAATTACGTCGGAATAGTGCCACAAATAATTTATTCCAGCACTTGCGAAAATCGCGAAAATTTTCGCCAAAATACAAAGGGGTTAACCTTCCTTTTTTTTGACCAAAAAATTTTTCGCCTCAGAATTGATTCGTATGACTCTTTCCCGACTGATTGGACCCCAAGGAACTCAGAAAACGCAGCAAAAGGAGCGTGGGATTAACGGGAGGGAAGATACGAGGAAAAAAGCACCTGCTGAAAAATGTCGAAAATTCAGGTTTTCGTTTTTCGGCTGTAACTTCCGATGCGTTGATCGCAGCGTATTGGGACTGCGCCCAATCGATTTCTCTTGCAAAACGACGTCGAAATAGTGCCTGAAAGAATTGATTCCAGCAATTTTGAAAATGGCGAAGATTTTCGCCAAAAATACAAAGGGGTTAACCTTCCTTTTTTTGTGACCCAAAAATTTTTCGTCTCAGAATTGATTCGGATGACTCTTTTCCGACCAATTGGACCCCAAGGAACTCAGAAAACGCAGCAAAAGGAGCGTGGGATCAACGGGAGAGAAGATACGAGGAAAAACGCACCTGCTGAAAAATGTCGAAACTTCAGGTTTTCGTTTTTTCGCTGTAACTTTCGATGCGTTGATCGCAGCGTATTGGGACTGCGCCCAATCGATTTCTCTCGCAAGATTACGTCGGAATGGTGCCACAATTAATTTATTCCAGCACTTTTAAAAATCGCGAAAATTTTCGCCAAAAATACAAAGGGGTTAACCTTCCTTTTTTTTTGACCAAAAAATTTTTCGTCTCAGAATTGATTCGTATGAGTCTTTCCCGACTAATTGGACCCCAAGGAACTCAGAAAACGCAGCGAAAGGAGCGTGGGATCAACGGGAGAGAAGATACGAGGAAAAAAGCACCAGCTGAAAAATGTCGAAACTTCAGGTTTTCGTTTTTTGGCTGTAACTTTCGATGCGTATATCGCAGCGTATTGGGACTGCGCCCAATCGATTTCTCTCGCAAAATTACGTCGAAATAGTGCCTGAAAGAATTGATTCCAGCACTTTTGAAAATCGCGAAAATTTCCGCCAAAAATACAAAGGGGTTAACCTTCCTTTTTTTTTGACCAAAAAATTTTTCGTCTCAGAATTGATTCGGATGACTCTTTTCCGACCAATTGGACCCCAAGGAACTCAGAAAACGCAGCAAAAGGAGCGTGGGATTAACTGGAGGGAAGATACGAGGAAAAAAGCACCTGCTGAAAAATGTCGACAAATTCAGGTTTTCGTTTTTCGGCTGTAACTTTCGATGCGTTGATCGCAGCGTATTGGGACTGCGCCCAATCGATTTCTCTTGCAAAACGACGTCGAAATAGTGCCTGAAAGAATTGATTCCAGCAATTTTGAAAATGGCGAAGATTTTCGCCAAAAATACAAAGGGGTTAACCTTCCTTTTTTTGTGACCCAAAAATTTTTCGTCTCAGAATTGATTCGGATGACTCTTTTCCGACCAATTGGACCCCAAGGAACTCAGAAAACGCAGCAAAAGGAGCGTGGGATCAACGGGAGGGAAGATACGAGGAAAAAAGCACCTGCTGAAAAATGTCGAAAATTCAGGTTTTCGTTTTTCGGCTGTAACTTTCGATGCGTTGATCGCAGCGTATTGGGACTGCGCCCAATCGATTTCTCTCGCAAAATGACGTCGGAATAGTGCCCGAAAGAATTAATTCCAGCACTTTTGGAAAGTGCGAAAATTTTCGCCAAAAATACAAAGGGGTTAACCTTCCTTTTTTTTTGACCGAAAAATTTTTCGTCTCAGAATTGATTCGGATGACTCTTTTCCGACCAATTGGACCCCAAGGAACTCAGAAAACGCAGCAAAAGGAGCGTGGGATTAACGGGAGGGAAGATACGAGGAAAAAAGCACCTGCTGAAAAATGTCGAAAATTCAGGTTTTCGTTTTTCGGCTGTAACTTTCGATGCGTTGATCGCAGCGTATTGGGACTGCGCCCAATCGATTTCTCTTGCAAAACGACGTCGAAATAGTGCCTGAAAGAATTGATTCCAGCAATTTTGAAAATGGCGAAGATTTTCGCCAAAAATACAAAGGGGTTAACCTTCCTTTTATTGTGACCCAAAAATTTTTCGTCTCAGAATTGATTCGGATGACTCTTTTCCGACCAATTGGACCCCAAGGAACTCAGAAAACGCAGCAAAAGGAGCGTGGGATCAACGGGAGAGAAGATACGAGGAAAAAAGCACCTGCTGAAAAATGTCGAAACTTCAGGTTTTCGTTTTTTGGCTGTAACTTTCGATGCGTTGATCGCAGCGTATTGGGACTGCGCCCAATCGATTTCTCTCGCAAAATTACGTCAAAATAGTGCCACAATTAATTTATTCCAGCACTTTTAAAAATCGCGAAAATTTTCGCCAAAAATACAAAGGGGTTAACCTTCCTTTTTTTTTGACCAAAAAATTTTTCGTCTCAGAATTGATTCGTATGACTCTTTCCCGACTAATTGGACCCCAAGGAACTCAGAAAACGCAGCAAAAGGAGCGTGGGA
Source organism: Neodiprion fabricii (assembly GCF_021155785.1). Classification (NCBI taxonomy): domain Eukaryota; kingdom Metazoa; phylum Arthropoda; class Insecta; order Hymenoptera; family Diprionidae; genus Neodiprion; species Neodiprion fabricii. Next base: position 283,784 of record NC_060242.1, read on the forward strand.
TCAACGGGAGAGAAGATACGAGGAAAAAAGCACCTGCTGAAAAATGTCGAAACTTCAGGTTTTCGTTTTTTGGCTGTAACTTTCGATGCGTATATCGCAGCGTATTGGGACTGCGCCCAATCGATTTCTCTCGCAAAATTACGTCGAAATAGTGCCTGAAAGAATTGATTCCAGCACTTTTGAAAATCGCGAAAATTTTCGCCAAAAATACAAAGGGGTTAACCTTCCTTTTTTTTTGACCAAAAAATTTTTCGTTTCAGAATTGATTCGGATGACTCTTTTCCGACCAATTGGACCCCAAGGAACTCAGAAAACGCAGCAAAAGGAGCGTGGGATCAACGGGAGGGAAGATACGAGGAAAAAAGCACCTGCTGAAAAATGTCGAAAATTCAGGTTTTCGTTTTTTGGCTGTAACTTTCGATGCGTTGATCGCAGCGTATTGGGACTGCGCCCTATCGGTTTCTCTCGCGCAATTACGTCGGAATAGTGCCACAATCAATTTATTCCAGCACTTTTGAAAATCGCGAAAATTTTCGCCAAAAATACAAAGGGGTTAACCTTCCTTTTTTTTTGACCAAAAAATTTTCCGTTTCAGAATTGATTCGTATGACTCTTTCCCGACTAATTGGACCCCAAGGAACTCAGAAATCGCAGCAAAAGGAGCGTGGGATCAACGGGAGAGAAGATACGAGGAAAAAAGCACCTGCTGAAAAATGTCGAAACTTCAGGTTTTTGTTTTTTGGCTGTAACTTTCGATGCGTTGATCGCAGCGTATTGGGACTGCGCCCAATCGATTTCTCTCGCGAAATTACGTCGGAATAGTGCCACAATTTATTTATTCCAGCACTTTTAAAAATCGCGAAAATTTTCGCCAGAAATACAAAGGGGTTAACCTTCCTTTTTTTTTTACCTAAGAATTTTTCGTCTCAGAATTGATTCGTATGACTCTTTCCCGACCAATTGGACCCCAAGGAACTCAGAAAACGCAGCAAAAGGAGCGTGGGATCAACGGGAGGGAAGATACGAGGAAAAAAGCACCTGCTGAAAAATGTAGAAAATTCAGGTTTTCGTTTTTTGGCTGTAACTTTCGATGCGTTGATCGCAGCGTATTGGGACTGCGCCCAATCGATTTCTCTCGCAAAATGACGTCGGAATAGTGCCCGAAAGAATTAATTCCAGCACTTTTGGAAAGTGCGAAAATTTTCGCCAAAAATACAAAGGGGTTAACCTTCCTTTTTTTTTTACCTAAGAATTTTTCGTCTCAGAATTGATTCGTATGACTCTTTCCCGACCAATTGGACCCCAAGGAACTCAGAAAACGCAGCAAAAGGAGCGTGGGATCAACGGGAGGGAAGATACGAGGAAAAAAGCACCTGCTGAAAAATGTCGAAAATTCAGGTTTTCGTTTTTCGGCTGTAACTTTCGATGCGTTGATCGCAGCGTATTGGGACTGCGCCCAATCGATTTCTCTCGCAAAATGACGTCGGAATAGTGCCCGAAAGAATTAATTCCAGCACTTTTGGAAAGTGCGAAAATTTTCGCCAAAAATACAAAGGGGTTAACCTTCCTTTTTTTTTGACCAAAAAATTTTTCGTCTCAGAATTGATTCGGATGACTCTTTTCCGACCAATTGGACCCCAAGGAACTCAGAAAACGCAGCAAAAGGAGCGTGGGATCAACGGGAGGGAAGATACGAGGAAAAAAGCACCTGCTGAAAAATGTCGAAAATTCAGGTTTTCGTTTTTCGGCTGTAACTTTTGATGCGTTGATCGCAGCGTATTGGGACTGCGCCCATTCGATTTCTCTCGCAAAATTACGTCGGAATAGTGCCACAAATAATTTATTCCAGCACTTTTGAAAATCGCGAAAATTTTCGCCAAAAATACAAAGGGGTTAACCTTCCTTTTTTTTTGACCAAAAAATTTTTCGTCTCAGAATTGATTTGTATGACTCTTTCCCGACCAATTGGACCCCAAGGAACTCAGAAAACGCAGCAAAAGGAGCGTGGGATCAACGGGAGGGAAGATACGAGGAAAAAAGCACCTGCTGAAAAATGTCGAAAATTCAGGTTTTCGTTTTTTGGCTGTAACTTTCGATGCGTTGATCGCAGCGTATTGGGACTGCGCCCTATCGGTTTCTCTCGCGCAATTACGTCGGAATAGTGCCACAATTAATTTATTCCAGCACTTTTGAAAATCGCGAAAATTTTCGCCAAAAATACAAAGGGGTTAACCTTCCTTTTTTTTTGACCAAAAAATTTTTCGTCTCAGAATTGATTTGTATGACTCTTTCCCGACCAATTGGACCCCAAGGAACTCAGAAAACGCAGCAAAAGGAGCGTGGGATCAACGGGAGGGAAGATACGAGGAAAAAAGCACCTGCTGAAAAATGTCGAAAATTCAGGTTTTCGTTTTTTGGCTGTAACTTTCGATGCGTTGATCGCAGCGTATTGGGACTGCGCCCTATCGGTTTCTCTCGCGCAATTACGTCGGAATAGTGCCACAATTAATTTATTCCAGCACTTTTGAAAATCGCGAAAATTTTCGCCAAAAATACAAAGGGGTTAACCTTCCTTTTTTTTTGACCAAAAAATTTTTCGTCTCAGAATTGATTCGGATGACTCTTTTCCGACCAATTGGACCCCAAGGAACTCAGAAAACGCAGCTAAAGGAGCGTGGGATCAACGGGAGGGAAGATACGAGGAAAAAAGCACCTGCTGAAAAATGTAGAAAATTCAGGTTTTCGTTTTTTGGCTGTAACTTTCGATGCGTATATCGCAGCGTATTGGGACTGCGCCCAATCGATTTCTCTCGCAAAACTACGTCGAAATAGTGCCTGAAAGAATTGATTCCAGCGCTTTTGAAAATGGCGAAGATTTTCGCCAAAAATACGAAGGGGTTAACCTTCCTTTTTTTGTGACCCAAAATTTTTCGTCTCAGAATTGACTCGGATGACTCTTTTCCGACCAATTGGACCCCAAGGAACTCAGAAAACGCAGCAAAAGGAGCGTGGGATCAACGGGAGGGAAGATACGAGGAAAAAAGCACCTGCCGAAAAATGTCGAAAATTCAGGTTTTCGTTTATTGGCTGTAACTTTCGATGCGTTGATCGCAGCGTATTGGGACTGCGCCCTATCGGTTTCTCTCGCGCAATTACGTCGGATTAGTGCCACAATTAATTTAATCCAGCACTTTTGAAAATCGCGAAAATTTTCGCCAAAAATACAAAGGGGTTAACCTTCCTTTTTTTTTGACCAAAAAATTTTTCGTTTCAGAATTGATTCGGATGACTCTTTTCCGACCAATTGGACCCCAAGGAACTCAGAAAACGCAGCAAAAAGAGCGTGGGATCAACGGGAGAGAAGATACGAGGAAAAAAGCACCTGCTTAAAAATGTCGAAAATTCAGGTTTTCGTTTTTTGGCTGTAACTTTCGATGCGTATATCGCAGCGTATTGGGACTGCGCCCAATCGATTTCTCTCGCAAAACTACGTCGAAATAGTGCCTGAAAGAATTGATTCCAGCACTTTTGAAAATGGCGAAGATTTTCGCCAAAAATACAAAGGGGTTAACCTTCCTTTTTTTGTGACCCAAAAATTTTTCGTCTCAGAATTGATTCGGATGACTCTCTTCCGACCAATTGGACCCCAAGGAACTCAGAAAACGCAGCAAAAGGAGCGTGGGATCAACGGGAGAGAAGATACGAGGAAAAAAGCACCTGCTGAAAAATGTCGAAAATTCAGGTTTTCGTTTTTCGGCTGTAACTTTCGATGCGTATATCGCAGCGTATTGTGACTGCGCCCATTCGATTTCTCTCGCAAAATTACGTCGGAATAGTGCCACAAATCATTTATTCCAGCACTTTTGAAAATCGCGAAAATTTTCGCCAAAAATGCAAAGGGCCTTACTTTTTTTTCATTTTTCGGCGAAAATTTTTTGGTCTCAGATTCGATTTGCGTCGACCTTTCCTGACTAATCGGACCCCCAGGAACTCAGAAAACGCAGCGAAATCGGCCTGGGATCAACAGTAAAGAAGTTACGATGGAAAAAGCACCAGCTGAAAAATGTCGAAAACTCAGGTTCTCGTTTTTCGGCTCCAACTCTTCATACGTTGCTCGCAGCGTATTGGGACTGCGCTTAATCGTTTTCCCTCGCAAAATCACGTCGGAAAAGTGAATCAAGGAATTTATTTCAGCACTTTTCAAAATCCCGAAAATTTTCACCAAAAATGCAAAGGGCCTTACTTTTTTTTCATTTTTCGGCGAAAAATGTTTGGTCTCAGATTCGATCTGTATGACGCTTTCCTGAGTAATTGAAACCCCAGGAACTCAGAAAACGCAGCGAAAAGAGCGTAGGACCAACGGGAGAGGAATGGCGAATAAAATTCTTCTTTTTTTGGCTGCAACTTTTCATCAGTTTTTCCCAGCGTATCGGGACTGCGCCTAATCGATTTTTCTCGCACAATTACGGCGGAATAGTACCACAAACAATTTATTCCAGGTCTTTTCAAAATCGCGAAATTTGTCGCCAAAGATACGTAAAGCCTAACTTTTTTGCCTATTTTTTTTTAATGGATACTGTATAACGAGACACAGTTTTTGGTATTTGTGTTCTGGCTTGTAGAGCAGACGAGCATTGATCAAGCTGAAATTTTACCAACTTCAATAAATCTATTCATTGGTGTTTTAAATTAGTGCATGTAAGCGTGTATTTATTATATCAGTATGCTCATCAACGACGACGCAAAATTGAAGTAACTGCGAGAGAAAGTAATTTTCGAGTCAAACGGCGCGAAACCACGTAAATCGGCAGAGATCCGAAAGAATTTAATATGGAAAAACATTTTCCATCCAGTATTTTGTCACATATAGTTGCTTGAATCGTATACGGTGTCAAATCATCCGCTGTGCAAATCAAATGCTATAGATATATCATAATCATCTGTGATCCGATACTAACACATCTAACCGCTACCCTAAAAAACATCGAACGCGTCAAAATCATTGTAGTATATTTCAATAAAGTCTATAATGATTCTGAAGAAGACAAACTGGTCCTATTTATTTCAATGAAGTATGAGACATGAAGAGGGTCATCACTTTAATGCTTAATCTTTATTAAGGGTACAAAATAGGTATAAAAATACGATATCATATGATAATTGACAATTACAATACTTCTGTTATTCAATTTTCTTCGTAGTTTCTGTTTTAGATTATTTTCAATAATGCTGTCATATGTATAGTTATATAGTAGTAAAGAAGTCAAGTCAGCGGAGTTTTTGTGCTAAATAGAATTATAAGATATTTGATATAGATCTTAGTTTGCAGCGTATTTTATAAATACATGTACGCCAAGTGCCTATGTTATTATCGAAAAGAACAATTATTACATTATACACACTAGATTACTTAATTTATTTCGCTTGTAACGATAATTCGCCATCATATATACGCCCACGCATTTAATTTGATTTTCCATTGAATACTACAATTTTTCCAAGCCTTATTGCGTATGGACTTAAGGTTAATATACAATATTGGTATTCGATTCAAGGCACTTTTATAATTGTGGACTGAATAGAAGAAAAGAAAAAAATTACTGTAACAATAATGACCGACAATGTCACATGTAACACGCCTGTCACACGAGCGGTACTGCTTTACGAATATAACGTATAATCATTTGTATGGAAATTAAATTCTAATTGCGCATCGCATTACGAATATTTTTCCATTGTGCCTAACGAGCCTTTTCTTGACTCAATTACTTTGGAAAGTTCACGTTAATCAGGTCGAGAATGATTGATTGCAACAGAATACCCGTACACCGTCTATTATTATAAATAAACCTGACTGTGATATTATTAATAGAATGATTTTTGCTATCAGGTTTACAGATATTATATTTTAATATTGCTCATCGTTTGTACGGATCAGATAGTGAGAGTTTGATGAATAATCATTGAATTATTGGTCAAGTAAATCTCACCGTGATTTGATCCGAAATAGAATATGCGTACACTGCGTGTTTATTTACCATACGCCTCCGCAATTAAAATAGCCAATTTACGGGGATACGTATATACTGAAAAATAAGACCTCAACTGAACCCCAATTAATGAGAGTGAGGTACCTCTGTTATAAAAAAAACAAAGTCGATAATAGTTTCCTTTTCTTGGCTATTTTTTCAAAATAATATTAACGCACCGTAAATCAGCAAAATTTCATTTATAATATATTTCAAATGAAATTTATTAAATAATTTTCGTGACAGTTTACGCGAACAATGCACTTGCTTTCATAATTACAGTTATTAATTTTTTTCCTTCGATTCTAACCATAATAACATGTAAAAAAAAATAGAAAGATATTATCTAGGAGGTAGGCTTACCTCAAGCGGAAGACCATTGTGAGCTTTTATACCAATCACTGGCATCATATTTGAGAAGAAAAGTTAAGTTGGTGTAATTTTTTCGATTCATGTTCGTAACTTACTTATAACGTACTTATTAGATGAGGTGACTGTACATACATTATAATCCATCAGCAAAAATTTTAAAGGATACAAACTTCTACATAGATGAATGATAATTGTAAAAAAACAAATAATTCACTTCTTCTTTCATTGTGTTATCACATGATCGTCAAATTTCACATGTGAAGATGTTTTTGTGCGAATTCATCGCTCGTTATACTCATTGTGAGCTTCAATAACTGAAATCGCGTTGCTTCCACCACAATGTATTTTGTAACTCATATATTTGATTTCATTATGATGAACATTCCTTGAAAAAAGTATAAATACGATGCGAGATACATGAAATTCGGTTTTCACATCACCTTATTCACGAAACTTTATAATACATTATTATTATATTTACGACTTTCAAAGAGTTATTTTGATTCGTTCTATTGTGTTTCTGATAGTGTTTTTTTCTTTAATTATTTTTATTCTTAGTGTGCTCATAACTGTGCTTAGTATGATTATCATCATTTTTATTACCATGATGACTATGAATATTATTACTAATAGTTCAGTTACCATTGTTGTTGTTATTTTTGCGTTCATTAGCTTTATTTTTATCAAACGTATGAACGTAATTTGGTTGTTTTCATTTCATTATTTCATTTTCATCATTACCGGTAAGAATTTAGGTTATATTAGTGATTATTCAATGTCCCCCCTCCCCCTCTCCTCTTTCACTAAATCATTTAACCAATGGAAAACGCCAAGTATAATCAATGTAACAAGAAGTATATTGCTGTTATTTACTTTTGATGTACGGTAATAACTGGCAAAGCTTTGATCCCAATATCACTATCAGCATCGCTTTGTAAAAAATTATTCTTTATCTTGTTGCTGCTGCTTGCTACAAGCAGGACTGTACTCTGTTTTCCGTTTTGTAGCAGATTGAACGATTGAGGATGCCCATTCAGGAGCTTAACAACGTTTCCACTTTTTGGTAACGCAATGTTATCAGTAGATTTCTGCTGTAGGTTTATTCTCTGTGTCAAAAAACTTATCAGTCCTTTATTTTCTATTGTAATATTATTCGATTGATTGGTTTGTAAATAAATACGAGGAGAGGAGTTATGCGAGTTATGCGCATGATTTGCCTCAGCTTCATAATTTGTCATTGGATATTGAACTATGTGCTCGACCGCAACGTTAGCTCGTGAACTTTGATGTTTAAGCGTAGGAGATTGTTCTTGAAGGATGAATTGGTTAGAGTATTGCGTTTTCGTTCTTTCACGTTCTTCGACCCCTGCGGCTTCACCATCTTCTTCTGCAACTTCTGTTTCACCTAAAATATATACACCTTGATTCTCTCTCAATGTAGTATCCCTGTCAGAATGTGATGAATTATTGTCTTGAGAAAGTTCGCCGTCTCTATCATTGCCAATTAAGAGACGTTGGTTTTCTTCCTCGCAGTTAATCATTTCTTCGGACTGCAGAGGATCTACAATATCCAATTGTGATGATTCGCCATTTTCTACGGCAACACGCATTTCGTCGTATCCCCCAATACTCGGATCTTCATCAACCTGTTCAGGTATTTCCACAGATTCCTCGTATTCAATTTCGTTTTCCAAACTCAAATTATCTTCAAAGTAATGCACGCACGTTTCCTCCTGTTGGTCATGTAAATTGTAGCAGTCTTCATCAGGATTTAAAACACTTGCGTCGTGTTCATAAGCCATGGTATTATCACCGCATCCCGTCACGTCAATCCCCTCAACATATTCAATCAAATCAGTGTTTGTTTTATTTGAATTTTCGTTGTATAAAACTTCTGACCGAGTATCAAAGCTATCGTCAAACGTTGCTTCCCCAGTTTTCACAACTCTTACGTCATCTACGTCATTATCCCCTTTAGTACCGACACTGATACACCGATCATCCATAGTCACATCATCTTTAGCTATCTCCTCATTGTATTTCAGAGTTTCCAATACGTTCTCAACCTTTACAAATTCAAGATTATTTACACCTATTTCAGTCTTGATGTCATCAGTCTTGTCTTCTTGAGAATCGTGAAAATATTCATAATTTCTGTAACGATCTGCTTTCACTTTAGTGTCACCTACTGCTACCACATTTTCATTATCCCAAAATTCGTTGCAACTGGTTTCACTGTCTTTATCTAATGCTTCATAATTGGTTTCCAATCCTGCGCCAATTTGAAGATTCACTTCAGGCTCATTGACATCCTGGTTTTGAAATTGTATGATAGCCTTTGGCGCCGTAACGTCCTCGTCAACCATGCTTTCGGAATTGATAGTCTCTGATCTTCTCTTAGGATTCGTTCGTACTTTTTGAAAGTCTTCCTCCGAAAGATGTAATAATTCTCCAGTTGTTGTCAGCACTTTACCGTGGCGTGTTTTCAAGTGACGTTTGTACGTGTTTCTTGTTTTAAACCTATTTTTTGAGCAAAAAGTTAAAATACCATAAAATCGAATCACATTTCAACTGTTTATTCTGTATTTGTTACAGATGATGGTAATTACGACTGTAATTAAAACCAACAACCACACAGAAACAAAGTCCTCTCATACCTTTGTCCGCAATCCTCACAGCCGAAAGGTGCTTCTCCGGTGTGTCGCCGTCTGTGTTCCCTGAAGTGAGAAGGATGCCTGAACTTTTTTCCACAATCTGCACACGTGAAACGTGTCTGGTTCTGATGAATCAACATATGATACTTCAGGCTGTGCCTTCTTGTAAATACAGCCCTGCATATGCGACATTCGTATGGCTTAATACCGGCGTGACTACGATAGTGAGACACGAGTGTTGTAGGTGCTGTGAAAGTTCGTGGTGGATCGCATATACGACACTGCAGGTTCCCTCCCGCTGGATTCCCCTTGCGTTTTATGCGATCCATTAGCGCCAAAGCCATTTCTCGCTCTTCTTTGCTTGTTCCTATAAACTTTGCCTTCCCTTTTGGCTTCGAAGGGACTGACATCTCCATATTTCTATCGTTCGGATCCTCAGACCAAGTTACAGACTCTAAAAATATTTATTGATTCAAGTTTATTACTGTAATAAGTACAATAAGAGCCATGAAATGCATCTATCTTCAATTGAATTAGAATTTCACTTTTCAACGGTTATGCAACTTAGTATGATTTTATCCACAAGATTGCTAGTTTGAAAACCTTATCATAGGTTGTGTCCAGGAAACCTAACCTGTCAGACTGACAAAATGGTCAGAATGTTTTTAGAAAGTAACAGAGACTTTGAAGTTGAACAACTGTATAATAGGAAAAAACACAATTTTCACAATCTAGATGAACCTCAAAGAGGTTGGATGGTTTTATATGTGGAATAAATTGTATATCGACCAGTATGAATAAATGGAGCATGTCATCTTCATAATTTTGTAAAGTTTACCAGAGTCAAGTTATTGTAATAATAAATGTAACATGTAGCTGTATGGGCGACAAAATGTATTAGTACTATATGTATGAATTGTGTAAATCAGGATAAATTTAACCAGAAATACATGCTTATGGAAGCGAGAGATAAGATGATAAACAGACTGATTATTCACTAGGTGGATAACAATTTTACCATACCTGGTACATAAATCGACTCTGATTCATCCTGATCAGCAGGTACGGAAATATCCTGAGCTATGTAAGGCAGCTCTTTCATGTGAACTCCGTCACTTTCAACCACCATTAGCATAATCTAAAAATAAAATGGTTCGGTGTTACGTAACGTAAATGAAAATCATAATGGTAATAAGAATAGAGCAACCATGAATTTGAACAATTCCTTCTATTACATAGTGAATTACACACTCGACTTTCCACTGTAAAATATCTAAAAAAAAAAATTAATGGAATGACTAATTGGTCATTTCAGAGGGAAAAAAATTTCGAGTCAGATCCAACTCCAGAAATACTTACAACCATAATATCGAACAGAGTACTACATGGGAAACAAATTCAAACACAGATTAATTCCAATAAGTAGGATAAATAGACTAGAAAGAATATACTTTTTTTTGGCAATTGAAGCTATTGCGTGAAACTAAAAATTAGTAATGAAGTTGAAATTTTTTCGATTAACGCTAAATTTAAACTGTTTACGGTATAAAACATACATTTTCACCCATGGCTTGGTTGACCATAATTTCGTTCAAATCGGGGGTGGTTTTTTCGTCATTGTTGTCAACTTTAACATGCTCATAGTAACTGTGATCACCAAGAACCTGAAAACCCGAAATGTCTTGTGGCTCCTTTTTGACCTCAGCCTTGTGTTCCTCAGTAATTTTGTTCATCTTAGCCAATGTCTTCTGTTTTTCAAATTCAACGAAACTCATTTCATTTGAAAGTATTTTGCGCAAATAATTGGTCGACTTTTCAGACTTAGACTCCTTGTTCTCTTTGTTTAAAACCTCAACTGGTTTTTTCTGTTGATTTGCCCTCATCTTTTTGGTCGCAGGACTCGACTTGGGACTTCGCTGTTTGACCGCTATCGCCGTGAAAGTAGAATCTGAAAATAACGTGCTATCATCAAGCTACGCAAATTTCTTTCATTCCTCTCTCATGAGCATTGTTCTCTGTCAATATAACAAATAAACATCAAGAAACTCACATGCATCCTTATCCCTTTTGAGGTAATCCAAGTGATCGGCAAGATGAGCCTTAATAGACATTCTGGCTCTGCCCTCGCTGGCAAAGCTTGTATACCTTTGCCCGCATCCAGGTACGAGAGCGCAAGTGTAAGAATACTGCCGCTTCAACTCATCGCTATTAAAAACAGAAAACTGTTTTACCAGCTGAGTAGCTGGCATTGCCAATAATTGGGACGTAGTGAAGGATGGCTCTTGTTGACATTTTCGTTTAACGGACACCCTCTTTGACTGAGATTTCAAAGGGACATTAGATTCCGTCCATTTTTTTTCCGAGTGTAAGGTCTGTGATGCAACTTCTGCCAGCATATCCAACAGCGCGCCAGGACTGTCCCTTCCCACGCCATCTGTTTGTTACAAATCGAATAAAGATCAACAAAGATGCATGTTCAAAAACTGGGTTCTAGAACGAATCCAAATACAAATCGATATAACAATCAATTTTGAAATCAAGACTCTATTACTGAACTTTTATACTTGTTTAACAGAATATTATATTCATATTTGTATAAGGTAGAAAGTATTTACAGAAATTGTGTATCTCACAAGCTTTCTACTTATTTTGTTTGAATGATACATCAACATTTTCTGATCCCACATGATAATTTCTTGAAATAACATATTTCGTAGTGGCAAAATATTTCTACATTGTAGATGATGGGTAAGATTGCAATAAAAATTAGTTATTCACAGTAAGAATTATCTTTCAATAACTGTATCGAAAAAAAATTGACCAAATAAGTACAATGAGTTTAGCTGAAGCCTTTTTATAACTACACCTTCTCTGCCCTGAGGGAGGAGGTCCACGAATATTATAATGTATATAGGTTGACGTAAACTATCTCAATGTTCGTCAGAAATTGAGTTGAATATTTTTATCGGCTAGATTGCTATGTTAATATTACTCGTGGTGTAGTCGTTGGCAAATCGAGTGAGGGGAATGAAAATCGAATTAAAAAAAAAAATAATAATAATAGTACTAATGTTTATAAGAAGGTGACATTGATCTGACTGTAATGATTTTAGATTACTTAGAAATTTCAAATTAATACATCACAAGTTGTATTGGGGTAATAAAAAAAAATTAAATATCGACAAGTACTTAAGAACGATAACATTACACTTGTTGCTTGGATAGCATTTTCGCGGTATTTGCCCGCTTTCTGAACAAAGCAAGGTGATGCTAACTAACGACAGTGATTATTAGGCTTTTCGGTTATTTTTTTTCTTCAAAAAATACCTCTCACGGACGGTAGGAAGATGGACATGCATATGAAAATATAAGCCAACAGACAATAAATATAATATCATAATTACACATCGTGACGGTGAGGTTCGCATATGCAACGAGAAACGTCAAAACATTGTACGCCTCTATGTATGGGTGTGTGTTACAAATGCGTGCGCAGCCGACACGAATATACGTATCAGCTACTTACACTAAACGAAATACGTTGCGTATGGTACATGACATGCGCACGTAGGTGTGCGGATGAGTGAGCACACTGTTGAGCATAGCTCCTGCAAGGCAGATTAGTGACGTCACAACGACAGTGATTTTACTTGTCAAATGACAATCGGAGGTCCATCCGTCAGAGTGATATTTTGGCATCGCCCATCGTTTCAACGTGAAATTTAGGCTAAAAGTTCACATTTCAAGCAAAAATATTCACCCGATATTCGACGATCGAGTATCGGACGCTGTCTTGTTGCTACTTAGCCTTATATGAGTGAAAAGTCAACGAAAAATACGACAACGCCGCGCCAAAGCGGCGTCAAACTAGCAGACGCCATCGGGACGCACAGCAGACGGATTTTAGAGCTTGTTTTCATAGCGGAACCTTTGAAATATCAATAGTTTTTTAACCCGTTATTTGTTCTAAACATAAATTACTCATTCTAGATAAAAGTACAACTTACGTTCTGTTCCGCTGTAATAGTTGTACACTCGTTTCAAGCTTGTTTTTGTATTCATTGTGACCGTTCACTTTCGCGGCGTATCCGCATTCCACTGCCTTCTGGTCGTCTCCAACTCTCCACTCCACCGTTTTCTATTGTTTATCACCAAAACTTCAACTTTGCAGGGCTGACAACCGTCCCGAGCCCGTTAGGTGCGTCTCGGGCCGTGTTCGTAAATTGACTGACAGTACTGAAAATTCCCTAGGACAGAATCAGAGCTATTTACGAGCTTGGAAGCGCAAAAGAGATGAAAGATTGCTGACAGTACTGTCAGTCAATTTTCGAACACGGCCTCGATCAGCCCCCTGACACACGCTGCTTAAAAGTGGTTCGCAAAATGTCCCTCGATTCTGCCGCCAGTTTCGACCACTAGTGAGGCTAGTAGTCAGCGATAGCAGCGAGCGTGTCAGAAGTCTACTAGCGCTACGTAGAGGAACTAAAAAACGGGAACAAGACGCGTAAAATTTTTTAGCATAGGAGCAGTGGTGAGTGTCAGGGGGCTGGTCCCGATCCTTGATGTCCCCTAGGGTCTAGTTTCACGATTCTGTCCATCTCTACTCTGTCTGATACCGCTAACCGCTTGCGGCGTACCATCAACTTTTCGCATTGTGGCACATATCCTTGAATTAAGGATCATAGCCACAAAGGAAAAAATTTTTACTATTGCTGGAACACAAGGTGCATAAAGAATCTTCGCCCTCCACTGTCCGCCTTCATTCATACGACTGGTTTTTAACCTACCGAAAAAATTTTCACTCGTACGTATGTAAAAATGGATTGACATTTTATAGGTGCGGAAATATGAGACTCTCCTCAAGCCTATGGGCTCAACACCTAGGGCGAATGATAAAAAGGCATTGGTACATTCAAGGAAATCGCCCAATTATTCAAACTGCCACAGAAAGTTACCTCAAATCACAGAACATAGAAATCGTTGAACCAGAAATTTTGTTAGTAAAGCAATTGCCAGAGAGGTAAGTGAGTATTCGACTAATTCAAACGCATCAGCTGTTTACGTTGGTCGTAAAAAAAAATGAGCTAATTCCATTATCTTATTACACATTTAGATTGAAACTGAACGAACCGCTGATACCGCTACCACTACCTAAAGATAAAACTCATCCAAACTGGAAAGACAAACCCTGTCTGTCTTATCGTGATCATAATGTGTTACTCGAAGGTGTAGAACAGGCTAAAGTGTTGACTAAAACTGTTGAGATCGTCGACGGGCTACCAGAATCAGTGAATAATCTAATAACTGAGCATGATGAGCGTGTTGAAGAATTGGTGCTAAGGTAAAAAAATTTTCTATCACTTTCATGCACAATAATTTAAATGTGCTACATTCGTAGGACAGTGTACAATTCAACTATATACGACGCATATCAAGAACGTCTTCCTAAACCAAAAGATCCCGAAAGACCAGGATTTATGTTCCCAAGACCATATGGGATTTCTGCCATAAGAAAAGCGTGAGTATTGCTGTGTTTGCCAATTTTGTTGCCGCTACTGATAAAACTGTGTGCTGTATTAATTCCAGACGAAACTTATCGCAAAAGCTACTCCAACTATGCGAATCTTTGAGCGGTCCTCAAGTGGCATTTGAAAGAAATCTGATATACAATGGTGTTGTTAGTCTACCAATTGGTATGTGTCACTGTTGAGTAAAAAAGGGAAATCAGCCTATTGTAAATATACATATTATAAGTGAATAGGATTCAAATTATCATCAGCATATTCTCAATTTGTAGAAAAAGATGAGAAGCAGTTACAATTTGAGCTGAGAGCAGATATGCTTGTGACTTCTACAAGTCCTTTGAAACCTATGGCAAGTAAAGGTGAAGGGAATGACATTCAGTTGCCGAACCTTCATCCCATTGATTCCACAATCACTTTGGAGAAAGAAAATATCTACACCCTTCGGAACTTCTATCGTAAGTTATGTAATAACTAAAAACATTCAGTTTTTATCTTTGCAACAGCATCCATAACTTTAATTGCTCATTCATTTTCACAGCTATCATGAAAAACTCTCAGTGGATGAACGTGCACACAATTTTCGCACATTTTAATCCACGAGAGGTGAAAAATATTTATGAAACTCCCGTTACTGAGTCGCAAATTCTTGGACGTTCGCTACTCAAGTCATTCGCAGTAGGCGCAGCATGTGCAAGACAACGCTTTGGAAATGAAGTTCTAAGCCTACCAGAGCCTGTGACTGTCCAATGCATACAATCGGATGGAAAGATGTTTCACTTCTCAGTTTTGCAACTTAATACATTAGACTTGAATGGATCTGGTGGTGAAAGAAATATATGGTGGTCAGCTCCGAATATAAATCTCTATGAGAAAGCTGGTTATGAAGGCGGGATACCAACAGTCCAGAATTATAATCCCGAAGTATTCAGGAGAATATTTGCATTTTATAATAACAACTGAATTTTATTGTAACTTGTAATATTCGGTGAAAGTAACAGTGTCCTGTGCTACTGCTATAAGACAGAACTGTCCCTTTTACCAAATCACCCGAATTTATAGCTTGTATATAGTGTCATTTACTTAATATAAAAACAAAAATAACACAAGACGATTTGAATTCTCATTCAAATAATACATTGCCATTATACTTTACTCACAACAGCACCTCATCGCTTTCATGGAATTTACCATTGAGATAAAAACTGTTTTACAGTCGATCTAGACGCTTATTACATGTTCGAGATACATATCTGATGTAGTGGCTTTTCTAACATAGCAAATTGGTTATTGAATAGAAGCTAGTTGTATGTACATAAAATTTAAATACTTGGATATCGATTGGTACACATTTACAAGTGTCAATGATTATGATGTGCGAATCACTTTCTAAAGAATTTCAAATAAACGACAGCAGCAAGAATTCCAACTTCGAGGATGATGATCAATACTAAAATAAATTTATTCGTTAAAACTCTTCTTGTCATTGTTCGAAGAACTTTTTGCGTTTTGGTTAGCTCTTGATCAGTTTGTGATAAGCGCCTTTTAGCCCTCAGTAACGTCTCTCGCTGTTCTCCTAATTCTGCCACTACTTCTGTTCCAACTTGTTCAGTTTCTGCTGCAATGCGTTGCGATCGTGCAACCGAAGATGCAGAACGCTCCAGGGTTGCTCGGCTCTCCAAAAGTGTCTGCCGATGTTGGGCTTCCCAATCGGTGGCAGAATTCATTTTATATATTTAAAAAAAATTGTTTTAACAAGATAAATATGAGTTGAAAGCGAAACAACAATTGCTTCTACGCGAGCCAATTCCTACTTTAAGCCCAATTTTCGGATTTGGTCATGATCTCCATAAACTCAGCTTCGTCAACTGTAATCACATACGAAATAAAGTGTAATTAAGTTCCTGTAACTTAATCGACAAATTGATGAATTTTTTTGAGGTATCAAAAATACTTGTTGTAATGTCAAGTTACTTAAACCGTCAAGATCAGTGTCAAACTCTTCAATCATAGATTGCATTTCATCGTCCGTTAATCCACTTCCAGTTCTCTGATTTACTTCTTGTAAATTTTTTAAACTTATTTTATTCGAATTTGTATCAGCAGTGAAGAGCGTAAACGCGTACTTTAGTTCATCCAAAGGATTTCTCTTAGCCATTTTATCTGATACTGTGCAGACGTTAATAATGAAGTTTTACAAGAGATGCAGCCAAATTTGAATATGCGTGCAAAAAATTTGCGTTAAAATGAAGTTACTCTGCTGACACATGTCGCACATTTCTAGACATACTTATGTAGTAGAAATCTTCATAGCCAATTTTATTCCCATGTGGCGGATCGTAAGTTCGCATAATTGACAAAATTTGTGCTTTTTTAGCTTCCAAGCCCAGGGCTCGAGTGGCAGCCTTCATCTCGTAATAATCAATGAACCCATCCTTATCAGTATCCAACAAATCAAAAGCTTCTTTAATGTGAATTTTTTCATCCTCAGAAAGCTGCCGTATCTTTTTACTGGCTGCGTTCGTTGGATTCTGGATTGCATTTTATATGTGATTACATTATTAGATCTGTCCGACATCCGCTAGCAATATCTGACAAATTTGATAGGGATAAAGAAAAAAATGGAGACAAAAGAAGTTAACGTGTCGCGCAGTCGAGAGATACAAAATTGTACTTATTCCAGTTTCGAAATGAATTATCAGACCGATACATCACTAATAACTTACCATTTATACGCGATTCATACGAATACACAACTTAAAAGTTTGAATAACAAACTCTCGTAGGTACTTGGAAGGAACGCACTGACACTTTTGACGTTTCCTTGCAGGTTATGTTATTAGTTGGAGAAGTTTTCGTTTGGAGCGCAAATGTCCCGACATTTAGCCATCATCAATGATTTCGGTCTATAGCACGGTCTTATAGACAGGTCTGCGCACTCCAAGCCCCTTCCTATATAACGCAGCGTGACCGTCTTGAAGCCTGTGCTTCTCAATTTGTGTACCAAAGACCGGAGCGCTGCAATCTCCGAGGCCGGTGTATGCGTACTAAGTAGGCCTCTCCCTCACTAGCGGTAGAGGCGAAAATTCACAACATCGGCTTCATTTTCGAGCACGGTTTTACAGCCGGAGTGTCCAGACCTGTCTATGAGACCGTGGTCTATAGTAAATAGAATATGATCCACTCACGGATTGTTCCGCCATTCAACAACTTATTTCAAAGTGTTTCAAAGCCTATCGGAATTTATTTCGATGAAATGAATTTTATGCGTCGTAAAAGTTCTAGTGTGTAGCATTACTACCACCATACGAAAATTGCGGGAGATTCAAATTGGTATTTCCCGGTTTCAAACATTCTTCAGTCAATCTAACTTGTAACAGTAACTTCTGTGAAAATGATGCATTTCGATAAACACTGAATACGTTGAGTAATAGATTGTATGTATGTACATAGCTATCCTGCCAAGAGATCATTCATAGGATTGCTTTGTATTCCGGCTTATATAAGTATATGTATATGCAGAGTGAATTCGTAACTGATACACTAATCTTCGCACTAAGTGAGAACCGATCAAAGTTGTGTAAAACACACCTCTCTTAATATCAAACTTATACATTCATCTCCTCTACATGCAATGTGTGCCAATGTCAACCGAATCTTGCGTTTTGTGACCTCAAATGTGATCTAGCAACAGTTTTCAAATACCACACCATCGACTTTTCAGTCAGATATCACAGATTCTTGCATATTACTTAATGAACATTTTACCTGTGCCAACTTTTCTTTTGACTGCATACTTATGTTGTTATTTCTTAGGAAACACAATGTAGTTCTGCATCCCTTTTTTGCTTGCCTTAACTTGGATCAGATTCTTACAATAAATAAATAAATAAATAAACAAAACAGAAAATTACATGTGAGAATGTACTTTGTGATTCCTGCAACATTTATAATTCATTTGCGATTGGAACGTAAATAAAGGTGAGCATCTATACAGATCAAGGAAAAAATATCTATTTGGATGTGATAGTTGAACTATGATTTGGATATTAGGCAGGTTTTCACAATAAAAATACCATTACTAAAAAAAAATATTGGCCAGAGGCAATTTTCCAGAAATTTCCAAGTTCTGCTCTTCTAATGAATCTAAATCAAATATATGGCCAGCTTATCACTGGAAATCATTTATGTATGGGTTGTACTTTGTTTATGCTCAAGTTGTCTCCACTATTCAATTACTATTATTATCAATTCCTATGTGACAAAATTAAACTTACTTACTAAAAAGAGATAAAGTAAAATAGTTTCACAGAGAAAATATGCAGGTAATTTGTAAACAAAAAGAGATGGATGATTAAAAGCAAATGCAGTCACAATCAAGTTACAACATATACATATAGGTATGATCGAATGTATATGTGTATAGTAAGTAAACAAATTTTATATCACATCATTCCAAAATTGCAATGTTGTGATCGACGTGTTTGTGGGGAAAAAAAAACAAGCATACTATTTGCTCGTATAATATAATACTTTCATTTATGAGAAACCTATCGGATTGTTTTAAATCGTAATAAGAAGTGGAAATTAAAATAAAAAATCATATAATTGTATAAGTAGGGTATTGAGCTACTAAGGAATTATAGTATACAGGCAATACTAATTATATAATGGCATCGTTCAAGTATCAAGTGTAGTAGTAGTAATAGTAGTAGTAGTGGTAGTAGTAAGATTAATAATAATAATAATAACAATAATAACAACAATAATAATAGCAGTTGACATTTCTATTTCTAATGCGTAGTATATCATCGATACCCAATTATTGGGTAATCGATATAACGTTTGTGAAACATGTAAAGAAAAAAAAAAAAAGAAAAGTATGAACAAATTTACTTGAAGGCTCTTCGCCAGGCGTAAACTTGAACACTGCCATGGTCTCTAATAATCTGAAATTTGTCATCAATACTTTTTATTATCCAAGTATATGTATGCAGTCTAGTATGGTTCAGTGTAGTAGCGATATAATCATAGAGTCAAATACATTTAAGATAATCTATTTACAATTCAAGCCATATTATATTTATAATTGTAGTATGTTATATTACACACTAAAAATTATATTATTCAAATAAAAGCCCTGGCCATTTACTTTACTTGTACTGGCCTGAGCTTTAAAATAATTCATTTCATTTCATGAACTAATTTACGCCTATAATCATGTATGTATGTATATATGTATGTAATATGGTTTATAATTTATAAAATTGCACTCTTGCGCATTAGCGTTTACAATACAAAGCCCCCTCCCCCTGATCCCGCATTGCAAAGTAAAATTAACATTAAGAAAAAAGGAATCCTGCTTCCTTTCATTATACAACTGTTCGGTCTGGATTCGATTCTTTTCTTTACACTTACTTCTACTTCTATATGTAACATGTGTGTGTGTGTGTGTGTGTGTTGACGCAACAGTTCAAATATACAATGTATCATGTTCATGATTAGTAACGTAAATGCCACCTTGCAGTACAGTACGGTTGTTTTTTTTCTTCTCTGATAAATTAAACTTATATAGCGCGATGAACTCTGATAATTTATTACAGTTATTGACACATTACTCAAAAAATAAAAATTTCAATCAATATCCATTAATGTGTAAATTGAAATGAATCCTGTAATTGGGATGAGATGAAAATGATCAGTTTTTGTTAAAACCGGTTTTGTAAAATCTCATCTACTGGATGACAAGATCTTCTTGTACTAATGAAAAACACCATTGTTTTAAAAAATACCGTACATACCTAGTACTTTTGATTATCATTACAATATATGTAAATAGTTATGTATGACTTAATATATGTCGAAAACTACGCGTAGCGTAATTGTCGCCGTTGCTGATACAATATGTGGATAATAATATTAATAATAAATTTTTGTAATATGTATATGATCGTCAGATTGTAGTTTAGAAATGTGAAAAGCGAAAGTGTAAATTGTGATACGTGTACATACAAATATATTGGCTGTGATTTCTGACTCTCTCTCTCTCTCTGTCTCTCTCCCCCCACCCCTCTCTGGGCGTGTGTTTGTGTGTGTGTCAGAAATCACAATTTACACTTTCGCTTTTCACATTGTGTGTGTGTGTGTGCGTGTGTGTGGGTCAGGATAATTTATTGTTGCGAGTTTAGAGGTTGACAGAGTGTAAAAAGTTTATTCTCTGTTCAATTTTGATTTCACCAAGAGAATCTCGTGACATATAGCCATTCAAGCTACCCGAGGTGACTTCAAGCTTTCTTTGCATTAACCGTTGTCTGTTGGACCCTGGAAGAACCACACTGAGGTGACGAAGCTGAAACTAGCAGCTAGAGTTAGCAGCCAAACGTGATAAAATTTTTGGACATAGAAAAATACAGTTCAATCTTATCCATACAATTCTATGAACACATTGGGGGTTCATGGTATTTCTCAAAATTTTCATTTTCTAACTTCACTATCTTGTTCGAGTAAACGTTAGAAAGTTTGGCTGCTAGCTTCAACCTCGTCGTTGAGATATTGGTAGCTTCACTTCACGAGATCTTCTTTGTGTATCGGTTGCTTGTTACAAAATTCACAACAAAGTTTGAGAGGCAATATTAATATCCGACATTTCTTCATCTCAGCACAGGAAGCGTAGTACGTATATATGTATAATTTACGTAGTTTTAGTAGCATTGATACTAGTTTCAGTAAAGTAGTAAAAGTGGGGCATAGGTGCGTTGGGCTCTGTCTTGAATAAAAAGTATGGAACTTTTAATATTTTGTACGATATTATACAATACGATGAATGTCATGGTGAAAACTAAGGGTATATGAATCATGAAAGTACAAGCAAAAAAAATTAATAGCAATAACAATAATAATAATAATAGTGTGGATGATTAATATGTACAGAATACGTAGTGGTATCAACTTTTCCATAGGCTTGCGTTGCACATTTTGTGTATGTGTATATTATAGTAGCTATATTGTCTATACCACAAAACAAATAATATTATGGCCACTAACATAATAATGGCAAGTATTTTGCTTTAAAAAAAAAAAAAAAACAATCGTGTAGCGTTCAGTACGGAGTATAATAGTATGTGTATAAAATGTTTGGAATGAAGTATTATTTATTCGCCTAATCGTGAAAAAATTGTCGATCTTATGAGTAATCTAATGAAAAATAGTAAAGAGATTTTTTTCAATTTATTAAATATAGATTACTTCTAATGACGGATGAAAGAAAAGAAATAACAATACTCAGTTAACGTACGACTGTATGTGCGTGTATGATTGAACAAAATGGTATTTAAATAATTATACAAATAAAAAATTAAATTAATAGTAGAGCGGAGGTTACAATGCTAATGAATTATTATTTTTTTTTTAATTGATTACACGAGGTACTCAACAAGGTTTAGAAGTTTCTCATTATGATCCATAAACGATCAAAGCAAAAGTTGAATATATTCTCTCATTCTGCCATAGCTCTTTTTTCATCTAATTTTTCAAGGAAGATAATTAACCATTAGAGGGCCGGTGTTTTTTGCTTGAAATTTGATATTTTTCAGAGGTATGATTTATGCATATAAATAGTCAGTACGTCCCCAATGGAGCTTCCGAGTTATCTGCTGACTCCTAAAACAGCCAGGCCAGCTCTCTAATGTTTAAATGTATATGGCTATATGTGAATATTATACCTACGTTATACATTTTTGGAACTACTATTCGGCAAACCAATCAATTCACATGATCACAGTTTTCTTCAAACGTGTTTCAAAATTTATAATTCGTAAACGGTGACATATGCCTTCTGATAATCAAATCAACAGAGTGCCCAAGAAATTTCATTTTCAATTTGCATGTGAAAATTGTGATAAGAGGTAAGATTTTGTGGGAGTGAATTGGGTACGGGGGGATTGAAACATGGCGTGTCCACATTGTTTACTAAATCTTACCCTAGTGCGTTCAACAAATAAAAAAACAAGTATTAGAATCTTGCTGCAGTAAAAAATAATGAATAACAATGCTTTGATCTCTGGAAACAGACATTTGATCAACTGTAAAAAAACAGCCATTCTAGAAATTTGCCATACAGTAAGAAAGTTCTTGAATATTGTCTGAATCGGTACTGCACTGGATGTTAATAACGACGTATTATAAAATTTCATTGGAAGTAGTGTCAGTTGGCTTTGACTAATTTTAAGTAGTAGTAGTAGTCGTAGTCGTAGTTTCTATTTGTGCAGAATTACTTGTCATATTAATAGTGCCATTTAAAGTTATTTTTCTGTTGCTTTTCGTTTTTGTTCATGTCAAATTTGCAAGTCACCAAATACATGGGTGAGTATAATTAACCAGGTATATTCGGAAGGTAATGGAAGAAATGAATTGAGTAGCGGATGCCATGGTCTATAGTCGATCGTTGAGGCTGTAATCACTTAAAATTCATATGCATAGCCGCGGCACAAATCAATGTGGATGATATTAATTATCACTTGTCGGTCGTCATGCTTAAGGCTACGGATTATAGGTAACTACTGTTGGAAAACTTCATTTCATCATGTCCTCATCTTTGGGATAGGGAGAACAAAATATTGTCTACTATTGTATCATTTTACAATTGGCATAGTATGATTAAAGTCAACAATGGTTTTTATATTTGACGATTTTGAAAATATATTCTTAGCTAGTCGCCCACGAAATACCACATCAAAAACAAATTAATATTGTTATACAATACAGAAATGGAAAAAACAACAGATATTCTACTTTAAGTTTTCCCTACTAAAATTTCTTTACATAAAGTTGAAAATTTTTCAATCAATTATAAAGTTTAAAAACAAAATAACAATATACCGGCATACACCTGCATTGCTTCTGAATATACGATTTCTATTCGTCTTTTTCATTTCACGATTATCTTCTACAAAACGTATTTCATTGATCGTTGATAAAAGTTTCCTCTGGAGTCTTTGTCTTCTTGTTTGTTTTTTTTTTCTTTTTTTTTTTTTTTTTGTCTTGCATGTTTCTAAAAACACTACAGAGAATTTTATACATTGTTTACAACAACTTGGCGTTACTTTTAAAACCAACGAACAATATTCAATGCCAAAAGTAGCTTTTATCTTTACCACTTGGCAGATACTTAGAATACAAAATGTGCTACATACAATTACTGTAATCAATGTACAGAGTTTGGAGTACGAAGTTTCAGGCTTTTCTGTTAGGTTTGTCAAACCATTTTACAACAAAAAAATTCGAGCCACTTACACATAGGATGTTTGAGAAACTGAAATTAAGATGGGTAATGAGGATGAGATTGTCAAACTAAATACAAGCTATTGTTGACTGAAATTTAGTAACAATGATAGTGTTTAGGATGCGGCAACCACTGGGTCCCCGACACCTCGATGTGGAAGGGAAAATACGAGGTTGAAGCCTAGCAGCCAGAAGTAGCAACCAAACGTTTTGACGTTCATTTGAATAAGGTAATAAAATCCAAAAATCAAAACTCTGTAAAATCCCTTGAAACCCGATACTTTCATAGAATTATGAGGATATAACGGAACTGCATTGTTCTATTTCCAAAAAGTTCAACACGTTTGGCCGCTAGCTTCAGCTTCATACGGAGAATATCCTAGAAACCAAAAAGAGCCCGTCTCTACAAGTTTTATACAGGCTTTAGTAGAAAAAATTGAAATAAAGACAGTAGCAACTGACAGACGTAGTCGCATCAGTCCCAAAAGAAGAGCAGAGAAAGCCAGAAGTTGAGGCAGGAACCACAAGAGGCTCCTGTTTGCCCCGTCTCTTTCTGCACTTGAAAGAACGTATCTTATCTTGCCGAAAATTGATTTAAAAGCGTACGCCAAGTGCAAAAATAATGTAATTCGCATGTCCCGGAAAAATTCAAGGCTTGTAACGAGATACCAGGCTATTTTCAAGTTTTTAAGATTAAAAAAAATTCTGGCCCAATTTCCAGATCTTCCAGACTCTGTAGACACAGACTTCTTATCTATTGAATTATACATACATATACATGTGTGTGTGTGTGTGTGTGTGGATTCCCTGGACACATAATGAGAGTGGCAGGGGCGAGGTCAGGGAGGAGGGGGCATGGCTAATAGGCGCTTGTTCGTATCATAGGGTATTCTCCTCTTACGAGAGTTACGACAGAACATTATATTAAACGTAATAATAATAATAATAATAATAATAATAATAATAACAACAATGTTTTTAAAACAGTTGGATCACTCTTAACAACTCGAGATTCACTGTTCTGCGGACAGTTTATTGTTTGATGATTTGCTGTTTTTTTTTCTCACCGGTACACACCAATATCTTCATTTTCGTTTAAATCATTAAATAGTTTAAATACTTTTTGTCTTAATTCTTATCCTTCTATTATGCACTTTGCCTTTTTTTTCATTCAGCTGCTTTAATCCATCTTATTTAACACAAGAGAATATATATTTTTAATCAAATGTATACTCTTAACTTTTTACTGTTTCATATAAGATACTCCATTCATTTATTTATTTCATTTTAGAATCAATGTCTTCATTCAATCAGTTTTTTTCCATCCCTTTTTTGATTATTTGATTATTTACTTTCCTTTATCATGTAACGTTTTTGTTCGTTATTTATTACCACTCTATCTTTGGACATCGTACGTATGTAGCATACTTCCTCGGGGGCGGGAAAGGGGGAAAAAAAGAAAAAATATTACCCCTACAATGCGTAAACGTTTGCTGGGATTATTTTACCAAATTATGTTTTACTTGCTTTTTAATGTTTTGTGCACAGCACTTCTGTTGTATTGATTGTAGAAAAAGATTTAGTACAACATGGTAATGCAAGTCGTAGATCTCTCCCCTAATTACGAGACGAGACGCATCTTCCGATTCTAATTGTTCGGGTACACGGCATTGTTTGACGGTTTAGTTTTCGGTGGTACCCCACTGCAAAAATACGTTTCTTCGTTCGGAAACAAAATGTTTTATACAGATAACTGCTCAAAGTTGTCTTTAGTTTCTCAACATTATTAGCAAGATGCTTGCCACTATAGTATATACACAGTTAAGCATCTTGTGGAATTCTAGATTTTGCTCTTTTTTTTTTTCTCTCTTTATCACTCGTTTTTTCTTGTTTTTGCACACACCTCCGTAATCTCGTTCTTTCGAACAGGTCACTGTCAACAGATTATTTATAAACTCGAAGCTACAGTTTACAAAAAATACCACAACAGCATACAACCATTTGGCAAAGTCTGTTATAAACCAAATGGTATTTACTGTTTGATTTATATACCTTCCTCGTATACAGACATCACATTTCACTCATTACCTTTAATAAAAATTAATATATAGATTACATTCATTAAGAAACGTGCTTGCATAGGTATGATACATACACTTTTAATTAATATTGATGAGTTATGTTTTCTGTTGTTCTTTTGTTTCAGTTTCCCTTCTTTTGCATTCACTTATCATTTTTCATTATGTTTAGAAGGAATTAGCTACCTCAGGCTGCGTCATGTGTATCAGTTCAGTTTTCAGTTTTCAAACTCGATATTTTTCTCATTGTGCAATTAGGTATTTTATTTTTATGGATACAAAACTGACTGCGACAGAGTTCTTCATCATCGTTATTATATTTTGAAACGTTTATGTAAAATTTAGAAAATTTTAGCATCATATAACCAACAACCATTCGTTGCGTGTTAACGACAATGTAAATTTCAATGTTCTTGAATATACCAATAAATCTCTACTTGTATTCAAATTATGCTTATATACAAATATTTTATTCCACTATCAAGAGAAGCAACAACTGAGAGGAGCTCTTGGTTCTGGTAGCTGTTCTTCTCTTAATGTGTCTCAATACCATTGATAATGCACAACTTTTGGTTGAAAGAATACAATGCTGTATTTAGACATACGATATAACAAAGTTATTGGAATTAAATACGCGTACGCATATAATCTATTGTAAATAAATAAAAACATTAAAAATGGTAAAATTCACGTGACGATGAAAATAAGTGTTCAGTGAAATTTAACAAGAAATAATTAGTAAAATAGTAGGAATCGCACGGTCTTTCCAATAGTTGGGCATGTCATTTGGAATTTGGTAAAGCTTTAATTATTCAGTTTGCCAATAACTCTGTCGATATTGGGATTTTCATGAGTTTAATAATAATAATAATGATATCAAAGAACTCGACAACAGATTACTATTGTTATTACTGCACGTTCATCTCAACGGATCCATCTAACTTACGGATTTGGGACCAGTTGGTTCACTTTAGCTACATCTAGTTGACCATGAGCGTGTGTGACTCCATGGGTGCAGCACTATCATATAAAGTATCGGTGTCCTGCGTCGGCTCACCCTGCAGCTGACACTGGTTACTCAAGGTTCCAGCTCCACAGTCGCAAAAAAATCTGTGCACAAGAATTTTTGGTACTGAGAATGTGGAATGTATTCGTCGGTGAGACGCTCGGGAGAATCGCCTGAAATGGAGCCATGATTTCGGGGGTTTTCAAATAAAATAATACCACTCACCTATCGTGCCGGATGAATTCTACGTCGTGGCCAGCGTGACAGGTTTTTATACAATTTACACAGATAGCATTACGATCTGTCGTATTGCACGTTTGACAACGGTAAAAGTCATGCATCGGGAACGACGTGTACGATGAAATTTTGTAAAGACATTGGCCATTACCGACAGCTTTCTCCACTGCGTCTTGATTGTTGAATATCTTATTACCTACAGGGCATAAAACGTAATGTAAGAATTACGATTATCGAGGAGATTAACTGGCAGTGCATAATCTTTGCAAACCATAAGGAAAAAAGGTATGGAATCGGCTCGACCTTTACCTCTAGTTGTTGGCTGAACTCCGCTGGCGAGACAAAGACCTCCAAATCGGTTGTTGAAGATCTGATTGAACTCCAATGTGGCGGTCGCATTGTTCGTTATCTCGACTCCTGCGGCTAATCCATCAAAAATACGATTTCTCCTAAGGACTGGATGCGATTGGGTTGAAATTAGAACTCCAGCCTGCGCATTTCGGAATATGTCGTTCTCTTCGAGTATACCTGTTATTTGGACAACGTTTAAACAGTGAGGCTTAATTCCGAAAGTACACATACAAATGAGTTCAGGGTACAAACCTTTTCCCCCATTGAATATACAAATTCCGCCATCTCTTCCATCGAATATTTTATTCCTTTTTAACGTTGGATTACTGTCAGTTTTAATCCAAACACCTGCCATGGCATTGTCGAAAATTTCATTCTGTTCTAAAAGGCCTAGACCGCTATTGTACACGAGGACTCCACCGTTTTGTCCACCCCAAATTTTGTTCCCTCTAATGACAGGATTGCTCCCAGTCCTGAAAGGAAGAATCTTTGTCAATAATTTGTTATACGTAGCATAAATAACGAAATTCTCAGTCTCAAATCATACCTAATCTGTACTCCAGAATACAAATGATTGAAAATATCATTGTCTTCCAATTTCCCATGACCATTGTCATAGAAATAAACTCCGACCTGTTTGCCACTGTGGATTCGATTCCTTCTTAAAACTGGAGTTGATCCCGTCGTTATCCAAACCCCGGCCAAGGTATTGGCGTAAACTTCGTTTTCCTCGATCAAACCTTGACCTTTTTCATGAACATATATACCACCATGTTGTCCATGGTGAATTTTGTTGTGTCGGACAATCGGATCTGAGTTCGTCCGGATTTGTATCCCGGCGAGAGCATTGCCGTAAATGTTATTATGCTCTATAAGGCCACGGCCTTCGCCAAATATGTAAACCCCACCTTGATGACCATTGTATATTTCATTTCTACGAATCGTTGGATTAGAATTTGATGTTATCCAAACGCCAGCAAAATTGTTCGAGTGAATTTTGTTGTCGATGAATTGTCCAAGACCGTTCTCATGAACGTATATACCGCCCGTTTGACCATGATGTATCTCGCAGTGCACAACGGTCGGATTAGCACCCGCCTTGACTTCAAAACCAGCGATTCGATTATTATGAATATCATTCGCCTCAAAGTATCCTAGGCCGTTATCAAACGTAAATATTCCAACATCTCTACCATGGTGGATGTGATTTCTTCTCATAATCGGATTCGCGTAGTTTTTCACCCAAATCCCCGCCAGTGCATTTCGGGATATTTCGTTGTCCTCATAGGTGCCTTGGGCATAGTCCGTTACATACAGGCCAACGTTTTCGCAGTCAGATATGTCGCAATTTTTCACCACAGGATTTGCTCCAACACCCGACACACAGACCGCTGCTCCAACTGTTTAATCAAAATTCATATATTAATATCAATGAGGGACAATAGTGTCAAGGTTGGAGAGTTTCGTGTCAATCTGAACAACTTACCGACGCTCGAACTACGAATAATGCAGTGATCGACCGTTGGACTACAATTTTCGCCTACTTCCAAACAGTAATGTTTATGATGTTGTACAGTGCTGGTTACATCAGGTGTGAATTTGAGAGTGAGGTGGCCTGCGTATGCGCGTTTAGCACCTTCAACGAACATGACTGTCGATTCTGATTCTCTTTCTAAAATAACAGACTCGGCGACGTTGCCTGCGGCAGCTCCTATCAAAGCTACGTCGCAGTCAATGATGAGAAATTCACCACGGTATGTCCCGGCATGTAAAAATACTAGGTGCAGGGGCGTTTCCTCGGTGCCTTGCGAATTATTGATGCAACAGTTACCTTGAACATTGGTAGTTGAGTTCGCATTTGGCGTCGATCCATTGCTACTTCTATATTCTTCAACAAAGTCTAAAGCCCCTTGTACAGTGTTGAAATATGGGAGATTTCTACCCTTGAATTTAAGATCCTGAAAACCAGGCCTGACGTGCACTCCTCTGTACAACTGTCGAAAACTTTCTTTCCAGGGGTTCGAATAATCCGATTCGTCCGGCGAGATAAATTCGAATTTACAAGGTGCCGGATTAAACAGTGGCAAATCATACTCGTAAACTTGCTGATACAACGACTTCCACAATTCCGTGTCATTCGCAATCGCTTGAAAACGTTTACACACTTGCGAGACACGGCACAAATCTTGTTCCATTAAGTAGTTGAATATCGTCAGCAGCACCTCATCCGGCAACTCGTACTGTAGGTAGTGTGCAGCTGTATTTGTATTTGTGCCTACCGCAGAGTGAAATAAATAAATGAATATTTTTAGAAATATAATGAAAAAGTACGAATTGATTTTCAATTTTCCTCTGGTGATCATTTAAACATTACCCCTTCAATTTATGTTTAGTTTGAAATAAGGTAAAAGCGATTAAGTAACCTCAGTGTTAACACAGAGTTGAAAAAGAGAATACATGTATAACCGGATTAAGTTGAAAGTTTGCTAATGAAGCTGAAGCTAGCAGCCAGGTTCAGTGTGACAATTGCTAAACTCCTGCTCAGCAATATAATGCAATACATTTTTACATCGATGGCGAGTAAAAGAAAAGATTTGTAATCTTTATTTGAAGAAAAGAAGAACAATTCATTGCCTACCATCGGTTGAAAGTGAGCACGTTCTCCTAGGTCGCTTTCTGGCTGGTAAAGATGAGGTTCCAAGAGCAGCGGCGATACTGCTTCCTCCGGGAGGTGGTAGTGCTGAACTCGTGCCAGGTGCAGGATCCGGATGCGGGGGACTCTTACGGCGAAGATCGTAGGGTGACGAGTGCGAATGAGACGGAGAAGGGGCGGCTATCCCCGAAACACTAGGCGAAGATCCTCTGCCTCCTCCTACACCCCCGCCTCCTGAAGGAATTGGATTTGAAGCTGGACACGGTAGCTCGCATGGTTCGGCTGAGAAAGTGAGCATGAAATTTTTAGATCTTAATATTTGAAGGATATTGATACAGCTATGGATTTCGAATATTTATAAAATAAATATTTAAAGAAAAGAACTAGTCTCTCCATCTCGTCTTGCTTGTTCTTGTATGAGCACACGACTTGGCTCTAATGCGATAAGTTTTGCACCGATTTATTCGATAATTGAACTCTCATAAAAAAAAAACCATCACTATTTTGATCATCGTACAAAATTAGATCGAATAATTTCAATAGATAAATCAGTTTGATAAATATTATAAATTTTATAACTTAGGAAGCACCGATCAAGCTTCTTGAATATTGACGGCGTCTCTGGCGATTGTAGAACACGTATCCACGATGATAGAATTTTTCAATATAGAGATTTGAAGTTAATCTTGTCCCTACAAGGCAAATGAATTTTCTTATTTAATTCATAGTCCTCAGTGAATAAGATGAGATAACCATAAGTTATGTATGGGGAAAAAAAAAACACACACACACACGTAGAACGTTGTTCTTAGAGCAGCGCAGATAAAAAACACGGCAGCAACAATGGGAAGTGTAAATCTCTTACATCAAGAAATAACGCAATGGAAAGGTTATTTTTATACATTGAAATATATTTCAATCCACTGTCCAAAGCAGTAGTGGCACAATGTATAGATAGTGGAAATTTAACATAAATGAAATTGAATTCTGTGGCACATCTGCTGTAACTACAGCATATGCTAAAAAATTCATTAGCATACAGACGTTTTTCGTTGCAGACACACGCTACCTAGAATTAAGACAGAAGCAGCGTTTTCTTATCGTTTTATAATTGTATAGTTTTTGTATGGCAAATTAATATTAATTGTGATCGATTTCACGTGACAGATTGGCATTTAAAAATGCCGGATTACACGATTCTGAAATTCCAGTTAGGAAAATCGAATAATCCATGCAGCGTGAATATTTATATGACACTCCAGAAGGGTAAAGTAGCTTGGTATAAATGGAATAGACGTCAAATAAATATAGTTACGTCGGGTACACCTCTGGGTGTGGATGATGATAATCGACATTTTTGGGGAGCTTTTCTCTTTGTTGCTCTTTCACGTAACATCGATACACACGTATGTATGTAGATACGCATAATATGCTTTGCTGCATATGTAGTATATTAATTTTTCTGCTTGTTGTAATCGAGATTAGGGAGGGAATGCCGATTTAGTAGTAGTATGATCGTATGCGTGTAAGTAGGTACATAGTGTGACAAATGTCCATGCAAATCGGATATTGTACGAACTCGTTGGTAATCGGAGAAATGACATTGGATAATATTTAATAATAGATCGTACAATGAGAATAGACGATGAGAATAGGAAAGAGGAGAATCGATGTTAGTTGAGTAGGCAAGAAAGGAGTCGGAGCGAAACGCAAGCTGAACGACGAGCCGAGCGAGCTAAGCCGCGAACCTTACGAGGAGCAGCAGTAGCAGCAGCCGCCTATAGCCCCGTTCTATTACATACCCGATGTTGTTCTAGAGGGTAACGGGATTCTGTTGGCGCCTTTCCTCCGGGATCTGCGGACGTAGCTACGTGACGATGTGAATGACGCGCTCGGCATCTTGAAGTTAGGTGTATCCCGATTATTTTATAAGAAAAACGGGGAAAAACTATACACTAAACAATGGCGACACATCCATCGAGCACGGCGGCCATCTTCTCACTACACGGACGACTACTGCGCGACTGCCAATCGGATACGATTTTATCCGCTATAGCGTGTCACGTGATTCAACGAACGTCAGTATGGTGGAGACCGAGGAAAATACAGATTTTTCTCGCACCACCGCGATTTTGTCATGTTTCACGTTATCTGTCGTCTACGTAGCCAGTCTCTACATATGGAATTCGCCGTACCATAGGTAAAATTAATTCGCGAGCCTACCCGTAGCTGCGTATATCATCGTTACGCCCTCGCGCTTCAGCCGCACGATGTATGTACATACATAGAACTAGCCCTTTAACAACGGACCACGAAGAAAATGTATAACTGTTTCGTGTCCCAGAGAGCCGCCGGATTCTTGCTCGGGCCCCCGTCTCACTCGTCTGTCGGTGCACAAATTTTCACGATCAACTATGAGTAAATTTTCATGGCCGATGAAAGCCTCGTTTGGCTTTTGTCGCGTCGACTTTCATTTACTCGTTCCCCTACAACATTCGTTTTACTTTTAACGACACTCCGCGTCGTTCAATCGTCATAATCACAGCACGCACGCGACACGCACACGGTACGAATGCGGGAATCGACGCGCGTACTGCTAAACTCGTCCAAATCAGGTTGCACCCACTAGCCCTTGGAAAGCCAGCCAGCCTCCCCCCTCCCCCGGAAGCCTCTACACATCGCACACTGTTGTTTAATTTTCATTCAACAAGAGTCAAAGAAATCGACGAAAAACTCCCCCCCTCCCACATTGTCGCATCGGCGCTCCGCGTTTCTTCCCGATAATTCGAACTTCGATTTCCCGACGGGCGCTGAAAAATTGATCTCAAACTTATGGGGAGGAACTATAGAGGAAATGGAGATGAACTATAATCTATTTTTTACAGAGAGCATAATGAGACGATTAAAAAAAGATTTCTCAGCGCCTTTATCATGATGTTTGTGTCCCCGTTATTCGTATACTTTGGAATAAGCAGATCCATGTTACAAAAGGTACGTTATTTCGTTTCATTGGCACTGTTTTTGAGCAACATCACATGTAAATAATTAAACAAACTTCAGACTACCATTTGGGAACTGCTGGGCATAAAATTGGTCGGTTTATTTCAAGCGGCTGTTTTACCGCTCCTTTTAACCATGATATTGTTCTTGGGGCCACTGAGTGTCCAGGCACTGAATGGACCATGGAAATTATACGCCGGTGAGTTTGGGTACGTTAAATATAAAATTTTCATATGTTAACGAACAATTGATTCAACTTTGTTTTCAATTTCACCTTTGCAGCACCCATGCACTCTACAAAAAATATTAGATCGCTCATATGGTGGCGGAACCGAATTGTCGCTCCTTTATCCGAGGAATGGACTTTCAGAGCCTGTATGCTGCCGCTACTTCTAGAGTGTTATAAACCTACTACCGCTATTTTCATATGCCCATTGTTCTTTGGCGTTGCACATTTTCATCACGTTATTGAAATGATCAGGGCGGGTGTAAAATTTCAAGATGCTCTTAAGTTATGCAGTGAGTATTTCGGTACATCATTTGAACTAGAAATGCTAGTGTAAGTTTTGTATTTCATCGCACAGTTGAAATAATTTGTTACCTTATAATGTTTCAATTTTCAACACATTTTTTTGTTTTGTAGGTTTTCAATTCGTTTACACAACACTGTTTGGTGCCTACGCAGCATTTCTATTTGCTAAAACTGGTTAGTAATAAACATTCCTCTCGCACCGCAAGCAAATACATATTGTACATTAATTTTATACGCTCAACTGCACTCTTCAATCTTTTTCCTGAACATTTTTCACAGGTCATTACATAGCACCATTTACAGCCCACGCATTTTGCAACCACATGGGATTTCCAGATCTCACCGAAGTTTTGGCTTGCAAGGATCCAGCGAGAAGAAAAATATTGCTCAGCTTATTTTTTGCCGGAGTAATCGGGTGGTGTTCTTTGTTGACACCTATGACAAATCCTGCTTGGTTCAGCAACAAATTGTTCTGGCATATTGATCCACTTTGAAGTAGTTAGTGCATAATAAAATCACTGTATTACATGAATTACGTACACTGATCTAATCAACTTTTTTCGTTTGCTCTTATCTTTTTTTCTTTTTACAACAAATTTCAACGTTATTTCATAACAAATTTTCTTCAACGTACACATCAATAAACTGATGAAATCTTCAATGTCTTCCATATCACTTTATAATACTATAAACACAGTATTTAGACGTACAATTTGACATATAGTTCAAAATCCTTATAGGACCTGCGAGTTTATATTGTTCCTGCAGAAGGCACATGCGGCGAATAATACGAGAATGTTTTCTAGAATAACAGTTTGCAAGTTAAATCTCATCGTGTATAGAAAAATATATCACCACAGTGCCTGTAAATGATTCAGTTATTTATACACAAACATGGAAGAGATTTTCTCCTTCCAGTCCCAAGCATCGTTATACACAGGTACATCCATAATTCGATCGTGTAAAATAAAAGTAAGTTGAACAGCTGATGTGATAACAGGGATTTCATTACACCGCTTATGTCACTGTTTTAATCAAGCAAACAGTGGAAGTCCTGTGATAATTGATCGCATTTTAACCAGGCTTATTCACTCGTTATTGTTATCAGTGCAGAATAAAATTTACTTCAGGCGAATGTTCGCAGATATGAATTATTGATAAATACTTATAGAATGGTTCGTATACCCTTGTCTTGGAAAACGGGTGTAGGAGTACATAGGTGTTTAAATAGACTAAATAATTGTGAAGTGGCATTGACATTTTCAAACAAATCTAGATAATGTTGGTGCAAAAGGTATGACTATTTTTTAATGTACCTAATATAAATGTTGATAAATAATAAATAAACGTTTTTAAATAAATTCAATATATTTATGCTCTGTTTGAACCCAGAAAATTTTCAGTAGTAGAAAACTGCATTTAATTTATTTAGATCACAGAGAAGATAATTACAACAGCATTATTATATAATATTCTATTGTTATTATACATTTACTCAGAGTCGCGGAGTTAAAAATGCCTCAAGCATCGGCAATAAATACAACGCATTGTCCTGAAGTGGAGTTTCAACTAAACCTAGAAATTATTTGAAAACTAAATGCAATAAAGACCGTTATTCGTTGCTACCACGTTGTACGTACGTATGATTACACAAGGAATTTCTAGCTGCGCAATTCTACCTATACCATACATGTCTTTGAGATAAATATAACAAAAATATATCAGTATAACTATTTATCAAAACTTTATACATTTGATGCCATTTTAATGGTTTGTTACAATGAGAACATCATCCTCCGTTCATAATTGGTATGAAAATCATCCAGAAGTTCATTTATCAAGCAAACGTCAAGACCTTCAACTATATATTGTAGAAAAAAAAAACATTGTATGAATATTTGTACCTTTGACTTGAAAAATAGTACAAACGCTACGCGCCAATAAAGTACATGCAACCAACTGAAAAATAACTCAGCATTACCATCATTTTTTAATTGCATCGAAGACCAAGAAAATTAGGCTATAATATTATTCCATAGCGAATCATAAGATATTCATTATCTTTGTCCTATCAACATAAATTATTTAAAATATACCATGAATGCATAGTGACCCATTGGTGTGATGAGGACGTTCTTATACACATGGGGTCATTTATTGATTCCTGAACGCTGACCCTTTAGTAAGAGAGACGGCTACTTATGCGGATACCACATAAAATGACTATCTCTGACGCTCTTGCGTTCAGCAACGATTCAGTAACGAAATGCAACATATTGAGTCTAGTGCTAATTTTTAATTACTTTCCTCTGGATTTCATTATTAGAAAAGATATTGCACTTCACTTCGAGAAGTTACACACGAGTTACTCGCGGCTGTAATTACCAACGACGGCGGAGCGGTACGCCATATGACGGGTAATTTGGGAGGGGGGATTCTTTAATTTTTGAAAGACTAGTTCAGATTCGGGCGCGTAATTTAAAAATTATAATAATAATGATAATAAGTTAAAGATCAACTATAATTCGAGTGTAACTTCACATCGATAAACGTATAGATGCTGTAGGAACTTCAAATAAAGTTGAAGATAAGGTCAACTAATTGTTAATAAACGAAATATTAAATTACGAATCATATAGATTGAGTAACAGTGATGATAGAAAGACGATCAAGTGCAAACAGAAAACTTGCTCCAGATAAAAAAAAACCAGCTGGCCAAAGTTTGCGTTTCAACTCAAATACAACTCTCTATTCAATGATTAAGTTTGACTGGCAAATATTTTCACCATCCCTGGTGTTATTTCTGATATTTGCATTCACGTAAGCTGACTGGAACCATTGGGAGGTTCCAGATGTTGAGATTGATTTAAAAATAGTACATTGCTTGCCTTAATTCGAGTTCCAGCTGATATTAGCGACGGAGAAGGACTGATGCACGGAGTCGAGCAGTGGCTGTTGCTCAAATCACATTGGTCCAGTAATTTCCATAATTCTTCCGGTGTCGGGCCGCCGTTAACTTTTTTCACTGAAATATTATATTTCAATGAGACGCTGCGAGTCTCCATAGTGACAGTATCAAGAAAATCTGACTTATCTAATGTATAAACCTTTGCACAGCATATTTGAAACCGCACGATTATATAGAATAAAGTTAAAGAATAAAAGTAAAAATAACTTTACCCTGGTCAATTTTAGAACACAAATCTAAGGCAGTAGTTAGGTCCCACATCTGGATGGCTCCATTAGAATGACCGGTGAAAATGAACCGCCTAGGTCTAGATCCCATGCGACTGGATCCTTCGCACTCGTGGACACAGAATGAACTTATAACGCTACCATCTACCGATTCAATCACACAAACTCTATTGCCATTGGAAGCGAGTCTCACAAACAGTTGATCTGTTTCCGGCACAACTTTTTGCACAAATACTTGTTCGTCGTCCTGTTCACCAAACGGACCTACAAAATGTACATGATTTGAATAGTGAACTGACTCTGTAGGTATCCGTAAAAAAAAATGTACTTTGATTAGTTACGTACCAAAATCGTTGCCAGCGTTGTAACTAACGCACGGTTCAACAGCGTCGAGTGAAACTATCTTAAAACTAGCTTCCGGAGTGGACCCTGGCTGTGTGGATATCATACCTCGAAATCTTGTTACTGCCCAACTTCTAACGTGATTGTATTCAGAGCATACAGATACCAGGAACTTTTCTGACAGTGTAACCTGCAATGAAGAATTAGCAGAATTGAATATGGAAAATTAGGTAATCTTAGTTCCAAGGCGGCATACTGTTAGTTTTCTTGAATTTGAATACCTTAGTAACGCTACTCTGATGGACAGTGAATGTTTGGAAGAGTTGAGGTCCGTGACCGACAGTCTCAGGATGCTGTACGATAACGCGTACGCTCCCCGATTTTGTACCGTAAGCAATTTCAATCCAATTCCCACACAGACCTGTGAGAAGGTATAGGAAATCTTCTGGTAATAATATATCATTAGTAAAGCGTATCAGTTGTTTCTAAAATCGAAATTATTTACTTGATCAAATTTTCGAAATTATATTATACATGAAAATTCATTATACAAATTTGATTTGCAGTGTGTTCAATACAAAAAAGTATAGATGATTGAGAAGAAATTAATGGGGGCCTAGGTACTAGCTCACGATAAATATGCATATTATCATACAGCGATGAACGACAGATACGGGGTACAAGCTGACACGCAAACATTAATGAATTTATCATAAAAATGCGGTGCCTGCATTAAAAAAAAAAAAAAAAAAAAAAGAGAAACTCGCGTGCACACTGATATTTGTAAGTGTAAATCCTTTCATTTAGTTTGCAACGACAGCTGCAATGTATTGCACAATCAATAAGGAAGCGAAAAAAACCATGCGTGAGTCCATAGTTGGTCAATAATTGTAAACTACGTTATGGTGAAGCTGTGAGATAGTAATTAAACATATGATAAAAAAATCTTTCTGCAAAATGAGTGAAAGCCGGAGTGTAGATAATTTTTTTTATGGCGATTCAATAATTTTCTTAAGAAACAATGTATATTACAGGTACAAATAAATCTGTGTAAAAGCGAATATACTTTTGATTTTTGTTACCTTCCCTCCCCCTCTCAGATGCTGGCATGTAACATAAGGCTATGAATAGGGAGAGCAAGCAGGCTACTATAATGATGAAAAAAACCAATAGCCAAACAGATGTAAAGAACATGAGAATGGACACACTCCGTAAAGACCTTGTGATGATGGGATTGATATGGCACAATATCGTACAACTGGACAAGCACATTGAATACCAACTTTTATGGAAAGATTTATATTTCAGATATAATATCTATGTTGAAGTTAAACCCAGAAAATTATTTGAAAGACAATGAGGATTCTCTCCAAGATGGTGTACTCTACGATGATGCGGAGACGATTCTCTGAATAGCGATGTAGAAAAATAAAAAAAAAAAAAATAAATCCTTGAGAGGGAGGGAAAGCTACGCCTTAGGGTAACATTAACGGTGCAGTAACACTCGGTCGTCTCTGAAGATGTATGCGTAATGTCCATGCTTTTCAATAATACGATTTTTGTATTTGTATACCCAACGCTTGTAATTCCTGAACACCCATATCATATACTTGCCTTGTGCTATGAATCCAGTTGTACGGTATGAAAATATGAAGGAAACAATGTAATATGTAATATTTCTATAGAGAATCTTGCAAATGCTCGAATAATAATAGTAATGATAAAGGTATTTTGGGAGAGCGCAAGGCAAATCATAAGATTAATCTTTGGGACTTTGTTATAATACACTTATAGCAATGTGATTTCTTATACACACTATCAAGCGTGAATACATGTTGCAATTGGTTAGTATAATGACGTCGATATTCTGATACGTATAATGGGATGATACTGACGATTCTCATGAACATAGAGATAACATGACCAAACACGATGATGGTGAAATTATGATTATCAACGAAAAATATGCGAACGTCAAAACTAAAGACTAAACTTTATACGACGTACAGTCACTGGCCATAAAATTCGAAGCTACTATTGTATTCATGTATAGAACAATGCATCAATTATTCGGCCCGTCATTTTCTGCACTCGCTCACTCAAGGTTTACAGCACTATCTTACGTATTTAAGCAGAATTCTCGATCACTGTATTCAATCTCTAATTAGGGTGAACAACATGCTTAACCTTAATTGGATTAAGTATAGCGCACTGGATCATCGTTGAAATAAGTATCAACACGTCATGTCAGTTGCGGCAAATGAGACACAGTGAGTACAGCACATGATTGCTTAATTCTACAAAATAAATCAACTGACATGTTGATAAAACTTACTGGTCTTTGGTGTAAGATAAACAGAAATAGCAGTGATCGGATCATGACTGGGATCACGGTAGAGCTCAGTGACCAATAAATCATTGTCCTTCATTCTGAGTGGAAATTTCTGCATATCTAGAACATTAATAGATAAATATGAGTCGTGAGTCTCATAAACACAAGACTAGCATTGTAAAACTGGGCTGAGAACTAAGAGTGAGAACCTACCAATATAATAAATGGATCCATTGTTGCATCCGAGCAACAGAAATGAACCAGCTGTATCAAAAGACGATATCGGAACAACATCTTGTATTTGCCAGTGGTGGGTCATGGCATGCCACACTCCAATTTTCCCAGTCGAAGAAAGGGCAACCAACTGGCTACCAATGAAAAATAGATATTCAACACGAACGTTCAGATTGAATGTTCCGATATTTGTCTTTATCCCTTCCTCCGACACGCTCCACAGTCGAACTTGACTTCCGTATGAAATTGCGACCATTTTACCATCTGTGCCGCTACCCATTTTAGCATTTATTGCTACTCGTTCAATTATTGATTCGATATGAGGACTTGTGAATGCATGCTGCCAACCGGACGAATCTTTTAAACGGTAGCAAGTTATAAAGTGTGCGTAAGCAATGACTATCCAGTTGTGGTGGGCCTTTATAAT
Organism: Neodiprion fabricii; assembly: GCF_021155785.1. Lineage (NCBI taxonomy): Eukaryota > Metazoa > Arthropoda > Insecta > Hymenoptera > Diprionidae > Neodiprion > Neodiprion fabricii. The sequence continues at coordinate 324,027 of NC_060242.1, forward strand.
TTGCACCCTCAACGGATCGACCCATGCTGAAACTTGAAGTAATTTATCATTAGATATTTTGCAGTTCTTTGTGTTTTCACTGCTGTGACTGTCCTTTTGTTCCCATAGCTACGAAAAATTGCTTAAATCCGATAGTAAACTTACCTTGCTGACCACCAAACACTAGACCAACGTCATTTCTGAATATCTTGTTCAGATCCGCTGAACCATTTCTAACATGCCTCAAATCTAGGGACGGAGTGCGTGTATGGGGTAATCCTCGCTGTGAGACTCGGTAATCGAGAGAAGAATTACGTACATGAGTTGGAAGAGAAGCTCGTTGACTTTGTTGACTTCCATTATTCACTGTGGATCGTAGAAGATTAGATGAGTCTTTATTAAATACTCAAAATGTAGGAAAAATCTAGCGATGGAAGTTTTTCAGTAGTTTCAGCAGTTTACCATTACTATTACTGGTACTAGAAGAACACGATGTGACGATAATCGATTGCTGGTTATTAGGAATCTCGACTCTGGAAATCATCGGGACGCCGCCTGTTCTGCCATGTACAGAAACATCATTGGCCGGTGTTATTGCTGTGGCTGGTTCTTGCAGAGGGATATCTGTGGGAATAAAAAATTTATTTGATCAGTCGAAGCTATTATTCGCAGTATTAATCCCTCTAGTGAACATCATATTTCGTCAAAATACATGTGCGGCTAGGGCAAATTCGCACTACGATGCACCCGGAAGGTTGAAGATTGAAAGTAGAAAAAAAAAAATCAAGTTAGTTTCGTTTCCTTAGCTTTCCGATTAAACTGTCAATTGTCTTTAGTTTATGACCAAAAAAAAAAAAAAAGAAGACGCTCAAGATTGAATTATTCAAATATTTACAAGACAATGAAACAACTATTGCTTAATGTGTAAATTTCGCTGATATACTGTGGAGAAAATACTACGAAAATTTTTTGTACTGCGCAGTCAAACCTGACGAGATACACCTGTAGCTCTCACTTTTAGTTTGATATATCAAATAAGTAGATGAAATAAACGCCGATGACAGATTGGAAACAAACATCGATATTAGCAACGCATCTCAGGTAAAAAAGGACAAACAAATGGAAACTTTTCAACTTCAATAAAGGCAGGAACAAAAGAGAAAGGATAACATAGCTAACACTACCTAATATTCACAACAAATTCACAATGATGAAATATACTTGAACTTACTCGGTGGCGGCAAGTAGCCATAAAATAAAACGTCACCGCACGATGATTGGGATAAATCTTCACAGAGCATTAATCGCTTGACCAAGGGCGCAATGCCGTAATATTCAGCCTCGTGCCTAAGAGCACGAAGATCTGCATTTTTCAGATCGATATCCCTTGTTCTCAGGTAACTCAAAATGACTGAAAATATTTTTGGATCTCTGTCTATAAACAGCGCTCCAGTCTCATCTCGTAAGCTGGAAATTCGGCCACTCAGAAGTGCCGTGAAAAATGAGTCGGGGACCCAGGACAACGTTTGGCGAGACGTGGAGAACCTGAAAATTTGAGCACTTGAGTGACAAGTGTGAGTGAAATTGAAGGCACATGGTTGGTAGTTCGAATTGAGCCGAAGCCAATTAAATAATAAGCGCTGAATAATTGATAATACGCGTGTGTCACCATAGCGTAAATTTATTTATTCGAAAACACTGATGAAAACAAAAAACAGTAAGAGGAGAGGAAGAGGGGGGAAAACAGAGAGAGAGAGAGAGAGAGAGAGAGAGAGACAAAGGGGTATTTTCTGAGTATGATTTGCTGAATTTATAACCGTACCTCGTTCCTCCAACATTAAGATGAACAATATCTCCACAGTTTATTGCATGCGATACCGCCATAATTATTTCACACTTGTATTAATAATTTTTTATGTTGGGATATTATTTTGACAGCTGATCGGGGGAGGAAGCGGCCGCGCAACCGCAGACTTGCAACCAAACCCAAACCGCCGATGATGCAGTCCAATGCAGTCATCTCTGTCACTACTGGACCTATATTATCAAGAAGAGTAGAGAGAGACTCACCTTTACGTACCGATCGCTTGGCGACTTGAGTTGCGCGTGCACGTGTTACGTATGTACCAGCCAATAACTACGATGGCTGCCACTCCGCGCCCTACTTTACCAACATGCAGTTACCATAAAAAAGTCGTACGCACTCTTACCATATTTCCAACTACATAAACGAAAGGAAGGATCTATTATTATTTACGGCTAAACTAATTCTCGCGAAACGTGAGTCTCGAGTGTTTGGCTAAATTTGGCGCAACGACTCGTCACGTCGGGTGTTGGTGGTGATCTGATCCAGCAGGTTGACAAACTGATCGCTCGCGCTCCGGTTTTTGGGTCCGTTGCTTCAATCGCTGGTGGCGCCCTCTTCGCGCGAAACAGATTTTTCGCGCGCTTATCACAAATTGATAGTGTATGAAGCAGTATGTAGTACATACCCGCGGCTTCGTATGCGAGTACTTGAATGACACGGGCTTCTTGCTTTTATTCAGAACTGCCCGTTGCACAATGTGTTCGCTTCGAGCCACCCTGATCGACAATTAAGTACCCGTTTTGAAGACCGTTTTCGTACAATGGTGTTAACAGCAGTCGCAATATCGACTGAACAGTTTGGCAAAAACCAACGGCTCTAATCTTCTTGGCTGCCGGCTAGTTCGGAATGTATCCTGCAACCCCTGCAACCCTATAACCATAGAGGTTAGAAGTTTTTTACCCGCCGAGTAGCCGGTCACGAAATTTGCCCAGCGGTAACCGTCTTCGATCAACAGTTTGCGTAAACCATAGACTTGCGTAAACACAAATAACAACACTTTGGGATTTAACATTAACCTCAAATTTTACGGATAGGTCATCATCGGTAATTGGACGATGCGATTGTGTATTTTGTCAAATACGGCAACGATAACGTGGCCGGATAAACCGCTGCCAAAAATAACCAGCCCCGTCTTCGCAACCGAATACGGATCTCAGTGGCTTAATCAAGTTAGATGGGGAAAATTTGACCGATTGTGAATGGAACAAAACCAAATTTTCGTTATAAGTTTGAACGCGTTCTGTACCACTGACAGCAATTCGAAATTAAATATACCCTAATACGTGGAAACGCAAATGTCGAACATGAGGACTTTCATTATAAAAGTAAATGAGACTGATCACGTGACGCTGGGCGATAATGAAGAGTTTAAAGATTTGACGAAAAAATTGGACGATAATGATATCCACTTCGATGTGACGTCTATTGAGGAAAAACTGCTGACTGAAGATTCAGTTGTTGCCGACAACCAAAACATAGGTAAACCTTAAAATGAACTTCGATTCAGGATTGCAATTATAGTTACGCGTAAAAGATTTGAAAACAAGCGAACTCAATTTCCGATACATCAACAAAACTTTCGAGGCTTGCCTTTCAAACAATCATCTTATGCTTGTAATCCGTACTGGTATAGCGGGATAAATGTTATGTGACATACAATTAATAAACTCATTCATATCAGTGAACAACAACGCTAGAGATACTTTCAGAGATTAGGCAGCGTTACTGATATCGAATCTATGGTATTTCGTTAAATAATTATAGATAACAAAGAGGTCGAGGATGAGACTGTCGAATTTGTACTGCCAGATTTACCAGAATCCGCAGCTTCGATTAGCAAAGGTATTGTGCTCTGTTCTTTATCATTATTATTCCGTATTTCATTAACTAATCCGTATGCTGTAACCTGATAAAGTTTGATATTCTTACAGATTCCAATGCTCAGCCTATTTGTAATGGATTGCTGTGCCGTTTGTGTGGTATTAAAACTGAGGACCCAATTCCAATTTTCAGCAAATTTCAAGACATAAGCCAGAAAATCAGTAACCTAATTCTCGTCTCTGTGCGTTGGAAAGTTATTTCAATAATTACTTTTGCCAAGATTATAAGATACAAAAAATTATATCAATACCGGGTGGAATCTGGCAATTTTGAAATGATTTGGCTTAGCGGCTGAAGTATATTCCATCAGTCAGATATGGATATCTACAAAAATAGCAGTACATACCTAGAATGTAGCTTTGGTCGCCTAACTGATGACATTGTGGTGGCAAGATTTACGGATCCTCCCGGTATAAGATGTGAATGACTAAAAATACTTTGTACTCTTGCAGATTACACGTGACGACCAGTTATCCAAGCACATTTGTACAGCATGCAATGAGAAATTGGAAGCCATTAATGAATTCATATCCGTCTGCAAAGAAACTGAAAAGAAATTATGCAGTATAACAAAATCGAGAAGCTTACTAAGGGTGAAGCTAAAACGTAAAGCTGATGGAAACAGGGAAAACACTATAATAGTTCAAGATGATATTGCAATTTATAAATGTCCGAACTGTAAAGTCGATCTGAGGATAACGAGGACTGATGAAGCTCAGAATTGTTATAATGGGCCACAGGCTTCCCTTATCGCAACTGATGCATCTACGTCTCCTAATTCCTTTGTAAAAACTATTAAGAACAAAGCTCATACTTCACGAAGTTGTAGTGCCAAGAAAAGAGTTGGCACGAGATTAGGAAAAGCATCGGGGAAATCTGCGAATACAGGCATTGAAGAAAATCATATCAATGATGTTGAAGCAATTGGTGCGACTGTAAATATTTTAACGCCATTAAAATCTACCAGTAAGATAATTTGCAACGTACATCCCGAGGATGACGGTTCCAGCAATAGTATAAGCTCTAGAGAAAAAGGAAAAATGAAACTTCGAGATATCAGAAAAAGAGCGCCAGTCTGCAGTGCTGTTAACGACGTGGCAATAACGAGAAAACTAGAATCTGATGCATTAGAAAAAGCTTTGTTTTCCTCGAGTTCTGATCTCGAAGTCCCTGGTATAACTGGAGAATTTGTAGAGCTTGATGCTCTGGAAGACAGCAGCAATGAGATTATGAGAAAACGCGCGAAATTTAAATGCGAAGCATGCGAAGCGGAATATTATTCCTATGAGAGGTACTTGTTCCATGTAGAAAGACACGGCACCAAAAATTTTTGTGAATTCGTATGCAACGTTTGTAAGAAAGAATTTTTAACAGAAGATGATCTGTGGGAACATCATCGATATCATCACTCCAATAATTCTGAAGGTGGTGAAACTGTGTCTGAAAACGTAAACGCTTTACAGCCAGAGAATAATCAACGATGTACAAAGTCAACTTGCGAAGAATGCGGAGCACGTTTCGTGCTTCGCGAACGTTACGAGTTTCACATGGAGAGACATAAATTGGGCAATATCAAGATATTTTCTTGCATGATTTGCGGTAAGCAATTCAAGAGTGAAAACATTCTTTGGGATCATTATCAGTATCAGCATAAATCTGGAGAACGCATCGCTTGCATGACTTGCAACAAGACATTTGTGAAACGAGCTAATTTGAATTATCATTTAAAAACATTCGGACATAAAGGAGGAAAACGTGTGACCAGCCAGGACCAAATTCGACAGACTGAGGCCGACGGTGACGTTAAATTGTCAGATATCAGTAAATCTAGGCCAAAAATAACATGTTCAGACTGCGGAGCGCGTTTCGTCCTTCAGGAACGCTATGAATTTCATATGGAGAGACACAAAACGGGAAGGATGGATGTGTGCCTATGCATGGTGTGTGGGAGGGAATCTACAAACGAGAACGTGCTATGGGACCACTATCAGTACATGCACAAAAGAACAAAGCGATATGCTTGTACAACTTGCGGTAAGCTTTTCCACAAGCAGTCGTTGTTGAGCAGACACCAAGTGAAGTATGGACACAAAGGTTCGAGAGAAATAGATGTTGACACCGATGGAAACGCCCTGGCCGTTGACAGCGCTGCTTTCAAAAAAGTAATAGCAGAAGAGGTCGTTGAAATGAAGTCTGTAAATTGCGTTTTATGCGGCGAAGTCGTTTGGGGTGTAGATCCCAACTTAATAAACGATGCGGTAACTTGCGCGAGCTGCGAAGGACCCGGGCTCTCGTTGCAGGTAGATTCGGACGGAGCTAAAGTAATATCTCGGAGGCAGTATCACTGCAACATGTGCAACAAGCATTTTACAACAAAAGATAGACTGGAATACCATATAATGAGACATTCTGAGAACATGGACGAATTCATATGCAGTACTTGCGGCAAGGAGTTGAGCACGGAACAAGCACTATTCGAGCATTACTTGTTTGTTCATAAGGGAGCAAGGCCGCATGTTTGCGAGTTGTGCGGAAAGTCTTATCAGTTCAAAGCGAGGCTGAAGGAACACATGAGGAGTCACAGCGGGGAGCGACCGTTTGCCTGTGAAATCTGTGGACAGAGATGCATGACCAATAACGCGTTGAGATCTCACAAGAAGACACATATAACTGAGAAACGTTTTCCATGTCAAATATGTAAGAAAGCATTCAGAAAGAGGCAGGACTTGAACGAGCATTTGGAAAGACATTGGAAGAACGACAAGACGATGATGTTCCCCCAAGTTTTCAGCTGCACCGTCTGCTTCGAAATGTTTCCCACGTTTAGGATTCTAAAGAAACACATGAAAGAAACACACAGAGTGAAAAGTCCGGACCCTATATTAACCGATCTCCAACCTTGGTTCGAGTGCGAGGATTGTCATGAAAAATTCAAGCATCAAATGTCACTGAAGGTGCACAGAGAAAGAAAGCACGAGGGAAAAATGAGGCCAGTCTACCACTGCGACGTGTGTAACGTGACTTACAAAAATGCTCGAGTACTCTCTAACCATATCAAGAACAAGCACGAGGGTGGCAAGCGGTACAAATGCGCTCAATGCGGTAAAGAATACAACCAGTCAACGTCTCTGCACAATCACATCCTCCTTCATACCGGAGAAAAACCATTCAGCTGCGAGCACTGCGAAATGACATTCAGGACGAAAGAATCCAGAGACCACCATCAAAGGAAACACACCGGAGAACGGCCCTACAAATGTCCACGATGCGACAAATCATTTGCAACAACGACACAGCGTCGCGAACATCGCAAACGTGAGCATGACGAGGGCAATACTCATCACTGTCCAGAATGTGGGAAAGCTTGCTTTGACGAACATGGAGTAAGAAGTCATTTGAACATGCATTTTAGTGAAAAATTCAAGAATACGCAAGAAAATCAGACCTGAAAAATTGGTGCTTAGGCAACAGATAAAATATCCTTTATTAGATCATTTCAAGTATATGAATTTACGTTAATTCTCAAATTTTTATACGATATTCGTCAATCCGACTTGTTGGATTAGTTTTGTATAAATTTCGCAGTACTATAGGGGATCAAATCCAGAATACAAAGGGATTATAAGAAAAATATTAGTGCACTCTAATTCGACGTGCAGCGAATTGTACTTAATGTACATGTTACAGTTAATTTGGAATTCGACTTTCCTCGTGATAACTTAGTACTTGTAGACACAATTTTCGACAATCTTGTAAACAGTATGTATCATTGTAGTAACTAATCTGTTATCTCGCTACCTGTGGCAAGGTATTTGTAACAGTCGATATTGTTGTCAGGATGAAAATTGTCCTTGTAAATATATATGTGTATCTGTACTTTTCCAAGTAAAAATGAATGCGTCAAGTTTTTTTCTAATTCGATTTCGTCTTTGTCAGTTAAATCGTAACGAATGTATCGAATTCGAAATTCTTCCACAGATTGTCAGCTCGATGATTCGTCAATCACGTAATTATTATTCACTGGACTTTTCTATTAGGCTGCAAAATAAAGTAATTTAAAGAAATAAATTTATAGAAATTATTGTACCCTTCGATAAACAACCCAATTGATGTCTACGTGTCGTAATAACGGATACAGATCTTGTTTCAGAAACATACAATGTATTATTGTTTCTTTGATATTGTTTGATCGAATCCAATCTCAAGCTCAAAATCTAATTTAATATAATAATGAGACACATGATAAATAAACAAGGAATACACGTGTAACTGCTCGAGTACAAAATATACTCCGAGCACGATCACCCGTGTAAAATCTTCAACACTGCGTTGAGGCAGTTTCGTAGTAAAAAGCGTATCGTGCGGGTGTCACGTGTTCGTAGTATCTTCTGTCAAAATTTAAATGGTGTTTAAATGACCCGGCTTGACACGCGCTTCACACGTACAAGAGCGCGCGCTGAGATGTGACTGAAAGTGGTGGTCGCGTATTGGCGCAGCTGTGCACTGCCATCTAGAGAGGATTTGCAATTTTTAAATAACCCGTCGTGCAGATAAAGGGAATATACAGATCAAGATTACCTGAGTTTTTACTCAACTCTTGGAGAAAACCCGACAGACGCGGGTTATGAAAAAGTTATCGTACTCGTTGCCCGTAATTGCGAGTGGCGAAAGAGAAGAAGCGGAGGCAGGTCGTTGCGGGACTACTTTCTCGCGGAGTAACATTTCGGGGGATGGACCGTTCGCGTACTCACACACAGAGAGCGTGCAACGATTCAAAGAACTCGTTTGTTATCGGCGAATCAATTTAAGCAATACGCACGGCGCGGTCTTTCCTTCGATTGCTCGCATAGTACAGGAGATTTTTCTTTCGCGCATAAATAACCGCTACTCAAGGGTGGATATTTTCGCCGTGAATTTTTCGTGATTTTTCTCGCCCTGTCCGCGTCGCGTAGCAGCCTTCGGTTGCTACTTTGTCAGACGTCGTCGGCGGCGGTGATCGTCAGTTGGTTGCTGCGGGGTGGTTCGTGCGGTTCGACTCGAGCGAGAAGTACACAACCGCTCTAACGAATACGTAGATACGTACATATATAAACACATACACACACACATACGCGCAGGGACACAGAGGAAGAAATTCGCCCGTGTGCACTAGCAGGGGGAAGTTTTAACACACGCACACCGATCGCTCTCTGTCCGCCAGAATTCATTCGCCGGTCCAACGGGAACGATACGCAAGACGCATCGCGCGCAACGGACAAGGGGATTAATATAACGTTATTTCACACGGGCTCTGAATACGAATTAAACGCGTCGAAATGGCCGGGGAAAAGCGTAGTCAGGATCAGGAAGAGTCCTTGCTGAAGCAGAACGTTATCATAGTTGATATCGAGGGAACAACAACGAGCATAACTTTTGTTAAGGTAACAAAGAGACACCGTCTCTCCTCTACTCTCAGCTCCCCAAAGCATGGCCGTCAGATAATCTCGCCCGGCTTTCACATTTCTTTTATCTACCAATCGTTGCTCTGATACTACGCTACAATTATTTCACAAATGCGTTTCAAGAGTCGTGCGGGTTTATCACGGACAGCATCGCGATATTATAAATTTGCAAACAATCGTCCATTTATATCCTTCCATGTGCCAAAGTAGCCAGTTTTGCCGGCATCAACGGCGCTCTCGCTCTCTGATGGCTCTCGTTGCGAATATCGCGTGAAAATTTTTTCGCTAATTCCAATCAGATGCTTCCCCACTCGTCGCGCGTACCTTTTTTCTTTTATCATCATTTTGATGTCTCGTTTTTCATACAAATCGCATTTTTCACATTGCTCAGCTCGGTTTTTCTTCCTTCCTCTTTATTCCCCCGGCCCCCCGCCCGCCGTTACTGCCGGCGCCGCTTCTATTGTAAATGTTTTCTCCTGCTGCATCGTCCTTTATTCACCGTTTATTCAATGCTGTGTCTCCATTCATTTCTGCAGGAGACACTATTCCCTTACATCCGAGAGAACGTTAAAAAATACATCGACGCTAAATGGGAGGAGGAAGAGTTTAAACGTGATTTAGAAAAACTCAAGGAACAGGTGAATATTAATCTCATCGTTACAGCTACTGTTATTGTCGTATATTCCTTCTTGATGCTCGTCGTAATGTCAGGATTCTTGTTTGATTATATCAACTTTACGTAATAATTCCAATAATATAATATTAGTCATCTAATATTCAAAAATAATTCCTATTGTTTCTTTTCATCAGTCGTACACTAAGGTACATTGTTCAAACCATGTTTTTTTTTTGTTTTTTTTTATTATGTAGAAATGTTATCTTCTTCTGTACAAACCCCCCCCCCCCCCCCATACACACCGAATCCAAACCATACAATACCATACCATACCGTACCATAAAGTTCTGCGAGGCAAACCATTGCTTCCAAAGTGAATTGCGTCAAGCTGCCCAGGTCTTCTTTTTATCTGCATTAGCTTGATGAGATGTGTGACAAATTACTCTTAAACAATAATGATTTACGAAAGTTAAGGGCAAATAGTTATTATAGAGTATGTAAAGTCGTGCCAAGGATCTTGTGGAGGCAGTATACATACACTCAGAAATATAAAAATATACAAATACCCCCAAGTCTATCCAATGGAAATAATAAGGGAACGGCTAGTCTAGCTGTCAGCCTCCTTCTTTTGACCTGAGTAAGTCCTTTGTCCCAGATTTTACCCTGTTTCCTAAAGCATGAAGACAATGTAGAGACCCCAAGACTCAAAACTCCGAATCAAGTTTACATTTTACATTTTCTTCAACAATATAATATTGTTCGTATAACATTTTTGCACCTCACTGAGATTTGGTCTGAAACTGTAGAGAATTTTTATTTTCACTCGTGTATTCCCTATATAAATATATTACTGCTTATTTTTACACAAGGGAAAACACCATATATCATTAGCTGATTAAATTTACTAAAGAAAACTATAGTATATATATTACAGATTTGTTTCTTTCTCTTTGTGATATTTAACGGTTTAAAATCAAAGAGATACATTACTGGGATCGCCCAATGAAGTAGATTGAAAATGCTGGTTATCAAGCATTTCCAGTAACACCCAGATGTAGAATCAATATTTCAGTATGTATTCACAAATCAAAATGTGCGCAAAGAACGATTTGAAATTTTCTTCCCTGTCTTCGATCGTTAAAATTTTTTAACAGTTGTTAACACTGAAAGAAATTCAACAGTGTCAATAATATGTGAAACTCGATAGGAAGAACCGGCATATTTATTTTCTTTCTTTTTTTTTTTTTTCATTTTTGTTTTGTTGAACATGCTATTACGTCCCAAAAATTTCAGGCTAAGAAAGATGAAGAAGACAAGATTGAAGGCCTTGTGGCCATTACTGGTTCTACCACTGATGAAGAAAAGGAATCAGTTGTTAAGAATATTTTGTGGCAAATGGATGGAGATCGAAAAACTGGGGCCCTGAAGCAATTGCAGGGTCATATGTGGCGCGAAGCCTATGACTCTGGCAATGTCAAGGGACAGTGAGTTAATTCAACATGTGTATTTCTTATTAGGTTTTGAGCGATATTGTGAAATTGCTAATGACTGATTATTTAATACTAATTACCTTTGGTATTTTAAAACCTGGCTATACTGTTTTAAAGGTAGTCTCCCCTCTTCTTTGACTCGCGATACGTCTGTCCTCAATTTGGCACTTGAATTATTGAAAATTTTGAATATATGCACCTTCTTATCAGTGGTTGATTTTTGGTGTAAAATTATTGATGATTTATTTATTGGGCCAATTCTTAGTACACCAGTGTCAACTTGAAAGTTGTATGAAACTTTGGTGAAGAAAAATTTCACGCAATCGACACACTGAATTATGCTAGCTACTCAACTTTCAGTATCACATTCCATTCCAAATAAAACGATGATCGAATTCTTTGCACATCAAAAACCAGAAATCAGTGTCAAAACATTTTTCTCTTACTCTACAATAATTTGGATATTTATTTTTTCACATCCTTTGAGTTCTGAATTTATTAGCATAATTTTGATCCAGTGTATACGAGGATGTTCCGGAATGTCTCAAAGCTTGGAAAATTTCTGGAAAGAAGGTTTACATTTATTCAAGTGGAAGTGTCGAGGCACAGAAACTGCTTTTTGGACACAGCCAATGCGGGGATCTGCTTGAGGTATAAAGTGATCATCACGATAAAATTTTTCGTTAAAAATACGTCCGTCCAGTATTTGTTGACCTCTTTTTATTCTTTTGTTTTCCCTTAGTATTTCAGTGGCCATTTTGATACTGGAGTTGGAATGAAACAAGAGGCTACCAGTTATAAAAATATTCTGGATCAGGTAAAGTCTGAGGCCAGTGACGTCATTTTCCTCACCGATATTGTCCAAGGTTTGCATATTTCATGTGTCTGCATGCACTCTTTTATACTGTATTACCGGCATCTTAAATTTCCTTCCTGTTACCGTTTATTTTTTTGTAGAAGCCAAAGCTGCCAAGGAAGCTGGACTTTATTCAATCCTCATGATTCGTGAAGGCAATGCTCCATTGAGTGCGGAGGAGAAGATGGAGTTCAGAACTGCGACGTCATTTTTGGACTTGTCATTCGAGAGTGCAGCTAAGCGCCAAAAGTTGGACACGCCGGAAATTGACAAGAAGGAGTCTATAGCAAAGCTGACAGCCGAAGAAAAGATGGAAATATCTGGTGATGTTGAAATGACTGATGTCAGTGAAAAAGAGAATGAGTCAAAAGTTGAGTCAGAGGATGCTAAAAGGGAGAAGGAGGAAAAGAAGGGAGAAAAGAAAACAAATGAAATTGAAGGAAAGAAGAACACTGATGTGGAAGCTACAGTGTCTGTGACTACTGTGGAAAAAGACGAAGCCATGGAGACTGATGGAAAACCTGAAGTTGTAAAGCAAATTGATGAATCTGGTTCTGATGCTAAGCCTGTAGAAGAAAAGAAGGAGGAAAAGGTTGAGGTAGTTGAAAGTGAAAAAGGTACCTTGAAAGTAAGCAAAGATGATGACAAATCTAAAGTGATCTGCGAAACTATTGATAAAGAAAGTAGCAAGAAAAGTGAAGAAAAAACTCTAGAAAAGAATAACGCAGACGAGGCTGATAGAACTACACTCACCGATAGTCAGAAAACTGAACTCTTGGAGAAAAAAGTCGAACTTTCTGAGGAGAAATCTGATTCTATCATAACTGAGACAAATAGCAAGGCGGTCAACGAATCAACCGAACTGTCTGCCTCAAGAAAGCCGGATGAAACTCCTACAAAAATTTCCGATGATGTTAAAGAGATTAAGACCGAAGGTTCTGAAGAAAGTTGTGAAATTTTAAATAACAAGTTGGGCATAGAGACTGAGAAATCCGAAATGGAATCAAAACCCGCAGTTGAAGAAACTCACGTTAAAGTCGACGTACCGTTAACGAAGGAAACAGTGAAAAGTGATGCGAAGATAGAAAGCATGGCAGCAGAAACAGAGAAAACCGCCATTCAAACCAGCAAAGTATTAAAAGCGAACGAGGAATCTGCTCTAAAGTCGGATCAAACAGTAGCTAAGGATGTGGTTAAAGAAAATGGAATGGCAAAGACTGAGGAGCCGTCCAAGACTGATGATCAAAACGTGGCAGTTGAGAACAAAGACAGTTCAGATGCTGTAAAAAAGACTGAATCCAAAGTTGAGGAAACTGTGGCTAACTCAACGAAAGAGACGGAAAGTAATAGCAAAGATGCAATTAAGGCTGAAACAAGCATCGTTGCTGAGGCAAAGAAAGAAACTGTGACTAAGGATGTGGATGCAGAAGAAGAAGAAAACAAAGAACTCAAAAAAGAAGGTGCAAAGAGTCAGGAGGAACCGACGACGGATGCGAACAAAACGAACGGTACGACACAGAATGGGGAAACGGTTACGGAAGATGAAAATAAAAAAATACACACGAATGGGGTAAACGAAGCATGCAGCAGCGTATCAGCTGAGGTAAAAACGAATAAAGACATGTCGTCGCAGAAGAGAGAACCCGAGAGTTCGACCGATGCTAGTGCAGAGTCTATAAAGGTTAAAAAAGTCGTTGACTCAACAGTGGCGGACGGCGCCGGAGAACCTGACGTATCGCCGACTGTAGTAGTAGCCGCGACGTCCTAATCTCTAAAAAAAAAAAAAAAACTACAACAACAACAACAACAATTATCTTAAAAATATAAACTATTAAGTTGTCTCCCCACGTCCTAATAAATCAACATTTAAAACATAAAGTGGTAAATTTTAAGAAAATAGCTCATAGATTTACATTACCTATTGTTCCTTGGATGAGAAAAGAAAAACGAAGAACAAAGTACGTTGTACGCTGTATTTCATATTCGATCATCCTCAGTTTGGCGTGTCAAAGAAATTTTATTATTCGGCACATAGACTGACGTTTCTGAAAAAAGAAATACCTGTGTCTGGATTACATTTGATGGTGAGAAGGTTGAATCTACCTTGAATCACGTTTGTTGAAAAATCATTGCGATGTGCGATTTATCAGCGCTAGAAATTTCTCATGTAAATTTTGAACACGAGCAAATCAGTCAAGTTGCCCGTAACTATGTACAGTGTTTTATACTCTGACAAACTCGCAAGCCCATGTCGGGGTGCTGGATGATCGATATTGTCATGCACACCGCACAATCTACGTATATTGTTCAAGTTATTTTACAATAAGCGATTAAAAACGTTGAACCTTTTTTGTTTTTTCTTTTTTCTATTTTTTTTAAAATTATTATTAATGTCTTCACAAGCGATAATAACATTACGATACACAAATACAGATAGGCTAACAATAAGTCATAGTGGGAGAGTATTCTATAACGAATATACTCTGTGCCAAATGATATTATCCCTGTCCTTTTTCGAATTTTCAAAATATTCGTCAAATAGGAAACGTAATATCTTGTTCAACTTTATATATAGTGTGTCTCTGCAGGTAGCATTTTACAATGAATGATTTTCAAAGACTGATTTGGTAATGAAGCGTTGTGCCGCTGGCAAAGACGAACGACTGTCTATTGCGTTTAGTGTACTTAATAAGCTTTAGGGCGTGGACCATTACTACAGCGAATTGTTTTGCTTTTATCCTACGTACTGTTATTATTTTTGGTAAAGTTTTGAAAGTAACCGGTCTTTAAAAAACACGATTAATTATGAATCCAAACCAGTGAAAGTTTGTCGTGAATTTGGTATGTCACATTCGTAAATATCGTTTGCCTGATGTGTGACTGACTTACCGGTGTTTAGCATGTATGCAACAGCAGATTATACATTGTTTGAATGTCTGCGACTAAATTATTTATTTATCGTAATAATTTTATTTTATAATTTTGTTTTTGAATATAAAATTGACTGTGATCTAACAATAATATGATAGACGTACATATTAACAGATATCTGCTACTCGTGTTTGAAATGTTTCAAAGAGGAAATTTATGATTATTTTTCTTTTTAACCTATCTAACTGCTTCTCTCCGAGACATGTCAGAGCTGTACCAAAAATAATAACTCCTTAGGTTTAAATATATCATTAATAAACTGTCTCATGTGTTTCTACCATGCATACATATATTGATGTTTAGTGTCCAGATATGTTCACTTCCATTATATTCGAAATGCTTCTAGTTTCGGTTTATAATTTCTCAACTACGTTATGCCTTATATATACATATATACTCTAATTGCCATTTATATTTACAATCAAATACTGTATTAGGCTGCTGCATCACAAAGCATTTTATCCTGAAACACCTTAAATTTTCAATGAAACGTCATTGTTTGTATCATTCATCTCAACTAGAATAATCATGTCAATTGTCGGCGTACATGCCAATGAAGGAGTTTTGATCATATATTAGGTTGAAAAATCGAATGCATGCCTTATTTAACTGAGAAAAGCATTTTTGTTTGTTTTATATTATACATATGCAATACAATAATCATTTCATCTTAGTTTCGTATTTAGTTTTGGCTTCGTCTTTTTTTCTCTGTATATATAGATTTTTTTTTTTGAGCATCTCCCTTTGCTAACTCTTAATAATCAACTCGTGCGAAGAAGGTACTACGAGTAAAGAAACTTAATTATTATAAACTAATGCATTTAGCGGAGAGCAACGAGGGAATACAGTTCTTTCTTCTTTGGCTGACTTTCACGACATCGCCTCAATCATCATTCCATATCATTCATATACCGTTTGCGTCAATGGTCAAGAGAAATTACTGTACTCGTCGTTGCTCCATGTTCAAATTCTTGAACGCTCAAACATGACTCAATTTCGAATTCAACGACACCATGAGTTGAAAACAATGATCCATTAGATGTCTAAGTTTCTAAAAAGTATCGAATAAAAATTTATAAGTTATCACCACCGATTTTAATTGACTGCCGGCCGATTCATTAATATACCCAATCATTTAGCTAATTCATTGTCGCAGGTGATCAATTAATTGGCTATTGAAACCTGATTAATCCGTTACTAATACTAGCAGCATCCTTGTAGATCAAAAAGAACTGCCATTTTAAAAGTGCATAAAATTTAAAACTAACTGCTTCAATCTATTTTTCCACTGCAGCATTGCAGTACTATCATCCGCTTACTTTCTGTTATTTTTGTTTTTTTAATTGCAGACCGAAAGTTCCTGTGCGGCATAATCAATAAATATCACATTGTTCTATTTATTGCTGACTGTACCGATAGGCCTGTTGTATTCCAAGCACCTCAGAACTTCTCCCGAGAAAGTTCGACTCGCTAGACTCATTGATATATAATTTTCACCTATCCTCATTTCTGATTTACGAAGAAATTTGGGGTACATGTACGTACACTTTTTTTTCTCATTTAGGGCAGTGTTCGATCAAAGTATTCGTACCAAATGTTGTTTGATTCCAAAGGTGTTACTACGTAATATGAAATACTACATTCATAAAACAGATCCTCTTATGGTGATACAGAAAAAAGTTGATCGACGTTTTGTGCATTAGTTTCACTTCTATTGTAAAACCTGAATTAATCCACCGTAACTATCTTGTTAGATATCATGTAAGTCGTATCGTAAGTCGTAATAATTGTAAAAGAGCGTTTTTTCTAATAAAAAGCCAAGATCGGTATTGCAATTGTCGTCTTTGCAATTTTAAAACAATCACATAACCCTTTAACTGTAGCAAGAAGTAGAATAGTAAGGGACATAGAAACGATAAATTCGATTACTATTATGACAAATCTTTGCAACATTTTTATTCTTTACTTTCATGCAATCCATCTTTACACGATATAACATGCACTTTATAATATACCAAAATTTTTACAGTTATTCAATTTTTTAACATGCGTAAAATGCCACCAATTGCTGCAAATACTTTTCCGGTATTCATAGTTATTGGTCAAAATAGAATACAGATAATGTAACTAATAGATTAGTATGACAAGTAATGCATACTTCGATCACCCGAATATTAATTTACAAATATGATTTCTACATACATAATTTTTTTTTAAAATTTCTAACCATATTTTATGTTACAGTATTGCTACAAATTGTTTGAAACCTATCATTTTCCTCTGCATCCTTGTTCCTAAAATTAAGAACAAAATATGATGCACGTGTGATTAATTAATTTATAGTATTCAAAATTACAATTAAAATTAAATTGGACTAAATTTTCTTTGACGTCTTTAATAATATATAAAGATATTGTTCATATATGGTCAATCTGACAATGAGGTTCTATATACCGATATTTACCATGTCACAGTGTCAATTTTACTTTTTCATTAACCGCAAAGAGGTGAGGCTGTCGTTCTGAAACATTGATCTTTGTTCTTGTGGGGTGATTTATCTGATCCAATTATATCAAATTTAACAGTGAAATTTTATGAAGTATTATGTTTGACGATTCAAACATTGTGCATTGCGAATCGTTCCAGTTCGCGTATTCCTAGTGATGAAATTGTTATGTTACTTATGAGTTGATTATGAATGAATAGAATAATAAAAATATGGCGATAACAGATAGGCTGTATTCCGAATGGTTTGGTATAAAGGAGAAAGAGAATGAGAATGAGATGCAGTTAATTGAAAAGTAATATACATTGACATGTGGATTATTTGTTTCTTCATATTAATCAATATGAAAATGACCATTCAACTCCATACGTCGCTCGAGTAACGCTTTTGCGTGTCCATCTTCTTGATGTACGCGGTCGCTTCCATTTCAGTCATCTTCCCTTTCTCCATCACAACTTTGATAAGAATGTTGTGTACGTCACGAGCCATGTTACGTGCGTCACTGAAATACAGAAAGATGAATGGTGTCGTCAGTGATTTGTGAAAACGATTGGCCAAACTCAAATGTGAGATAAAGTACAACTTACCCGCATATGTAGATATGGCCATTATTTTCACCGATGACATTCCACAATTCCTCCTTGTTTCGCTCCAGCAGATGCGTGACGTACTCTTTTTGCGCTTGCTCTCGGCTGAAAGCGACGTGTAATTTTAGAGTCCCGCTCTTGACGTACTCGTCCAATTCGTTCTGGTAAAGGTAATCCTCCTCGCGTCTGCGGCATCCAAAGTATAGAATCGTGTCCCCAACCTCTTTGCCTGGAACACGAGGGTCAATAAGAATCACGTTTTTTCGCGTGTAAAAGACTGTAACGATACACAGATCCGTGAGAATGAATCATGTTTCATCATATTCTTTGCAACTATCCACATACCTTCTTTTCTGGCGTGATCCCGTTCCTGTATGAAACCACGGAATGGTGCTAATCCCGTTCCAGGACCAATCATTATGATTGGAGTAGACGGTCGAGTTGGAAGCCTGAACTGTGATTTACGGACGAAAATTGGAACAAGAGCTGGCGGATCTGACGGATGTTTTTGCTTTAACCAAGTGGTTGTTACACCTTTGTTCAATCGTCCAGTAGATGTCTTGTACTCTACCACAACGGCTGTGATATGAACAGTCGTTGGATGGAACTAAAAAATAGGATATTACGATCAATGAAACCGTGCAACCCAGAGATCTTTTAAACCAGAACGGGATGGTATTCTTCTCAAAGATTACCTTGGGTGAAGAAGAAATAGAATAGTAACGACACTGGAGTCGAGGCAGCAATTCGCAGAGATGATCTAGTGCTGGTTTCAGGCTTGGAATATCTTCCAATATATGAACAATGTTTCTATTGTCTTGAATAACCCATTGATTGAAGAGTGCTTTCCCTTCTGCGCTAGTAGATGCCATCAGCTTCAGTTTCTCTTTGTCCGCCGGGTCACTAGCATAATCAGCCAGTTCTTTGATTACGTGAGTTCTAGGATTACTTGTTATGTCCAAATAATGAGTAAGAGCAGTGCGATATGTACAGGGACAAGGGAAGGGATGCTTCTTGCTTGACTCCTCTGAAACAAGAAAATCAAATTAATAAAATCGTGAAAGAGTGAACCGTGACGTTCGAAACGCTACAATTTTGCTGCCAGCTTCTTTTTTATCTTACCGTCTGTATTTGTCAGAGTTATGATAGTGTCCAGGTCAACGCCGCATTTCTCGCCGATTTTTTCAACCAGATTCGAATCATTTACGGGATAAACGGCTAAATGATCTCCAGCCTCGTAGCGCATCTTGGATCCTTCGATATCAAACTCTATGTGCATGCAAGAACGTTCCGATTTCGGTCCATGTAATTCTCTGTTTACTTTCACCGGTGCCAAGTATGGATTCTTTGCGTCAAATGGCCTGCAAAAGAGCAAACACGTTCAGAGTGCAATTCTGTGAATCAAATGTACGATGTTCAGAGAAAAATATACAACTGAAGACTTACGGCCTTTGGTTTTGGAAGGAGTGGAGACGGGCGATCTCACCGGTGTAAATACGCTCAGGTTTCAACTCTATGTGTTCAGTTAGCTTGTATTGACGAATACTAACATCTTCGCCTGTGGCAACGATGTCAAAGTGTTTGCAAACGGCTGGCCAGAACTTGTCCTTCCATGTTATAAAGTCGTCTTCAATACTGAGAATAAGAAAAAGACACATTCGGTTTTTGGTTACATAAGGAAATGAAGAGGAGAAAAAGTCTGAACGAGGATTTCTAATTGGCTGGACAGCAGTTATGTATTTGGAAAAACAGTGCTAAATTATTTCGAATATGCAAGCTGTTGAAACAAATACGGAAAACAAAACAAATAACAAGAGATAACGTACTTCCTCAATTACGGGAATTAATTAGACTCTATGAATCATTCAGGAACAAGAGGTCATGAGAGGTGATATTGTGCGTAACAAGCAAACAGCCGGCGGTGTAATTCACTGAGACGATTAAATATGCTCACTCGAAACGCACGTAGGCCATATTTTCATACCGATAATGAGTTGGGTGATAGTTATAAAACGATTTTACACGATTCAAACAATGTTAATCAATCGAATAAGATCATGAAATGGTTGAGAAAAATAAACAATAATACCACTTACTTAGCATCGTCGTCTCCCAGACCGAGTTCAAAGACCCGAGTAGCTCCAAGCTGCTCTAGTCTGTGATCAATGTATATAGCTACCTCGTTGTAATGCTCATAAGTCTTGTTTCCAAGGCCAAATACCTGAAAACAATTATTTCAACTAATATATGGACATAGCTTATCGGTTGTAATTTTCTTTTTTATACAAAGTGTCACCTCAATTTGCAAATAAAATAAATTCTATATTAAATTAATCTTTTCCAAGATTGGATTACAATTTTTTACCAAATTGATAGCTAAAATTATTGAGGAATTTTTATTTATTTATTTTTGTTTCAATTTAAGAAAATTGAGTACTGTTGATTGAGATTCGGAATTTTCGAATTCTGGGAATTGAAGTACACAACTTATTGTTAGATGTAGTTTGAATGCAAACAAAATGAGTAAAAAGAAAAAAACATTTGTAGCAGAAGGAAAAACAGACCTCAAATATTCCCGGCAATTTTAGTGCATCAGACCGACACCATGTGGCGCCAGTGTGGATGACAGAGGACTGTACGAAAATACGGAAAAACTTTCCGCGTAGTGTGACATTCGCGCATTTCGTAATGTTCATTACTGCGAATGATATTCATACAAAAAAGAATTCGTATAATTTCTGACGGTGTTTTTCATCGTTTCAAATCATTGTCCGTTCTGTGATTAGAAAAATACACGTGCTCCGTGCCAAATCAGATGCATAGTAAAAGATAAAGATGAAACGAAAAAAGTAAACACCAGAAGGCAAAAAGAGGGGAAAAAATATTGCTGTAACTTGCCGTCTATGTCTGACAATCGTGATGTTAATAATAATAATAATAATATTTATAAGTCACGTGGAATGGATCTGATTTTACGTAACGGTCGTAATGTTCGCTGTTGGCCGACCGAAACAATCGTAAAACTATAATGTATGTATTCATTCAATTACGATTATCGCTAAATTATTTCTTTCACGGCGCCTAAACCGTGCAGAGATATACGGCGTCGTTCGAAACGTGGTGATTGAATTGAGGTTAGAAACTGAGGCGGCAGGCGAAAAACGTCGGCGGGATTCACTTTAATTGACACTCCGGCAGACGATAATCGAAGATGCGCGCGCAGCCGTTTTGAACGCGGCAGATGGCGCCATCATCGAAATCCCTTCGATTCTAATTTCGAATCGTTGGATCATTTTTTACCACTTTCAACTCGTAATTAACAACACCGCGGGTAGATAGCAATGAAATAATGCGAAACCGTTTTTAGTGAATTTTAAACGTCTTGAATCTTTTGCAGGATTGCAGGAGAGTTGGATAAAGAGGTGTGAGAGGAGGATGAAAGATGAGAAGTAACTCACCGCGTAATTGAGACCGGTGAGGTCATCGTCGCCATTTTTCAGCCAATTGACGAACTCCATGGCGTTATCGGTTGGATCACCCTCTCCGTAAGTTGCCATGCAGAATACCGCAAGGCTGTTGGAGATATTCTTAAGATTGACCAACTCTTCCTGAAAAGCATATTAAAAGTAACGAAATTGAAAACGTACGTACAGGGTTTGACATTTGACATAATTCTCGCGATAAGCAGACGCAATTATCGTACATTTGCGAATTCACACCGACAAAGAATAGAAGTTTACGGGCACAGGTTATCAATCATTCTTTCCGCAATTTCGGTTGTGTGCCCGCGATACAGGAATCATATCATACGGGGAATTCCATGCAAACCCAACAAACGTCCGATCACCCTCCCCATTTTTCATTATGTTTAAAAATTGTCTGCAATTGTCTCAATTCTGAAGCAGTACCCAAATTTGTTCAGATTTTTTATCCCGCTGATTAATTATTTATGAATAATGAGAGTGATTTTGAAAAAAAGTCTTTTTCAAAATTCTCAAATAACTTTTATCAACTGCATTTGTTTTCGAAACATTTCAATACCGGGCCGATTCTTTTTTCCATTTCTCTTAAGCATTTTCAATTATTGTTGTCAATAGAAAAGTTTTAAAAGAGATCCTTATCAAAATCACTTTAAATATTTATAAATAATCGAACAAGCGAACAAAAAATCTGAAACAGTTCAGTGTACTATATCAGAATTGGAACAATGGCGGACAAATTTTTCATTAAAATCAGAAATGGTGAGGGTCAGACTTTGGTCGGGTTCGCATGAAATTCCCCGTATATAAGTACATACCAATCTGTATGAAGATCCTTAATGCCAACATAACATGTACAATTCTGAAACACGCAAACTTGTTTGTAGACGGTTGACTTTGATGTTACAGACAGTAATTGCTCGTCCCGACAAACGCCTACTCGAGGGAATATAATTTATCCCATGTAGTAGATGTTGTTACGTAAACATTCCTTCGAAATTCAGCACGTTAATTTTTTGCGAAAAAATGTATGGAATACAAAAGTTAATAGCGGGTTAGAAAATTTGCGGTATCTTTTCCGCATCTTCGTGTGGTTGGATTTATTTCTCTTTTATTTACTTGGATAGCGCGTCGAACGACAAGTCGTGTACACATACGATACGTGTGAGTGCTCAAGGCACGCACACTCATATGCGTATGCATGTATGCATGTACGTATGGACATATGTACGCATTGAAGTTGCCTACGTGATTCTGCCGTTGCGTATTAAACAGCCTAGTCATGCTTACGATTAGCCCGCTATCTACTACTGTGTGTAGGCCACTAGATTATTTTAAAATGGCTATTGGAGACTTGACCAACCTGTCATTACATATAGATATATGTAAAAAAGTCTAAAATTCTATATGTAAGTGCCGACGAGTATGATACAGCTATTTCCAGTGTATACGATTAAATATAGATGAATATATTATAACAGGTTTCAGGTATGCGGAGTAATTTATGTATATATTTGTTTATTTCTTTACTTAATATTTTTTTCTTCTCTTTAAAAATATGCACATTTACCATTTCGCATTCCTCCGGGTCGGCGACCATCCCTTTTAGCTGGTAGCGTATCCCCTCTTTGGCGATACGACCCGCAAATTCTTCTCCAGTTCCGGTCTGACTTCCGTAAAATACGACAAGACTTCGTCCTGAAGCCTGCAGTTTTTTGATAAATGAATTTTCGGCTGGTGGCGCGGTAGCGAAAGACGTCGGTCTGAAGATTGAAATTTGCGTAATTTTTTTTACTCGCACACTTCCGTATAAACTTTTTGTCAAAATTAATTCATCATCAAACAATTATATGATCGCGTGTAATCAAGAGTTGGATGACAGGGCAAAGACAAAATTATAGTCATTACGACACAGGAAGTAGGGGAAAAAAGTATCATATTTCACACGCTATCTCAAACGCGTGTCGATACATCCGAACCACGGAAAGAACGAGTAAAATCAAGAAAATAGCCTGTATGGAAACACAAGATAGGTTGGTACGTAACGAACAAAGATCCTGATGTGCAGCGGAAATTTTTTCTATCTATTTATAATATTCGCAGCGTAAAATCGTTAAAAAAAAATTTTCCTCACCTCTTTATTATTAATTGTGGGTAATTAAGTGGTCCGAAAATGAAAAAATTATTGCGTTTAACTCGCTTGCTGGGAATCGCGTCAGAAAAGTGATTATTATACCGCGTAATTCGTACATATAATAACGATCGTCATATTGTCGTGTACTTACTGAATCGAGTATGACTTCGTTGTCAACGTCTCCTCGACATCCTGCCTGTTGGATCGCATGTACCACCAAACGGCTGCCAGTAGAAGGGCACCCAGGAGCACGATGTCGAAGGTGCTAAACAAGGGCTCGACAACTACTTCGCTTCCCTCTCCATTTTCGAATACTGGCGAATCCCCCATCCTGATTGCTTTTGGCTGAGAGGCGTCGGCAGTCTTTGAGAACAGAAAGATTAAAAAAAAAAAAAAAAAACCGATTACAACGAATGTAAATTTGAGGTAAATTTCGTCGATCACAGTTTTATGTGTTTCCTTAGTCAATTTCTTGTACGTGTTTCTCTAAAGATTGGACAACGGGTTAGGTTTGTATTTCGTTCTGGTAATAATGCTCCGCTGCGGATGTAGGAAAAAGAAGTGCAAAGGAACGCGAATATTTCGGCTAAAATATCCCCAATTCCGGCGGCCACGTTAGGGTGTTTCGGAAAATAATAATAATAATAATAATAATAATAATAATATCTCCTCAAAACTTCCGAGTTTTGATGAAATAAAACATCCTCGCGAAGAGGGATCTCTGTAGCTAAAAATATGACACCGTGAGGATTGTATTTGGAATTGGGAGAAAAAAAAATAAAAATTTCCAATTGTTCGCAACAATTTGCAAGCAACTTTCAGTCGCAAAAAAAAATATTCAACTCAAAATTGTTTAGAATTTTTTATGAAAAATGAGAAATTAGGAATAAAGAGAATGAAAAAAATTATTCGATGAAATTTTGTTTCTCTTAATTTGAAATACGGTTCCCGTGGTGTTAAATTTTTCGCTACAGGGCTCCCTCTTCGCGAGAATGTTTTTTCTTTCTATCAAAACTCATGTCCGGAGGGATAGGAGAACGAGAAATCGAAATTTTCATTCTCTAGAAACACCCCGAGCCGCATACTTTTCATTCCCGAGGTTACGTAATCGCGACAAACCGCATAAACATGCAGCGTACATTAATACGGCGTCGTTTTTTAGCATGCATGTATAATTTACGTTTAACGGATTCGACATGCGTCATTAAAATGGATTAATTAAATCGTTTTACGTAGTTTACCACCACCGAGGGGAGAAGAAGTAGCGAATAAAATATGCGGAGTCGGAATTGCGAGTTCGAAGGCGGAAAAATTGAAGGACAAAAATAAAATAAAAAAGATGAAATTTAACGAAGAAAAAGAGAAACACCCACTACATCGAAACTCAACGCTGATTCACTATACCGACTTCTTTGCACGATACTGCGAATCCGATGCGAAGCGACGTTCGAAGCACAGCTAGCTCTTTAAGAGTGATTTGCACACGTGAAGTAGTACGACTGTCTGTCTCCGTAGCGCATAATGATATCCCCCGCGCATACATACGTACGTGTTTACTCACAATTTTACCCAGAGACTGATTACGGAGATATACCTGCGTACGTGAACGGATGTAAGCTCGTGTGCAATACCCGTGTCGACGAATAATCACCCGAGGCTACTTAATTTTATCGCTTTTCCAGACATACCTGACAATAAGTGTAATATATATACAGGCATCCTCATACCCGTTTGTATCACACATAGGCGTGAGCCATTTATATAATACACCTTATTCGCGTAGTTATCCTGAATTGAAACGAAATCTTGTCTCTCATCGACGGACGCGGGATTTATTGTCAGAGTTACAGCGTCTACGAAATAAAACTTGCGTTTACCGAATAGTTGAACGACTTCGATTTAAAAATTTTTTTCCACGCAGATATACAACATCTTAAGGAGGATAAGTGGTATAATATCCCGAATTTCGGTATGTTTGTCATGCTCATTATTGTGGGAATTAGCTAAGAGTCAAATTTGAGGTACCGAAGAAGCAGGCGCGGATTCTAAGGACAAAAATATTCCAACAGCAATTTTAGTCGCAATAAAATCTTCTGCTCAAGTCCAATACGATAGAAAAAAAAAATAAATAAAAATTGGGAATCCCTAACCAACGATAAAATAATTCAATTCCCGCCCCAATCCATTGGGTAATAATTCTGTCGGATATTCTCGAGACTCACACCACGCTCACATCAATTTGCATAAGAATTACTGCAGGTCACGATAAAGTCTGAGCGTACAAGGATTAGATAATGTAACCCTTGATTCCGAAATCCCGCATGAGTTGGCAAAGAATAAACAAAAAGATAATACATAAAACGATTCAGAATGTATTAGTCGTTACAGCAGCATGACTTGACGATTTCAAATTCGTTTATCTGTGACAACCGGTTATGATTATGATTATTGTTACTACCAGTACCCTAATCAGTGCACGCGTTGCGTATTGTGTCTGAAATTCTGCCGCGAGACGATGATTATTACTTATATTATTATTATTGTTACTGGTATTGTTATCATCATCGTTATATTAATGAATTGCTATAGCGGATGAAAAACAATTTGTATACCATGTGCGGAGAAAAATCACTGAATTAGACAACATTCTGTGTTGAG
Source organism: Neodiprion fabricii (assembly GCF_021155785.1). Classification (NCBI taxonomy): domain Eukaryota; kingdom Metazoa; phylum Arthropoda; class Insecta; order Hymenoptera; family Diprionidae; genus Neodiprion; species Neodiprion fabricii. The sequence continues at coordinate 350,452 of NC_060242.1, forward strand.
CTGTTGGAATGAAAAAGTGAACCTTGATGAATGATACCAATAATATTGATAGTCGTATAATTTGACAAATAAACTGAATAATAAATCGGAATAACGTCAGTGATATTTTGATGACCGACATTACCGAACGTGTCATTCGTTTGGGATAAGCATCGCCATCAGTTGCCAGCCTTGTCCGTTAACATGTTTCATTATACACGGATCTGAGAATTCATTCTCATTCAACCTTGCACGACGGGATTATTTATACAAGTTACATCTAATCCTAATCGTAATTGTCTTTATCGCCCAGGGAGAATATGATAATAATAATATATTACATTATTGAAACATATCGCGTTAAACGTATATAACACTTACCGGTAAATCCATATTTGACGTCGACAAAAAAAAAAAAAAAAAAAAAAAAAAACAAAAAAAAATATCGATATGTTTTCAAATTATAAAAGTATCTGTAACGTACGATGCAGTTTCAACGAGTAACAAATAACCAATCACTTTGCAACATACAACGGTAAAAGATAAATTTTCCTATACTTTGCGGGGATAAATTAAACGAGATAGAATGCAGTGAATTCGAGCCGCAACCGCAGCAACCCGCCGAAGCCGTCGTTGGGACGTAACTGACGTTGAGTACGCCCGCAGTAAATCGACTCGACTCTCTCTCTCTCTCGTTAAATTTCTTCAACAGCAATATATAAGCGGAAGCACTGCGACACGGTGACCGTGACGTTTTTCGCCCTGGCTAGCGTACGTGTGCGTTTACGTCCGCGTTTAATATTTACGAATGTATGTAAACGGTCTTCCTTGACGCCGTCGACGTCACCGCCCGATTTCAAGCCGTCGAGTATAGCCGAGGATAGTAGAAATGCCGTTTCTTTCTACGTACAGTTGTATTCACGAGTCACGTTATTCCTGCACGCGGTTCGGACGCATTCCTGTGAAAGTATACTATGTGCACAAAGATATACCTGTTTCACCTTTCGGGTGAAAATACAACGACTAAATAAACGATGACTTGCTGTGCACGCGAATTAGTTATGATGGGTATCAGAGACAGAGTCGGCCACGTTTTTGCTTCGTTCTCATTCCGATCGCTTTGGATACATCTTCTTCTTCTTCTTCCATTTTCCTTTTATTTCGTTAATAACGAGGAAGCGAAGCACAAGTATGAAGTACAAGTGTATCCGAGGTACAAACGAGTGCAAACGTAGTAGAAATCGATATCAGTTTTCGAGATTTTTTCTTCCATAGTCGGGTGCCAGGTGGTGGGAATGACGAGAGAGCAAAGACAAAATCATACGATCCGGTCACAATTTGATTTATAAGAAACACATCCATACATGTACCTATATATAACGTCGATTCGCGTCGATGACGTTGAAATCGTTCAATTTTTGCTCGTACATGTATACACCTGTATACGTTTTCGTAAGAATGATAAGCGCAACGTGAGCAAAACAACTTGAAAAAACCTTGATTGCCGACATAGGAGCATGAACCTCAAGCGTACTTTTCCTTCGTCGCTACGCAGTAAGATCAACTTCAATTTAATCAATCACAAATATCAAGAGAAGTCCACATCTTTTTAATATGCATTATATGCGAATAATTCAACTGGAAATAAGTGAAAAATCAAGGTGTCGGCCAGAAAAAAGTATAAAAGACAGGCCATCGTCGCGATCGTCAGAAAACTCTGAATAAATTATAACCGTTTGCCCCTCGGTAACTGAAACGCAACGATTTCGCAACTATAAGAAAATTGTTGTTAATTTTTTAAGCATCTCGGCGGATTCGCTCAATCGTCTTCAAGCTGAATTTTGCCAAGCGTTGAGCGTCAATTGTCTGTTATACAAGATTCGATTTTATTTTGCAACAACACGGAAAAAGGTTACGACTCGTAAGAAATTTTAATACGTGCAGACATTAATATTTGGTAAATAAAATTATCCAGTTAAAGTTTCATACGGCGAGAAACGATATTCTCTTATTTCTTTACTCCCAACCATGGGTGTAATCGACTGGGAAGACTTCAACACGCAGTGCATGATGGCGATGTTCTCGATAAACGCGGCTTTATGCTCCTACTTTTTATACAGCGAAAGCGAGGGGATATTTTCGAGCATCAAGAAGTAGGCCAAAGTTTAAGTCAGTATTTCCTTATTCACGTCACCTTTATCCACCAAAATCTGTTCATCTTTTGCAAAATTTTTCAACCGTCGAGAGGAAATGTCCACGCGGTAGTGTGGTTAATTTGAATTCACATCGTCGCTCCGTTGCGCCGAGGCGTTAATACATATCTCAAGAAATGTCACACATTTGTAGCAGAGTACAGGACATCTATTCGGGCAATATAATAATAACACGGAATATTCGTCCCACAGGGACGGGAAATCCGCGTCCACGTCGCCTAAAGTCGAAAGGAAATGCAACAACGGCGAAAAAACCGATACTGTCTGCGAGGGAGAGGGACTGTTTCGGAAGTGGCTGAATGAGAAAATAACGAGACCGAGCAACTTTCAGGCTGGGGGTGAAAAAAATATGAGAGAATATTAGAAATAAAATGACAAGAGAAAGAAAAAGGTGCAAGGTTTCGGTTAACGATAGAACATGTCGGTAGCTATCAGGAAGAGGAGTCGGTCAAGTACCGATGTTGGGATTGATTCCGTTTTTTGGAAGCGAGAATATTATAATTCTTCATCGGACAAAAGCAACGAACGATACGCGCCTTACGGTTTGTGCTACCGTGAACTTTGATCAGACTGAGGTTTGCAACGTTGCTGTGATGATGCATCTTTAGAAAAACTCGTTATCTTGCAACTTTAGAGGATTACATGAAATTTTGGATACCGTTAATAAAGCATGAACAAACTCAGACTTTGTAAATAAAATTTCTCGAGTTATTCCAAAGGTGCAAAACAGTCATTTTTCGTTCAACGTTACGATACGGTAAAAGTTACCAACTTCAGCCCCGTGAACTGTGATCCATCGTGGCGTTATTCAGGACACGCGTGCCTTTGTCTATACCTATCGTAATTGCTACGTCCGATTGACTGACTGGCTGGCCGACGATACGATTACGAACATGGAGGCGAACATAGCCTTAGCGATGCATTGGGGACGAAAGTAAGTCACTGCAGGGATAAGAGGAGGAGAACCCGCGTAATTGCGAAGGCATAATTTCGCTATTGTTATCGGTGTTGCGTTACGCAGGTATGCTCGAATCGCGATCACGCAACGACACGTGTATTAATTAATCGATTCATCATCCACACACAGGTGGTTTTATTTTCTCAGACCGGGACCGTATAACTCTTATACTTTAGGCGAAATATTCAAGGACCGTAGACGCGCTGTTCTTGAATTCGTCGTTTTTGCCACGAGTGCGGGTAATTTTTTTTTTACACAATCATTATATAACACGACGACACGTTGGCTATTCAAACGATAAGCTTTAAACGCAATTCTGTCTAGCCTCGAGCAAGTTCGGAAAACATTAGACATACGTAAAAGTGAAGGATGACCGAGGAAAAATAAAACGACGCATTACTTCGCGTAACAATGCAACGTAGAATTTCCATTCGATGTCTTTTCTTTTCGGTCGGTTTGATTCTTTTAAAGAAATTTAAATCGAATGCCTATTCGTTCGAACGGTAAGAGGCAAAAAATTCCGCAATTATGTGTCGATGTAGAGGTTTTGCAATACCCTCGTAGCGTTGAGCGCATCTTATACGTGCAGAAATGTACTCCTCGGGCAATATTCGCAGGCACTTGCGAAGCGCGATGATGTTATCGTGAACAATTTAACTACAATAACGCGAGTGATGTACGCCATGCCGCGATGAGATTGCAAAATTCGCTGACTATAGCGTGTAAGAATTTTAGCGGTAACGTTGCTAGCGCAGCCGAATCTTTTCTCCCTCTCCCGCGTCGGTGTCAAACTGTCAAGGTTCGCTACCAATCGAAAAAAAATACTGCGAAATTTAACGGTAGCCGGGTATGCTGTTGATTCGAGGCTCTGCAAAACCATGGAATAACCGACGATGAACTCGTTAATATCCTTCTGTGTATTACTTTTTGAATAGATGATACGAGGTTTCGAAAATTGATCATTATCTAATATATATTCTTTCAACCGTGATCGGCGAAATAAGTTTATCTCCTAATGAAAAAGGTAACTCCAGCCCTGCAGGGTTAAAGTGAGGGTAAAAAATTGAGACACAATTTAGCCGAGTTTCCAAAATTTAACTACGTTTTGCTTAAATTACACGGTTTACTGATTGTGAGTTTCAGACAATGGTTAAGTGGCAAAATAGGGGTTCTTAAAAATATTACATCTTTACATTAGCGTATAAACCAACTTCGATTTCGTGATCTTTGAAACGGTTTCTTTCACATCGCTGACAATGAGAAAGAGTTGGTCGAGGGGGGGGCATAGAAGTTCTCTTCCACTTCTCCTTCATCTTTTATTCAAATGTATAATATTTGTGTGCTGCTCTAGAAATAGTTGCTGCTGCTGCTGCCACGTCTGAGGTTGTCAAAGAAGTTGTGCGTCCGTAAAAATTTACCTGCGCCCAGGTTGTACCTGTGGCTTAGATTTACGTATATGTATGCATTTACGTATACATCATCTATACGTGCGCCGTGATCGAGACTGATTTTACATGATCACTCTTTGATAAATATCGACTCGAGTGGTCTCCTGTATGGTTGGAGATAAAGTTCCGGACGTAAGGCGATGATAGATAATACGCACGATTGACGATGATACGTATACTGTACGTTGAAATTGAAATCCCCGTATCATAATATAGCAATAACAATCATATCGTTAATTCAATCTGTATGCGTGATCGTGGCAACCAAGGTTTTTCAGTCAGATTAAAGTTCAATGTTAAATGACCATAAATAAGTTAAGGACCTTCACAGGCAAGTGAATTAATACAGTATCGTCGTATGCAACACACGTACACCCAACGTTCTTACGTCCTTGCCGTTTTTGCCTAATTATTACTCGACTCCGGTGAGGGCTGAACTTGAATGTCCGCGCATCAATTTACTCTCAAACTCTGCATGGAGAGTCGGATGTCATGTCTGGATTGAATTACGCTTCTCGGAGTAACATTTTACTCGCTCACACACACTCTCTCTCTCTCTCTTTCCGTGCTAATTCGCGCTCCTGATTTTACGTGAAATTTCGCGGTAAAGAGGTGGGTGGATACGAACAGAGAGAATAAAAGAAATATTCCGATAAAGCGAGGCACTTGCGCCGTCCAAACCTTATTTATCGAACTATTTATTTTTTCGCGATAATGAGATATGACGTGCCTTGATTACGTAAAGTAATAATCATGCTACGTTAAAACATTTCTGAACAGAAAGAATTCAAAATAATTTCCGGTGGCTAAAAAATAGCCGCAATAACGGCCACGTTCAAAAATGTGTACCGGGGCAAAAACAAAAAAAAAAAATAGGGTATTTTCTAAAAAAGCAAAATGAAGGTAAATTTCTTATCTTTAAAACGCCACTTGGAACGTTTAATTATCTTTATTTTTGAGTCCGTTATCTAATTTTCAGTGCAGCAAGAATTTCGACAAAACTATTGGCCGGTAGTGTATATAAGGGAACGATAATGATGAAATCTTGAACAGGGTTTGTTCCTATTACTATAACCAACAACTCTGCCAAGTTTCAAATCGGTCCCTCAATTTATACCAAACTCATGCAAAACGAAATAACTTGGTATAAAAACTACATGTATTCTACATTTAAAAGTTACGGAGCTTAGAAGTACATGTTTAAGTTGACGTAGGAACTTGAAATTTTACAAAGATTTTTCACAGATCTGAGCGACGTCGCAATGAAATTTTTTTTTAATTTATAAAAATTACATACATAAGATATCCCTTCCCTGTAGTCTGCAACTATAACTCACCGTCATACACATAGTAACATTGGTAACGGTTCTAAGATCACGTGATGATTTCAGTTCGAATAATTACGCATTATACTACATACTTGCAGTTGATTACAGTATGCAGTATAAGGTCTACAATTTATTGAGAGATAAGCGACTACACTGGCATTGGCACTTGATAGCAGCAATTTTCTGTCATCTGCCTTGCACGTGTCAACCCGTCATTTCTGTGTAGTGGTTGAACGTGTTGTAATTTTTTCGTACGTTAAGAGACATGACACGGAGCGTAACAGCTAGTTATACCTTGATTGGAAATGTGATGAAATTTGAACGTACCGGAGTTAAGTAATATCACCCGTGTACTTCCCAGGGCGAAAGTAGAATACGCACGCATCAAAGAATTTGAAGAGCAAGGGATAATTAGGAGTGGTTGGGGAAACAAGTTAAATCTCCTTCGAAAACTAACTTGTTGAATTAGCTTGCGTACCGCCCGCTCTCGTAACTTTTCGCAAAACGACGCCACCACCTGCTTGATTTACATGCAACAGCCGATGTAAAGCCCGCCTTACCTGCACACTTGTTGAACGGCAGGCAGTCGCGCTGGAGCTTCTCAATTTTTTGCACGACCGATGTCCTTGACTTGTGACGTAGGTACCGCCGACGTTTCGACTAGGTAACACGTGACTGGATACCGATGACGACGACGACGATGACTGTGTCAATCTGATTTTCTTGTCTCGTTTATTATCACCTCACGGTGATTTTTGAATCGATAACTTTTCTTCGATTTTCTTTTCGTTTTTACAATTCTATTTCCCCTCTACCTATCGTTTGCGTTGTCATGGGTAAGTGTTCGTCGGTGTACGTGATTCGCGTTGCTGCCGATATACTCGCGGTGACCAGACCGTCAGGGTTCTTTTAATATGTATAAGAGAGAAAAAAAAATCGAAGTAGCGTACAGGAAAGTTGATACAAGCCAAACATAAATAAATAATGAACAATAAACTGACGAATTTGGCACACCGTCTGTCCGAGCCTCGTTACGTGTTCGAATAGAAATTATAGTTTTGTATAATAAGGCGGAACATCGATGAACCGATTCTTGGGCTGAGAAGCGCGACGCTCAACTCGGGAGTAATGAAACCAGCACTGACAATGAGAAATCTTGAGAAGTTCAGAATCGCCGCACCTCGCGGGAACTCCTCGAACTAATTTCACCTTGATTTCATTGAAGTTATCCAGACTGTAATCCGTGATTTACGGTGGTGGCGCCACCATCCGCATATTGGCCGTTGGCTTGAACTGACCACGCGGTAGTAGCCGTGGCGTGACCGTGTAGTTTATATCGCTGTGTTCGCAAAAAAAAAAAAAAAAAAAAATGTCTACAGGAAAACGTATGAAATCCGTCAGTGTTGCGGAATGGAACCGTGCGGAAAATCTTCACGGTGGCTGCCTCAGAGCGGTGAATTTGAATTTGACTGCGGAACGTATGTTTTTTTTTAATATACCAATGATGAAAATGAGCGAATTCTATTGACTTATTATTCACTTTATAGAATATATTTTTTTAGACTACAGTATTGAAATCTGCCTTCAACGGAACAAAATACCAGTATTTATTTAAAGCGAATTTGAATGAAAATTCATAACTCGATTGCCAACAATATAGCTATTGAAGATATTGCAGGCATTGTGCAAGTATGCAGTTATGGTTGAAGTTTAACTGCACAAACTTAGGGTAACACATTAGGATTTACGGAACTGAAACTAGTAATGCGAATCGCGAATAGATATAGAAAAAAAAAAAAAATTTCTACAAGGTTAAAAAATAAAACTATTATTGATTATAAATAAGACATTTGTCAGTTTCTGTACGACCGTATAAATCGAATATTGTGACAGAATGATGTTGTGGTTTTGAGGAGTAAAAAATTATCAACAAAGTCTTTGGGCAAAACGTACATAATGGTTTGAAAAGTATTGAATATACAGATATTTCGTTACACAATTCATTTGCACCAACTTACCACGAGTTTAAACGACCGGCTGGTTTACCACCTCTGCCTAGGTTTGGCCAGACAGCATTGGATGGGCCCAAAAAAAATCTAGACACCATATATACTGTAATTACTAATACGTTGCACACTCCGTTTGGTAGCAGTGCTCGAAAGAAAGAAGTTTTAAGACTAAAACGACTTCGGTAAAAAAAAAAAAAATCATTGATTACTATCAGCAGCAGCTTTCGAAAAACAACAAAGAGCGAACGTTATCTTACTTTAGAAAAGTCACGAACGGAAAAATTATGAAAACAAAAGCTCTGCTGGGATTAGACAATGATAGAAATAGACCCGGGTTATAAATGAGGCATTTTTTAGTGCGTGTACGCCGATATAAATAAAATATTGTACTTGAAATCCACAAACACTCTTTTGCTATATGTAGTTTCGCTAGCTAACTTGTATTTCTTCCTAAATTATCTACCGTTTTATCAGATCTTTACCAAAATATGGCAGGCTTCAGGTGTAAAGGAAAGCCACTGGATTCAGGAATTTGACAGAGTCCAGAATTATAAGAGCTGCTGAGAAAGCAGACGCTAGAAAACAACGGCGATCCTTTGCTGTCCTTCTCTTTTGTCTTCACTTCTTGCCACTGCGTACTCTGACTATTACAACTCTTATGCCTCTAGATGTGGCATATTCGAATGGTCAAGACATTCTGTAATGAACTGCCGTTTACGCTCACAGGATGTAGCTGTCACGGTAAAAGAATCCGATATAGAACGAATAGGGAAAAAATCAGACTTTGCTTTTCACATTTATATTCAAGTAACGGTCTTCTTGAAATTCAATGAATATGACTCATTTTCCGGCTAGCCGAATCACAAATGTATCACTCATCGCGTAGGATTTGATCTCATATTTGAATTTTAGGGAACATAGTTTTCTCCCAATACTTGAATCGTTTTATTATCTTATCAGTCGTCAATGTGTGTTGTACATTTACATGATAGTAATGAAAATAAATCAAAGATTGTCATCGATCAGTTAACATCCTTCTTTTTCAATGCTTTTATTTTGGCATGTAACTGAACGGGCAAACTGGACATTTTTTGTTGGGCGCAAGCCTGGCAGAATCTTTTGATAAAAAATAAACTACAGCCTAGACAAACTGGTTTTGTACAAACTCCACAGTCAGAACCTAGCACTAGGATTTCCCCCCTGTTGGGTAGGCTAAATGGATCCTTCATAATGTAGCATTCTTCCAAGTAAGTCACAGTCCTTGCAAACGGTGGCTTAGAGCCCTTGTAATCGTAACGTTCCGCTAATCCGCAAAAGCTACACTCAAACGTTTTGCCATGATCTTTTTCTATCTTCGTACTTTCCGGCTCCATGTTTACTCGCTTATGAGTTTCAGAAAACTCGGAATATTCCGCAGATGTGGTAGCTACTGGCTCCATCCTAGAAATCAATTATTCATTTGGTTAATAAATAGATTTATTTGTCAGAAGACAATTTTTTCTATAACAATAACGAGATAAAGAATAAATAAGAGGATGTATAACAACAACACAAAGAATGAACCTAAATCTATCGTATCAGTCTTTGCAGCCGGCATCGCCTATACAAAATAATCTCTCATCTATATTACTAATTGATTTTAGAAAATAGTAATATTGTCTATACAATATTATCCATTGGAGGCCCTTCTACCCTCATTTTCAATCGCTCTTTCCGATCGATGCACTTTCTTTGGGAGCTTCCTGCGGCCACCAGACAGGTTTTAAAACCTTTCCCTTGAGTCCAGATATTCTGAGAGACTGAGCAGTTAGTGCTTCGGCGATACGGACAAGTCCAAGTCCGTTCTCATTGACATGTCCCCTCAATTTACCAATTGATTTCTCACTCTCATCTGTAATGCTCTGGTCGTACTGTATGGGCTCAGATGGGGAACTTTCAAGGGTAATGGGCATCAGTCGTTTTCTGACCACCCCTGTGTGGTATGTCCTTGCCGTCAATTCCTGGCCAATGTAGCAGCCCTTGTGAAAACTGACGCCGTGTAAATAATCGCAGTTTGATTCCAGAGGTAGCGCCTTGCCAGGCGGCAGGTCGTCGCAGCCCTCGCCAATTCCCAGCTTGTAAATGAGGGATCGGTAGCCAGTAGACACCTCCTTACTCTCCACGGTGTCTGGATCGATGCGAGCGACGATGTCTCCGGTTTGTGTCCCAAGGTCGGATAAAATGCGGAAACCAAGACCCGAGAACCTTGGGTCTGGGTATATCCTGATGTTTTCTATGACTTTACTCGAACTGGTATCAACGATATCAACCAGGGAATCACATGGGAATATCTGTCCTTCGAGCTTAATTTTCTTCGTTATGTTGGCGCCAGCGTTCCACGACTCAGTCGATGCTTTGTGAGGATCGAATAATGCCCAGACCTTCATCTCGTTGCTCAGATCATTAATGTCTATCTTTCGCCTCACTCTGTAGAGCTTGAGGTGTTTTTGTACGGACATCAAAGCCCGACTGTCGCACTCCAGCAGATAGACTCCTGTCTCATGCGTTCGGTAGAGTATCGCGTCGTACATCACTCTGCCCTTCGTATTTAGGAACATTGTGTACATGCTCGCTTTCCCCTCGTCCAAGTGCCTCATGTCGTTAGTTATCAGACCTTGCAAAAACGAGGACGATTCTGTGCCAGAAACTCTGAGGAGGCTCCTCTTGCTCAGTTGTTCTATCACTTTGCTAGTTGGATTCGTCGAGTTGCTTCTCGTCATGTTGGCGGCTAGTCGAAGTCGCGATGGCCTCAGTTTAAACATATTTCTATTACGAATTGGCTTTTTACTATCTTTTCCTATCAAATTTCGAACCCTCCCGACTTGATTCCGGCGAATGTGATGAGAAGTAGAGGTTAAGTTAGGTTAGGAATTTTCGGATTATCGTGCGGATAGAATGCAAGTATATCAACGATACGTGAAATCAGCTTACGTTATATTGTTTTTCATTCGCGCGGATAGTTTTCGAGAATTTTACAAACAATTTACGGTCTCACTAGAAATGGGCGGGGGGGGATGGGGGACTCGCATTTAGAGGTTATAATATCCACTATCTGCGTTGGTCGGATCGTCACATCGGGAATTCGCAATTTAGGTAATCGATAATCTGCCGATTGTCAGCTGCCCAGAGAGTGATGTCGCTGATCTCGTAGCGCCCTCTGACACAAAATAGGTATTTGGAACTAAGTTTCGAGATGGCTAGTCGACGAATCGACTGATAATTATTCTGCCGTAGATGATAGCACGGAAGCAGTGGATAATGGCGTAGAGTTACTGCCGTATTTGTGACTAAAATTGGCCAGTCAGTTAAAAATTAGTCGATGCATTGATTAGGTACATCGTATTTTTTTTGTAACGGTCCACACGAAACCAAAATTTCGTAAATTTCAGCATGTAGTCTTAATAGTTGAAAAGTTTTGTTGCATAATTTATAGTTTCGTCTAAAATATTTTTCAATTTTAGGTGAATATCTTCATTTGTCTTTTACTTATTATAACAAATAGGTACTTAGTAAGTAAGACAATGATGTCGATTGATATTATCAAACGATTAAAAAAAAAAAAAAAAATGTATTATACTTGATTAATCCGGAAAAAATAATCGATTCAAACGAAAATCGATTGTTATTGATAATTCTTAGTCGTGACAGGGTCAGCGAATTTCTTCCTGGAGATCGATACAGTGATCATTTATTTCGTTATCTCGTATTACCAGGTAACGAATTTTATTGCATCATTCGGCATTACTGATTGTTTTGAAATTTTTAGTAAATGTAAACCGTCGATTGTTGTTTAATTATCATACATATTAAGTTTCTAAATAAGTATATGGTAAATGTTGAATGCTGTTTAAATCGATTTGAAAAGTTACCTCGCTAGAAAATTTTTTTTTACCCGATTACAGAAACAAATTGTAACTACGTTGATCGGCGTTTGTGATTATTTGAATTGAAAGACTCTGTAAATCAATCTGGGAAGAAATCATTCGCTAGCGAAACTGATGAATTGATTACAGAAAATCAACCGGTGTAAAAGGGATCCGAATGATTTCCCACTTGATTATGTAATCAGTAACGTTTTTCGAGACTCGACGTAATAAGTAACGCTCTAAAATTGCATGTACTTAAACACTCAGTATATGGATGTTGAACACGAAATATTAACAAAATGTTGTGGTCTTTTACCTGATTACAGAATTAAACTGCAGCTGAACTGATTGAGGTTAGCGAATATCTGAATGTTACTTTAATAATATTCGTTGGTCAACCAAATTCCGAAGCTGAACAGGTCATAATGCTGTGGCAGGATAAAACACAGGTATACACATGAAATTATTCTTGATTATACTAACACGCTACTTTTGTTATCAGAAATTTGTCTTTCAGTTGAACTTTTTTGTTATTCGATCCTTGATTATATTTTGTAAAAACTATCCTAAATTTTCAATGGTTCATGTGTCGGTTTGGAAAATGGAATACTGATAACATGTTGTTATCTCTTACCCAGTTATAGGGTCAGTACTATCGACTGCATTTATAATAGTTATGCTATGAAAGAAATAACCCGACTCAATCGACCTCTGAGGACGAAGTGAAAACTTGACCAACCACTACAGTGAATAAACGTGGAAGGTACGTAACCGATATGATTTTTAATTGCGTTGTCGCTTTTGGCCGTAAACGATTTTAGAATCTCGACTGATGTTGAATGCTGATCACTGATTTTATACTTTCCTCACTGATCGTACGCACTCTTATTCGATACTAACTTGTGCTCATTTTGATAGCCTTGTTACATAATTCATTTCTATAATTTATTTATTATTAAATCAAAAACCACGGCAACATCATGGAAAAATAATTTATTTGCTTCCAACAATGGGCTGATGATGAGTGAATAGGAGGCGAGCCATTAAATTCATTCTACAATCGAAGAGGATGGGTGATCTGAGGTGAATAGTCATAAAATTTTGAAAACGGACTTATTTTTATTGGTCAAGTATTGACGAATTGTAGTTTTTCGTGATACAATTTTTGCTTCTCACGTACATGAAACTAAAAATAATGATTCGGTATTGTATGAGGGGTATGGAGACGTGATAAATTCGTATTTCCCCATCTTATTCCGAGTGTATCCCGCTAAATACATGTATCGATGTTTCACAATAGCAAATGATGAGACTTAATATTACGAAGGCACACACTGTGAGAAAAGCGCAATTCGTTTGGTAGATACGGTTGAAACTACACATTTTTCACCATTTTACTTGAAACGTTAGGTAAGCCTTCATTTACCGCGATCACGATTAATAATACACGTACAAAAGTATCATACACGGGACACGTAACAGCAATAACAGGAAAAACATTACATCTATGCTACTTCGTTATCTATCAGGTCCATATGATTAAATGATATAGGTATCTACGTTACATTCGCTCATTGGTAAACAGCTCAACAGTTATTGTTGGTGTGGTCTCGTCTCGCAGAAATGAAAGTCGCGGTGAACTTTCATGAAAATCTGACCGAGGAACCGTTTGATGATCTGAGCGACAGCCTGAGACGAGAGCCAAGTTCGGAAATGTGCCTGAATAACCAGTACTGCTGGTGTTGCACAGGAACGGTGGACTTCTTGCCGATTCTATGAACTATTTTGTCTATAAGTTCGGGCGAGGGTTGTCGCAGGTCGTATGCCCATCCGATCTGGGCAAACGCGTCAATGAACATCGTTGCCGCGTTGAAGTTTATGTAGGGCAACTCGGAGGCCTTGTAGTCCCAAGGGAACGTGTGGTGATAATTGTGCGATCCTTCGCCACCCGTCAGCACCGAAACCAACATATTCTCAGCCGGGTTTATCAGTCTGGGTACAAAAAGATAAAAAATCACAATTATACTTGCAATTAAACTCAACGTAAAGTAGAAAGACAGAAAAAAAAACCGTTCATACCGACCTGTTGTAAGGTCGATCGCCCCAAAGATGTGCGAAACTGTTTATGCTCCAGAGGCAGTGTGCGCCCAGGACGTAGCGTATGAAAACCTGAGTCAGCACAGCATGCATTACAGTTTCACCCCAATATATTACCGGGATTATCGTCGGTAATGTGAAGCAGAATATGATGTTTAGAATGGTACCGTATCTGAATTAAGAATTAGGAAATAGTACATTATGCGACCAAGGAATAAAGTCAAAGATTATTTCCGTAAATTTGTTTACTGGTAACACTACCGTAAAAACAATAGAAAGGCGCTATTTTGTTTAATTTTTTTTTTTACGGAAGAAACGCTAATAAGATAATAATATTTAAGGATGTCATTAGGCATACATTTAAGATTACATTTAAGTATAATACAGAAGATTGCTATCAAAAAATATTTGAAAATGGCGATACTGGAGCCATTCTCGCGGTACATGTTGAATTCTGCAAATGGCGGATATTTGAATTAGGAAAAAAAATAGAAAAAAGGATTTTTTTTCTGGATTTTCGCGTGCAAGAAAAAAAAAATGCGCGTGTTTCAGGTTTTTACAGTGACGTTACCCCTCAAGAGGGAATAATGTGCTACTTTCGTCCCGCTTTTTAGGTAAAAAAAAGTCAACATTATATGGCTGAGTCGGGAATAAATAAGTTCTCACTTCTTGCCAATTATAATCGTAATGCGAAAAATCGAAATTAGACGGAAAAGTGGGCGTCGTACTTTCTCTGGAACATGGCGACTCCGTCGTTCCTTACGTCGGTCATGTCGACCTCTCTCCCTCGGCGAAGACACTCCGGGTGACGATGGACGCAGAGCCAGCCCATGTGGGAGAACCAGAAGCCCCGCTTAGCGTTGTGGGGATCTGCGTCCGTCTCAACGTACTTGTGGTGGACTCTGTGGTCCCTTGCCCAGTCGTAGATCGTGTACTGTGAAGTTCGTTAATGCGCGGATTTTGAAAAACGAACTATTGTTCGATGGAAAATTTTTAACGAGTTTTTATTTTGCTCTCTCTCAAATTTCACGGTACTTTGATCAGGGGTACGCTTACCAATCCGAGAACGGAGTAGAGGAACATCAGCAGTATTCGCAACGGGAGATTTGCCTTGTACGAGCGGTGAGACCAGAGCCGATGTGCTCCTGCCGTTGTTCCAACGAATGCTCCACAACCGACGATGAATACTGCGGCATTAACGAAATAAAATAGCCATTGTTGCCGAAGTTGTGAGAAATCATTAGTTTTCAAGGGAATTATTGGTTCATGTTAGATTCCGCGTTGAGAAACTTGTCTGATTCCAATTGATAGAGTTCCGAACCTTCGAAAAGTCTGCTTATTCAAATGTCAAGTACATTTTTCCGTTACAGTCAGTCCTACGAAAAGTTCAAATTTCTGAAATAAAATTCAATCGTCTGGTGCTAGGGCATTAGCTTAATATGTATGTAAAATTATGACGCGCTGTAAACGCGAGAAAATTTGTTGTTACGAAGGTGATCGTACAAAATAGTCATAATTTGATGCATCGTAAATTATTCGAACTTATGAGAGATATTTAGTTCGATAGAAAATATGAATTTTCTCTTGTGCAAGCAAATCTTCTTTCAGACGTCCACCTTAGGTGATCGGCTATAATTGGAGGTGTAACACAAATCAACCATCGAAACCTAAGGTTGTAAAAAATGCTTTTCATTGAAGATTATGACACGTATTTAACGTTCATCGCAGTGTTCTCGAATAGTGAAATCAACGGATTATACCGACGAGGTTGCAGTTCGTAGCATTATTAAAGCGATGCATTTTCAGCAGAACGGATTATTTTGCAACATTAGCATTGTCTGAGATTAAGCAAAACATAGTAAAGTCAGCTCATATTTTGCAAAATAAAGTCATTAAAAAATGTTCCGAACATGATGTGAGATTACAATTTTTCTCACCGCGTTTCGGTACGTTGACGTTACGAATTTCAACCTCATTTAAATTGTTCGTAAAAAGTTTTTATTTAATATAAATTTAGCAATCAACGAAGGGACCACCTTGAATGCCGACTTTACGTATTAGATTCAGGAATATCAGCTTGAAGCAGTTCAATAAATTAGGCTAGATTTCGTATAACTCACTCCAAGCAACGGTCATCGGTTTAATGGGTATCGAATGTAGTCCGAAGGCGTACATCGTCAGGGATCCTACCAATCCGACGTTGAGTATTACCATGGGAATAAACTGACTCCATTTGATATTATTCCAAATGTAATTCCACGTCCAGTGTTCGGCAATTTTCTCTCTGTATGCCTCCTCGCATAGTTTCTCGACCGTTGTTTCATCACGTGCAGCTGCACCAGCGTCCGCGAGTGTGACGGACATCTCGAAAACTGCGGTATATTAAAACGGGATACCGCCTCTCGGAGCACCTGAGACCGTCGAAACTATTCAACTAGCCAAAATCACTGCTATCACTGGAACAGTGATGAAGAGCCGACTCGTATTTATAATTGGCAAAGGTAGGCTAAGATTCTGTCGTGGGAGAGACCCAGAGGTTAAATTAAATCTAGCTACCTCCAAAATTCGAGTCGAGTTGTATCTGCATTCCAGATTTCGGAGCTATAATGAAAACATAATATGCACATACATTTCAGCAAATCGTTATGCTATGAGATAATCCTTGATCGATACGTGATGAATTATGCCGATCATTCGTATCGAAATGTCGATGTTGTAAGGTATGATATTAGTGATGGATCTGTCCAACAGATAACGAAGTTGTAGACTCGAATACGGTTGTACGCCGAGGTTGTAGAGTTTGGACAGTTCTTTGAGTAGACATATTTACGTCTTGTGGGTATTTTGATCTACGAATTCTTAATTTCCAGATAAACGTTCACTCAAATAGTGGATCGACAAGCTTACGTAACGACAGATTCTGTTTATTATCCTATCGTTTTCGTAATTCTTGGCTTCAAAAATAATTCTCGCGCCCAATCAACCCGTACTGATTGTACTTCAGTACAGTTTTATAACGATTACACAGGGTAAATTTGACAGCAGTCAACTTTGAGCGATTACTGAGGCAGGATGATGCGTTATATTGCCGTGAAATAATTTAGAGACGTAATTTGAATATTGAAAAATATGCTCTCAGTGATTAATTGTAAAATTTTGATTTGATAGTCTGAAGAAAAATTTTTTCGACAAAACACGGATCTTCACTTAGAAATTCATAACTTCTTCAATTTTTCATATTTCTTGGCAAAATTTCAAGACGGTACTTGTGCGGCATCGCACATTCGTGCAAAAAAAAAAAAAATAGTTTGGTACGGTGTGTTTTAAAACGTGTATTTGTTTCAAACGCCGACCTTGGTGATTCAGGGCTTGAAATAATAAAATAATTCAATGCCATCTCAAAAATTTATTGGCTCATTTTACTACTGATCATGTCACCTGCATCCCCATCTACCTCGATAAGATCCTCCGTCATGAGGCGTGAACGAAGATAATACGACATCTGAACAATCGATAAATAACAATCAGCGATGAAAGAAAACGTTTTTAGAAAATTAGGTCGATCGTGCGACATAACTTATTACGGGTTAAAATCGATCATTCGTTCTTTCAGTGATAATATAATTTTTAGAGATTCCGTTCATTTCCTAAGTTACGAACGTCGTGGACCAGAAAGAAAATTCACTGTATCGACAGCATGCAAGTGACCTTTAACAAAGTACTATCGATCTAAGCGACATAAATTATGATAGAAATACTGGCGAACGATGTTAATTTAACCATTGGAAATTATAATACCTGCCAAGCGTCCGCGACAGATACTTGATTTGATTTCTATGTTTTGGCGGACAGGAAAGGACAGAACTACGTTAATGCCACTAGAAGGTCACGTTCCAATGAATTATTGATAGGAATTCAAAAAAATTAATTAGGAATTTGAAACTTTTTATTGTATAAATGTCTACTAGTTTACTCTGTATAAAAGTACTTGTGTCATGAATATTTATTATATATCTATAGTATCGCAGACTCTGCATACAGTATGAAAGGAAAAGGCATGCGTGTTGTTAGATGCTGATTACACAAGGGATCGGATTTTAGATTTATTTCCCAGTACTGTCAATGCGAAAATAATTAAATTTCCGCTCCTCGTCCAAGAATGAGAATGGAACGGGAAAATGAATTTATCGACCCTTGTGATCAAGTGCTTCATTATAAAACCCGCAGGAAAATCTTAAGTATTTCCAAATATGGTTGTTTGCGAAATTAATCAGTAAGTTTTGTAAATTTGAGATTTGCAAACGATGCTCCGCACAAATTTTTGAAGCATCTAATAATATTAAGGGGTTGCCCTGGTTGGTTTCGACGCTGAATTATATATCTCCAAATATCAAAGTCCACGTACCTCAAACGCGAAGAGGGGCTTAACAACCTCATTCTATACGCAGTTCTGAACATAAACACTGCGATACATTTTCATTTGACGCAGAAATAAAGAAAATGTCGCGAATTCTGTGAATTCGCAAGGGTAAAGTACATATACCAAGTACATATTTTCGAGGTTTCGTATTTATCCGACTATCTCCCGCTAAGCAGTTTCATTTTTCGACGCTGCAGCAGTCCGTACGATAGGTTGGCAGGAATTACAAGCAACAATTAATCGATCGTAGTTCTTAATCGGAAGGTTCGTTGGTAGAAACACCGTATTGCAAATCTTGTAATAATTATTTTTCATATTATACACCGTTTATAGTTGTACGAAATTTTGACACGGTTCTCTGCTTTCCCGATTACTCAGGTACGGAATTCAAGAATAGCGCCACGGCGTGGGTAACCAAACGTCAAGTTACCGCGTGCGGTAAGGTAGGACTCGATCTTACAATCAGATGCGTCCCGCAGCGCCACGAGGTGGGCGACCAATGAACAGGAACGAAAACGGGATGCGGAGCTAACGGAAGTCGGTCGTGGATGTTGGCCGAAGCGGCTGAAGGGGGGGACCGGGACGGACAAGCACGGATGGCTCTGTACGGCGTAGACCGCTGAGCCGTCCGGAGTATTCTGGTTTGTCGTCGAGTCGCGTAACGGTCGCTCGAGTGGGAGATAAGAAAACTTTTGTCGATAAGCCGAGGAAAAAGGCTGAAGATATATAGTAAAGTAGATCCGGTGTGTCGGTGTCGAGTTAAGATCGCGCGTTCCAAGGCGGATAGAATTTTCGTCCTTCCGAAGGCAAATAAAATAAAACCGCGCGCAAAGGTATTGCAAAAGTTTGTTCTTTTTTTTTTTTTTTTTCGTTTGTTTTGTTCTCGTCGTTCGATAAAGTTTTACACGAAGAGAAATTCCAGCCATGATTATAGTGCGAGATTTGATTCGAAGAGCGTAACAAAGGCTCAGAGGAAGAGGGAAGAGGGAAGAGAAGAAGGCAGGCAGCCGGGCAAAGTGCGTCGAACGTTGAAATCCGGAATCGCTCACTCGCTCGCTCGCTCGCAGGTATATATCTCGGCTCGCAGGCCATCGTCAGCTAAACAGGATGTACTCCGACGGACACGAGGTCGACGGCAGCTGGGTGCTGCGCGTCTTCGTGACCGATCTCCAGGTCGAGAGAAGCCTCCGGGTTAAGGGGGAACTTCACATCGGTGGCGTCATGCTTCGTCTCGTCGAAGACCTTGGTGAGTTGATTGCCAATTAGCGACAGGCATTTCTATATATATATATCCATATTCCTATGTATCCGTACCACACATATGCCTGTGTATCGAAAAGTGAAAATCGGCATCACGATCCGATCACCCGTCACCGTCTCTTCACCGCGTGTTTACTCGATCCGCACTCCTTCGGTCCGGCTGTAGCTTCCGTGCAAGCATCAGCCGCGCTTCGTTCATTCGAAGTTATTCCAAGATTAACGCTGACGCATCGATATTTACACACGTCGTTGCGTGTACTATACATAAGGCGACGCTCGAGGCCGCCGCCGTCTCGGTTTTCTTGTTTCTTCTGACTCTTGGTCGGACAGCCGCTGGATGGCTGGAGCCGCCGTTCCTGCGTTGCGGGGCTCTTCGAACTTCTGCAAAGAAGAAAAGGAAATGGAAAAAGAAAAATAAGAAGGAGAAGAAGAAGAAAAAGGAGGAAGAGCGAGACGCATTGCGGAGACCGTACAGGTAGCGCGGCTCTTGTCTACGCTGGCTTGAGTTTTACTGTTGACCGGCGTTAATCTTCGGCCTTTAATCTCCACTCTCTATCCCCTCCTCTCTTGCTTTCTCGAAGAAGAAGGAGAAGATGAAGAAAAAGAAGAAGAAGAACAGTTTTAACCTCGCGAAACTCGGTTCAGAAATCGCGTCGTGAACCTACGGCCTCGAAAATAGCACAAGGAGACGAGCTGATCCCCCGCGATTACGAGCTTCGTTACGGAAGAAGACCCGCCTCGAATAACGAGCGTGAAGTTGGTAACGTTACTGCAACGATGCATGTTAAGGAAAAATCGTTACCTTGCACCATTTATCAGTAATGTCTGCAATTTAGTAAACCACGGTAAACAAAACATGTACTCTTATATTCGAAAAGCTTACTATTTCAAAAGTCATTCTAAAACTGTGCAACGACGATTTTTTCCCCAGATATTTCGCGTTACGTTAACGTTACAGACTTCAGCCTCGTCATCTCGAATTGAATCGGCCCGTTCTCATCGTCGTCTCGTCGCTCCGTTGGCGCGGCCAATTGCACACTTTCAATAAACCCATTCGCTGTAGTAACTGACCGTCGTCTCCTCGTCCCAGTCTCAAACCGTGTACGTACATGCTTGGGAGTAAAACGAGTAAAACCCACATGCGACCGTCGTTTTGCGCTACGTGACTTGTGACAGGGATTAACGCACAACCGAATCGGACGATGATATTAACCGGGAGATTGCGCGTATTTTATCGGCGGTAAGACAGGCAGGCAGGGAAGCAAGCAAGCAAGCAGTCAGGCCGACCGAACCGAACGTCAGGCATCATCAAAGGTGTATTTTCGGCGTGGCGTAGAGTCGAGTCGAGTCGAGTCGAGGAGAAGAAACGAAACGTTGGTTGTTTGTCTAGGCGGCCGCACGCCGCGCCGGCTTGCGTTATAAACGCACCACCTCCCCTTCCTCCAGATCTGTGTGTATATATGTATGTGTATATAACATATATACATATCAATGTAGCTCGTACATGCCCGTACGCACGCACATACTGTGCGGTGTGCATGCAACGGCATCCCGCGCCTCCGCCCTTTCACGTTTATTTTAAACTAACACCTTGCGACACGGAGATAATATTGGATAATAGACCCGTGCTCGTGCCAGGCTTTGTGGTAAAAACTTCGTCGCTCCTCAAGGGGGTGACCCAGTGGATTTCAACGTTGTCCTACCTAGCTTCAAATATCAAAGTACACATACAAAGTATCTCAAACGCGAAATAGGGCTAAACTACCCCATTTTCTGCACAATTCTGAACAGAAACACTCCGATGAGTTTTCATCTGACAAATAAATAAAGAAATGGCATGAGATCTACGAATTTACTATTGGGATCTCATGGAAATCGTGCCAGTACTTTATTTCTGCGTCTAAATGAAAATGCGTTGGAGTGTTTTCGTTCAGTATCGTGTGTAACGAATGGGGCTTATTAAACCCTTTTTTCGCGTTTAAGATACGTGGACTTCGATACTCGGAGATGTATACGTCCAACGTCGAAACCGACCAGGGCATCCCCTTAAACAACCCTTCCTATCCGCATTTTGCGTAATATCGCACTCTTCTAACGATATGCACGCAGAGCGTACTCGTCGGCTGTACTCGGTATTTCGAATGAAACAAACATTACGCACCGTGTGAGCTCGTGTGTGATACTTTGAATCGGCTTTGATGTATTCGGGGTTCAGGGGTTACGAGGCTTATATGCACGTGGGGTCGTCGAGAAGAAGAGCGGCAGGTAGAAATCCCGACGGGCGATATAATCTCTTTCTCCGATCTTCCGTACAATCTACCCTACAGGTATACATGCGTATACGTATACACGCGTGGCGCGCGTTCCTCGACAGGTTACGCGTTATGTATATATTGTGTCGCGTATAACTGCAGGTGCTTTTCAAACCACAATTTCGTCAAATCCCTCCGAATGTTCATCTTGCCTTCATATTTATGCGTCGATGCGCTTACAGAATATCGTACATACTGTAATACTTTCTTCAACAGCGCGCTATGCACGTAATAAAGGATATGTGTCACGGTTCTGTTGCAGCGCTTTCCGTTGTACCGTTCTTCTCTCGAAACATACTTACACACTCGCACCCAGGCATGTAGTACTTCATATACACATGCAACCCTCCCGCCGGATGTAATTTCTTTATACATATAAATAGCGTATTAAAGGCCAATGTAAATGCATGATTGTACGAATTATCGCGAGCAGTGGGGGGGGGGCAGAGAGTCTCTCTCGTCGTCATATGGCTGATTGTAAGAATTAGGGACCCGTAACTGCATTGTATGGTAATAAGAGTTTGTCAAACCCGGCGTATAAACAACGACGTCCAAGTCTCGTAATAACGCAGGCGTTTATTGTTTATTATTATAACGTAAAAATGAAATGCTCGCGTACGAGAGACGTGGAGAAGAATAAGGAAATTAATATTACAGTACATTGTGTAAGAAGGGAATAATCGAGTCTTATTCGTGTGTTACGTATACGGCTCTGTTCCCGACTTAACTCTGACCACATTACTGACTCAGGGTTTTCCTTTTATGTTTACCCAAGTGTGATCTATCATTCTGAAAACTGTAATATTATTTGAAAGTTTATAGTGGTACGGATGAGAGATGCAGCTCAAAATGGAAAATAAGGAAAGTCCTATTTACTTCCTGCTATCTATTGAAAAAAAAAAAAAACCAGTATTGATTATTCTTGTTTTCCTTACTATATTCGGGAAAATTTGGCTGTAGTATGGAAATTCCTAAATTTAAAACCGTTTGCTCAAGCTGAAAACATTAACCAAAAATGTTCTCCTTGGAATCACTCAATATTTTTTTGTCAAGACCGAAATTTTCCGCACCAGTACGCGTCGAAATTCGAAAAACGTGGTTTTGCGACACACCCTTGTATACATGTACAATATGCACGTGTAGAAACAACGCATGTGGCGAAATAAGGAGGACCGCGAGTAACGGTAGTGCAGCATGAGAAAACCGCCAGCGTCTGGCTTCGCTCGTGATCCAGCCTCACAACAATCAGCTGACCGTGCGAGTCGTCGCAATTTCAGTCTCGATTCTCGTCTTGCAACACAAGTTATCTGGTTTCCATTTTGCTTCGGCGACGAGCAGCGTAAAGATTTTATACATGCGTATAACGAATGACAAAACAGAGAAATGGCGAGAGCGGAAGAGACCCGGCGCTTATCGCTCCGCGATTCCGGTCAACGATCGTCGCATTCATTGTTCGCTATTGCGTATCATTTTCTCCTCCTGTTATTCATACCTGGCGCATATTATGCTATACGTGTACGTCATTTTTGAAATTCAATTCGCGTGCGGCATCAAAGAGAAGGTTTGAACGTGTAATTTAATTACATTTATTCTGACGGATTGATTGTACGAGTACAGAAGAAGTAGAAGAACAAAAAGGAAAAAGATGTATCTACGCTATGTTTGTAAATGATATAACGTGCGGTGCAATCGTTAGTGTTAAATAAGACGAGGTTGAAGTTGGTAACGTTCGCTCGACGAAAGATTGGGAATAAATTACAAAAAAAAATCTTATTTTTACAATGATTTCGAAGGAACTAAGATTGCAAAATATGAGCATGTTTTTTTCTTATTACGGTTTACTCAATTTCAGACAGTTTCAAAATCGTGAAGTAACAACGGTTTTTCCTCAGCAGAAATCGTTACGACAACGTTACTAACTTCAGCATGTTTCGATGAGTCGGTAATTTTTGCTAACGCGTTGCATACGGCTCGTTACGCAAGCGCACGTAATACATGTGCAATAATATATTTATACAATGATAACGAATTGACGGAGTTTGATGCTGAGACCGGAGAGCAAAATTATTTCTCTGAAATTTTTCTTCGCTATGAAACGCCACAGCATACGACGTCCAAGTGGATCGCGTGCTATAGCGTTGACTTAGATAGCCGCTACACGCACACACGCATCAAAACGAAAGTACACACACAAATCGCGTACCTACCTACCGGAGTTGTTGAAAATTCTGAGAAACAATGCGGCAGGAATGCAGTCTTGGCGCAAAGATGCTGACAAGCTTTACTGCCTCTTCTGCCTCTTCACTGCACGCGTGTCCCAGTCTTATCAAACGTCTATCCGTATCGTGGACCTGGGTCAATAATTAAAGGTGGTCAAGTTCCTAACGTTAACTTGACGATTCATTTTTACGAGAAATCATTATTTCGCAATTGCAGGATCCTCTCGAATTGAGTAATATATTTTTTTAAAGTAAAATGCGCTGTGCAGATTTTGGAAATTAAACACCTTCAACGTCGTTCTAAATTTTCAAAACATTGATTTTAGTTTCAATATTTCGTTACATTAAACGTTACTAACTTCAATATGGTAATAATGAGTGATTTGCCAAGCTCGCTGAATTTATCAATTCGTCATTCGTCACGCGATCTAATCGGCGAACGGAAGAATAGAATCTGGGCCACAGAACGCGGCGAGCGAGTTGGGAAATGACTAAATCTCTTAATTGAAGCATATTATTGTTTTTTTGTTTTTGTGTGTTTTTTTTTTTCTAAGTTTATTTTACGATTTAATTGCATTAGTCTAGGAATGATGTAGCGGAATTTCTAAAAGTTCGCGCATTGCTTGTTTCTGTTCACATTACACGTATAGGCAGCGACACTGCCTTTTACGTATATCTCGCGATATAATATCACAATGACGCGCGTCGCCTATACTCGCAACTTCCATCTCGGTTAAATTTGTCGCTATACATATTGCATGTGTGGCGTATACACACGTGTGGTCCGTGTGGGTTTCATACCTCTGACACGTATAGGTATGCGTGTCAGAAGACGTTTGCCCGCCATGCTTACGACACTTTACGGTAGCCTCCTTTATCCTCACCTTATTCTTCTTGTTCTTTTTTCAATACATTCGGATTCGGTATTACAGAGTTCGTTTGTCGTAGGCGTGCTGTTTCGTATATACACACACGCGTTTTACGGCGAGCAGGGCGGACGTGCGTATAACGCCTGCCTCTCTCTCTCTCTCTCTCTCTCTCTGCCTTGTCGGTCCGATTTTATGCGTGACGTAGGTGTGCAGCGAGCACGTCTTGTACGAAGGTGGTATAAATGTATAATAAGGTAGGTAAAACGGAGCAGGGGGGTGGCGATATCCTATAAATCTTTCGGTGTTCTTGCCCCATTGAAAAAAAAGAACGGAAACACCCGATCCTCCTTTTTGTTTATTCATTCAACGTTGGCGATCTTTCATTAGAAACTAACCGACTACGGTTCTTCGTGTTTTCTACTCCGTCTCCTTTGTCAGTTCCTTCACTTTTTCTCTTTCCCGAGTAACGTAGAGTATATGGTAGATGTACAGGCGTAATATGTTCGTATCGAATTATAAGAAACTCGACTTTCCGTACCTATAGGGACTATAGAGGCATACGAGATAGGTAACCATATACATGTATGACGATGCGTGTGAAGTTACTTATATACGTATACAGTACGATGTATACAAACTATGTACGCGACGAAGCTCGCACCACCACCACCACCACCACCACCATCAGCGTAACTCTATACCCTTGAAACAGCAGCTTAACCATCTACGTGTCCTTAACGCCGTGGTGCAGTGCGGGCTAATTACGACTCTCTACGACGGCGTCAAGTCGGTGCCGTCGAGGTTCGGTTTCAATTCGTCGCTACTGTTGCGAATTTTGTAACCCTCGATCAATGACCTTTCCTCATTTTTCTTCAATCATATGTATGTACCTATAATGTGTACCGTTCCTAGAACCATTCTTTCTGACTCCTATTTCTGGGTGCAGCGCATGGTCTTTTCCGTAAAGATGTGAAAATTTTCCCAAATTCAGACCCTTGTCTCGTATTGTTTCTATAACTACTTCCTGACAAGCCTTGGAGTTTCAAGACTCCTGCGGGAGGCTTCCGTTTGTATTATACCTACACCTTGCAGCCAATTATTGGTTAAAGGACCGTAACGAACACCTCAGCTTCCAGTCAAACTCACGTATTCAATATCGAATGCTTGCAGCGTGCAGCGGCATAGGTATAGTCGTATAATGCTATAAAGTATAATTGCACGATGCGTCGATGTTCAAGTTCACCATTTCTCACGCCAGTGGAGAATAATAAAATTTCTCGAACGATGATGTTACTTCGTTACATAGAATTCGTTTCATTCGCACGTAGCTACCCACGCACTTCTCACATATGTATGTGATATACACACGACACGGGTAACTGTAGACGTGGTGGTCGTTGGATCGGGCTTTGGTGGGAGCAGGGAAAGGAAAAGCGGAGGATGGATACCTCTGCTTGCTGTCGGAGAACTACGCGTTTCGGATAGAAACTTGAATTTCTTATACGCTGACTCGCGACGATTCTGGTAAACATACGTGGGCATTCGCGTATATTTGAGAACGTGTGTTGGACTGCGGGAGAGAAATTCGCTGCTACGACTGCTGCGGCACACGTTTTACGTACATGGAGGTATAAGATAAAAGTTGGCACGAATGTACTTTTATCGCAGTCTGCAATGGCGGTGGTCCACGTGACCTTTGTACACACCGGACCAGTGGCAAAAGAAGAAATAAAGGAGCGAGGACGAGAAAAGAAAGAAGAAACAGGCGTCGTGACGCTCATCCTTCCCACCCCACCCCACAATATCGCGAACTTTCGCTGCTCACGCGGATTCTCTGACTCACGCGATCTGTTGAATCACTCGCGTTATTACACGAATCGTCGACTCTTCTTGGCCGACATGTTTTTTTAAAACTTTTCCTCTAACTATGAAAATAAAGCGCTCGTTATAATGGGTGTGGTGATAAACTGACCAGGGATCGAAGGAGATGGATTCAACAGCCACGAGTAAATCGAATCAGCACCGCGAGGTTCACAAATTATCATACATGTATATAACGCAAGACGACGGTGCGTTACTTTTCGTTGCTTCGTTAAATTTGAACTATACACAGATCATGCGTCAGTCATTGAAAGTGATAATAATAAATTTTATACGTTTGCGTGTTTAATTAAGGCTATCCGCGTCGGGAGTCGAGACGAAGCGAGATCACATAAGGAGAGCGTCCATCGCGCGGTTCGAGTCTCACTCGTCGTTATAGCGCTGTCAAGGTTCTTGCGCTGCGCTGCTGCGCCTTCCAGCCATCGCCTGTACGCCGAATCTAATATTGTAATATTTTTTATTTATTTTTACGTGTATACCTTGGGAAATTTTTCGAGTCGAGCCTTGAAAAAAAAAAGTTGACGAACGAACCACCCGGGTGTAATAGATACCGAGGATGCAGACACGTCACCACAGATTAAATGTGTAGGTTACAGTGTTTGACAAAAGTTTTTTTTTTTTATTTTTTTATTTTATGGAACGCTGATTCCAAATTTGGGGATCATTATTTCCAGTATAGTATACGACGTACGAGTTCGCTGCGATTCGGTCGGTGAGCTCATTTCACACGCGACTCTTCACGACGTTATTCGACAAATAATCCGTGACTTCAGTCGACCAATCCGGTGTGTTTATTTAGAGGAGAAATATTTATCGTTGCTCTACATGCAAGCATGTGTTTGGCTGGTCGTACGGATATGCGTGTGGTATGCAATTACCGACCAATATAATGACAATAATGAACTAACTCTGAGTAGGTGTATGTACGGTACGCGACGATTGTTATTGAACTTGATTAAATTGCATCGCATCAGCTTTTCATCAGACCGAATAAGTTGCGCTCTCATACGTATAACATACGCTGCATGCACTCGTCACGGCACGATTGTATATTTAATTGGTTTACATGACCGTGAGTATGACATTGTACGTTTATTAACTGCCTCGATTAGATAAGGATCAATGGTACGCCTCGATGTCCGGAATATTTCACGTGAAAGTTGAATAAGACGAAAAGACAAGATGCAGTTTTCCCAAGTTTCCTTTTACGTCAATTTTTCGTTTTTCTTCTTTCACCTCGACGTTGACGATAACACCGTTGTCTCTCAACTAAAAATAAATTATCTACGTATAATTTTTTATCTTATCACAGTACCTTCCACATACGCGTCCAACACGTAGGCACGCTTACTTACGGTGAATTCTTGGTGCTGTACGGATAGACGTTTGCTTACTGCCGCGGTTACGTTGCCCGATTTCATACGTGACTCTTGACTCCGATCTCTTTCGGTATTAACATAACGCGTAACATGCGGTATTTATAAATTTCAAATAACAATTTTGAAGGCACGTTAATATATACACACGCTTGTAGGTATCCAGAACTGATCGTTGCTTGATTAAAAATTAATCATATAGGAACATCACTAGGTATTTACATTTGACTTTATAGATTCTTTCGACATTCCTCGACTATATACGCGTAGGCTGTATACCTGTATGATGTCAATATCGTGCATGCGTGTATATTTGTATACGTGTATATCTTGTTTGCGCATTGCATCGATGGTGCAGCGGTCGGTGTTGGCAGCGTAGGCGAATATCTCTGTGGCCGGCCTCCATTCACTCGCTACTCCTAGACACCTCGCTCGCTTTCCTCTCCATTCATGGTGTGCTTACTATTGCCGATAGATAGAATTGTTATACGCTCTCTTAGACCGCGCGGCAGTCTGACCGAGATATGCCAGCTGCCTGTAGTAAATATCGTTATCATTATCATTCTCATTTTTATATAATGCAATTTAATCTTTGATCGAAAAACTGACGTGTGCGTTTTTTTCAACCAACCTGTACGGATTTTTTTTTTTACAAAATTAGCTACCTACAGCGTTATAATTATTACGTACCCGTGTTAACATTACTATTTACAGGTACATTCTGGGTTATTTTTATTTCTCATCGTTTGTGTGCTTGATATGCAATGGTTATTGCTTTCATTAATAACGTAATAACAATTACATTGCGCGTGTAATGTAACGATTCTTATATAGAGGCGTAGGAAAATAATATTTTTACACCGTATGTCCGTAGTACGTTCTTGCGAGATTTCCATACGCGGTATGAAAATTCCCGCAATACTTTCATACGCTCAGGCGATAAACATTTAAGGAAGTTGCGGCGTGGCAGGAAAGTTGTGACATCAGTCAGAATTAACAAGAAACTAACGACACATATTGTAGACGTATACAGACGCGTTCGCTAAAATGCGTTACCATCACCACCATATTTGGCGTCATCGTTATCTGACAGGCATTTATGTATTGTCCGTCGAAAAATAACTTTACTGGCTAGAAATAACGATCAAAGGGTGGAGTGAAACTTACACAATTAAAAAAAAAAAAAAAAAAGAAAAAATTTATTTGTACAAATTGATACGAATTTAACTTCGAGTAGAAAAATTTACGCGAATTTCATACAGACTAGGTGAAAATTTTTCACACATGCGTATATACGCGTACTCAAATCTTATCGCGCAAGTTGCCGATTTTTTGCAACAGAACGTGTAAAATTTAAAAAGAAAAAGGGAATTATAACGAAGGGGAGTAATTAAGTAAGTGTATATATGTAGGAGTTGAGTAGTTTTAGCCTTTCAAATTCACCACATCTTCGAATCCTTCTTATATTCTCCTTCGATTTTTCTCGGCACACGTACGTACGCAGGCATGACAACGAGTTCAATCCCCTTCGAAATGATAAGATTAAAGCTATATATAGCGGTCCCTCCGCAACCCTGCAGCAGCAGCAGCAGCAGCAGCAGCGAAAACAGCATCGGCTCCAATACCTACTCGGAGACTATAACAATGCCGATTTATTAGTATTGCTCAATCGTGACAAATTGCAGTCGATTTACTATTACTGTAAATCGATTGCAGGGTCTCATATCAGTCGAATGGGCTAAAATTTATAATTTATTTAAACGAGATAAAATACCGGGAGATGTATCCTGCACGTATATATATATATCTGTAGAGATATAAATGTAAATGCCTGCTTAAAATACTTTAGCGTAAAATTGTCTTTGTTTTTCCTTAACGCTGCTCGATGCAACGAGTAAGAAAATAAGTTTTGTGCAACGTTAAATAGGATGTTGCGGTTTCCGTTGGCACTGACAGAGATTACGATTCCGGTTTCTACTTACGGGGTTAGAGAATGTTCTTCGGTTTTACGGAAATCAGTTCTACAGAGAAAATGTTGTACGCAAATAATTTTCTACACAAATGTATATTCGCGATTCGCATGAGAAATAATAATTCACGCATGAATTATTCAAAAGGAGAATTGTTTTACAGAATATTTTTGTAGCGTAAATTTTTCTACAGATTGTCTCCGGACACGACAACACACATTCTGAACAGTCATCGAACAGTCAAAAACTCAAATATATTATAAACTAGGATCAAGGCCGAGATTAGAAGAAAATTAAGAATCAAGAAAATTGAACCGGAAATGCGTCACGTACAGTAATTAATGAATTTTCTCACCACGGGTGCAAAATATTGAGTTACTCGTATAACTGCAACAAATCTACTTGTTTATCTTTTCCAATATCTCTCTCTCTCTCTCTTTCTCTCTGGACGTGTAATATATAGGGAAACGCCCCTGATGCACCACTGATTTCGGTGTGTGCGTGTGTGTTAAAGATAGGAAAATGGGAGCGTCGAAGGGTGAAATCGATTACGTTTGAAGTTTGTTCGGTCTTCCGTTTCGGTTCGACCTGCCGTCACACCGCTGCCTCTTGTAACCACGTTTCGAATTCCTATTTTGCACACGTTATGCACCTTGGACGTAGCAGTGGACGGGCCAATT
Source organism: Neodiprion fabricii (assembly GCF_021155785.1). Taxonomy (NCBI): domain Eukaryota; kingdom Metazoa; phylum Arthropoda; class Insecta; order Hymenoptera; family Diprionidae; genus Neodiprion; species Neodiprion fabricii. The sequence continues at coordinate 381,376 of NC_060242.1, forward strand.
ATAGTTTCCAAATTATCCCGATGAAAAGGATTTAAAAAAAATTACGTTAATTAGCAGACTGTACAGACTTTGTACAACGAAGGTAGGCATCGACAGGTGAGTGAAGCTAAGAAGAAAAAAAAAGAAAATAACAGTTTTCGCACGCGACTCACATATTACGCAAGTGGAATGAAGATGAAGAACAAGTCTCTTTGAGATTAATACGCAGCAGGGACGGCGTCGAAATGACCCTGTGCTATAAATGTTATTCATACCGACCCAGTTTTATCAGGAAGGGGAATAACACAAATCTATGCCAGCCGAATTTATCTTTGGAGAATGACGCCGCGACGCCGACCGTTGCTGCCGCTCTACGGCTAGAAAGGATAGAAGGGAATATGTTGTTGCTGTAGGTCGCTTTGATGGCGAGCGAAGTAAATTTCGTCAATCGTCATCAGTCGACGGTAAAAAACTCGCTACGGGGTCATATACCAGGCGCGTACGTATCACGGGGATAAAAAGTTTCTTTGGCAATATCACTGTGATAAATAAAATGATTTCCATGCTCTGTTCTCCGTCTTTATAAAATTGAAAGATTGCGTGGAAAAAGAGGAAAACGTCAAGTTTTCAACCACAGAGGAGCATTGAATTTTTTTTTTTTTTCTTACAAAACATAGAAGACAAAGAATCTGTAAAGTATTAAAAATTTTGAAGAAAAATGATGAGGAGAAATGAAAACAGAAGAGTGAAACATGATGTTACATCTACGTACACCGTAGTTGGTACACCTCATATACTCTGACAATGGGTGACAATGGGTCGAGGTGGCATTTTCCTTAGGATGGTTCGTTCGGAAGTAGGTCATACGGTCCTTCCACTGCCGCATGTGATACAGCCTTTACGCTATGATCTTGCAGACACGAGGCTGCTATCCGCTAATTGATTGCAGTATAATTGGGTCGCAAAAGGATTCGTGTTTTACAAACGGCCCTAAACGACGACGTCCTTGAATCGTGTATGACGAAGAACCACTTCGTGTCTATGGGTATATTTTCGTACACATGCACGTGGTATAATAACTTGGGGTTATTTCATCTTGACAATTTCGCGGTCCTTTTATAATTTTAACCGCAGCGTTGAATGCGCGAATACGACCGTTCTCGTCGGATTATTTTAACCCTCCGACACGGGAGACCTCCACCTTTTTGTTTTCGGTTCGACGATTGTTTGAGGGACGCGGAGAGAATATTGCAGGGTGTACCGAGCTATAATTGCGCACATTCTTTTTTTTTTTTTTCCTCTTATCGTCATGGTGTTTTTTGCGACTTTATTTGACAACTCGACATATTGATCTTTGAATTTATTTTATAGGTACACGGAGGGAAAGGGTTATTTAACACAATATACTTAATAAAGTATAAATTGGACATGTGGCTATAGTTTTTGATTTTTCTTTCTTTGTAGTCAATATCAATTTCGATGACTCGATACTTGGTATTAACGCTCTCTTCGGCTTTGACAGGCCCGATGACAAATTTACCTTTCATCATCCGTATCTGACTTCCTAGCCGACCACTCTGTTTTATAACCATCTTCTCTCAAGTTACTTCCCTGGCGAGAAACTTCGCTGCCCGGTGAAGTGATGTATGATATTTAGTTGACTCAATTTGGGAAACACATCAAAAGGTTCACTCGAACGTGAGAAAAAAGGCTTTCGTCGAATCAAGGAATTCGCTCGACTAAATCATTTTTACAAATTTAAGTCATCGTACGTGGAAGAGGTACGGGATACTAGCCTAGATCGCAGCGAATGGTCGAAAGCAACAAATTCTATTTATGTTGGTTGGAGAATTCTTTTCCCTCCGTGCACGTGTGTTTCCGTGCTTGCCGTATTTCGCATTATTTCGCCATGGCGTGTCAGCTGTGCCGGTGAAACTATTCCATGCAGAGAGAATTACGGATCACCGGTCGTGCCCTCGGCTAGCCTCGCGATTCCGCATCACAAAATAGCCGTCTGAATAGGCTAACGCGCATCAATCACGTCGGGCCCTCCGAATATCGTTGGCATTGTTCAGTCGCCATTGCGTCTATCTATTATACATACACGCCTCGTCGGTTTTCGCGCAGCTGAATCTAGAAACTTTAATACAATAGTACATGTATGATATGTCCCGCAGCTTTGTTATACCTGTCCGTATTTGTAACTTTTAGAAACCAGTTTGACGTGGCAGCGAAAATTGGATGGACAATTTGGATTAGACGAAGACTTCAAGTTGTAAATAATGGATACATGTATTCGAGTATGTAATAAATTAAGCCGGACCCGCGCTGATTTTTCAGAAAATGACAATCTCCACGACTGGAACGTACGTATACAGAAATTGGAAGGATAAAAAAATAATTAGGTCGGGTCGTAGCGAGCGCTGCACCCACCGTCGTCGTTCCAAGTCCTGATATCTCGCTGGGGTTAATCGATATTCGATTTCTCTGGCGAGTCGACGTGTGCCGGCTGATCTGCATCGTAAATGTTATCAACCTGCGGACAAGAAATTAAAGCACGTCACGGATATATGTATAGTCGAGGAAGCGAACGGTTAAATCTCTCCGTCTCTTCCTCGGAATTCACGACGATTGCGGAATAAATTTGTACATGGTGCGCCCACACGCCTGGAAATGTCGGGGTATTTGAAAGGGGTCATGGAAAAAACTGTAAATATCAGTTTTCTATCGTAGGAATTAGAAATAATTGTTTTTAGGTTTTCAGGTTTACTTTTTTTCGTCGAGAAAACAAATTGGCCCAAACTGACGGTTTTTTGTGCATAATATTTCTCTTCAATTCGAATTGAATTTGAAACGAATTTTAGAGTCGATAAGCTGAACGACTCAGGTTTTAGTAACTTACTAGAACTGGGAAAATGTCAGGAGAAACTAGGTTTTAGATCATGGAAAACCTGGAAATGTTACGGAATTTTTTTCTCCCAAAATTTGTGGCCGCCGTGTTGCAAGAACAAACAATAAATAAACAAATGAATATAATGCACCCTCAGCCACGTAAAATTATTTTCCTCTTTTCATTAATTCTTCTTGTTCGCCCGATTTCATAACGTATGGTTTAAATCACTGCAGGGTTGCATTTTCTCTTGGAACGCGTCTCCACGTTATTATTAATATTATATTATACGGGCGTGACTACAATAATGCACGTAACACCGAAGCACGCTGGGCTATTCTTTTATCGACCTATTGAAATTCATTGGAGTTGATGGTTTTTAATTATGGCTCGTTTCCATTTATCATCCGTGCCCCAGGAGGTTGTAGATAGACGAGTGTGTAAGAGAGCTTTTCATCGCGGAGCCAGTCCGCTGGCATTATGCTGCAGTTTACTGCTGCTTTTGACGCTCGTGATTGTCACGTTGCTCGTGACGCAGTTGTACTTGTACCTGCAGGCATACCATTACACCGTCGCATCCATTACGCACGTTTACCACATGGCTCACCGAACGATTCAACCATCGAACGCTCTGTCTTCGACGTTTACTCGCAGAGAATTGGATGAATTTTATTTTCACTGGCGGTGAGTTTTGAATAAGCCTCGTTTGAATATACGCCCATTTTGTTACCGCAATTTAATATGGCTTATTGTCAGCGTTGACATACGGTAGATTTTTTTTTTTCTGTCTCAGCTCATTCTTCGCACAAGTTCCATGTTACAAAGCTGAAGAAATGCACGAGAAACTAAAACAACACGATAACGGAATAGAGAATAAAATGTTAAATCTGCAGTAATTAGGTGTAGACGATAGCGAAAGTTCATATCTTTTTGATCTCTGTAACGCGTCGCGTGTCAAAGTACAAGAGAACGAGGACCCGTTACGCCTGGCTAGCGAATGCAACCGACGATGCTTCGTCGAAACACGCCCCCGCGATTATCAACGTTCGATGATAAATGATGACATTATTTATGGCGGAAGGGTGCGTTTACGTTTTATCTCAACGGCCGTTGTGTCGGCTCTAACCATACCTACGCATCTGCAAGCTTGCCCGTCAGTTTTTAACGTATAATATGTCGCGCCTGTTCCAGGTGTACAATCGGCGTGTTTTTACAATCGCTAACAATAATATGTTTACCCCAAAACCGATCACCGTTCGTCAAGAAACATTCCATTCTTCCGTCGACTGCAGCCGTCGTGGACGCGTTGGAATCGCATATATTCGGTCCATTTGCGGCCTGTATAACGCACGTAATAATAAAGAGCGCTTGACGTCCCAGCGTGTGTATACGGGACGTGAGTCAGTCTTTATTTTAGAAGATGTAAAAGCGTTTTACTGTATCACTCCGCTACCGTTCTCTTCTCTGTCGGCGCGACGAAGCTTAATACCGCAGTATCAGGTGTAATGAGATTCGGCCAGCAAATTATACTCCGTTATTGGGTCCACGGTGTATGGGTAAAACATGTACAACACACGTACAAGCGTTGCGTACACACGTGTCACGCCCATTGAACGGAGGTGTAGATCCATGAATTGTATTACAACATCATCGCGTATAATCGTCCAGAGGAATTGGATCATCATGGCTGACGCGATTATGAGTCGCTGGAGTCGACTCGCGCCACTCGTTTATTCTCTTTGTTGTTGTTGTTGTTATTACTGTTATTGTACCAATTGCGTGCAGTGCAGTTAATTTACGCAAAACTCTCAAAGTTCAAACAAATTGACTCTTGGCGACGAGCGGCTGCGAAGCGAGGTTGAAAATTGAAGAGAATTCCTCGTTTTACGGAGGATGTAAGGCGAGAAAATTGAACGAATTGTTATCGTTATTAATCTGTTGGGAACTGCAGAAGTAATCTTCGTGCCGATAAAACTACAATTCAATCCTCACATATTATCCTAATATCTCTGATATGCTTAATTTAAAAAAAAACATCTGTCGGGGATGCGGAACGAAGTTGGTAATTTTAAGTTTTTTAAAATTTCTACCGAATTATTGAACTAACATGGACGCCAAATGAACTTGGATTTATTCATGACATATGTCGACATTCGAGTTTGCCAAGTTCACACAGTTTACTCTCACGCAGTGCAGAGCTATATCGGATTGATTGCGGAGGAGGCGCGTGGGTTGAACTTGCGTGTTAATATGTACATATATCCGTTAAATATGTTAAATAAGGCCTATGAGTTTGCCCCCCGCCCGACGCAACAGGTCGGGTCTCTCTTTTATACTCCCTTAGCCGCTGTCTATTCTGTCATTATCATCACAATTATTACAGGAGTGACGGCACGGTGATCCGACTCCCCCTTTCGGTTTTTGAGCCACAACTTGATTGCAGGCATTTAATCGTTTTGTTATCGTTGAACACATGTATGTATAATAATATTCATCGTGTGAATTATTTTACAGCGTATCTGTGATCAGATGCTTGATAATCGTACCCGCGTGATAGTGAATAATTCATTTTATGCGTTGTACAATGCGGATTCTTACATATTGCACAGATTTTTACAAGAAAAATCTGTTCTTGAAAGTGATCAAAATAAATAGCGTTATGTATTTCTTTATTTCTTAATCAAATTCCGACGTGGTACTGATAACAAAAAATTACATTCGTCGTATTCGTCGCGTGTTTATATCCAACATTTTTTTTGCTGTAGTTGTCATTATAATATTTACGACTGTACGTAGAAAAATTTTCCGTACGATAGATACTTATTGTTAATTTACTTTGTCGTTCTCTGTGAAATGCATGACCCATTTTGAACAGCTTGTTAAATTTTTGTCGTTCTGTCGTCGTTTTGAATTAAATACGCAGTCAGTGCCGTGCCGGGAATAATTTCACGCACGGAAAGCCGAGCGAATCGTACCACGTGCCAGGGTTTTAATTGTAATTATAATAATGACCTAAGAATTACGGGGCGATGCGCGTCTCGCGAATCGTGAAAATTTAAAACACGCGAAGTACACACGTTGTAAAATATTTTGCAGTGTGTAATTCGTGCATTAATTATAAAACCTAGGCATGTTACGTGCCGTGCGAGGATTTAGTATGCCATGTTTTAAGAATACTGGCGCATGTTTTATTCTTCATTAAAGTAATGTTTTACATCTGTATCTGCATATTTTTTACATTTGCAATTATGTTTGCAATATTTTTGCGTTAGTTCTATATCATCTATACATATATAGTTATCTGATTGGTCAATCAAACGGTATAGGCGAGAAGAAAAAAATTTATTATGGATGACACGTACCAGTTTTCATTTTCATGTCAAACGTGTACCTAATTGGAAAAAAAAAGAAAAAAAGAAAGAAAGAAAGAAGGGAGGGAGCGAAAATAATCACCGATTAAGCGAGACGGATTTGCCTGCCGTTTGTTTGCACAAAAATGTATAAGTATAGACGATAGCGCAATGCCTATGAACAACGACGCATATATCTTAAAATAAAGCTAGGAAATTGTTCGAACGTATTCGTCATCGCCATTTCCTGCATGCCGCGGCTGCGGGATCGTTTATACGCTTCGCAGTTTACACGAATACACGAAGCCTGTCCCAGTTGCACGATTCGATCTTTGTATCGACGCCCTTCGATGCTCAGCTCCGGTTGATTGTTGCCACACCTAATTTTCTCCTATAGCAAGCGTTTCCCCCAGTGTGTGATACTGCGATACGGTGGCAATAGATGGCAATTAACGGCGTGGAATTTGGAAAGTAAACTTTCGTACGGACGGCGGATTTTCGGAGAATATTATTCACGAATACCTCAATGCTCGTTGCTTTTTATTATTCCATGATTTATCGGCGTGATTTTTCGGCAAGAAATCGGATTTGATCGTCGCTGGAACCGCTGTAGGCGCGAAATGCACGCAGGGCACGCATGCGATAACCTTACGGTATATGCACTGCGGCTATAACGTGAAGCTACGCGGTTTTATTTATAACTTGGAGTTTGGACGCATGCAGCTGCACGATGCAGCAACACACTTTTAGAAATACCCTACCGCATGCCTCGAGTCTCGGTGCGGTAGGTAGGTAGGTGGCTACTACGTAATAGATACAGGGAACGAAAGTTACGATTAGGCAATTCACAGGAAAATTTCAGGATTCGTGCGAGTTGAAATATTCCGAAGCGAAGGTCTCAGTTACCTGCGTTCGTATATTGTTCGAGGAAAGGGAAAGTAATTGTTGCGGTGACATTACGCCGGTCCTAATTATCTTCTAAAAGCTACGAAAGTCCTTGAGACGCTCGCTGCCCGAGAGAAAGGAAAAAGTAAAAGCGAAAACGCACTCACTCGGTCAGGACCCGGGTCAACTCTTGACGTGATTCCCGTCCTCGAGCGATACGCTGGTTATCTGCTGCTGCTCGTGCAACGAGGAAAGACAGACGATGTCGGTGAGGAGAGGAAAAAAGAGAGAGGCTGACTGACGATGAACGAGGGCGAGAAGAAACTGGCTCAAGACCTTTGCCTTTGCAGTTTACTACGCGCAGCTATCTTATATATCTTATACCCAGCCACCCACTCCTTGAGTCAACTTCCTGTGTTTTCCTAAAGGGAGTTTATTGCATCGCGCGTCGCAGCGGCTTATGCTGTCGCCCTTTCTGCGTACGCGAGTCCATTAAGGGACGGGGTCCGTGCGTTGCAGCACAGCATCATTCGCGGCCCTTGTATGCCCGAAGGAACTAAACAGTACAAGCAGCAGTTCGGTCAACACCTGTCATCGCTGTCTTCGAACGCGGCAGCACGCGTCGCTGTGGGGGAAAATTTAACAGAAAACAGCTCTAACAAGCTCGACTCGCGCGTTTAATTTTTTAAATCTCGCTTAAGGTTGAAACACTCGAAATACTTGATTCTTTCGTTCTTACGTGGTAGTTTTTTTTTTTTTTTTCATTACCGTCGAATCTCACGTCACGTTGGGAATTATAGAACCCGGTGGGATTATAGCTGCAGCTACGTTGTTGACAGGTATTAGCAAATGTGTATATGTGACAAAAAATCCCGGATCGCAGGAAATTAAATTGAATAATTTTCGCATGTATGGAATGGAGTAGAAAAGAATGGTCGTTATTTCTTATTGACGATTTATTAGTAATCCTTGAGCAAGGTGTAACGAGAAGTATTTCGTCCGTTGCTGCTTTCCCCTGCAGTAGCAGTCGCTCGGGGTTGAAACCCTTGAACAGCTCCCCTTACGGTGGGCTCTGCCACTCGACACCCTCGTCTTAGCTGCTGCACTGCAGCTTGTCGTGAGGTGCTACGAGGTCCTCTCCCCCGTCTCTCACCCCCCCCCCCCCCCCGCCCATCCTCTGCTCAAAGTTACGACACCGGGGCGAAAAGTATATTGCCGGACGAAATTTGAGGAATAAACAGTAAATAAACAATTTCACTAATTCTGCGCGAATGATATTGATGATTTCCTGTTACTTTTTCTAACGGTACGAGGGGTAGCAAAGCTATAAAATTCAGCTAAAGAAATTACACGGAAACTTCTATGCCTCGGTATAGTGATCGTGGTTTGGGATGCGATGTATAATGGTCTAATCTCTGTATGTGCAAGTATAACCAACGACACGTCCATGCGGGCGCCGTAAATGAAAGTGTGAACGGCTGCAGATGTGGCTTTAGTAGCATCATACAGAAGTTCTACAAAGATCCTGGTTGGCGCGACGGATGAACACGTGTTGTTGTTACAGGATGCCGTTTCGTTCGTTCTACGGTTTGCCGTCCCTTCTGCGGTTGAAAAACGTGACCACCTCGTATTGCTGTAGGCTTGCTTTATGGCGAATCATAGAGATAAATTGCCGCCATCTGCAAAATAAGAGGCAACGGTGCCTCTGCAGGGTTAACTTATGTTTCATGCCTTCGTTATTTTGATTACAGACATCGCCATGGACTGGTCCGATCACGCGTTGTGGTGGCCAGCTCGGAACGATTGGCTAACCAGAACTAAGAGCACCCTGGATCAGTACGGAGTTGCAGCCGATGCTGTGCTCCACTTCACCCCCATGCACAAGACTCTCAGGGTTCAGTTACCGGATCTTCGTTGCCTCGACTGCAGAGTCGACTTCTCTGTCAAGACATTCAATGCCGTCATCAATCTCTGCAAGGAGTTAGGTATGTATCCCCCCACGCCACGCTAATTAACTCGATTGAATTTGCTCTATATAAGGATGCAGATCAAATCGATTTTGCGAGATTGCAGTCATCCTGAAATCGAGTACCTACAGGAGAACTTCGGTTCTCTTTCTTATCATCTTTTCTACCAGCCGTACATGTTTATATTAAACAGCACGATTACGAATTATTCCATTTATTTGCACATTTTTATTTTTACACCTATTTTTCACGACGTCGCGATGAAATTAGTCGGACGATATCGCTCGCAGCAACGTTTCGGCTAATTTATACGAGTTTGCAATTATATATTATACAGAGCTCGTTTGCTCGATATGACGACTGATGACCCAAATGATGGCCTTCTTCTTGCTCGTAGGCGAGCACAGCGCGTCCTCTGTGATGTCGTAGAGCGCATACGAATCACGATCTACTTTAAATATATCTCTCATCCATATGCAGTACTGTACGTTGATCGCTGCTGGTAGTGCAACGGGTTTTACACGTGGAGCGATGTTTGCACGCCGTTGCGTCTTATGTACATTACCTTTTTTTTTTCGTTTCTCTCGTTTCAGGCATCAGACACCCTGAGGAGTTATCGTTCTGCAAACCGCTCGAGCCCAATCACTTGAAGTACAACTTGAAGGATCTTCCTGTGAAGAAGAAAATTGAAATACAGAAAAATGGCCAGTGGAACGTGTCTCCGGATACCAACACTTTCATTCCGGCTACGCAGAGTCCGAGTGGCTCTACCGGCAGTCTCGACCAGAGCAGTCCGTTCATGTGCGCTCCGGTGACGCCGAATAATAAGAATCACAGCACACCCATAAGCTCGCCAGTCTCGGTAAGTCTCCCGTTACCACCACCCCGTCTTCTTCTTACCCTCGGAATCACCGCCACATTTCATCCCTGATCTGATTCATCCCATTCGCAGCAGACTGGAACCTGGAAGCGTAACAACAACTCATCCGGCTTTGGTAGCAACGGTTCCTTCAATGCCAACAACAGTACGATGAGTTTAGAGGCATTGAACGGTGGTCTGAGCGATTCTCTGGCGCACAGTCCATCCTTCGTGTCTCCCGAGACGCGGTCACAAGTTATCAGACCAAAGACCCTGGTGGAACGAGCCAGGATGAACGTCGCCTGGCTGGATTCTTCGCTGTCTATAATGGAGCAGGGAATCAGAGAGTTCGATACTCTCAGGCTAAAGTTCAAATTCTACTCGTTTTACGATCTGAACCCAAAAACCGACGCTGTACGCATCAATATGATATACGAACAAGCCAAGTGGCAATTGCTTGCCGAAGAACTCGACTGCACCGAGGAGGAGATGCTTATGTTTGCAGCCCTGCAGGTATGCGCTTGGTAGAGTAGGCGAGTCTTTGTCCATTTGCGAGGTTATCGCTCATTTCGTTCGTCTCCGTACGTTGCAGGTTCAAGTGAACCTCCAGGCGAGCGTGCCGCAGCCAAATTTTGACAGCAACGGATCCGCAAGCCCCGTAGAGGACGACATAGACGCCGCGCTCACAGACCTTCAGGTCACCTTGGAGGGGAGCAGCATCGGCAACAGTCCGAGTGACATTACTCAGGTTCCGGAGCTTTGCGACTATCTCCGCTTCCTAAAACCAAAACGATTCACTCTCAAGGCGTTTAAACGCTACTGGTTCACATGCAGAGACCTTCAGCTGAGGTTGTACAAGACTAAGGAAGAATTGAACGGATCTGGATCACCTGTTCACAGCATTAATCTTCGCGGATGCGAAGTCACGCCTGACGTTAACCTTTCGCAAGGTCGGTACGGAATCAGACTCGAAGTACCCAGTGCTGAGGGCATGACGGAAATGTGGATTAGGTGTGACACGGTAAGAATCGCTTCTAATTTACTCTACACGAGTGTTTGAAAATTGAAGGGTATAAGCTTTCACTGACTAAACTCCTACCCGATACAACAGGAGCAACAATATGCAAAGTGGATGGCAGCCTGCAGATTAGCTGCAAAGGGACGCAGCTTGGCTGACGCTACGTACGAAACTGAGGTCAACAGTATAATGGCGTTTTTGCAACTTCAAAGACCTGCTCCTGCTCCAGCAATCAATCCGAGTTCTTTAGATATCAATCCAGAAGATTATGTAGCTCCAAGATTTGCGAAGAAGCTAAAGGGCAAGGTAAGTTGAGATTCATATAGTGCATAATTCATTCTACATTCGCTCAAGAAAAACTCAACTCAATCATCTGCACTCTTTGCATAAGCAGCTGGTTCAGAGAATATTGGAGGCTCACACCAACGTCAAAGACTTGCCACTCATCGAGGCTAAATTGAACTACATCAAGGCGTGGCAGTCACTTCCAGACTATGGCATATCTTTGTTCATAGTCAAGTTTATGGACAAAAGCAAGGAAGAACTTCTCGGCGTTGCGAACAATAGGCTTATGAGGATGGAGCTGAGCAGCGGGGATCATCTCAGAACATGGAGATACAATACCATGAAGGTAATTCAGTTTTTCGATATGATTTTTGTCTTCTCGTTTTCATCTTTTCACTGAAAAGGTAGCGACAGAAGCGGGAAATCAGGGACATTTGAGAAAATTCTCGCGCTTTGGAAATCTCGCGGAAATTCTCCAAAACCTATTAAAATTCGGGAAAATTTGAGGGGAGTCACCAGCTTTATTTTTCAATATTATTTCACTTGAAGTATAGTAATCACAGGCAGAACTAATGACAAATCAAATATTTTACATATATTTAGAGCAGCATTGTAACACCTTCAAGTTTTTAATTTGTACGTTGTTGTAAAATCTGCTCCAACTATTTAATTACACCATTCTCTACAAGTAACCTTGAATTGTGTTTACGTCACCATTACGGAAGCATCATAGGTATAAAAGCAGGGAATTTTGAGTAAGTGGGCTTTGGAAGAAAAGGAAATGCCCTGGAATTTTGAACACGGTCCTCTGTCGTCACTCTGACTAATCAAAGAATTTTTCATTCCTTTTTTATACCAGGCATGGAACGTTAACTGGGAAGTCAAGCACATGATGGTACAGTTCGAGGAAGGTAATGTCATATTCGAATGTCATTCAGCCGACTGTAAGGTTGTTCACGAGTTCATCGGGGGCTACATATTCCTCTCAATGCGTTCTAAAGAGGCTAATCAAACCCTGAATGAGGAATTGTTCCACAAACTGACAGGAGGATGGGTATAAGCCCACTGAGATACCTCATTTATTTATTTGCAGTGCGGCAATTTTCTTGTTTCGTTAAAATTTCCCTCCCTCAGTCACATCAGATACTATATTTTGAAGGGAGCAGAAATCGAAGTGAAATTTTGTTTTACCGATATATTATACATATTACATTATTCATTATGTATGAATTGTAAAGGATTAACCAATCTATAGTGAAGCTTTTACTAAGAGATTGTTATTTCCCATTATTATTATTATTATTGTTGTTTTTATTATTATAGTCATTTCTATTTTCTTTTCGAGAAGAATCTAAATTAAACTCAATTCGTGGAACAAAAGTTGTGTGTTTGTGTGGCTGTGTGTGTGCGCCTGGACGTGTAAAAAATCGTGCGCGCGCGCGCGCGTGTATGTGTGTGTGTGCATGCGGTTTAAATCATAATTTTGAAAATAAAAATGTTGACAATGAATAGTTTCAAACTAAAACCCAAGTTGGTCAAATTGTAAATATGTTGGACAGGCATGATGTGAATTTTATCCAATATCTTGTAGTTTGGCTACTGAAGAAGAACGTTTGTCACCCAGCCTTTAGCCTCGGAGTAGAAACAGACAAACATAGCGAGTGAGAGGGTGAGGGAGAGAGAGACAGCAGTAGTTGGAATTTGAGCATTTACTCTGGAGAATTATTCCAGTATATTTTGTACAATATTGCACACGAATTACTAGAATCTGGGATGAAAAAAAGTGAATGAATTGTCCCATATCCCTTATTTTCACGAAGCTTCATTTAATTATGTCGTATCTATAGTTATAAAATATATTTAGAAATATCTCGTTTACACAAACCTTTCTTTTATCGTATAATAACATCTATAATAACATAGTAACACCATATGTTATATTTATATTATATAAACAAATGGATATATAAATATAAATATAAATATAAATATAAATATAAATATGAATATAAAATATAAAATATAAATATGAACAAAATATCGTTTGTTGATCAATATGAATTTATCATATGGGTCGGGAATTACACATAATAGTGATCGCTGATAACTATGTTTCGAAGGCAAATGTTAGCAGCGGTAATTGTATGATTCTTACACATTTCTTGCAATTTCTAAACCGACGTTTAATATTTACACAAGCGTTTTGATTAATGTATAACTTGTAAGCTTGTTAAATAGATAATGTATTTTGAAAGTATTCTTAACTAAAAATATTGAACATGCATACTAAGAGAACAAATACGCGGAAGTATTACAAAGTTTTATGTGCCTTTAGTAATGCAAATAGTGATATGACATGTATGCTTTACATTTTGTACGAAAATTTGGGAGGTGTTAAATTCGATATCTGTTATGCATATTCGTATTTATTCTAGTGAAACTTTCATTAGTCCAGGCGTTGTGGATCAACCTTATCTTGAATTATCAGATGATTAGGATGATACGAAGTACAGATGTGAACGCACGTTCTTGACTCGGAACTAATATTAATTATGTTTTGTAGTTTCGACTTTCCTTTTCATATCTGCCACGCTGACTTATGCGATTCGCCGCGATTAAATCAAATAATCCTATATGTTCGTCTTGTTAGGTATTCTTGCATTGCACCTAAATGACTCAATACGGTCGGGTCTCCCAATAGTGCTGCTTCTCTAGTTTTATGCGTGACCCCTTTTCCCCATATCTCAGAAAATTATCGCGAGCTATAATTTTTCGTACCGTAATGTTGATAATGCCGTCAACCAATATTTCTTTTCGTTCATTATATGTGTTGTCACAAGAGCGCTCGCCACTAATGAGTGAAGTGAGCAGAAAATCCGGGTGTGAGTGCGGAGATCGAAGGTGGGGAAACGCCGATTCGCCAAAAAACTATTCCCCTTTTATCCCTGCTAGGCACTAATGCGGGACCCGACTGTACTAGTAATAAGTGTTGGAAAGCAAGCAAACGCGGAAATGAGAAGAAAGATAGAATGAACTACCAGTTGTTCTGTTGATGGAATTATTTCAAACTTAACAAAGTGCGAACGCAGCCCACAAACTCTACACAATATAATTGACGGAAAAATTCTACATTATTTGTATACATATGCAATTCAAATCAAATAACATAAATATATATATATATATGATATGTGTATATATATTAATACAACCACTTTCATTAGCTCAAAATGAAAATTTGTATATTGTTGGATGACGATTATGCAGTAAATGGAATTATGATCACCGCGTCAATAAGTTGTTTATCTATTCCTTCAAAATCACATAATGCCAATTGGGTTAATCCATAAATTGTTAGACACAATGAAATTTGTGACTGTGTTTCATAATTTGAAAACATGTAAGGGAAAACTAGGTCAATTTGGGATGTAGGAGATAAAACTTAGGAAACGTATATGACGAGAATTTTTCATCCGCTGCTAAAATTGGGCTGTTTCCTAAACGATATAAGATTGAATATTTCAGATTTTTGTTCGAGTTAGGAAACTTAATTAGGATGACTTTAATTTTAGCAATCTCCGGATCAGACAACAGCGAAAATTCTGAGAATTTGATTCCTACATACGCAGCTGCTTGACTTAAGACGGCTTGATTACTTTGCTATTGCCTTCGGGTCCAATCAGACTGAGTCGGATTGTTTGAATTATTTCTGCGGTAAAAGTATCGTTGACCTAAACGTTCGCTATTGTAGGAAATAAAAAAAAAAAAGGCTAACTCCTTTGCATTTTTGGCGAAAATTTTTGCGATTTTCAAAAGTGCCGGAATAAACTCTTTCTGGCGCTATACCGACGTAATTTTGCGAGAGAAAACGATTAAGCACAGTCCCGATACGCTGCAAGCAACGTATGAAGAGTTGGAGCCGAAAAACGAGAACCTGAGTTTTCAACATTTTTCGGCTGATGCTTTTTCCATCGTAACTTCTTTGCTGTTGATCCCAGGCTCCTTTTGCTGCGTTTTCTGAGTTCCTTGGGGTCCAATTGGTCGGGAAAGAGTCATACAAATCAATTCTGAGACGAAAAATTTTTTGGTCAAAAAAAAAGGAAGGTTAACCCCTTTGTATTTTTGGCGAAAATTTTCGCGATTTTCAAAAATGCTGGAATCAATTCTTTCAGACACTATTTCGACGTAATTTTGCGAGAGAAATCGATTGGGCGCAGTCCCAATACGCTGCGATATACGCATCGAAAGTTACAGCCAAAAAACGAAAACCTGAAGTTTCGACATTTTTCAGCAGGTGCTTTTTTCCTCGTATCTTTTCTCCCGTTGATCCCACGCTCCTTTTGCTGCGTTTTCTGAGTTCCTTGGGGTCCGATTGGTCGGGAAAGAGTCATACGAATCAAGTCTGAGACGAAAAATTTTTTGGTCAAAAAAAAAGGAAGGTTAACCCCTTTGTACTTTTGGCGAAAATTTTCGCGATTTTCAAAAGTGCTGGAATAAATTAATTGTGGCACTATTCCGACGTAATATTGCGAGAGAAATCGATTGGGCGCAGTCCCAATACGCTGCGATATACGCATCGAAAGTTACAGCCAAAAAACGAAAACCTGAAGTTTCGACATTTTTCAGCAGGTGCTTTTTTCCTCGTATCTTCTCTCCCGTTGATCCCACGCTCCTTTTGCTGCGTTTTCTGAGTTCCTTGGGGTCCAATTGGTCGGGAAAGAGTCATACGAATCAATTCTGAGACGAAAAATTTTTTGGTCAAAAAAAAAGGAAGGTTAACCCCTTTGTATTTTTGGCGAAAATTTTCGCGATTTTCAAAAGTGCTGGAATAAATTAATTGTGGCACTGTTCCGACGTAATTTAGCGAGAGAAATCGATTGGGCGCAGTCCCAATACGCTGCGATATACGCATCGAAAGTTACAGCCAAAAAACGAAAACCTGAAGTTTCGACATTTTTCAGCAGGTGCTTTTTTCCTCGTATCTTTTCTCCCGTTGATCCCACGCTCCTTTTGCTGCGTTTTCTGAGTTCCTTGGGGTCCGATTGGTCGGGAAAGAGTCATACGAATCAAGTCTGAGACGAAAAATTTTTTGGTCAAAAAAAAAGGAAGGTTAACCCCTTTGTACTTTTGGCGAAAATTTTCGCGATTTTCAAAAGTGCTGGAATAAATTAATTGTGGCACTATTCCGACGTAATATTGCGAGAGAAATCGATTGGGCGCAGTCCCAATACGCTGCGATATACGCATCGAAAGTTACAGCCAAAAAACGAAAACCTGAAGTTTCGACATTTTTCAGCAGGTGCTTTTTTCCTCGTATCTTCTCTCCCGTTGATCCCACGCTCCTTTTGCTGCGTTTTCTGAGTTCCTTGGGGTCCAATTGGTCGGGAAAGAGTCATACGAATCAATTCTGAGACGAAAAATTTTTTGGTCAAAAAAAAAGGAAGGTTAACCCCTTTGTATTTTTGGCGAAAATTTTCGCGATTTTCAAAAGTGCTGGAATAAATTAATTGTGGCACTGTTCCGACGTAATTTAGCGAGAGAAATCGATTGGGCGCAGTCCCAATACGCTGCGATATACGCATCGAAAGTTACAGCCAAAAAACGAAAACCTGAAGTTTCGACATTTTTCAGCAGGTGCTTTCTTCCTCGTATCTTCTCTCCCGTTGATCCCACGCTCCTTTTGCTGCGTTTTCTGAGTTCCTTGGGGTCCGATTGGTCGGAAAAGAGTCATCCGAATCAATTCTGAGACGAAAAATTTTTTGGTAAAAAAAAAAGGAAGGTTAACCCCTTTGTATTTTTGGCGAAAATTTTCGCGATTTTCAAAAGTGCTGAAATCAATTCTTTCAGGCACTATTTCGACGTAATTTTGCGAGAGAAATCGATTGGGCGCAGTCCCAATACGCTGCGATCAACGCATCGAAAGTTACAGCCAAAAAACGAAAACCTGAATTTTCGACATTTTTCAGCAGGTGCTTTCTTCCTCGTATCTTCTCTCCCGTTGATCCCACGCTCCTTTTGCTGCGTTTTCTGAGTTCCTTGGGGTCCGATTGGTCGGAAAAGAGTCATCCGAATCAATTCTGAGACGAAAAATTTTTTGGTCAAAAAAAAAGGAAGGTTAACCCCTTTGTATTTTTGGCGAAAATTTTCGCGATTTTCAAAAGTGCTGGAATCAATTCTTTCAGGCGCTATTTCGACGTAATTTTGCGAGAGAAATCGATTGGGCGCAGTCCCAATACGCTGCGATCAACGCATCGAAAGTTACAGCCAAAAAACGAAAACCTGAATTTTCGACATTTTTCAGCAGGTGCTTTCTTCCTCGTATCTTCTCTCCCGTTGATCCCACGCTCCTTTTGCTGCGTTTTCTGAGTTCCTTGGGGTCCGATTGGTCGGAAAAGAGTCATCCGAATCAATTCTGAGACGAAAAATTTTTTGGTCAAAAAAAAAGGAAGGTTAACCCCTTTTTATTTTTGGCGAAAATTTTCGCGATTTTCAAAAGTGCTGGAATCAATTCTTTCAGGCGCTATTTCGACGTAATTTTGCGAGAGAAATCGATTGGGCGCAGTCCCAATACGCTGCGATCAACGCATCGAAAGTTACAGCCAAAAAACGAAAACCTGAATTCTCGACATTTTTCAGCAGGTGCTTTTTTCCTCGTATCTTCTCTCCCGTTGATCCCACGCTCCTTTTGCTGCGTTTTCTGAGTTCCTTGGGGTCCGATTGGTCGGAAAAGAGTCATCCGAATCAATTCTGAGACGAAAAATTTTTCGGTCAAAAAAAAAGGAAGGTTAACCCCTTTGTATTTTTGGCGAAAATTTTCGCGATTTTCAAAAGTGCTGGAATCAATTCTTTCGGGCGCTATTTCGACGTAATTTTGCGAGAGAAATCGATTGGGCGCAGTCCCAATACGCTGCGATCAACGCATCGAAAGTTACAGCCAAAAAACGAAAACCTGAATTCTCGACATTTTTCAGCGGGTGCTTTTTTCCTCGTATCTCCTCTCCCGTTGATCCCACGCTCCTTTTGCTGCGTTTTCTGAGTTCCTTGGGGTCCGATTGGTCGGAAAAGAGTCATCCGAATCAATTCGAAAACGAAAAATTTTTTGGTCAAAAAAAAAGGAAGGTTAACCCCTTTGTATTTTTGGCGAAAATTTTCGCGATTTTCAAAAGTGCTGGAATCAATTCTTTCAGGCACTATTTCGACGTAATTTTGCGAGAGAAATCGATTGGGCGCAGTCCCAATACGCTGCGATCAACGCATCGAAAGTTACAGCCAAAAAACGAAAACCTGAATTTTCGACATTTTTCAGCAGGTGCTTTTTTCCTGGTATCTTCTCTCCCGTTGATCCCACGCTCCTTTCGCCGCGTTTTCTGAGTTCCTCGGGGTCCAATTGGTCGGGAAAGAGTCATACGAATCAATTCTGAGGCGAAAAATTTTTTGGTCAAAAAAAAAGGAAGGTTAACCCCTTTGTATTTTTGGCGAAAATTTTCGCAATTTTCAAAAGTGCTGGAATCAATTCTTTCAGGCACTATTTCGACGTAATTTTGCGAGAGAAATCCTTTGGGAGCAGTCCCGATACGCTGCGATCAACGCATCGAAAATTACAGCCAAAAAACGAAAACCTGAATTCTCGACATTTTTCAGCAGGTGCTTTTTTCCTCGTATCTTCTCTCCCGTTGATCCCACGCTCCTTTTGCTGCGTTTTCTGAGCTCCTTGGGGTCCGATTGGTCGGAAAAGAGTCATCCAAATCAATTCTGAGACGAAAAATTTTTTGGTCAAAAAAAAAGGAAGGTTAACCCCTTTGTATTTTTGGCGAAAATTTTCGCGATTTTCAAAAGTGCTGAAATCAATTCTTTCAGGCACTATTTCGACGTAATTTTGCGAGAGAAATCGATTGGGCGCAGTCCCAATACGCTGCGATCAACGCATCGAAAGTTACAGCCAAAAAACGAAAACCTGAATTCTCGACATTTTTCAGCAGGTGCTTTTTTCCTCGTATCTTCTCTCCCGTTGATCCCACGCTCCTTTTGCTGCGTTTTCTGAGTTCCTTGGGGTCCGATTGGTCGGAAAAGAGTCATCCGAATCAATTCTGAGACGAAAAATTTTTCGGTCAAAAAAAAAGGGAAGGTTAACCCCTTTGTATTTTTGGCGAAAATTTTCGCGATTTTCAAAAGTGCTGGAATCAATTCTTTCGGGCGCTATTTCGACGTAATTTTGCGAGAGAAATCGATTGGGCGCAGTCCCAATACGCTGCGATCAACGCATCGAAAGTTACAGCCAAAAAACGAAAACCTGAATTCTCGACATTTTTCAGCGGGTGCTTTTTTCCTCGTATCTCCTCTCCCGTTGATCCCACGCTCCTTTTGCTGCGTTTTCTGAGTTCCTTGGGGTCCGATTGGTCGGAAAAGAGTCATCCGAATCAATTCTGAAACGAAAAATTTTTCGGTCAAAAAAAAAGGAAGGTTAACCCCTTTGTATTTTTGGCGAAAATTTTCGCGATTTTCAAAAGTGCTGGAATCAATTCTTTCGGGCGCTATTTCGACGTAATTTTGCGAGAGAAATCGATTGGGCGCAGTCCCAATACGCTGCGATCAACGCATCGAAAGTTACAGCCAAAAAACGAAAACCTGAATTCTCGACATTTTTCAGCGGGTGCTTTTTTCCTCGTATCTCCTCTCCCGTTGATCCCACGCTCCTTTTGCTGCGTTTTCTGAGTTCCTTGGGGTCCGATTGGTCGGAAAAGAGTCATCCGAATCAATTCGAAAACGAAAAATTTTTTGGTCTAAAAAAAAGGAAGGTTAACCCCTTTGTATTTTTGGCGAAAATTTTCGCGATTTTCAAAAGTGCTGGAATCAATTCTTTCAGGCACTATTTCGACGTAATTTTGCGAGAGAAATCGATTGGGCGCAGTCCCAATACGCTGCGATCAACGCATCGAAAGTTACAGCCAAAAAACGAAAACCTGAATTTTCGACATTTTTCAGCAGGTGCTTTTTTCCTGGTATCTTCTCTCCCGTTGATCCCACGCTCCTTTCGCCGCGTTTTCTGAGTTCCTCGGGGTCCAATTGGTCGGGAAAGAGTCATACGAATCAATTCTGAGGCGAAAAATTTTTTGGTCAAAAAAAAAGGAAGGTTAACCCCTTTGTATTTTTGGCGAAAATTTTCGCAATTTTCAAAAGTGCTGGAATCAATTCTTTCAGGCACTATTTCGACGTAATTTTGCGAGAGAAATCCTTTGGGAGCAGTCCCGATACGCTGCGATCAACGCATCGAAAGTTACAGCCAAAAAACGAAAACCTGAATTCTCGACATTTTTCAGCAGGTGCTTTTTTCCTCGTATCTTCTCTCCCGTTGATCCCACGCTCCTTTTGCTGCGTTTTCTGAGCTCCTTGGGGTCCGATTGGTCGGAAAAGAGTCATCCAAATCAATTCTGAGACGAAAAATTTTTTGGTCAAAAAAAAAGGAAGGTTAACCCCTTTGTATTTTTGGCGAAAATTTTCGCGATTTTCAAAAGTGCTGGAATCAATTCTTTCAGGCACTATTTCGACGTAATTTTGCGAGAGAAATCGATTGGGCGCAGTCCCGATACGCTGCGATCAACGCATCGAAAGTTACAGCCAAAAAACGAAAACCTGAATTTTCGACATTTTTCAGCAGGTGCTTTCTTCCTCGTATCTTCTCTCCCGTTGATCCCACGCTCCTTTTGCTGCGTTTTCTGAGTTCCTCGGGGTCCGATTGGTCGGAAAAGAGTCATCCGAATCAATTCTGAGACGAAAAATTTTTTGGTCAAAAAAAAAGGAAGGTTAACCCCTTTGTATTTTTGGCGAAAATTTTCGCGATTTTCAAAAGTGCTGAAATCAATTCTTTCAGGCACTATTTCGACGTAATTTTGCGAGAGAAATCGATTGGGCGCAGTCCCAATACGCTGCGATCAACGCATCGAAAGTTACAGCCAAAAAACGAAAACCTGAATTTTCGACATTTTTCAGCAGGTGCTTTCTTCCTCGTATCTTCTCTCCCGTTGATCCCACGCTCCTTTTGCTGCGTTTTCTGAGTTCCTTGGGGTCCGATTGGTCGGAAAAGAGTCATCCGAATCAATTCTGAGACGAAAAATTTTTTGGTCAAAAAAAAAGGAAGGTTAACCCCTTTGTATTTTTGGCGAAAATTTTCACGATTTTCAAAAGTGCTGAAATAAATTAGTTGTGGCACTATTCCGACGTAATTTTGCGAGAGAAATCGATTGGGCGCAGTCCCAATACGCTGCGATCAACGCATCGAAAGTTACAGCCAAAAAACGAAAACCTGAATTCTCGACATTTTTCAGCAGGTGCTTTTTTCCTCGTATCTTCTCTCCCGTTGATCCCACGCTCCTTTTGCTGCGTTTTCTGAGTTCCTTGGGGTCCGATTGGTCGGAAAAGAGTCATCCGAATCAATTCTGAGACGAAAAATTTTTCGGTCAAAAAAAAAGGAAGGTTAACCCCTTTGTATTTTTGGCGAAAATTTTCGCGATTTTCAAAAGTGCTGGAATCAATTCTTTCGGGCGCTATTTCGACGTAATTTTGCGAGAGAAATCGATTGGGCGCAGTCCCAATACGCTGCGATCAACGCATCGAAAGTTACAGCCAAAAAACGAAAACCTGAATTCTCGACATTTTTCAGCGGGTGCTTTTTTCCTCGTATCTCCTCTCCCGTTGATCCCACGCTCCTTTTGCTGCGTTTTCTGAGTTCCTTGGGGTCCGATTGGTCGGAAAAGAGTCATCCGAATCAATTCTGAAACGAAAAATTTTTTGGTCAAAAAAAAAGGAAGGTTAACCCCTTTGTATTTTTGGCGAAAATTTTCGCGATTTTCAAAAGTGCTGGAATCAATTCTTTCAGGCACTATTTCGACGTAATTTTGCGAGAGAAATCGATTGGGCGCAGTCCCAATACGCTGCGATCAACGCAATGAAAGTTACAGCCAAAAAACGAAAACCTGAATTTTCGACATTTTTCAGCAGGTGCTTTCTTCCTCGTATCTTCTCTCCCGTTGATCCCACGCTCCTTTTGCTGCGTTTTCTGAGTTCCTTGGGGTCCGATTGGTCGGAAAAGAGTCATCCGAATCAATTCTGAGACGAAAAATTTTTTGGTAAAAAAAAAAGGAAGGTTAACCCCTTTGTATTTTTGGCGAAAATTTTCGCGATTTTCAAAAGTGCTGAAATCAATTCTTTCAGGCACTATTTCGACGTAATTTTGCGAGAGAAATCGATTGGGCGCAGTCCCAATACGCTGCGATATACGCATCGAAAGTTACAGCCAAAAAACGAAAACCTGAAGTTTCGACATTTTTCAGCAGGTGCTTTTTTCCTCGTATCTTCTCTCCCGTTGATCCCACGCTCCTTTTGCTGCGTTTTCTGAGTTCCTTGGGGTCCAATTGGTCGGGAAAGAGTCATACGAATCAATTCTGAGACGAAAAATTTTTTGGTCAAAAAAAAAGGAAGGTTAACCCCTTTGTATTTTTGGCGAAAATTTTCGCGATTTTCAAAAGTGCTGGAATAAATTAATTGTGGCACTGTTCCGACGTAATTTAGCGAGAGAAATCGATTGGGCGCAGTCCCAATACGCTGCGATATACGCATCGAAAGTTACAGCCAAAAAACGAAAACCTGAAGTTTCGACATTTTTCAGCAGGTGCTTTCTTCCTCGTATCTTCTCTCCCGTTGATCCCACGCTCCTTTTGCTGCGTTTTCTGAGTTCCTTGGGGTCCGATTGGTCGGAAAAGAGTCATCCGAATCAATTCTGAGACGAAAAATTTTTTGGTAAAAAAAAAAGGAAGGTTAACCCCTTTGTATTTTTGGCGAAAATTTTCGCGATTTTCAAAAGTGCTGAAATCAATTCTTTCAGGCACTATTTCGACGTAATTTTGCGAGAGAAATCGATTGGGCGCAGTCCCAATACGCTGCGATCAACGCATCGAAAGTTACAGCCAAAAAACGAAAACCTGAATTTTCGACATTTTTCAGCAGGTGCTTTCTTCCTCGTATCTTCTCTCCCGTTGATCCCACGCTCCTTTTGCTGCGTTTTCTGAGTTCCTTGGGGTCCGATTGGTCGGAAAAGAGTCATCCGAATCAATTCTGAGACGAAAAATTTTTTGGTCAAAAAAAAAGGAAGGTTAACCCCTTTGTATTTTTGGCGAAAATTTTCGCGATTTTCAAAAGTGCTGGAATCAATTCTTTCAGGCGCTATTTCGACGTAATTTTGCGAGAGAAATCGATTGGGCGCAGTCCCAATACGCTGCGATCAACGCATCGAAAGTTACAGCCAAAAAACGAAAACCTGAATTTTCGACATTTTTCAGCAGGTGCTTTCTTCCTCGTATCTTCTCTCCCGTTGATCCCACGCTCCTTTTGCTGCGTTTTCTGAGTTCCTTGGGGTCCGATTGGTCGGAAAAGAGTCATCCGAATCAATTCTGAGACGAAAAATTTTTTGGTCAAAAAAAAAGGAAGGTTAACCCCTTTTTATTTTTGGCGAAAATTTTCGCGATTTTCAAAAGTGCTGGAATCAATTCTTTCAGGCGCTATTTCGACGTAATTTTGCGAGAGAAATCGATTGGGCGCAGTCCCAATACGCTGCGATCAACGCATCGAAAGTTACAGCCAAAAAACGAAAACCTGAATTCTCGACATTTTTCAGCAGGTGCTTTTTTCCTCGTATCTTCTCTCCCGTTGATCCCACGCTCCTTTTGCTGCGTTTTCTGAGTTCCTTGGGGTCCGATTGGTCGGAAAAGAGTCATCCGAATCAATTCTGAGACGAAAAATTTTTCGGTCAAAAAAAAAGGAAGGTTAACCCCTTTGTATTTTTGGCGAAAATTTTCGCGATTTTCAAAAGTGCTGGAATCAATTCTTTCGGGCGCTATTTCGACGTAATTTTGCGAGAGAAATCGATTGGGCGCAGTCCCAATACGCTGCGATCAACGCATCGAAAGTTACAGCCAAAAAACGAAAACCTGAATTCTCGACATTTTTCAGCGGGTGCTTTTTTCCTCGTATCTCCTCTCCCGTTGATCCCACGCTCCTTTTGCTGCGTTTTCTGAGTTCCTTGGGGTCCGATTGGTCGGAAAAGAGTCATCCGAATCAATTCGAAAACGAAAAATTTTTTGGTCAAAAAAAAAGGAAGGTTAACCCCTTTGTATTTTTGGCGAAAATTTTCGCGATTTTCAAAAGTGCTGGAATCAATTCTTTCAGGCACTATTTCGACGTAATTTTGAGAGAGAAATCGATTGGGCGCAGTCCCAATACGCTGCGATCAACGCATCGAAAGTTACAGCCAAAAAACGAAAACCTGAATTTTCGACATTTTTCAGCAGGTGCTTTTTTCCTGGTATCTTCTCTCCCGTTGATCCCACGCTCCTTTCGCCGCGTTTTCTGAGTTCCTCGGGGTCCAATTGGTCGGGAAAGAGTCATACGAATCAATTCTGAGGCGAAAAATTTTTTGGTCAAAAAAAAAGGAAGGTTAACCCCTTTGTATTTTTGGCGAAAATTTTCGCAATTTTCAAAAGTGCTGGAATCAATTCTTTCAGGCACTATTTCGACGTAATTTTGCGAGAGAAATCCTTTGGGAGCAGTCCCGATACGCTGCGATCAACGCATCGAAAATTACAGCCAAAAAACGAAAACCTGAATTCTCGACATTTTTCAGCAGGTGCTTTTTTCCTCGTATCTTCTCTCCCGTTGATCCCACGCTCCTTTTGCTGCGTTTTCTGAGCTCCTTGGGGTCCGATTGGTCGGAAAAGAGTCATCCAAATCAATTCTGAGACGAAAAATTTTTTGGTCAAAAAAAAAGGAAGGTTAACCCCTTTGTATTTTTGGCGAAAATTTTCGCGATTTTCAAAAGTGCTGAAATCAATTCTTTCAGGCACTATTTCGACGTAATTTTGCGAGAGAAATCGATTGGGCGCAGTCCCAATACGCTGCGATCAACGCATCGAAAGTTACAGCCAAAAAACGAAAACCTGAATTCTCGACATTTTTCAGCAGGTGCTTTTTTCCTCGTATCTTCTCTCCCGTTGATCCCACGCTCCTTTTGCTGCGTTTTCTGAGTTCCTTGGGGTCCGATTGGTCGGAAAAGAGTCATCCGAATCAATTCTGAGACGAAAAATTTTTCGGTCAAAAAAAAAGGGAAGGTTAACCCCTTTGTATTTTTGGCGAAAATTTTCGCGATTTTCAAAAGTGCTGGAATCAATTCTTTCGGGCGCTATTTCGACGTAATTTTGCGAGAGAAATCGATTGGGCGCAGTCCCAATACGCTGCGATCAACGCATCGAAAGTTACAGCCAAAAAACGAAAACCTGAATTCTCGACATTTTTCAGCGGGTGCTTTTTTCCTCGTATCTCCTCTCCCGTTGATCCCACGCTCCTTTTGCTGCGTTTTCTGAGTTCCTTGGGGTCCGATTGGTCGGAAAAGAGTCATCCGAATCAATTCTGAAACGAAAAATTTTTCGGTCAAAAAAAAAGGAAGGTTAACCCCTTTGTATTTTTGGCGAAAATTTTCGCGATTTTCAAAAGTGCTGGAATCAATTCTTTCGGGCGCTATTTCGACGTAATTTTGCGAGAGAAATCGATTGGGCGCAGTCCCAATACGCTGCGATCAACGCATCGAAAGTTACAGCCAAAAAACGAAAACCTGAATTCTCGACATTTTTCAGCGGGTGCTTTTTTCCTCGTATCTCCTCTCCCGTTGATCCCACGCTCCTTTTGCTGCGTTTTCTGAGTTCCTTGGGGTCCGATTGGTCGGAAAAGAGTCATCCGAATCAATTCGAAAACGAAAAATTTTTTGGTCTAAAAAAAAGGAAGGTTAACCCCTTTGTATTTTTGGCGAAAATTTTCGCGATTTTCAAAAGTGCTGGAATCAATTCTTTCAGGCACTATTTCGACGTAATTTTGCGAGAGAAATCGATTGGGCGCAGTCCCAATACGCTGCGATCAACGCATCGAAAGTTACAGCCAAAAAACGAAAACCTGAATTTTCGACATTTTTCAGCAGGTGCTTTTTTCCTGGTATCTTCTCTCCCGTTGATCCCACGCTCCTTTCGCCGCGTTTTCTGAGTTCCTCGGGGTCCAATTGGTCGGGAAAGAGTCATACGAATCAATTCTGAGGCGAAAAATTTTTTGGTCAAAAAAAAAGGAAGGTTAACCCCTTTGTATTTTTGGCGAAAATTTTCGCAATTTTCAAAAGTGCTGGAATCAATTCTTTCAGGCACTATTTCGACGTAATTTTGCGAGAGAAATCCTTTGGGAGCAGTCCCGATACGCTGCGATCAACGCATCGAAAGTTACAGCCAAAAAACGAAAACCTGAATTCTCGACATTTTTCAGCAGGTGCTTTTTTCCTCGTATCTTCTCTCCCGTTGATCCCACGCTCCTTTTGCTGCGTTTTCTGAGCTCCTTGGGGTCCGATTGGTCGGAAAAGAGTCATCCAAATCAATTCTGAGACGAAAAATTTTTTGGTCAAAAAAAAAGGAAGGTTAACCCCTTTGTATTTTTGGCGAAAATTTTCGCGATTTTCAAAAGTGCTGGAATCAATTCTTTCAGGCACTATTTCGACGTAATTTTGCGAGAGAAATCGATTGGGCGCAGTCCCGATACGCTGCGATCAACGCATCGAAAGTTACAGCCAAAAAACGAAAACCTGAATTTTCGACATTTTTCAGCAGGTGCTTTCTTCCTCGTATCTTCTCTCCCGTTGATCCCACGCTCCTTTTGCTGCGTTTTCTGAGTTCCTCGGGGTCCGATTGGTCGGAAAAGAGTCATCCGAATCAATTCTGAGACGAAAAATTTTTTGGTCAAAAAAAAAGGAAGGTTAACCCCTTTGTATTTTTGGCGAAAATTTTCGCGATTTTCAAAAGTGCTGAAATCAATTCTTTCAGGCACTATTTCGACGTAATTTTGCGAGAGAAATCGATTGGGCGCAGTCCCAATACGCTGCGATCAACGCATCGAAAGTTACAGCCAAAAAACGAAAACCTGAATTTTCGACATTTTTCAGCAGGTGCTTTCTTCCTCGTATCTTCTCTCCCGTTGATCCCACGCTCCTTTTGCTGCGTTTTCTGAGTTCCTTGGGGTCCGATTGGTCGGAAAAGAGTCATCCGAATCAATTCTGAGACGAAAAATTTTTTGGTCAAAAAAAAAGGAAGGTTAACCCCTTTGTATTTTTGGCGAAAATTTTCACGATTTTCAAAAGTGCTGAAATAAATTAGTTGTGGCACTATTCCGACGTAATTTTGCGAGAGAAATCGATTGGGCGCAGTCCCAATACGCTGCGATCAACGCATCGAAAGTTACAGCCAAAAAACGAAAACCTGAATTCTCGACATTTTTCAGCAGGTGCTTTTTTCCTCGTATCTTCTCTCCCGTTGATCCCACGCTCCTTTTGCTGCGTTTTCTGAGTTCCTTGGGGTCCGATTGGTCGGAAAAGAGTCATCCGAATCAATTCTGAGACGAAAAATTTTTCGGTCAAAAAAAAAGGGAAGGTTAACCCCTTTGTATTTTTGGCGAAAATTTTCGCGATTTTCAAAAGTGCTGGAATCAATTCTTTCGGGCGCTATTTCGACGTAATTTTGCGAGAGAAATCGATTGGGCGCAGTCCCAATACGCTGCGATCAACGCATCGAAAGTTACAGCCAAAAAACGAAAACCTGAATTCTCGACATTTTTCAGCGGGTGCTTTCTTCCTCGTATCTTCTCTCCCGTTGATCCCACGCTTCTTTTGCTGCGTTTTCTGAGTTCCTTGGGGTCCAATTGGTCGGAAAAGAGTCATTCGAATCAATTCTGAGACGAAAAATTTTTTGGTCAAAAAAAAAGGAAGGTTAACCCCTTTGTATTTTTGGCGAAAATTTTCGCGATTTTCAAAAGTGCTGGAATCAATTCTTTCGGACACTATTTTGACGTAATTTTGAGAGAGAAATCGATTGGGCGCAGTCCCAATACGCTGCGATCAACGCATCGAAAGTTACAGCCAAAAAACGAAAACCTGAATTCTCGACATTTTTCAGCAGGTGCTTTTTTCCTCGTATCTTCTCTCCCGTTGATCCCACGCTCCTTTTGCTGCGTTTTCTGAGTTCCTTGGGGTCCGATTGGTCGGAAAAGAGTCATACGAATCAATTCTGAGACGAAAAATTTTTTGGTCAAAAAAAAAGGAAGGTTAACCCCTTTGTATTTTTGGCGAAAATTTTCGCGATTTTCAAAAGTGCTGAAATCAATTCTTTCAGGCACTATTTCGACGTAATTTTGCGAGAGAAATCGATTGGGCGCAGTCCCAATACGCTGCGATCAACGCATCGAAAGTTACAGCCAAAAAACGAAAACCTGAATTTTCGACATTTTTCAGCAGGTGCTTTTTTCCTCGTATCTTCTCTCCCGTTGATCCCACGCTCCTTTTGCTGCGTTTTCTGAGTTCCTTGGGGTCCGATTGGTCGGAAAAGAGTCATACGAATCATTTCTGAGACGAAAAATTTTTTGGTCAAAAAAAAAGGAAGGTTAACCCCTTTGTATTTTTGGCGAAAATTTTCGCGATTTTCAAAAGTGCTGGAATCAATTCTTTCGGGCGCTATTTCGACGTAATTTTGCGAGAGAAATCGATTGGGCGCAGTCCCAATACGCTGCGATCAACGCAACGAAAGTTACAGCCAAAAAACGAAAACCTGAATTTTCGACATTTTTCAGCAGGTGCTTTCTTCCTCGTATCTTCTCTCCCGTTGATCCCACGCTCCTTTTGCTGCGTTTTCTGAGTTCCTTGGGGTCCGATTGGTCGGAAAAGAGTCATCCGAATCAATTCTGAGACGAAAAATTTTTTGGTCAAAAAAAAAGGAAGGTTAACCCCTTTGTATTTTTGGCGAAAATTTTCGCGATTTTCAAAAGTGCTGAAATAAATTAGTTGTGGCACTATTCCGACGTAATTTTGCGAGAGAAATCGATTGGGCGCAGTCCCAATACGCTGCGATCAACGCATCGAAAGTTACAGCCAAAAAACGAAAACCTGAATTTTCGACATTTTTCAGCAGGTGCTTTCTTCCTCGTATCTTCTCTCCCGTTGATCCCACGCTCCTTTTGCTGCGTTTTCTGAGTTCCTTGGGGTCCGATTGGTCGGAAAAGAGTCATCCGAATCAATTCTGAGACGAAAAATTTTTTGGTCAAAAAAAAAGGAAGGTTAACCCCTTTGTATTTTTGGCGAAAATTTTCGCGATTTTCAAAAGTGCTGTAATAAATTAGTTGTGGCACTATTCCGACGTAATTTTGCGAGAGAAATCGATTGGGCGCAGTCCCAATACGCTGCGATCAACGCATCGAAAGTTACAGCCAAAATCGAAAACCTGAATTTTCGACATTTTTCAGCAGGTGCTTTCTTCCTCGTATCTTCTCTCCCGTTGATCCCACGCTCCTTTCGCTGCGTTTTCTGAGTTCCTTGGGGTCCGATTGGTCGGAAAAGAGTCATCCGAATAAATTCTGAGACGAAAAATTTTTTGGTCAAAAAAAAAGGAAGGTTAACCCCTTTGTATTTTTGGCGAAAATTTTCGCGATTTTCAAAAGTGCTGGAATCAATTCTTTCAGGCACTATTTCGACGTAATTTTGCGAGAGAAATCGATTGGGCGCAGTCCCAATACGCTGCGATCAACGCATCGAAAGTTACAGCCAAAAAACGAAAACCTGAATTCTCGACATTTTTCAGCAGGTGCTTTTTTCCTCGTATCTTCTCTCCCGTTGATCCCACGCTCCTTTTGCTGCGTTTTCTGAGTTCCTTGGGGTTCGATTGGTCGGAAAAGAGTCATACGAATCAATTCTGAGACGAAAAATTATTTGGTCAAAAAAAAAGGAAGGTTAACCCCTTTGTATTTTTGGCGAAAATTTTCACGATTTTCAAAAGTGCTGAAATAAATTAGTTGTAGCACTATTCCGACGTAATTTTGCGAGAGAAATCGATTGGGCGCAGTCCCAATACGCTGCGATCAACGCATCGAAAGTTACAGCCAAAAAACGAAAACCTGAATTCTCGACATTTTTCAGCAGGTGCTTTTTTCCTCGTATCTTCTCTCCCGTTGATCCCACGCTCCTTTTGCTGCGTTTTCTGAGTTCCTTGGGGTCCGATTGGTCGGAAAAGAGTCATCCGAATCAATTCTGAGACGAAAAATTTTTCGGTCAAAAAAAAAGGAAGGTTAACCCCTTTGTATTTTTGGCGAAAATTTTCGCGATTTTCAAAAGTGCTGGAATCAATTCTTTCGGGCGCTATTTCGACGTAATTTTGCGAGAGAAATCGATTGGGCGCAGTCCCAATACGCTGCGATCAACGCATCGAAAGTTACAGCCAAAAAACGAAAACCTGAATTCTCGACATTTTTCAGCGGGTGCTTTTTTCCTCGTATCTCCTCTCCCGTTGATCCCACGCTCCTTTTGCTGCGTTTTCTGAGTTCCTTGGGGTCCGATTGGTCGGAAAAGAGTCATCCGAATCAATTCTGAAACGAAAAATTTTTTGGTCAAAAAAAAAGGAAGGTTAACCCCTTTGTATTTTTGGCGAAAATTTTCGCGATTTTCAAAAGTGCTGGAATCAATTCTTTCAGGCACTATTTCGACGTAATTTTGCGAGAGAAATCGATTGGGCGCAGTCCCAATACGATGCGATCAACGCATCGAAAGTTACAGCCAAAAAACGAAAACCTGAATTTTCGACATTTTTCAGCAGGTGCTTTTTTCCTGGTATCTTCTCTCCCGTTGATCCCACGCTCCTTTCGCCGCGTTTTCTGAGTTCCTCGGGGTCCAATTGGTCGGGAAAGAGTCATACGAATCAATTCTGAGGCGAAAAATTTTTTGGTCAAAAAAAAAGGAAGGTTAACCCCTTTGTATTTTTGGCGAAAATTTTCGCAATTTTCAAAAGTGCTGGAATCAATTCTTTCAGGCACTATTTCGACGTAATTTTGCGAGAGAAATCCTTTGGAAGCAGTCCCGATACGCTGCGATCAACGCATCGAAAGTTACAGCCAAAAAACGAAAACCTGAATTCTCGACATTTTTCAGCAGGTGCTTTTTTCCTCGTATCTTCTCTCCCGTTGATCCCACGCTCCTTTTGCTGCGTTTTCTGAGCTCCTTGGGGTCCGATTGGTCGGAAAAGAGTCATCCAAATCAATTCTGAGACGAAAAATTTTTTGGTCAAAAAAAAAGGAAGGTTAACCCCTTTGTATTTTTGGCGAAAATTTTCGCGATTTTCAAAAGTGCTGAAATCAATTCTTTCAGGCACTATTTCGACGTAATTTTGCGAGAGAAATCGATTGGGCGCAGTCCCGATACGCTGCGATCAACGCATCGAAAGTTACAGCCAAAAAACGAAAACCTGAATTTTCGACATCTTTCAGCAGGTGCTTTCTTCCTCGTATCTTCTCTCCCGTTGATCCCACGCTCCTTTTGCTGCGTTTTCTGAGTTCCTTGGGGTCCGATTGGTCGGAAAAGAGTCATCCGAATCAATTCTGAGACGAAAAATTTTTTGGTCAAAAAAAAAGGAAGGTTAACCCCTTTGTATTTTTGGCGAAAATTTTCGCGATTTTCAAAAGTGCTGGAATCAATTCTTTCAGGCGCTATTTCGACGTAATTTTGCGAGAGAAATCGATTGGGCGCAGTCCCGATACGCTGCGATCAACGCATCGAAAGTTACAGCCAAAAAACGAAAACCTGAACTTTCGACATTTTTCAGCAGGTGCTTTCTTCCTCGTATCTTCTCTCCCGTTGATCCCACGCTCCTTTTGCTGCGTTTTCTGAGTTCCTTGGGGTCCGATTGGTCGGAAAAGAGTCATCCGAATCAATTCTGAGACGAAAAATTTTTTGGTCAAAAAAAAAGGAATGTTAACCCCTTTGTATTTTTGGCGAAAATTTTCGCGATTTTCAAAAGTGCTGGAATCAATTCTTTCAGGCGCTATTTCGACGTAATTTTGCGAGAGAAATCGATTGGGCGCAGTCCCAATACGCTGCGATCAACGCATCGAAAGTTACAGCCAAAAAACGAAAACCTGAATTTTCGACATTTTTCAGCAGGTGCTTTCTTCCTCGTATCTTCTCTCCCGTTGATCCCACGCTCCTTTTGCTGCGTTTTCTGAGTTCCTTGGGGTCCGATTGGTCGGAAAAGAGTCATCCGAATCAATTCTGAGACGAAAAATTTTTTGGTCAAAAAAAAAGGAAGGTCAACCCCTTTGTATTTTTGGCGAAAATTTTCGCGATTTTCACAAGTGCTGAAATCAATTCTTTCAGGCACTATTTCGACGTAATTTTGAGAGAGAAATCGATTGGGCGCAGTCCCAATACGCTGCGATCAACGCATCGAAAGTTACAGCCAAAAAACGAAAACCTGAATTTTCGACATTTTTCAGCAGGTGCTTTTTTCCTGGTATCTTCTCTCCCGTTGATCCCACGCTCCTTTCGCCGCGTTTTCTGAGTTCCTCGGGGTCCAATTGGTCGGGAAAGAGTCATACGAATCAATTCTGAGGCGAAAAATTTTTTGGTCAAAAAAAAAGGAAGGTTAACCCCTTTGTATTTTTGGCGAAAATTTTCGCAATTTTCAAAAGTGCTGGAATCAATTCTTTCAGGCACTATTTCGACGTAATTTTGCGAGAGAAATCCTTTGGGAGCAGTCCCGATACGCTGCGATCAACGCATCGAAAGTTACAGCCAAAAAACGAAAACCTGAATTCTCGACATTTTTCAGCAGGTGCTTTTTTCCTCGTATCTTCTCTCCCGTTGATCCCACGCTCCTTTTGCTGCGTTTTCTGAGCTCCTTGGGGTCCGATTGGTCGGAAAAGAGTCATCCAAATCAATTCTGAGACGAAAAATTTTTTGGTCAAAAAAAAAGGAAGGTTAACCCCTTTGTATTTTTGGCGAAAATTTTCGCGATTTTCAAAAGTGCTGAAATAAATTAGTTGTGGCACTATTCCGACGTAATTTTGCGAGAGAAATCGATTGGGCGCAGTCCCAATACGCTGCGATCAACGCATCGAAAGTTACAGCCAAAAAACGAAAACCTGAATTTTCGACATTTTTCAGCAGGTGCTTTCTTCCTCGTATCTTCTCTCCCGTTGATCCCACGCTCCTTTTGCTGCGTTTTCTGAGTTCCTTGGGGTCCGATTGGTCGGAAAAGAGTCATCCGAATCAATTCTGAGACGAAAAATTTTTTGGTCAAAAAAAAAGGAAGGTTAACCCCTTTGTATTTTTGGCGAAAATTTTCGCGATTTTCAAAAGTGCTGGAATCAATTCTTTCAGGCGCTATTTCGACGTAATTTTGCGAGAGAAATCGATTGGGCGCAGTCCCGATACGCTGCGATCAACGCATCGAAAGTTACAGCCAAAAAACGAAAACCTGAACTTTCGACATTTTTCAGCAGGTGCTTTCTTCCTCGTATCTTCTCTCCCGTTGATCCCACGCTCCTTTTGCTGCGTTTTCTGAGTTCCTTGGGGTCCGATTGGTCGGAAAAGAGTCATCCGAATCAATTCTGAGACGAAAAATTTTTTGGTCAAAAAAAAAGGAATGTTAACCCCTTTGTATTTTTGGCGAAAATTTTCGCGATTTTCAAAAGTGCTGGAATCAATTCTTTCAGGCGCTATTTCGACGTAATTTTGCGAGAGAAATCGATTGGGCGCAGTCCCAATACGCTGCGATCAACGCATCGAAAGTTACAGCCAAAAAACGAAAACCTGAATTTTCGACGTTTTTCAGCAGGTGCTTTCTTCCTCGTATCTTCTCTCCCGTTGATCCCACGCTCCTTTTGCTGCGTTTTCTGAGTTCCTTGGGGTCCGATTGGTCGGAAAAGAGTCATCCGAATCAATTCTGAGACGAAAAATTTTTTGGTCAAAAAAAAAGGAAGGTCAACCCCTTTGTATTTTTGGCGAAAATTTTCGCGATTTTCACAAGTGCTGAAATCAATTCTTTCAGGCACTATTTCGACGTAATTTTGAGAGAGAAATCGATTGGGCGCAGTCCCAATACGCTGCGATCAACGCATCGAAAGTTACAGCCAAAAAACGAAAACCTGAATTTTCGACATTTTTCAGCAGGTGCTTTTTTCCTGGTATCTTCTCTCCCGTTGATCCCACGCTCCTTTCGCCGCGTTTTCTGAGTTCCTCGGGGTCCAATTGGTCGGGAAAGAGTCATACGAATCAATTCTGAGGCGAAAAATTTTTTGGTCAAAAAAAAAGGAAGGTTAACCCCTTTGTATTTTTGGCGAAAATTTTCGCAATTTTCAAAAGTGCTGGAATCAATTCTTTCAGGCACTATTTCGACGTAATTTTGCGAGAGAAATCCTTTGGGAGCAGTCCCGATACGCTGCGATCAACGCATCGAAAGTTACAGCCAAAAAACGAAAACCTGAATTCTCGACATTTTTCAGCAGGTGCTTTTTTCCTCGTATCTTCTCTCCCGTTGATCCCACGCTCCTTTTGCTGCGTTTTCTGAGCTCCTTGGGGTCCGATTGGTCGGAAAAGAGTCATCCAAATCAATTCTGAGACGAAAAATTTTTTGGTCAAAAAAAAAGGAAGGTTAACCCCTTTGTATTTTTGGCGAAAATTTTCGCGATTTTCGAAAGTGCTGAAATCAATTCTTTCAGGCACTATTTCGACGTAATTTTGCGAGAGAAATCGATTGGGCGCAGTCCCGATACGCTGCGATCAACGCATCGAAAGTTACAGCCAAAAAACGAAAACCTGAATTTTCGACATTTTTCAGCAGGTGCTTTCTTCCTCGTATCTTCTCTCCCGTTGATCCCACGCTCCTTTTGCTGCGTTTTCTGAGTTCCTTGGGGTCCGATTGGTCGGAAAAGAGTCATCCGAATCAATTCTGAGACGAAAAATTTTTTGGTCAAAAAAAAAGGAAGGTTAACCCCTTTGTATTTTTGGCGAAAATTTTCGCGATTTTCAAAAGTGCTGAAATAAATTAGTTGTGGCACTATTCCGACGTAATTTTGCGAGAGAAATCGATTGGGCGCAGTCCCAATACGCTGCGATCAACGCATCGAAAGTTACAGCCAAAAAACGAAAACCTGAATTTTCGACATTTTTCAGCAGGTGCTTTCTTCCTCGTATCTTCTCTCCCGTTGATCCCACGCTCCTTTTGCTGCGTTTTCTGAGTTCCTTGGGGTCCGATTGGTCGGAAAAGAGTCATCCGAATCAATTCTGAGACGAAAAATTTTTTGGTCAAAAAAAAAGGAAGGTTAACCCCTTTGTATTTTTGGCGAAAATTTTCGCGATTTTCAAAAGTGCTGAAATAAATTAGTTGTGGCACTATTCCGACGTAATTTTGCAAGAGAAATCGATTGGGCGCAGTCCCAATACGCTGCGATCAACGCATCGAAAGTTACAGCCAAAATCGAAAACCTGAATTTTCGACATTTTTCAGCAGGTGCTTTCTTCCTCGTATCTTCTCTCCCGTTGATCCCACGCTCCTTTCGCTGCGTTTTCTGAGTTCCTTGGGGTCCGATTGGTCGGAAAAGAGTCATCCGAATCAATTCTGAGACGAAAAATTTTTTGGTCAAAAAAAAAGGAAGGTTAACCCCTTTGTATTTTTGGCGAAAATTTTCGCGATTTTCAAAAGTGCTGAAATCAATTCTTTCAGGCACTATTTCGACGTAATTTTGCGAGAGAAATCGATTGGGCGCAGTCCCAATACGCTGCGATCAACGCATCGAAAGTTACAGCCAAAAAACGAAAACCTGAATTCTCGACATTTTTCAGCAGGTGCTTTTTTCCTCGTATCTTCTCTCCCGTTGATCCCACGCTCCTTTTGCTGCGTTTTCTGAGTTCCTTGGGGTTCGATTGGTCGGAAAAGAGTCATCCGAATCAATTCTGAAACGAAAAATTTTTTGGTCAAAAAAAAAGGAAGGTTAACCCCTTTGTATTTTTGGCGAAAATTTTCGCGATTTTCAAAAGTGCTGGAATCAATTCTTTCAGGCACTATTTCGACGTAATTTTGCGAGAGAAATCGATTGGGCGCAGTCCCAATACGCTGCGATCAACGCATCGAAAGTTACAGCCAAAAAACGAAAACCTGAATTTTCGACATTTTTCAGCAGGTGCTTTTTTCCTGGTATCTTCTCTCCCGTTGATCCCACGCTCCTTTCGCCGCGTTTTCTGAGTTCCTCGGGGTCCAATTGGTCGGGAAAGAGTCATACGAATCAATTCTGAGGCGAAAAATTTTTTGGTCAAAAAAAAAGGAAGGTTAACCCCTTTGTATTTTTGGCGAAAATTTTCGCAATTTTCAAAAGTGCTGGAATCAATTCTTTCAGGCACTATTTCGACGTAATTTTGCGAGAGAAATCGATTGGGCGCAGTCCCAATACGCTGCGATCAACGCATCGAAAGTTACAGCCAAAAAACGAAAACCTGAATTTTCGACATTTTTCAGCAGGTGCTTTTTTCCTGGTATCTTCTCTCCCGTTGATCCCACGCTCCTTTCGCCGCGTTTTCTGAGTTCCTCGGGGTCCAATTGGTCGGGAAAGAGTCATACGAATCAATTCTGAGGCGAAAAATTTTTTGGTCAAAAAAAAAGGAAGGTTAACCCCTTTGTATTTTTGGCGAAAATTTTCGCGATTTTCAAAAGTGCTGGAATCAATTCTTTCAGGCACTATTTCGACGTAATTTTGCGAGAGAAATCCTTTGGGCGCAGTCCCAATACGCTGCGATCAACGCATCGAAAGTTACAGCCAAAAAACGAAAACCTGAATTTTCGACATTTTTCAGCAGGTGCTTTTTTCCTGGTATCTTCTCTCCCGTTGATCCCACGCTCCTTTTGCTGCGTTTTCTGAGTTCCTCGGGGTCCAATTGGTCGGGAAAGAGTCATACGAATCAATTCTGAGGCGAAAAATTTTTTGGTCAAAAAAAAAGGAAGGTTAACCCCTTTGTATTTTTGGCGAAAATTTTCGCGATTTTCAAAAGTGCTGGAATCAATTCTTTCAGGCACTATTCCGACGTAATTTTGCGAGAGAAATCGATTGGGCGCAGTCCCAATACGCTGCGATCAACGCATCGAAAGTTACAGCCAAAAAACGAAAACCTGAATTCTCGACATTTTTCAGCAGGTGCTTTTTTCCTCGTATCTTCTCTCCCGTTGATCCCACGCTCCTCTTGCTGCGTTTTCTGAGTTCCTTGGGGTCCGATTGGTCGGAAAAGAGTCATCCGAATCAATTCTGAGACGAAAAATTTTTTGGTCAAAAAAAAAGGAAGGTTAACCCCTTTGTATTTTCGGCGAAAATTTTCGCGATTTTCAAAAGTGCTGGAATCAATTCTTTCAGGCACTATTCCGACGTAATTTTGCGAGAGAAATCGATTGGGCGCAGTCCCGATACGCTGCGATCAACGCATCGAAAGTTACAGCCAAAAAACGAAAACCTGAATTCTCGACATTTTTCAACAGGTCCTTTTTATCTCGTATCTTCTCTCCCGTTGATCTCACGCTCCTTTTGCTGCGTTTTCTGAGTTCCTTGGGGTCCGATTGGTCGGAAAAAAGTCATCCGAATCAATTCTGAGACGAAAAATTTTTTGGTCAAAAAAAAAGGAAGGTTAACCCCTTTGTATTTTTGGCGAAAATTTTCGCGATTTTCAAAAGTGCTGGAATCAATTCTTTCAGGCACTATTCCGACGTAATTTTGCGAGAGAAATCGATTGGGCGCAGTCCCAATACGCCGCGATCAACGCATCGAAAGTTACAGCCAAAAAACGAAAACCTGAATTTTCGACATTTTTCAGCAGGTGCTTTCTTCCTCGTATCTTCTCTCCCGTCGATCCCACGCTCCTTTTGCTGCGTTTTCTGAGTTCCTTGGGGTCCGATTGGTCGGAAAAGAGTCATCCGAATCAATTCTGAGACGAAAAATTTTTTGTCAAAAAAAAAGGAAGGTTAACCCCTTTGTATTTTCGGCGAAAATTTTCGCGATTTTCAAAAGTGCCGGAATCAATTCTTTCAGGCACTATTCCGACGTAATTTTGCGAGAGAAATCGATTGGGCGCAGTCCCGATACGCTGCGATCAACGCATCGAAAGTTACAGCCAAAAAACGAAAACCCGAAATCTCGACATTTTTCAACAGGTCCTTTTTATCTCGTATCTTCTCTCCCGTTGATCTCACGCTCCTTTTGCTGCGTTTTCTGAGTTCCTTGGGGTCCGATTGGTCGAAAAAGAGTCATCCGAATCAATTCTGAGACGAAAAATTTTCTGGTCAAAAAAAAAAGGAAGGTTAACCCCTTTGTATTTTTGGCGAAAATTTTCGCGATTTTCAAAAGTGCTGGAATCAATTCTTTCAGGCACTATTCCGACGTAATTATGCGAGAGAAATCGATTGGGCGCAGTCCCGATACGCTGCGATCAACGCATCGAAAGTTACAGCCAAAAAACGAAAACCTGAATTCTCGACATTTTTCAGCAGGTGCTTTTTTCCTCGTATCTTCTCTCCCGTTGATCCCACGCTCCTTTTGCTGCGTTTTCTGAGTTCCTTGGGGTCCGATTGGTCGGAAAAGAGTCATCCGAATCAATTCTGAGACGAAAAATTTTTTGGTCAAAAAAAAAGGAAGGTTAACCCCTTTGTATTTTTGGCGAAAATTTTCGCGATTTTCAAAAGTGCTGGAATCAATTCTTTCAGGCACTATCCCGACGTCATTTTGCGAGAGAAATCGATAGGGCGCAGTCCCAATACGCTGCGATCAACGCATCGAAAGTTACAGCCAAAAAACGAAAACCTGAATTTTCGACATGTTTCAGCAGGTGCTTTCTTCCTCGTATCTTCTCTCCCGTTGATCCCACGCTCCTTTTGCTGCGTTTTCTGAGTTCCTTGGGGTCCGATTGGTCGGAAAAGAGTCATCCGAATCAATTCTGAGACGAAAAATTCTTTGGTCAAAAAAAAAGGAAGGTTAACCCCTTTGTATTTTTGGCGAAAATTTTCGCGATTTTCAAAAGTGCTGGAATCAATTCTTTCAGGCACTATTCCGACGTAATTTTGCGAGAGAAATCGATTGGGCGCAGTCCCGATACGCTGCGATCAACGCATCGAAAGTTACAGCCAAAAAACGAAAACCTGAATTCTCGACATTTTTCAGCAGGTGCTTTTTTCCTCGTATCTTCTCTCCCGTTGATCCCACGCTCCTTTTGCTGCGTTTTCTGAGTTCCTTGGGGTCCAATTGGTCGGAAAAGCGTCATTCGAATCAATTCTGAGACGAAAAATTTTTTGGTCAAAAAAAAAGGAAGGTTAACCCCTTTGTATTTTTGGCGAAAATTTTCGCGATTTTCAAAAGTGCTGGAATCAATTCTTTCAGACACTATTTTGACGTAATTTTGAGAGAGAAATCGATTGGGCGCAGTCCCAATACGCTGCGATCAACGCATCGAAAGTTACAGCCAAAAAACGAAAACCTGAATTCTCGACATTTTTCAGCAGGTGCTTTTTTCCTCGTATCTTCTCTCCCGTTGATCCCACGCTCCTTTTGCTGCGTTTTCTGAGTTCCTTGGGGTCCGATTGGTCGGAAAAGAGTCATACGAATCAATTCTGAGACGAAAAATTTTTTGGTCAAAAAAAAAGGAAGGTTAACCCCTTTGTATTTTTGGCGAAAATTTTCGCGATTTTCAAAAGTGCTGGAATCAATTTTTTCAGGCGCTATTCCGACGTAATTTTGCGAGAGAAATCGATTGGGCGCAGTCCCAATACGCTGCGATCAACGCATCGAAAGTTACAGCCAAAAAACGAAAACCTGAATTTTCGACATTTTTCAGCAGGTGCTTTCTTCCTCGTATCTTCTCTCTTGTTGATCCCACGCTCCTTTTGCTGCGTTTTCTGAGTTCCTTGGGGTCCGATTGGTCGGAAAAGAGTCATCCGAATCAATTCTGAGACGAAAAATTTGTTGGTCAAAAAAAAAGGAAGGTTAACCCCTTTGTATTTTTGGCGAAAATTTTCGCGATTTTCAAAAGTGCTGAAATAAATTAGTTGTGGCACTATTCCGACGTAATTTTGCGAGAGAAATCGATTGGGCGCAGTCCCAATACGCTGCGATCAACGCATCGAAAGTTACAGCCAAAAAACGAAAACCTGAATTTTCGACATTTTTCAGCAGGTGCTTTCTTCCTCGTATCTTCTCTCCCGTTGATCCCACGCTCCTTTTGCTGCGTTTTCTGAGTTCCTTGGGGTCCGATTGGTCGGAAAAGAGTCATCCGAATCAATTCTGAGACGAAAAATTTTTTGGTCAAAAAAAAAGGAAGGTTAACCCCTTTGTATTTTTGGCGAAAATTTTCGCGATTTTCAAAAGTGCTGAAATAAATTAGTTGTGGCACTATTCCGACGTAATTTTGCGAGAGAAATCGATTGGGCGCAGTCCCAATACGCTGCGATCAACGCATCGAAAGTTACAGCCAAAAAACGAAAACCTGAATTCTCGACATTTTTCAGCAGGTGCTTTTTTCCTCGTATCTTCTCTCCCGTTGATCCCACGCTCCTTTTGCTGCGTTTTCTGAGTTCCTTGGGGTTCGATTGGTCGGAAAAGAGTCAAACGAATCAATTCTGAGACGAAAAATTATTTGGTCAAAAAAAAAGGAAGGTTAACCCCTTTGTATTTTTGGCGGAAATTTTCGCGATTTTCAAAAGTGCTGGAATAAATTAATTGTGGCACTATTCCGACGTAATTTTGCGAGAGAAATCGATTGGGCGCAGTCCCGATACGCTGCGATCAACGCATCGAAAGTTACAGCCAAAACACGAAAACCTTAATTCTTGACATTTTTCAGCAGGTGCTTTTTTCCTTGTATCTTCTCTCCCGTTGATCCCACGCTCCTTTTGCTGCGTTTTCTGAGTTCCTTGGGGTCCGAATGGTCGGAAAAGAGTCATCCGAATCAATTCTGAGACGAAAAATTTTTCGGTCAAAAAAAAAGGAAGGTTAACCCCTTTGTATTTTTGGCGAAAATTTTCGCGATTTTCAAAAGTGCTGGAATCAATTCTTTCGGGCGCTATTTCGACGTAATTTTGCGAGAGAAATCGATTGGGCGCAGCCCCAATACGCTGCGATCAACGCATCGAAAGTTACAGCCAAAAAACGAAAACCTGAATTCTCGACATTTTTCAGCGGGTGCTTTTTTCCTCGTAGCTTCTCTCCCGTTGATCTCACGCTCCTTTCGCTGCGTTTTCTGAGTTCCTTGGGGTCCGATTGGTCGGAAAAGAGTCATCCGAATCAATTCTGAAACGAAAAATTTTTTGGTCAAAAAAAAAGGAAGGTTGACCCCTCTGTATTTTTGGCGAAAATTTTCGCGATTTTCAAAAGTGCTGGAATCAATTCTTTCAGGCACTATTTCGACGTAATTTTGCGAGAGAAATCGATTGGGCGCAGTCCCAATACGCTGCGATCAACGCATCGAAAGTTACAGCCAAAAAACGAAAACCTGAATTTTCGACATTTTTCAGCAGGTGCTTTTTTCCTGGTATCTTCTCTCCCGTTGATCCCACGCTCCTTTCGCCGCGTTTTCTGAGTTCCTCGGGGTCCAATTGGTCGGGAAAGAGTCATACGAATCAATTCTGAGGCGAAAAATTTTTTGGTCAAAAAAAAAGGAAGGTTAACCCCTTTGTATTTTTGGCGAAAATTTTCGCGATTTTCAAAAGTGCTGGAATCAATTCTTTCAGGCACTATTTCGACGTAATTTTGCGAGAGAAATCCTTTGGGCGCAGTCCCAATACGCTGCGATCAACGCATCGAAAGTTACAGCCAAAAAACGAAAACCTGAATTTTCGACATTTTTCAGCAGGTGCTTTTTTCCTGGTATCTTCTCTCCCGTTGATCCCACGCTCCTTTTGCTGCGTTTTCTGAGTTCCTCGGGGTCCAATTGGTCGGGAAAGAGTCATACGAATCAATTCTGAGGCGAAAAATTTTTTGGTCAAAAAAAAAGGAAGGTTAACCCCTTTGTATTTTTGGCGAAAATTTTCGCGATTTTCAAAAGTGCTGGAATCAATTCTTTCAGGCACTATTCCGACGTAATTTTGCGAGAGAAATCGATTGGGCGCAGTCCCAATACGCTGCGATCAACGCATCGAAAGTTACAGCCAAAAAACGAAAACCTGAATTCTCGACATTTTTCAGCAGGTGCTTTTTTCCTCGTATCTTCTCTCCCGTTGATCCCACGCTCCTTTTGCTGCGTTTTCTGAGTTCCTTGGGGTCCGATTGGTCGGAAAAGAGTCATCCGAATCAATTCTGAGACGAAAAATTTTTTGGTCAAAAAAAAAGGAAGGTTAACCCCTTTGTATTTTCGGCGAAAATTTTCGCGATTTTCAAAAGTGCTGGAATCAATTCTTTCAGGCACTATTCCGACGTAATTTTGCGAGAGAAATCGATTGGGCGCAGTCCCGATACGCTGCGATCAACGCATCGAAAGTTACAGCCAAAAAACGAAAACCTGAATTCTCGACATTTTTCAACAGGTCCTTTTTATCTCGTATCTTCTCTCCCGTTGATCCCACGCTCCTTTTGCTGCGTTTTCTGAGTTCCTTGGGGTCCGATTGGTCGGAAAAGAGTCATCCGAATCAATTCTGAGACGAAAAATTTTTTGTCAAAAAAAAAGGAAGGTTAACCCCTTTGTATTTTCGGCGAAAATTTTCGCGATTTTCAAAAGTGCCGGAATCAATTCTTTCAGGCACTATTCCGACGTAATTTTGCGAGAGAAATCGATTGGGCGCAGTCCCGATACGCTGCGATCAACGCATCGAAAGTTACAGCCAAAAAACGAAAACCCGAAATCTCGACATTTTTCAACAGGTCCTTTTTATCTCGTATCTTCTCTCCCGTTGATCTCACGCTCCTTTTGCTGCGTTTTCTGAGTTCCTTGGGGTCCGATTGGTCGGAAAAGAGTCATCCGAATCAATTCTGAGACGAAAAATTTTCTGGTCAAAAAAAAAAGGAAGGTTAACCCCTTTGTATTTTTGGCGAAAATTTTCGCGATTTTCAAAAGTGCTGGAATCAATTCTTTCAGGCACTATTCCGACGTAATTATGCGAGAGAAATCGATTGGGCGCAGTCCCGATACGCTGCGATCAACGCATCGAAAGTTACAGCCAAAAAACGAAAACCTGAATTCTCGACATTTTTCAGCAGGTGCTTTTTTCCTCGTATCTTCTCTCCCGTTGATCCCACGCTCCTTTTGCTGCGTTTTCTGAGTTCCTTGGGGTTCGATTGGTCGGAAAAGAGTCAAACGAATCAATTCTGAGACGAAAAATTATTTGGTCAAAAAAAAAGGAAGGTTAACCCCTTTGTATTTTTGGCGGAAATTTTCGCGATTTTCAAAAGTGCTGGAATAAATTAATTGTGGCACTATTCCGACGTAATTTTGCGAGAGAAATCGATTGGGCGCAGCCCCAATACGCTGCGATCAACGCATCGAAAGTTACAGCCAAAAAACGAAAACCTGAATTCTCGACATTTTTCAGCGGGTGCTTTTTTCCTCGTAGCTTCTCTCCCGTTGATCCCACGCTCCTTTCGCTGCGTTTTCTGAGTTCCTTGGGGTCCGATTGGTCGGAAAAGAGTCATCCGAA
Source organism: Neodiprion fabricii (assembly GCF_021155785.1). Lineage (NCBI taxonomy): Eukaryota > Metazoa > Arthropoda > Insecta > Hymenoptera > Diprionidae > Neodiprion > Neodiprion fabricii. The sequence goes on from NC_060242.1 coordinate 425,146, forward strand.
TCAATTCTGAAACGAAAAATTTTTTGGTCAAAAAAAAAGGAAGGTTGACCCCTCTGTATTTTTGGCGAAAATTTTCGCGATTTTCAAAAGTGCTGGAATCAATTCTTTCAGGCACTATTTCGACGTAATTTTGCGAGAGAAATCGATTGGGCGCAGTCCCAATACGCTGCGATCAACGCATCGAAAGTTACAGCCAAAAAACGAAAACCTGAATTTTCGACATTTTTCAGCAGGTGCTTTTTTCCTGGTATCTTCTCTCCCGTTGATCCCACGCTCCTTTCGCCGCGTTTTCTGAGTTCCTCGGGGTCCAATTGGTCGGGAAAGAGTCATACGAATCAATTCTGAGGCGAAAAATTTTTTGGTCAAAAAAAAAGGAAGGTTAACCCCTTTGTATTTTTGGCGAAAATTTTCGCGATTTTCAAAAGTGCTGGAATCAATTCTTTCAGGCACTATTTCGACGTAATTTTGCGAGAGAAATCCTTTGGGCGCAGTCCCAATACGCTGCGATCAACGCATCGAAAGTTACAGCCAAAAAACGAAAACCTGAATTTTCGACATTTTTCAGCAGGTGCTTTTTTCCTGGTATCTTCTCTCCCGTTGATCCCACGCTCCTTTTGCTGCGTTTTCTGAGTTCCTCGGGGTCCAATTGGTCGGGAAAGAGTCATACGAATCAATTCTGAGGCGAAAAATTTTTTGGTCAAAAAAAAAGGAAGGTTAACCCCTTTGTATTTTTGGCGAAAATTTTCGCGATTTTCAAAAGTGCTGGAATCAATTCTTTCAGGCACTATTCCGACGTAATTTTGCGAGAGAAATCGATTGGGCGCAGTCCCAATACGCTGCGATCAACGCATCGAAAGTTACAGCCAAAAAACGAAAACCTGAATTCTCGACATTTTTCAGCAGGTGCTTTTTTCCTCGTATCTTCTCTCCCGTTGATCCCACGCTCCTTTTGCTGCGTTTTCTGAGTTCCTTGGGGTCCGATTGGTCGGAAAAGAGTCATCCGAATCAATTCTGAGACGAAAAATTTTTTGGTCAAAAAAAAAGGAAGGTTAACCCCTTTGTATTTTCGGCGAAAATTTTCGCGATTTTCAAAAGTGCTGGAATCAATTCTTTCAGGCACTATTCCGACGTAATTTTGCGAGAGAAATCGATTGGGCGCAGTCCCGATACGCTGCGATCAACGCATCGAAAGTTACAGCCAAAAAACGAAAACCTGAATTCTCGACATTTTTCAACAGGTCCTTTTTATCTCGTATCTTCTCTCCCGTTGATCCCACGCTCCTTTTGCTGCGTTTTCTGAGTTCCTTGGGGTCCGATTGGTCGGAAAAGAGTCATCCGAATCAATTCTGAGACGAAAAATTTTTTGTCAAAAAAAAAGGAAGGTTAACCCCTTTGTATTTTCGGCGAAAATTTTCGCGATTTTCAAAAGTGCCGGAATCAATTCTTTCAGGCACTATTCCGACGTAATTTTGCGAGAGAAATCGATTGGGCGCAGTCCCGATACGCTGCGATCAACGCATCGAAAGTTACAGCCAAAAAACGAAAACCCGAAATCTCGACATTTTTCAACAGGTCCTTTTTATCTCGTATCTTCTCTCCCGTTGATCTCACGCTCCTTTTGCTGCGTTTTCTGAGTTCCTTGGGGTCCGATTGGTCGGAAAAGAGTCATCCGAATCAATTCTGAGACGAAAAATTTTCTGGTCAAAAAAAAAAGGAAGGTTAACCCCTTTGTATTTTTGGCGAAAATTTTCGCGATTTTCAAAAGTGCTGGAATCAATTCTTTCAGGCACTATTCCGACGTAATTATGCGAGAGAAATCGATTGGGCGCAGTCCCGATACGCTGCGATCAACGCATCGAAAGTTACAGCCAAAAAACGAAAACCTGAATTCTCGACATTTTTCAGCAGGTGCTTTTTTCCTCGTATCTTCTCTCCCGTTGATCCCACGCTCCTTTTGCTGCGTTTTCTGAGTTCCTTGGGGTCCGATTGGTCGGAAAAGAGTCATCCGAATCAATTCTGAGACGAAAAATTTTTTGGTCAAAAAAAAAGGAAGGTTAACCCCTTTGTATTTTTGGCGAAAATTTTCGCGATTTTCAAAAGTGCTGGAATCAATTCTTTCAGGCACTATCCCGACGTCATTTTGCGAGAGAAATCGATAGGGCGCAGTCCCAATACGCTGCGATCAACGCATCGAAAGTTACAGCCAAAAAACGAAAACCTGAATTTTCGACATGTTTCAGCAGGTGCTTTCTTCCTCGTATCTTCTCTCCCGTTGATCCCACGCTCCTTTTGCTGCGTTTTCTGAGTTCCTTGGGGTCCGATTGGTCGGAAAAGAGTCATCCGAATCAATTCTGAGACGAAAAATTCTTTGGTCAAAAAAAAAGGAAGGTTAACCCCTTTGTATTTTTGGCGAAAATTTTCGCGATTTTCAAAAGTGCTGGAATCAATTCTTTCAGGCACTATTCCGACGTAATTTTGCGAGAGAAATCGATTGGGCGCAGTCCCGATACGCTGCGATCAACGCATCGAAAGTTACAGCCAAAAAACGAAAACCTGAATTCTCGACATTTTTCAGCAGGTGCTTTTTTCCTCGTATCTTCTCTCCCGTTGATCCCACGCTCCTTTTGCTGCGTTTTCTGAGTTCCTTGGGGTCCGATTGGTCGGAAAAGAGTCATCCGAATCAATTCTGAGACGAAAAATTTTTTGGTCAAAAAAAAAGGAAGGTTAACCCCTTTGTATTTTTGGCGAAAATTTTCGCGATTTTCAAAAGTGCTGGAATCAATTCTTTCAGGCACTATTCCGACGTAATTTTGCGAGAGAAATCGATTGGGCGCAGTCCCAATACGCTGCGATCAACGCATCGAAAGTTACAGCCAAAAAACGAAAACCTGAATTTTCGACATTTTTCAGCAGGTGCTTTCTTCCTCGTATCTTCTCTCCCGTTGATCCCACGCTCCTTTTGCTGCGTTTTCTGAGTTCCTTGGGGTCCGATTGGTCGGAAAAGAGTCATCCGAATCAATTCTGAGACGAAAAATTTTTTGGTCAAAAAAAAAGGAAGGTTAACTCCTTTGTATTTTTGGCGAAAATTTTCGCGATTTTCAAAAGTGCTGGAATCAATTCTTTCAGGCACTATTTCGACGTAATTTTGCGAGAGAAATCGATTGGGCGCAGTCCCGATACGCTGCGAGCAACGTATGAAGAGTTGGAGCCGAAAAACGAGAACCTGAGTTTTCGACATTTTTCAGCTGGTGCTTTTTCCATCGTCACTTCTTTGCTGTATCCCAGGCTAATTTCGCTTCGTTTTCTGAGTTCCTGGGGCTTCGATTAGTCCAGAAAGCGTCATACAAATCGAATCTAAGACTAAAAATTTCCGGTCTAAAGTTTGGTAAAAAGCAAGCCAGTCGCCCTTCGCAATATTCCCGAAAATATTTGCCATTCTGAAAGTGCCCGAATAAATTGTTTGTTGCACCATGCTGATGTTATTTTGCGAGAGGATCCGATCCGGCATAGTCTCAATGCGTCACGAGCAGCGGATCGCGAGATACAACCAAGAAACGAAATATTTTCTTTCCAAATTTCTCGACATTTCTGTACGGCACTATGTCACAAAAAAAAAGAAAACCACGCACACCGATCGGAACAACGGAACAAAAGTTCTTACCAAAATACGTGGAATTTGGTGAGGGGACTGCAATAAGGGCATGAAGAAAAATCACAATCACCTAACTACCAAGTTTTATTTTTTATCAATCTGCCATACATCTAATACAACTGTTCATGTGTCAGTGTGCAGTAATCAAATAAGTTGAAGAATGAAATTAAAGCGACCGCCCAAAAGATGTCAAAAAATATTATAAAGTATAACACAAAACATCTCAGTATAGTATGAAGAGATAGGTGTTTCTTATGCATTTTCTGAACCATAATTTGAAGAATTCCTATCCAGGTAGTGATTCTTGTAGTTTCCAAACGTAGCTCAAGTTTTTGTCCTCGCACAGCCGCAACGCACTCTTGTAGTAATACGATTTCCCATTCATGGATATTATAATGTCACAATTTCGTGTAAGCTGGATCAAAATGAATAAAATATCAATATAACACAATTAAAATAATCCGTAAAACTTATTAACCTTCAGGAAATTATCGGCCCTTTCATAGTTGATACGGAATCACGTATCGAGATTGTAATAGTCTGACTTCTTTTCCCCAGAAAAGTTTTCCTTCTGTAGGATAGCATGGCCTTAACTTTTGGTGACCATCAAACAAGATACAAAACGTTGAATACTGCTCCTCTGATTTACTGTGAATAGTGTGCAAAAATCTTTCAGAGTGAGCTCGTGGCAAATTAAAATCCTCTCTACCCAAGAATGAGGGACGCAAAGGCTTTATCCATGTGCTTGCGAACACGCATCAACCCGTGCATTTGTAATGTATTCGTAATTATGTATCTACATAATGAAATTGAGCTAGTTTTCATAATTTTTTTCAATTTATTGTAGCTGCTATACTCTTAATTTTACACCGCAAGTGTATCACTTTTATTACCATTCATCTACTGCTGGAGCATTTTATGCTAAATTGTTGTAATCTAATGTGTATGTATACAATTGATTGTTAAACTGTAACACCAAAACAATAATTATATAACTTATTATATTTACCGCATAAAAAGTATTATTAAAAAATAATCCGATTAACATTGTTAACTTCCAGGTACAGGTACATAGATTAAAACTGGTAACAGAAATCAATCGTGTCTCCATCATGAGTAAGTGAAATGTTGGACTTGAAGCTACTTTTGGTTCACTTTTTGTATAAACGAGGTTAATATGTTTCAAAAGTGCGAAGGTATAACGTTAATAAAAATATCACGTAACCGTGATAGAAGAAATGAACGACCTCCTTCCGTCCCTACTTCTATAAAGAACTCCATACCTGAAAGAATTATAAGCTGCTGGTCCTGGTCCAGGGTGTTCATCATTGCCTTTAGGTTGAGCCAGTTTACTTCACCGATAACCACAAGGTACAGAAGTGTTGCTTGTTTTATGAAAAAACTCTAACCACCAAAGGATCCGACTGGAAGGACCAAAAAATGTTAAAGAATGAAAGAGACAAAATACTGGATATCCGAGACGGCAGATTTTCTTCGCATAAAATTATAAACACTAAAGTATTTATTTTTATGGATAAATGTTAACTTGCGTATATTATCTACGTTTGATTGAGCAGAATAGTTATATTAATTATTAGGAGTGAGTGATATTTCCGAGATTCGTATACATCGAAATAAGTTAGTCAAAGGTACGGTAGCGTATCAGAATCAACTCGCAACTTCCTCTTAGAACGTAACACTGGGTAGGAGGCAGAGGGTGCCGCTTGACGATGAATTTATCTCATCCATTATGATCACCGCGTCGAGTTATTTATTTCTGACTTTCAAATCACATACAATTCCAATTGGGTTGAGCCATATTTTGTCACGTGGGATGAGATCTGTGACTGTGTTTCGTAAATTGTCTACGTCTAAGGGAGCACCTAATTAAATTTGGAAGATACAGAACTAAATTTGGCACAAGGCACGTCAAAAAAACTTTTTCCCTTTGCTGAAGTTCGTTAGGTTTCGGAACGCGACGGAATGGATTTATCCAGAACCGGCTTCGACGTGATGCTGCAAGTCAAAGTAATTGCGATGAATCTAAACTTCTTGCGAGCAGCGAATCAATAGTCACAGCCAAAAAATGAAGGAGTTTCTTCGTGTGCTTGAACAAAGAGGGCTTTTAACCTTTGTGGAATGTTCCAGCTCATCTTTGTCAGATTTCAACACCGAGAACGAGAGGAGGAGGGCGCCGATCGAAACTACACCCTTTACGTTGGAACTTGTGTTCAAAGAAATGATTGCATTTTCAAAGATTGTTTCATTCTTTAATAATATTTTATACGTCGCACTTATGTAAATATGAGGTTCATTTTGGGACCAATATGTTTGATCGTGCATTGAAACTGCGATGTTCGCTGGAACCATTTCTTATGTCTATGGGCGCCGGAAGATCAGTGATTTGAAAGTTTTCAGCCGAAAAGAGGGAAAATAGCAGCAAAAGTATAATTATTATTCAGAAGTATCTAGATCCGTACCTTCGAACTGTGTCGCTCCCTGTTGAAAAGCACAAGTCGAACGACTCGTCCGACGTTGAATCGCTGAACACAGAGCGGTTGGTTGATTTCCTTTTTTTTTGGTTTATTTTAAATTCAGCATTGATCGACAACATGAGCAGTACATGACACCATCGTAAGTCGTTAGTAAATTTTTAACTTTGGCCCAGTCGATCTCGCGCAGCACTGATTTCTTGGCGGCACTACAATTTTCGGTAGCGTTCGGTTCGCGGCGCACTTTTCATCCCGGCAAAGTTCTTTCGGGGAAGGTAGCTCCTCTCTGGGTGCTAGACACTGTCCGTCGCAGCTGCATTGGTACCGAGCGATACGTATTATGTGGAGATCACAAACGTTCGTGTACGTATAACCGAGATTCAGGAGCTCGTCACCGTCGTTGATGTTCGTGAACATGAAGTTCGCATTCCGTTCCCTCAGAACTCTGTCTGGAAGAATTGCGGAAACCCTGGAAAGCTCATCGCGGAGGCTCTCGTACCTCCTGACAGCATTCTGAAACATTCGTGCCCGTCGTCGAAGAATCATCGTTTTTTATTTGAAAAATTAATTGACGCGTTTATGTTTACCCGCGTTTCCTGGCTCTCTGGATCCGCCCGAAGCATTCCACGTACTTTTATATCCAAGGCCGATTCTTCCAGGGTCAGCTCCTTGTAGCGTTTGAATACCGCCGGTCCAAGACTGCCGTATCCGTAGGCGCCAGCCGCTTTGGTGTTTCCGTCGATTCCGTCGGTACTTCCGCCCAGGAACCAGACGACGTAGTCGTTCAGGATCGGATTTTCCTTGACTTTGAGGTACCAGTCAAGGGAAAAGTACAACGCCAGATCCTGGTTGGGCCCAGTCCTGCTCTCCTCACTCAAATCAGCGTTCGGAGCCCCGCCACTTAGGAGGCACAGCCCAAGTCCCCACCTCTCCTTGCTAGGAAATATTTCCCTGATCTTTTCCTCGCTCAGCGGCAGGACCCGGTCGAACTTCATAGCGTCGTACATCTCAAGTTTACTGATTTTTCCCTCGGCAGCGAGGATCATCAAGGCCGTGACCTGGGCGTAGGCCCGGCTCACTTCGCGGACGGGCCCAACGACCGTGGAACTGAGACTGACGGGGACCAAGCCGAGCCTGAACGCGGCGTCCGTCATCCCCCGAATCGCGTCCCCGGTGTCAGCCAGAACGTGATAATCGACGAATTTGAACTTGTAATTCTCGTCGACGAGGGGGTCCTTAACCGGGGGCCTTTCGTGCAAGACCTCCCTGACGGCGGGCGGCAGGCTTTCCTCCAGCTTGTACTTCCTGACTACCGCCAGGGCCGCGTCTTTGCCGGGATCGTTAACGGTCGGCGATCCCGCAACGAGGTGAGGCAGATTCCCCGGAACGTCCGACATTACCAGGGTGACGACTTTAGCTGGATAGGCCAGCCGGGCGAGTTCGCCACCGAAAACGGCGGACAGCTTGCGCCGAACAGCGTCAATCTCCATGGGAGTCGCCTTGGCGGTTTTCAGGATCGAAAGGACCTCCTCGACTTCCTTGAGTCTAATCGCCCCCTTGGGACAGTTGAGGAGGGCTTCGGTTCCACCTGAGAGAACGACGACGAGTATGTCGGTCTTTCTTAGCTTTTTGCAGTAGTCGGCGATCCCGCGTGTCGCCTCGACCGACTTCTCGTTCGGCATATCCATCGAGCCACCTTCGAGGAAGGTGATCCTGCTGTTCAGAGCTGGGAACCAGAGCGGATTGTCCCACATACCGGATACCGACCCTCTCGGCACTACCAGGAAACCTTTCCTGAGGTGTTTGCCGATCAGCTTTTCCAACGACGCGCCCAGCATCAACGTCTCCCGACCCCAGCCCACCATGTGCACGTTGCTCTTCAGCTTGTACTTCGAGCCGTTTATCGTCATCGTCGAGCCCTCCAGTTTCACCTTATCGCCGACCACCTTTAGCGCGTTTACTTTATCCAGGCCCGCAACGAGGATGGACTTCATGTCCTCGCGGATCTAAAATTAATTTTTATCTTACTCCGACGTTAGGATTTGAAACGAAATACGACGACGGAATCACTTTTAGTCAGGTATCACCTGCCTGTATCATTCTCTTTTCCTGAATAGTTTTGCTCCGATTCTTGACTTCATTTTCGTACAATTTTATTTCCGCATCCCTCGACGCGTTCTTTTTCTCAGTTCGTTCCGCTTTACGTTTAGTTAATATTTCGTTAATTTCTTCCACCTTCGTTGTTCGCTTCTTCAAGCTCTCTTGCCTCTTGTGATTTCTTGCCAACGCTTCCGCTGGATCCAATTGGGCTCTCTTTTTTTTTGGTTTCTTACGTTTCGACTGTAACTTTTTGGGTAACATGTTGGTACAGGTTCCGTTTTACTCATTCGAAGATCCGGTTATGAGAAATTTGAAAAATGCACGTACATTTTTATACTTGTGTTTATTTCAAGATGTTCAAAATTACTAGGTTACAATTTGACAGTTATCGGAATGGGGATGAGTTTGTAAAGTATCGTCAGTATCGTTTTCTCGATGCTCAATCTTTTCCACTCGGGTTTCATTACTGTTAAACCCGTTTAATTTCAAACCTGCAGATGCTGCGCCTACCGAATTGCCTACAGTTAGGCAAGAGACGGAATATTGCATGCCGTAGTGTTGTGAAACGGGTTGCCTACAAGCAGGCACCCAAAGTCCGAGCAAATTAAAGGACACCGCCAACGATAAGCGAGCCCACGCGTTGTACCTGTGAGGATCGCCAATTGCTGAAAACTACACACAGGCGATCGGTTGTGTCAAATTTATAATCCGGCAGTAATTTCGACATGTTGTCAGGTGAAGTATTCGTAAAATAAATAGCTTTTAAATTCTAAACCTGCAGGCCTAAACGTTTATAGGAAACAAGTTGGCTCATTTTTACAACAGATTTGTAGCGTTTACTGTCTTGTATTTTTCTTGGCACATGAAATGCTGTGGATCATATCTTTTTCCACGTCAGTACGCGATAAGAATCTGAAGGCACAAATTTGATGGTGAAAAGTGAATCATCATATTTCTCGTCAGCGATTTTACTGTCATCAATTATTAAGTGTGTTTTTAAATTTACTTTGCCTACCTTTGGCAAAAACATCTTTCAAAAAAATACGACAAGTTCCGTGTTATCATCAAATAGATTACAGAAGTTGTACAATTAAGGTAATTCTGGAAAAGATCATGACACGAAGGGCAATTTGAATATACAATGAATCATGACTTTATTTGTTATGTATATATATATATATATATACATACATACATACATACACACACACACATATATGTGTATATACTTATATACGTATGTATATAATAATATCTACAATAAAAATACCACATCGTTTGGAAAAACAATTTTCGTTACAATTATACAGTAATCTTATGTAATAATATTATATCCAAGTTTCGTAGCAAGTAAGATGTAGCGTGAACGTTCACCTTGCGGCGAGAGTGAGAAAATACATTTTTTTTGTTTTGTTTTGTTTTCTTTTTTTTTTTTTTACCTTTTTTTTGCAAATTTCGCATTGTTTTTTTCACTCAAAATTTTCTAGTGGTTTACGTGAATTACTTGAAATGACACTTTCTCATATTCATCATGCCCTCCCTCCCCCCCCCCCCCCCCCCCATGGTAGCACCATGATAATCAAGAGTGCCACTCCAAACAAGCATCGGTTAGCCCGCTCTTCATACAATATTCGATACTTTGATAAAAAAATTGAACGAATCCAATTTCATATCAGCAAACTCTTGAAATTCCATTTTATCTAAAATACTAGGCTTACATTAGTCAATAGGTCTGTAATAATATCATCTCAATATACATATAATATATTAATCATTAGTTATACCATAATATATAGAAAATCCGTGTAACAATTATTTAAATGACTCACAATCATTCTCCACTGCAACATAGGTCCTCGCAGTATTCCCTACGTATTATAGTTACAGGATGTCATTCTCCTCGCACGTCATATTATATAGGAGGCAAATTTTTTATAAACTAACATTGTTCGTTCCACACTACTTACGAGATGAGTTCGACACAAGGCTCGTGAATAATCCATCCACGAACTCTGGGGTGTGTGCGTGTGTTTGTGTGTGTGCGTGTGTGTTTTATAGTAATGCTTCATATTTCTATAATGTTAGTAATGAAAGAATAACGTTATATAGTCCGTATACAAAACATAATTATGGCAATCATATTACAGGGTAACAGAGTCATTGCATACGCAATGACCTTATTATCTTTCTTTTGTTTTTGTCGTTTTTTTTTTTTTTTACGCCCTGCAATCGTACAGGTATAACAAGGTATTACTCGTATCGACAATCAAAGTCTTTCATCTCCGTTGTCGGAAGCAAACTCGATCGCTTCGTTTCCATCCGGATTTCATTTATCGGATGTTGTTACCTAATTGCAACGATGGCGCATATATTATGCGTGTATCTTTCACATCTAGCCTAGCTCAAAGATATACTCTTCAGAGTCAATGAAGTGCTACACGGTAAAGGCATACAGATTATACATTTAATAATACGATAAGTAGTAGTCCATTACACTTAACGATAGAAAATCCGAACGAATATTGCGTGAGGGTTATTTTCTATAAAGTATAAGGAGTATTTTTAAGTACTTAGTACAGAGAGTGAGGTGGAAAGAAAACGGGAAGGACCGACATTCGTACGAACTGATGCTTAACAGGATCAGGAATTCACATTGGCAATAATTTCGCAATCCGTATACCAAGTACTCAAAACAGCTCCGGACTTGCGTTTTCAAGTTCCGCGTGTTTTAACTCTACTCTATAGCTTCTACAATATCTAGGGCCCTTCTTCACTTGCGAAAAGGTTCTTTTTTTGTTTTTATTTCTTTCGTTTTACGTTAATTCTATACTTTTATTATCCATATTGAGCGGAAAGAGTATTGCTGTAGTTTCCTGTCAGAAGCATCATGTGTTTGATATGTCAGACGTTTATTGATTCGTTACTTTATATTTTTTGTTTTTCATTCTTTACTCGAAAAAACCATCATCTCCGTTAAAGATTCCACGTGATTCCGCGTGTATTATAACACTATCGAATACTTTACAGGCATCGAGAGAGTAGATTGTAAAAGTGACAGTATACTCAGAGAATGGTTTTCAACAACTTCGCACTGCAAGGCTGGACAGAAATAAGATTGTTTTTATTTTTTATGCAATTACTGTTAATACTATTATTAATGTTATTATTGTTGTTGTTATTATTATTATCATTATTATTATTATTATTAATATTATAATTTAAAAGTAATTGAAACTTTGAATTTCATTGCATTCGCCCCTTTCACTCAACATTGAACAGTTAATTAACATCGATTTCCTACCGTGTATCGCATGAATAATTTCAATTCGTAAACCTTAAGGAACGTTACCGACGAATGTTGACAACTTTAATATTATACTTTTGAGTTATTTTTCCTCACTCGGGCGAGAAAAGTATTCCAACGCAACGTATCTCCTACACCGAATATTCACTTTTAATAGAAAGTACGGAGTTACATACGTATGAGAAACCATACGGGTATGTATTATCAGAAAATAATGTCCAGCCCTTGGTTACAATATGTATGTATGTACGTATATTATGTGAGTGTATAATATTACTCTGAGAATTTATTGTTTATTAAAATGGGATTCTCCTAATTTATCTCCCGTGCATTCGCGTACGTGCTCTTTTACATACCACTTACGCATGTCAATATACACCGGTATATTACTTAATACTGTTTAATTCCTTACATTATACACACGAGACTCGCGTTCTTTTTCTTTTGCCACTACGCTATAGGTATTATTATAAATACTGTTGTTGTTGTTGTTGTTGTTGTTGTTGTTGGTAATATCATCATCATCATCATCATCATTATTACTATTATTACTATTACAATTACCATTATTGTTATTATTGTTATGATTATTATTATTATTATTATATTATTATTATCGTTATTGTTATTGTTAATGTTGTTGTTGTTGTTGATGATGTTATTAATACTATTAATATTAATTTTCATTAATTTCTTTCGTCAAATCTTCATCTCTATACCACCATTTTGATTCAAGCTTCGGCCAGTGTATTTATTTTCGTATGTATAGTACAATGAATAGAGTGTGTTTTCCTCTGCTATAACATAGATTATTGACTTCTAACATTACCATAGGTACCTATAATTTGTTAACCACGAAGCGAACCCGAAATCGTTACTACAGCAAAGGGTATGATGTACTCGTATGTAGTTATATGACACACAATTTAGTAAGTTAATCGTGTTATTTATACATGTATTATTGCATGCTACACGTTCGCCGCGGTTCGGCAGCGAGTCGTCAATTTATACCGTCGTACATCGTTCAAGTAACATTATGTAATCGCGATAACATAGAGCAGCCTTTCCCAACCTGGGGGTAGATACGGGGACTCGTCTCAGTGTCGAAGCCCCGACCCAAATACATTCATTATCTTACGGATGCGGGGATGGATGAAATATCAAACAATCGGCCAAAGTCCTGCGTTTCTGTTGTGTAAAATCTTTCAAGTACGCGGATCTTTACGCGCAGACTCTCGCCCATCCGGGTTGCAACGCCGTTGTATAATAATATATTATTTATGTATACATATATATATATATATGTATATATATATATCTGTGTGTGTGTGTGTGTGTGTGTGTGTGTGTATAGGTATACATAATGTAGGATCGCAAACGGTTTGATTGAAGGATTTGATTAGTCTCAATTTATTGGCACTATACTTATTGTTGAACGGTCTTGTGCATTATAATCATTTGAATAGAGATTTATAATACGATCTCTGCTAACGAGAGTTACGTGTAATATAGGTATAATATTTATCAAGAATACCCGAATATAGGTACAACACACTCCAGGTATGTATATAATATAATTATTATCGACGACGAAACGTCGAAATTTTTTAGTCTTCGTTTATACGCTCGTATAAGGAAATGATCAATTGCTTTTCCAACCTGAACATGATCAATGATTAATAAGTTTTAAGTAACGAGTATTTTCAAGTCTATAATACGACGTTACACGTTCACCGAGGATTCGTGAAAATCATTTTCCATTTATCTCATTCGGTTTCTAGCTTCATTCAATTTCTTTTCACTCACAGTGATTGTGCTCAATTCTTTAAACTGTAATTATTAAGTTTTATGTATTTTATATATACGTATATATGTACGTATATATACAAAATACATATGTATATAATACAACAATGAATGTAATAATACGTATTCCTAAAATCATACTTAGGATACGGTGAAACTAGATTTGTTGTACGCGGATTGATTATTCTGCAATTTTTTTCTCATATTAATCAACTTTGCGCGCCAATACAAGTTGTCAGCATTTCTTATTCGCGTATTTTCACCTTTGCAATATACGACATATCAGCGCGGCCGTTATAAGAATTTTTCTCTCTCGTTCATATTTCCGGTTGATTACGGTTTATAAATATACGGAGTAAAATATAGCTATAGAAATTCACGTCAAGTAGGAAGGATATTACTTTTTTTTACAGTGTATATTACAGTAAATGGTAGGTATACATCCGTATATGCATATATGCATACATACATGCATGTGCCAGATATATCCCCCCACCCACACACGCGACACACACACACATATGTATATATATATATAATTATACATCAGCATTCGAGTAGAGAAAGATATAAACAAAGATTTAGTAGTCACATAGTATTTGCATATATATTTATAGTTATCCATTTCATACAAATACACAAATTTGATTATGTCCGCTTATAATGATTGTTTATATTTTGCACTACGCACAATTAACAATAACATGTTCAATTATACATACATATATATATATATATATATATATGTATGTATATGATATTATATTATATTATATTATATTATATTAGAATGACAAGAAAATATCTTATACGAGGAACTACAATATTATTTAATACGCGGATATACCGGGTGTAATTATTCCGTAGGTATAAGTAGCTTACGACTTAATACTTTCGCAGTATGCATTCATACAACTGACACACTGATAGATAGATATTATATTCATCTAATTCCTAACTACAGGATTGTCAATGTAGGGGCCTTTTTCATCCATATTCTTATGCGCAACTGCACGTAATTCATTACACGCAGTTTTTCTCAGGTATAACAGTTTCGTCTTATTATTTTTCTTTGTCTTTATTTCCTCGATTTTATCTACATACATACATGTAATTATGTTACAGTTTTGATGCTTTCAAAATCTTTATTGGCACGAATCAGGCGATCCAATTTTTAGGGATAAAAATAAATAAAAATAAAAAAAAGAAAGAAAACCGACGTGCAAAGATTTTTCAAATCATAAAAATTACGGTACAGAATTAATATTTTCGGTTCCCCAGTTAAATTTCAATTGCCACGTAAGTACCTACGTACCTAGATTCGCGAGAATTGAAGGATATCGTGGTGCTTAAGATTTTAAGTACATTGCCAGTAATGATAGCAATCGGTAGCAGTAGGGACACTGGTGAAAATTATACTAAGGATAACAACAACAGCAACAACAACAACAACAACAACAACAACAGCAACAACAACAACAACGTCAATAAAACCGAGAATAATGATAATAATAAAATTAACGATAACGATTATGAATTCATTCTGTAATTTAATGCAAGTTTAAAATAAAGTAACGGTAACAAAAATACACGCACGGGTGTATTCCAGGGTCTGTCATCTCGGAAAAGCTCTCAGCATTCTTAGTGACTATAGAATCGTAATTATGTACATCAATTCCTTGTAAAGATAGCTAAGGTATATATATATATATATATATGTGTGGTAATAGTATAATTTTCATTCATTTATTTTCTTCAATTTTTATATTATCAATTTTTTATTATTATTTTTATTTTTTTATTTACTTATTCTTTTTCAAACATAGAATAAAGATTAGAAAAGACATTAAATATATTTTATCACAACGCGGAAACAATTCCTGCATTGAATGAAAAAGACCCCTTTGTTCAGGGGTACCTATGCTAAATGTTTTTCCTCGTGTTTTCCTTAGAGAAATGAAGGGAAGTGATAGGAAGAAAGTGAAGGGAAGGGAAGTAGGAAAGAAAATAATGAAAATAGCAAGCATTCATTCTTCTAGACGGTACTAAACTAGCACGCTAGCACTCACTTGTCACTCTACCGAGTTGGTACGCGATACATTTATGTAATATATTACAGTAATTCAAGTGTCGATGATTCAGAACTTATCCAACATCTTACGTGTTCTATAGCTTACATATAAGTAGGTGTACCTTTATCAACCGTGAATATGTAATGTGGTAAATTTATCCGATCGCAACGCATAGTTGGGCAAATAATAGAAATACCCACGATCAATTTTACGAGGGCGGGGATGGATGTAGGTGCAACGATTTTTCTACCCCCGGTGCCAGGTTTTCACTCGTTATGCGGTCACGTGGATTTTGACGTGTCGCGTCCGAAAACGTGTTGGAAGCAAAATCTTACGTATTTAGACGTGTGTTTGCGACAAACGATTTGCAC
Organism: Neodiprion fabricii; assembly: GCF_021155785.1. Lineage (NCBI taxonomy): Eukaryota > Metazoa > Arthropoda > Insecta > Hymenoptera > Diprionidae > Neodiprion > Neodiprion fabricii. The sequence continues at coordinate 440,943 of NC_060242.1, forward strand.
GAAATTTAGGATTCACCGGATTCAATTTTGGGTAGGGGTGAAAACAGACAACAGAATTCCCGGTTGATAAAAGGAACAGAGTACGGGATTTTCATGGACGCGAAAATCTAATTCGTAAAATTGAAAAATGTGGAAAGTTCACGCACAGAAAATCGAAAATACAGAAAGACAAAATATAGAAAGGTCAGAACATGGAACAGCAGAATCGAGAATCTTTATACGATTCTGTATTATCGAGAGATATTCTCACGATTCTACAGTTTGCCGCTCCATGTTCTGACCTTTCTAACGTTTTACTTCTTCATACTTCGACTTTCAGCATTTTCAAATACTACAGACTGAATTCTTTAATAATTCGACATTGTGACCCTCCGATGTTCCAATCGTTCTCTATTTTTACCCTCACCTTGAATTTCTTTTTACATGGGTATATATGGGTTCAGGCATTAACAAAGAATATTACGTGATCTCCCCACTCAGAACACACATGTATACGTCTTGCACTGATTTCGGCAAGTACTTACATATATTAAAGTGATTTTAATATTTTATTTTTAATTTATCAACTTTTTAATCGTTCAGTATTATTATTAATGTAATTATTGTTGTTGTTGTTGTTGTTGTTGTTGTTGTTGTTGTTGTTGTTGTTTTCGTCGCCGTCGTCGTCTTCGTCGTCATTACTATTAGTATCATGTCTTTTTTTCAATATCGTAGATAGAAGTCGACGACTAATTTTACCAGAACACAAGGCACTTGGCTTACACATCATACATTTGTTTCATACGCTTTTTTTTTAATTTAAAATCTTCTTTTTTTCTTTTTTTTTTTTTTTGTTTCATTTTAAATCATTTCACCGTTATTTTTAGTATTTTAGTTGAGTTTATTTATTCATTTATTTTTTTCTAGCGTAACTCGCCTGTTGAGACAGCTATCGTTAAGGCACACTGCTATCGCGGTACCGTTCTTTACGAATTATTTGTGAAATTAAATTATGCGTTGCATGCAGCTGATGTAAGATAAAAGCAATCTTTTTTGCAGCTATACACGTGAACAGGAAAACGAACAAAACCGAACGATTCTGTTGTGATTAATTTTCAGACTATCTTTAATCTTACTACGCGAACACGGTTGTTTCAATTTACCACTTTATTTTCATAATAGTCTTGCTTTCTTCAATTTTTTTTCGCATCGATTGCAATGTGCCTTGAACGTAGACGACGTAACACGCACATCAATCATTCACAATATCCATAGAAGAAAATAGTCATATATTATCATGTACATATATATAATATTTCACGTTTTCAATATCAGTTATGTGTGTTTGTTCCTGTCTGCGTGTGTGTGTGTGTGTGTCTGTGTATGCATATGTATGTAAACTATTTATATTTACACGCATACATACACCGATTATATATGCACATACAGGTGTATATTTTTCATAAATGACGATTAGATTATTTATATATCGGAGTGTTACAACTGGATTCTTTTTTTTTTCTTTTTTTTTCTTTTCTCGTCTTCTTCTTCTTACCCCTATTACGTTTATCGTAGTAGTTCAATGGCATTTATTCCTTATTTCCGAGGTGCAGAGAGTTCTCGTATTTTGTATTCTCTCGACTCACGTACCATTCGCACAAACTAAATTATCGCACACCCCTGACTATTTTCATCCGCGTAGCACCCAAGTGACGTGTAAAAATTTCACCCGATCTATGTATTTATCAGAAATAATATTCCCGTTGTTTCATAATGCAGAATAATCACGCAACTTGTCAGTGAGTTTAGAAACAATTAAATCTTCCTTCTCCGCGAGCTCTATAAGGGATATACTCGGGCGAAACGGCCGTTTGCATTAATGCAGAAACACGTTGGGAAAAATTTAATAAAATACGAAAACCTCTTATGCCCCGAATAAAAACATTGCTTAACAACAGACAACATCGACGTTATAATTTAGCACGTGTGAGTGAAGTGATCGATTCGTTCGCTTTACGTTGCGTTACGTGTATATTATACAATATATAGAATAGCGAGTGTGTGTTATGTATACAATATACATGTAACATGCGATATATGTATAGTATACGTACCAATTCAGTGTATGTATAATGTGTATGTATATATATATATATATATATGTTTAAGTATTGTTTTTAAATATAATACTGATGTACAGATTCTCGTTGCCCTAGCTAAGCCGAATGACTTTAGACCGATCTTTATAGTTTATTACATATTTAGTTAATAATTAATTTATTAATTCTATTTAGATTCTCAATGTAATTGGTTTATTAATTTTTGTTTTAGGCCTCGCTAGACTTTTTATTTTTTTACTTCCTCTTATTCCTCGTAATTATAAATATTTTTTCTAGTTTCTTCCTTCCAAGATAACTCGGACGCAGGGAAGTTGCAACAAATATACCTTAGGCCACCGAGTAGTAGAGTTATCAAAATTTTACTTCCACGCGACGTGTATAATTTGATTAAATCTTAACCCAAGCCCGCATAAATTATGATCTCCGTGCAACTCCCGTCACCACATCCCGTTTCAAATTGACTGAATGGCTTACTCGTTTATAATGCTTTACACTTGTTTGTCACGCTAATCTCATTCATTCGGCCATGAATGCAATGATCTTTGGAAACGTCAAAATTTTCACACGTATTATAAATATTAATAAATAACGTTGTCAGCTGCATCGCGTCGCATAAATCACGTTGTATATGTTCATAAAAAGAAAAAACGCGTTTATAATCAATCAAACAGGATGCAGAAGATGACACAGAAAGCACGAACAATGCTGACGTTATTATCCGCATAGCAAAGTTCGGAGAGGCGAGTCGAATGCGGAAGTTGGTGATTGAAGTTGTTTCGAATTGATTTATTTTTTTTTTTCTTTCTTTTTTTTTTTTAGAAAAATTACCTAGCAATGAATACAAATATGAATAAGAAACTGTGTAAGAAAATTCAGCCGACAATCGAGTAAAACGCAGGTGGAATAATGATCGTGGTAAGAATGTTGTTTATTTTTTGTTTTAATTTTACTCTTATCACCGCGTTCGAACTACGATGCATGGAAGCAAGTCAACCGCAGATGCAAATTGTGATGCAGTTCTTGAGACAAACAACTGTAACGCATAAGGGAAAATTATCGAGATAATAAGATTGTACATTACTAGCCAGCTGTAGGCAACATCGACTGTGGGGAATATCAAAGCAATAATATATTAAACATGGCACCGAGTTTTGAGCGATTTACGTAACGTTAGATTTATCATTTTTATTGTATTTTATTAGTATTGTTTGCCAATGGCGATCAGTGGCCGATATCTTGAGCAAGACAATTCAATGAATAAAATTAGACAACACAGTGTCGGATCAACGATTATGCGCGTGTTTAGTTTTACCTTATTTTTTTCTTTCCCTTCCTCGTACTTTTTATAATATAAATATAAGTAGTATATGCGAAGAGAGAGAGAGAGAGATAGAGAGAGAGAGAGAGAGATAGAGAGAGAGAGAGATAGAGAGAGGGAGATAATATCGTGGTAATATCGTATTAATAATAGAAACTAGTTGAGCAGAAAAGTTACAACTCATAACGGAGCAATCACGAATATTGCTGACGGTTGTGTTAATATCGATCCTACTTATTACGAAACCGAGAATAAATTCAATTCTTTCACCTGCAACCGCTGCAGCGACGTTCAAAGTTGTCCTATAACCGTAAATACGGTATCTCGGGTATTGAGTTATAGCCCCTTGAAAATGCCAATATCTGCGCATACCAATATGCCAATGCAGGTGGAAGACGTCGATTTTTCAACAAATGCGGTTGTAAAGTCACGAGCGTCGCGAATTCCCCGCGAATGTATAACGGCGGGGTTAAAATATAAATTATAAAAACATGATTGCCATAGATTTTTGAGCGACCTTATACTATACAAGTCAGAGTGACAAAAACGAAATCTTGAAATTTGTGCGTACGGTTGGTACGATCGTCGTCGTCCAGGGAATCTGATCATCGCTTGTCTAATTATTTACGAATTTCAACGCGAGTCGATGATATTGTTATTTGTACGTGTGAATTGTGACGAAAAAGTGAAGAAAAAGAAATTTTGCCCAAATTTTCCATCGGGGAGTAAAAATTTATACACGCGGCGATACAACAGCTGGCTAGCTTTTCCTACGGTATTAGAAAATTCTATTAAGAATAGGGGTTTAATGTAGTAAAAGTTAATAGAGAATAGATTAACATCGAATAGAGGATTATAAAGATCCATGTTAGAGTGTAGATAGACATTAAAGTAGATAATAGATAATATAGGACAATATAGTTTACAATATCAATAAGTTATAATAAATCTCCAATCTTTAAGAGTAGAGCATTATTTTTTTTTTTTTTTTTTTTGTTTTTTCTTCTTTTTGCATAAACGATGACGAGTTATTTTTTTATTATTTTTTTTTTTCCTTAGTAGACTTTTTTTTCTCTTTAATACAGTATTTTGAGCACATTCCTCAGGTGTATAACCACGCTACACTTTCTTCATCGAGTTGTACCAATATATATAATACATATATGTATATATATTTCTTGCATCGTTGCAAAAAAATACGCGTACATATGAACAGTTACAGTGGTAATTTAGAATATTTTATCGAAAATTGTTTACAGTTTATGAACAAAAGTGAACGAAGTATCTCTCTCTGTACGTGTGAGCGTGTGCGTGTGTGTGTGTGTGTGTGTGTGTGTGTTTCGTTTAAAATCCTAATTTGTTCTTAGAGGCATAGGATCGAGGTTTCAATTGAACGATTAAAACGCTACGTAGTTATTAGATAATTTCGAGTACCCGGTATTTATCGGAGGAAAGCAGACTTTTAAACAACAATTTAGAAATATCATTTCGGATCGCATTAGTTTTACTTTTATTCGTAAGAATTTGCGAATGTGTTTTGCGCTATGCCTCACAGATATGTATCGCGATAATTTACTAGACAAATTCTATGCCTGATATATCTTGTGTCGCTGATGTAATTTAATTTTTGAATTATAAGAGACGAGCCGATCAATTAACCATACGATAAATTTGTAGTCACGGTTATTGGATGTAGAGAAAATACATGATGCGGTGTTTCTCGTATTCACTTCTTTCTTTTTTGATTTTTTCCTCACCGATACATTTTACAGACATTGTTCAATATTTGGCACTGGTTTGCCTTTTCTTGTATTACCACCGTATTCAACGACCGTGTTTGTTCGTCGTTCCAATATTATAAAGCTTAAATTAACTTACGGCAAACGGTTTCCGTAAAATTATGCAACGATAATCAAGATCGGCTCGATTTCAAGCCACTGTCTAACGGTAAATCAATGAAACAATATACCCGTATATTTTTAGTTACAGGAAAGGTGCATGAGCGTAGAATATTACGACGAATCGCGAAATAGACGAAGAATAATTTACCGTAACGGAGAATGGGGTAATTGTCAAAATCGAGATTGCAGCGCATGTAAACGGGGCTCTGAATCCATTAACTTTGTAACTACACTGCGAACATACCGCCTGTGTGAATCTGCGAAAGTTTCGATAATATCGGTACAACCCACTAGTTGATGGCACGGGTCCGCCTATATACAAATATATGTATTACCATATATACCACATACCATTTAAATACATCACATATTTATCAGTTTATAATAAGTACAGGATAATATATATAAATATGTATATGTATCAGCCCTATATATTGTGCATATAGGTATACATACATATGATTTTTTTTTTTTCATTTTCCTTTTCTCTTGTGACGTGGATGGACTCAATTGTACAATTCATGCAATACATCTTCGTCACACTGTTTCGTAAGTATGGCTTTCTCGTTAACTACAATTACTCGCTCTTATCTCTTCTGAGTCAACAGCCTCCAGCAATTATATCTTCTATTACTTCTCAGCGTGAGCTTTGCACAATTTTCTAAGTCCAGAGTAAAGGGGTTAAAATAATTTCGTTCAGTTAAAATTTATACCACGCGTAAAGTTTCTTTTCTTTTTGTCTGATGTTGTAAAATTCATGGAAAGTACGTCGGCATAGGTAATCGATCCATAACGCTATGGCATGAGTTTATTCTGGAAATAGATAAGTGTTAAACGTATGCCGTAATATTTACGGCTAGTTATTTAAATCTTACCGAACCCTCGAGTCTGATTATAACAGTTACTTTTACGTACAATAGTAATTACAATAGTAAGGTAGAAACTTAGTTTCTGTAACAAGTGTATTGTCTTAAATGATATGTTTGCTAATTTTTTTCTTCTTCATTTTTATTATTCAACCTATTTTCAAACCCATATACTCAGAGTCGATAACAATTTTTTATTTTCTTAAATAAACTAGTTTTAAAGTGTAAGGTTCTACAATCTATCATTTCGTAGCACATTTACAGATCTAAATTTTTACATTATTTACTTGCTGCTGGAAGCTGTTACAAAGATCACATTCCTAATTTTCATTTGAACCGAGAAACGAAAGTAGCAAATAAAAATCGTCCATTTGATATTGTAAAGAAGTATTGAGACTGGGGAGAGTCGAAGTTAAACTTAAGGGCGTAGGGATAAAATAGAGTGTAAAAATAATAGCGTGAAATAAATAAAACAGTAGAACGAAATATTGTGTAACACATCAACGTTAACCAAGTAATTAATTTGGAAGAAACTGCGGTATGTATTATGTTTTCTAAACTAACGTGAAAGATCTCGATTTAAATAAACATCTTATTCTATTTATAAGCCCCATTTTACGCAAACTTTTATTGACGCATGTTTATCCGAGCTTTCCGTCCATTACGTATCAATGTATCTGAAACTGATTCGAAAAATGAACGATTCACAGTGACTGGACCATTTCTCTTTAAACTGTTATAGATTTTCAAATTTCAGGAGAACGGTATTTGCTAATGAATCCTCTTACTCTACGTGCCTGACTAGTTCGATAAATTTAGTCAGTAGTAAATACATTATTGTGAAATTATATGAATAAATGTACTATGCGATCGACATGGTTTTATAAAAGTAGTCGTAGCAGTGCGATTATAATCTTTGTACTATTCCACGTGTTAATATATTCCAATAACAATTTCTAACAATGAGGATGCGACCAATTAAATTTCCACATATCTGGCCCGATTATTCCAATTAAAATTCTAATAAGTTTTTTTTTTTTGTCGACCCCGCGAAATGTAAAAGAATATTCACGGTGTGAAGCTTATTCCAAGTTATACAAGTATGAGATTATCCGCACTGCCACGTGAAATATATGCATCTGCATCAGGAACCATTGGACGATTCGTAATGCATTATACATAAATAGTGGAAATTTCGATCATCGCGTTATTACCTATTAAAAAGTAGATGTAAATAGCCTAAATTAATATTTAGGATCACTCTTTGATTCACAGATTATTTTTAAGCATACTCACAACTCACTCACAGCTAAATTGAGAAGATTTCTTTTTAAACGTACAACGTTATTAATTTAAGTCATAAAAGTAGATAAGTATATGTATATAACGAAAGTAGTAGAATAGAAGAAGAAGAAGAGAAGAAGATGAAGGAGAAAAGGAAAAAGAAGAAGAAGAAGAAGAAGAAGAAGAAGAAGAAGAATAAGAAGAATAAGAAGACGAAGAATAAAAGGAAGAAGAAGCAGAAGGAGAAGAAGATGCGGAAGGAGAAGAGCGTTAACAATGAATGAATAACAATGTCCGTAAGATAAAAATATATAACGGCACCTACGACGGGTCAACTTCTTAATCAACAATCAAGTTCTTGAAGTACAATTTTTTCAACTAATCTCTCTCATTTGTCTATTAATATGTACATTATCATTTTACGTAACATCACTTACATTTGAGCTAATTTCTTTTGTATAAGGTTTCAAATGCAAATGTCATTTAGCTAGACAGTGGTTTCTTCCCTTTCTCTCTCTCTTTCTCTCTCTCTGTCTCTCTCTCTCTCTCTCTTTGCTAACGTGACTATGCAGTTATTGAATATCTATCATCACACGATGTACCTGACAATAAAAATATGACGCGTTTAGTTAGGTTTCAAATTGTTTCAGGAATACGTGAGCAATGAGTGCAGATTTTGTATGCATATAAACAATGTAGAAAATCTCTCAAGATGAGAATATTACAGGCAGAAAAGTAATTGTCGTTAAGTACTCCGAGAAAACGATGATGAAAATTTGGAATTTAAATTACCAATCTTTTTCTCTCATTGTTCACGAAAGAGTCTCACCACGTAGGCCTCAGTAATGTAGAAAACGAAGTCAACTGTGCGATAATTACAGCAGATCCCTCCTAGAAACGATCCTAAATTATTTTACTTAAATTCAAGTAATGTCATCCACATTGTACATACATACAGAGACAATTATGAATATGTACAGGTGTGTATACATCTTATGTACACATATAGTAATATCATCATCGTCGCAGTCACTCGCCCTAGTCATCATTTAGTCGAGTAACAATATTTCTCAAGAATTTTCCAAATCGTGTGCATAATAACAACAACAACAACAACAATAATCGTTATTATCTATCCATTTAGATAATAATAATCACAATAATAATAATAATCATTACAACAATTATTATTATTATGTATAGTGTATTTTATGCCAGCAAATTATTATTATTGTTGTTGTTGTTGTTGTTGTTGTTTTTGTTGTTGTTGTTGTTGTTGTTGTTGCTGTTTTTGTTGCTGTTGTTGTTGTTGTTGTTGTTGTTGTTATTATTATACACCCAATGTCGTCGGCATTGCCGAAACCCGGAGAGTGAAACTTGAACAATGTTCTCAGAGAACTAATATCATCCTACAAGCTATAGAAATTGTATATATATATTAAAATTACATCAATTGTTGATTAAATTTTACTTTTTCTTTTTCTTCTATATTATAATCTATTTAATCATAATTTTAGTGTGTTATAATAAGAGATAAAGTTAACAGAATCGAGCGTTTCAACAAATCGATACTTGGTAAATTACCGGATTAATATTATATTATGCAGTTCACCGTTACCGTGAATAAAGTATGAACAGTTTCAACTAATAGTATTACTACGACGCACGTATAACAAATTTTTCCAACCGAATGGCGGCTCCCTTATTTATGTAATACGAAAATGATTGTGATATGCTTGCCGTATTGCTTGAACGATCGCGTCATACGGCAACCTATGCAAATCAATATCTAACATGTAACTGCCGACGTTGAATCCGATAAGCAGGAGAAGAGAAGTAAAATATTACAAACCATGACTCGATCACGGATACCATAAATGTTACTGAATTCTGTAAAACTTTTTTTTATTTTTTATTCCTTCCACAACAACTATGCACGGCTGATAGGCGATTGATAGTGTACAACAATTAACACGGTCGATTTTACATTATATTACGTAGAAGATGATTGAGCACACGAGTCAGTTATCTCACAAGGAAAAACAAACGCAAAAGTTCTTTACAGTAAAAAATAAGTGTCTCTATCGTGGCACAGCTTTCATAGTACGTTCAGTGTGCACGTTCACTCGGTAGTATTTCATGATCATTGAAGTTTTCTCACCGCGTATAACGCGCTTATTTAAATCATCAATAGATGTTTTTTTACAACATTTTGACATCCTTCGTTCAAAAATTTGTTATTATTTCCTTTCAACAACAACCTGTATTTACTTATCTCCATTTCTCTACCGCCCGATTTATTCCCGAAGCATGTTTACACTTCCTAGATGTTGTTTCTCCGTTAAATGCCCCGATATTATTTTTCTTGTAGTAATATTATGTACAGGTATTATTCGATTACACTCAACAAGTCCGTAAATTGTCTAATTCATGACTTATAAATCATCGTTTCCATGCAAACATGTCGTATGGCCAATAGATGTATACTTAAACGGTATCTGTGCAATATAAATAATCTTAAATTTTGGTAGAATGGGGGGACGACGGACAAGTAGAAGAACTAAACTATTGTTTAGGCCTAGAGTGTTCGTATGTGTTGCGAGTTTAAATTTTTTTTTCATTCCTATCCTTTGACAAAAACTGTGTTTCAATAATTTTTTATATCAATAAATAATTAAAGAAAGAAAGAAAAGAGAGTTAAGAAAAGTAAGAATCGCACCCTGCACTAATCAAATTTTATTCCAATGTATTGGAATACAGTTTTGAAATCGTACCGTTAGATTTCTGCTTACTGTAAGCTGTGACATTCGTCTCTGCAAACATTACAGCCTTCGTTGGGTAACTTAACTTTATGTTGTCAACTTGTTCGTTTTCTTGTTCACATCTTTCCTCGTTTTACTATTCTTAAGGTGGCCTAAGTCTCGTAGGATTGTGCCATAAATGGGTTGCACTATTCAGCGCATTGGAGTCACTATTTGTCGTCGCTGTCAGCGTAGTCGTGTACTGATAATCCTGCGATTGTTTTGATTGTTGTTGTTGCTGATTATTTTGTTGTTGAACCGCTGCAGCGCTACGTTTAGATTCTTGAGCCATTGAATCTGGGGAGGGTATTGGACGATGAGATTTCATATGTGCACTTCTGCTTTTCACTTTGTTGAAAACTCTGAAAAAAAACAAAAAAACAAGGAACGTGATAGAAATATCATCGACACATTTGCGTAATCTCTGGCACTGGATTACATCACAAACCGCTTGCTCAATGATAAAAATCAAATGACTCCGTTAAACAAGCAGATATATAAAGTATTTGGCATACTCATATAATTTTAATACATGCGGATCAATGTATAATAATATTATACAATCGACAAATAATTTCTTGCTGAGCGTTACATGTGAACGCTGCTCTATGTTTCATGTTTCATTTGATGTAATGTAAAATTAAGAACAGGTAGGTACATATAATATAAATTTTAATAAACATTCAGCTGGATTGTGCAAGAACCTCATGAAACGAAAATTTATATTATATTATGTGAAGGAGACGTGTGAGTATGTATATATATATATATATTTATATATATACATGTACGTATAACTGAGAATCATAAACAAGGCATATTAATGGAAATAGCATGCTATTTAATAGCATACTCGTTAGGGTAATTGTAAAAAGAATACGAGCCAGTCTTCGACATTAAGCGCACAGTGGAGATAATCGTAGATTTCCACTGTAAAATTGTAGGGCATAATTATCAAGAATTGTCAGATTCAAAGACAGCATTTTTGGCCAAGCTACCAGTTTGACACCGCCAATGGAATTCAATCGGGATGTCTTGGTATGGGCAGCTATATTTCTTTCCTTGGCAAGGCTCCAACTCAATGGAATTACAAAAGATTTACAAAAGTTATACACGTTTCGTTCCCAATGCGTTGCTAATTGTGCATATAATAAGATTGAATCGGATGTACGACTCATGACTAATTCTGGGTGCCAAGTCTAACGCCGCAGTGCCTGCAGCAAGGTACATCCAAGTTTTCATATACGTCGAGGAATAGATTAGCCAATAATATTTCTGGATCAGAATGTAATATATGTTACGGAAATGGTTTGATTTAGATTAGATTAGAGACTTACTTCCCGCAAATCTTGCAGGGGTAGTGAAGTAGGGTGGGCACGGGTGGTAGATGCTCAGAACTAGTGTGAGTTTGTGAGTTGGTGTTGGCTGTGACGTGACCGGTTTGGCCAGTTTGGGTGCTTCCAGCCATCGTTACTGTTACACTTCCGCTAAAGCTCTGATAACACAAAGAAAACACAAAGCCAAAATAAACAACACAACCAAACGACAACAACGACAAACAATGACAACGCCAACAATCGATTTCATTACTTTGCCCGCGACTGTCAGGTTTTTATTTTTTTTTTAATTTCTTCCGTCAAATAATAAGCATATTAAGAAAGCATTCACAATAATCGAACTACATGCGACAATTCAACTTTCACATGAAAAAGAAGATATGCATGTGTGTATGTACAGGTTTTCATACCCACCAAGTGTACAAACGTGAGTCTTCTGTCGATACATTTTACAGGTATAAAGATGCAAGGTATTTAGCTGAGGTTCGGGAGCAGATATATGTGTAGCAACTCGTTACAATTCGCAGCGCACTTGGCTTATAACGAATGGAAAACGTTTTACGCAGCTACAAACGTGTAGTGCGTAATTCCTTTGTAATGCGTTGGAAATGACGCGATAGTGTCGGAATTCGGAGACTCGACCAACGAAAGCTCAACGTATAAACTAGTTCTTCGAATGTTCGAAACATAATTATGACGGTGTTCCAAATGTCCATGTTACAATAGACAAAACAACTGGTTTGTCGATAACACTATGTTATGTGACGACAGTGCTTGATTTTGCCAATAGAATCGACACGAAAGCCAGCGCGAATGTACACAATGATATACGTTTTCAGAAAGGATGAACAATACAAAAGATGTTAGACAAAGTAGTAAACAGTTGGGCGGATATATAATAAAATATGATAAATAATTAGATTGCGAGTAGCAGCAAGGAATATTAAGAAATGCAGATAAACCGTTAATATTAGTACGTATAACGATAACTCACATCAGGGCATTCGTAGGCGAATAATCTCAGCTCCCCTTCGCTGGTTGTCAGCGTGGCCGAACTTTCCCTTTCGTTAGTCTGCAACTGAGAGAATAATAATTTTGATATGAGAAACGAGCGGCGAATCGATACACTTTCAACTATCACTTAAATTCCCAACAACAACACTGTATATAATCAGCGACTAACCAGGGTGCGATGGAGAATTGATTTTTCTTCACTAAAGTCGAGATCCGTAACAGACGCGATTGCGTCTCTGAGTTCCTTGGTATCCTTACAATCTTTAATATCTTTATTTTCAATTTTGATCTTTGGTTTTCCGTGTCGTGATCTCATTTTTTTGTACTCATCAGGGCAAAGTTTTTTCCAGAGGTAGTAAAATTGCACGCATTGCTTAACAGATTTGCTTCCAACGTCACGAGCTATCCCCCTGAAATCTTTATTCCGTTTCGATAAACTCTGATAGAATAAGTCCATTTCGTGGGCTGTCCACCGATCAGACTCGTGGTACTCGTAGCTGAGCAATGGATGTCCCATTGGCAGAGAAGGAGTCGGTCTCATCAGCTTCAACATTGCTTCCTGAGTAAAGAAAAAAAAGAAAAAAAAAACAAAAAAACATTCCAAAATTGAGCATTCGAAGAACAATAAATCAATATATCAGTACAGAGTAGGAAAGAATAAAACAATATATGCTTACGTGAATGTTTCCTTTGCACATATGCAGCAGGTGAAGAGCATACTCCTTATTTCTTCCCCCGCCAGGCACAGCTGCGCAACAGGCAAACTGTAGGTACATTTCAACTGAAAAAAAAACGAAAAAAAAAAACGATCCCCGGGTAAATTTTACACCCTGTGATAAAAAGCAAGCATGCGAACAAGCCGTACATCGCCGACGCGATTGACACTTACTTTCCGTATCCGTCAAGCTGTTGTTTATGCCAGGATCCCACAGCAAATGGTCAACCTCGGGTCCTCCTCTGCCTCTCTCGCCGTCGCACCTGACCGGAGGTATCGTCGCTTGATATCTGGTGCCGATGTTTATTCTAGGTGGGGGTCCGTCGTTCCCTTGGGAATCGTCCGAACTGAATTCCGAATCCCTTTCGTGCTGGTGTAGCCTTGCGTATAGTCCCGGGCCTGATCTGGACGGGTCTAATATAGGCGGAGGTGTGTAACTACTGTCCCAATGTCTGTCACAGGCCCTTCTCAGTCTTGAAGGATACGAATTAGAGTTTGCGTAGTGGCCATCGATTCTCGGCCTTTTCCTAGACTGCCTTATCGGGCTAGCCGGAATACTTGTAGGACTAAGAAACACGTCCTCGTCGAGAAGCTCTTCCTTGATCTGTTCGATGGGAACCGGCAGATTGTTGGGCGTTTTACTTTTTACCGTCGTATTTTTCGCCGAGTTGTTTGTTTGTATGAGAAACTTGGCTGGATTAAAGGCCGGCTGATGTATCTGATTATGGTGAAACTGCGGCTGAGCATTTAACGCGCCTGACAAAACGTTGTTGGCGCCCGTAATTTCGGCTTTGGGAGTGGCGAGTCTTATTTCTTTTCTGAAAGTGAGCGGGCTCAGTGATCCAGCCTGGACAAGAACATTGGCTTTCTGAAGTCCGGCGGTCTGTATGAGTTTGAACTCGCCGTTGTTATCGACGACAATGCCAGCTAGACTCCCGTTCCCGAGTCCGATATCGACCAGATTCTGGTTGGTTATCAATTTGTACGATTGAAAGCCGGAGAACTCGAATTTCCTCCGACCAGCGGTGAAGTCCTTCGGACTAGACGAGAGCAGCGGATCCTCCGAGTTTGGCATCATCTGATTCTGTAGCCCGTGATGGGGAGATACAGGGAAACTCGTACCGGAGAAGGTCGCCGGACCGGGAGACGAAACCGAGGATGGCGGAAGCGAGGAGAGAGGCGAGGGTGCCGGGGTTGTCGACAGTGGACTCGGCAGCGGCGAATGAGGGTTCGGCGACCCGCCGTACAGGTCCGTGTCGGCCTCGGTCTCCCCGGGAAGAACCTCGCTCAAGGCTTCCTCGACCGCGGCCGCGGAGGACATCGTCGTCGTGTAAAACGCCGCGGAAAGAGGGGACGAGACGGGCCTAACGGAGTCCGGGTCTTCCTGGGGGCTCAGGAGCGGGAGGCTTCCGGTCAAAAGACCTTCCTGGCTAGCGGGTGGAGTCGGATATGTAAAGCTCGGACTGTCGTGGCGGGTGAGCGGCGACGGAAGCGGCGATTGGGTTGGCAAAGTGTGCGGACTCTCCGTGCTGTACTGGGCTCCGTAGGTGCTGAATTCTGCCAGGGAATCGGGCAGGGGCGAATTGACCAGAGCCTGGAGGTCCGGGTTGACCGTGTGCTGCGTCGAGAACCTATCCTCGAGCGATATATCCTGCAGTTGTTCGGAAGACTGTTCGTGCAGGAGGCCCGTCGTCTGAAACTTGAAACGCGGGACACGCGGAGTTAGGGTGTGTCAACAACGCGATCACCCCTCGCAAATAAAGCCGAAAATCCCCTAGTCGCGGGGTCGATATTCACCTGAATCGAGTCGAGCTGGGTCGCGTGCAGCAGGACGCTGTCGGGCACGGCCGTTACTTGCTGAAACACCTCGTCCTGCAAACTCGGACTGAAGTATCCTCCGTCTTCCGAGTATCCCGTCATCGGGAAGCTGTCCGTTACGGAGGCCTGGAGCTGGGTCTGCGATTGCTGTTGTTGATTCGCGTTCGGCTGGGCCGTGGCGGTAGTTGCCTGATAGTTTAGCTGAACCCTCTGGCCTGGATCAGAGGCCGTCCTCTTCACCGCCATTTTCGTGGTTCCCTGTACGAGCAGAGACGAGGCGGGAGAATTAGTGAGGAAAGAGCGCGCGATAAGAACGAGAAAAACCATCCCAAGACCAGAGCGAGGAGCGGTAGGTTTTACGTACCTTCAGTATCATGTCTGCCAAGGCTTGAGCTTGGGCCTGGGTCTGGGCCTCCTGGAGCTGCTTCTGTACCGCGGCATGGTTAGCGACGGTGACATTGGGCTGCCTGAAGTGTTCGCTGTCCGAATGCCTCCTCACCTTCTCTCCGATGGTTAGAGGCGGAGGTGCGGGTATCGCGAAGCCGGTCTTCCCCGAGGTCTGATTTGGCCGGTCCGCCGAGGTCTGAGTGGTGAAGGTGGTGGGAGTCGAGCGAGACTGGACAGCCGCAGGGTTGTTGCCATCGTTGGCTGAAAGAGCGAGAGCTGCTTGAATTACTCGCTGGGATCTGACCGAGATTATCGCGTGCGATGTTCCACCATCGACTCTGCAAGCGTACTCAACGGATTGTTCATTTCCTAGGCGTCATTCGCGGCCCGGAACGAACGGGACAATGCGCGAGGTTCATTTTTCAATTAGCACGTCAACGCGCCCCGTCAAATCACCCGCGAAAAGTAAACAATCGCGTGGAAGCTTCCCAGTGCCAAGAAAGACGAACCCGATGGCCGATGCTGAACAAAACCTGCCATTTCCACTTCTCGACGCTTATACATATACAGTGCGTGTATGTCCATCTCTTTATTACTCGCGAGTTTATTGTCCGCATGAAACCGGGAAGAGCCTCTGATTCAAACGGACCCTCGTCAATCCTCGAAGTCTCATCCCCTTTCGTGCAGGGTCCTTGAACGACAATTCGCTTCACATTTTTGTTTCGCACAGGATCATTTTGTTTTTTTTTTTTTGCCATTTTTACCCAATCCAGTGATACTCGAATTTCAACTTCCTGTCGTTACTTTCGCATCGTTAGTGCAACGTAGCTACAGAAATTGTACCGGTACAAGTCAAGAGGTCTAAGTGGTGATTCATGTATTTGAATTCTGCCCTACTGGTCTCTAAGGAAAAAAATTCAACTCGTTTCGACTGCCGCTGAAATTTTTTTTCTCCCTGCTCGATATTGGGCTAGAAAAAAAATTTTCTTCCATATACCGGTGCGCTTCATTAATTCGGGGCAATTAAAACGAACGCTGAGCGAGCCGCCTTATAATAGTCTGTATAGATAAAATATCAATTATACTCGTTACGAGCCTTTTGCCTGCTTTTTCGATCCTGCCGCATTGGGCAAAAAGGTTTTGCGGTCGACTAATTGATTGGGTATCCCATTGACTTTATTGAACAAGCAATGCGCATCGATAATAAATACATTTATTCGCAGCGTGTCCGAGTTCCGCGTGCATTCAGAATCAGTAGCAGCATCACCACCACCGTCATCCCATTGATTTGGTTTATTAGGAAGCCAGATTGCCAGGTCAGGGCAAATTATAACAATTCGGCCACCGAGCTGCGGTTGGCCGTTGTCGACTGAGCTCTTCTCATTGTAAAAAGGCAAAGCATGCAACGCTGAGGAATGATTACGACGACGACGACGACAACGATGATGATGGCCTTGCGCTGCTAAATGGCTCTTGGAGAAATGTGACTAAACGATATTTGCCGAATTATTATGCTTTCATACACGCTATTAATAAATTGAATTAGTATTACCAGTCGTTCTCTTTTGGATGATTTTCTCCTCGATTAAAGCTCTCACACTTGACGATGCAGTCTGCAGAGGAGGACCGACGACCTCCTTCTTTTCGCACTTCTTATTCTCCGCGTCCTGAAAAAGTCGGAGTAAAACGTTACCATTGGCAAATAAGATGGAAGTAAAATCGATCGATTCAAGTATGTAGATACAGATTGCAGCCGGGGCTGGCTCCTAATTACTAAGCGAACCTAATCGAGGGTCTGTATTCGATTATCCGGCGATGAAATCAACGGCGTGCTTGCGTCGGTGTGACATCGCGCCTTCTCGTCTCGACGACGGCTCGATACGGACAGGTATTCGTAGGCTAGCCGATCCGTCAGTCATCCGACGTTATAGCGGTTGCCGGTTAACGGTGCCGGACGATTATCGCTCGAGATGATTCGGGGCAATTTCCCGCGGCGAAGGATCTCTGACCGAGGCAGATGGGTCCAGGATCTCCGACGCGAGGAACAGCCAAAACGTAACCGAGGATCACCTTTGACACGCGTGCAACGATACACACGCGTACGTGGCGATGTGTCGTGAATATTGATCCTGTTGCTAATGTTGGAAATTGATTGCGAGCGGCAACCGCGAGGAAACTCATCAATTCGAGTATACCGTCGCGTCGATCGGTCGTTGCCGATGTTACATGTACGCAGACTACGACCATTCGCCAGGAACGTAAGTGCAGATACAGACGCGTGTGTTGGAGGTTTGGTAAAAAACGGTGTTTTTTTTGTCCCTACAACGATTCGCGCGCACGGTTTCACCTCGATATGGAAAGACTATCGGTGAAATTACATGCGGGAGGGCGATGAGTACATTTGCTCCGTCATGGATCGACTCGCGAACCTGGATAGAGAACGCGGTGCAGGGCAAGCGAAGAGCAAAACCAACCACCTTGCAGGCGAATCGAAGTCAATCTGCATAATGGAGACAGCTCGAGACAATGTTTGCTCTAGCGGTGAAGGAGAGGCGGCGAGGGGTCGGAACTCCGGCTTTATTTGGATTTACCGGTAAGTGCTGAGAGCTGGGGAGGAAAGAAGAACCTGTTAATGGGCTCGTTTCAATTCGATCCCCGTTCTCCGCATCCCGGCAGTCATCGATGAGAAGTACGAGACTCGGTACGAGGTTCGCGGGTACCGAGCACGGAATCCTTGAATACTCGATTAAAAGCCCATTTGCCCATATACTATACTCGTACACGTACTCGTACATGCAACGTGTTAATTCCCCCTGGATATTCGACGGGGAATTATAACATCACGAGGGCCGGCTGACGTCAAGGATTGTAAAACGTGTATCTCTCACCTTTTTGAAGTAACCCCCGTGGAGTCTCATGTGCCCGTTGAGGGCCGGGATGTTCTTGAACTTTCGATGACACAAATTGCACTCGACTGGTTTCGGCTCCGCCTGAATTTTCGCTGTCGGACTTTGACCAGGCGACGACGTGTTGCCCGGCGAAGGGCTGTTCTTACCCGCGTTTCCGTTGCCTGGTGAATTTGCTTGCTGCTGGGCCTGCTGCTGCTGTTGCTGCAACGATAACAATGTGGGATTTTCAAATTTTCGTTCGTGCGACCTTGTAAAAATATACATAGAGAAAATATTCGTGCAGACAGGTTCGCCGAGTACGTGAGAGAAGAAATCCGATCACCTGATTTCACGAAAAAAGTAATCTCAACAAATCGATTTATACAAATTGCTCCAGCGAAAACCCATTCTGGATGACAGGTTTTGCTACCGAAAGAGGAGCAAATATTTTCCTACCTCCTCCAGGTTTTACGACAATTTTTTTGCTCAGTAATTGTTGCTAATTTTTCGAGAGACCTTAAAAAAAAAAAAAAAAAGTTAAAAATTGAACCACCCTAAGGTACACGGTAGGTTCAACGACCTCTTTTTCAACCCGTGCAAGGATTATTGATATAGCCGAGCCTTCGGCAAGGAAGAGCGCAACGACGAAGGGCTGAGAATTAGGCACGGCGTTCGTCTGAATTCCCGTATCTTTGTTTAGCTGTAGAGAGAAAAGGACTCGTTCGCTCTCTTATCCCCTTCCGTCCTCCGTCCTCCGTCCTACGTATAACATCCCGTCAAATTACCCTCCTAACGAGGACGAAGGTTCGTCTAATGACACGGCGATGCATAGCCGGGACTTTGTGAAATACCCGACTGAAAGGGGCACGGTGGTGATGGTAGTGGAGGAGGAGGAGGAGGAGCAGCGAAGTACCGTACAGATCCCAACTTCTTCTGAACTTTGTAAATTGCAGATAGGTAGGCATATAAAATTACATCTTCGTCAACGCTTTCCTCCCCCCTCCCTTCTGCGCAACAAATTTACAACTCAGCCGGCAGGGTGTGTAGAATTAACGGTTCAATATCGGGAACGTCGCGGGTTGTATCGGGTAGCGAAGCAAAATAGAAAAATAACTGAATTATTTCGCACTACGGTAAATGTAAGGTGTACGAATGAACGAAGGTGCCAGTGGGGGTATGAGTATTGTCCTACGACCGCCGACGACAGTTATCTACAGAGACAGGGATAAAGCGTGCGAGAGGAGGAGGAGGAGGATAAGGAGGGGTCGGTATAATGGAACCAGGATGGGATAATTTCGTCGGCCGCGGACGGACGCGGGAATTGCAAATAATTGCATTGCGTTCGAGTGATTCGCGGACGGGTGTTCCTCGCGTACAGAGCAGCCCCCCTACCCTCATCGCCATGGCGAACAAACCGCGGGTGTCGAACGAATTGCATTGTCGCGAGCTGGAGCCTTCGATCGATCCGAATCTCCGTCGGGTTAACGTTGCGGATTTCATCCGCGTGCCGTATCGTTCTACACCTACATCTATCTACGTGCGTGCGTGCATACGTATACAACGGATGCAAACATGCACGTATAGGTATACGGCTCTGTACAGCGCTGGAGGGGCTGTGAAAGGGTGTGAAAGGGTGCGAGGGTAGAGGTGTTATTAGGCTGTGTCACGCGTTGTAATCCTGGAGGAGATGGAGTGCCTACGTACGGTGTGTAATAGCGGTTCTTCGCGAACTCGTGTGTCGGGAGTGGTTCTTTTTTTTCCTCAAAGAAATCCGTTCCTCGCTTCGCTCCTATTCCTGCGGTACCTGTGACACAACCTATACTTATACATACCTATATCTGTACCTACATCGTTTCTTTTTCACCGATATTTTCATTCGCGCGCGAAACAGAGACGCGGAGCAGAGAAACTGGCGATATCGGAACACGCTCCGCGATCAAAAGCCTTCCTCCCGGCCAATTGATTTCGCTGCCCCTCACGCGCTTCGAATATTTACGATTCAGGTTATACCCTCGTGCGTCCCGCCATCTCCCAAAGCCCGTAAAATTCGGATTAGTTTCAATTTATATTCAGTTTCCCGCTTGCGTGTAGGTATACCGTAGATCTCTACGTGTTCCTGATACGACTGACCCGAGACGAATCCATTTTTTTCCGCGAAGATTTGCCAATTTTAACGCGAGAGGGTAACGTTGTCCGGGTTTTCATTTTCCCATTAAACCATCAGGGCCAGACCAGAGTCGCAGGCGGGGTGGAGTGACAGGGATTTCTCCCCAGAGCCGAGGTGAACGTTGGCGAGAACGACGAAGAAGGGAACGCGGACCTCGGGGGCTGAGATAAGACGGAGTCTTCTTGCGAGGAGACGAATTGTCTCTAGACACTGATAATTCGGCTAATTGTACGGCTTCGTTCTCGCTTGCGCGTCTTCCGTAGTAGGTAGGTACGTACGTACCTACAAGCTACGTTTGTAGAGGTTGCACGTACACCTGACTTACAAAGAGATCGCGGAGCGAAGGGGGGATGATTTTGACAAGGGAGCCTGCCGACAATTAGCCAACGGCACACTGCGCGAAATGGGAATTAGAGAAAACGATTTCCCTACCTTTTATTAAACTAATTAGCTTTACTCGGAGGAATTCGTTTGTAGGCACGACGATTTCTTCTCGTCAATTTCAAGCCAGCATTACACGCTATGTTATACGGATATATTACATACACTCAGGGTATGTCAAAATCGCGGACAGCGTCCAGCCAGGGTTCGTGGAAAATAATATTCCCGTTGTTGGTCGTCATGGGAAAAATCTCGTTTCGTTTTATACGAAAGATGTTCGACGTACGAGGAGAGTGTCAGGCTTCCGAATTACGGATTTTTTAAAACATCTAGGATCGTTTTTATGGCTTATAACGTCGATCCTATAATATGTAGTTTCATCTAACAGACTTCTCTTCACTCCGGTTACAATCTATCATTTTAATAGCTGCGACCGTAGCAAACGCAATCCTTGCTGTATTTTCGCTTCGGTTATTAATTTTCATTTTCCTCTGTTGAACTTTCATCGATAGGATCTCGTAGTTTAAAATATTATCTCTGAGCATTCGTGAGATAACGAATAGATAAAGGCCGATTAGATGGTACTACAATTAGGAGCTAAGAATTTTGTTTCAAAGAAATACTCCTCGAAGCTACAAAATCCACGACGCGGAGGGCCGATACTTTCGTTGTCAGTTTATTTCGGTGATACAAATTTCTTCCTCGGTGTATTCAAGTGTACAGGTATACATTACTCACGTCCTACTCGGGAATAATGCTCGGATCGCATTGGAAGGCGAAAGTTCGCGCACCGAGAAACTTGCGAAAGTCGGTTGAAATTGTTCGTTCCAAGGGTGCTGGTTGTGGTTGAGTAGGGTGGAAGGCGGAGGCCGGAGTTGAAAACAAGGAAAGTCGCGAGCTTCGCCGCAGTTACTCCCAACCCAATTATATGGAACTGGGCTAAGCGTCGAGACGTAACTTGGGAAAATGCTACCCGTTCACATATCAACCCGTAAGGATGTATTGCCTGTACATTCTCAGACAAAAGGGATTCTCGTCGACGATATTCAATACTTTGTGACGAGATAAAAATCGGAAGAAAATCGACGACAACAAAGGCGGTAAGAAAATTAAATTTCATTAATAATAACAGTGCCCAAAAGTTATCAACAAATCGTTTAACAAATTCACATGGAATGTCTTCTTTGTAACGTACAACGTTTTTACGAAAAGGTATTCAATATTCGGAATTTTTCCTCCATTTTTCAAAATTAAAAACTTTCGAATCCGAAAATCACCAAATAATGAGAAAATTCTTTATATATTCAGGCGTATTGGGAAAAATCAACAAATTCATTTTAAATGACATAGAAGAAAAAGCACATTCCCTAAAAATTTCTTAAACAATGCTTTGTTTGAACAATTTATTGATAACTTTTGGGCTTCGTTATTGTATAAATTTATTCTTCTTCACAAAGTATACAATATCGTCGACGTGACTCACTTTTGGTCAACAGAACGTACAGCCGGTACGTCCTTAAGCCCTCGGTTCAAACAGCCGTATACCAGCCCGTGAATTATTCGCGACAGATCCGCGCTGCAGCGTCGGGTGTGTTTATGGCTGTACCCGTTTGTATCTCTTCCCGTGAACCAACGTCGATGTTCGTATGAGAAGCGCGGACGAATTGTTCTCGAGAGGATGAGAGATGGAGAGATGGAGAGAGAGAGAGAGAGAGAGATGGGGAGAGAGAGACAGGAAGAGTAATCAAACGTATTATAGCAGGCTGGATATGTATATCCGAGACGTAATTTAACCGTAATTACTCTGGTTCGCACACGTGGCAATCGTACTCACTCGTCAAAAGCCGTCGTTGTCGGCGGTTGTATACGTATATGTATGTACATACGTTAAGTTATGCCCGAACACAGGGAGACTGCAGGATACGCTCGCGCGTGTAAGAGAGTCGAAATTTATTAATATTACGGAGGCGACAAGGCACAGGTTCCTTTCTCCCTCCCTCGCCCGCTTCTACACCCATACGTGCAGCACCCTTCGAGTTTCGCCTAGCACATAAATTTCTGGAACACATGGCGCGCTTGCAGGCTTATGAACAATAACACCGTGCCGTAGAAGCTCCGCAGCCCCGCAGCCCCGGGCCCTTCGCCTACCTTTCTGGTAATTACGGCGTACCGTGATCGTGTCTATACACACATCCCGCACCCCCCGGCGCTCGCTTAGAGGGGAGATGATGCCCCCGATTTTACGGAAAGACGCGCCCCGTATGCGGTACATGCACGCCGATTACGCCCGGGAATAACGCGGGGTCTCGAGGATGGGCGCGGTAATAAGGTACACCGGGTGAGGATGAAAGGAAGAAGGTTTTTCGGGTCCGAGCTCACTCCGACGTACCTACCTAGATCGGCGGAGGATAAGGGATGCGCGGAGGCGGAAGTAGGGGCCGCGATTACGGGAAACGAAAAAACAAATAAACGAGACGACATTATAGAGGGGGAGAAAAAGAGAGACCGGACAAATGAGCCTGGAAACGCGGTCGTCGAACAAATACAATGATCAACAAAACTACGTAAACAACACGGAACAACACGGAACAACACGGAACAACACGGACGCCTGCGCGTCTCGCTTCGTTTTTCCAAAGGTCCGGCGGCGCTGGCGATGTTGAAAAAGAACGAGAAAAAAAGGTCTTCGTTTGGTTTTGTCGCCGCGTAGGATGTTTTCGGCCCTTTTAACTAATCAAACCCTCCTCCCGATCAAGATTCTCTTACTTTTGGATTCGATTATCGAAGAAAAAAGGTCCGAGATTTCCTTTTCCTCTCGATCGATTATCGTATTGATAATTTTTATCTCTTTCGAGCCAACTATCGCGCAAGACAAATTTAAGCTTGAAAGAATATCCTGCAACTATACGTTATCCGAGGAATATTACGCAGGGTACGTAAGTACGATAATGAAAATTTTCACCGAGTTTTCTCTGCTGCATGATACATATCAGCCCTCCTTAGGTACGTACATTTGCTTTGCCCTTCCTTAAAATTCGACTTCTACACAACCGTCGTAAAATATTATACAACGTCTAATTACACCCTGTATCTTCGGACAAAAGCTCCACGTTATACACGACCTTTACGACAACGACCGTTATTCCCACCCTCGGCGAAATCCACGTCGGTGTGATATGCTTCTTGTTCCAGTGTATTTTTGCAGAAATTTCCCTCTACTCCTCGCGGCGGGGAAGAGAGGACGAGGGTATTTCGCGATACACCGAGCGTCAACTTCGGCCCTATCACTCATATGTTCTCTCTACGCTTTCTCTCTGTTCCGCGCATCCGCCACGCCAGAACCAATTTTTACCCCGTGTCCTTTCAACCGCCACCAGACGCATGCGAACGTACGCGTTGTGCCGAGCACTGCTCGTGCATCAAGGTGTACGTGACAAGTGGTGCCAGGGAAAACGGGAGGAAACGAAGGGAAAACAAAAGAGAAACGGATGAAAATTGCATTGCATTTTGCAGATCCGTCGGAGACGGGAAGAGGCGAGAGGATCGTAAACATCGTTTCGCGGGCGTACGTTTACTAGGATGGTTCATTTTTTCAATTTTTTTTTCTATTTTCAAGGTACCATTCGAAAAATTTGTGACAAAAAAAAAGAAAGGAAAATTGTCGCAAGACCCGGACAAAGCAGGACAATATTTAGAGCTCGCTGCCAATTATTGAAATTTGTCACAAATTTTTCGAGTGGCGCCTTGAAGACGGAAAAAATAAATGAACCACCCTAATATTTACGCGTTTGACTCGTTACGTACTCGAAGATGTAGCGCGAAAGAAAGGAGAAGTTTAAAAAATATTTCGTTTCCGCACGATATACCCCGATATATTTCAGCACACATTTCAGCGTACATACAACAGTGGATTTTCTCTCGTTGAGATTTAGGAGAGCGCCTGCAGCTGGGGGGTGAAAATAGTCGCTCGCCCTTCCGCCACCGGTGGTAATCATTCCCAGGAGGTTATAGATGTGCCGGTATACCTGCCGTTAGCTGCGGAGGATAACGGAGCATATATCCGTGCCCCCCGGGAGTATAATTTCAAACTGATCATAACTCGTAGGCGTATATCCATTTTGGCGTGAGATAAGGCACGAGATTCTCGCGCGTTCCCTCAACTGCAGGAGTGCTAGCGGGAGATTGATTGCAGGGTTCCGATTGATCCGCGTCGGGATATCAATTCTTCCCGCGGTAGCGAGAAATGGTACAAAAGCGGCAAGTTTTACTCTCAGGAAGGCGGCTCATACCTGAAGGGAAAGCCGATAGAGATAGTCGGGGGGATGATGCTGATGCTGATGCTGATGCTGATGCTGTTGCTGTTGCTGTTGGTGGTGTTGATGCCGCAGGTTGGAATTCGGGTGCAGGGGGTGATGTGCGTAGTGGTGATGGTACCAGCCATGGTTGTATCCATCCATGTCACTCTCACGTCACTCTTTTATCACTTTCAATGTATCACCGTGCCTTGGGTTTGCTGCACGACACTGCGAAACAACACTGCACCACGACACCCTCGCACCTGCGACGGCAGGTATAACCGAGTGTGTTACCGGCGTTATGGCGAACGCATCAATCACCCGTCAGCAACGCACCCTCGCATCCTCCTTCTCCGCGGATCGAACGAACGAACGAAGACCTGTCGGAATTGGATATTCCAACGTGCATTCCCTCCCTCTGTAGTCTTTTCTGTTCAAGTTTCCGTTGCCTTGGTGTTCGTTGATTCAGCCAGCAACGAACGAATTACCTGCGTACGTCTGCATGGCAGTTCCAACTTTGAAACAAACGCCTCGTATCGTATTGCACAAGGTGAGGATCGTGGTGCGACTGAAGGCGACTAAAGGCGTATTAGATCGTCGAAGATCGGCTTGAGCAGCGTTAGTCGCTCCCCCTCCCCCGGCTAACCCCCCATGCCGAGATCGAAGCACCCTGCATCCCTCGGGAGATTGAGACCGGTTAGTTTCTCCGATCTTGTTC
Organism: Neodiprion fabricii; assembly: GCF_021155785.1. Lineage (NCBI taxonomy): Eukaryota > Metazoa > Arthropoda > Insecta > Hymenoptera > Diprionidae > Neodiprion > Neodiprion fabricii. The sequence goes on from NC_060242.1 coordinate 466,932, forward strand.
CCGGGGGGTCGCGGGAATGCGACAGGAACCAACTTACTCGGCGACGCTGGGGGGGACCGAAAAAGTTGGCTTGGTCGCGGCTCCTGACGGTCGAAGAAATTTCGTCGCAACGTGCAGCAGGGTTGGAGCCCGACGACGCGCGGGACGATGGGAACGTATCGATATTCGTAAACTCGTATCGGAAGCGTAATGCGTACTCCATCAATTCTTCCTTAAGGTACATTACGAGCGATGCTCTCATCGATCGAGGCTGGCCCTCACTAACGCTACTTGACAAAATTCTCCCGCCCGTCAAGATTTGTCTTCCTCGTTCGCGCGGAACTAATCGATCACGAGAAACGTATGCGTCTTATCGAATGAATGAAGTTGGCGAGTTGACCTTAATTCGACTTGAGCGAGATCCTTTGACGGACCCCACCGCAAATTTGAAACAGGTCGGGTTTGGCCGGTCGAATAAGAAGACCGTGACAGGCAGTCACTTGGTCCGCTGATTCTGAAGGGTATTATCTAGATCCGATAATAATGCTGCTTCATCACGGTTTTCAAATCCTACTTTCAGCAAGTGCTCTGCAGCTCAGGCATCGACGGTTATAAATCCGTAGGGTCAAGATTCGAGGTGATACGACGAAACCATTGTTTTTCTAAGTGGAGAACACCCTCGAAAGCCTGGGGGTATTATTCTTCATTAGAAATTTCGTCGCTCCGTTCGTTACTACACGTTTAAATTCAGCCATCCAACTCAGGTGAGATACCCGAGGTAAAACAAAATGAATAAACAATTCAATAATAATGACAGAGGATAGAATTTGAGGAAGAAGAAGAAGAAGAAGAAGAAGAAGAAGAAGAAGAAAAAGAAGAAAACAAAACTAAATGGGTAGAATACAATATCTCTCCGGGGAGGGAATTAATTACATCTCTGCAGGTATAAAGAAAGCGATGTTTATCATTTAGCGGTTTGGCAGAAGCCTGCCTACCTACCACCTCGCCTCAGGGCTGTCATTACTTATTAACTTCTCGGCTCCGTTGCTTGTTGCACACTGCTCACGGAACAAACAAAACGAGAGAAAGGTGAGTGTGGGAAAAAAGAGGGTAGAAAAACGGTCACGGAGCAAAAGAGCAGTTTTGTTTTATCGAGGTTTCTTCTCTTTATTTTCCCTCTGTGCGCCTCCCCATCGCGCTGCAGATAATTGACGGCAACGTGTCGTGACGCTCAAAGGGCCCGATCTCGGAGGCGATTTTACCTGCTCACACGACAATCTCGTATTCCACGCTTCCGGGTACAGAACCGCGGTTGCCACCCTCAGCGCCGACACTTTGCCGAATACTAAAATAGGCGGAGGATATTTCAAACGGCAAAGGTCCTTCGCGAGTTATTAATTTCCTTCGCCAACGTCGAGGAAAATTCATGCTTATCGCGTCACCGGGTCGCCGAGTGTTCGGCGGACAAAAGCGAGCCTCGATCCCTGGGCAGCTTGAATCCTTTGAGTCATAATGGTTGGAGCATTCTTAGCACCTATTTCATATCCATTTTTTGTACATTTAGAGAACTTTCCAACATATTTCTTTACCGTTTTTTGCTACTTCCAACAGTATACTAATGGTTCTTCAATGCTCGAGAGTAAAAACAAATAGATTGAAAAAAAGCGTGAAAATGGAAAGAATAATTCATTTCCCAGAAAGTTACCCCTCTACGCACGTACATGTTTTACATAATTTATAAGTTTTTCGGGTCGCTGATTACGAATCTGAAGTTGGATTTTAAAAATTCAAGATGGCGGACGAAAATTCCAAATTGGAACGAATCCGGAGCAAAACAATTTCCAGGGGTTTTCGGGGTCGTTGATTAACGAATCTGAAATCAGATTTCGAATATTCGGTAGGGCGAATCCATCAGCGACCCGAAAAACCCCGATCACGGCGTTTTTTGACCGTATTCGATCAAATTTCAAATTTTTGTCCACCATATTGGATCCAGCACTTCGAATTTTCAAAATCTGATTTCAAGATTCGTAATCAGTGACCCCAAAAATCATAGAACCATACCATCTTGTTAGGAAATTTGACAAAGTGAAACAACGCGTGACTCAAAGGGTTGACCCGAACCCTCAACACTTGTCTCCTTTTCATTTTATTATTTCATTCGAAGCTCGCCATCTGGACTCGAAGCCAAACTTTGTTTCCAGCTCCGTCTAAGTGAGAGGATGTGATCCGCGGGGGGAAAGTAAAGAGAATGATCGAACGGAAAAGTGGCGATACCAGACGGCGAGGCTGAGACGCTCGGATGAAAAGATGGCGATAGATCCAAGAAGCGTCGGAGCTCAGGTAGGCGGATGTACCTCGGCGTACGTCGTCCGAATCCCCGAGGGATGCAGGATTCTCAAGTATTTTCCAATTACGTCTTCCGGCACAACAGCGCCAACTCCTCCTGTATTTCTTCGCCCGAACAACGTCCCCAACAGCCTCACACCTGTTTCCGCGAATTCGCCGAATTCCCACCCTGCAACGACGTTCCGCCTTATCCTCTACGAGCTTTACGCGCGAGGGCTCCGGAGTAATTGCCTTCCCGCCTCCCCGCCGCCCTCTTTCTCATTCTCACCAGACGGAGAAGCGACTTCTGCGGCTGGCAAGAGATGATTGAAATCCCCGCGTCAAATAACCTTACGGCCTCTTTTCATCTCTGGATATACGACGTCCTTCTCGGTCTACGCGATATTACGTTATACAGGCAGGTTATTCGAACGGAGGACAGGATGGATAATCAATCCTTTCTCTTCGTTCGTCGTTTTCGCCTACGGGCGTAAGGTACAAGTGTACCGGTTATCGGATCCTCTCCTGATTACTGACCTTTTGGAAAATGAATCGGTCTAAACGTGTCGATAACCGGTACGCTGACAACCTTACACGTTTGCGCGACTCGGATGCAATACACCGGGATCGCGAGACATCCCAGTGAGAATGAAAAAAATATATATATATACGTATAATCCGGGGGATGGAGAATAGTTTATCGGTCAGCAACGGTTTCCATGACCTAGAGAGCGGACGAATTAGCATTCGGTACACACCGCATCTCGTCTCGGTCCTTTAAATCCCCGGCGAGCAAGGAGGAAGAACGAGGCGAGGGATGCCCTTTAAAAGGTTGAATGAAAGAGAGAAGGAAGAAATAAACGACGGAGGAAGTAAAAAAGCAGCTATCTCTCGGACAACTCGACGCACACCCCGAATAAGAACACGGCGGCAGCTGCGGATCGCGAGAGAAGAAACTCGAGCGCGATTTTTCCTCCTTTCGTCCAACGTATAACGCAACGGTGGAATTTCAAGGACTCTGATTGGCCCAGCAAATTCCCGCCGAGTTTCTTACGGGGGGGTCTTCCCTGTCTACGTGGGGTCCGTCCATTCCCCCCCATCCACGCGACAGTTGCACGGCGAGTTTAACTCCAGTGTGAGAAGATACGTTGTGGTCGCAAGGGCTTCTCTCCGTTCCTCGATTCCTCGTCCCGCGCACCTCCCCGTCAACTCGTTTTCACTCGCCCCCCAGCAAAGGTGCCCCCCAGCAGGCCCCGAGAACCGGAGAACGAGTCCTTGCCCTCCTTTCGTGCGCGCGTTTCGGTTTCCTTCGGTCGTTCCTGCCTGCAGGATTCAATATCCGTACACCCCCTTGGATTTTGAATTTTTTTTGTATCCAATATCGTAGTCGATTCCGTGATGATTTTTATACACGACGGACGATCGAATGCCCCAATTTTTTATTTATTTTTTATTTTTGGTTTTTATCTCGCTTCGTACAGTCGTTGATATTAATAGAACGAGCTTTGGAGAGGGACGCGTGCGCGACGACGCAGCTGCAGCACCGAGTATCGTTTGGCAATAACAAATTATTATTGACAATTTTCCGTTGATGACTGGGGCGTATCCTGTGTCGTCGTACAATCCGGTATATATGCGTACATCAAATATACGTGCACATGTATACGCAGGTGAAGGGGTACGTATGAACGTAGGTACGGAGAGATAGGTGGATATTGCTTTCAATATTACTCGTTGGGGGATACGTATAACAAATATTATAACGGAACTTCGGGGTATTTGAAAACACGGCGCCCCTGAGTGACAATAATAAAATTTCTGAAATTTCCCCGCGACCCGTCCGATTATTATTGCCACACTTTCCCATAGCGTGTGTAATACAACATCCGTACACGACCCTGCAATTCGCACAGTGTATTATTATACGGAACGGTAGAAGAACGGTTTTTAATTAAGGAAGGTAGAGTTTACACCGGGTGTGTTTCCCGAATTATGCGGGGGAACGAAGGATAAAGAATTCATTCGTCGTTACTCCGAAAGAAAAGAGAACGAGACAAGTCAGTCGCTGGTGGTATCGAGTTGCCATGGGGTTGAAGTTCGAAACGTCAATGCAACGATACATTTTTGGGAAAATTTATTATTTCCAAGTTTATCATTGTCCATCTTTCAATAATAATCGTAAAGAAAAACATACGCGGCATAATTTGGAAACTCAAATCATTCGAAGTCATTTTGAACTAACGACATAGTCATTTTTGTTACGCTATTTCGTTGCCTCATCGTTACCAATTTCAACCCCGTGAGTTGCCGCCGATATTCGAGAGCAAAGGTTCTAGGCCAGAACTGCCCCCGAGCTACCGATTTGAAATTAAATTTATTTCATTTGAAATTTATCGTTAGTCTAATCTCTGTTCAGGTCCGATTGTGTTTCGGTGCATAAACTCACTCTCTCCCGGCCCGCAATGGATATTATGCCATTAACCTAATGAAGTTGGGTATAGATTACCTACGGTGTGTATACGCCTACCGTGTGGGGGGGAGGGGGGGGGGGAAGGTCGAGGACTGATTAAGCTTGGCGAGTATATTACACCCGTTCCTCTATTCGCAAATCCTTAATTAATACAACATCGGATAGCCACCCAGACGCGTGGTACAACGCGTGCAGAGGCCGCCGTTTCTTCGACAGAGTTACAAAATTTCCAAGGAATTTTCCACATTAATACACGAACAAATCCGACGGTATTGTAATGATATAATTACAGTAACGATGACGATGACGACGACGACGGCATGTCCGGTGTTAACGTGAACAGGCAACAACTCTGGCATAATAAGACCGGAGGATCACGGCACGGTGTTGCAGAGGAACGAGAACAGTAGACGCAATTAGAAGTGTCGTAAATACAAGTCAAGATAGGAAGGCGCGGATCTAATTGTAGTTCGTATTATAGTTGAGCGTGCCTTGTTACAGTCCCGTCGTCATTATTGTTCCATGAACTACGGCCAGAGGGAGAGCGAAGAAGTAAATAACCCGCACATGTCTCGGTGTGTCTCTGTCTGTGCCAAGAGTAGTAAGACTATTTGTATAATACGTATAATGTGTATAGGTATGCATACGAACAAGTTTTGAAAGGAACGATTTTGTGACGAATTCGCATGCAAGTATATCTCTGAAGTATACGTCGTTAAAATACTTTTATAACCTATCGACAATATTCGGGCGGAATAAAAATCGTAAGCCAAAGTTGTAGTTGTAGTTAATCGTTGAGCGTGACGCTTATCGACGGGTGAAAAGGTGCGTTTAGCAAGTCGAGATATTGCAAGGTAGTCTCTTGGCGTCCGATGCTCCCGAGCAGGATGCGATTCGCTCATAGCGGACCTCGATACCTTTGCTTTTATCCGCAGAGACACCGTACGAATATATTTTCGTATTACACACGTGCTTCTATCCACCCTTCAAATTGGTATGCCTTCAATGGTAGCTTCAAATTGACCTGGCTTAAATCCTCCCCCCACCTTATTATTTTGTCGAGAGATTGTTATCAAGAGAGTATCTTTGCGGCACCGGTATCAAACCGGTTATTCAAACTTTATATTCAATTTTTTAATTATCTCTGTTTTTCTTTTTTTTTTTTGCGCACACTTGGACTTCTAAGATTTCAGTGTTGATATTTTGAGAGTGATTACGACGAGTCCGCGAATATAGGGAGCGCTATGAATAAACAAAGTGTTGAAAATGCCTGTTTTTACAGAACGAATGTAATTGTGGGAAGGTTACGGGGACTAGGAAAGTGTAACTCGGTGATCTTCGGTTTTTGGATCGCGATACGGTGGACTGAACGTATAAAAGTTGATCCTATTCGCTTGAAATTTGTTAACTAGAAAAGCAAGGCGTGTAAATGCATGCGATAGGTATTCTTCGAAATCGTGATTGATATCGTATGTACCCACATAATTGAAGATAGAGAGAGAGAGAGTGACGAGGGAAGGAAATGCGAGTCTAGTGACGGAGAAAAAGTCTAGTAAAAAATTTGCGGGGCTTGTTTTCGTTGGGGGATGGAGGAGAGCGGGGAAAACGAGAGACGCGACCCGATAAAGTCTCGAGGAAATAACCGATCGTACGGAAGGGGGAAATTAATCAAGCTTGATGAAAGCGTGAAAGGAAGGCGCGAGGGGATTCCGAGGGCGGTATACATATATCTCGGTGGCTGCCTTTGGTCTTCCCGAGTTATCGGTGGGGCGAATCTTTTTCTCGGTAGTACGATAAAAGGAGGCGGGGATGGTTTTTTTTTTTTTTCTTTCATCACGCATATATATATATATATATATATATATATGTCCGCCTCCTTTTATATATATGCGTAATACCAGGAGACAGACAGAGAAAATGAATTGCATAACGTGTCGGATCATTATTGCAATCGTGTAAGATTGGTTTTCGTAGAGATAGGGTGGCATACCTTCATGGCTTCATTCAAAATGTGTATATGTATACTCGTGCTAACGCAAAATCGTTGCTTGTGTTATATTATTTATAGTGTATACAGTTATGTACGGTACAACGTAGAAAGTTGGCGAATTCTGGGTAAAACCCTCCGCTCGATTGACGAGGATTATATATTACACACATTTTCGTTTCGCCCCAGTCCTCGTTGCGAAGGGTTTAACCTTGCCCCGACCCCGTCTGGCTTTCCCCAAAGACTCTAAGGACAGGGAGAACCGTCTCTTTCGGCAATTAACAATCCTCGGTACTCGGGTCGTTGTATTATATGTGTGTATATACATATATATATGTATAGAGAGAGAGAGCTTCGACATTCGAGCGTGATGTAATAAACTTTTGATCCTTTGGGAAAAAAAAGTCTCTCGTCCGCCGTCCGCGATGTCGGGATGAAGCATCGTCCAGCTTCCACTCCCTGGAAATTACATTGGCAATAACGAGTTGAACATTACCTGCGAGTGGGTCCAGGTTCTCGGCTTCGGGCTCGACCTCGCCGACGATCCGTTGCTCGCCGAGCTTGCGACGTTCGAGCTCGGAGTCGTCGGAGCTTTGCTCGACGACTTCGGAGGCTTCGTCTGTCCCGCAGCCGCGGCCGCGGCGGCCGCAGCGGCAGCCGCAGCTGCGACGTTGGCCGCGGTCGTCGGTGGCGTCGAGCTCGTCTGCGACAACTGCTGCTGCGAGGATTGCTGGGACGCCTGTTGCTGGGTCTGCTGCATTATTTGCTGTATCAGTTCGAGCTGCTGCTTCGTAAGACCGTCGTTGTTCCCCCCGGGAGACGTGGCCGACTGAAACGAGACGAGAAATCCCATGTTTTAGACGATCAGTCGGAAGAGGACCGCCTTTCCGGTTGCCAGCCCGACCGACGAGTGGCGACACTTTCGGCCGCCCGTCGTAATTGGATGTATCGTTAGAGCGAGCGCTGATCAGGGTTCGAGTTTCAGGGGAGATGGATCGACCGATAACGAGATCGTCACTATAATAATATTGGTTCAATTGTAATTCGATACGGTGTACGAGGCTCGTCGTCACCTGGCAAACTGATTTAGTACCGCAGCCGAACAAACTTTCGCGTATTCATCCCCGCGGTCGAAGTCGGCGAATGGAAACTGAAACTAGAACAAATTTCTGTACAACCGTGCCGAAACGTCACTTCCGGTTAGCGCAATCGCTGCTCGAAATCCGATTTAATCGTTACATTATTATTGCCGGGGGATGCCTAGTTTTTCTTCTTCAATTGAACCGCGTTCGGCTGCGGGGAATCATGATTTAGCGGAATATAAATCTGGCGAACAAAACAGCAAAAAGGAAGAAAAACAACGCTACCAACGGCAGATAAATTCGAGGTGTACGTATGAGAAGTGAAAAATTGGGGAAAATACGTGTAAAGTCGTTGGACTTCGCCTGCAGGGACGGCAATTAAAATCAGATTCGTTAATTATTAGGGGATGCGTGACGGTGGTGGTGGTGGTGGTGCAGCGGCGACGCGAAGCCGGGAAACGAAGAGCGTTGCTCCTGTTTTATTAAATTAATCTTCGTTTAGTCGGCCGAATCCCTGCAGCACCATAGGCCGACCCTCTCATTTGTCACGGTTGTAGGAATTCGGGAATTAAAGGGATTCATCGTCGTTAAACAGGGTATACGAAATCTTCATTCCAAATATTTAGAGAGAGAGAGAGAGAGAGATTATAATTTGCCGTAAAAAATTTCGCAATTAGCTGCTTCATTCGAGATGGATTTTTTATGAATTCTTTTCACTTGAGAATAGATTAACATAGAAAACATTAGGCTGAACTTCACGGTATAGCATCATCTATACTCTCGCATCTGTTCTTATATTCTTCTTCGGAATCCGCGTCTGTTCCAACTTTTTTCCAACCCCTCCGTATTTTACTCGCATGCTTTTTATTTCCAACTCTGTTTCCGCCGCCGTGGCAAAGTAGAGGTAGGTACCGATTTTTTGTTCCATCTTCTTTTCGTTTTCATTCTTTCGCACCCCCTTCGCACGTCTATGTAATATACACATTCCTAGATGCGTACACCGGCGAGGATGTTTATTGTTTGAATGCATCCGTACTTTCTTTTACGAATCCGCCTCTCTCTCTCTTTATACCTGCGAGCTACGCTCGATTCTTTCTCCCTCGATGAATAAAAATATCGACGAAGTCGCTACGCGAACTTCGCTAGACGTTTGGAACGAAGGGGTAAAGAAGAAAAATCTAACGTTAAATGAAAAGAAAATCGAATGAGATTCGATAGGTTTGAAGTTGGAAATAAACATCAATGATTATATAACGAATTGAAAAATGAAATTTACGCTTTACGCGTCAGCTCGGTTTCACCTTGAAGATTGAATTTTATTTGCAAATCCCAAAGAGGGAAGTAAAAAAGAAACCGAGGCCAAAAAGAGAGATGTCGTCCAACGTTTTCATTTCTTCATATTTTATTTCGCCTTATTTTTGTCTCTTCGTATTTCACACACTCGAAATAAACGCCGGAGGGAATCGGGAGACGAGGGGGACGAGGAAGGGCGAAAGGGAGGGTGAAAAGTTGACGGGAATCAAATGAAGCGAAAAGGTTTCGCCCGTGGAAAAAGATACTGCCAGAACAACGGGGCGGCGGCGTTCGTTTTATTTTACAGGCGGGATAGCTGCGGACTGTAAAAATATCTGCAGTCTTATTTTTTCGCCTAAGACGATTAAAGGTGGAACACACAATCTCAAAGAATTCTCTATTCCCTTCAATTTCTTTTTCCTCCCTCTCTATTTTTTCTTCAACATTTTCCTTCTCACGCTAAATTTCTCCCATGTATGAATTTTGGTGCGGTTAAATTAACACGGTAAGAGAATCTCTTCTACTCCTCGATCACGCCCGCCGTGCACATTTATTCACCAGAGGTGTCAATTTTCATTTGAAGACTTTCGCGCGAACTTCCCCTTTCCATAAGTTTCGCCACACCGATATACCCAAGCCCCCGGCATAAGAAGAGAAGCTTCAGTCCCCGTAGAGCTGATTACGCGGTTCAAACAAAATTTTCTTCGACTCCGTTCTATACTTATATGTATAATATAGTTGTTAAACCTTTGCGGCATATATTTTTCCTTGCAGTTAAATTCCTTGAAACTGGGTTTATAAGGGTTTTCGAGGTCGCTGATTTAAAAAATGAGGGCAGATTTGAGAAATTTTCAAAATTCAAAATGGCGGATCGTTTCGTCGGATTCGTTTTTAGCGACCCCAAAAACCCGGGATCACCGAGTTCCACTTTTCTGGTTCCCATACCTTTCCCGCAAATACGTTTATTCTGTAAGAACAGGCATTTTAAGCACTTTGTTTATTTATAGCGCTCACTGTATTCGCGGTATCATCATAATCCTTCTTGAAACATCAACATTGATATCTTCGGAATCAAATTAGGCACGAAAAAAGAAAAAATGACAGCGATATCTAAAAAATTGAATATAAATCTTGAATAACCGATTCGAAAAAGGTGTCCTCATGTACGAGACGATGCGTCGCAGAGGATTAAAGCAAATACAAGGGTACACCAGACACCCGCATTCGCACAGAGGAGGCAAAAAAAGGAGCAGAAAACCTTGCCCAGTTGTATATTAAAAATTTTTTCGGGTTACCGTTCGGGCGATTGCAGGTCTAGTCAACTATAAAAACGTCTTTCACCTTTGAAGTTCATCGCGTTATGGCCGAAAATAAAAGAGAGAAGAACGCAGTAGAACGGAATAAAATTGAGTTGAAAAAAGAATAGAAATACAGAACTTCGTTAAATGAAATTCGACAATTCAGGAGACTTGAAGCTATACGTTGTACGTACGAAGTGAAATGATCGTCGGATCGGCGTATCGCAGCGTACTCTCCCTTTGTACTGCATAATAAGGATAAGAAGCGCTATTTGTCGTGGGAAAACTGCGAGGAAAGGGGGGTGCACGCGGTAGTGTAGTAGTGAGGTGTGAATGCGGGCAAGGCTTCGTTTTACGCTTGCTCGGCCCTCGCATTTCTGTGTCTCTGTTTCCCTCCCCCTCCGTCGCACCCTTTTCTCCACCCCGGTTGTAATATCCTTCTTCCCCCCTCCCCTCCTCATCTTCGTCTTCGCTCCAGCGCCGTTAACGCTTCACGACGTCGTCGGGAGTAGAAGACGTGGAAAATGACAACCGTCCTCCAGAGATGCTCCATTCTGCTTTAAACTGGCTAAATTGCCTAAATTAGGCCGCGGGGGTGTATCTCTCTCTCTCTTTCTCTCTCCCTCTCTCTCTGGGTGTTGCACGTTCCTATGTCTGCTCCAAGGGCGTATCCGGAACGCTCAAAAGATGGCCGTTCTCCTCGGGGCTTAATTGAAATATCATTCAGCGTATTTGCGAGTGTATACGTATGTATAGGTGTGTGTATATATATATATACGCACGTTCGTGTATTATTTTCTAAATATTTAGCCTTCGTTTCGCCTCGCGTCGATATTTTCCACATTCAATATCGCGATGCATGATGAAATATTATCGTATAATTCCTGCCTTCATTTTGTATTTAGGAAAGACATTAAATTCCGAGGGTATTATAAGCTACAAGAATCCGTCTTACTGTGCAAATCGGTAAATTTCGCGATCCTAAACTATCGTTTCGAAAAGATGTAAAAACCTGTGTATATGAAAAATGTGTCCCGCTATTTTCCTCCATAAAAAAATAAACAACAAACGAACCGCGAAATAATCGTCAATTCATTGCGCGGGTTTGGTAGTGAAATTCAACAATTCCCGGTGCAGAGAAACAAAGGGAACCGCGTAGAAATTGAGGAGTACGCAATGCAGGAAGGGATAACGTGAATGTTCATTCGTCGCGAGGATGGAAGAGGGGGGAGAGAGGAGTGGGCTGATCGGTATGGAACTGATTTCGAGCGGGGCGAGGGAACGAGTCACAAATCAAAGTCACCCCGGGTTGCCAGGCTGCAAGCAAGGCTAGATTCAGCGGAACGCGTTCATTTGATATACAGCTAATTAGAGATCGAAATCTCTCGACTCGCGTTCGCTGGACCGGACCACCCTCCTCCCCTATCTCACACCCCCTCGCCGTCCCTCGTCGAGCTTCTCCGACGTTTTTACAACGAGCAGGCGAAAATAACCGTGGCGTTGCGCTATAAACGGGCAGACAACCGGAATGCAAAAAAATTAAGTAAATAAATAAAAAAACTTGAATAAAAAATATACAGTTACATGAGTCGTAAATTACGTATACGCTGAGAGAAGCGATCGGAAAAGTAAGACATGAAACGTTGACCGGTCCATTTCGTCGTTTTCGTTCCCTTTTCCTTTTTTGCCTGTGTGACAAAACGCGTCACATTCAACGACTACAACGACGATGACGACGAAAAAATTGAAATAAAAAGAAAAAATTACACATTTGTAAATTAATTATTTTCAACGTCTGTAAAACTCGCAAAACTCGCAAAATAATTGGCAAAAATTTATCAACGCTTCCGTACTACGTTGCGTATTTGTTTTTTACGTTTAAATGCCCGTGCAGCAGAAATATCGTCGAATCGTATTTTCGGTAGTATATCGAAATTAATAGACAGGGCATATAATGTATATTTATACTACTCGTGCGAGGTAGCTTAGGGCAGGTATTAATTTTAATTCTCAAGAATGATTGATCGGGAACGGGTCCTGACATGGGTTACGATTAATTACGTACCTCATGCCTACGCCTACAACCACTCGCAGGGTTGCTCGTATCACGTGTGTTCGATGCGGTTCCATTGCGGCCTCGAGAATAAACTACTAAGAATGACCAAAAATAATAAATCGAGTCGCGTTCGATTATAATTTTTGACTCGATTAATCGATGCATCGATTACTTTCAGCTCTGCGGCCACCGTCGCTATAAACTACCTCGCGCAGTTTCGAAATCCCTCTCAACGATATTAAAACGCCCCGCCTACCTATGTTCTATGCAAATTGTAACCGTGCGAAAGCCGTTAATTTATAAAGCACACATCCACGAGTTCGCCAAGATCGCGACATAAAATTCCGCAGGTCGCCACTGTGGAACACGGGGCCAAATTCACTCTCAATTTAGCGAGAATTTGGTTTGAAACATTGCCCAGATACCACGCGTGCCAAATGGTTCTTGTCGTTTGAATACCGCGCCAAATTTTTCTCTGAACAAGAGATTTCCAATAAGACAAAGAGAATGCCAGTCAATTTCATTATTTTACCTTCATATTTCAATCATCTTATCGGTTGCTCGAAGATTACTAGACGTAACAACTACCTGTCAACGTGTATTCCGAATTACTAATAAATAGCCGATTACGCGCAAGGACGGAGTGATATTAATTAATTGTTCGATTAATCATTCAAGCGATTATCGTTATCGAGGCAATTGTAATACGTATACATACATGTACATGCAAAACGGATTGAGGCGATTAATCGTTTTCTGCAGGAACGGACTTCTACCGTCGAATCGACGTGCTCACCTTTTTTTTTTTTTTTATTGGTTTTCCCACATTTATCCGTACAGTCATAAATCATGATCCGTTCGATACTAGCTACACTATTATCACTTTTATTTTGTTGATTCGAAGATAGAAAAAAAAAGAGGGTAAGAATGAGACAGAATAAGAAAAATCAATATCAATATATAGCATAGGGTGTGTAAAACTGGAGCGAGGTGGAAGTCGTCACGATTTCGTCGACATATCGTAGCGAAAACGCGAGTTGGTTACGTGTCCAATATATGATACGAAACTCGGGTAGTTTCGCCGGAATGCAGGGTCGGGAGTCGAACGAGCCGAGGGCTGAGCAAGGGATGGATGGAGGACGCTTCCAATACCGAGAATACTTCCGTTATCTATCAGAGAATACAAGCAGCTTACCGATTCCCTCGGGACGTACAAGCGGGATGGCGGTAAGGCTGGATCCCCGATAGTCGATGTACCTGAACGACGTATAGGTAGACGCGCCTGCGTACATGTGTGGATGCAATGGCTCGTGGGCACGTGTGGTATAATAGTAACACGGGGGTTAGCAGCTGCGGAAGGTAACGTCGTCGGGGATCCGGAATGAAACGTGCGAAAAGCGGTGAGAGGGAGTGGAAAAATTTTATTATACGTATATGTATTGCAACACATGAGCCGGGTTCGTCGAGCGATGAAGAAGCGATCGAGACAGGCGAAATTAAAAGACGAGGAACAACGAGTTTAACAGCGATACGTGTTTTCGGTTTAAGGCTGGTACAACTGGACCGTTGTTACGATAATGTCAGTGGACTCGGCAACCTTATTCATTTTACAACATATGAGAGCTCTTGCGTGTCTTTCATCTGCAATGACCGCTAGATCATTAGAATGAGGAGCGAAACGGGACATTTCAATTTTTGCGTAACAGTATTATAGGAAGGAGAGAAATTTACCATGAAATTAGACGAAGAGTTTCTCTCCCCAAGCGGACGATCTGTGGGAAAATTTTTCAACTTTGTCTCGATGCGAAAAGTTTCCACGTAATTTTTCAAATTTCCTTTCCGAGTGATCAATTATTACAAAAGGGGTCGTGACGCGGGATTTTGATTATACCCACGTGTGCAATAGATAAGAACTGGGTGAAACTTTTTTCACACAATCAACAGCCGCGGCATAGTTGTACATTATGCGGTACAAATACGTACCCGTCGACTCGGGGAAGAAACACGAAGGTATGTATACCCAAGTAAGCAAGCAAGCAAGTGAGTAAGTAAGTAAGTGAGCGAGTAAGCAAACAAGGACGAAAGAAAAGGAAGGAAGGAAAGCGGAGCGGTAGTGGGTAGTCTCATCTTAATGCGAATCTGCGGGATCCTGGGAGTTGTTGATCGTAATTCAAGAAGTTTTACGAGTTTTTGAATTAAAAGTCTCTGCGTCATCCCCCCCCCAGACCATCATTCTTCCATACCTTTTTCGTATGATTTCACCTTTTCCCCGTGGAATCCACCGCGTGTCAGACCGGGTACAGGTACATCAATCGGTACTAATATATGTACATCTTCAGACTGTTGTTACGAAGAAACGAAAAGAAAAAATTTGAGGCATCTGTATCAATAACCTGAGATATTGATAATAATAATGATAATGATAATTTAGTTAAAGGACGGATGACGATGCTTCTTTGAATATTATCTCAGTTTCAGGGGACGAAGGCGAACGCATCCCTCGAGATGTATTACACCCCTTCCCCCCCCCCGCATGTCCGTCTGTCTATCTCTATCTGTCTGGCTAACGAGCAAAAGCCGGCAAAGTGGCGAGGGGATGGAGAAAAAGTGCGGAGAACTGACCGTTTTTCTACGAAGACCTTAACTACACGTATACCCGGCGAGAATGCTACACGCTACACAAACACCACCAAGGACCTAACAGCAGCAGCTGCGAAGATAACCGTTCGAAATTAGAACGAATTGGATCCCGATTACCGGACGAAATCTTAGGAAGCGACCGACCGCGTCGTTTGAAATTAATGACCGAAGGCTCGAGTCGCCCACAGATTTCAACTACGGTTTTTCCTCGTTCCGCAGATTGAGGTGATTATAACCGCATTCGGAATTAACGCCGTTTTCACGACCAAGAAGGTCAAAGGCGGGGACGGTGGGGGGGGGATCGAAGAACTCGAGATTTATAAGGATTCGAGGATTTTCCGAAATGAGAAACTCTCCGGGGTTCCGGGCCCCTCGCGTTCGTTCAATGTCTGCGGATAAATGCCGCGTTTGATGTTTCGCGACCGCGCCTTTTCCAGAGAGCCAATCACTCAACGCCCGCATACTTTATTCCGTTTTCACGTCGTCTCTCGCGATTTCAGATTCGTTGGCAAATTTTTCTTATATACCTTTCCTTCCAATGTTTCTTTTACCCTTATTTCTTGCAGTAGTCGTTTATCGAGCGACCGCGTTTCAAGAGAATGACGACGACGACGATGCAAGAGATACCGCTTATAACAGGCGTTCACTAATAGCGATGGATGTCTATTTACAAAAAATTTGCTTTATCGCGGCAAGATCGATTTAAATCATACTGGCACGTATATAAAATCATATTCTGATTATGACTCTGAATGTGACGCGATTTTGGGCAAGAACGTTATATGAGAATATTATGAAAGCAAAAAAATAAAAGCCTCAAGTTTTGTGAAAAATAGAGCGAACGAGAATCGAGGTGATACAATAATTCACGGTGAAAGGTTTATGTACTCGAGGTTCGTTTTCCACGTGCGTGTAGGTGATGAATCAAAATTGGACAAGCTGAAGTTATTAAAACTATGTATGTCACGTGTGACAAAAAGTCAAAATAAAACGTTTTCACGACTGTTTTTTCACAATTTTCTTTTTTATTCATTCTACATATCTAGGTTTTTTTTTCTTCCTCTCCTATTACATTTATATTTTTGTCGAGCTTGCAACAGAGAGCGCCGTGAGAGAGAAGGAAAGAGAAGGGGAGAGAGAGAGAGAGAGAGAGAGAGAAAGAGAAAGAGAGACAGGGAAATCGCGTGTGTTAGCGATACAAACGTTACATCTGTTATATGCACACCAACATGAATAACATCAAAGCAGCAGTCTCGTTTGGAATATATATATCTATATATATATATATATATATATATATATATATATGATCGATGGGACGCGCGCTGCGCTTCAATTCGCGACATCAAAGCTCGATGACTTTATATCTAGGATTATACCTAGACTTGGTATGTGTTTTGCATACCCAGCTCCGCAAAGCGACTCTGGTCGGCACGCGAATGCGTTCTCCATTCGCTATTCCAGAAACATACACGAGTACCTGGAGTGCGGATCGCTAAACGGGAGCAGGTATACCCGCGTCCACGCACCGTTGCGATAATATCGTTCGAAAATCAAAGGGATGAGGGAAATTTCTCCTGCGCAAGGCAATGGAAATTTATCACAAGTAAAAAGCTCACCTTGTGCTGGTGGGCGGGGGGCGCCGGTTCGGTCGAGAGAAGCTGCTTCAGCGCCGTGTTGTTGTGGCCGTTTTGGGTGGCCGGTGGTGCCCCCGGGGTGCTCGGGGTGCTCGGATTGCTGCTCGGTGTGTTGGGGGTGTGAGGGCCGGTAGTCGGGCTGCTGGGGCTGACGCTCTCGTTCACTTTACTTCCGGCGTGATGGTTCTCCGTGTGCCTTCTGAGGCTCCTCGCGTCGCAGTAAGACTTTCCGCATCCGTCGGCCTTGCACTCGTACGGCTTTTTGTTACGATGGGTGAGCATGTGACCGTTCCTGGAGGAAAACACCGGCGACGTGAAAGAAGAAGGGTTGAAAAAGAACAAGTAAAACGAAAGGATAGGAGTATTCGAACCCCCCCGTCCCCCCGCCCGCCTTGATCATTCATTTCGATCGGAAATCCTGCTGCAGGACGAAGTGCAAACGGGTTCTGCCCGTGCACGTTTACGGGGAAACGACGGTATATCTGAACGGGCATCTAAACTACCTACAGCGAGAGGCGGCTTCGGTGTTTGTTCGGCGCTGTCGCCTCGCTTTGTTTGTGTTCGGCACCACCGGGTTTTCAGATATCTCTCCGCAGTGACCCGAACCCGAGCCGTTGTCGTTGTCGTTGTCGTTAGGCTGACATAAATTAGCGGGTTAGTCTCGGCGCGATATATCGTAACGGAAATATGTTCGAGGTTCGGAAAGTTAGATGGGGGGAACGCGTGGAAGCCGAGCTGTAGCGAGAAGAAAATTTTCTTTCGCGATATATCCAGAGCTGTTGAACCGAATATAATTGACCGTGTTTCTCCCCCTGTGCGAAAGTTGGCGGTTTCCACCCTGCCTGGATGCCAGCAAAGCGGGTCGGGCCGACCTAATTTCATGTTAAATTGAAATTCGGTTCGAATCGGTATATCCACGATCTGTGGCTGTTGGTATTGCTGCCGTTCTACGAAGCGCGGGGGAGAAACTTGTGACTTTGAGCCAAGTGCCGGGCAGAGCGGGATGGCCTTTCTCTCTCTCTCTCTCTTTCTCTCTCTCTCTCTCTCTGTTGGCCGCAGGGTCGGCGTATTTTCTAGAACTACGCGACGGCGAGGGGAATTAATTTAGCATTTGACTGATTGCTTTGAGAAAACGCTGATCGGACGAGTTCGGAGGGTTTTTAGAATTACGCGAAGTTGGGAGGCTTTGCGGACGAGACGAGACGAGACGAAATATTTCTACAAATCGAGCAGACGGTCGAGTCGGGTGAGATCGAACCGGGGAAAAAGAAGAAGGAGACGAAGAAAAAGTCCGATGGAAAGAATTTTATGTGCAATCAATACCGAAACGTGGGTTTCCCTTTGCTTGAAAGTCCGGCCTCGGAAAGGAGAGACCCGTAAAGTCGGCAGAGTTTTCCTCTTTCTCTTTCTCTCTCGTACGCTTACCGTGTCTCTTCTCCCGCTCGGTCGGAATGGGTTTAATTTGTAAAAGCTAATTTGCTGAACTTTTAACGCAGGTACCCGCCCTGCCTCACTTTGCCTTCCCTGCGAATTATGTTTCCGATTGCCTCCGAGGCAAAGAGCGGAGAAAAGAGAGGAGAGAAGAGCGCAGAGCGAAGAGCCAACAGCCAAGAGCCAAGCGGTACGGTAAAAGTAAATGCGAAGCTCGTCGAAGCTCGGCGAACGCGAAGTAGGTACGAGGGCATGGTTAAGGGAAAAGGATGAGTTATATTCCGCGACTAGAGGGAGAAGAGCAGCAGCTCTTACAATTAGTAATTACCAACTCTTGAATCATCGCGCGGAGTCGCGACTTTGTGCTTCCTGCCGTTCGTTTTTCTAGTTTCGCTTCGTTTCACCGTCATTCGCCGTCATTCCTCGCATATAGCTGTACCGATCCTTCGTTAAAATGTTTTTACAACAAGAATAACACCGGCCGGATTAAAGACCGGCGGACCCCGAGCGTATTCCGGCATCCGTAACCATCAAAGGCGACCTCGCGCGTGATACAATCTGATTCTGGTGTCGGATATCAGAAAGGTTCGAGTTATTTCTGCCAATCACAGAACCGGCGTGTCCCGGTCGAATCAAACGTGGCCACGCGCGTTCTCATCAACCGTTCGTTGCGGAAATGGAAACGACAATTGTATTAATCACGAGTGATCCCTCGACGGTACGGGGAGGGATTTTTATTTAAATCACGACCGATCGTGTTTACACGAAAGTGAGAAGAGAAAAAAAAAAAAAAAAAAAAATGAAAAACACGCAAGAAAATGTAAAGAAGAAACGGAAACACTGTCCCCCGGAAACGGTCCTTGTCCCTCTTTGTCCGTCGTTTGTTTTCCCCTGTAGGTATACGCCTAACGGGGAGAGGATTGAATTCTTGAAACGGCCAGCCAGACTACGAACGACTCAGGTATAAGGTAAAACGATTATGGGGGGAGGAAAAATAGAGCGAGGTATGAGGTGTACGAGTGATAAATTGATGATTAGCTTACAAGTGGTCCTGCCGCTTGAACGCCTTTCCGCACATCGTGCAGACGTACTTCCTTTCGTCGCTGTGCGTCAGCTTGTGTTTCGTCAAGGCGGACGCGTTGTTGAACACCTTACCGCAGACCTTGAACAGAAAACAGTAAACACGTGAGCATTGACCGCACGCCCGGACGACGTCCGCGTCCGCGTCTACGTCTACTAGCTGATCACGGTGTTAATCCCCGGGGATGATGGGAGAATATATATTATAATATCAGGGAAAGGATGATGCAGGGGGATGCCATTTCAGGCGGATGCGCGATGATGGGCTGCGGGAGAGAATCGTTCTATTCGTACTACATCGGCAGGGAAGATCAGAGAGAGAAAGCGAGAGATGGGGGGTGAAGGTGGAGAGGATCTGAATTCGCAGAATGTGGAAACTCTCGAATCCAAGTGGGAATGGGGGAGTTCACAGGAGACTAGCGAACAGCAGAGAGTAGAATCGTGTGACTTGACTAGCTAATTCAATAGACCTCCCGACCTCCCGTGGCAAACCCAACTCAACTCCACCCAACTCCACCCAACCCAACCCAACCCAACCCGACCCGACCCGACCCGACCAGTGTCGAATCCTTTCGCCCACCTCGCCCGGCATGCAGTCCGCCGTTGCAGAGAGCGTAGCGCCGTCGTTTCTGCTCCACCTACTTCGCAACGCGCTCAACTATGTCTGCATCGGGCGGCATGGGTATTATGTAATTGCACAATCCTGTCTTTCGCGATCTCGTCTCCGTCTCCGGTCCCGGATTCTGAAAATTTTCCTCCCTCTCTATCTCCATCTATCCTTCTCACTCTCTTTTCTTACAGTCACGGAATAATTTTATCGAAATGCTTTGTGGCTGCATTGTCAAGGATCGTTACAAACATAAATACACTACGTCTATCTATCCGGCTATCGGATCTCTATCCCTCTCCGACTCCGTCGCCAATCGGATTGACGCAAGACGATTTTCAGTCGGCCAAACACGGCATAAAATCTCCAAGGTATCTGATCTCATTTGTAGAGCAGCTTAATTCCAAACCTCGCCTCGGCGGTGCAGAAACGGGATACGGGGCGACGGTAGCGTCGCGTCGTCGTCTCCGTCAGCGGCATTTCAATTTAGGGTGAACGCGCGTCGGGCGCTTTACCAAACCGCCATCCTGCAGAACTCCAAAGATCCGCGCGCCACCCCCGACCCACCCAAGAACTAAGCAAACATCATTACTTCACCACGCGCCGCCAACCCCTCACTTGCCAAACCCCCTCCGAAGGCGCGTTCATCTTCTTGAATACACGGGTAATCCGTTAGCAGTTGCATCAAGTTTTCACGCAGCCAGGAAATACACTTTCGCGAGGTGTATTTCGTTCGGACGAAGAGAAAATTTGTTTGAAATAAAATAAAGAAAATAATAAATAAAGTAAAAACATCCGAAATCTCAAGGATCGAATCGAAAGGGCGGGGTGAGGGTCATGGATCTACCAAAGCCGGGCTACGGTACCGCGGGTACAACATTGACGGTGCTTGTCAATAACGCGGTGCGGCCGTGCCGCGGACCATCGTTATTCAATTACGCAACAAGGCCAGAGGCGGTGGGTTCTTCCTCGCAGTCGGGGTTGGGAACGAGTGTGGGAGAGGCGGAGATGACTGCAGGGCAAAGCGCGGAACCGAGGGTAAAGGGTGGTAGGTGAGAGGATAGGTTTAACCACTGTCTCGCTTACGAATTCAGAGCGATCACTGCGGAGCGCTGCTTCTCTGACGGGCAGTTTTGATCGATCGCGATCGATTCCCCTCCCGCCGCCGAATCTGAATACCGGGCACAACGCGGATAGCTCTGACGAAAACTGAATATTCAACGCGACTGTTGTTTCGCTGCTGGTAATTCACGATCAGCGCCGTTTCCGCACTTTCTTTCGTCGTACGTTGCAGGTGTTTGGCGCGGTCGCCGTTGTACCCGAAGGGCGATGACGATAGTGAGGATTGATCCGACGGTGTCGGACTGCGATGATCTTATTCTACAATATTCTGCAGGTGAGAGTACCTGGCACTGCTGGGGTCCTTGTCTGTTCGGCGAGGAGGCCTTCGGCCGCTGCTTCTTCACTCCTAGTTTACCCGGCTCTCCCGTCCCGGACCTCGACTCCTCGCCACTGCCTGAAATGAATAACCATATGGTAGAGAAGCGATAAACGTTGCACGATGCGCACAGGCCAACAACTAACTCGGGTTTTTCCACTCCGAGTTTACGGTGAGGTGTAAAAAGACGGTTAAAAAGTAGGGGAACGTCTCGATTTGACAAACGGTCTCGGTAGGAGTTTCTTGCCGGGAGAGAGGATTTCGACGTAGCTTCCTTCTTCCCGGGCTTATACAAGATTGATCGCCAAGGACGAGACGGATCCAACCGCCGGACGTACGAACCTACGACTTGCAAAGCTCCAACGGAACACGGAGGCTTGCCTCGACCCTCGATTACCGAGCGAAGCTCCGAATAGTTGTGTCCGATGTCTGCTGAGCAGGTGGGTATTATAGGTACGACGAAACGCAGCTTATTGAACGACAGTGCAACGCCTGACGGGAAGATCGACGGTGACACAGATGATAGTTGGTAAGGACACTGTGGGAGGTTAAGTTTGGACCAAGTGGCTCGTCGACGGTGACACGGAACGGAGAGCGGGAAACTTAATCTCGGGCACGTCAAGCACCTGAGCAGACGGAGAGAGAGAGAGAGAGAGGAATGCAGCGTCTTGGCTCCGGCAGAAGCCATGGCATTAAAACAAAGCGTCCGTCCCCGCCGCTCCGCTCCGCTGCAAAGCTGCTCCCCTGTTACGGGGATAATTAATTAGCCAGTCTGGTTGAGAAGACGGAGTGAGACGGATCCAGCCGCCGTTCGACCTCCCTGCTGCCGTCGCGAATTCGACCAACGAAGACCGATGCACTTTACTATTCTCGGTTAACCGATAACCCCACGGACGAGCACCAGAAACTTGCTGTAACCTCGTTGAGGAGGAGAAATGGGTTTAGGACTACGTGTTTTTTTAGTAATTTTAAGGAAAATTTTTATTTATTTTTCTTTCGGCAGGAAAGGAAAAGGAAATTGCACAAGAGCCAGATGCTGTTGCGTTACCGCTGAAATACTTACTATTTATCGAAACAAACTGCGCGATCTGGAATTCAATATTATTCTTATATCAGGGACAATTCACAAAGTATCGATGAAACCGGAAATATCAATTTCTGAACCTTGATCGATGATTTGCGAAATGTCTCGTTAACGTGAAATGGCGGCCAAAATTCGGCAAAACAGATATTACGCGAAATCAGATTCTGCATTGACTCTTTTGGAAAACTGTTGTCTTTTGCCCCTCGACAAAAGGTATTCTCTATACGGTGAAGTGGAAAACTGGGAACAAAACAATGAAACTTGCGAGTTTGGTCCTTGGAAGAATAAACTACCGGTACAAAGAGAAAATCCGTATTGTTTTCCAAAGCAAGATAAAGTTGATAGTATACAATCTGTACAAGGCTGTATAGTCATGGACTAGCTTTCGTTCTATCGAATCTTTGTAATTCTCTCGCTTCTTGAAACTTTTCCCAATCGTTAGCAGATAACACAGCCTACCGTTTTCAGCGCCTCGAATGAAAGAAAAAAAGTTAAACGCAGACAAAAGTAAAAGAGAGAAAACTGTTAACTTTTCGCTGCCAGCATTTTTCTTCGAGATTCCTATCGTCAACTGTGTACAACGCGTTTTATCGCCTCGTTGAAATTGGACCAGCGAACAATCTGAACTAACTAAGCGCGAGGTGTGAAAAAAAAAAGAAAAAAAAGAAAAAAGAATCGAGGTATAGGCATTAGGTACTCAGAGTATAACACTACCTTCATTACGAAACTCTAGAGCTATTTCTTTTTTGTTTCATTTAATTATTAATTTATGCAATTAGTCCGAAGCCCTGCGCATACCTACAATAACGTGTACGATTTGATCGGTTATGTCATTTTTCTATTTTCTTTTACGACGTTTCCCTCGACCGACCGATGGACGCGTGCTCGTGTAAAAATTCACATACGTTCGCACGAAACACGTCCACAGTCAGTCAATACGACGGAGCTGTTCTGAAGCGGAGAAAGAAAAACATCATTTCCATAATAGCTTTCGACGCTTAGGCCGCGATCGACGCAATTCTGGCTCCACGTACTTTTTCCGACTTTCGCTATAGCGTGCGAGCGAAGGCGAGTATTTGTACTCGCACACATGTGAGGAAAATAATAGCTTTGGTGCCAAAATAATAGTCCGAATATATCAGGATGGCTTCGTTTCTATCTATTTCATCTCACTCTCTTCCACCTTCGTTCGTACACGTAGGTATTTATTTACCTACATGTGTAGTTCTATATGCCTGTAGGTGTATACCGAGGCGAGTAACATCGATTTTTACCTTTGCACCGAAGAATTTTCACCGCGTAGGTAATATTTTCACTCCCTTATACCTTATGTATATGTATAGTATTATCGAACGCAGGTTTTAAAGCCGCGCAGCCACAAAGAAGTTTCTGTCGTACCGAAACGTACTACTGTACGAATAATAATATTACCTCACCTGTCAGAAAATTTTCAAAGAAAGTTGCAAACCCTCATTACGTTTGTCTCTGCGAAATAAATTTTTTAGCACATCGTTTACCCCGCGAGCAATGTCAAGCATTTAGCATTTTGCGGTCAACGTTTAGTAGAGAATAAAGGAAAAGAAGATCCGCAGGCCGAAGAAGGGAAAACCGTCAGCGGTCGGTAGTGCATAAAAGTCTGTGCCTTGCGTCCTAGGATCCTAGAACGGCTCGAGGTATTGCCCTAGATTTATCGCGGGCGCGTATATAAAAATGATGATATAGAGTGGATATTCGGTGGGAAGACGAGGCTGCCGAAGGGGAAAAGAGGGGGTGGGAGGGGGAGGGCCGAGTCCCAATTTATAATATTTATCGCCCGAAGCCGATAGGTAATGGAATTTGGCCGGTAGCACGTATGGCCGCCGCAGCCCTAAATCCCGAATGGCAGAGCGGAACGAGGCGGGCGGACTGCTTGCCGCTACTGCTGCTGCTGCTGGTGCAAAGACCCTGCTAGACGTAGGTTCTAGTAATATTTCTCGTAAATACGACGAGCAGGTAGGCGGGTATAAATATTCCCGCCCCTCCTAAATTCACACCTACATCTCTTTTATCACAGCTTCTACGATTGTCTAAAAGCTGAACGAGAAATATTATCCTGGGTTCCTGTGTATGCGTACTTATACATGTATATGATTTTTTGCATCTCACTCTCACGCAGCTATGTAAGTGAAATTCTTGGCAAGCAATTAATTTCTCTCTCAATATTTTTTTTAATTTTTTTATTTATTTATTTTTTTTTTGCCTCATTTTTGATCCTCATAATATCGAATACGCGCGTGTGAAATTGAATAGAAAATATTGATTTTTTTCTTGAATTTATTTATTTATTTTCAAACGCAAACCTGAACTAGCCTCACCCTATTTTAATGGCTGCGCGTTTATCAATTACTCCGTGCCTGAAACGAATTAGCGAAGGATGAGAATGTGTACAGCAAAGAGTTACGGCATGCATAACCCCGTACGTGTACACACGAGATGAGTGCGGTTTGATTCGAAAAACGTCAGGGCACACATCTCGAGTATGTATATAAATTTACGACTGCAGGTTTGGCTCAACGCGCAACGTGGCGTAAATCACGATCGGGGGCCAGTTTTTACGCGTCGGGATCGATCCTGGCTGTCTATGCCCCGTGAATTTCAATCGTGGATATGGTGAATATAACGAGCGGTTTCGATGTGAAGTGAAATATCGCAAAATAAGAAACAGAAAACAAACACTGCACCGAACATTGGACCGTTGTGTAATATCGAGTTGCTTGCAAACGTAGAAGCAGACTGGCCGTAGATTGATGTCGTTGCGCTGTAAGGACGGCGGCGAAATCCTTAAAAAGATGGGCGGCGGGGAGGTGGTACAAAGGCGGGCGAGTATAGGCGAACGGTAAATTTCCCGATAACCCAAGTTATTAACTTGTAAAGGCGGCGCAAGTTTAAGTTAAGTTGAGGGAGAACCTACGGGAGTTGAAACATCCCTCCTATTATCGCGAATTTACATGCCCGTAGAGTGGGAGGGAGCGAGAGGATAGATCAGCTCCGCTATCTCGCTCAGCTTCGGCAATAAAAGCCCCCCCGGTATAAGCCATAATGGTTTAATCAAGAACTTGTACCCCGTATTATACTCGACGGTGGTGCACGGAGCAAAGGATCACGGAGCAGCCTCGGTTACTCTGGCGATATTTAAAAAATATCGAACCAACATCGGGAGTGGTCTACCGGTTCCATCAAATTTCTTTACAAATGGCTGGCGGTGAGGTTGAATCGACGAAAATTCTCGGGTGTAGGTACTTAAATCTCCGGTCCGAAGTCTTGTTAATTTGCAGTCGAGTTTATTGTCGCGCAGCGTTACCGAAAATTTCATACGCTGTTAGAAAATTCACGGTTTCAACAAAAGTTCACACCGATTGGTGTAAAATTAAACATCATCGGTGTAAATCGTTCCGACTCTTGACACAAAGTGGTCTTGAAATGTCGACTTCTGTCGAATATTTTCAGTGTTACATTCAACACCGTATTTCTCACAGCGTATAGCTGCGGATAGTACTTTGTCGGTTTCAACGTCCTCCGAAGGTTTTATTCGGCGGTCATTTAATTGCGTGGAATCTCGGGATTTGCACAGAGAGGCGGAAACATCGAAAGGAAGAGGGAGAGGGACGTGATACCGCGCTAATTGAAACGACTAGACTAGCAGAAGCTCGGGAAAGCTGGAAGGGCAGAGGGAGTGATTTGTTTGAGTTGTGTGACGGTCTGGCGGCGTTTAACGAGCGTACCAAAGTCAGGGGGTTTACATTTTGTAGTGATTGCAAGACGTACGTCGCGTCGCGATGCTCCGGCCCCGTGATATATAAGGTGGCCCAACTCCGCATCGGTACCTACCAGCAGCGGTGCGTTACTACCCTGTTTGCCGAGTTCCTGGTAACTGGCTGTTTACACTTCATCCTGCCCCGCGCAAGGAGAAGAAGCTACGGCAGAACCAGCACCGGAACCAGAAGCGGAGAAGTAAGGTTGCTCTGCGGCACCCACGTTGAACAAACACGCGATCCAACGCGCAATAAATGCCGAACGTATCAGCCTCTCTCTATCCCCCTCCTCACCCTTCGCCAGTTCTAAAAACCGTCTCACCGGTCACTTCGTCCGATCCCCGATCATCGTACTCGTCGATTACACACCCCTTTGCCCTTCGGTGTTGTGCACTATTTATCACCCGGATACTGTACGTAGACACCGAGATCCTCTTCCACCTCCGATTACAACACAACCGCATAACCGTGTTCTATACATAACACCCTCGGACCTTTGTTTGACCAAAGAGAATAGCCCGCTCGATAGTCGATGGCCCTTTGTCAAGAGATTATCCTACGTTTGTGCCAACAGAGTAACGCACAGAGACACGAGGAGCATTTGGAGCTGT
The DNA here is from genome assembly GCF_021155785.1 of Neodiprion fabricii. Lineage (NCBI taxonomy): Eukaryota > Metazoa > Arthropoda > Insecta > Hymenoptera > Diprionidae > Neodiprion > Neodiprion fabricii. The sequence continues at coordinate 493,744 of NC_060242.1, forward strand.
GAGGAGGGTCGTGTGGGTGACTGACGCGCCTGCAACTTTGTATTTCTTCGGTACGATCTCCAGTCATTTTCGTACATAGCTAAGTCTATAACGGTGACGGGGGGAGGTGAAAAAAAATACCCCACGCGAATTTAAATATCCGTTCGCGAGAGACAAACTTACGTTTCCGACTCGAGACACGTGAAATTTTAACATTTTTTTTTCTTTTGGAATTCATGCAAATAGTTTTTAGGCCCACGTGATACTCTGTTAAAAAACGAAGAAAATGAGGACTCTGTAGAACTCTTGACGATATGACGTAGCCGAGAGATGTAATTTACAAGGTTGGGACGTTTTTGCAACCTTCGTTACTGAAGTAGGTGAAAAAAAAAAAAAAATAAAAATAAAATTGCGTTACCGTTCTAGGGTTAAAAGAAAGCAACGTTTTCGCGTAATCACGACGTTATATGGATTACAGATGACAACTATAGGTTTGAAACTAGGTTCAGAATCCGTCTCTAGTGTACAATAGATATCGGGTGCGTACTCGGGACTGGTGAGCTTACCAGAGACAGGCTTAGGACGGAGCGGGAGGAAGGATCGGAAGGATGGGAAGGCAGAGCACGCCGAGCACGAAGCGCGCCAACTTGCCACTATAGTTACTAATTAATCATTTCAGAGTCGAGGATTCAAGTGGTTTTCAAGTTTCGAGTGCCAGATTAACAAGTTTCCCAACGGGACCAAAGCGAGCGAGCGGATGGAGGGAAGGAGGGAAGGAGGGAAGGACGGTAGGCGGGGGCGGGTTGGCACCGGTGTACAGAGATATCGCCGTGCCGAAGACAAAGTGGGCTTTAACGCGAGGAGATTATCAAAAGCGAATGGGAGAAATCCCGCGGCCCAAACCGCTGCCTTCGACGGATAGAGAAATACCTACGGACAGAAGGACGAACGGACGGACGGACGGATCGGCCTCGAATGGAGGGAAGAGAAGGGATGAAAGCTCTTCGCAACCTGCGGGAACTCATTGGTGCCGGCTAGCGGTCGAGGAAACAGAGACTTGGCGAGAAATGCGAGTGAGACAACAACGGCATCCAGCCTCCCCCCCTCCTCCCCTCCCCCTCCCTGCCCCATCTCGTTCCGTTCCGTTTTCTTTTCTCGTAACAGAGTTAAAAGAGTACGCACCGCCTACGGTTATTACAAGGGTCAGGGTGGATGTGTTTGCACGGCTCATGGTTACGTGGATGGGCTAAGGGGGGAGGTTTACATATTTGAGTTACGCGACACCGCGAATTCTGCAAGAGGTTACGAGGAGGGGAAAATGACGGGGTGATTTATCGCGAGCCGCGTCGTGCTACGAGCGTGCATACCGAGCCTCTGACACCCCGAAAGATTGTCAACCCGACTGGATGAAATTTCACTCCTAAATGGACGAGGGGACGGCCCGCGAGTGTCCTTTGGGCCTCCTCGAGGACATCCACTGCGATTTTCGAACCTGTATCTTCTCCCGAGTTTGGGCCGATTGTTTTGGGACACATGGGACGAGTCAATTCTATCGTTTCATTTTTAGAAGCCGAAACGCCGTTTCCTTAAATCACGTCTACGTGGACACCCGAGCACATGGACTCGACTACGAGACTAGGATACCCGAAAATGGATTCAGTGGTTACAATGAAAAGTTTCAACGGCGGCTGAAACCGCCCTGAGGAAAATAATAGTCCTTCTTCAGAGCGGACAAAGGACGGGGTTTCGAGTGAGGCGATAAGAGCTTTCGGTCGGGTTGACGGGTGTCACGATAAACTGTTGTACAAGAGGCGGGTTAGGCACTCGCTGTTCTCTCCTTGCTCGAAACGCGAGGTGAAAAATAGCGGCAGCAATGGCGGTTTCGCGTTTATTTCGGGCGCATTGTAGAATTTTCCGTTAAAAAGTGCGATTCTCGCGGAAGGACATCACCTTATATAGAGTTATATTTACTTGGGAAGAATTTAAATTCGGAGTAGGTAACAAATTTTTCAGATGGAGGTAAAAGAATTTAAAAAAAATTAAAACTGTATCGAAATAACGTTATCTCCGAATGGAACACCCTCGTGCGGAATAGAGAGCTCGCCCATCTGGCTGGCCCGATCATAAATTCCAGGCTTCAGGATATTCAAGAAGAATCAAGCTTAACGAAGGTAAAACAGAAGTTGAAATAGGGCAAGGATGGGATGTGAAAGCAGCTTATTGTTAGAAAGAAGACGCACAGCAGTTCGAGGAATTCTTATCGTTGGAATGTCGTCTTCGCCGTGGAACGGATAGTCGGATAACTAGTTCCTGAGAGCATAATTAGCTTTCGTGCAGCGTATCCAGAATTTATCGTTTATAGATGCAAAACGTCGCGAAGGCAGCTTGCTGCCCGTTTCGGTTTGCATCACATTTCACAAGTTTGGACAAGGAAACAGATTGTCGGATAAGGTATAAAGTGAAATAACAAGAAACGAAAAGAAATAAGGAAACGTAAAAGATAACAGTCGGGGTCCTAGTCCTCTGTTTATAGGTGAACGCGATAACCGTGAGGGCGAATCGCGATGGCCTCTGTATCTCTTCGCATGTTTCGCGGAAGGCTTTTTCAAATATGATTTCGTTTAAAATTCCGCTCGCGTCTCGCATCGCCGATTGATTTTTGCCTACGGGTACTTGATTCTTCCCCAGCTTATATCTTACTTTCTACTTTTCGAATCTCTCCGCTGCTTCCTGCATGTATTACTTCACGTTATTGTACTTACAAGTTTTTTGTTAGTCGACTGTAAGATGTAACCGCAATACTCGCGTATAATAATTTCGTATCAAACTACAATCCAACACGAATCACTGATCTACGAATCATCAGTTTATTTGAATTATTACTTTGGTCCGGGACGCGGCGATTACAGTTAGTTCTCAGTTTTTCCCTGGTGACGATTAGTAACGATCGAGCGACGACGAGCTGCAGACTCGGGAAGCCGATCGCGTAGCTAGCGGATCGAATTGTCGGGCGAAACCCGGCGATTTGACGCCTGGAATCGTATAATTTATAGCGGCAGACTCGTCGCGTTCTTCGTACCCTGGAGAACGTAATTTTGCGTCAACAAACTAGTTGCGCCAGCTCTGGCCTAGATTTTTTGCCTGACTGGGCTTTTGGAAAAATCTGCAACCGTTAGCGCGAGTTCGATAATGATGTAGGAAATAATTTACTTTCTCGACGGTTGGGCAAATAAAACACTTGCGGCTGAACGCGTATGCATATATTTTGAAAAATAGTTCTCAACGTAGGAAAAAGTTGGAAGTAGGAAAAAATTTGGCTTCATTTCTATAGAATTCTGTCGATCTATGAAACGTGCACCAAGCTTACCTCCATGTTTCTCGCAAAATGTCCTCATCTCTGAAACTCATTTTCGCTCGTTTCTTTCGTCGGATGCTCGCGTGCTTCTGGTAACGGTCAATGATTACCCAGAGCCATCTCCTCGGGGTTGCGTAATTCCGCAAAAGGGCGCGATTGACGATACTCGGATCTCTTATTTTCAGGTTTTCAATTCTCCGAAACGGTTCGCAAAGAAATAAAAACATTACCGAGAATCAAGTGGAACAAATTAAATATTTTTGATCGAACTGAAACGAAGCGATTTATCCGCTTTCGAGCGCTTTTCAGTGCCATTAACCCCCGCGTGAGATTTCGTAAAGACCCTCGAGCTGTTTTTCATTATTTTTACAGCTGTCGTTATCATTCAGAGCGGATATTTTCTCTGCTCGTTTCATTATGTTGTGAAAGAAATTTTCGTCAAAGCTCGCCCCGCTCGCGATAAAAGCTTTTCATTCGTTGAAAAGTGGATAACGTTGTTTTTCAGCTGGTCGTTGTGTAAACCATGTTGGATTACCAATTACATAGCTTATTCAGAAAACGGGTTAAATCCAAGGTGCGCTTTAGATTATAAACTGTGGAGGGTAAGTGTGTCAACTAAAGCGAGAAAAGAATAGACAAGTTTGAATGAAAGTACCGAAAAAATATTCGTAAAGAATTACATGATATTGTCTGCTTGTACGAATACCCGCGAAATAAAATTTTAGTATTTAGAAACGCAGACGTAGTGATCGCCCTGGTTAATTCCTGCGAATGAAAAGTCGACACCGTGAATTCAAGCTTTCTCACACTTAGGTACTTCGTATATGGAAGCCGCACGGCGGGAAAAAAAAAGAAAGATGATAATTTTTTTTCGTTATTCCCCCCATTTCTTTTCGGCACGTCTGTACTTTTTCTTCTACACCTGCCACCCCCCACCCGTGCTTATTCTTCGTTTCTTCTTCTTCTTCTTCCTCTTCTTCTTTTTCCTCTTCTCTAAAGTAATCCGGCAGAGGGTGTAATATATCACCGGTCTGCGAATCGTGGTGTACGTACATTGCAGGCAGGGTCGCGTCACATCGCGGCGTCGCGGTTCACCCACCGTATCATTTCGGAGAGAATTTCACGCATGGGTAAAGCATTAATACTCGTGGCGAGAAAGAGAGCTGCCGTTGCGGCTGGATAATGCCGATGAAATTCGCGAGTAAATTCATAAAGTGAATTAACTTGAACAACACCATTCTTCAAACCCTTCCCCCGCTAATACGGTATAATCTTTATACTTGCTGCACATTCACAGTGTTGGCAAATGAAAACGACAGGTAAATCTAGTAGGTATACTCATGCAGCGTGATTAAGCGAGATGGATGTCCTTTGATTTTTGCGATTCTTTGTTTATTTTTTTTTCTCTTTTCTCCTTCTCATCCGCGTCTTGTTCCCGTTCTAAACGGCAGCAGCGGCAGAATGGAAGGCAACAGCCTCGAGTTTCATTGAGAGGTGGAAGCTATAGGAACGACACGGGGAGAAAGAGAGAGCTGCTGCGAATAGTTATAGTTACAGAGAATGAGATGGGCCAGACGAAACGGCGCCCGGCGAAGCCTTCTTCGAACTGCGAACCCCATGGGAGCTTTGGGGGTTGGGGAGAGGGATTATAGGTGAAGGGGGTTGGTGTAGGGTCGGTAGGGTAGGTAGACTGCGAAGTGAGGTCAGGTGCGTGTGGTGTGCTCGCGGCAGTGTTTGTCCCGTGCCTTGTCAGTGTGAGGGGTGTGCAGGGAAGAGGGATGAAATCGTATTACTAGTGCATTGTGGGAGCTGAATAGCCCGCATTAGAGCCAACGAGGTTGTACCATCGCCCTCCCTCTCGCCCCTGACCCCCTGCGACTCCCGTCACCAGAGCGCTCCTCTTTCCTCTTTCTCCCTCTCGGCTCTCGACTCTCTCGCCTCCGCCTCCTCAGCCCTCGCCGAACGAGCATTCCGCACTGTTTACGTACAATGAAAACGAAGCTTTATGGATTTCGCGCGAAATTAGGGAAGTTAATAACCTTAACCCCGCACGGAATGAACGGTGAGCTGAAAATACTTGACTCCACATACCAAAACTCCCGTTTCGGTAACGATACAACCCCGCATGCCTGGGACGACGGCAGTTGTACAGAGAACAAAGAATACATATAATATATGTATACAATATATACCAGCTACCGCCGGTAACGTCTGTACAAGGGCGTGAATATACCTAACCCGTGTTACTCCCAACTATTTCAAACACGGTGTAGGCACGCCGAAATTGCGCGGGAGCGGCGAGAAAGTTGGCATAGAAAAATGAATACGATACCGGAAGTGAAACCAAGGGATAATCAAGATTTGCGGCGAAAGGCGTATAAGAAGCTCGATGAAAGAGGTCGGTCGGTAGCAGTGTGCAATGAAGTGAAAAGTAGCACAAAGTGGCGGAGCGGTAACGCGAGTGAGGAGCGGCCGGCGTATTACGTCTGGCTGGCTCAAGGCTGTTGCAGGGCGGGGGTGTAAGAGTCTCGGGCCATCGGAGGTTCAGAGGTTGAGGAGGTTGAGGTGGAGCTTCGGCTCGACGCGACGGTGTTCTTGAGCATCGGGCTCTTCTCCCTTCTCTCTCCTAGCGCGGCGCTAGTGTACTACAACCAGATCTCCCTTCCCTCTTCCGAGTGTGTAAATGTAACGGTGTTGGCGGCGGTGGGTGCCCTGCCTAGGAAGAAGAGCTTCGTATAAGCGCAGAGGGCGAACGATACCGCCTTTCGCGCTGCCGGTAATTGCTTCGACTCAAGAATGCAATATCCCTTTTCCAAGAGTCTTACCCCTCCTCTACCCCCCACCGCCCCCACACCCCTCTCTCCCTTAGCGCTCTATTTTTTCCACCCCCGTCCCGGCCGCACCGTTACTTCATTTCTTTTACCAGGTGAACGAAGGTTCAACCGGGCAGCAGCTCCGATATTTCATCCCCGTTCTTTGTACACGCGCGTTGCATCCCCCGTCGCATCTTTTGTTCTCAAAGGGAAACTGCGCAGTCTAGTAGTATCGAGAGTATATTGCACCCCCACCGGCATCTCCGTTTCTTTCTCCTTCTCGTCGTCAAACATCTTCTCAAGCATTACGAACGAGACTGCGAGTCGAAATTAAACCCCGACGTACGGACGGATCGCTGCTGTAGTAGGTATACTACATTCGCGCAACGCTAACCTCCACAACCTCCGAGTCGAGAAGAGACAAGAGCACAACCGTCGTATATCTCCTTCCAAAGACGACGGTTGTACTGTTCGAGCGATGGTACGTATAAAGCAGGTAAGTACCTACGGAGACACGGAGACGGATGTGAGGAGCACTATCTCATACAGCCGTGTGACTCGAGAAGTGTCCATCGAATATTGTTAAATAACGTTCGGAGGAGTGACCGGAACGGCCTTCGTGTAGTGGAGGACGTGATCCTGATTGGTGCTTTGTCCTCTCAATTTCCCTATACTTTACGAAAACTTTCTATACACGGATACAGTCCTCCATCTTGTCACCACCCTCCATAAAACTAGGCAAGGCTGTTCGTTGTTTGATCGTTTGACCGTCACTTCGGACGGGTCGCAGCCTCGCTCACTGAGTGATTGCGAGAGGGGAACGGCGAGAAGTAGATACACGACGACGTCAGAGACAGAGCAGGGGTGCGATGAAGAACTTGAAGTAAAGTTTCACCCGACTTCTGTGAGAGAGATCGTTTCGGGTTTTCGGTGGTCCGTTAAGAGTTTACCAGACCGAATTGGGTATGGTACGGCAGGGGGGGGGGGGGGGGGGGGATGGAATATTACCACAATGAAAAATACCTCGGACTCCGTTGTGGGAATAAATTTTCTCGAGCTAGCCAGCCGGCGTCATGTGTACAGACCGGAAGAAGAAGAAAAAAAAATAAAAAATGAAAACATTCGAGAAACTCGAGCTGAAAGACGTTTGCGCGGCAGCGTGTGTGTGTCTATGATACCACAACACAATATACGCGCGACAATTCGCGAATCCTCGGAAGTTACCGAAGGGTGAAAACAGGGTCGGAGGGGGTGGGTTGTGTGTTTTCTGCATATGTACAATCTACCTACGCCAATTCCCCAGGTATTTGCGGTCGCCGGTTGTCGTACAGTGCAGAGTTCGTTAGCGTTAATGAAACGCGAGTTGTTGGCATACCTATTTCTCGGTTTTTTCGTCATTTCATTATCTCTTAGCGAGAATATGCCGCCCTGCCGCCGCTATTTGTTCTCAACCGATGGTGAATTTTCATTAGGAAGAAACAAAAAAAATTACACAAACATACCGGCGGTGGCACGGTTCGTCATTTGGACGATGTTACATAAGAAGGATTAACTTACCAGCATCGTTGTCTCCCGGAACACCTAGGCTGTCGCTGTTGTCGTTGATAAATGCCTCCGTCGTTGAGGTGAAGGTCTGAGGCGACAGGGTAAGATCCGGTCCGCTCTCGCTGTCAAACAGCTCCAAGCTTCCGTTTCCTGAAAGAGAAGAGAAGAAGGCGCGTCGTGAGTACGTTTCTCTCTCGGGCCTTTGCGTCTTTTGACTTATCGTATTAGCCTGAACAGCCGCCGCCGCCACTCTCAGAGCTAACTCTCCGCTCTCTCGACTCGAGACTCGAGTGGATTTTATACATCCACCTGAGCGAACGAGCGCTAGTAGGAGAAGGAGGGTAATTAAGCTGTACTTAGGCCGGAGTAATTACTGCAGAGACTGCTGCTTTGTTGTCACTCACCGTCGTCACGGGGAATTTGGCATCGAAATTGATACGAGGGCTGTCAAAAACTTTCAGGTCAACGACCATCCCTCTCGTGACACTGACGCGGTCAAAGGAGCAGGATCAAGGCAAATCGTGGCTTTTCATCGACGGCTCCTAAGCGCTCGGAATTTGATCATTACCAGGATATCCTGCTCTTCGGGGCAGGGCAACCGAAGACATCCGACCGGTTTTATAACCACGACGAGAGAGGTATCGAAAGCCGCGCAGAATGAACTAAATCTTTTCTTCTTCGCTGCATGATTATTATTGTTGTTATTATTGTTGTTATCATTATCGAGTAAACGAAGAGAGAAGACGCAAAGGATTTTGGAGTACAGCGGAGGACAAAGCCTGTTGAAACGGGGCGGTAACAAGGGTCGGACACGTATAAGAGACATGCCAGAACCAACGTCGCGAACCGGTATATACGGTGAATGGACCGATCGATACGATTTCTAATTCTAAACTGACCGCGTGTTCGAGCTCCGGCGACTGGCTTCCCCTCAAGTACCGAAAAGTATCACCACCACCCTCTGCGTAACATGGCAACTCGGCGAGAAACGGTAAGAGCCAAAAATCGCAACATCAAAGAGATCTAGTTTTCCATCAATCGTGTTTCACAGGACAAACGAACCCGCAGGTTGTCCAAAGCGTGGCTGGCGCACCGACACGATGAATCATCAACTGTGCAGTGCCGGGCTAGTGAAATATGTAAATAATACTGCGGGAGCGTCAAAGCCGATGCCTGATTATTATCAGTGGGGGACGGAATGCTGAGGGGCTTCAGGGTCCGCTGGTCTCAGTCCGACGGTTCATGCATTTATGCCGCACGTTTGCACGCTGCATTGTACCGCGATGCGGTAGCAGGTGACTCGAGTCCGCATCAGGTTCGCGCGTATCTATTTGGCACAGAACAGGGACTCACTTCGTAGTGAAGATCGAAGCGAAGCCCCGAGACCGGTCCGTGGCCTTAATACATCCGTTATACCGGAGGGACGTTTCGGCCCCTTTGGACCTGTTCTTCTTCGGTGAACGCATCGGTGGTGATCAATGGCAAATGGTGAATTGGGAACACTGAGCGGCGGCGGCGGCGGCGGCGGCGACCGGGGCAGATAATCGATAGAGATCGATGGCGGGGGGTGAAGCGGTTGTTGGCAAGTCTAATAAATTGCAGGGTATTGTTGGGGTTGAGCTACACTGGTTCGCTCATCGGTCCGCAGACATTGACGACACGGATGAAATGAGTCCTGCCGGGTAGGTATACGGATAACGGGCAACAATGGGGCCCCAAAGTCACGTAACGGCACGAGTCGTCGTCCTTCCGCATTTATACGGGATGATCCGTACCTGCTCTCGGTAAATAGAGAATGACGGTACTCGATTCATCAATCCGGGATTGCGAAGGAGAGACCGGACCAACCAACCAACCAACCAACCAACCAATCCATCCGTCGGTTCTCTTTACTTTTTTTCAGCCTGCCGTGTGCCTACGTTGAAGGCTTTCCCTTTGACGGAAAAAGACTACATTAAAATCCGGAGTAGGTATGTAGCGGGTAGGTGCGCGTGCGGTGTTGCCGTGAATTTCGAATTTACGTCCTGGCATTATGATTACAAACAGGTAGCAGCCCGGGGAATTAGAGCACAAGGCATTGAAACCGCAACGCGATCCGCAGAAGCGCAACAAATTGAACCGGGAGCAGATAGGTCGCAACAACCAGCCTGTATAGGTATATCAAAGGCCCAGAGGGGGTGGTTTTGTAATGTCGGCAACAATACCACCTACAAATACGGGGCTGACCAGAGTGGGTGTTAATTTACCTCGGACGAGACCGTGACCGAGCTGAGCCGGAGCAACAAGGAGCCGAAAGGTTCGCGGCTGTACATACCGGCGGTAATTTCGCATCGTTCGAAGAAGTTGTCAAATTCGAAATCATATTCAAGTTAGTAATGTTGCGGTAACGATTTACGCTGAGGGAAAACCGTTGTTTTGCAATTTTCGGAACTCTCTGAAATTCAACGAACCGTAGTAAAACAAAACGCATTCATACTTCGAAATCTTAGTTTCTTAAAAATCATTGGAGAGAAAAAAAGACCGACCTTTTAATTTTACGTTACCAACTTCAACCTCGTAATTGGAAAAACGCCGAAAAAGTTACAGAACCAAACTATCGGTGTCAGCTTCTGGTCAGTCCGCCGATACGACTGGCGCGCTGTGGTTCCGGATTGTTATGTGTTTTCAGTGAACGTTTCGCCGGCTAATTGTCCATCACGCGGAAAGGTACGTCGGTATGGAAAATCAGGGATTGATTATTTTTACGCCGCTCGCTCTGATCAGCGTAAACATTGGCTCGTCGGTGGGATTCGACGGTGAAATATTATGTGAAGGAATCTAGAAACTAAACCACGTTCCGTATTTTCAGGCTTGAATGTATAATTAAAAAACGGCAAGGAATAACGAATTACGAAACGAGCAAGGATTGTGCGCCGGTAACCTAATTAATTGCAATTGTAATTGAAATTGAGATTGAGAAAGGAAGGGAGGGAGAAAAAGCCTATCGAGAATAATAATACCGTAGATGGGTGGGCGCAGCGTCGAAACAAGTTTCGCGAAACTTGAACGGAGAACAGGGGGTGAGAATGATAAGGTAGACCGGTCTCGCACGTATAGCCTGTAGATCCGACGCGGACGAGGGGACGAAGGAAGAGCAGGATGAAGTATTAAGTTTATTCAGCGCCCGTCCATATCCTTCGGCAAGCGACGAACCCCGGTTATTAATTTTCCCGATGTATATGGATGAGTTCTGTTCTGACTAGGCAGTCCGCGACGAGGAAGGTGGGCGGGAAAAGGGCGGAGGGGGATGGGGAAAACGGGGGTCGCAGTTGGCGATGGAATACCAAAGGGTGGCTAAATTGCTATCGATCCTGTCGCAAATATCCTTTGCTTTATTGTCCTGTCCTACCCCGCGTCACGTACTCCCCTCAATCTCCCCTCCCCCCCCTCCCGCCCTTCCGGCCGCGAACGATATTGCTCCCCGCTTTCTTTTCGCGCCTTACTTTAGTCGTTGTTGAAAAAATTTCGCGAGGCGATCGCAACACCGGAAGTGCAGTGATTCTTCATTGGCACGTCATACGCGAATTATAAACGTTACGTAACGTGTGTACAGAGAATAAAACGTAACAAAAAAATAGCCGGTTGGGTATTCGAAAGGACGAAACTCAAGCCCGCTGACCATCTCACGACTTGGTCACACGTCGATTCATCGAACCTTCTGTATGCGATTCCGTTTAAACGTTCACCTGTTGCACCTGCTTTCCTAGACGGGCGGAGATGGGAAAATTTTGAATCGAAATCATTGATTCGTCCTGATGTTGGTCGAATGCGCACGAAAGAGAAATGACGGTGATCGAATTTAAATTTTGGTACTTTCCTTCGGGACAAAGAAGCCGAGCAGCCCACCAGCACAGCTGTCAGCGCGGATAGGGCGCTACGGATTATGCATATTACATTGAGAGTCCTCGTTATCTGGCGGGTCCTCACCCCTCGTGCCGAAATGTTATCGCAAAACTTATCCCATAGCGGAAAAGTAAGTGCGTTGAGCCGGTTTCAGGACGGCCACCGAGGCGAGAAGAGTCTTGAGAGACTCCGCGGGATTCCCCGGTTTACGGGGCCTGTACCTGTAAAAGCCGAAACCCCCGTACGGCATAAGCTCGCGACATTATCCCGGCGTCTTCCTATCCCCCTCGCCTCGTCGGCCGACTGCTCTGCGTTGCGCCAGAACTGTATCTCTATTTCCAACTCAGAGCCTGCGCGACCGCGCGGACAAAGTTAAGATCTACGATACGTCAAACCCTTCGCCGAAGACTCGGCACTCCTTATACGAGGGAAAAAAAAATAAAAAATATAACTTACTAACGTGTCTTTGATTCTCAGCAATGTCAACCCTACGCCGGCCATATCATGTTTTTATTTTCTGTTTTTATTATCGTTCTTGGCCATTTTTAACCCGCTTAGGAGTACGGTTCGATAGTTTGCGTTACAACATTTCCAGTCGTTTGACGAATAGAAATTTTTACAACATTCGAAAATTCCGTAGATACCGAAAAACCCACAAGTCAGACGTAACGATATCGTAACAGGTCTCTGTCGCAGGGTTAATATAGTACTATGAAAAACCGAATCAAGGTGGGTAATTATTAACATTTTCACAACGTGGGGTGAGGTATACACACGCCGGATGGGAAGGTCTAGAAGAGATGAGGGGGGAGGGCTTGGGCGGATCTGCAGCAAGGCGAAATTTGTGTTGAACTTTGCAAATTAATTTGAGACCCATCGAGTTACTCTAGCTATGGCTATTGTGGGTATAAGCTTGGAGGCTGCTGCGTCTATATATACATAGGTCTATCTACGTGCTGTATATGTATGTATAACTCTGAGCCGCGTGGAACAAAGATAATCTAATCATTTCGGGACAGACAGTAATTAGTGCCTTGATCAATAATCACACGATTATAATTAATACATCGTAATTAAGGATGGTTAGAGCAGCGATGATTGATAATCAGCCAATTGTTTACCGATTGCCGGTGTATAATCATTATACCTGTGTACGGATAATCCACGTCTCATTTCCGGGGAAAAACTCACGATCTTTCATCGTACACGTACACGTCGGTAATTAAAGCATTACGCTTTTACATTTAAAGATTTAACGCACGGCGAGGAAGAAGAAAAAACACGAACAGACCGTCGCTTTGTGTAACTATAATTCAGGTAACTTTGAGTCAATTTGCAATCAGGCTGCACTCCTCCCGCTATATCGGACCTGCTAGGTAGAGAGAGACGCGGAGGGTGTGTGTGTGAGAGAGAGAGAGAGAGAGACAGATAACCGTCCCGTATTTACCATAATGCGATAAGAGGCGCGGTGTCTCGTACATTTAAACGAGCACTCACTCCTCCTCTCTCTCGCTCTCTCGGTCTCTCGGTCGCTCATCCGCCATAGGCCAGACTCCATGGTCCGGGGACGCGGACTCCTGCGATTGGTTGCGGTCTGATCTATGTCGAAGTGGGCGGGGGCGAAAATGTTTTGATCCTTCGGGCGTTCCCGGTCCGGCAAGCCCGAGGTATTAGAGTCGGCGGTCGACGGTGGCCTGGACCACGAGCCACCGAAGATATCCATTCGTCCATCCGCTGCGTACGACTTCCGTCGACTGTGAAATGAGCAGATTCCTGAAAGAAAGTGGATAAAGGTTGCGAATTTCGAGCTTCCTCCCATCGGCCCAGCCAGCGGTAGGAAATTAGACGATTATTCGGTACCTAGACGTAGCTACCATAGGCGAAGCTTGCGGCGAGGGACCCCAGAAATTGCTGGGAATTACGTGGGTCGAAGGAGCGACCTTGGTTCACTTGCGAATGTAACGCGGCCGCGGTTACCAGTTACAAAGTAGGCATTTGCCCGCGCCGCGCCGCAGCGACGGTAATTAAATTAGTTGGTTAAACGAACCGGATTCCTCTACAAACTGCATCCATCCGACTATTACATACGTACGCAGGCGTACATACTTGCCGGACCGTGGTCGCTTTATCGTGGGCTTAATGTGCTTCTTACCCCTCCGCGTTTACCAACGCGGAAACTTGTCACAGAAATGACTCGGAAACTGTAAAACTACAAAGGAGAGTGAACTGCGGTAGGTATCGCACGAGGAGGGTATATCCGAAGCCACTTCGTAGATCAACGTCGTACGGTACGAATAATTCCCGATGTTCAGCAGCGTGTTCCCAAAGGATTTCGGGGGGCGATAAGCTAGCTCCGGCTCCCTGTTATACTTAAATACATCCATCGAGAATAGGTGCCGAACCTGCACGAGGGAACGAGCGCAGCGACGTGCGGAGGTGTGGGCACTTACCCCGCGGTACATATTTGCCTTGGGCTTACCGCGATATTGGCTTCAGGTTTCCCAGGCTAATGTCCTAACTCCCGGAAGCACGGTTCGCACTCCCGAATGCAGTAAGACCGAGATTGATTCAAGGGATTTGAGGGATCGTCGGGATCCCGGGAATCCGGTCGCGGAGAAAACCACCACCGCATCTCCCTGTCGCGGCGTTGCGTCACTTTCGACAGTCTCCGATTTGATCGGATTTCCGGGTCGAGCAGCGTCGAGATGAAAGGAAAACAAGAATAAAAAAAAAAAATAAAATAAAGTATAGAAAAAACTGAAATTTTTCAGTCATCGCGAGGCTGGAAAAATACAGGGACGATAATTCACTGACACTGAGTGACAACGAGCTACCGTCGAGTCGGTTCTTTTCCATGGATGTACACGGAGGGATATTGCCGCTGGAGATATAACGTAAGACGGCAGTTACGTAGCGATACTCCAGGGTGAAGTTGGATAGGGGAAAAGAGGTATGGAAGGGACCTTCTCTCGGAATTAAGAACCCTCGACACTGCTATCCAAGCATTCAGAGTTGATCCCTTCCCACTCTTCTTCCGCCCATCAGTCGCCTCGCATTTCCCGCCCGTTCCTTTCAACTTTTTCCTCCTCATTTTCACAAACAGGATATACAAGAGGCCCCCCGCTTCCTCCGGAGTGCCGGGCTCTGACCGTATTTATCTCCTCTCTCTCTCCCGTCGCTCTCTACAATCTTCTCACCTTCTTCGACGCCTCGGCCTCGCAACAGCCTGGAAAAGAAAAGCCCGTGGCTTTGCAGAGGCACCGTGTTTTTCATTTTCATTCGATATATATAGGTACCGCTGCACACGTAGACTTGGCGCTGGGTGGACGCGGAATTATAGAAGCGAGCACCCACAGCCGGGGGGACGAAATCGGCTTACGACCTCCTCGGTCGAACCGACCGAACTCGGGAAAACAAAGCGGAACAACCACCCGACCGACCAACCCCACAGGGAACTCTGAGGTTTGTTGCTTTAATTGTAATTTAATGTTATTTATCGTCCCCGGACTATAAACTTCCACCTCGTCAACTCATTTATCTTTAAATCACTAGAATTTCCACCCCCGCGTCTTATACATAGGTACATATATACGCATACTCTTGGGCGCGGAATCTTGCCGCAGCAAGAACGCGGCGGGCTTAACTAACCTCAAGAAATTATTACGAAGACCTAACAAACGGGTGTACGAGCTTCCTACGTAGATAACGAACCTCGGATGAAGTTGCAGTTTCCACCCGGGTGCATGCCCGTTTCACGTACGCTGCAGACCTGAATTGCTCTATGATTCACACCGAGGGAGAAGATCTCGTTGATTGTAGCAATTCAAAAACACGCCCAATTCCCAGGGTACTCGGCGCTCATTCGTACGTCAGCGGCTCTTTCAAAAGAAACAACAACCGAGACATGATAAGTCGGCAAAACGTTTCGTCGGCACCTGCACCGCATGCCCGGGACAGCGAGGGTAAGAAGAGCAGAAGGGAGGAGGAGCGGGTTAGGTAGCTACGAGAGAATTTATGCCCTGCACCCACCGGAGCGCCGGTCAACGGGGGTACAGCTGGCACGAAGTCAAACAGCGTTCATAATTCACGTAGTTTCGTTTTGCGGTGGTTCGTTGCTGCTGCTGGTGCTAGCAGCGCCGCGGGTAGTATCGCAATAATTTTACGAGCGTACCCGCTGCAGTGGTTTCATCCCCCGAAACTCGGCTTATTACGAATTGAGGCCCTGTCGGTTTCACCCGGATGATTATTTTATTTTATTGTTTTTTTTTTTTGTTTTCAACCTGAATCAGGGTGAAAGTGCACGCGGTTTGATCGAGGCTGAATCATCCGAATGGTTCTAACGAATATACGTATGGCAGTCATGCTCCAAGCAATATCCGAAGGTACGATTTTCGCCAAGTTCTTGGCGCGTCGAAACCGCCCTGCCTCGACTGGTACCGGGATCCTCGTACGTGTCCCTTAACCAAGTCTCGAAATACGTGACGGTAGGATAATGGCTCGGGTACGTGGGATAGAAAATCTGCCACCCGCCATCGCCTGCAGGCTGGTGTTCGCCTATGTAACAACTACCGCACTTACATATGTACCTACAACACACCAGCGACTGCATATGTTCACAAATAATCGGTGTAACGTACCTGCGGTATGCGATCAAGAACTTCCGTCAACGTTTATTATTATCAAACGTTTTTCCCCGACTAGTTGAGACAAATTGAGAATCGTTCGTCTTGTTCGAGACATTCACAAACGACAACTAACCGCAGCATAAACAATAGTGCAATTGGTGAATTAACGTTTCTTTACGCATGGGCATGCGTAAGCTTGATAAAACACACGTTCGTGCCAAATTTGCAAAACGCGTGGCATGATACGGGTACGTGAATTTGTAAACGTTGTAGGACGAGGATCAGGCGTGAGGTTGAAAAACATTTCTCACGTGCAACAAACGACCCTCCTAATCAATCGCCAGTCCCCTCCCCCATATACCCGAGAAACTTAAGCTTAAGCCCGTCGTAACAGGCAGCCTCTCCAATAAATCTTTTCCTCTCCCCTTTCCCTTCCCCTCACCAGCCATCCCTCTCACCTTCGCAGCGGTAGCTAGAATCGCTTTGTAGCGGCACGATGGACGGGGCACGATACGAAGATACATAATGTAACCCATCAGTGCTCCGGTTGTGGACTGCTGACGCAAAAGTCTTATTGTGTGCAGGCAACTATCGATTCGTATCCATTGTATACCGTATAAGTCGATATTCGTTAAAGCCGGAGAAAATATTACAGAGGCGGATAAAAAAGACATATATATGCAAACAAATCGACGGATTAATTTGGTTGAAAATATGAACGGGGGAACGAAACTGGGAAAGTCTCGCAGACTTCGAACAGCGACGGCATCGCAACTTCCGGGTGAAATAAATCAGTTCACAATCTGTTATAATCCGTGAGATACAGATACAGAGAAGCTGATTAATTGCTATCCTGCAATAACGTAGAAGGGTCGGTGGATGATGCGATAGGCGTGAAAATTGAAAACGAGGGATATAAAATTGCACGAAGAAAAGTATAATTAATACAAGGCCGGTTCCGGCTACAGATTCCTACTATCGGCGCACCTGCCGACATCTTACCCAGACTCAAACCCTTCTCCGCGATTACGTCACCGCATTCACAGCGGGTTTTAGTCTGGGAAAGATGTCGGTAGGTGTGTCGGTAGTAGGGATTTTATGAACGCCAAGAAAGGATGTCCGTGTAGGTACGCGGTACCGACTTACCTGTGCCGGCGCCACCCAATCTGAGGACAGTGTCACCCTGAAGCGAGATGGAGAGAGTAGCGGTGTCGTCGAGCCGGGCCAAGACCTCTTCAGGAATGTCCTCAGGTTCGCGAAGCCTCAAGGTGACCTCCCCGGTACTCCCGCCTCCGGCGCCCCCACCGGCTTCCCCGTTGCTCATGGAGGCCGAGTACATGAACACGGAGCCATACCCGTGCAGGGATTGCAACGGCAGTCTCACGCCACCCACCTCCCCGACCGGACCCTGAAATCAGACGAGTCGGGGGTCAAGAAGGCATCCAAGGTATCAGATACGTTCGAGATCCAAGAGACACGACGCTCGATTATTCACGAGGGTCCAAGTTCAGGGGACGAATTACGTAAGAGAGAGTGCTCCGGTATTCACTGATTGAAACTTCCGCAGTCTTTACACCTGCCGATAACGCGTTCTGCACGAGTCGTCGCGTCATCCTCGAATTCCTTGCAAAATAACGCAAGGTCCCGCCGCTTCCGGGTCACGAGCATGGTACGGAAGGCACGTGCAGATGCGACCGACTTTGCGTCGTTACGCCATAACCAAATACAGTCAATACCGTTCGCCCTTTTTTGCTGTTGCCAACGCGGCCTTAGGGCCGTGTGTTTACTAGGCCTCTGTCAGCTCCGCAGAGTTTGGCAACGTGGGAACAATGTTCAAAAGCCGAATTCATATCCGAGCAATAAAATCCGATATTGGTCGGTGTATGGACGGCGAGTGGATTTTCATCGGAATATTTCCACCTCGCGTATACTCGTTGAATTATGGTACGTATAACGTATTATACGTACACACGTACGCTAGACAGGTGTATTAAATTTTTTTCCGTTACGTAGGTACGTACCTATGTGTAGTACGTGCATGGTTGTTATTATTATACCTTTTTGTGAATTACTCGACTCTCATCTCTCCGCCTACTCTCGACTGCAAACCATTTTCCATCTCGCTAATTGGCCTCCTCCGTCGAACGGCCGTATAATATGTAATTTGCTGCATGGTCGAGCACCGTTTCGAGGATCGAGGGACTCGAGGATGGGAAATTAAAAATATTAACGCAAGTGCGTTACGCATTCAGCCGCTTTTCTATCATCGTCCGCCCGACAACACGTGAAATCAATATTATGGGCGAAACCCTGCGCTGGGAAACCCATGCGAGGCTGCGAGATGTAGTCGCGGTATCGCTACGATACACCGTTTGATTTCGATGCGCACTTTCGCGATGTCCGAACGGGCATACAAATATAGTCAAATATGACAAACGGCACATGGAGACAAAGTCGGGGCCCTTGATACGCGACGCGCGTACGTGAGACGATAAAATTGTGTGGCCGGCGCACGTACGTGGAGATGAGGAGAGTTCTTCCTGCACTCCGGTGAAGAGGAAAAGTTTTCTTCTTCCTCCTCCTCGGGAATAAGATAACCACCAAAGACGCAGCGGCGCTCCCGCCAAAGTCAGCAATAAAGATCGGTGATGGGGTTACTACCGAGTTCCAACTTAGAACATCCGACTTGTTTACTCGACGTGCTGACGAGGATTCGTATTCGCGTCACTTCCTGAGTAAGGCAAACGCTGACGATCCGTGGTACGGTTCGATCCCTGATTGAGGACAGAGTTTCTTTTTGAGTTATCAAAATATTACGGGAAACCTGTTTTCTGGTGCATTGAATTCCATGGAAAAATATGTATCAGACATTTGTGTACAGTGCTTCATTACTGAGCTACAAGATTCACAAAACAACTAAAATTATTCTCGCCTGTTGATTAAATGGAAAATGTAAGATAACGTTCAGGAGCCACTAAATATTATATTGACATTGACCGCTCAAATTCCTATTCCTACAACTATCAAAAGTGTGACTTTGAAATAAAATAACTAGATTTCCTTGGACTACCCTGATATATATATATCGGAGAGAATTAGCAATAACTTTTACCGGCAGGCAGCGGTTGCACCGCCCCTGGAATCCTTTCGCGTCAACTTTCCGCGCTTCTTCCTACGTCGTTTGACTTTACGACCGAGTTGTTGACGAAAATGTTCCGAGGTAATAAAAAGTCGAGGTCGTCCGGAACCATCGACCGAGCGTAGGATAAGAACGAGACGAGGGAGCGAGAAGGAGCGAGAAGGCTGGAGAAAACGATGGGGTTGGAAGACGCTGTAGGTGGAGCGAGAAGCTGCCCGAGAAGCCGATGCTGAGTAAACAACGGCAAATACTCGTCAGCCTCCCAAGAGTTGCGGACCGTAACTCCGCCCTGAAACCGAATCTCAGCCCGCGCCTCTGCTCTCCCAGTGTACCTAAACTCGGCGAGGTGCAAATGGAGAAGCTAGCTGGCACGGAATCGCTCCTTAGAAGCCCGAATTTCGCTATCAAGACGAGAAAAGGAATAAAAAGCGCAAACGAGTCTGCCGAGAAGCGAGGCAATCGACTGCCGCCATATAACGAAGCTCCAATCTACACTGAGAGAAATTTTTAGTTCCGGTTATCGCTCGGTCCTTAATTATTATCATTTTTTACCGGAATCGAAAAATATAGTTCCAGGTAGAAAATGAAAATTAGTTTACTAGCCGTTACCGGAAAGTCTAGTATCCGTTACTATTCGTTCTCATTACGATCGCTGTTGCTATATTTTCTTGTAACTGTTGCGATAATTTAATGTTCGTGCAACGATAAATCGATGTTAAAGCCTTGTTTAACTAAAAAAGTAGAGTAAATCTCGCGAACTGATTTTGCAAAAACCAAAAAAGGATCGACGATAGCGCAAAATGGTTACGCGTACCTCGTTTTTCGTAATTCCAACAATATTCAAACAGTTTTTTTAACGACACCTGTTTTACTGAATTTTTCCAGTGTATATTCCAACGAGTCGACCCAGCGACTGCAGATTTTCGTAAACTGAGTATCCGTAAAGATAAATTTCTACAAGGTCTATGGGGCAGATAATCGTAGCGTTATATCCGCCAGGATACGACGGGATCAACGCCAATCAAAAGGCTCCGAAATACGCCTTTAATCCCGGGTTGTTCTCCGGATGAACGCGTCGCCGATTCGCGTAATAATTGGTCAAGCTGGTGCCGATTGCTGGGCGAACCCCTCGGCTCGTTGAAGCTGGATACTCGAATATATTTCGACGAAGGGTTCGCTCGGTGGAAGGAGTGGAGCAGAAAATAGGGAAGAGGGAAGAGGAGAGAGGAAAAATAGAGGTGGATTGTCCATTGTCGTCGGCGTTCGATTCGTTGGGAAATTTACGCTTCGCTTGAACCCTGCAGAGCGCGGTGGTGAAATTTTCTGTACCCACCCAGCAGCACCTATCAGCAGCCGCGAAATATTCAATACCACGGGACGTTACAACGGCGTCAACATACCGTACATACGCGCATACACGCGCATACTCACACACGATATACGCGCGCACACGCGCGCATGGAACATCCGTCCGGTTGTATCGAGATTTTATTTACCACGATGAGACCGCGGCCGCGAGACGCGAGATGTGGGAAAACCCGTCAAAGCCTGAAACGTGACGGAAGCTCAGAGGGCTTAGAAATTCTTGTGAAAAGAAGAAGGAGGAGGAGGAGGAGGAGGAAAAGCTGGGAGTCGGGAATGTCGCGTGCGGCTATAGAAAATCAGCGGCCGGTTCTAATCCGATTCGATTCCGCCTAGCTGTGCTTATTTGACGGGAAGAGAACGGGGATGCGATCGATAATCGTCCCTTTTTATCGGGCATGCGTGTGTGTAAATACGAAAGATGCAATAGCTCCGCGTCCCGAGACGAAACTCTAGGGTAATTCTGTAATCGCCGAGTCGAAAGTTGTACCGCCGCGATTGTTCGCCACCGCGAGTCCTGAAACCTGAGCCCCGCATCTTTCTTCGTATACGATTCGAGTCTTGCAGAGCGCAAAACCCATTTATCCATGCGTAGAGGTACGTACGTGACGAGAATATCTCGCGTCACGAGGGACGAAGGAAAAGAAACGAAAACTGCAAAGAAAAGGATAGGCGGGGAGGACGGGGGCGGAAACAAAAATCCCGATGCGATACGATACGATATATTGTACGCGAGAGGTGCAGCAAAGTAATTAATCGTTTCCAAGATTTTTCACACACGTCGTGCGCGCGCTACGCGTGGGTGGAAAAAGCGATCCGTCAAAGCTCGGGGGCCGATCGCGCATCTGCAGATTACGGCAATATGCAACGTCCGTTACACGCTCGGGTAGATCCGATCGATGCCGGAGCCGGACCGGCCTTTGGATGTGCAAGGTAGCCGAGTACGCGTCTACCTGTGCGAAGCGTCCTGATTGAACACTTGCGAATCGGTTATGTATTCCAGGCCTGAATTTGCGGAAGCAAAGAGGAGGGAGGGTGAGAGCGAGAGGGGATGATAAAGCGAGGCCGAGATCTTTCGGAGAGGAGGAGGAGGGGGAAAGACATTGATCACCGAACAAGGCGATCAATCAAACTGCCCACCGTCCACCGGATACCTACTGCTATACATATACATATATATATATATATATATATATATATGTACATGTACATGTGTGTGGGTGTGGGTGTGTATATACATACTCGGCCGTTTCATTCAGTGTGACGAAACGCTCGTCGAGTTTCCTCGCTAGGTAAAATTTCGTCTACAGGTATCTAGTTTTCCTTCTCTTCGACAACATGATATGAATTTTTCTGACGTATGTTCGCTCGTAACTCCGGTACTATCGAATCGATTTTCATTGTTTTTTTTATTCTGCAGATAACTACGACGTCCGGTCAAGTTTTAAATTACATTTCGTTACAACCGGATGAATAGTTTTGGAACTGTATAACGATATTTGTAAATCAGGTTGTAAGGGGATGATCACGCACTTATGGGAATGCTGATTAAACTCTTACAGTAAGAGGAATTAAGTTACGTTCGAGAGGTTTCAACGTCTCGATGATGACGATCTACAAAAATGTTCGCGATTACGTACGGATATGTCTAATAGTTTTGTAGTATCGTGTAAGTACGAATACTTCAATAGGCACGGCACCAAATTAGCAATCCCGTATTGCAAATAACGTCATTGCAGCGCGTTGAAACGAAACGGTTATCTTAAATGGCCAGTGAAGTTCGTTCGACTGCGGTGATAGCAATTTGAAATGATACCGGAGGTTGAACGCCTACAAGCGTTTATGTGAAATAAAATTATCAACTCAAACGCGACAATTTCACCGAAAGAATGAAAGAGAAAAAAAAAGTAAAACAAATAAATACCGCCATGAAATCAGTTTATCAGGTATAACGTCGATTGTATTATCAAAATTGCAAGGTTCCTGATAATTTCGTGTCCCCGGGATGTCCTTACATCTTTATATTACTGCACTTATTGTTAGCGAGCTGTATTACCAGGCCTAATTGGCCAGCCCTGCGTGTTTCTAAAAGGGGAAAAGCGAGAGGGGGGATCTATAAGGGCTTGCGTTTCGAGGCACGGCGGAGGGTCAGGTGGCAAGGTGCAATCGGCGATCGAGCTTGAGAGAGTGAGAGTGAGAGAGAGAGGGAGGAAGAGGGATGGAGGGAATGGAGGGGAGCTCGGGGTTCCCCGTTACGTTGATAATTTCGGCCACCGCGACAGCTAATAACAGGGCCGAGGAGGACGATTAGCTTCTCGCCAATGTCCCAGTCACGCGAGAAAGCGAGGGTATGGAGCCCGGGCCTCGTCGTCGCGTACTATGCCGACATCGTTCCCTCGTTGATTCACCAAATAAACCTATACGACAGTGGAGAACAGTGCGAAGAAGAAAAAAAATCAAAAATCGAAACTAAACTCAAAAATCAAAAACACAAAAATCTGTCCTCTGGAAGAGAGGCATACAAATGCCGCGTTCTTTTTTTTCTATTTCGCCCCTGCGACCGAAGTATTAAAATTGCGCTAAGGTCGGTATAATTATTATTACATTATGTTATCCGTATGGTTAAGATTACAACTTTCGATAACGAGGATCAGGCCATATACGACGTATAAACCGTAGTAGCGAAATGCACCTGCGCATGCTCCCGTTATACGGTTAAAGTTTATACGACTGTGCGAAACCGAATTGCAAAGTTCCGCGTCTGGGTATCCCGCCCTGTTGTAGAGCAAAGCGAAATGGATGGTTTTACGCGATCGATTGTTTATATTATACGTACGGGTAGCCACTTCTTCGATCTTCGTAGATCTCTGACAACAATCTATAGGTAGACATAGGACCGATAATCAATCTTTGCGAGTTTAAATCTTAAAAAATGCGAGCGTTTGCCGATACGGATTTTTCTTGTAAAAATTCTATCGAACAAAATAAGAATGTAAACGTAGACGTGGCGTTTTCACTTGTGAAAATAATAAATTACACCGACATTAAATCGAGTGGTGCGTGCGTCAGGTGGAAACCGGCCGAACCCGGTCCTTAATCGACTAACCTCGCAAAGCCTTTTCAAATATGCAGAGTGTCGGGGGTAAGCTCGACGATACATTCTCTCGGAGAACCGCGGCGAGGGACGAGGGACGAAATTACGTAGGCGTCATTTTAGCCCGCGCGCTTCACGCCTCGTCGATCTTTCACTTTAATAATATACCTACGAGTATTAAAAAATATTATATATATGTGTGAATCGCATAGCTTGTACACATCTCCGTGGAACGGCGTATAATACAAGCGAGAATATATACTTTAAATACCTATATATATTATTTGAATACCTACACAGTCACGCAGGTAGGCTGTACAATGAAAATAATAATCACAATACGAAGATAAAGTTATACAAAATCCGGAACGAATTCTGGATGTTAAATTTGCCTCTGGGAGAGAGAGATATTACGGTAGGTATGTACCTATATACCTCAAATCATGTTACGCGGATGAGAAAAATCACAAGCTTCGCGAAATTCAATTAAACCGGTAAATATAACGATTATAAAAATGAGGAAACATTTTTTATGATTTGATTTTTATTCTCCGACGAGATATATACATACGTACAGTACATATCTCCAGTTCTTGCGACAATTTGCTGGCAAACGTACCGCAACGTCTCAAGTCGAGTCGTTTCGACATGTACGATAGTACCGAAACTTACGGTTATTCAAGCTGACAATGAGAGTTTACATGGGTAAGTAGTAAGTAAGTATACGAGTATTATACACATAAGTAAGGGTTACTTAATCGCGAAGCTTGTAATTGAGAAAACGATCGTTCCGACTCTTGCTTCTCTTTCTCTCATTATTGTGTTTCGTCACCTTCTTACGGATTACCTACGAGTCGTAATTCTCGTCTCGAAAAGAAAGCCAAGCTTTCTCTATCCGCACGGAGTTATGCACCCACCCACGCCATTGAACAACCCCAAAGGTTCTCTCTTTATAGCCCGCCAAACGTCGGTTGGGTCTTTTTATTTACTCACACGGATACGTACGTACGGACCTGTAACCGGCTCTTCCTCACGGGTCTAGATTTCATCAACGGAAGTATAAAAATAATGCGGATATAAAAACCGCATGGAATCGCGTATAGACGCCGCGTAACAAAGAGATATGGAAATAAGAAAAAAGTTGAATAAACAAAGAAACGCGTTCATCCACCCATTGACCGGTAATTGATAACGAGGTAGGCGACTAGGTCGTCGTCGTTGCGACATATTTTTTATGCCTAAGGGCTGCGCCTCTGACAATGAGTCCGTATCCTCCCAATACTTGCTGCATACTTAACGAGAAGAGAGGCGTGCAGCAACCCCTTCGGCGGTTAAGCTTCGTTTTATACCTGCGTATCATCCCTTTCCGCCCACGTCTTACCCGCAATAAACCTACGCCTGCAAACACGCCCTACTATTCTCAGCTACGCGAATGTGAAAAATTTTCGACCTCGTCGCCTGCTTGATTATAACGCGAGGCAAAAATCTGCGATAATTTTCCTTCTTTCCGAATCGACGGAGAGAGAAACCAGACGAAAGGATGAGCATTTTTCCAATCAGCGAGAAATTCACGGGGTTCCTTGTATATATGTACCATGGTAAAATATTCTTCGTGTAATATACGTATACAGTTCTAATTAGTTTTTACTGTCACTTGTATTCTTTTCTCTGCAATATAATGCGAGAACTTGGAGCGTGAAGGGTAATTAAGTTAAATGTAGACGGATGCCGTGCCCTAGTCTTATCACTGCCGGAGCGGTTTCTTTTGTTCCCACCGGTACTCGTATAAATGCACATTATACACACAGAGTTATATGTTATATACGTATAGCCGACGGTGGTTAAGGTCAGAGGCTCGGAAGGCCCGCCCCGCCGGCTAGCGAGGAGAATCTCTCTTTTATACATGGCGCCGTCTTCCTCCTCGTTCAGCGAGGGTGGTGCGCATGTTTATTCAAGAACCTCGCGTAGAAAAGATATTCCCCGCAAACCGACGTGACACTCCGCCGCTGCGGAAGCGACGCGGAAATGAAAAAGTTATACTTTTCATGTACGCTCTTGCGGCATACGTACGTACCTACAAGTCATATTCCTCTAGTGGTGTTGTACGTCGTGCGAATGCGTAGGTATACTTGTGGTTCACGTCAACTCCTGTAATACCAATTCAGGGATTACGGGTGTTGGGGTTGGAATAATATCGATGGCGATTAAAAATAGTAACGAATATATTCAACGAGTTGGTATTGTATGATAGATAGATTGTTGACACGCACGGAGAGAAGAGAAGGGAAAGATTCTACTGAAAACTGTAGGAAAAGAGGGAAACATCGAGGTTTTTCGATAAAACGTACCCATGGCAACTATATTTCCTCACTATAAATGTAGTAGATTTTACTCCGCGCACAGTGGTTTTCACCCTTTCTAGAGTAAATTCTGCATTTTCCGAAGTACGTTTTACCAAAAAACGTGATGCGTCCGTCTTTTCCGGCAGTTTTTAGTGAAACCTGCTATTTTATTCTCTCCGTGTCAAGTTCGAAATGCTATATTGTTACACAAATGAGAATGAGAATAGCAAGTCGGGTGGGCATTGGACGACTAACTTGTTCGAAATTGTAGGAAAGCTTGAGAGAAGCAAAGTCGTGGGAGTGGTAGAAAATTGTTGAATAACTTTACGAACGGTCTAGTGCTTGCGGGTATGCTTACTAATGCCTAAGATTATATTTACGATTAAAGTAATCTTACGAATCGACCTATCTTAATGAAAACGTGCAGCTAGTGAAAGTTAGCAGGCAACACTTGGGAACCAGATGACGTGTGATTATAAATTATCTTTCAAGAGCTAGCGATCGAGGGTTTTGCGACGCAACAGCTTGTTTTCAGCCAATGCTAGTTGTAGGGAAAATTGATGATCAAAGCCTCGGCAAAGTGATTTAAAGCTCCCTTAGAATCTCTCATCCACTCCGGATTTTCCAGCGCGTGAACGAAACGAATAAATACGTGCCTGGGTAGGTGTGCGTGTGTGTTTGCGTGTGTACGAAGCCGAAAACGGGCGGCCATGATGGCGGTGATACCGCTCGCATCTGCGCTGCCGGTCGAATCGAATGGCAAATATTAGCATTGCTAGGGAAACACAGGCGCCTCTCTTCACCCACGGGGTGAAGTACCGACGTACCTGGACGGCTTATACCTACCGGCCCATCAACCTACCAACCTACCAACCTACCACCTACCGCCCGCCGCCTATCCACCTTCGCCGAGAATCGAGGGAGGAACGAAACCTTCATCCTCTCGCCGCCCTTCGAAAGCCGCTTAAAGCTCGCCCACTCCTTCCGTCCAACCCTACGGGACTCGAGAGAGAAATTGCTTTCCCTCCTCCTCTCTATCCCTCCTTTCTCGCGTCGTGTTGGGCCATTTTTGCAACGATTATACGTCTGCGTCAACAATGCCGGAAAATGTTTAGAAAAGAAAAACGCTGGTTAGACGAAGTCAATTGACGAGGCTGAAGTTGGTAACGTTGATGTCACGAAACATGAATAAATTTCACCTTATGGTACGATTTATTGAATTTCAGACATCCCTGCACTGTGAAAAAACTGTCATTCCGACACGTTGAATCATCACAATATCTTTACCAACTTCACGGACGAAGTCAACGCAAGATTTTCCGATCAAGAGAAAGCGGGATGATGAATATTGACCGACCACAGGCTCGTTTGCAAACGGTAACTGGAGGTGACACAATGAGACATCGCGAACTGCTCTTATAGATAACGAACCGCGAACCGCGAACCGGTTACACTTGCAGACAAAGTTGAAAACGTAACTTGTCGGAACTTAGTCCGATGGACACGGTTGACACGGTATCGTTACACCGCGATTTCGACGCGGAATGCAACGGTCCTTGTATTACAATAAGGGAGCGAAGTGCTAAATGCTACCGAGGCATTTGAAGTTCGCGTCCGGCGGAATATAGTTGATTTGAAAAGAACAAGGTTATCGCAAGTCTTGCACGCGGCAAGTCGTTCGTTCATACACCTAGGTACTTGAAAAGGTCATTTTCGAATGTTCAGATAATTTAAAGATAATTCTCCAATTATTTCAGATTTTTATCTCAACTCTAGCCCGTGCCCCGAAAAGGGCGGAGTTTCAAATTCAACCCTTTCAGGGACACGTCAAATCTACCGAACGAACTTAGAAGAAATTTGGTACAGGGGGATTTTTTGAGTTGCTGATTTTTGAGGTGATGAAGGTATCGAGTAAGACGACAGGAGGGAGGGAGGGAGGGAGGGGCAACCCCGAGATTTAGTGCCACGCTTTTGAGTCAGGGTTTGGAAATGCGGGACGGGATGAGATGGTCGGGAGGCGAACGCCTGCGGGACTGTTGCATAATGCAGGTGCGATTCTCGACCTTTCAACGCCTCCCCTTGTACTATACTATACCTCATACCTCGTACCTCGTACCTCGTACCCACCTACCCATGCACATGCGTAAACCGACTCGCTACACGATATTGTATTCGTAAAAAGAGCTTTTTGCGACTGTCCAAGCCTCGGCGCGAGTGGGAGGATTACACGAGTGTTATGCATATCACGTATGTACGCACCTTTAAACGGGTACCTGATACACAAATAGAAGGATGCATGGATAGTTTTAGCTTGTCGGCCATTTCTTACACGTCGCTCAAATTTACGTTCTTTCTCCGTCTCTTCCTTATCTCATCATATAACTAAGACGAACACAAGATTTACATCCGATTCGAGTTGTTTGACAAGCAACGAACGAAAATGATTATCGTTAAATTTCATCAGCTGTAAACCGATAAATATTATCATTATTATCATTGTTGTTGTTATTATTCAAGGTAAAAAATCTCCGTCCATCTCGCAACTTGTAGTGACTCTCACAATTCACGTACGTTCGAATATTTGAAAGGTAAGAAATGAGGTAATGACGAGTGAATAAATAAATAAAAGAATAAATAAACTTATTCGTAGAAACGAGAATGTACTTAAATATCCGTAACGGTGTACGTTGTATTGCGTGCGTAAAACGACGAGTCATTGATGAAACCTTGGTGTACGAGAAGAAAGAGAATAAAAGAAAAGGGGGCGACGTAGATATGTACATGCTATTGACCGATTGATTCCTGGAAGGTATACTACGGAATTACGACCCCAACGAGCTTCGAGTATCCGCCTCAGCCTTCCTTATTATACCTATACGGACGCCGGCGAAAAAATAAACAATACGTATGTAGAGGTATAACAGGTGGTATTCACCGTGTTCAGCGGAATTGCTCTAAGGCTCACTTATACGAATCACTACCCTGCGTCTAAACCGTTATTCGCTTCAATTGGAAAACTGGCTTGCCGCCATATCGGCAGGTTGCTTCTTTTCCCTCCGTTTATCCATATTTTTCACGCATGCGTTATTAGGGTGGTTCATTTTTCAACTTTTTTTTTTATTTTCTTTTTATTTTAAGGAGCTACCGGAAAAATTTGCGACACGTACCGAACAAACAAATTGTCGCAAAACCCGGAGGAAGTGGGAAAATATTTAGAGGTCGCTAAAAATGATTGTAACATTTTTTATTTATTTTTACGTGTACACCCGTAGACATTTATACGCAACATTCAGTTGTACACAGATCGTATCGATCGTCGGACTAAGTATTTGCAAACAATGTACACGTTTGACAAATCAATCAGCGTTGATGCTGCTATTTTGTTAAAATATACCTATCCAAGTCAAAATTCGAAAAATATTATAATAAAAACCACCCAAGGTATAACAGCATTGGATATTTTAGTTTTTGCAATTGTAATCAAGCCAGTTCTGTTTGTCAATTTTTCACTGCACTGTGCAACACACGTATTTTTTCGTGTACGTAAAATGAATACGCGTTATATAATATCTACCCCAGTCAGTCAGTTCCGTCTGTACGAATTTCACGATTTTGCCTATGTGTATGGCTATAATAGGGGGGTGATGCTGCTCTGCGCGGTTTGAGTGCGGTGTGAATAGGTATACGTTATATATACCACGAATCGGTATTATTTACGCTAGAGTTGGAAGAAATATTACATTTTCAAACCAGCAGCCCTGCGCCTCGGCTTCGCCGAATGCCGATGGGGGTTGAAAGCGGAGCGAAGAAGAGAGGCGAGGAGAGGAGAGGAGAGGAGAGGAGAGAGGAGAGTAGAGTAGAGTGCAAGCTCGTAGCTCTCTCCATTACCATTTATAGTGATTCCTGAACCAACTGCTCGCACTTTCTAACGGGTGACTACCCACCCCGATACCGATGATAACGCATCGAGGAACCGGAAAACCTCTGATTTATAACATTCGTCATGCTACGATGCGGACTCGCAAATACATGTAACGATTTCTTCGATAATTCTTCTTCTCCCTGCACATACGCGATAAAGTGTACCGAGATCCAAGGGTGCACAATATATTCGTATCGCGGTATTATCACTGTCCTTGTAATTCTGCAGGATATTTCTTTATAGCCACGAACTTTCGTTCCCTTTTCTTTTCTTTTCTTTTCTTTTCTTTTTTTTTATCACACTGGTACCCCTTTGTTCCAAATAATGTACGTAGTAAGTAACAAGAAGCTAGGGAGAATAATCAACTCGTTTGAACTGGGAAATTTATTACCCTTCACTCATAATTGTCTACGATTACCCGATTGCTTCAACCTGCGCAGAAAATTGATTATGGCGAAACAAAACGTTTCGTACATCGGCCTCGATATCGTTGCAGCTTAAAAATTGCAATTTTTCAACAGAATCGAATAACTATGAATAAAATCTTTACATGTTATTAAGAAAGTTACCCGTTGTTCTCGGAAGTGAACCGTTTGTGGTGAAAGGTTTTCTCACGGCTTCTTAAACCATTTGAAAAGCGTTCGGATTATTAGATTCCAACTTTACAAATCCATGCACGGTCTCGGCTAAAAAAGTACGAATTTCTGAGCTGTGTCGTCATTGACGCCAAGGTGCGATGTTAACGATGCAATTATTCAACTGTCACTTTTTAGAGTCGAGATTGGGATAGGTCGTCTTTCGTCGATATTACACCTGCTCTCGCGTAGCTGCGCAAGCCGAAGTGCCACACACCTACGCCTATGTACGTTCACGTGCGATACGTACCTTCAACCTGACATTGTATACCTATGCACGTACATTGTGAATACGTGCAGCGGCGAAGGGCGAGGCGGTGGGAAAACTTGACGCGTCTTCCGTGCCTATAATTTACGTATCGGAAAATGTGAAAATTGATACGGGTAATTGCAGGATGAGAGCTGCGAACTGGCAGCAGCATAACTATACAACGCACGTTCTCCTTTTCTTCTTCGGTTGCGAAGTTTTTTACCATTCATATTTCCTCGATCATCCCTATCATATATGTATAGATATATTTCATCATACACGTGCATGGAACCATTATACCCCCCTCCCTCCCTCACCACGCCGTTCTTTCATTCTTCTTACATGCACAGGTATATGCAATGTATGTGCATAGGTACATACATCTTTGGGTAGGCAACGTATATAAACGGAGGGGTGGAAAATAAATCGAGCGCGCAAGCTTCTTCTGGAAATGACAGAAAATTCAATAATCCTAAGAAGTAGTGGCTGCTGGCAGAGGTATAAACGCGACAGGTATATATGTGTATATCTGTATATATGTATACATATTATATACACATATGTTTGTAATGGACGGCGAGGAAAGGAGCTGATGGGGAGATGCGGGATGCGCTCGAAAAGAGAATGGAATAGAATGGGATAGATCAAATTTTACTGTACTAGGGTAGCGGACCCAAATGTATAAATTAACAAAATCAACTGAGCGTGATCTCCCACACACCGTAGAACGCTCATATTTTTACAGAATTTTGTTTTTTACCTAAACAAACTTTGTAGGAAGTGCCACGGTGGAAAATCGCAAATTATTTTCACCCGAAACACCCTCATACATATGTTAAATTATCTTCCGTAACGATATACGTATAAAATACAAGCACATTTTATCATGCGATTAAAACCTTCCAATTTTATGTGACATACTTCAATGATATGTATTTATAATCTATGCAATTACAATCACCGCGCGTACGTATCGCGCGTTAAGTATATAATACGTACGTTTTAACCTAAGCGGGAAATACGAACGATATTCTGTCTCGTATGAAGTGCCGTGGGATATATATATATATGTATACATATATATGTACATACACACATACGTATACAACAAAACGCCTCGAGGGAGGAAATGGAAATCGGAAATATAGGTAGAACTGCAATGGCGGCTACCGCCATGCGGCGACAAGTTGTATAGATATTTGTCGATGCACGCATCTATAACTAGGCGAGGAAGGTTTACTTACCACTATTCGCATGCCGTATAGAATTTGAATTCTAAGGCGACGACGTCGGAGGCGGCCTCGAATCGAAACGTCTCCAACATCCGACAATTTTTACGTAGAGTAAAAATCTCATGAATGAAAAAATATTCAATCGCCTCTTGCTCGCTTTGTGCGTACTGTTTCAACGTTTTCACAACTACCCGAGATTGCCTACGCAGGCGTGTATAAGTATATTGTACACACATAATATACGTACAATATTCCTACGTATACGAATGAGATGAAACATAAACAAAACGACCGTAGTCCTGTCTCGAAGGATGGCAGATTGGAAAAAACAAAATAAGTAAAAAAATTGCCGAGCGAAACCTAGGTTCAAGCTTGAAGCGTCTGTGGATTTGCGAGATGTTGGTAACATTTGAGCGAAGTATTAGCACGAATGCGAATGCGGGACGGCCTTGCTTACCAGAAGCTATGATACTATAATTGACGTGAGTATAACGTAAGTCTGGTCTGTGCGAGAAAAACAATAACAGGATCCATGGATCAAAGGGAAGCGTCTCGGGCTTTGGGAAAAATGTTCGGCGTGGCTCGCGACAGACGGTGTTGGGTATACCTAGTCTCGAGTTTAACGTTTAG
Source organism: Neodiprion fabricii (assembly GCF_021155785.1). Classification (NCBI taxonomy): domain Eukaryota; kingdom Metazoa; phylum Arthropoda; class Insecta; order Hymenoptera; family Diprionidae; genus Neodiprion; species Neodiprion fabricii. Next base: position 526,549 of record NC_060242.1, read on the forward strand.
GCCGGATGGCGCATGGCGGCCGTGTGATCCCATCGTCGTCGTCGTCGTTGACGTAACCGCGAGACGAGGCGAGCGAGGCGAGGCGACGTCGTGGCCTTTGGAAATTCTGGTCGTCGCGTCGTGCAAAAGGAGAGCAAGCGACGAGAGAGACAATCGGGTTGCTACATCGAAAAGATCAATAGCCAAGAGGATCTCGAAGGTCTCCTTTGATAAGCGTTCTATTTCGGATTCCTACCTCGATGCTCGATCCGCGTAAATAATTGCTGCAGCCTTTCTATATATGTACGTACGGCAACGCATCATGTACCCGTTAGATAATATATTGTAACTTTGGGTTACAGGGTAATAAAGCAAGTACAGCGAAGCACGGAAAATGTAGGGCGAAATAGCGTATGTTCAAAGAAAACGCGAGCTTTCGAGTTAACGTCCGGAGAGAGATTGTTTTTACGTTAATGGCAGTTGGCGCAGAAACCAAGTAATTCGTCTGTTCGTAACGTGCTTTTGTATTAAGGTGGGGGAGGGGCCTAAAATTATACTTATTTTTACGAGTTTTTTTTTTAAAGAAAATGAAAACTCTTAGAGAAATTTCATTCTTAGGGCATTCGTTTATTATTCATAGTTTGAAGAACATTTTGGAATTTTTTCATTGAAATTAATAAGAACATAGCGGCATGGCGTGCATAACCTTTTCGAGTTTGAGCTCGCAGCCCAAGTGTAGAAAAAAATTAAAATAAAAAATACATATATTGGGATTTAAATTAAAAAATCTAGCCACGAGCTCGAATCGATAGACACGTTTTAAAGATTGTGTCAACATTTCAAGTGGATCGGATAAAAATTGACCGAGGAATCTGCGCCACCGGATTCAAAACTTGGTCGTTAGCTACTTATATGCCGAATGAAACCATTTTATTATCAATTACAATGAAGAAATTCGAAAATGTTGTTGAGAGTATACACAATAAATCCCTCAAATTTCAATTGCTCCGATCGTTTTCATTAAAAAAAAAAGTCATAAAAATAGATATGATTTTAGACCGTCCAAACTGTGCCCCTTCCTCTTAAAAGGGGAAAAAAACTGATCGTTGGATAATAGTAAGTTTTTATTCTTTATTTTCCCGTTAGTTCAGTAGAGCGTTTGACATCAAAAGCTCTATCGGATATAGGAATAGGATACAAAGATACAAAGTGAAATAATATGAAAGGGAAAACTTGCAAGTCGAGTGAATCATTTTTATTTTCCCTTCTTGTTTTTCTTACTCTATCGACGCTTTGATAAGGCGGTAACATAATATTAGGGAAATCCACACATCTATAACAGAGAACGCGGGGTATACTCGAGGTGTATAACTTAACCACAGACGACGCCTGGAGCCGGTACGTATGTATTCGGTTCTCGAATCCAATCAATTCATTCTTTCTTTCTTTCTTTCTTTCCTCCCTTCTCCGACCTATCTTATATGTATAACCTAGACGTCCTAAGCTTCCCGCGAGTTTCGCCTGCAAAGAGACAAATAACTTTTTCCCTCACCCACGCCGACGACGACGTCGCGAGATCTTCCTCCGACAAATAAAATACACGGACAATATTCGCGAAAAGAAAGAAATTCACTCGAGTCAAGAGCATAACAATAAAAATAATAACAATTTATACACCAACTTATAGTTAAATTAATCCTACATTAAATTTATAGCTCCTTTATTTTTTCATCGCGACAGTTTTAACAAATCGTTGCTTCGGTCAATATCTGCAATGAATCGCGATTATGGAATTAGGAAAACATACATCTACCTAGAAAGAGAAATACGCGTGCAGGGGCGAAAAGCGTCGCTCGCTCGTGACTCGTGCCGTTACTGTACATGTGCATACTATATACGTATATGCACATGTGTGCGTGTGTGTGTGTGTACGTGTATACGTGTGTATATATATATATATATACATACATACAGAGTAACTTAATAATCCCTGAATAAACATTGCTCCGTCATTAATTGCGTTGGAAATCCGGGCTTAAAGCGAGGGGCGGGGGTGGATATGGAGGTGGAGGAGGCAACCACCACGACTCCCTAGTATGTTATACGAGTGTCGGAGGTGTATGGATGTGTGCGGAGGAGGCGAACGCGAGTTTGCCATGCCCGCCTCTGTACGGCCACCCTTCCACCTTCGCCAGGGGGGCGAGTCGCCACCGATAGAAGGTAGAACGAGGCGAGTCAATCGATACTTGTACATATATGCCGACGGCAAATATGTACGCCAACCTACCCCGTATTATATCTACGCGTGCGTGCGTGCGTGTATGTATGTATTTATGTAGGTAAATGTAACCGACTCGGAAGAGAGTGCGCGATGCGGAGGATAGAGGTGGAGGCGTATTTATACACACAGATGTATATTAGATGTCATATTAATAAAAAAAAGTTCGCGCATATAATTTACAGCCAGTTCCCCCCAACCGTGTTTGTGAATAAACATATATTAAACATATACTCTACACTGTATAATATATACATACCTATTTATATATTGACTAATTTGAAAAGTTAATGAACCCCGATGTCGCCTTTGCAATTCTCGCCGAGGTATAATACAAGCAATAAATTGCACATCAACATCAAACAAACTTCAAATAAGCTACATAACTATACAGAAAGAGAAACCAGAATAAATATAGATATAACGAAATTAACAAATTTATTTCCAATATTTAAATGTCTATGTTTCGCCCTTGCGGAGACGAGAATTTCCGGTATAATCTGACTTGAAGATTTATTCACAAAAATTTTTACATCCAGAATGACTGTATGCGGGAATAATAAATAGATATTGCATTTTACGGGACCGTTTAATTTTCAACACAACTCGACGAGAAGAATGAACCTATAATATAAATTGTTTTTGTTTTTCACCGCGATTAAACAGACAAGAGGGTTAGAAAGATAAAAGCAATCGTTACTTTCGCGTATAAAATAGACGATAGTACATGTATCGTGTTGTACAGAGAAAATCATGAAGCTTTGTATTTATGAGTTGTTGGGTACCTTAACTTAACTGCGTACGTTAACAACAATAAGAAAGAGTAAGGAATAAAAAAAACAAGGAAAAAAAGAGAAGAGAAGAAAAAGAATAAAAATAAAAATTCATCTCGTTTCGCGATGATATATTTACGCATGAGGGTCGATCAGCGAGGTTGACGTAAGAAATTTGTTTGTCGCATACATACAACACACGAACACTTATATACGCATACAGAAGGAGTTTGAAAGTTTTTACGTTCGCTCGGAATAGTTTTCTCCCTCGAGTACAAGATTGGATGAAATGTATAAGACATATAATAATATAAAGTATATAACGCGGTTAAACCCCGCGTATATATTGTACGTACCAGGTAATACGTGTATATGTGCATCGTAATATACCGAATAACGTTTATCATACAAACGTATCAACCTAACGATAAGCGGGATTCAATGATTGAGGTATTATCTGAAATCCCGTACAGCCAAAGCCGTAGATAATATAGGCATATTATACTGTACTTAAGGTCAAAGGTTGACCGTGAGAGATCATTTTTGTAGATCTTTCAATTCCCTAAAAAATTCGTTCGGGTCCTATCAGTACGCTTAACGCGTTGAAGAGTTATAAAATTCCAAATTTAGAAAAAAAAATTTCCCATGTTAATTAATTGGGAAATAGAAAATCGCGACGAGGCATCTCTAAATATTAACATGTATTAAGAGCTGAAACTTGAGCAGCATTTTTTGGTTTTCGTCATTTCCGGCAACATTTTCGACTTGAACTTCGAAGAAAAAATAGTTGGTTTTTTGTGGTAAATGTGCTTGTACGCGAGAAATTGGCAAAGATATTACCGCACGTGTGTGTATACCTTATGCTGTACATAAGTGTAATATCAATTTGGTAAAATGGACGAACGGACGAAGGGGAAATGCGGAATAGCTTAGGAGGTGGTGTAAAAGTGAAACGACTGTGCAGGAAGTTGTCAACTTCATCTTGCTCTTCCATTAGAAGTTCGGGTTGAGTCGGGTCGAGTTGTTTCGAGTTGAAGCTAACCGCCAGAAATATTTATTACCACCCCTGAGACACTAAATTTACGGCCTAACCGAACGTAACGGTAGAATCAACTTTTTGCATTTTGTGTTACATAATTCATCGGTATTCAGACACGATAATTCCTAACAAATCGTATACCGAATGAAACCGTATTCATAATTCTTGGACGGGCGGATTAAATAAAGTTTCGACAATAATAATTTGTCTCGAATCGATACAACTCGATTATACTTTATGCATATGCAAATTTCTATACCTGCACGCGCCAATTAGGTTCGCAAACTTGTGTGCTTAGGCTGGTTTTATAACCCGCGAATACTTGCGAAAATCATTTATTCCACGAACTGTTCCTCGTTTCTCTCTAAAATTCGCCAAACTCGTTCGTCGATGCTGTAATCGATGATAACAACAATAACAATGACAACGATAATGGTACTGATTCCCTCAAATTATGCCGGGAAAGTTTGAAATTCACCGAAACCCAACTTCTCTGGAAATTCAGTGTTCACTGTTGCAGCCAGCTGTATCGATTGTACAACGTGTACAACAATTAAACGAACAACATTAAAAAATGCTCTTATACCTAATTGCCTGCGGCAAGAATTTTTTATTTTTTTTCCAAGTAGAAAACTGTCTTTTCTTCGTTGCTTGGTTATTCATTGCTTGCTTTCGTCTTTGAAGTAGAAAAAAGGGTACAGCCTTTTTTTTAACTCTCCCTTCGATCGTCGACAATGAAGTCAATTTTATTGGTTGATGCGAATATTCGAAGCTTGTCAACTAGACTTTATTAACCCTTTAACGGCCGAGCCTCTTTCTCAGTGAAAAAGAAAAAAGAATTATTTTTTTCAACCGTTTCAAATTTTTCGTCAAACAAAATGTTTGAAAAATTGCAATTTTAACAAATAGAGGTTTGTCAATTTTGATGCCCAAGTCAAAATTCTTTCAAATGAAATTATTCCGTGAAAATTTACATACCCGAATAAAAGTGAAACATATCCATTGCACCCGTCGCGATATTTGCAGGCATGCATAAATACAGTCAGGCCGAATTCGGAACTTACGTAGAGAACGGTTCACAGTTACCAACGAGTACCCGACTTATGCAACAGCCGTCGAGAGTCGAGAGGCCGGTGAGTTTATCTCGGTGATGAGTATTTGGAAAATGTCGAATAAACCAAAACCACAACTGCAAATTATTGCGCGCGCGTGTGTGTGTGTGTTGGATATGTTTGTCGTTCAGTAGCAACGCGGCGTTCTGACGAAGAGGAAAGTAAGGAATGACGGGAACAGCTGCGGCGTGGGCGACATTGTTAAACTCCTACGTGGCGACGGTATCTATAAGTATTGAGAGAGAGGGAGAGAGAGAGAGAGAGTCGGGAGAGAAAAAAAGATGAGGCGCGCGCGTGTTCGCCACCTCTTCAAGAGTGAATCAAAAAAAGTATTAAGTTACCCCCCTGCCAGCGCTAAGAAGAAGAAGAAGAAGAAGAAGAAGAAGAAGAAAAAGAAGAAAATGACGACGAGGAAAAAGACGAAGACTCTTAGGACTGATCCGTGCGGCGCGGCACGCAGGGCCTGTACACACGATACAACTTCTGCAAAATTGTTCGTCGATTATCGAACGTAGTTATAACCTTTTGGCAAACTACCAAGCAGCGCGGCAGCGGCAAGAAATCGTCCGTGATCGCCTCGATAGATCAGGAATGACGCTTCTTCCTTAGATCGTAGAATCACGGTAGGTCCTCTCCTCTTTTCGCAGCTTTTTATAATCTTACCACTCATCGCAGCTATTATAAGTCCAATGAAAAATTTCCGCGTTAATCCTTTTCGATATTATTAATATGTATATTTTGAGCATACTGCAGAAGGAGGGGTTCAACTCTTTTGCTCACACATTATTGTGCCGAGTCAATTTTTATAACAAGAGGGTATTGTGTGATTTTTGGGGTCACTGATTACGAATCTGAACTCGGATTTCAAAAATTCAAAATGACGGACGAAATTTTCGAATTCGACCGAATACGGTGACGAAACTGTACGCAGGGATTTTCGGGGTCCCCGATTGGATCGCCTACTACTGAATTTTCAAAACCTGATTTCAGATTCGTAATCAGCGAGTCCGAAAACTAATAATTCATGTAAAACGTGTCAGCGTGTAGAGTGGTAACTTTCTCGCAAATGAATCGCATCTTCAATTTTCACGATTTTTTTCAATCAATTTTTGCTTCCAACAATAATAATTTACACAATATCGCAAAAATTACTCTCGAGGATCAAAAACCTATGAGTATACTATCCAGAAACAGCAAAGAAACGGCAAAGAAATATGTTGAAAAGTTTTCTAAATATACAAAACATGGGCATAAGACAACCAGATGACTCAAAGGGTTAAATCAGGCGAGGCAAAAGATTCCCGAGCAAGCGGTCAGACTTTGTTAGTCCAGCCGGAACTCGAGGCTGCGGCAGATCAATGTCGAAGAACAACCTCGCGTCTCTACGTGTAGAAGTAATGTTCTAAAATCGAAAATCAATCCGTGCAGCGGCGCGAAATAAAAAAAAAAAAAAAAAAAACAAACATTGTCGAAGCTGATTGATAAATTTCGAAATGACAAACTTTTTCCATTCTCTAATCATCCTTCGTCTTCTCCTTATACTTTCTACTAATTTTCCACTCTCCACCCTCGTCCATGCAGCAGAGATACGTTTTTCCCTCCTCGCTCCGCGAACCCTTCGAGCTCAACGGAGGCTCTTTGAATTCGTTTCTACCCCATTACCGACGACTGCCTAGTCGACTATACACCCTACTCCTACCCTGCTGCGTCGATACGCGGCATCAAGCGTCCTTCACCTTTGACCCAGCCGCGCTTATACACTTCTCGGTCCCTGCCTGCTGTTTTCGATCCTGCAGGACAATCGCAGAATTTCACTTAAAACGCGCCTACGCGCTCGACGTCTCTCCTCGAACCTGATTTTTATTTCACACACATTACCCACACACGGTCGGTCGCACGATCGCGTATAAGAGAAGGATGGATGAGAGGTTTGCGTAAAACGACGATCCATAGAGGGCATAAAACTTGCATGCAGAGTTCCATATCCGTCGCAAATCACACCCAGGGGAACCCCTAGGCTCCGCGTGGTGGAGAATAAGGGTTCGGATACATGCACCGAGCGTAAAATTAAACGCTCAAACGGGGGTAAAAAAAAGTGATTTTTCTCTTTACTTTCGTTCCGCTTTCTTTTTCTTTTTTATACGCGAGACCCCGAGGTACTAGGGAGCTGCCGACGTGCAAAATTTTCTCTTTATTCCATATCGAATGACAAACTTTGTCAGAAAAGAACAACGGTGCGAAGTTTTCCGTAGTTACTTGAACGTGTTTTTGATTCTTCTCTTCGTCTTCTTCGCTACTTTTTCATATTCGGTGTACCACGTGTATTCATCGACCTAATACAAAACGTTTTTACCAACTGAAGAGAAAGAAAAAAATTCGTCGTAGTCTTTCTCCATTGAATTCTGCAGAGGATGGGGAAATGGGGAACATATATATATATATATATATATATATATATATATATATATATATATATATGTATATATATATGTATATACAGTGTACATTATACTACTACCATATACCCAAGTGATACATGCTACAAAGTACGGTCTAGTAATCTGCTACACCGGAAGAGGAGGAGACGGAGGAGAAGGAGGAGGTTATGGATATAAGAATAATCGGGGGAAGAGCCGGTGCTTCGAGGGGCACGTCTTGGGATTAATGTTCAATAAAAATCCTGCAGCCGGAAAGAAAAAACTCGCAGCGATAGCAGGTGAAGCCTGAAGAGTCGGTTCTATATTATACGAAGTTCTCCGTAATATACAGCTACGTAAGAGCGAAACTGCAGCCGATGGCGCTCTCGTCTACCTACGTTGAATGAAAAATGGAGAAAGAGGGAGAGAAAGAGAAAGAGAAAAACGACGAATTAGCCGAGCGAGTCTGGTGACGATCTGCATATCACGTATTACACACTCTTAGGTAGGTACAGGTACACCTCCTCCCGGAAGTTGCATGATTAAATACGGAATTTCCCTTTGGCAGACGGCGGACGCTGCCGACTGCAACGACGTTACGAACCCCGCTCTTGCGCGTAATTCCTTTTTATAGGTATTATATTCACACCGAGGTACCCGTGTAACCATTGTAATAACAGCAACACGTAGGTATTCAAGGAGAAAACGGAATAACACAACCGGAGGCTTGATATAAAAATCGACAAAATTACTCTATCAGGAATACATTAGGCTGGCAAGTTTGAGTCGTTGGCTATTCTCCGCGAACAATCGATCTATCGGCATTACGTTTAGATAGGTATCAGGGTGGTTCGTTTTTTGACTTTCATTTTTTTTTTTTTAAGCTACCACTCGAATAATTTGTGACCAATACTTTCCCAACTCCTCCAAGTTTTACGACGTTTCTTTTTTTCGGTATTTATTACAAATTTTTCTAGTAGCAAAAAAAGAAAGTCAAAAAATGAACCACCATGGTAGATACGTGTGGGCAACGGTAGGTACGCGGTACACCAAATACCTAACGCCGTAGTTCGAGGTGCGTGCAGGAGTGGCAAGTAAAAGTGGATGAATCTAATAACCCTGTCGTATCGAATCGAATTTTAATAAACGTGTCGACCGTTTCGCCCGTGCAGCGATAAAATTTGTCAACGACCGCTGCGCGCAAGGTTATATAATTCAACCGGAACCCTTTCAGGGTGCAAAAAGCCAAGCTTCCGTCGTCCGCGTCCCTCGGCAAGCACACCCCGCGCGATTCGGGAATTGGGCCAACGCGGTCCTTAGGGCGCGAGGGAGGCAAACGGAGTCTGGATGAAAAGAGAAAGCCTGGAAGGAATAAAAAACGGGGTTGTTTTCGCCGGGGTTATTTTCCGGACGGACGAGTTTCGGGGGCCGACCTTCTTCCCTTACCTCGCACTCGACGTTTGTCTACGGTGTGTATGTACATCCGTAACTGTACTCTGTACCCTCCCCCGGATCGTCCAATATCCCCGGGGGACATTTGTTAGACAAATATTAGCGATCCCTGTTCCTTCAATCTCTCTCTGCCTATTTCCGCTATACGCGGCCATTTTCGTTATCTGTTTCTTTAGCCGGAAACTCGGAAAATCTATGCATACAGGGCGTCCCATTCAAATCGATACAACGGAATATCTTGCGAACAAAGCGTTTCACAGAAAAATGATTGAAACGAAAATTTTGTGGTTCGCACGGGGCGATGTATGCACGCACGTGTGCTGTCGTGTTTTTCGTTCGGTGGACGTTTACATGGTCGTTTGATGGTCAGCATTGCTTTTTTTTTCTTTAACGGAAAAGTATACTTTTTTCCACAGATTCGGGTTTTACGAAAAATAAAATTGATGTCGTAGGAACGACAAATCAGAACAAAACTGCTCGATCTGTTGAAACACAGTACGCGTTCTCATATAAAAATGCAATTTTAACCTACCAATGACCTTGTAAACGTCCACCGAATGAAACGTAGGATATAACAGCGTACAGCCATCTTCGAATCGTGAAACTTACACTTCAAAAATTTTTCTCTGCCAATCAAACGCGTCGTTCGCAAGATATTCCGGCGTGTAAAATTAGATGGAACATCCTGTACACACGTCTATGCATCTTGGACACCGACTCTCCACTCGATTAATCAATAGCGGTAGATTATTTTTTGTCGATTTGATTATCGAATATGCACGTTCAGCTTGAATGTAGGATACGGGGAGAAAGAGGCATGCGTGAACGAAAATCGAAATGGAAGAGAAAATTTTCAATCGAAGGACGTTAAGGGAAAAAGAAGGTGATTTCCCGAAGAGCGAAGGTAATGAAAAGGAATTGAATTCGAGCGACTTGAATATACTCGCGGAGGTCGCAGCGTCGTCGGCGGCTCAGCAGACGTTAAGAAATGCCAAAGCAGCTCTTAGCGTTCGGCACGCACTCGCGATGGTGTAATTTATCAACGGTTAAGAATTGACGCGTCTGTCGTTGGAGAGGAACGTTGTGATAAATCATTAGGGGAGGTTAGGAATGCCGAGTTAATTATAGAAGCAAGTTGCGCCAACGACGCGCCGGCTTTTCTCAGCTTTTCCAACCCCGCGACTACATCGGCAAAATCTAATACCTGTAATCTACGATGCAACGGTGCGATGCAAATAAAAAATTTATATACTCGGGGTAAAAAAATATTTGTTGCAACAGTTGGAGTAGGTATTGCTGCGTAATATATTTCCACCGACGGGGTTTGCTTGGAAAATTTTTGCTATTACCGCTAAATTTTGCTGAACCGGTGAATTGTTTTTTTTGTTCCGTGAAAAGTGGACGTTCGAAAAGGATTTGCAACGGTTTGTTCAGCCTTTTTAGTACGGTCTGCACCCACGACCGGATTTATCCGTTATATGGCTGCAGGGTTAACTATTACCATTTCCATCGATTCTGCAGGGGGGGGGAGGAGGAAGAGGAGGAGGAGGAGGAGGAGGATGGAGGGTTGCTCGTTTACGTTCCCGCGCGACCCAATTGAGGCGAAAGCTTTTTATTTTCACGACTAGAGGCGGCTGGAGGAAGATGAAGAAGTTGGAGGAGGTAGAAGTAAAGCAGGGGAGACGTTTCGCTCTCCGTGTATAAATCCCTTAAATCTTTCTCCCGATAATTATTCCATGCGGAATGTTCGAGAGAACCGAGAAATGTATACATAAATAATAATTAGAGAAAAAGAGTCTTTTCCTCTCTTCCCCTATATAATCCTACCCCGACTGCGCTAAGTTACATAAAAATTCACTTGGAAACGAAGCTATATAGAGAATCTTATTACAGGCATACAATCCATATCGAGGGTGCGGAAATTCACAAAATTTCTTGCGGTTTACACGCGGCACAGTTCTCGTCGTTCTAAAATCGTTACACTCGACGAACGAAGCTGCGGAAGTTGCGACGCAGATGCGAAGATAACCGCGTCAGAGTTCCCGATGCGGATTTCGGATAACGAACGACGTACTCGCAACATCTCGGCAAAAGCTTCCGGTCATTCAAGATTCCCACCAATTGAAAACACGGTGTTCAGTACGGTGATTCATTTTTCAACTTTATTCCCTTTTTTTAAGATGCCACGCGAAATATTTGTGACAAATACCAAACAAAAAAAATTTAGTAAAACCTGGAGGAGAGAGGTCGCTACCGATTATAGTAATATTTTTTATTAATTTTTACGTGCCCACCTTACCGACTTATACACATATTAGTTTATTTTATTCGAATCGTGGCCCAATTAATTGTTCACCAATCAACAGCAAACTGCGACCAACAATTCCGCAGTTGGCTGTTCTCGTCGTTTAACCGAAAGATTAATCGTCTCGGAGAAATTTGAATAACAGTTTTCGTTACCGAAATAGGAACGTCGCATCGCCTTATCGTCCCTGTTTTGTTTTCAGTACTGATTTCGTTAAACGATGATTAATTTGACCACGATTCGAAATACAAAAGTCCGTAAGACGTAGACATAAAAATAAATAAAAAATATTACAACAATCGGTAGCGACCTCTGAATATTTTCCTTCCTCTTCCCGGTTTTACGACAGTTTTTGTTTTCAGTATTTGTCGCACATTTCTCGAGTGGCACCCGATGAAATTTCTTTTTTTTTTTATAAGTTAAACAAAGAACCACACTAGTGCGCAGCTTTGTTTAGGTACCGAAAAAAATATCACCCTTTGCACGAACAACTCTTCCCAACGATATCCCGTTATTCCAATTATAAAAATGTCCAAAGTCGATGACGATTATTGAATTTCATCTCGGCGAGCGTGATTTATCAATCATGTTCGGAATGTTACGCGGCAGTCAAGACAAGAGCATAGACGAGACGAGAAGCGAGGCGGGTATAATATAATAGGTAGTATTTAGGTTCCCGTCTTCGCGGGCTTACAATTAGTCAGGCTTCGAGTGACAAAGCCCGATGTGTCCGAAGTACGCCGCCTTACGTAACACACCGCGAATGTCCGACGCTCCTCGTGCTTATTCTACTGCCTTTCGTTCCTCGTTCTCAGTTCTTCTCCTTCTCCGTTTCTCGGTTCTCCGTTCTTGCTGCGACTGACCCACATACCGCTAGGACACCAGATCTTTATTTAAACTCGTTTCTTGACGAGTCTACCGACACACGCACTCTCTCTCTCTCTCTCTCCCTCTCTCTTCCTCCGTCATTCCTTCTCTCTCGTATAACATACATCTCTACGTGTCTCTCCTTGACTGACGATTTTTCCATTTTCTCTCCTCCGCATCTCGTCATCATCTTTTTTCTTTTTTGTCCATTTTCGTTTATTTCTACCTTCGTTTCTCAAATCATTTCTTTCTTTAAATTTATAGGCATAAAAATGACTTCACTATTATTTCCATAACATGTTTATTATTATGCGCATACACGCGGATGATTTTTCATTCTCACGATACATCGGCTGGAGGAAAAAGTTCACAACGATAAGAGCGAAAACCCATTTGATATGCGATCAATCTATTTTTGTTTCCCCTCTGTACCCGTTATACACGCCGGTGTTTCACCTCGCTCGAATGTGAAACGAATATAAACGTACAACAAGAGTCGCGTGATATTTCTTTTTGTCTTTTCACTTTCCACTTCAACCGTATCTCCTCTCGATCCTCCCTCCATCTCTCGTCGACGGAGGAGTGAGGCATTCGAAGATAATCTATATTGGAAAAAATTTTATCCACATACATACACCTTACGAGAAGGTACGGGATGTACCTATACCCATAAAACGCGATGGCCGGAGAGAGATGAGAAATAGGACCGAGCTTTCGATTTGGACTTTACGCGAGGCGATGATATCGCCCGAGTGATTTCGCACAAGCAGCCGGCTGCACGAGACGGAATAGAAAAGGTCCGGAAGGATACATACGCGACAAGGTGATGCCTGGCTCCGTACGTATGTAGTTAGGTAGGTACACACCTAACGCCGTGTGTGCGTTAAGAAAGATTATAAAAAAAAAAGATCGAGTAGAAATAAATACGAGGCTACGGACCATTCGTGATTCTTTTATCTTTCTTCACCTTCAAAAAGGAAACATGGATTAGTCGACGTTGATCATATTGACGACGACGACGACGATGATGATGATGATGATGATGATAATGTTGTTCTTCCAGTTTACGTCGAGTGACGTTGGACACGAATAAAGCGACAACAAAGGGAAAGAAAAAGAGAGAGAGAGAGAGAGAGAGAGAGAAAGATGGAGAGTGAGAGGGGCGTAGAAAAAGAGGGACTCACCGAGTTGATAGCTGTCATGTTGCCAACTCGACTTGGATCTGTCTCCACTAGCCCGCTGTCGTTCTGTAACAATCGAGAATAAAAAATAAAATTAAAAAAAAAAAAAGCAAGATTTAGTTATTAGCCACAGCCTTAGTCGGTTCAATCCTAAATATAGAAGGGACGTTAATACACGCATACGTGCAGCGCAGGAAGCAGAGCGCGTGTACTGCGAAAACCAGCGAGCAAACACGATTTCAATTATCGTAATGGTAGGTAGGTAGGTAGGTAGGTAGAGTACCTACTGCTGCTACTGCACTGTATGCGGGTTACGCAACACACGCACACGTGCATTACATATCCAACTATTATAACTGTCTGCCGTAATGTTAATCTATTTTTCCTGGCACTCGCGAAATATCCCACCGCGTACCTCTGCGTTTATACCTACGCGTTATACGTGCATACGTGTGTACGTAGACTATGCATTAACCCATCTATAATGATTATAATTATTATACGTAAAACGAGAGATGGGGAGGCTCTTCGCGCTCGGAATCAGGAAAAAACAACTCAGGTATGTACGTGTTTTTATATGCGCGCACACACACACACACACGTGCATGTGTATACGTATATTATATATATTTTCGTATAACCTATCCGGAGGGAAATAAACGTCGAAGTCGGTCTTTCGGAGTGTAGCGATCAGTGAGAGAGGACCGTAAAACCGGGATTAACCGTCGTCTGATCCAAACTTCCGCCGACCGCATCACGGCGATAAAACTAAGCCGCGTAGACTGTGACGGAAAAAGGAAAATATTTCAATCTGTCAAATTTTACATTCTTCTTCTTCTCTATCTCTATCTCTCTGCATTAGCAAGGTACGACGAAAAATATACCTGCAGTAAAAACGTAAACGAGATACTAACTCTATAGCTTGTACACATATGTCATCAACCGACATTCGGTAAAGTCCCCTTCTTTGTTTTTTCTTTTCTTTTTTATTTTTTCTTCTATTTTTATTACAACCCCAATTCGTGCAATCGTAATCGCCGTGGTTGACGTAACCGCAAACATTTAACTCGACATACCCAAACGAGCATGACGGATGCCGGTTAATTGGTATTATTCGAGTAAATGAAAGAGGGCCGTGCTAACCTTCGCTTATAACGCATGTACCGTAAGCGTATATCAGCTACCGTATCGCTAACGCGTCGGTAGTAACGCACGTTTTTGCCGGTGTCAGCGGCGAGCGTCGCGTTGTATCGTACGAGGGGTGCAAAGGTTTACGGTTACTCGCAAAGCTCGAGTCTTCTCTTCCCTCCGACGTCATCGTTCCGCGTTACACACGTCGATGTTGGCGTCGCGACGCTCGTAAGACGGCTGCTGCTCGCACGCTGGTTAACCTCGAGATGCCAATCTCTTACGTCACTGTTTCGTCGAGACGTTACTCGGTACCGTAACGCTGCGCAGTGGCTGAATTTTCTTTAATTAATCAGAGATGTGTGTAATTTTTTTTCCGATTTTTTTTTTACACGTAACACGCGCCATGGATACACGGACGAACGTGTGTGAAGCGGAAAGGACGAGATGGACAAGTGGCGTGAAATAAAAAAGGAACGAACCAAGAACACATGACGTCAGAAAGTAAAGTTCAAAGTTGGGGTAAAGTTGAGAAAAGTGAAGAAAACGTTCGGTGAAAAGAGAGCGGCGGAGGGTAAGGAAGACGGGGAGGATGAGGAGGGTGAAGCGGAAAAAGAGGTAGGTTGCGACCTGCCTTTGACACCGCGTCGTTCTGGGTATAAATTGAACAACTCGCAAGTTTGGTAGACGGAGTTTTGCAAAGGCAATGCCACATCCAGCGTCCTAACGCGGGATTAAAGTTATATTTTGCCGAGTTTTCTACGCACGTTATACGCTGCATATGACAGAAATTTTTTTACCGTATATGCGTATATGTATGTACTGAACATTTGGGTGATCTAAGAAAAAAAAAAAAAAAAATCGACCATCTGTTTTGTTTTCAAAGTTACACGTTTGCCAATTGTGGGAATAGAAAATATAAGACGCCTTTTATAACTTGAGCCTTTAATGTTAATATTTAGTGGTTCCTGAACGCAATATTGCATTTTCCACTATCCATCTTTCATTTAATTAACAGGCGAAAGTAATTTTAGTTATTTCTGAATTTTGTAGTTCAGCAACGAGGCAATGTACATAAATGTCTGATACATGTTGTTGTAAGGAATTGAATGCTCTATAGAAAAGATTTCTTGAAGTTTTTTGATAACTAAACTCCTTCACAAGTTACTCAAGGTTAAGGTTGAAGTCATGTAAAAATTGACTTGTCACGAAATGTTGTAATTTGTTTTTTTGCAAGACATTTCAGCCTCTATAAAATTATGTAATTCAATCAATTTTCAACTCGGGCAAATTTGTTTTGTAGTTATTACAAGTAATAATATGTAATACATGTAATTCCACTTTAAACAGCACCATATTTGTTTTTTAATTATTTATTTAGATTTTTAAAGACTGTTTGTTTTATTTAGGTTTAATATAAATTTGTTGCAAATTCGCTCGCACGAGATCGGAAAAGAAAAAGAAAAATTTGCCACCCTCTCTTCTCCTTGTCCGTCGCATTATCGATGCGAGGCAAGCGTAGCCGCGTTCAAAATTCACAATACACATATGTATCCCGAAGTAGTGTTTTGTTTTTTCGTTTTCTCCTCTCTGTTCATCGAGTTTGACAAACGCCAAACGCAAAATACCGTCGCCGGTAAAAATTAAAAATCGTCATATTCGTTGGGGATGCGGGGAGAAATGGCGTCAGGGGATGTCACCTTTTCCCGTACGATGTTCCGCGTCCCATACAGTTCCATTCCATACAATTCCACCTATTATTATTATTCCCGTTAACCGAAATGTTTAAAAAGATTTACGCTTTATTTATGTCAGCCACGCGTACGGGTTATAATTCACGGGGTTTTGCGGAGGCGGTGGGGTGGAAGGGAAGGAAATCCGAGCTTTTCACCCGAGCGGTTGTCCGGGTAGAGATTTTAAAACGAGAAACCGAGCTACGGTAGCGGTCTTTCTCGGGTCTTTCGAATAAGTTTGAAAAGAATTCGGCTTCGAAATTACAGTCAAATCTTCAACTGAAACACAGCAGAAGCAACGTTCGAATTTCAATATTCGGTACGGTAAATCATTATCCATTGAATGTGAATAAGCGCAGAGTGTTGCAATAAAGAATCCTCCATTAAGTCGAGCAGCGGTTACGATCTAGGATTATATCTATCGACTGGTCAACTCTCGACGTCGCGGTTGAGAAAATATTATACCCACCATCGTGTAACGTAAACGCTCAAGTTTCTAGTTATAACGTGGTTCAATGTTTGTTTTCGGAGATGAGTCAGGGTCCGGGCACGGTTTTCGGAAGCGGATAGATGGGAAACGTGCAAGTGCCCACGTGTACCTGTGCCTACTACACCCACGTATGTACCCGGACGGTGGCGGTGAGAGTGACGTCGGACAAGACGCGCGACACCGGTTGATAGTTAACACCTCGTTAGCTCGCGCATCCGTCGCGTAGCTTCGTTCTGTACAGGTATTGCATACAAGTGTAACGATACGCGCGACGGGTGAGAGACTGCGAAAATTAATCAGAGCCGGTTGCGACGAACAACGATCTTACGACGAGATTTCGTTTTCGAATCACGATCCGATCACAGCGACGACGATAAATATTGAAAATTAAAAAAACATACGCGTGTCGTTCGTATTGCAATTACGCTTGTCATCTTTTTTCACTTGCTTAAAACCCGGTCAAATCGACAAGTAGGTTGGTATTGTACAACAAAACGTGCGACTTTACCCATATGTAAATATTTTATTTATTTATTTTTTTTTACTCACAGCTGGGTTGAATATTGTTTGAAGGAAAAGAAAAAACACAAATGTGCGTACGATCAATGAACGGGTCAATCCAGGAAATCCCCATAAATATAAAACGATCCTAACCGATGTGTGCATCGGTATCATCCTCTGCAGCCTCTCCGAAGCGTTTGTATAGAAACGTGTGTATACGTTTTTGCGGTGTTGTCTCTGCCTCTACGTATGAAATATATGTCCGAGAGTGAGAGCAGAGGATTACATTGCTTGACGGTTCGGCCGTTTGCTCGCGGATTATATTTGTTTGTTTGGCCATACGTGTACGCACACATGCGTATTCGTAATGGTGTATGCACGACGGAATACTGCACGACGGAATACTGCACGGTCGGAACCGTCGTCGTAAATAATATCTTATAGCGTACAGTTTCAAATGGTCAGAAGCAGCCGGTATTACACGGTTGTAATACCACAGCTGGCATAAAAATCCATACGTGTGCGCGCGTGTGTGAAACACAAACACACCGCACGCGGTGTGGTTGAATATTTGGAAAACACGATATACGGATAGTAAGATGAAGAGAGAAAGAGAGAGAGAAAAGTCAAGGTTACGGGGAGTATCTAAAGTGTGGGTAAACGGTAGGTGTATAGAAATAACCTGTAATTTGAGAAGTACTTAATTTTCCAAAGATCCCATGGTCTAAAATAAGAGGCAGTATCGGAGAAGAGAGTAGAAGAAGAGAGAAAAAAAGTGCAGAGTTAATGTTATTCCATTCGGTTCAATCATTCAAGTTTGTTCATCCATCTCCATCGCCATCTCCGTACACATCTCCAGGCTTGTTGTTCTTGGCGATATTATATTATATCAGTTATGTACCCACTTGGAAACTGCGGACCGACGCGAAAAGCTACTGTTTTTCTCAGAACTGTTTCATCTTCTCCCGTGACATTTTCCCTCGGTAAGGAAAACAAAACAAAACCCGACAGGGTAAACGGAGAGGAAGTATCTCAAGAATAAAGAGAGAGAGAGAGAGAGAGGGAGAGAGAATGATACCGACGCTTTGCGGATATGGATAAATCTTTTTAAAGCGAATGATACATGACGGGCTAGCTTTCGGGAATTGAAGAAGATTGGAAATTCATGGTCACGGTAAAATAGGTGTGCCAATATCACACGTGGGCCGAGATTTGCAAAGGATCGACGAATGCGAAGAGACAACAAAAAGTAACGAAATATAACATCGGTCAACACGAATTTTCAGTCTGGCTTCTAGATGTCAAAATTTTGATTTCTTCTACGTAACTAATAAACGAAAAAATAGTTTCATCGGATAAAGTTTGTTTTTATAGAAACGAGAACGACGTTTCGGATTTTCAGAAAAATTACTCATTTTCTCAAACATTTATTGCAAATAACAATCGAACAAAGTTCGGTTTTGCATTTAAATCACTTTCATTGGAAAATAATGATTAATAATAAGCTAGAAATATAAAAGAATCGATGAAGAAAGTTTAAAAATGACTATTCTTCGAACTTCTTCTATATACGTACGAACTTTCTCGTATCAAACCCCAAACATAATTTCCATTATGCTCTCATTATGCTACCCCTGATAACGCTAATAACGATAAAGTTCATCACATTTTGGTGAAAACGTTTTCCTTCGTCTTCCGAATAGGCACCCATATTAGCTATTAATCAAAAACTTCAACGCTTATTTATCAACGTAAAAAGGTATCTCGGTAGAAACTCGAGAGAAAATTTTTTTTTCTGTTTTTTTTCTTGACCTGCGGTAATTGGAAGATTACGAGAAAGTAGCGAATTTTGGGATTTTATAGGATGTCCAAACCGATGACTGCGTTAGATATTTATACAGGGTTGGAGTGCCGCCAAAATTAGGATATAACTTCGTTATCCTTAGCCTTTCGGTCTGCCCGATTATCGCGAGGGTCGAATAGGAGGAATAGAAGGTGTACGTAGGTACTAAAATCGCGAGAACGAGGATAGTTCACAGTAGGACAAACACGTCGGAGAGTATGAGGACTTTGAGTGACGTTGACGGCCGACTCGCTTGATTTTTCAATGACGAGGAACAGCGTGAATTCGTAAACTTTGTTATTAATAATAATATTCCAACAGAGAGAATTCGTTTTAAAATATTACGTATATATATGTAGCGTAGCTATGAATTGGTGCTCTATTCTGTACGCCAAGATCAACGCGCGGTGACGAAAATTTAAAAAGAATTCCCAAGCTTCGATAATAATTTTCATCACCAAGGATCGTCGAGCTTTCCGATTTTGCAGGAGAAGGAGAAGGAGAAGGAAAAACTACGACTTCTTATTCTTATTCTTCACCGAGTGTTGCCTATTGATGCCAAGATGGAGGATCCATGCCGAGTCCGAAAGTCAGAAATATCCAAGATGAAGGGACGTACGGATGAGTAGTGAACAGCTGCTCGCGCGTGTCCCCAATTTTCCTAACCAACTAACTAACCAACCGTGTACCTTCCTTCCTTTCTTCCTTCCTTCCCGACGCGTCTCGATCCTATCGAGAATCGCACTCGTCGATATTGAAAGCAAACGGAGAATCGGTGTACCATCGTTTCCGACAAGGCAAAGAAAGGTAAGGAGAGCGATAAGCACCCGAGTGGTATTTGGTATTACATACCACTCCGTCAATGATCAACGACAAAAATTTCACGAGGAATTTGATCAAGATACAAGATATCCCGTGCATCGCGTTGACAATTACGCGAAAGCAAATACGCGCGAATTACATCCTCCTCCATCGAAAGCCCGTGTAGCTGTGTTAGAGGGAAAACCAACTCTCCGCCTTCCTCAGCGTCATTTTGTCTCTCTCCTCGTCCATCGTCATGGCAACGTTAACGTGCTTTTGATGGGGTTCGCGAGGAGGCATCCGTTTCTACTCAAGTATTCACGAAAACAGGGGATATTCATGGAAAAGACCGTTTGTTCCAGCCGTTGAGAAGGAAAAGCTCGGGGAAAAGGAAGAGGACGCCGAGGAGTTTTAGTTGAAGGTTGGAGCGTTTCACCCGCGGGAAGATCCGAGTTCGAATCTACCGAACCCCGCCCGACTCGCTCGGCCGTAAGACGCGTCGGTAGGTCCGCGTGTAGGTATAGGTATACGTATACCGAGATCAAGTCGATGCGGACGCTTCGATTTAAATCTGTTGCGATGTAGACGAGGAAAACGGCGGTGCCCGCAAACTCTCTGGCAACGAATTAAAATACAAGAATTGCGTTCCGAGGTGCGATGACCTGAGCTAGAAAGAGAGAGAGAGAGAGAGAGAGAGAGAGAGAGAGGGAGAGAGAGAGAGAGAGAGAGACAGAAGTGGGAAAACTTTGAGGAACAAATAGTTAATTCCGAAAGATATGACAGAGTCCTGCGAGATAAAACCGCGAACAGAAATAATGAGGGACAAAAGTACGAGCGAGGCATTGATACAAAATAAATAACTGTCGCAAAGTTTTAGCATCCCTGGCAATTGATTATTCTACATTACAGTTAATAAGCTTAAAAATAACGAGTGTGTATTTCGTAACAAACCTTGTAAAATTTATAAAATTATCCGTCATTTTTGTCTTGAGGTGAAGATATCGTTTGAAATGAAACGCTAACGACGTGTCAAAGTTCGTTTTTAATTCCATGATCGTCACAACATTCCATACGTAAACGGTACGTATGTCTGTTTGTTTTTTCTTTCCTCGCTTCCTTTTCACTCGAATAACTGCCGCGGTTCACTGTTAACGAAACACACACTACGCGTCCATCGTCTCGCAGGTTTGAATGAAAACTGAAGGTATAACTAAGAGACGATTACACCTGCGGTAACACCTTGATGAACGTTTCTTTCATTCGAAGAGGTTCGTTCCGTTGCTCCGGTCTCACGAAGGGCGATCCCCCTGTTAATTCAACGTTACCGAATCCTACCGACCGTCCGGTGATGTTATTATTTATCCTTAACACCGATTCGCACATCTGACGTGAAAAAGCCGCGCGTGACGCGTCTCGCGTCGTCTTACGTCGCCACGTGAGCACGACTAGCCGGCCGATTTCCGATCGACGGAATTGAAAGCACGACGAAGACGACACTTGGAAAGGATAGGATTGGATTTGATGGTACGATATAGGATAGGATAGGATAGGATAGGATAGGATCGAATGGCGCGACAAGGATGATAACAGGTATTATACGGGTCGCGCGACGCAACGCAACCCAACGCAGCGAGACGCGACGTAACGCAATGCTGCCGAAATGGTGCGACGTTATAGTTGTTTGTCCCGGCGCAGCGGCGCTCGGCGTCGGGACGCCCACCACCTGTGGGGGCTTTCGGGTCTCCCGTCTTCGGACGCGGGGATGGAAAGCTCGTTTCAGATTCCGAAGCTGGCCGGCCGCCGTTGCGTCTTTCAGTATTTCGCCGACGAACCGCGCAGGCGCTCGTAACTAACTATATATGTATAAACGACGACGACGACGACGACGACGACGGGATGTGCAGAGGAGAGAAAAGAAGCGAACGGACTAACGACGACTCGTCGGCGAAACACGTCGGCGAAAATTGTGTTTGTAGAATCTATTTCTGGGCATAATGACGCTCATCCTGACGACGACGACGACGACGACGACGACGACAACTCAGAGGTGGAAAAAATAATAGTGATATAACTAAGAAAAATATACGGTCAACTAATCGGCATCTATGTATATTATAATAGCCGATGTATTTT
The DNA here is from genome assembly GCF_021155785.1 of Neodiprion fabricii. Classification (NCBI taxonomy): domain Eukaryota; kingdom Metazoa; phylum Arthropoda; class Insecta; order Hymenoptera; family Diprionidae; genus Neodiprion; species Neodiprion fabricii. The sequence continues at coordinate 548,581 of NC_060242.1, forward strand.
CGCACCGATGATTATATTATATATCATGTATGTGCGGTTGGGACGACACATTCGTTCGCCGCCGTCCGGAAATCTGGCTATTAGTCTCGGCTAGAATATATATGACACCGAATTTTATTATTACCTTGTGTCACTCCGGGTACACGCCTCCGGTCCTGTACGGCTTGACGAAATTATTCGAGACGAGGAAAAATTTCTCGCGGTACGCGACTATTGTTTCATCATCGTAATATCTCGTCGCGATTTGTTCGTAAACAGAGTGGAAGAGACGCGTGCATGCCAGCTCATCAGTGCGAGTGAAAAATGACTAAGGTCGAAATAAAAATAAACCAACTTTTACAAGAGATGGAAAGAATTGCAGTGAATTTATCAAAAACACCCTGAAAACTGTTCATGTCAAAGTTGCGTTCTATACTTGAACGTATGCTGTATGTTACATACCTACTTGTAGAAGGTGGAAAATCGCATGTTTGTTTTTTCAATCAGCGATTTGACAATGGGTGGGTATAACGGACGAGAAACACCAGTTTTTAAAACCCGAGGGTCCGAACGGCGTTCGAATTCAGGGCAGTGTTCCAAAAGTCAAGGATTTAGGGTCAGCGGAACAGGGACTTTGAAGAGCGGTGCTAAAAAAAAAAAAAAAAAAAAAAAAAAACGCGAAAAATCGAATCGATCTTGACTCGACCAGTTCGGCGAACAAATTATGCGTGGTATTGAACAGGAAGAGTCAGTCAGAAGCATGTATAACATTAATCACTGGCGACAATTCTAACTCGAAAACCATCAAGGTGTACACACGTGTCGTTAGCAGAATTATAACATTATCGCTCGCTGTATATAACGTATACAGAAAGAGAGTAGGTAGGTAATAATATTTCGCGACATATTCTTGTCCCAGCAAATGACGCGCATGATTAACGACGTTCCGGCGTAATTGTCATGGAAACGTACCGCCGCAGAGAGACCACCGGATCAGAGCCGACGACGATGAGACCTTGGCTCAGAAGCGGTCACGTGCCAAGAGTAGGCAGGGTTGCGGTGTCCGAAAATTCGGCGTCTCGCGAGTTGATCTCATTGTTGGCAGCCGGATGATTACGCGGCAACGATTAAAGATACGCAGGCTTGGATTCTCTGATTATCCAAGGTGGTCTCGGCACGATTCGAGCCGATGTACGGGAGAGGCGCGCGTGCATCCGCGATGTAAGGAAACGAGGTGAAACAATGCGCGTAAGATTCGGTTGAACCGATCGGAAAACATATCCAAGGTAAGCAGCGTCGTACGACAGGCTTGATATTTTGTCCTTTACGGTTTATACAATGACTTTTCCAACTTTTGACTGTAATAACTGGCATTTTCGGGAAACGGAATGTAGGGAAATAAATAAGTGTAACCTGAAGTGAACCTGTTTACGTGAATACCGTGACGTCATCTCGGACAGCTTGTTTCCTTACATCACGCATGCATCGAGTAGTTTGTTTGCGGGGATAACCGGGCTCCGCGTGATCGCGGATTCGAATCGGTATATAGGTAGGTGATACGGCTTAGAGCGCAAACGTCGGTAGTTACGTGGCGTTTTCCTACTGTGGTGTCACTCTTGGTCGGGCGCCAAAAAACGGTATACATCAGCCGCGAGAGACTCAACTCCTCGTCGAAATATTATTCGTTCGAAAATAAGCAAGAGTCTTCTTTTTCTTCGTCTTATAGTCCCCTCTTTTTATTCGTTTGCTTTTACCACCACCACCAGCAGCACCTTCTCCTCCTCCTCCTCGCCATTCATCGACGGCGCAAATTACAAACGCGCGATGGATCTCGGCCAAGTTCCGTCAAGCCTCCCACCCCCCAACCTATCCGTCGTTTTATAGCATCCACGCGGAAAATCGTATTTTTCGAAATCCGTATAAATCGGGAAAACTACCCCTTGGATCCGACTGCGATGCGTCAGAGTACAGCAAGTGGCAAGTGTTCCCGAAACCCGCACGTCTCTGTATCCATCTCTCTAAGTAGTGTGCGTATGTGGAAATTGCACATACACATACATCCGCGGCACACGCCTCGTTGAGGAGGTTCGAGAGGAGAAGAAAGGTGATTCCGAGAGAGGTTTCCTCCCGAAAGTAGGTATAAGGAGAGAGTTAAGGATTCCGCTAAAAAGGGCGCCCGCGACGTTCGAGCTTTGGAAGAAGGAGCGAACGATCAATCTTAATCGGGCGGACGGGCCTCGGGATTTATTACCGGACCGGTATGACCGTACGACCCGGTGGCACGCGTCTCTCCGTCACGGGGCTATAAGGGTACATCGTTTGCCGAATCGCGAGAGTGGATCACCCGGGAATCTCTTACTTCCTCATTTCCAACCTCATTATCCACCCGCGGCACAGAGATTTAGAACAAGGACGATCCAGTTCAAGAGAAGGTTACGCGGGTCTTTCCGACGGAACCTTTCACGCCGTACGATCGTTTCGCGTTCTTCTTGACGCGTTCTCTCCCTCCTTCTACAGCGTTTTTGGAAAACGCATCGAGCCGGTAAAAACCTCCAGAGAGGGAAGAAACGGAGCCTCGAATGTCGCAGAGGCGAATATTTTCACCTTTGTTTTTTTCTGTTTCCACGTTTTCGGAGAATGGAACGGAGCGGACAGAGGGTCGAGTATCAAATATTCCAAATACATTTTCCGAGCCAGAAGTTTCTCTTCCTTTTCCTCTCTGGCTCGCTGATCCTTCGCAGTTTCTTTTCTCTCCGTCCCCTCCTCTCCTTCTTCTTCGCGTCCTCGACGGTGGCACAACGACGGCACCCGCGCGCGTTCTTAAAAGGGATCAATGCGTCTGAGGACGGGGACCATCCGTTAACGGGGCAGAATAGCCTCCAGGGAAGAGACCCCAGCCAAATTAATGTTTGTCCCTAGCAGTAACTTATCCGCCATCCAGTATATTACAGCTTACGATCACAGTTCGCTGATAAATGGCCGACGTATGCGGCTCAGCTCACCTTCCCACGGACGGACGAACGAGGACTAAAACTACTCCAAAAGCCAGAGCGATCACGTAGGTATAATAACAACGTTGTTGGTCCTTTACGCAGTCGTCGCAAGGATTGTTCGTTCCTTGCTCTCCGTACGGCGTCTCGACTTGTTTTCACGCCTACTACTACCTATAATATCTGTAGTGTAAAATTTTTACAATCCATTATGCCGTACGCTTTCAATTTCACTTTTCCGTGTTTCTTTTTTTCTTTTTTCTTTATTTTGCTCACGAATCTGGAACCATTTCGACAACGACCTCACCGAATAGAGTTTATTACGCCCGAGTTAGTTTAGGGTTGTTGTGATAGGTCCTGAGCGCTCTCAACGCCAGAATTCTTTGGCTCGGTGCCCACCGGAGGCCGCATAAGCCCACGAAGTGGAGCCTGCTCTTTTTTTTTTCCCCTTTCGCCGAATACCTGATCTTCATACATGTGCATCGTCGCACCCGGTCCACGGATATCGGAGAGGCGAACCCAGTGACCTTCTTCCTGCCGTACTCAATCATCGTCAAGATCAACAAAATTCGATGGGTGCAGACGTGAAATCGAAAATCGGAGAAAAAGGCCCCCCCCCCCCGAAAAAAAAAGCAGAAACACTAATTACAGGAGGACCCTAGACGACGGCGGAGGAAAGTTGAATATATGCACAAAAATAAAGAGTACGGGCATATAACGGGAGCCAACTTTCGAGTCCCCTTCCGAGCTTAGCCTCTGTCCTACTCGTACAATACAGCAATTGCGGAGTGTTCCGCGCTCGTTGGTTGCCTCCTGTAATTAAATGCAATCAGGGAACAGAGTGCTCCGAATTGCCAACATTTAGCTCGCTCCGCCGTCACGACTACCAACGCAACGCAACGTAGGGATGCGTGCGCGCAACCCTGATAATGCGAACGTGTCCGTGTGCGGAGGTTCGATGGTATAACAAGAACAGCGACGTTCGTGCTCTGCTTTCGACGACTGGTTTTGCTCGCCCGATCTCGACGTCTCTCTCTTTCTCTATCGTATACCACGTAGGCATGTGTACACGTTTTTGTACGCATACATATATATATATAAATATATATAATATATACGTATACGTACGTACGTACGCAGAGCCGGCAGTCAGCCATTCGGTGGGAATCCATCTCTCGCCATCTCTCGAATCGCGCGCGCGAATGGGACCCGCTCCGTTGCTTTTCCGACGTTCTCTATCAAACGCTCTTTCAGAAAACTTTGTCGAAGCAATTAACGGAAATTCAGTTCCTCCGCAACAGCCTGCCTTTCCGCGGCGTAGGACGGAGTTCTCTCATAGACGTATACTTCCTACCTACCTCCGCTTCTTTGTTTCGATGCAGGGACGAGAAGAGAAAACGGATAATTATATAATTTGAAAAGTAAAATGGATTGAAATCCTTATAGAGAGAGCAGAGAGAGAGAGAGAGAGAGAGAAAATCCCTCAACTATATTACCAAGTGCTTCGGGCCGAATATAGTATAACATAGACGATAACGAGGTCCAACTTTTATCCAACTATCGTCAATAATCGTATTGTGTATAAGGTACCTTATATCAAAATTTCAATACTCGACGATTCCGAAAAATTATTTTATCCATACGAACGTGAAATGAATAGGTATTCGTACGTAAGATTGACGATATGTGCGCGTGTTATCAACGGGACTCATATAATGTGTGAATTGAAATCGTTGTTAGGTAGACAGCACGTGTTATACATGTTTATATATACACATATACTGTATAGTACATGCCAATATAGTAGAACCGCGAATTGTATATCGGAGAAAGTTTCGTCGAGCTGCAAGAAACTTTGGAAATTTGTTAAATTGCCAATTTACCGTCAAAACTAAGACTTGCCTCTGATCCTCTCCTCTCTTCTCTTCTCTTTTCGACACGACTTTCGACCCGCCTGCGCAAGTATTTTTTTTACTCCCCGGCAAGCTTCGAGTCAGTTGGTGATTTTTTGTCCCGCGGAGCTTCGATTCCCCGATCTTCCGCCCCGAATCAACCCCGAAAATTTTCAATATTCATTTCCGTTGAGTTATACGCGTATAATACGTCGACAACGACGAATACGAATGAACAAATACCGTTCCTATTTGCTTGACGATTCTAAATCCAGTCTCTTCGTATAGCTTGGAAGCTGCGATTCTTATTGCAAAATCGATTTGTCGATAAAAGGATTTAAAAAAAGTATATAAAAACTAAAAAATAAATAACCGCGGCCCTCGGCATTTTCCGCGCTTGCGAAAATCTTCTTGTTGTACGATATATAGTTGATATATAATACTGTATAACGTTATTTTAGTTCACCGAAAAATTGAACGTGCTGAAAATAAATGGAAATAAAATTGGTCCAGCAAGGCCCCGGTTTTGAAATGTGTGGAATAGAAAATAAAGTTTCTAACAATTTTTTGAGAATTTCAAAAAAGATCCTATTCAAAATCACTTTATATATTTATAAATAATCGAGCAGTGGGATAAAAAATCTGAAAAAATTCAGGCTACCGTTCCAGGGTCGGAACAATTGCAGATGTTTTTTTTGTATTTTTTTTTTTAAGACAAAATCAGAAATGGTTAGGGTCAGACGTTGGTCGGGTTCGCATGGAATTCTCGGTGTACCCACAGATATTGTACAGCCAGTAGAAGCGTCGCGATGTTAAAGTTGCGAGCAGCAGCATTGTGCTGAAAAGTTTCGTTGCATTGCTCGCCAATTCGACTGAAACGGTGGCGGCGGGCAGCCGGAACCGGAAGCGGGTGCAGGCGCCACCGGAAGTGACCTCGTAATTCTCCCTTTCCCATGCTCTCCGTGTAGCCAGTGAACATGAATTACGGGTGTGCAGTAGCAGTCGCAGCCCCCGAGCCTTTGTCCTTGTACAACCGCCCTCGGAATCCCCTGCAAGCCCGTCCGAAGGCATTAAAGCGCACGGGAGAATTTCGAAGGACGATAACGACGCCGGTTTTTCCTACGTTTTAACGTGTCTTTATTTCCATCTCTCTACCGGAGCATCTTTCACCTTGAACATTTTTACCGCGCGACTTGATCTCGTTTTTCTCGTAGCGTTTAAAATTCATACAAACCCATGTACAATAACACTGTGATAAAATGTGATTGTAATCTTTGCGCGACAAGACTTGAGCTAAGATTTCACGTATCGAGGTATGAAATACTTGGCGCTAACCGCGACGCAATTCCGTAAATAATTGACCCCGGCATGGCAGAAAAAGTCCATTATTACACAGTCGGGCGAGCGGGTGTGACAAAAGTGAAAGAATAAAGAGATCTTACGACTTTGTTTCCGTCGCGATGAAAAATCGAGACGGCGGAGAAAAATAATATGAGAGAATACCCAAGTTAACGTACGAGGCGAGAAAATACATTTGACATTTTCGCACCGCGACTCGTATAAGGAACCCGCTTGCGTGTATTTAACCCAGCTTTTCTCGTCTGCGTAGTTTCAGCCTGAAATTCGTACGTACCGCAACTCGAGCGTCCATTTAAACTTTAGAAACAACCGTCGGCCAATAAAGTCTTCGCCTAATTTACAGCGTGCAATTTAACCGACGGAATCATTCTCTAATTAGTCAAGTGTTGGCCTACATACGCGGGTGCGGGAACGGAATAGACTCGAATAGTACCAACGTGTATGCCTAACCGAAGGCTTTGGTGTCTACGCCGCAATCGCCCCTGGGGAACCTTTATCCCGCTCCTCTTCTCTACGTGTAGTGTACGTATGCGTTAGGCGGCGGGGAGGGGGGTTTTGAACTTTTTTTCATTTTTCTCCTTGCGTACCCCTCGAAATCTTCGATTTTAGCCTGAAACGAAGCCTCGCGAAAGCGGAACTCGGTAGGAAAATTATAAAAGGTGACTTATTCGGTTATAATTTTTCAATCACTTCAACCGAAATATCTCGAAAACGATACAAGCTGGGAAGCGGATCGTGGTTTCATTTTGTAGATGATCGAATTTTCTTCAAATAAAATGGTTGTGACTACTGCGTGACATTATTCTTATCAGGTTAGCAGACGGGTGAGATAAAAATTTACAAGGTGATAAGCATCTTCGTTCATTTATTCAGTTCACTTAACTTCAAATGTTCGTATCGAGTACGAGATGAATATCTGGATGGATAGCAGTCTCGAACTTTTTTTTTTTTTTTTTATGGAAAATTTGATCATCCACAAGATGAAAGCAAAAACTCGAGTTTTCGACGTATTTCGGTTAGTGTTTGAAAAATTCCAAACCGGACGAGTTGTAGAAATTTGCTACCGAGTTCCGGTTTCACGAGGCTTCGTTTCAGGCTAAAAACAAAACTTTTCGAAGGGTACATAAGAAGGAAAATAAAAAAGAAGTTTAAAAAGAACCGGCCTAATATGTATATATATATGTACGTATCAGTGTTATTCGTGGCATTGGAAAACATACAGCTTTCATACCGTCATTTCTCTTTTACTTATTCGCTTTGTTCTTTTTATAATTTTTTCAACCGATTGTTTGCTGTAAATTCGTATTCTTTATACTTCACAGCCGTCACAAATACCTGATATTAGGATACGAAGTGAGTTTCTATACACACACATATATAATTGAATCTTGACAGAATTCGAATACGCATAATTCGCACGGTATACACAAGAATACAACAGAGAACAGCATGAATAATTTGGCACGCGTGTTGAACTCGACCATAGGTAGAATGTCTTATTTAAAATCAAAAATCTCTGTTATACTTCTTCCGCTGTATATCGGCGAAATAATAAATTCGGGTAATGGAGAGTGAGAGAACGTAGAATGGGGTGAGGGAGAAGCAATTAAGACATGTATATATATATAGAAAAACGAGGAATTATCGAGATCGAGCGCCGAGGAATTGTTCCTTCGGCCAAGAATCGTGCGGGAAGACGAATAGCAGAGGGGAGATAAAAGGGGATGGAAGCTGAGAGGCAGCGGCAGCAGCAGCAGCCATGCCGTCGAGAAGGTAACCGACGGCTACTGGTTGGCTCGGCATCGTCGGCGGCAGCTGCCTCGCATAATTCTTCTTGGCGGAGAATAACTTTTAGCGAGTTGCGTAATATATAAAGTCTGCGGTCATCGCGGCGATCCTATATAAACGCGTACATCGCCCATTTAACCCGTCTACTCTACAATAATCCATGGCACAAAAAAAGATGACAATTTTCACATATCTGATATCTTTGATTCAACTTGAACAAATCATTCACTGAAATCGCGAATCTTGCCCAAATGCCGAGCGGGGAGGTTCTTGATTTCAAAAGTTCTCCAAACTTTATTAGTCTACCGAAACTACTAGCATATGATGTTTGAAACAGTCTCAATTCGAGATTACTCAAAATTCTTCGTATTGCAACGGTCGACCAGAATTCGGTTTTTGCGTGTAACGTGAAATCTTTCAATCGATTACGTTAGGAACAATGTTTAACACAATAGAATTGATATTAAAATATTTTAGATACGAATAGTTTTATCGTAATATGATGTTATTTTCAGTTTTACCAAGAATACAGTGTTTGATATATGCCGCGTACCGCGATAAATATACGATTGTTTAAAGTAAATAAACTCTCGAACTGAAACGACAAATGTGATCGTTCATCCATAGTCGTCTCTTCCATTTACTAGATGAAAAATAAAAAAACACCCTGTATCAAAACAAGGTAAGTCAAAACGATAAACATTCAATTTTACTGGCAGCAGATGTGACACAAAAATTAGACCCGATTGAATGAAAATAAATATGATATTATAAAAAGGGTAGACAGGTTTTTAAAAACTGGTACTTAAGTACCTTCCTCGTTACAAAATTTAGTTGACCAGTGTTATCATTCGCGAGAAGCACCGTCGTCCACGTGTACTTACACACGTGTGTTTTCGATGACGATTTTTACCTCACCCTCCATCCCTGTCTACCAAATTTCACACAAGCATTCCGCACTCCGGGACGATTAATATATAATTACTCTTCCTTGGAAGATTCGTAGGCAGGACTACGAGTATCTAGGACGACGTTGACGATTTCAACTCCATACATATATATATATATATATGTATATACGTGTGTATATATATAGGAGCTGGGAATATTGATTCGTGCCTAATTCGGAAGGGTTCGTTCTGACAGGGTTTCCGAATAGGAGGGGGGGTTGGGGGGTGGGGGCTCCTGTTATTAATTAATTAATGAATCCCATTAACGGGTCCCGGTTCTAGGGTTGCTGTAACGCCGGTGGCGATACTGAAATCTGGTTCGATCCCTGATTCTTGCATTATGTACGCGTGATCGAATCTCCGCGATATTCTCCAATACACACAGTTATACGCTATATGCATGTATGCACGATACGATACAAATACACTGCAGAACCGTACGAAATACGAAAAGGACAGACTGCGGGGATTTTCGTTCGACGTGAAGAATTCTTCATCGATCCCCGAAGAAAACCGACAGCCGGGCTGTTCGATCCGAGGCTCAAAACTCAATTTCCTTCAGTGTCACCTGTTCTGCTTGAATCTTTATACCCTGATGATCCGTCTGACGCGACGGCGTGTTCACCCGTACGCTGCTGTGTGCAAGTATGTGAATACAACAAGAGACAGAGGAGAACCAAACAACCACCCGTCGTCTCGAAGATCCAGCCGAGGGTGGTGGTGTTGTTGCATAAATTATCAGGAACTCCGGGAGATGCTGCCGCGGGTCTACGAAGTCAGGGTGGTCTCAGCCTCTCGAGCCTTTACACTTACGCATACATATATGTGTATAATAGACTTCACCGTTGAATAATTAAGAGGATTATCGGCGCCGGTGTTATTCGACCGGATTCGATAGAAAGTAAGCAGAGAGTTATGAGACACGGGATGCGATGAGGTTGTTGGAAGGTGTCGGTGAACGAGGGACATCAAGGTCTACCAAGGCCTTCCGGCCGCATTGAATATTAATTACGCATGACGGGGAGTGTGCGCGTAGAGTATTAGATAGCGCGGAAATAACAACAACAACAACAACAACAACAACAACGAGCACCGCGGCAACAAGAACAACAAGAACATATAACCGTGACGGTGAAGCTGAAAGAGGCGATAACGATGATCAAAGCAACGCCAACGATGCGATTGGATATCGATCACATGTCTGAGAAACAATTCAGGGATAAACGAAAACTCGAACGATACTGAAGAATTTTTCACGTCGCAGCACAAAAACGAGCTTCAAAATCTGACGTGTATAACCTATGTATATATATATATATATATATAATATGCGGGGCACACGTGGCAGCTGATAAATTAAAGAAAACGAGGGGGATTAGCGAGTATCGCGACTCAACCAGCTGGAGCCTCAGCGGGTGTTCGAAGGTATCCAAACACTCGAGTTTAATTTCCTCGGGAGCCCCTGGGGTATTTTCCTGGCGCCGAGGGGGTGGCGAAGGGCGAAGGGCGAAGGGCGACTGTCTTTTTGTACCAAGTTTTTAATATAAAGAAGAGAAGGAGGTATATATAATTGGTCGCGCAAAGGGTGAAGAAGGAACCCTTCGAAAAAGCTGTAGCTTATAGCTGCGCCGCCTGCTGCAGGGTGGAGAAAACAACGTCGCGGAGAGAAAGAAAGAGGAACAGAGAGAGGGCGAGAGATATTTAGAGAGACGGACAAGGCTTCGGGTTCCCGGCTGTCGCCTGTCACCCTTTTGCGCGAGGGAAGAAAGAAAAACCCGCGGGATCCAAGATTGAGTCATCATTTTCAGGAGATTGTTCTACAGTTGAAAGGCAATACTTTTTTCCTCATTTATTATACGTATAAAAAGATGGTCGCAAGACGAGTGTCGGTCAAATTTGTCAACCTTAGTAACTCACGGTGTTTGCCTTAGAAATGCAACTAAAAAACAAAAGAGACTATCATTATGAACGAAAGCATAGACATCGATTAGTTATTTCAAGCCGTGTAATCAACGATGATAAATTTAGTAGGAAATTGTCCGATTTCGCAGATATTTTTTTTTTTTTTTCTCTCAACTGCAGTCCGTATTCCAGTATTTATCGAAATCAATATCAGTGCAACGTTGAAAAATTGAATAATCAATAATACCGATGCGATAAGAAAAAAAATAAATAAATAAAATTGTCGCGGTGGGATTGCAGTCGAACAATCTTGTCCGAGTAAAATATCGACTAATTGCGTAGTGAAATTGAACGAGTCTGTACCAATTTTTTCTCATAGTTTTAAATCAGTTCAAAATAAATAATCGGTATCGAAACGAATCGAAACTATTGCCCAATGCTATAATGAATTAAGCGTTATGCACAGCAAGTATAACTCTGAGACCAGGAACAAGAACTTCAGTATTCCGTACTCCAGATTAAATACTGGATAAAAAATCTTTAAATTTATGATTATTAGCTGCTTTAATCAGCTCCCCAATGAGTTAAAAAAAAATCACAGATCCCAAACCCGATTTAAAGAAGCTTTTGAAAACCTGGATACAGGACAAAATTATGAAAGAAAAGGAAAAAAAACCGTCAAGAACTTTTGCACACCCCTAACGGTTACAATACTAACTCTTTCTTTTTCACTGCAATTTGATTCGAGGTATTTTGTTCATCGAATATCGTGCTTATATCACAATATTATATATTGTGCAGTCGATGAGTGAATATTTTCTGTACGATTCTTCGAACCCTCTTGCAGACTCGAACACGCGAAAGAGAATAACTGCTGCAACGACGGAAAGGCGGTCCCTAAGACGAAGACTCGAGACGATGTCTCTTATTTGCAGCCGCCGTCGATCTCCGACGAAGGATCAAGATCGGCGTTCGCTCTCGAGACGGGGGAGGATCCCGCAGGACGTGCGACGAATCGAGTAAAGTATCGAGTGGAATAGATTTTGAATTTTTCCTGTATACGATACCTATTAATACAGTTCTTTGCAGTAATAGTAATAAAATGATAATCGAGAAAAATCGAATTTCCTTTTTTTTTTCTTGTTTGAACCGCAATCGAATGAAGTTTGTCGAAATTTATCAATGATCGAGGACGAAGCATGCGTGGATCAGTAGTTTCGTCCTAGGCGTGCGTTCCGCGCCTTTTTTCTCCTCCTCCTTCTATCGCGATAAACGATCCAAAGGGAAGTAATTTTGTGTTGTTCGTTAGAAGGACGTTAATAGAATCATTGCGTCACCTTGATGCTGTAATAAACGCCTCGTTGAGTACCCATGAATTAGCTATTTTATTGAAATAACGAGCAATTAGTCGTAAATTCAGTTTGGTACGGGCCGCCGCCGCCACGAGCTACAGGCTGATTATATCGAAGGAACCAAACGTCGTCGGAGTTTACGACATCGAACACGGTAAACTCGTCAAGATCCTCTCGACGCGACATTTTTTGAAACGAGATTTTTCTAAAAACCGAATAGAGGGAGGGGCGGACGCGAGGTTAAGGTCCAAGATCGATATTACGAATCGTTAGTTTTTTCGTCGAAGGTCGTAAAATCCGTAAAGTGAATTATGGGTTGGAGAGAATCGAGGGGAGCGTACAGACTCTGCAGGATTTTAACGACATCTCGTAAAGTATTATTGATTAAAACGGCACTAGTAATTCGGCGCCGTTTTTTTTTTTTACAGGCACTTCCGGCCAGCATTGCTGCACACTCGACGCGTTTTCCAAAGTTTCATTGAAGGAAAAAAAAAAGAGAGGAAAGGAAATCTCTTCGACGAAAACGAAAATTGTCGCCGTCGAGTTTCTACTCGTCTTCTTTCTCTCTGATAATAACACAGGTCTGCACGAACATATTTTATTTTAGTCGCATGGGATGTTTTCGGTAAAAGTTATATTTTCGAGTCTGCTGAATCCAAAAGTGACTTCTATATCCCTCCGTCGCGTACGGTATTTTTGCAGAATACAAGGTGTTTGCATTGAAAAAAAGCATAACGGTAATGAAAAAATCACCATTTCATTACGATGAACTAAACAATATTTCTTATAAAATTAAACGATCAATTTTTTCATGAAATGTTCTTAACATTCCGCGTTCATTCTTTTTCCCTACGAAACCCATTCATCTTCTCTTTGATACGTCTCCGGACACACTTCCGGTTTCCATTTTCCGTTTTCCCGAATGTATTTATTCTCGAGTCTCACTCTGGTACGTATTAAATAAAAGTAAGAAATCACTTTTGCACTGGATTTTTATAATCAAGAATAGGATATGAGATTTCGAGTTAAACGGGGAGCTTCGCTCTAAATAAAACTACAAGCACGCGTTCAAGAAAAAAATCTGACGCAATGGAATTTTTTGAGTATTTTTCTCGGTTCAACTGAGTGAAAATCTATAAGAAACGGTATTAAAAAAAAAAAAAAAAACAACCAGTGCAATTTTTTGGTAGCAGACCCGTGTAACCGACACGCTGCACTGCAGGCATTAAAACCAGCTCATCGAGGAGCTAAAAATTCCCCAAAGTGAATGTATAATATATACGTATAACGTAGATAATAAATCTGCAGATCTGCCGCCGCCGCTGCCGCTCGTGCACGTAAATTACCCGACGTTTGCTTCCTCATCCCTGGCAACCGATTAGCTTCGTACGCGGACCACGTACCAGGTACCTTCGAGGTTTTATCTCGTCTGAATTTGACGTTTCTCGAGGGGCGGAACCACAAGCACGAGAAACGGCGTGGAATTTGAATCAACGAAACGCGGGACTCTATAACCCTCATACATTATATAACGCGGTCTGCAATTTTACGCATTGCTGGTTAACCCGCAGGCTCGCTCTCTGTTCTACGTTTTTTAACCTCCCTCATTCCTCAATTTCAACTTTTTCTACCTCTCCTTCTTTCCCTTCAAATTTTCCCCTTCCCATTTCTACTTAGCTACTAAAACTCTAGTTTCACAGTTACCTACTTGTCGGGTATTTTTCGCTGGCTGCAAATGATACCTTGTCATCGAATTTGCTTCAGTATGATACAACACCCTCACAACGCACACTTATGTGTATTAACGTTGGCACGACGGACGAAGAAAAAGTTGTTTTCGAGAAGTAATTTGACTTCCAAAGAGAATAATCGGCGGCTGCGCTCCCCTCTCGTTTATAAAAAAAATAAAAATTCTCGCGGAGCTGAGTGATATTCTTTCCAGAGTGCTGATACGTAATATGTACATGCACATAGCCTGCCAAGGTATAACTACACCTACAAAGTTGCGCGTAACAGGACTAAGAGAAAAATTAACGAACGGAGATAAGAAGCTGCGCTACAGGACGTTTGAGTAATAACTTACTTACGTATGCCTGACTGAAAAAAAAGGGAGAAAGAAAAACGAAGAGCCTTGTATTTAAAGTGTAGGTATGTGTACGTAAGTAATACAGACATACGTGCAGACTGATTTTGTATTACATGTATATATATATATATACACGCTGGCTTAGGTTATATACATTATATGCATATTATATACATATATACTCCCGGCGAAAAATGGACAATAATAACAGTAATTTCTTTCTCGCGTTGTGCGATTTTCTAACGAGGTTTGTAGTTTCGCTCATTTTTTTTTCTTTTTCTCGTAGCAGCACCGTCAATTTATCTCTCTCACGAACGGGAGATAATAAAGAATGAGAAAAGCGAATAAAGTACGGGGTTTAAGAAGGAGAGGAAAAAAGACCTCCGCGCGTACACAGAACTTGATTCATATCTTGATACAGTTTTTATTACTCGTTTAATATCGTACAGGTATGTGTTGTACCTACATGCGACTAACGTAAGCGTGGCGGGAAGCAGGAAGAGAATGAAATAACGTGGGATAGAAATTTTAATAAACCCGCGGAGGCGATAGCTTGTAAGAACGCAACGCGTCGTCGTCACGCGACGGTGGAACCGAGACGCAATTCTTCCTTACATTATACGCGATACGTTACACGTGAATACATAGTAAAGGAGCCCGCGGCAGAACCCTTATGGAAATTGCCTGGATTTTTGTTACACTATGGTACATATCCTCCCGATCAAAATTTCTCATCGACACAAATCCCAAAAATCACTAGTTTCCGAGACGAAGGCTTCGGAAGAAGGGTGTCCAGTTTTTTTGATGTCTATCGATTTGGTGATTTTTATGAATTATAAAGCTTCAAGGGGGTTGAAATCAAACCCAATCACCGAAAAGACTGCACGGCTGATTATCAAAGATAGGCAGGAAGCTGCGATTTATTCCATCGATGCATCGATTCTATCCGTCAACTCGCCGGTTTACCGAGTCTCTGCGAATCGGTTGTACGGTTTTTGAGTGATATATTTGATTTCAAGTCTCCCTTGAAGCTTTGTAATCCGTAAAAATCTCGTAATCCACAGGTTTTAAAAAATCCACACACCTCTTTCCGAAGCCTGCGTCTCGGAAGCTAGTGATTTTTGAGACGTGTGTCGTTGAGAACTTTTGATCGGGAAGACATGTACTATAACACTACAACTGAAAATCCAGCCAATTTTAAAAACCATGGCCTCAAAATCATTTTTGTTAAATATCTTTCTTATATCAGGGTGTAAAGATTAATCTCTCTAATGATGCATGTAAATACCTTGATGCGAAGAACGTATGTGACTTCCTCATCTTCCCGTAACTCACTAATGATTCAAGTTCGTCGAATAACACGGCGCACAGCGACGACAAAACAACACTGCGACACGATTCTTTTTTTGATCTGTAATTTAT
Organism: Neodiprion fabricii; assembly: GCF_021155785.1. Lineage (NCBI taxonomy): Eukaryota > Metazoa > Arthropoda > Insecta > Hymenoptera > Diprionidae > Neodiprion > Neodiprion fabricii. Next base: position 564,301 of record NC_060242.1, read on the forward strand.
CTTCTTTATCGTAAATGCCATAAATGGCAGACAGTTGACTCTCGGAAGAAGACTTTAAAAACACGCAACACAGAGTAATTAATTGTCCGTCGAACAGTGATATGTCGTATTCGTGAAACGATTCCTGTCCCCCGATCAATTATACCGTCTTTCACCGTCCACTGGGTAGAGATAAAACGGAAGTAAAGATCCGCATGACCGGGGCGTCGGAAAGTCGACGTTGGACTGGTACGTCAGACGGTGACGGACATCGTCGTCGAAGATATCCGCAAGCATCGGTTAACTACGTTTCGCGGTAGATACGTGCAGTTTTATTTCACCGTGCGGATAAAAGTCGTTCTTATTCTTTGTTTAGTCGTCGGTATTGATAATTATTATCTTGTTATCATTCACTGCTCCTGACATTTTCATTAAATCCGCGTTAACGAAGACGCCACAGTTTACGTGCCACTTTATCGTCGCGACCGATGACGACGACGGCAATCGAATGATTTGCACAGTTTTTACCCCCGCAACCGCAAAAGCTGAAATAACAACAATAATAATAATAATAACAACAATAACAATAACAACACCAACAACAACGACAATAACAACACACACCGATCGCTAATTCATTGACCAAAGGACGACGCTGCGAACAGGAATTGCAAAATCCTTGCAGTTCGACTCGCTAAGGGCAAAACTAGCACGACGTCGTCATTTATAGGCACGAAATGACAGAAACTGTACCGAGAATGAAAAACATCGTACATGTCACGAACTTCACCTATGACCCGCACTTTTCTTCGCCGTCGATGTCAACCATAATTTTTTCATCCACCAAATCATTATATTCAAGAGATATATATCTTTCGGATTTCATTCGTTGTTGTTTTTACTTTTCTTTATTTTTATTTTCATTCCTTTTTTCACACATTCCAACCATCACTGTATAATTATATATTTCAACGATGGAAACCAAACGACGAAATTATACACGCAGGCCACAGGTATTCAATACAAGGAGAGAACAAAAACTTTGAAACGACACCACACTGTTGCAAAAGCTACGCACACGTATCACGATTTATAATCCTGTTTCTCCAGATAACAGGTAGGTACGTACAGACACACACGCAAATTTACGAGTATATTATCCAGTATAGAGATCGGTAGTAACGACAATTTCATACGGAACACACCTTTTGATATTCCCTTCTCATCCCCTTGGGATTGTGACGTGTGCGATAAAGGTAACGTTGTGAATATCGCGCGCGCGAGAGAGAGAGAGATGGAGAGAGAGAGAGATAGAGAGAAAGACACATGAAACGAACAGAGAACAACAAAGGGAATGTTTGATAAATGACGAAACGGCCGACGAACCAAGTAATATCGTCGCGCACAGACCTCCCGAACGACGGCACAACAAACAACAACCCCGTCACAACAATCACAAACCTCCGCGAAGCAGCTACGTACTTATCGGAAAGCTCACAACTACTGGTACATCCAGCCGGGGGCTATCCTCGATGTTTGAATTGACACTGATGACCGCCGGTGTTGCCGCCTGCGCATCTCGCGCCTACGCCACCCTCCGCCTACTACGAAATCATGGCAGTACTACATCTCGTAGTCGTGGCTCGTGCCGTTCGTTATACACTCGACTCGAAGAATGAGTTACGTATGAATAAGCGCCTTTTGCGAATGACACCCGTTGGTTCCTCTCCTCCGCGAGGATGGTTGGGGTTTCGGGGTTGGGGGGTTGGGGTGGGGGATGAAAAGGGAGGGAGGGAGGGAGGGAGGGAGAGAGGGAGGGAGGGACTTGGGCCTTTCGTTGCAGCGCCAGATAGAGACGGGGTTTGTTGTTGTTGTCTGTGGTGGATATCGGGTGAGACGGCACACTCGATGACGACGACGACAATGGTGCGATGGCGATGGCGATGGTTATGGTGGCGGCGATGGTGTTTTAGTTCGATGCGGTGGATGCGATGCGGGGTGTTTGGATGTCTGGGGGGCTGGGAGGGGGGGGGGGGGCGGTTGCGGTTCGTGGTGGTTGGTGCAGGTGGCTGGTGGATGTGCCAGAAGTGCGGGCTTACGGCGGAATGAGAGGAGAGCTTAGCTCGGGGAGGCCGCGGCGTGCCCACGGCCCGACTCTCCTTCCTTCCTTCCTTCCTTCCTTCCTTCCTTCCTTCCTTCCTGCCTGCCTGCCTGCCTGCCTGCCTGCCTGCCTGCCTGCCTCCGACGTGCGAGAGCTGCGCGTATCGACCCGCACCCCCGCCGTACTGCCGCTACCACCTCGCACGCTACCCTCACTCGCTTAACCGCCCTCCACCCCTCACCCTTCACCCTGCGTGCGTGCGTGCGCGTCCACGCGGCACCGCCTACGTACCTCATCCTCATCCTCCTCCTCCTCTTCTTCTTCTTCTTCTCCTCTTTATACTCATCCCCAACCTGTGCGGGATGCAGAGGGTCACCAATCGCAAGTGGAGAACCGTCAAGGGTAGAGCACGTGCGATGCGCGGTCGAAAACGTCAGGTGCGGCTTAATTCACCTCCCTTTCACGAGTTTCGTGAGTTTCGTGAGTTTCGCGAGAGGGGTGAGAAGAAGGCGACGAAGAAGAAGAAGAAGAAGAAGGACAATGGTTACTAATTATTCTGTCGATCGACGTCCATTCATTCTAGCGTACCACACGCGTATAGTATGTATGACCTACTTTGTTGAATTTTAGCAAACAGAGAAAGAGTGCACGATCGATTTGATTTACTCGTCCTTGTGCAATGCGTAGCACGAAAAAATTAGTTAGCTTCATCGACTTGTTGAAGATTTGAACGATGAAGGAAAAAAACGTAACACGTAAAAAGTAGCGCGCAAAAAGCGTTTGCTTAGCAGAGTATTTATTTTTTTTCCCCCCTAATTTCGATTACAGGTTACGTACCGTATGTATTTAACGTCGAAGCCTTTTAACCTAACCTTCCTTTACCTCCCTGCCCTTCCCGCCTACAGCTTTAATTGCAGAGCTCGGAGCTACGCGAAAAATGGAGAAGCGTGGGCGACTGTCGTGAGAAATAGCACACCGTTAGCTGGTACGCCAATGCTGGTACGGAAAGAGAGAAATTGACGGGATGAGAAGAGAAGAGAAGAGAAGAGAAGAGAAGCTAAGATCAGTAACTCTGTATAAACTGTTCCTTTTTTTCTTTTTCTTTTTTTGTACCGGCTCTCTTTCAATATCATGTCGTTATTCATTAATATTAACAGACCTGTGCAAAGTGAATAAACTTTTTCTCATATCCTATAATTCGTTTCCATTACAATATACTCGAACTTCAGTTTCCTACTCGCTTCTGTATCATTTCAATATAACAGATATTGTATATATATGTATGTATATAAAAGTCAAGAAACCGAGACTGCACAGTGCAAAATTACGTCAAACTGCACTGTTTGAGCGCGCACAGAGTCGGGTTTACGAAGTCTCTCTTTATTCTTTGCAAGTTGGTAGATACGGCCGCTTGTCGCACGGTTTGATGTCACGAACCCGTGCATCGTGTATACACGTATACGCGTGTCGCTTTCAACGGCGGTCTGGTTGCACGGCGAGGTGGGCGAGTGGGAAACGGAAACGGATATTACGAGGCTGTAGGATAGTAATACGCGCAGGAGGTCGTGCATCGCGCGTGATTGTATTGCGCCTTGAATGTACATACGTGGGTACACATACACACACGCGCAGAGAGGGTAACTAACAAATACCGGAGGCAAAGACGAGCCTCGTCGTCTCGTTGTAGTTCTAACCTGGAAAATTAGAGATGCGTGCCACCTTATGCGAGACGCGGAGTCCCTCCCTCGTTATAGAACCCGTCGCGCCCTCTCATCCCTCGGCGGGTTTTCTCCAACGCGCGGCGGTCGGAGGGCGGGAAGTGCGAGTAAAACGCGACAAATTGCTACCAGTTTCCAACAACCGCAGGGCTGGGCGTTGCGATAGGAGAGGCGAGGCGAGGGGGTGCGACGCGTACGTGGAGAATATAACGCCTGTGTGCCTATAATACGACACACACCGTAGGTACTGGGGTAGGAACGAAATTAAAATTGGTCAAGCGGATTACCGGGAGGAATTGGGAGGCGCGTTGTTGCCGCTGGTGGTGCTGCTGCGGTTTTCAAATATTTTCGATATTCAATTATTTCCATACGTATGTACAAATGCATGCGTGTATGCCGGGGTGATTCTTAAAAAAAAGGTTGTTTTTTAATTTTAACCGGTTCGACCCCCAAATTACGGTGTGGATAATTAAATAAAAATTCCCTTGTTATTCCAGATTTTTATCTCAACTCTAACCCCTGCCCTTAGGAGAGTGGAAGTCCTCATTTAACCTTTTCACAATCAGGGGCACGTTGAATCTTATACGTAACACATGTCGATAGAATTTAGTGTAGGGAGGTTTCTTGGGTCGCTGATTACGAATCTGAACTCGAGATTTCAAAATTCAAAATGGCGGATCCAGCATGGCGGACGAAAGTCCCAAAAATCACTGGATGCTGCCCCCGAGCCCCCGAATGCCAAAGTTTATCGAAAGCGAATTATTTTTTCGGTTTTGGTTCGCCATGTCGGATACGCCATTTTCAATTTTCAAATTTCGAGTCCAGATTTGTAATCAGTAACCCAAGAAACCACTCTGTACAAAATTTTCCCGAATTCCATTTGGCACATTCAATGTGCGCCTGAAAGGGTGAAATGGAGAAATCTACCCTCTTGCGGGCACGGGTTAGAGTTGGGATAAAACAAGTGATAAAACGATGGAATTATTTTTGAATTGTTTGGAACCCATTTCGGGGGTGACCCGGTAAAAATTCAAAAATTACCTTTTTAAGGAACACGCTAATCTCTACAATGACGTAAAACATACGTAGGTATATTACAAAACTTTACACTCTTCGGCCACGCACCCCGTAAAAAATTTTGCCGTTCCCCATCCCTGTCGGTGCGGTATCGCAGGTATACTGCGATTTTGGATCGCGGATTTTGCTAACAAAATGGAAAAGACGAGTCGAATTATTATATAGGATGGGGAGGGACGTGAAATGGTTGAACGAGCTGGTATGCGTGTGTAATTTGTAGGGTGTAGAGAAAGGTGTGGAATAATCCACGTGAGAAAGAAACGAAACGAAAAGTTAAAAAAATACAAAGGAGAGACTTTTATATTGAAAGTGAAAAACGGCGGGGTGAAAAAATCATTTTTACATTTATACCCGCCTATAGGTATAGTACCGCAGCGGATTTCATTAATTGATTAACGATCAAACTCCGTTTTTTTCATCCTCACTGTGTGCGTGCGTGCATGGATTTAATACGGCGTTTATTATTGAACAATGATTGAAAAAGGACGCAAAAGAAAGGAAAAAATTTTTTTTAAATAATGCGAAGGGACGAAAAATGCAGAAAGTACAACAGGCCACGGGTAAAAATGAATTGATCATGATTAATCGAGGGAAAACGAGAACTTCAAGTTTTTCCCTACCTCGTTTTTTACGTAATCCTGACTTCTCTATTTATACAATACCTACACACCCGTATTAAACGAAAGTATATAGCCGTTATGCGCAGACGAATGTACATGGCTGCGTACATAACCATGCGCCGTACAGGTATATACAAACGAACGAAAGTCAGGGCAAAGGGGGATGAGAAATGAGTATTAAGAGTACAAAAAAAAAAAAAAAAGAAAGTGCAAACTAAAGCTCGCTGTTGCTTTTCATGCCTGCAGCAGCGATGGAGAGGGAGAGAGAGAGAGAGAGAGAGAGAGAGAGAGAGAGAGAGAGAGAGAGAGAGTCGAGCCTGGCGTTACGTAGGTTCGGTATGTTGACACAAGCTACGATTTAATTTCTCCGCAGGCAAACATTCAATTTCCCTGCGTCTATAGATCCTCGACTGTGCGTTTTCCGTACCCTTGTATATATATACATACGTACACATGTATATATAATATATGCGCGTGTGTATACCGCCCAACTTTATTACACCATAGGTACCTACGCGGCAAAAATTCTGATGATATATATGCAGCCGTAAAGTTTATTTCACAAACAAAAGTTCTACACGGTTTACATACGTATCCTATATCAAATGAACCCGAAATCTGTAGGAAACGTGATTTGTAAACTCTCTTGAAACATTAACTTATATTTGGTTGGATGATGATTTTCAAACCTTTCGAGATAGCTAAGTTGAACCTTGCATCCTTACCGTTTCGTCGAGGTCGTTCGTCCAACGTGTATAATAATTACTTTACTTGCATCCGTCGGGAGAAGAAGCTAATAAGGTGAGCGGAAAAGGGACCAAGTTTGAAAGAGAGAAAAAAATTAAAGTGGAAAAACTTTGGCGCCTTGCAAAGTCAGTATTTTTCCCAGAGAGAAGACTTGGGTATTATATATATGTATAAATATATATATATATATACATATTATATGTATATATGCGGTGTAGAAGGAGAGAAAATCGCGAACAAAGGGAGAGAGAAAGGCAGTTGTAAGAAGTGGCACCGCGTCGCGGTTGTTCCGCGGACTGATTCCCTTAAAAACGTATTACTACGACTGCACGCGGATATGAAAAAGCGATTTTATTTCGGCAGGAGGAGCGGCACATCCACTCGTCCCGTCGTTTATAACCAACCCCCCGGCCGATCCGCATATATTATACCTTCTGCGAATTATATATTCAATGATATATATTTATATATAGGGGCCATTCCACGCTAACTCAACCAACGGCCGACCGTCACAATTTTTGATTTTGTTCAAAAAATTTTATGCATTCGTCCGAATTTCAAAATAGTGTCCCGACTTTTATTTAGAGTTTTCCCAAAATTTAAAAGTTTGCAAAAAAAAATCTAAAAATTCTTGAGTAAGATGTCAAAATTTTTTCCCTTCTTATTCGTTTCAAGTTTTTTTTTCCAGAGAAGGATTCAAAAAAAAATAATATAAGTAATGGTCATCTTACTATGACCGGTTGGTTAAAAATTTTCATACGTAACATGGGACGGCAGGTTAAAAATTGGAACAATATAACAACATCACAAACGGTGAGGGTCCGACGTTGGTTGCGTTGGCATGGAATGCCCCGTACATAACAAGGGTGCAGCTAGTACTTGCGCCAAGTTCTATACTACACCTCGTACATCTCGCATAAGACGGCAAAAATTCGGGTGTCGCGAAAGAACGAAAACGACGACTCCGACTGCCGTTCTAATCAGCGAAATGCGTCCTTTGATTAGCAAAAAGGTCAGAGCAACGACGGGCTGATTCGTATAAGCGACGTAACTTGCACTCAGTTTTACCAATACTCGTACATAAATATCTATTTCTGCGTGTGTGTATCAGTATGTATCAGGTACACGTGTTATACTGCATACGTGTGCAACATACAAATATACATGCATATATGTACATGCACTAGCAAACAGCGACGGCAGCTTTCGCCGCGCAAAACTTCACTGCAGTCAGGATGAAGTAGTTACACGGGCAGGGTGTGTACAAGGTTTCCATGTTACCCCCGCCCTATTTGCGATCTGCAAACAACCCCCGTATATTTTATACTGGACTTTATTTCAGGCTTTTTTTTTTTTTTATATACTCCTTTTTTTTTTTTTTATTATCGCTCGAAATAGGAAACACTTCTTCAGCTCCGCGTAGTACTATAGGTATACATGTATAATATCCGGAGAGTAAATATTTAGTTTTTCGGTGGAAAAAAAATGATGTAAAATGTTTAGTAATATCTGCCTATCTCTGTTCGAGTTGTCGCGCTATGATGTAAAAAGAAAAATATAAAAACAATAGAGAGACAGATTTTCTCGGTTTGCTAATACTCCTCCTCGTCGTCGAAGCTTTTTACCAGCGTTTCCTACTATTTGTCATTTTTTTTTTTCTTCTTTCTCAACGTCTTTCCGTCACGTTTTTATCAACCCCGATTTCTGCGTCTCTTTTCCTTTGGCAAATTTTTGCATTGGCTGATTCACGACAACGAGGTTAGCTTAACGAGCGTTGATAAATCGAGGAATCAATAAATGAACGCGGATTTTCACCCTTAATTCCAACCCAAGGGCAGGATTCAAAAGGGAGCAGGACGAAGGGCAGTTTGAAGGAAATGCAAACCAGCCTGTCTTACAATTAGTATGAAAAAGGGGGGGAGGTTGGGGGGGGGGGGGGGTGGGTGGAAGAATAAGGGGAAAAATCGGCACGCGCCGAGGGTATCCATCAGCAGGGCGAAATTATTGATGTTACATTAGAGTCCGCCACCAAAGGCGAAGGGCGGCGTCGCCCCGGCAAACCTGGGGGGGTATCTATCTCCACCCTTCGACCCTCCGACCCTTCGGCCGGCGGTTCGCGCCGTTGTGCTTTGGAATTTCATATAATAGGCAATAATAACCCCGTCGATAACCCCGCACAATACAAACAACTCAAGTCCGCTCGCGAAAGCTCGATCTACCGGCTAAAACCATCCAGCGGAGTGACGCGCGGAGGAAAGACCGCCGCGCAAATGAACCCCGACATAACGAAAATACTATCACTGATAAAACAGCGCGACGGGTTTGCAGGTGTACCATGGATGCCTAGAAAACATTTGCACGTATACACGAGGACGACGATTACGTGCGACTGAAATTCAACTCGACTTCTTTTTCTCCCCCTCATACGTTTTGCATAATTTCTCCTTTTAAAACTTTTGCCACGATGAGTTTGAGATATCATTTCTCGGTCGTAGGTGGCGAAAAAGCAGAATCGTGATGTACGATAGAATGGTTCGCGGTATCGAATTTTGTAGGATGCGAAGATCCGATTTGGGGAATTTCAAAATGTTTGAAGTCGAAGTATAGAATCGTCAGAATCCTACGTTGAATCGATTATTTTTCCTCACAATTTGTTTTTGCTTTTTAGTTTCACGAAAGGCGCATTAAAATATCAATTTACGCGATTAAGGTATCAATTATCATCGTTGTATTAATTACTAATTACCTATTTGATTTGATAAGTGAAAGATGAACGAATAGTTTCACCTGAAATTGAAACTATTCTGCGAATTAAATATCCGCGTTTTCTAAAAATTCGATATCGCGACCCTTCCATCCTGTCGCAATTCAACTCAAGTCCACTTCCCTCGTTCCTCGTTATCTGATATTCCATAAGTAACGTATTTATGTGACAAAAGTATACGCCATGGCCGACATAACACGACGCGAAAGAATAGAATTTCCCTGAAAAATCACAGCCTGTCGCCGTCATTGTCGAAGTGAATTTTCCCTCTTCATCGCTGTTTAATTTTCATTGAAACGTACTTTCTCTTCCGGCGAAAAAATTCAATGCGAACGGCGAGGACGCCGAGTAAGTTTCGAAAAAGCAAAATCACACAATAACTTGAGGCCGCCCGATTTCCTCCCCTCCGAAACTTTCCCTCGACGTAGAGGGAGGGCGTGAGGCTGCAAAGACTCGAGGCTTTAGAGCGCCGCGCCCCGATGCTCGAGGCTCACACAACGCGCTACGGTCGTGGAATCCATAATTTGCGGAATGGGAACGTTTCCCACCACCCCACGGTCCCGGAATTCGGTATCACCGTTTCGTCGATTAATTATGGGGCGCCTTCGCAATTTTGCAAATCTCTACACCTGTCAGGTAATACTTGAAATTTTTGCAACAAGCCTAGGTATACTCGCAAAAAATTCTTCATCAACTTCTCTGGCCAACACTGATAATAATTAAAGATCTCTCGGATTTTATACAGTCCCGGTATACAAAGTGACGAAACGTACGAAATCAAGAATCAATAACCGAATCGAGTTGATTCAACTTTGATCAGAATACTGCCACCTGGGTGCGTAGAGAGGGACGAAATCTTGTAAAGTATTATTATTATTATTATCGTTATTGCTACTGTTCTTGTTCTTTGATGCATCCGACAGAAAAATCATAAAAAATATATTTAAAAAAAGTTATAAATTATTGCTTAAAAAATATTCGAAGCAAAAATTGAGCTTAAAAGACTTTCAATTCCAGTTTAAGTAACAAAAAAAAAACAGAGTGACCTTTTGTTAATACCAAGCTCGTATAGCTCGTCCAATTTCAACGAACAATAGATCATATTGTTTCGTTAATAATTTTCAAGCGAATCACCCGACACGAATTATTCGACGTCACGTGTTATTTTTGTAAATTTACTTGGTCGTTGGTTTATTTTTTCTTTTTTTTTTTCCTATTTCAACGACAAACAGTGTTATAGATAACGCAATAAGTTCCCCAGGATTGGGGCTCTTCACCCTTCCTCTCGACGCCGAGAATCCCCCCCCCCCCCCCCCCCCTCCCCCATCTCACGGCGATAAACTTACGGGGTTCCGCGATAAAAATGTCCCAGAAAAAGATCGATGACCCGTTCGCGTTCGTTTCTTTCGTAGTGGTAATAGGCGACTACTCGCCGAGGTCCCGCACGACGAACGAAGGAACCTTGCGCCATTATCGTTCCTATTGTTATCGTTATTGTTATTGTTATCACCCCCTCACCGCCGGCCGCGACGCCGATGCCTCCGCAGCGAAGTCAGGGAGGGTACAAGTGCAGGCTGGCCTTTTGTGCATACACACCGTATCACCTACCCTACCTTATTTTACGGATCTGTATACGCGTCGGTGATTCGTTCGTTCGTAGATATGTATATGTATTATGTATAGACATGTAAGACGCGTTACTTACGTAAGGTATGCATGTATGAGGGAAAATCGAGCTTTTCGTCGAGAGAATGAAAGGGAATGACGGAAGAATAAAGTGAAGTAAAGTGAAAGGCGATGAGAACGCGCTGCTCAGGATTCTATATTGCTCCATCATTTCGCCTCTCTTTCACCCCCGGCAGCAGAAGCTCTTGCGAAAGCTCGCTCGGTACCTACCTACCCGTTGTGTCTACATATTTCCTACCCCGAGTTTAATTGCATCATTTTATTGTCTAGCCCCTGCGGCACGCAGCTTAATTCGCAACAAGAAACATTTTACCCCCCCCCCCCGCCTCTCTCTCTCTTTATCTTTTTTTAATCTGCTTTTTCTTCTGTGTCGGAGAAATCGACTCCGTTGCAACGAACGACTGTATAAAGTCCGCAGAATTTACCGAGCTTTCAAGCACGAGCCGCTATTGGACTTTGTTTCGAATTAATTCGGACTTTCGAAACTCGAATTTACGGTCTTTATTTCACTTCCTCCAGAGTTTCTTCCAGTCTTTGCAGTATCGAGAATCGAGAGAAAGAGAGAGCGAGACAACGAGAAAGAGACAAGTCGAGGGTAACAACTCTCGATATACCTCTGAATTTTTTATCACCGCCAATTCCTTTTTTACATCCCTTTCAAACTCAACTTATTATACAGATACTGAGAGAAATTTGAAATTGGTACAATATCCCAGGACGAGAGGATCCTTGGGGATAAAAAAAAAAAAAAAAAAAAAAACGCGCGATCGGGACTTAAAAAAAACTGATTCTCCCACGAACGTTTTATCGAAAATTTAGCCCCCGCGTTATGTTTATTATACCGTCACATTCGACCGTCGATCAACCATAGCGTACCGCAGTTTCAAATTGCAGCTATCGACGGAATTCCGTCGTTTATCGTTGTAAGCGTAGACCATGCGACAAACTAGCGATAAAAAAAGAAGACTTATACGGTGCTCAATAGGAAAGAAGAAAAGCATACCCATAAGGATAAAAGTAGCGAATGCTAGCAATTTCGACTAATGCCTAAGAGAGTCGGTATTTTCCCCGAATGGATGGGAAATCCTTTGAGCGCGTATGGTCAGCGAGCGGGGAAATAATTGCTACTACCCCAAAGTAGACGTCTGCTTTTCCATACCTTATACTTCGACACAAAGGTACCTAATCCTTTTACATCATCATCTATACCTGTTGGCACGAAAGAATTCCTTTTATCTTATCGAAAAGTACAAAAACTTGAAAATCCTCAGCAGTGCCGTCGAATCGAATCTCCAATATTATTTTCGTTCAATTTTATTGTCCCCCCTCCATCCGTCCCCGGTTTCCATTGTACGACGAAGAAACGACAATGGCGCGGTGACCAGTCTAATCTAAAACAAAATTTCTCTTCCGTTCTCTGATAAGAGGCGTAGGTACAGCTACTGGGTTGTACCTATACCCATGTATTACATAGATGTGGTCAAGGGTATACATTGTACATATATATATATATATATGAATAAAATATGTATATTCACATATATTCGACGATGCTTTCAATACTTATCCTCCCCACTTTCATCGCATGTAATATTTCTCCGAGGATGTCCATTTTTATTGTTATACCTACCCCTGCACACGTAGTAAGTTATTATTCTGGGTTGTGTGAAGAATCGATGCTCGATAGAATAATATTCGTTTTTCTCTGTCATTCTTTTTTTTCCCGATCTTTCAATAACAATAATAATAATAATACGCGTGACGCAAACTACGGAACATTTCGAATGACAACGGGACAATCGAAATCGAGTAAAGGAAACGAAAATCGGGAAGAAGAAACACTGCAAGCTAAGTAGATTCTGCTGCAGTATTACGATATGTAGGTACATACATTATACATATAGGTGTACCTACTATGCGTAAGAAGGTGTTGTTTCGACGACGAGAACGAGAACTTTTCTTACCGAGTCAATCTATCGGGACGAGGACGAAGACGAGGAGGAACACAGCGCGAAGTACCATTTAAACAGGATTTTAATTTTTATCTCAACTTTATTTATTTTTAAAAATTTTTTTACCTTCAATTTTACTTTGTTTTTCTTTCGTTGCTTCTTTTTTCATACCGTTCTTCTTCCCTCCTCGGTTCACCGTCGTCGTCGTCGTTGTTGCTGATTATTTATTTATTTATTTATTTTTATTTATTTTGTCTTCTCCCATCCCCTCCTCTCTCTTCCCTCTATCTCGTAAAAGTTTCACCCAGAGTTTGCTAATAAACAGACAATGGGCAGGATGGATGAAGACGACGGAGCGACAGAAGAGGAGGGGGTGTCGGGGTCGGGGTCGGGGGTGGGCGAGGAGAAGCTGTGTCGGTGCGGAGAGGACGGCGAGCCGCGGGTATAAGGGAGGAGCTCCAAGTATTAAAAAGTTTGTTTATTTTATGACAGCCCGTTATTAAACTCGAATCGAAACGGCTTATGTAAATTGCTTATTATACGAGCACCGGCTATTTTAGATATTTTATTATGTACCCAACCAACGAACCAACAAACCCTCTTCTTCTCGCCTCTTCATTCCCGAAACGGCGAAACGGCGATAATAATTGTTTGTTAAGATGAAAAAAAAAAAAAAAACCAAAAAAAAATAAAATAACCCTCAAATACTTGTAATTCTTTTATTGTACAAATGTATTTATATCTCATCCCCGTATAACTCGTATCCGCGAATTGAGAAATAATAACATTTCGAGGCGGATGAGGAGAGAAGACGTGTAAGCTGCAAGGGATAATATGAGGGAGACCCCGAGAGGAGTTCGTTCCTTTCTTCCTTTCTTCCTTCCTTTCCGTTTTCGTGTCGCGGTTTGGATCCCTGTCGTCGAGTCGATCCGTTGGCAAATCCCCCGCGTTCGCGTTAGCGTTCGGAGAAACTGAAACTTGTTTCGGGGTGGGTGGGCGGAAGGATGGGAGGAAGGGATAATTCTGTGCGCGGATCGGCCGAGCGAATACATCCGGAGATATAATCAAAAGTTGCCATGGTTACCCGCCTCCTCTCTCTCCTCGTCCAACCCCATTTGCCGCCCTTTATAAAGCCAGCTTCCGTCTCTTTCAACACTTTCCCCGTTTCCATCCCTCCTCGTTCTTCCTTTTTCACATTCTTCAGCCCTTCCCCGGTCCGGAGAAGTGGCAAAAACTACACGTATACGTATAATCCAGCACCGCTAGCTGTTGGAGAAACTTTCGAAAGCGTCGCAGGGCGATGTTCACCTCCCGCAGCGTTCGCCACGGCTTTTTAGCCTTTGGATTTTACAATTTTCTAGTATAATAATAACAACGTTGCTACAACGCGGCGAGTAGAAGTTGGAGAAGGAGAGAGAATTTAGGGATAAAAAGTACCGTCTGGAAAACAAGAAAATTCTACTCTATCGTCCCTACTTCGACACTATCCAAACAACACTCGAGTTCAGCACCGACAGCCATGATAATAATAATAATAATATGCTGGACACAAACAATCGTCCGCAACTCTGCTTGATACATAGATAAATATTCTATAATTCGTCGTACCGAAAGACTCCAATGAACGATTGGTATGCAGTGTGAAAAACAAGATTCTTGGAACTTGAATTTGGTCGTCGTAGGAACTTGACATGTTGAGATTCCAATTGGCAAGGTATACATGCAAATGCAGAAGGGATCGAAGACTGCGAAGAACGAGCGAGGAACGATTCTCGTCATCCAGTCGTTGCAAAGAATATCCAGGGAGATGGAGTAATGAGAGGGAGAGAGGAGGAGAGAGAGAGAGGGGAAAGAGAATAGCGAAATGTAGAAAGAAAAGTTAAAAGGAAGAAGAAGAAGATTAAAAAGTGGAAAAGTTGCCGACTGCATAGCTTGCAGCAGTCGCTCGACGACGCAAAGTTTCCTAGTTAGAATTCGAATTGTCCGGTGCAATTCGAACCAAGTTAGAACCCGTATAATATACCCCGTCCATGCAGCCTTGTTGCTGCTGCAGGTACGTCGAGATCCCCGCGAAATTATATCAAGGATATAAATACATGTACATCGGTGAAAGAGTACAAAATATAAGGTGACCCGAGACCATAAATAATTAAAGAGAGTGAAGTTCGTAACGTTAATTTGACGATTCATTTTTAAGAAAAATGATTAGTTCGCAACTGTAGGATCGTCTCAACCTGAACAATATATGTTAAAACGCGAAAAGGATATTCAGATTTTAGAAATTAAGGGCCTTGAAATTCGTTCTAAGATTTTAAAACAACGATTTTATTTTCAATATTTCGTTACGTTAACGTTACTAACTTATATCTGGTAAATAATTTAACGGTTGATAAAAAAACAACTGCTTTCAATCTATAATATCAAACTAAATTTTATAGCGTAAATTTGTAATCGTCGTTCAGACACAACGATTTTCTCACACATATTTGGAAGAAGTGACGACGACCCGAGAGATTGAATCTGTTGATTTTGTCAAATATATCGATCGGAGATAGCGAAAGAAGTGTCATTCATTTGATTCAATAGCATTACAATCACAGAGAAAAAACTTGTGTTAACAAATGAAACGACATTCATTTGAACGAACGTTTCTTTTTCCATATTTCATGGCAATATTTAGTGAATTCGTGAAAAAAAAGTTTTTTCGCATTGTATAACGACAATTGTATCAATAAATGGTGAGGATATTTTCCTATGTATAACAAGCAATAAAACGATATTCCAGATACCTATATGCATAGTAGATTACATTCTAAGTGGATGAAAAAAAAACAAAACAGCGACAGGTGTATATATATACACGATCAAGGTAAAGAAGCAGCGAGGCCGCAATATTTAATAGGGCGCGCGCAGCGCGACACCTCTCGCAATTAGTTCGCAAAATAAAAAAAATAAAAAAAAAAAAGTGTGGGGTAAACGAGGCAGCAGCGGTAGCCTAGCAGAAGTAGCAGCAGCAACGAGGACCGAAAGGACGAGGGCATGGCGTAGAAGAAGAAGAAGAAAAAGAAGGAGGAGGAGGTTGGTTGCTGGGAGTTGTGGTGTCGACGACGGGACGAAGGTGGGAGAAAAAGAGGGAGGGATGGACGGGGGGGGGGGGGGGGGGAAAGCTCCGAGCTTGAACCCACGACAATACAGGTGGTGGTAGAAGTGGTTGTGCGGCTTGCGTAGTCGAACCTCCTCGAATCTCTCTTTCTCTCTCTCTCTCTTTCCACCGTCCACGCGTCCCAACACCCTGACGGCCGAAATCGACACCGTCTGCACGTGTGTGCGTACAACACACAGATATCCTGTCCTCCAGCCACGCTCATCCAGAACAGACGGGCGCACAGTTTACCGGCCTTTTATCAAAAGAGACCGTTCCTGACATAACACTCGCTCCCTTTCTCCCCCTTGCCACCCCAGCCTTGCTGTGCGCAACTTTATATCCCGCGAAAACACTCTCTTCACCCACCCAACCACCCACCCACCTCGCTCTCCACTTTCTACACGTTCTTTACTCAAATTTGAATAATTCAGGTTTTTCACTCACGCGGCGGTAGAGGGGGGGGGGGGGGCATCTTTGCGTTTGGAAGAAAGAAGATCGGAAGGAAACAGAATTGCGAATTGACGATTTATCTTCCTCCATTGATCCGTGTAATACTTGAGCAATCAATCATCCTGATCGAATGGTTATAAGTTTAGTTCTTTCACGGTAAACTGTCGTCATTGCTCGAGTTTCGAGGTTCCATCGCTGAAGGGGCAAATCAGTCAAACGGATAGTGAACAAAATGAACGAGCAAAGGATTCCAAGCCTTATCTTATTTTCTCATCGTCAGTCGTTTGATGATTCTTTAATTGTGTTTTTAACGTTTTTGGAGTGGTAATTGGTCGAAAGGGGCTCCTGGAAATCAATTCTAGGGGAAAACAGTTTTTTTTTTTTATCCCCAAATCTGACCTTGACCAAGATCGAAATCAATATCGTTACTACGAAACTATTACTCGCACATTACAAGTATCGGCCTCACGGAGAATAATCTTGTATATAATATACCGTTGAGAATACACGAGGCTGAAGTTAGTGGCGTTGACGTAACGAAACGTCGGAGGAAAAAACCATTATTGTGCAATTTCTGAATAACTTGATGTTTTGTTTGTCACGGATTATTAAGTTTCAAGCAATCCTAAATGTGCGAATCGACGATTTTTCCTAAACACACATCGTTACTGCAACGTTACTATCTTCATCCTCGCGTTAATACGAAGTCAATACGCTGTGTAAATTTACCCTGTAAATTTTCTCTTCCTCAATTATTCGTTCGTTTCTTCCCCCCGTTTTCGCATCATTCCGCCTCTCTCTACTTTCCTACTCTCGTCGTATATGTTTTGCGGAAACGGTAAATGGGGTTGAGAAAACGGATGCATTATACCAACCAGGCGACGTGAAAGCCATAGCTGTAGGTGTATTTCTGTTTTAAGCGGTGGGAGTTTCGCCGTTGCAGTTAGCGAACGGGGAAGAGAACACGGGCAGCAAAAGTAAAAAGACACTTAAAGGATTTACGGTCTAAGAGCTGGAGGACTGGCTGGTGGTGGTGGTGGTGGCGGTGGTAGGGAAAAGCGCAGAGGTAGGCAGGCAAGCAAGCGGTCACGACTAGCGGCCCAAAACGCGGTGGAAATAACAATAAGTCAGATGGAATGAAGGAAGGCTGCGGGAATAAAGGAGAGAAAGGAATGGGCACAGGAGCGGAAGGAAATAGAAATGGCGAAAACTCGTCGAGGGATGAGAGCCGGAGAGAAGAAGAGGAAGGATGAGGAGGAGAAGAGGAAGAAGAAGCGGGGTGGGAAGAAGGACGTTAACACCGCGAGACCTGAATCTTTGATAGAATCCTTTAAACTAACATCGAAGGGAGCCTCGGGAGAAACCTTTGTGCCGGGACTTTGAATGCGTAACTAAACGACCCGATAGCACACATTTGCCACAAGGCTCTACGCCGCTGCCTGCGTTCCGCTCTCTTTCCTAGCCCGCGTCATCCCCTGGGTCGAGTCCGCCCGTAATGATCGTTCGACCCTTCAACCCCCTGCCGGCTCTTCCTTCCCCTCACCTAACCCATAGAAATCGGCTCTTTGTATCATTTCATCGCGTTTGAATATATTTCCAAAATAACGAAAAAAAAAAAAATCGCTGAATTTTATACCCAGAGCTGGAATGAAATAAAAATATGATCAAGATTTTCTCCGTTTATATACTTCCATTTCCTGTTTACTAAAACTTTAATTGATTACGGTGTAGGTTATAAACTGGCGCAATAGCCCACAGCCAGAGTCTTTGAAGATGTTCGAAAAAGCGTGAAGACAGAGAGGTAGAGAGAGAGAGAGAGAGAGAGAGAGAGAGAGAGAGAGAGAGAGAGAGAGAGAGAGAGTAGTTGTAGGTACATATAAAGAGAAGAACTTTGATGAAGGGTGGCTGGTTCGCCGGTGGCGCGGAGGGCGGTTTGGAGGGTGGTACTCGGTAGCAGGTAGGTACTAGTTACTTTGGTTGAGCATGCAGGCGAAGGCGAAGGCAAAGGCGGAGGCAGCGTGGCGTTGACTGTGTAATATAGGTCAACGTTTACACAGCTGCTTTAAGCTGGATTTACCGAACAGCTTTCGCCATACGCGATGCCAACCGGAGCAAACTAGGACGGCAAATACATTTTTTACGCCCGTCTATGCCAGGGCAGCCCCTCCGTCTCGACATCCACCCCCGAGGTGAACCCCGTTCGCGCCGAGTGGGAGAAAGAGATAGCGAGCGGCGTGGAGAGGAACGGGGGGAACGGAGAGTCGCGCGATGTGAAACCCGTGAAAATCTTATTCCCGCTGCCTCCTCGCGATTCCTGAATCCTTGCACGAACTCAACCCTCGCTTCCTCGCGTTATTTATTCCCTCGCGAGATTCCCACCCCCTTGCACCCGCCGAGGTTCTTCCACAGAATGCCGGGGACGGGGATGGCTAGATTCAGACATTCGCTAGCTTGCCGGTTCACTGATTCGCTTTCGTTTATCCCGCGGCGAGCAAACGACGAGATCCTACGAGTACTCACTCGGCCCGTCTCGAGCTGATCGTGAATCCCAATTAAACTGTACAACGCACACGCGACTCGCGTCGCTCGTCAACTTCTTCGTCATTCGCTAAGCCCCCGTAGACGTACAACCGCCGTGTTCTAATGGAAGAAAAAAGAAGCCGACATTTGAAAGATAAACCGGTCGTACAATTTCAATTTCATTGATTATAATCATACCGTTCAACGCGGATTTTCAGTCTGGGTTCTAGACGCCAAACTTTGATATCTTCTGCGTAACTGATATATAAAAAGATAGTTTCATCAGATAAAGTTTGTTTTTGAAAAAACTAGAACGATATTTCGGATTTTAAGAAAAATTACCCATTTTCTCAAATATTTATTGTGAATAACAGTTAAACAAACTTCAGTTTTGCATTTGGATCACCATTATTCAAAAATTGTAATTGATAATAAACTAAAAATGTAAAATAATTGATAAGCCCTAAACGTAATCTCCTATCGTGCTTTCATTACACTGCCATGAGTTAAAATGAATCTCGACGCAGAGTACTTTGAATGACACGCTGGCCACCCCGATCGGTATTAGCTCTTTTGCAGGCTAGTCAGGATAATATTTGGATGGACAGCGTGGGTCCAGAGTATCAAGCGAGACTCTCGACTATCGCGCAAGGAGGACCTGCAGGCAGGCCAAGGCCTACGTCGTCCACTTGAGTATTCCGTGTGAGCCCGCGAAGGCGGTATTTAGGGCTTCGCTAATGCATCCCTCGTAGAAGAGCCGGTTTACTTTACCCAAGCCCTAAGTCTATCCGGACCACCACGAGACGGGGATGAGGCAACGCCAGCCCGGCGTGTGTCTATATCTTATACACCATCGAAACACAGCGTAAATATTACACCCGCCACTGTAACAACGCCGACTACCGATTTCCTGATTTCCTGATTTCCTGATTTCCCATTTGACGGCGAGCGTCATCAGCGCTTGTTTAAGGTCGATGACGATAATCGACCAGTGTTTACCACTTGTTAACCTTGTCCCAATTATTGACCTTTTTTGGTTGTATCTTTTTGATCCTCAGTTCTAAAATTACCGGAAAATAAATTTCCAGTGCTTAATCCTCTGGCAATTGTTTTTAGCCATCGAGAAATTCACAATTTGTGTGGTAAGTTTATAATTTTGGAAAATAAAGGGGTCAATAATTGGATCTAATCGTGTCAATAATAACTGTTACATCTGCTTTGCATCGAAACTTTGGTCCTTCCAAGGCTTTTGTTCCAGCTCTCCGTATGCACGCGATGATGCACATATAGGGTTTTGTATAACGTGCGAGGGAAACAGAAAAATCTGAATCAGCTTTCGTAAATTTAGTCGAGGAACTGGCGGAGGCCGCACCACCGAGCGGAATGCCAAGTGCGGTGCAGGCCAGAATGCTGCAAAACGGAGTAACGTTTGGCTTCTTAATGAAAGCCACACTGGACCGCCTCACCACTTTCATCCCCTTTCCTTCCTCCCCCCAACCTTCTCTCACACACAGCACCTGATATGCGTTTGTATAGAGCTGCTCGCTTTTACTTTACCCTGATGCCCTTTTGGCGTCGCAGCTCGACTTCCACTTCTCTCTTTCTCTCTCTCTCTCTCTCTCTTGCCTCCGCTCTATTTCTTTCATCGGAGTACTAATACATAAGCATGTAGGGGAGATGCGGGAAAAATGGGCCTCCTGTGCAATCAAATGGGATTTCAAAAAATGCCGACAACGCTTGAAATGTATTTTTAGGTTAAAGCGAAAGATAATGCGTTGTCGAAATTGGTCCAACGTTATTTCTCCCTTAGCGGGCCCATTTTTCCCGCCTCTTACCCTTAATCTCTATTCAGTCCTACATAGTCCAGTACAAATTATCTGTATCTAATTAATAATGATAAAATTTTGCATACCGTTAAACTGACTCGTAGAATTTTCCTATACCACGAGGGGAGGCAATCTCGGGTCAGGTTTCACCCTATGGGTTTATCACGTGTCATAAAGATTGCACATCGATTGTTCTAACGTGAAACATGCCTGGAGATTTAAGGGGGCTAAAAGACACAAGGCCTTGGCCTTACATGTTCGACGAATTCTGAACCTTACAGGAGTTTCTCCGTTTAATGGCGTCCAAGTCGTCGCCGAGCCACGCATGGAGGTACCTGGCGGCACCTCCCACCCTCATGGGTTCAGTCCTAACCGTAACCTAACGCATACATTTTAATTTGACCGTCAAGTTATTCGCAGTCGAGTCGTCGTCGAGTTTTCGTATACCGAGGTGCACTTTCAGCCCCGGTATTAAATACGCGATTCTTTGAGTACACTTTGCGCTGGTGCGACACTTGTAACTAGGTCACGTTGCTTAGTTGAAATTCTTAATTGAAAGTTACGTACATTAACACGTATTCAGATTAATAGATCTAGTTGTATTTACTAATTTCAACTCCAAAAGCACATACTTGGACCAGATATATGTTTTCGGTATTAAATGAATTGCGCGGTTGTTTCTTAATACTGATTACGTTCGCGCGCATCGAGAAAATACAAGCGATTCAAAGACCTGAATTATTTGGCTGCGGTACGAGCCGACACCGTAGAATAAAACAAACGCACGTGTATTCCATGTACATACGCGTATTTGATTCACACGTACTTAGGTTGCACGGCGAGATACGTAGCACGTACGTACGCGCATGCGACGAACGGGGATGTGGGTTTTAGGTACAGGGTGTAGTACACGAAGCTTGTAATTGATACCAGATTCACGCTATCTGTGGCGTATACGTATAACGACGAGCAGGGAGCGAGAGATTCGATACAAATCGTGCAGGGAGAGCGGCGGACAACGAAACCAATAACTATTAATCTAACGCAGCTGCGCGACCGCACATTGAGCAAAGTCCGACGAACATCCTAAAGCCCCGCGAATTGAGGATCTACGAAACGGTTCATCCCCGTAAAAGACTCTTTTCCCATTTATTGTACGTACTCCGTGAGTTCAGAAATGCACGGAAATGAGTGAAATATATCCATTCGAGCAGGTCGCGGTTGTGCCTTGAAGGATATCGCGTATAAGCCGTGGGTCGCGGTTATACAGAGCATCTTTTATCCCGTGGCAGTAACTCTGATCGTTATCAGGTCGCGAGGATCGCTACGCATATCGAGTTCGTCGTTGAGCATAGAGAAGAGAGGACTCGGGATGTTCGGACCCTTTTGTCCCGCCCATTTCGGATACTCCGCGGACCTTCGTTCCCCTCCCCCCCCCCCCCCCCCTCATCCCCATCCTCCCTTCATCCCTTAGCGAAAGAAGAGAGTCGTCGGTCGAGTTATCGAGTTACTCAGCGAGGCAGCGGCGAGGCCGGTTAGCACCGGTTAGGGGATGCCTGGCTATACTGTACGAATTTCACCGCGCTCATCGAGCCTCCTCCTCCTCCTGCTCCTGCATCACGCTGCCAGAGAGATAACCCAATTATTCTCTACTCCTCTTCGCCGCCAACTTTCCCCGATCGCTTTTCGAATCAACGCCACACGGAAACTAATTCTGTTATACTACACGTGGCTCTGCGTGTGTATGAGCCCGCCTCCCTCTATCATGCGTGTGTGTGTGTGTGTGTGCGTGTATGTTGGCGAATTTACTCGGTATAATAATTTGTGTAAACGTTCTACCTCCCGTGTTATCCTTCCTTTTGCCACGTTCCTCTCTTTTCTCCAAATTTTACAACTACGAAGCTTGTTTTTCACGCATAACACACACGTATACGTGCGCATACGTATGTTTCCTTAGTCTCATTGAATTAAACGTTGAACGCAACTATTTGAATATCCGTCAAGGATAGGTGTGAATAAAAATACGACTTACGGTAGCTGCCATGAAGGGGTGAGCGCCGGGGAAGGTGGGGGCGGTTTTTCTACCCGAGCCATCGCCTGCCGCTACTGTCTATTTCGTCTTCGTACATCCTGAAACATGGATAATACATAATAACGATGAGCATTGTCTGATTGCCTTTCATCCCGACGATGGTTTGTTTCTGAGAAGAAAAATTCACTTCTCAAAATTCAATCTATCCGTGCACCGAGGACAGGCGATAATCTCACAACACAGAATTACATCTCGTTGTAATAAATGCTGAGAGATAAAAAATGGGGCAGGGGAGGTGGGATTTCTTTATACTGTAATATAATTTAGTCAACACGTTGTTGACTGAAGCAATGTTTAAAGGGGAGTAGCACGGGAGGAGGTGATGGGTGATTAATTAAAAATAAATTCAGTCAGTCGTGATTATAAATTTAAATTCGCGACCTCTAGCGCGTATGCATAATCTAGATACATGTTGCATAACGTAGCTACATTATATTGTACATATATAATTCGTTCCTTTTTTACTCTTCCGCACTGTTAGACAGGAACTGGTTTGAACTCTCATTTTTTCAAATATTTTAGATAAAGAACACGGGCTCAAGATGTTAATATAGTACATATATATACATATACGTGGTCGCTGTTCACGTCCGCGTCGCCTCGTGAAATTAAAAGATTTACCTCTTCATTGAAGAAGAGAATATATGGGGCATTCCACGTAAAATTTGCGACCCATGTACCTCGCCTCCTTAAATTTTGATATTTTTTTAGTATGATGTTGCAACCGAATCAAAAGTGTCTCGGAATTTTTGTCAGATTTTTTTTAACCACCGGTGAAATTTAAAAATAATCCACAATCCAATTACGAAAACTCTATTTCAAAAAATTTGAATAAATTCACACCGATTCTACGATTTGAAAAAGTGGTTTTTAAGCATGACACGATAATGGAAAGGTTTTCGGAAGTCGGAATTGGTTTTGCATTTTTATTTTTTATATGCCTCGATCTAAATACTGAACAATTTTCAAAATCGAAGGGGGTGATGTACATGGGTTGCAAATTTGACGTGGAATGCCCCATATACATATAGGTACGTGATGAAGAGAATACACACACAAACACACGCACACACGCAACGATGACGGGGACTTACGCCGCGATGCTAAAACGTAATGGTAACATTTTTCTCTCTGGCGAGGCGTATTTGGTAGGTAGTTTAAACGGAAAAGGGGAAGAAAAGCAAATGGGGGAGGAACGGGGGAAGGTGAAGACAATTACAATTTCCCCCGGTCAGAATTTTCTTCAACGCGCACTGAGCTAATAACAGACACTGAGATCGGGCATATTTTCGGTATTAAATTGATTGGATAATAACAAAAATCCGTACAGGTATATGTATACAATTGATTAAAAACTGATCAAATATCGAGCCAGTAAAATCCTGTGGTAGGTAAACGATCGGATCAAAGACACCAGTGCAAACATATTTGATTAATGCGACGTTCCGGGAGATCGGCGCGTACGTTCAACTTGAATGTATCTAAAATGTCAAACACTGCGATGTTAACATTAAACGAGTTCGGATTCAAGTTATGATTGCTGGAACTTCTCCTCCACGCAACGCGCAGAGAGACGTTATATCCCAGCCAATCAAAGTTTGAGTTTCTCCTAATCATAGCGCTTGATATAATACGTAGTATGGCATGCACCTGGCATAGAGCCCGCCCGAATACCAGAGTGTAAAATTCGCACGCACACCTTGCGCGAAAACAGCGAGCGTTGAAAGTTCTTCGCCACCGCGGTTCGATTAATTAAGTTAACGCGAATACCTCGAGTCGAAGCCTGCGAACTACCGGATGAATCTGCAAACTCGTAAAATACAAACGCGACGTCTTCGCAGTCTCGGCAAGGTTTTGAGATCTTTGAAACGTACGTAAAGCAGGTTGGAAAAATTCAGGGTTAGTGTGATAAAAATGATAATTCGAAAATAGTGCAGACAGGAGAATTGCGATGGCTAATTGTCGTCCAGATCCAACATTAGGACCAGAGCTTCATAGCTTACCACCGCAATCTCTATCCCTCGCTATTCCCCCTCGGCGGCCTCGGCATTTGTGTACCCACGTTAAACGTAAATGCTCGCAGTTCGCCCGTGTGCCAGTTATGGGCGGATGTATATGGGCCATTCCACGTCACATTAGCAGCCCATGTACCTTGCCCTTTTCGACTTTCATCATTTTTTAGGACGATATTCTTACCAGCCGAAAAGGGTCTCGGGATTTTTTTTCACATTTCTTTAGTCGTCGGTAAAATTTGAAATAAATCGGAGTAAAACAATTCCGAGAACGCCATTTTTAAAAAACTGGCAAAATTGACGCAGATTCTATGATTTTAAATCTGAGTTTCAAACACCACGCGATAATGGGATCTCAATATTTACTATTTTTTTCGCAAGTTTGTAGTTTATATGTTGGAGAATAATGTGATTCTGCAATCTATTTAGATCGAGGAATATAAAAAAAAAAAAAACACATTCCGCCATGGAAAAACTAAAAATATGCGAAAAGAATAGTGAATATCGAGATTCGTTATCGTGTGATGGTCGGAAATCACGTTTTAAATCATAGTAACAGTTTGAATTATTTCAGTCTTCTAAAAATAGCGTTTACGTCGAATTCGTTTTGTGATTTTTTATGAATTTCACCAATGGTTAAAGAAAATCTGTCAAAATTTCCAGAGACCTATTTCGACCGGTAAGAAGATCGTATTAAAAAATGATGAAAATCGAAGGGGGTGAGGTATACGAGCTGCTAATTCTACGCGGAACGCCCCATACGTACGTAGGTTGGTACAACTAGCCCGCCAACGTATGTAAATTTATTCGTACCTATACCGAGTTGTACCGTATATACAGGTATAGCGGACGCGTGCGCGATGAGAAGGTCGGCGGGGGTGGCAGGAAGGCGGCGAGTCATAAATTAAATGATGTAAATGCTCTGTCCACCCTCGTCGTTTCTCTCGGCCCGTCCGACTCGTCGTCCCGCTTCGCTCTCCTCGTTTCCCGCAGAGGCACCCTTTCGTCCCGCGTCCATCCGTCATATGGGGAAAATATCATCCTGGACCGTCGGTGACAACCCCCGGTGGGCCTCTTCCGGCAACGCCTTGGTCCCTTCGAATTGATTATATAAGAGGGTGGCGACGGGACGCCGACGGTTCGAGAAGTTCGAATATGCTCTCAGCGTTTATCAGCTGGGCAACGACCACCGCTTCATTTTGAGTCCGCGTCTCGTTGATCGAAATGCGACCTGATCCTCAACCTGAACCCCCGATTCCGTTCGGCGATTTAGCAAGGTGCCGGTTATCGCTCGAGCATAACAACGCACCTGGACACCGTGTGCAACAACAGGCACCAGGTCCTCTGCGGGGCTGCAGGATATGCAGGTTTGCTTTTGGAATGAAGTTTGATGCCGCGAAACTGCGACGTTGACCAACCGAATTACCTACGGGAGAATCGTTCGATATTCCGGCCAATGCTTACGGCGCGATGTTGAGAAGCTCTCAAACTCCGGTTGAAAATCAGGGATCGGATCGGACGCTCAATTCGAAAGCCGGAGCTGACTGCCGCCCCGGATTACCCATTCAATCACGATTCCGGCAAGTACGCACAAGTTTAGGGTGATGAAGGAGATCCAAGGATCGGTTGAGAGAAAACAGGGTCATCTCTGCAACGCTGGGTTAAGAAATGTGGGTGGCGACGGGTCCTTGGGTCAACCGGGGTCAATCCCTTGCTTCAAAATCGATACGCCATTCCTGATTCCGCGGGCCGACCAGGGGTGTAAATTTAACGTTTTTCAGTAACGAGAAGCTCTGGCCCGAGGTAAGGATTCCGCGAAGACGGTCATTCGCACGTTCGAAATGATATCCATTCGCGTTTTATCTCGCTTCATTGCACCCTCGCTGACCCGATGTGTTACAGAGCAGTTTCCGTACACCGCCAACTGGGAGTGAGGGTTGAAGACGAACTGCGAATACACGCGGAAGTCTGTTCAAGCCTCCGCTGGCCAATAAAACAGGGAATCTAACGCGGGTGCAATTAAATATGCAAACTACTCAAGAGGGAGAGGGGAAGGTGGGTAGTTGGTGCAACACGCGGTACCATACCATCTGCGCGGATCCTTTACCTCCCAGTTATCCCCCTCCGCAGGGTTCTCTCTGCTGTGGAATATGGATGCACTGCAGATATACATGCATAGTTGAATATCCTAGGAAAGCTGTAATACATCAGATAATTTAACGGGCAAGCAGCGCAGTATTTGCGGAACTATGCGGATAACTATGCGAATCCAAGGGTAAGCAATGTTTCTCAAGTTTTTCTTCGAGACTCGGATTGACTCACATGGGTCGCTTTTGTTTTTAGTGTCGGTAACGGTAACTGTGAAACGAAGCAAATGAACATTTGCGAATGTTAAAATTCCATTTGTCGTCTAGTCGTAACAGCTATCACTTTATCCGTCCATCCACCTATCTATGTATCTCGAGGAGGAATGCCAGGATGTCTACAGGTACCTATACAACGGAAATCGCTGAAGCTAGAGATTGAACATCGAATGGGAGGTGCCCTACAATTACTGGCTACACACGCCACTGTGTCCAGTCCGGCAGTTTTGCAGCAGCAGCAGCACGAGGAGTGAATGGACACCGGGAGAGATTGAACCAATCATCAATTTGCGCAACTACCAGCAAACTCGCTTCTTACGATGGACGTAAGAAATGAAAGGACGGAGTGTAAACCTGCTAAGTCTAAACTCGTATCAGTGGTGTCACGTGAAAGAAGATTAGCGATTTATAAATCTATCAATTTCCTGGTAGTATCGTAAATGAATGTTATAAAAAAGTAAACGAGTACCTGATGAGTAGATATTACGTCCAAAATTGATATGTGTACATTTTTAGGTCGAGTTTATATTTGACTCGGAAACGATAATTGCAGCACTACTGCACTGTTTGCAGCTTTCCAAAGGATCTGTTTATAAATCAGAAACTGGCTGATGCTTTACAATTACAAATCGAAAAAATTACAGAGAACAGGTTTATTACAGTTTTTTTTTCGTTTCAAACTGCATTTGACAAAACTTTGCCATTGTGAGTTAAACTACGCAATAATGGGTTTTCATTTGGAAGTGAAATTGTTTATATATTTTTTGCGGACAGCCAAATTAGCTTCACGTTTGAAATAAATAAATATATGAATGAATATATTCGGGAGGGGAGGGAACTAAATCAATTCGAAGAAAAAAGACAGAAAGAAAGAAAGAAAAACGAGGTGATGTACACGGTTAGGCGGAAAATTCGCTTGAGATAATAAAAGCATATATATATATAGGTATGCTTTTATTATTATTATATATATATATATACCTGTATATATACTATAGAATATCACGGACGTACGGGTATGTTATATGGTCATATACGTAGAGATGTGTGGGGAAAAAAAGTTAAAAAACAAAAGCTGCGATGTATTATACGTGTGTAACAATAGCAGTCTGGGATTGAACAAAATTTGATATTGTGGCGAAGTCGGCGTTTCAACTTATTAGTCTAATTACCAATTTCCGATATTAGTTTCCCGCGAAGCTGGGGATGGGTTGAAGCGGGACGGAGATTTGTGCGAATGGTGGGAAGAGAGAGGAGGCGAGGGAAGACCAATGATATTTCCCTCGACCAAACATAAGCCAGGCTATACATACATATAATATTGAAAGAGACGATGCCGCGCGCACACACAAAACTCCGGACAATTCCACAATTCCACAATTCCACAATTCCACAATTCCACAATTCCGCAATTCCACAATTCCACAATTCTACAATTCCACAATTGTGCGATTCGACAAACGCCACTCTCCTGTCTTTCTATTTCTCCTACCCTCTTTATCTTCCCCCTCGCACACATTCGCGAATGCCTACGTATCCAATGCCGGGAAGTTAGCTGTAGCATGTAAAGCTCTTTGTCGAGTCCGGCAAATTGCAAAATTACGCAGCTATGTGGTGGCAACTATATACACCGCGTGGATCAGACCCTTTCGAAAACTCGACTACAGGATGAATCGGATGGAAGGGTCGTTCAAAATACAACGCTTCGTTTCCACCCTTTCCCATTCTCTTTCTCGCAGTTTCATTCGGATACGAATATTTGGGATTCCGTTTCTCTTCTTTTTCTTTTTTTTTTTTGCCATCATTTTACATTCCAATTCATGCGTTGCGTTCATTTGTCAATTGTACAGATACAGGTATGATAGCCGTTATAATATAATAAATATCTATTACCATCACCTTTCCCGCGTTATTGTTTCCTTCGAATTTTTTTTTCCCACCTTTCGTTTTTCTTTCCTTCTTTTTTCACCTTTGCTTCTTTTTTTTTTTTCTTTTTCTCCTGCTCACCTTGGAAAATTTATTCATAGGCCGCCTAAACGCGTTAAGGCATTCGCGCGAGAAGGGGCAGGAATGAAGAACCGAGGGTGGCGGAGGGAAGGAACGGAAATTCTATTCTTCATCCAAACACTCGGAGAACTTTTGGATAATTTTTTTTTTCGCCTTTTTTCTCTGTCTCTCTTTCTCTCTTTTTTCATACTCCACTGGCTACTAGCGAGGAAGACTGCGGGTTCGAGGATAAAGAGAGGGAGAGAAGGTGGAAGGGGTGGGAAGAGGGGGACGTTAGCTGGATTCGCGCGCCCCTCGAGAAAATGAGGGAAACGCGATTTAGGGTTGGAGTTTGCAATGGCCACGGCCGCCCCCCGCGTGATTACGAATAAAGGACAACGTTAAAATATCGCCAAGGCGAGGAATCGCGGACAGGGGTGTGGGAGGAAGAAGAAGCGGAAGTTGAAAATGCGATTTTCCAAGTACACGGGGCGAGCATAATTTTCTGATAAAAACGATTAACGACTTCAGCTCTGGTACGTGACTCTTGGGCACGGCGGGTTTAACAGTTAGCCATACGGTACAAGATTACATTATCAAGGTGGCTTGCAGCAGGAATCTTGAGAAGAGAGCGTCGTGATATAGGACAGCGAGTGTCGAGTCGTAAAATTAAATTCCTCCTTGTACACACGTAAGCCGTATACTTCTCCGAGGTATACGGA
This sequence comes from Neodiprion fabricii, assembly GCF_021155785.1. Lineage (NCBI taxonomy): Eukaryota > Metazoa > Arthropoda > Insecta > Hymenoptera > Diprionidae > Neodiprion > Neodiprion fabricii. The sequence goes on from NC_060242.1 coordinate 594,061, forward strand.
TGTGTACTTTTTGTGGCGAATTCCGCATCGTTAATGGTCGAAATTTCAAGCCATGAAATAAAACCGGACAAGTGCGAGTATTTTTTTTTTTTTTTTTTTTATGCTATACAACTCAAAATTAACTATTTATGGACCTTGTTCTTTACTTGCGCTGCGAGAACTTGCTTCTCTGCGAGTTTCATGATTCTAGGTCAATGGGAAGTATCCTATGGGTTTTGAGAAGTGAGTTTGCGAGTGTAAACACATGCGACATAAATAGCCGTATCTCTATTGATTGCGCTGACTTACAATTGGAAGCTTGAATTTTTGTCATTTCCAAGGTATCGTAGACCTTAGTATTCGATATTAATTTCAACTCGATACCGCTACTCGTTCCACGGAAAAAAGGTCTTGTGGACAAATGGACATCGAAGTGATCCTGTAAGGGTTGAGTTTTTTTTTCATTCTAAGCTACGGAACCCTAAAAACGAGATGCTCACCGTAAAGACAACGCCTCTCCAGCTCAGTGCAGCATTTGAATATACCGACCGCACTTCCGGATCAAGTCCTGAAACACAAACGCGTAAAGAACAAAAATTAGAATTCCGTAAAGCGAGAGAAATAGATAGATAGATAGATAGAGAGGAGATTTCAATAAAGAAGAGGATGACACATTCAATAAATCTTTATCGAGTTTCCGTTGAAGCGCGTCGTCGCGAATGGTGGAAAATGGCCAATAGCTCAAGCGAACGGCGAACGTCGGTGGTCCGAGATATGGGGGGAGAGGGGGAGCTTTCGTATCGGCACGGTGGCTAATGACTGGGAGAGCTGGAATCCCGACGGGACTCGTATAAGCTAGGCGACGCAAGCCCCCGAGTTTCGAGTGGTGCCCATCGAATCGATACGGATCAATCCGCCGACCCGTGAGAGACGAAGTTCGGTCCCTTTGGTCCCTACGGGTGCGTTCCTTTTAACCCCCCTTCTTCGCCCCATTCTCACTCCTCGCCACTTTCTCTCACTCTATCTCACTCCCCTTCTCTCCCTCCTGCCTTACTTTTTCTGAAAATCGAAAGTATTCCGATACGTCCGCTCATGCAGGGAATTGGTGTCTTACCCGCGGTGTAGTATAGAACGCATTGTAGCTGATAATCCGAAGTTTCTTGCACGAGAAAGAGGCAGAGAAAGAGAAAAATTATGGAACAAAGAAGATGCAACTGGTTAGTCAAAAATGACTTTTATACAGTTTTGCGGCAGGTAGAATTGTTATACCTGAATGATACACATCGGCAGCTGTTTCGTACGCGAGTGTGTAATAATAATGACAAATTACAGCTTCCGATAATTAATTTCACCACTGCCGTTCGTATTTCAATACAGATACAGGTACGTGTATATATATATAGCCTGTGTATTGTATGCATTTGCGTATAACCGAAGTCTGCAGATACGGGGTCAAGTTATTCGTGACGAAGTTTAATTAAAGAAGAAATCGTTTTTACGCTCAGCGGTATTAAATGGAGCGTAACCGAAGCACGTGTCAAGATTATATATTATATAGTCTCGGGGCCATACACGATCCGAGCGGGATGCCAAAAAGTAGGGTAGCGGAGAGTGAGAGAGGGGGAGAGAGACAGAGAGAGAAATAAAAAAAAACAAAAAACACCAAGAGACGAGATGAGATTGAAAATAGAAAGCAAAGGAAAATAAAATCTACACACCTAGTTGCAAGACAGGCATTTGGCAATCGGACAATAAGTCACGCCTCGAGTCTATAGACCTATCCCCTCCCGCCACTCGCAGTTACCTCAGCTATAATGTGGAGTGTGATGAAGAGGTTTTTCACACCGACGGTTAAAGCGTGCGTAAAGTGACGTGATGACGATGGGTAAGGTAAAAAAAAAAAAGAAAATCCTCGAAATTTTTCTTTCTTTATGTTTTTTTATTTGGAGTAAGCGCAATTTGCCTAGATTGGCTGGTATGATGATGTAAATTTTTTCTCAGATAGTAGCACTAATGCCCGCTAAAACCACGCAGTTACAGAATTTTTTTTAACATTATTACTCTTACAATAAAATATATACTGAGAAAAAATGTTTTTCCCATGTTATTTCCATACAAAAAACTTGGATCACAATGCGGACTATCTTACAACATTGAGATAAAAATCGGAAAAAAATAGGCAGTTGTTTTTAAATTATTTGAAGTTGATTCGGGGGTGGTGGGGCGGAGAAAATTTGTCAACGCCGTAAATAAGGCACCACCCCAGTGTACACAAAATAGACGGAAAAGAATATAATCCTGATATATTATACACGGTAAGCCGTAGGAGAAGAAAGTTAATTTCCCGCGAGGGAGAGGAGAAGAACATGGAAGGCTGCTTCTTGTTTTAGGAGCGAAGGGGTCCCCCAGGGGTTGAGAAGATCGGTGGAAGGTGATGGTGACGGTAATGATTCGAGGGTTTAATTTCAGGCGCTAACGAATCTCCTTTACACAACACGCAATCGTCTTCCGTGTTAACGAGCCGCAGCACCCGTCAGCTGTGCTTTGTTCCGCGGTATATGTACAGTATAACGGGGGTGGCAGTCAATCCTCCTCCCTTACGCATAGCTGCGCGTAGCTACGCCCCGAAGAAGAGAATTGACGAGTTCCGTACGTAACCGCCGCGAAGTTGGATGCGAGGAGTTGTGGGTGGAGGCGGTAGAAAACAGGCATTTACCCTCATCCGCGCTGCTAATTATTTCGCAGCCTGCACCCGCGCGTAAAAACACCGAGACAGGGAGAAACGAAATCGACGAGTAACAAAACCCCGTCACGTATTAGGTATAAACAGAGTCGGGTCTAATACTTTTATCCACGATACTTTTTCCGCTCTGTCGAACAAAGCGATCTTCTTCAAACTCCCCGAAATACGTTACAAATAAATAATGGGGAAAAGATAAAGACGGCTAAAGGTAAAAAAAAAAAAAAAAAAAAAAAAACAAAAAACTACAACAACCAAGACGACGACGTAGGTGTCATCAATTTTTTTCGATATCTCTCATACGTTCCGCGAAATTGTTGTGTCTGGCCTACGGAGATTTGATCTTGATCGTCACGCGATCTTCGATAAAGTGTTTCATAAGTATGTAAAGAAGAGAAGAAATTCCAAAAAGCGTCTACACACGTAGACAGACTTGAGTTGCGTTTTTATCTCTCTAGGAGGCGGTATACGCGATGAATTTTTTTCAGACCTTCACCCCCGTACAACAACTTCATTTTAACGTCGAGAAAGTGCTCAACACATACCTGTCGCCAACGTTTCGCATATAAAAGTTTGGAAGAAAGGATTTCGTCTCGAAATTAAAGAAAAAAAAAAAGAAAAAAAATTAAAGGTGTCCTCAGAAGGTAAAAGAAAGAGTGAGAGAATAGAATAGAATAAAATAGAACGTTCGTTATTATCATACTAGGGTGAAGAACCAAGAGTATAAAGAGAGCAGAGAAGACAAACAGTAGTATCTTAAAACTAATTAAAGCTAGTGTGAAGAGAAGATAGAATAGATAGAGTTAGAGAGAAAGATGATGATAATGATGATGAGGATATTTATTTGGCTCTGGGGTTCAACCCGTGAGTGCACATTACACAAATTGGTTGTACAGAGACAAATATAAAGACCTTAAAACTGACTTAAAAGCTAAGACACGGAGAGAAGGAGAGAAAAAATTACAAATGTCCGGTCGACCGAGTGGCGAGTAAAGGTGTGTTTCAGTATAAAGCGGGTGAGAGGATCGTGGCAATCTATCGTCAAGGGGGTGGGGAGGGTAGAGGGGGCGGCATTATTATTAATAACAAATAATAACACGTTTCCGTAGAGAGAGGTATGGTACATAAGAGAAATAGAAAGGAAGAGAGGATAAACAATAATTTATCGAGGACGTAGCGGGAGGGGAGAAGGCGAGACAAAGAGGTTGTGAAAGCGTGGCGGCGTGGTCCTATAGCCGAAGGGTTGGCGAGGGGCCGGAGGGTGGAGGGTTGGCCCGGGTCCAAGTTTCTGGCGTTCATCGCAGACGCCGAGGGAGGACGGGCCATGATAAACACCTACAACGTTGAAGGGTCGCGAGGAAGAGTTATACCCAAACGAAAACCACCCCCAAACCCGAGAGCGAGGAGGAACCCGTCTGTCGCCGATGGTCCCGTGAATCGACCGAAAAAAGAAGAAAAGTAAGCGAAAACAAAGGAGAATAAGAATAAGAAGAATAAGAAGAAAAAGAAGAAGAAGAAGGAGGAGGAGGAGGAACGGCATCAAGACGAACCGTAAAACAAGATGACCGTCATCGGTTAATTCGTGTATCTCCGCTTAAGCGCGACGTGTCTCGCCGATCGGAAGTCGGTATAAACGCGCCTCACTTACCGCGGAGATGAGCCTGATAGAACTAACTTGTTTTCGTGTCTTCATCCCTGATGTATTAATTTCCGTTGCGAAAGTGCGCTTCACGCTGTAACGAGACGCAAGGCTCGAAAAAATCGTCACGTTTAACACGAGTAGGTATGTATGAAGAATTTTCCGAAGGTTGCAGTCTTCACCAATCACATGGCTGAAGATTGTACTAGGTAAGCGGCTTTGTTCTTTTTCTGTCATCATTATCCCAGTGAGACTAGGAGTAACCAAAACGATTGTTTGTTTTAACGTAGATACTATAATAATAAACAAATGTCCCGAGAAAGACCCTTACCACGGGTCGAAACGTCGACAAAAGATCTTTTTGATGTGATTTTTTTTTTCTAAGATGACCTACAAACATCCCAGAATTTTCTACAAAAAAAACATGAGGTCTAGATCTACTCCGCACTCTTTTGCAAGGTGCGAGGAAACGGTGAGTGAATGATGAAATGGTTTATGGTAGATGGATACAATATTTGTCCCATGCAAAAGCGCGGTGAACCGGCACGTGAAATTACGGCGACGCATGTGAATCGAGGAAGTGTCGGAAGATCCGTCCAAGAAAATATCGGAAAAGCGCATGGGCTGGGTCTTGGAAAGCTGGTAGGCGGTAGGGTGGAGGTTACCTCGACTCTTTGCCGTCTCTCGGAGGCAAGCGAGCGAGCAATTGGACCTCAGCCATATCTTTGACCGACGGGACAGATGTGAGAAAATATTCACGATTACTGGTCTTCACCGAAGGCGTTCCGGCGTCCTCCTTCTCTTCCCATTCCCTCCGTCCTCGCCTCTCCGTTCTCTACGCGTCCCGACACGCGAATAATAGATTCGTGTGGCTGCATGGTTGGTCGGTCGGTTGTTCTGGGAAATCTTACGAGGATAGAAATTGGCACAAGGCTCCATTCGCCATCTTGACAAACACCACGTGGTTCCTCTTTCACTTCTTTCGATTACATATTCCAATTCGTATATATCACGGCTGAGTAAAGAAGGGTGAAGTTGGTAACGTTGACCTAACGAGACATCATGGAAAAAACAACAGTTGTCTCGTCGATTCTCTGTAATCGTGTTGTAAGTAAGCTTCGTTTCGACAATCAACTCGTTTTGATCCCTGACCGCGCTTCTTCATCCTCATCATTTTCATCGAATATCAATCACTACCCCTGCACGGTTCCTTTTCCCTCATCAACGCGACTCCAATCATCGCGCGACAAGCAGCGTGGTCTCGGATGTTCAAAGGGCGAAAGGGATAGCATGATGAAACGGATCGGAGAACAGACGGTCGTTCCGCAGACCTGTCTGGTCTGCACTCTTGTCCAAACAACGTGTGTTTCGCAAAGGTGGAAGGAGACGGATGAAAATAAAAAGAGTAAAAAAGAGAAACCAAATATGCGGGAAACTTGAACACGGTTCGGGTTGATCATAGACGATATAACATACCGAGCCGTCGGACCTACATATATGTATAGCCAAGTTACACCTACTAAGGTCGGAGGTTTTCGAATTTTCGGCACGCCAACAACGAGCCTAGCAAAGTAAATGACATATCAGAAGGAACGAAATTTCAGATATGCAGTTTTGTATTCCCCTCGAATAAACAATACTTGATCCTGGTGCTCCGAGGTACTTACTCTCTCTCCCTCTCCCCCACCCTCTGTTTCTCTCTCTCTCTCCTTGAAAAAAATCGTAACATTACGTCGTCGTAAAATGTTGCAGAAATGGAAAAATATATGAACCAGAACTGAATAAAGCGTTTTTCCCCGATAAGAAAGTCCCTCGCGGCGTTTTTCGAGTGCAGAAGAATACGGTATACTTGTATACTTATACGTATCATTTTCCACAGCATTACGTAATCCAAAGAAACAGCATTTCTCAGTCCGTATTATTCTTCTTCACTGTTTTCGAGCATACCTCGCCTAAAGCCAATGAAAATTCTCCCTAAGCCATCGCGATTCGCACCGCATAAAAAAATCCTTCCCCCATTCCTCTCGGGCATATTTTAGATTTTGTATCCAACGATTAAACTCGTTGATATTACATTTTTTTTCTTTTTTTTTTCCTTTGTTTTGGTTACTTTTTACAACCCTGTTACAGCCTAACTACCGTCCGCGCGTTTTTTCATCCCAAAAATAACTTTCGACGCAAGAAGCGAAGGGATGAAAACGGGAAAATGGTTCTTCACGCGAATGGACGTTACGACGTAATTTCCAACTCGGCCGAAACGCGTCGGGGTGGTTTTGGAGTGTCGAGATGTCGTCCGTCCGTACATCCGGTTCCGAGCATGGCGGCGCCGAGGATTGTAATGTACGTATTTCTATAGAGAACGCGAAAGCGCCCCCCTCCCCCTCCTTCGCCACCCTTCTTCATCCTTCGTCTATCCGCATCGGCGCCCTCGCTCGCAGCTCGCACACATATCCATACGGCTGTATGGATGTTACAGACTTTCTAGCTGCTGCACCTGTTACCCTCGTTCCGCGGACAAAGCCGACCCCCTCCCCCCTCCTTCTCAACGTTCATCCCCTTTTTCGCAAAAGTCGAAGGGATGCATGGCAGGTGATGCATGCGCCATTCTTCTCCCCCCCCCGCCGACTGTGTACCTACACGTGTAGGTATATGCCTGTGTACGTTGCACTCTATCAAAAAAAATTCGCTGTTTTTTTTTTCAAAATTCAAGACGAAAATATAGTTCCAAATGACGAAGAAGAGACGCTGTTGTTCAAGTTTCAGCTCTTAATGTTAATATTTAGAGGTGCGTCGTCGTGATTTTGTATTTCCCAGTTAAATAACATGGGATATTTTTTTTTTTTAACACTCAAACTTTATATCTCGTCGAGGCATTAGTTAAGGTCTCTTATAATTTTATGATAAATCCACTCTTTCAAAAGTTATTCAAGGATCTTAAATACCTTTTGACCTCAAATAACTTTTGGATTTATCATAAAATGATATGAGACCTTTTTTGTAGAGCTTTCAACTCCCTACAAAAATACGTTCTGGTCCTATCAGTACACTGACGCGTTGACGCGTTATAAAATTCAAAAGTTAAGTAAAAAAAATTCCCCACGTTATTTACGTGAGAAATAGAAAATCGCGACGATGCACCGCAAAATTTAATAATATTAAGAGCTAAAACTTGGATGGTATGTTGTTTTCACCGTTAGGAACAACATTTTCGTGTTCAACTTTGAAAAAAGGAAAAAAACAAATACATTTTTTTATGCAGTCTAATGTACATACACACACACACATTCGTTTCTCTCTCTATCGTTGCTTTCGCACCTTCGCGAGGTTTACTTCGTTTATTTACCAGTCTGTTTATTACTATTATCATTGACATTACGATTTTTTGTCGTCCCGCTCTTACGCCTTCCGATATTAAGCGTACACCGCATGATAAACAATGTATTTATTATAATATGCCGCATAGGGGTGTAATTGTTGTAGTTACGGTGCAGACCTTAAAAGACCGACGCGTCAGCTGCTGATTGACGGGATTAATTGTTATAGCAGGGTTGTTACCGTCGACGTCGCAATTACGGTAATTGAAAATCCGAATTGCTGCTGCCCGCGGAGCCTGACGAACGAACGTTGGGTGAAAATTATATTCAACGAATTAATACTCGGGTGTGCAAACGGGGGCGGTTTAGCCGATTAGCTCTGCTCGATATTTTCCTTTTTTCTCTTTCTCTCCAACTAATTATTGAGTTTTATTACAGGAGTACAGCGTACCCTCGTTATAAAAATGTCGATCAAATCTACATAGCACATATACATATACATATATATATATATATATATGTATATATATATGTATATATATTAATTATTATACGTGCTAAATGAGAGGCAAATGAAATAACCTCGACTAACATAAACCTTCGGTAAAAAAGTCTATCGAAGTTTCTCTACGCTATGGGAGGTGGAAAATATATTTTAACGAGAGAAGACTTTCATCTGTATAGAAGCATCGCGAAAAATAATGTTACAAAGCGTCTGATCTAAATTCCGCAAATAAATATATATTATAATAATATGCGAACGATAAGCCTGCGGAAAGACGGGAATCCCTGCGGCATATACGTAATACATAATACATATATACGTATATACATTATACATACTTCTATATAATAATAAAGAGGAAAATGACGCGATAAGAGATAAGATTCGTAAAAGGTACGTTATTACACGCATATATATATGTATAATGTGTGTGTGTGTGTGTGTGTGTGTGTGTGTACATATATATTTGCATGCATATGTATGTACGAGGTTTGGGGCGTATAATGTATAACCACGTATAACGCAATACATACAACCATGTACGTACGATATAGCTTTCGCTAAAATTTTATCGCGCTACGCGGGTGTTGAAAAAGAATCCCCGTTTAAACCTGGGGCTCTACGTGTTAGACCGCAGATACGTGAGGCGAGGTATTCCGCAAGCCGCCGCCACGTGCATGTAGGCACATACGTACCGATACTACACCTACGGTATTATACACATACGTGTAATAAGGCCGTGCAATAATACCGCGACATGTGCCGGTATTTCCGTATCGCCTTATTCCCTTTGCGGCGTACGAGAGGGAACATTAGTGATAAAGGGATCAACTTTTATATCCCCCATTCTACTCTACCCCTCCCCCCGCGCCTAGCCGTAAGACCGGATCAACTTTTACCTACGCCTATTATACGTCTATACATATATAGAAGTTTCTTTATTCCTTTTCCAATTTTTTTCTCTTTTTTATTCCTTTCTTTATTTTTTTAATTATTTCCCCTTCACACGTACACGGTTAGGTCAGGGCAGTTACCACCACGAGATGATTTGGTACTAAATGCGTTATAAAAGTAGACAATTACCTGAAAACTGATTGAATCGTGTTGCACCGTAGTACATTAAATTACACAGGTCAACAAAGCAAAAATTTCTTACTCTTTTTTTTTTTTTTGCTGCCCTAATTTTTTCCTTGAATGTTGATGCCTCGAGAAGGAAGGATTTACGAATAAGTTCACGATTATATCAGATTGGTCCTAGTTTTTACGTTATTGGAGTATTTAAAGGAGGGGGATTGTTTCTAATATAATCATGATTTTATTCGTAAATTCTTCCTTCCCGAGGCGTCCAAATTCAGGAGAAATATAAGGGCAACCAAAATAGCAAACAAAAATAAGTGAATAAACTACTCCTTTTTTTTTGTCAAGCTGTGTACTATCTTTTTGACAAGCTTTCGATATTAAAACAAAAATAGAATTTTTCATACATGTAAATATTAATTTTTTGAGTAATGTATGAAAATGTCGCTAAAATAAATAACTGGAGCAAATTTCGAAAAACTAACAAATATCAAGGGTAACAAAACACTTGTTGACCAGTGTTACTACAGACTGTTATTTTTTTTATTTTTTTTTAATCGCAACGCAGCATCACGAGAGCTTTCATACTGCTATACGCTACGCATTGGAAAAATTAATTGACAATCAACATGCACTACCTGTGTATTCCACATTACATGCACGAATATACAGCAAACAAACGAGCCTCGTAGAATATGCATGCATGTGACATGCACGCATATAATAATCTACACATCTATCTACGGTAGGTATGTACAGGCATTTGCTGTCCGTTTCATACCCAAACACACGGATGATAAACAGATAAATCATGCGTATAAGGTATTAGGCGTGTATAGAATGAGGGGAGGGTGAGCAGGACACCGGGCTCAACCGGCAAGTTGGAATACTATTTTCGTGTTCCGGCCCCTCGCCTCCCCCCCCGCAGGAGGAAGGACATTAATGATAAAAGGATCAACTTTTATAGCCCCGTTATCCACGCTCTGCCGAATCGATCCTTGAGTTAACGCAAATGGATTACATATATATATATATATGTATGTAGAGAGAAAGAGAGAGAAAGATTGGTATCAGGGTGCAGGATACCCTGCTGGTATAAAAATACATACCGTGGATATATTTTTTTCAACACTTTTCGTGACCTTTCGAGTAGCCAGATTTTCACTGAAAATTATTACGAGGCTGAAGTCGGTAGCGCGAACGTGAACGTGAACGTGTCGAAACGTTGAAACAAAAATTACTGTTTTTCTACTTACGGAGAATAATCGAAGAAATTGAATTTACAAAATCCGAGTTGTTTGTCGATGCTTTATCAAGGGTTTACTGAATTTCAGGTAATCCTAAAGTAAAAAAATAACCAGTTTCACCAAATCAACACCCACCCGTACATTAGCTGCGATGATTTGATAAAAAGAGAAGAAAAAAAAAACCAAAAAAGAAAAAAAAAACCATCAACACGACAAACGATATTTTGAATATTCATTTTTCATTCGCGCGATGTCAATTTCCCTCTTTCATTTCTTTCGCATTCCCCGGCTTTTGGGGTTCATCCGGTAAAACGGAACGCGATGCGGATACACAACGCGTCGTATCGCATACATCTACCGTATGCAGTATACTATACACAAACAAATACCGTAAAATATCTGCAGGCTTCGGTTGTTCGGTATATCCGCCGTTACGTGATTTTGAGAACAGATACGTATGTACGTGCGATATACGTACGCACGTAAATACATGTATGACATGTATGTATGCATGTGTGATATGTAGAGATACGTGATACGCGGGGTACGTGATACGGACGCGGTATAAAGGGGGTGGGGGCAGGGTGTCGGGGGTGGCGGGCGCGAACGAGATACGTGCAGCATCAAGGGGGAGTATATGTGTGGGGGGTGGGCTGGGGGCGGGGGAGGAAGGGACGCTGGGATTCGGATCACGTTGTGGACTGCCCCCTACTTAACTATCCATTAAATATGACCGGTAGCTCGCTCTCTCCGAATGGCAACCCGGTTGGATCGCCCTCTATCCCTCCATCCCTCCACCCCTCCACTCTACTCTCCTCTCCTCTCCTCTCTATCGGCCTGATACGTATAACGCGTGCATCACGTCTCGGTCTAAGTACGAGGGTCTGCTGGCGATTATTCCACGAGGGTAACGGCAGCCTCAATCCTGCAACCACGAGGAGCCAATCCGCGAATCGAAATTTTCATCCAACGACTTAGCCCCGTTTGTGTAACACGATGTATCGTTACAAAGGGTTGAATCGGCCGTTTTGTCACCTTTTTTGATCTAGTATTCACCGTAGATAAAAAGAAAGACGCGTAAAAGCTTTCATATTATGTCACAAAATGAATAAGCTTGCTGCGAAAACCAACATTATTGTAAATAAAAACAGTCTTGTTTCGGACTTTAAACTGCGTAAAACACGCGTTTACATTAAAGCGATTTGTTCTCATCCTTCAATTTTTGCTCCCTGTTTGTTCGCTTCGTGAGCTTACGAACTTGTTCTATTTACTCTGTAACGCCCGGTTCGTTACAATATGATCATACCCACAATACGAGATAAGAGAATCCGCCGAAGGGAGGAGAGAGTTTAGGTATTATTATTATTATTATTATTATTGATATGTAGAAACGACGACGACGATATCGCGTAGGTACGTAATTAACGAATGAGAAAAGTTCTCAACTTTGGGGATCTCGAATGTTGTGGTAGTGATAAAAATTAGCAATCTCCCGTAGACTAATTGTGATATATCCAGCCTCTGCGCAGTCGTTCTTTCCTATAAACCCCCCCGCCCCTCTCTCCGCCCTCTCATCACGCCTCGTCTCCCTTTCCCTTTGACGTGAATTGCCTCATTAATCTGGCATTAAATCCGGGTAAGTGATTACAGCTTTGCTGGAAAGAGAAATGGATTTTTATTGGAGTCAAAGCTCGAGTACTCCATCCGCCCCATCGCCCCTGCAAGTACTACGTCATCCGTCTCCCTCTCTCTCTCTCTCTCTCTCCCGCTCTCTCTCCCTCTCTAAAACGTATAATACGATACTCCCGATACCTACTACGCAAATACATGTAGTAATGTACCTATTTATGAACATTATATACACGTTGTACCTGCCGACAGCAGCTTGATTATATGTAGATATGTTTCATCATCTCATCGAGCGCGATGCGTCGGACGTTTCGGATAATGGAACCTTTGATTTTTATTACCCAGGCCAGCAAAGAGAAATTTAGTTGTTTTTGAGTTTCTACGGAGATAAATAAATTTCGATTCTATACATCGAATAATAACCAAAACCTTTATTCGTTACTTATAAAGTTTGTTTTTGTCGTTTTAACGTTGATAAATAATTCTTCAAATTTTCTGTTCATCGCTGATATGGATGGGTGCCTGTTCGGAAGACAAAGGAAAACGTTTTCAACAAGATGCGATGGACTTTATCGTTAACGTTATCAGGGGCGGTATAACGAGTGCATGATGGGAAATTACGTTTGGAGTTTGATACGAGAAAGTCCGTACGAAAATAGAAGGAGTAAGAAACATATTCGTTTTTAAACTTTGTTTACCAATTCTTTTAAATTGAAAGTTTATTATTAATTATTGTTTTTGAATGATAGTGATTGAGATGCAAAACTGAAGTTTGTTCAATTGTGATCTACAATAAATTTTTGAAGAAATAGGCAATTTGTCTCAAAATCCGAAATATCGTTCTGATTTCTACAAAAACAAACTTTATCAAATAAAACTATATTTCCATTTACTATTTACGCAGAAGAAATTAAAACTAGACATCTAGAACCAAGACTAAAAACTCGCGTTGACCGGTGTTACGGAGTTAGTTTTTTTTTTTAATCATCTTTTGCATTGGTCGTAATATGAGAGAGAGGAAAAAGTGCCCCCCTTATAACTACTCCTACACGATGTGTTATATTTTTCTATAACACGAAATTCGTCCTGCACGTTATCAAAACCGAAGCTGTACTTCGGAGTGTACGACGACTGTCGAAATTTACGAAGTCATTTCCACTTCTCGGGACCCGGGCGTCAGTTCATCGTTTTACCGTTGCAACACATCCTCTTATGTACCAAACACACACGCATACCGCCTCTAGCCATACAAATATACAACGCCGTATATACCTGTATGAATACACAGAGAAAACTTTCGGCCATTTCTTATTAGGTGTAACGTATACTTATTCTTCTCTCATCGCCGGCGTGCCGCTTCGTTCTTCGCTGTACTTTTTAAGCGTTACAGAATCAGGGAGGGAGGAAGAAGTTTCACTGGACCTACGGTCGAAATATTTTAATAACCTCCTGTAATTTAGCGTAATTAGTTCCCCTGCTCCCTGATTTCAAGAGCTTTACATACGGGTCGGGAATTGGAAAAATTGACATGTAGGCCTTTTCGACTGCACGCGGCAGCGTCGAATAAAACGAGCCGTAAACGAATTGGTATGGAGTGAGGCAGGGAGGGAGGGAAGGGTGTGAAAGATTGGAGGGACGACGCAACCTGCGGGATACAGACGTCGCGGGTTGGATATTGGCAGAATCAGTCGAGCAGCACGTACCTAGTCCCAGCCTAGCTCTCGCTCCTCGCAAAAAAGTACATCGTTCCTCCCCCTCGTCCAAGTTATAAACTCCATTGCAGTTGCAGCCTGACTCTGAACGCATAAAGCAGACCGCAGGAGCTGCTTTTCGAAACGAATGATCGCGTCGAGTTCGTACGTGAGAGAAAAAAAAAAGGAAAAAAAAAGGTAAATTCAGAGACAATGTTATTATGCTTGTTTATACTCATGTTTATTTTAACCGCTTGTAAGACCTGCGGTCTTATATTATTCGCCGAATGAAGCGGGAATTGCGAAAAAGGGACATCTCGAAACGGACAACGGGCGGAGGAAGTAGCCGATGTGTAAGGAATGGTGGTGCAGGGTGTAGAAATCAATAAGAGTCGGTACGCTATAGGATAGCGAAGCAGCGTGCGGGATGAAAGAGGAAAAGAGAAAAAGACGGGGGGAGGGTAAAAACACGGAAAGAAAGAAAGAAAGACGTATGTATATATATGTGTATAGAAGGAGAGAGAGGGAGGGAGAGGGAAAGTTCGTTAATCGATATTCTGAATTTGGGTTGAAAACTTTTTCTTTCGCTACGCTCTCGTTAAAAGTTATTCGCGATATCGGGCGAACGAGCCCCAGCGAGCATATACCGTGGGGGTTGAGTCCCAAGTTTCTGCATCGAATATATCGTCAAGTACGATATACTCCGCTCTGCTAAATTGCCTATTAAACCGTGCATCAGATGTAAAGTGTAGTCAAAGGAATGTAAAAATGAAAAGAATGAAGAAAAAATAGAACCAAGAAAAAGAGGCTTTGAACCAGTAATAACTGAATAGAGTTATAACGAGCTTTATCAGAATACTATCCCCATATTGCGGAGAAAAAGAATTCAATTGAAGAAAAAAAAAAAAAAAAAAAAACGCACAGTGGTCCTCAAAAAGAGAAAACAGTTGTCAGTAATTAAACTTTGTAGTTTTTTTTTTACCCAATTCAACTTCATTTGTCTCTTTTATTATAATAATTTTATGTGCGTAGTAACGTTGACCGTATACCGTAGATTCGTGACAAAAACAGTCGGCCGGGGTAAAACATGTTAAACGAATAACGTGTGATGATAAATTAGAACAACAGATAAGGTGCGGAAAGAAATGAAAACTGGCAATGAGAAGAATTCGCCATAACCTTACGTGCGTATGACAATAATGACGTGGCAGGTATTAAATGTAACAACTATGCAGATCATATAAGAAGAGTGCAACAGGTAAACGTGGATTCGTTCCCCCGCCACCCTGGGGGAGGGATAAAGAGGAGGGCGACCGCGGGTATCGCGTGTCATCGTTCCAACTCTGAGCACCCCCCGCGGTACGGTTTTCGCGCGATAACCTGACGGCATGTAACCACGCTGCATGCACATGCCGGCGGTGGTGTGTATGTAACAGAGGCCATTTAACGGCTCAGAGCCCCTCCCGAGGTTTGCGGAATGCTCAGTTCCACCCCCCCCCCCCCTGCCCACCTTACGCCCTTCACGCACTCCGCTCGGGCACTAATGCAAGCGGGGAGGGGGGTACGTGCTTGCAGAACCACCCCGCGTTGCACAACGATATGCATAACGACGCGACGACCCTTGATGGAGACAATGGGAAATGAGCAACGGGCCTGCAGACGCCAACAATGCTGCCCCCTTTCTCCCCGACGCGTCACGACGCTCCTGTATTTGCATCCCGGTGCCGATCCTACGCGTGGACGCGAGGTAGACAATGCCCTGGGATACCTCTGCGTACCCATAACGGTGCAGGGCCCAAAATGGAATGGGATTGATCGATGGACACACGGTGACTGCGCGACGCGACGAGACCGAACTCAAGCGGCAAGAATCGACGAAACATCTCACAGCAATCGTACAAGCTAGGTTTATTGTTTTTTACCACCAGACGTAGCTAGTCATTGGTTGCGGGGATGCCGAGGATCGACCAAACGATAATCTTACAATGAGAAAGGCGGAGATGCGAACACGCGTCTTGTGTTTGCAGGGATAAAAACAACGAGCCAGGCAATATACCGTACGTAGTACGCGATAAAGGGTAGGTATCTGATAATGACTTTTCGACAGCTAACGCGGAAAAAGTGCACACACGAGCCGTGTTCTGCGGCGTGTAAAGAAGGGCGAGGATCGCTCTCGAGGGTTGGGAGAGCCACTCGGCTTCACCTGCTAAAAGATATAACGACAAACGGCACGATGTAGATATAGCAACCCCGTGTTTGGTATCTATCATCGTCGCCCGTAGCGGAAGCGGAGCCAGAAGTGGTCGGTAGGGGGGATGAATCGCCTCTATTGTCTCTGCCGCGCTGCGAGGGGTCGTCCACCCTCGGCTTGCCTCTCGTGATCGTCAAGTGTCAACGACAGGTAAACCAAGAAGCATCCGATGGGAAAGAGAATAGCCCGAGAGTGAGAGAGAATGGGTGGGGGTGGGGGATGGACAAGGAAGAAAAGGGAGTGAAAATTTATTACCGTGGTTATACCCCGAGTGTAAACTTTGCTCCTGTAGTTCGACCACCAACAACTATAGGTACACATACCGAAGCGTCCAGAGATTCTAACGCTAAATCGACAACGATCCTAAGTTTAGCGTGTAACCGTGCAGAATCTACTAACCGTATTGAAATGTCTAATCGGTTTGATAAATGCGGTATCTAAGTTAATGGAATATCATTTCTTATAGAGCTAAAAACTGGGTAGTAAATTTGCGAAATATAGCGGAAGCTGTTAGTAGTAAAGGCAGCTGGGCGTCAGACCAGAACGTTTGTGAAACGGAGGAGAGGATAAGGGAGGAAGGAGAAGTCGAGGTTGAGATTCACTTCTTCTTCTTCTACTTCTTCTTGGTAGGTCTAGGCGAAGCTCGACGGCAGTTACTCTCTTCCGACTTTCCGAGTCACTCCTTTACGGATTGCCTCTACGGTAGCATCCGGCCCATCCACCACCCCCAACCCTCGAGATTTCTTCTCCCACTTTATCTTACATCATAGATTTTATACCGCGCTGCATCTCCGTCTCGAAATTCAGAAACTTAAGAAGAAGGCAGAAATTCCAGCCCAAGAATTTATTTTCGCGATTACAGAGATACCCAAGCAAAACGAATAAAGATAGTAAACTGCGTAACAAGGACCGACAAGGATACATTTTAGGACGATATTTTGTGATAAAGAAAAACGAGCGCTGCCCGAACAGATGAGCAGAGCGTACAAGGGATCAGATATGGACCGATGAATACGTGACGTAAAATGGCAAGGAATTGTTCGTCGTATTTATAGGCATGCGTGCGTCCTGTACGGATAAAGAAAAAAAAGGGAACAAATAGAGCTCGAATAAAATGCCTGGGCAGAGCGAAACGTCGCGAGAAGTTGAGTAGGGAAAGAATATCTGCAGGGAGAGGCGAAGTCCTGAACTTTAAATTAGATTAGGAACTCTCGCACAGACAGACATACGCACAGAAGCACAAACACACGGACGGACAGACAGACAGACAAATATACGTTTACGAGGGTTGAGGGAACGGTGAGCAAGTTTTTGGGTCCAGCCGCAGACTTAAAAGATTCCAGACAGACAGCCTGCCACCACTTAAGATTCAAAACGTAATCTGCAGCCCGTTGAGCAGAAGAAGAAGAAGAAGAAGAAGAAGAAGAAGCAGCAGAGGCGACGGAGTGTTGTCGGAAAAACATGCAACGAATGAAATTTATGGAGAATGATATCCGACCACATGCACTGTCTACCGGCATAAAATTCCGGACATGAACATAGGTAGGTAGGTAGGTAGGTATGTAGGTAGGTAGGTATAATGATATTGTCGAGCATGTGTATCCGTGAAAGGGTAAGGAAGCGTGAAGAGAACACGAGGAAAATAATGACACGAGAAGCTGCAGAGCACAAGGCAGATATCGTCCGTGTAGTTTTGCACAGGTTTTGTAGTAGCCATGTAATTTTCCTCTCTCGTCCTCAAATAAAACTGTCTTTATTCTGGGCGTTCCGTAAACATACCTCAGAATACAGCTGAGATTTGCGAAAGCCGAAGGGATAAATCTGGCAGCAGCAGCAAGAGGGACAAGAAGTCTTTGAAAACCTTCGCAAGAAGATCGACTTCGTTTCCCTTTGAGGTAGTTTGACGTCATGCGTTCCCCGATTGTGAGATCAGGGCGTAGCTGGTGTTGGATAAACATTTTTCCTCGAGCTGGGATGAAGTTCGCCCATTGTGTTGTGCGCAACTTGTCTCTGATTCTCTACGCAAGAGAACCTCGTCGTGGATCCGACGCGGATGCTGAAGAATGATCCGACTAGACGAGGATGCGGGGATAGGATTCCCGAAAGGTGGGGGGGGGGGGGGGGGGGAGGGGGAGACGTACACCTTGTTAGGGGATGAATGAGAGTTGTCAAGGCGGTCCAATTAATGTCAACTCTTCAGCGCGAGCTTACCTTGGCTTACGACCAAACCTGCCCCCCTCTCTATACCTTACCTATACGCTAACTCGAGCCTGCGTCTACGACAATCTTTTACCTACCTTCCTGGAGACCGTGGTATGTATGTACGTACATTATACAACCTCCCGCGCATCATTTCAAGATGCAGCTTAATTTGATAAACACTTCTTCGTCTTATTTTCAACAACCGCGCAGAGCTTATTCGCATCGATATATAGAATCGAGCAGTTTCGTAATATTCGGTTGTTTGTCAAAACGTAACTCCTTGAGAATTCCAAGTTTTCCACATGAAATTTACGATTTTTCCAGGTTGACTTCATGCACAAGATAGATGAAAGTGCAATAGAAATATGAACAATAATAGTTAAGTTTCGTAGCCTCGAGGTAGCTATAGGCGCGATAGTCAAAATTTGTTCAGAAACACAGAGTTTCAAAGACATAAACTTTCGTGATTTCACTAAATTTTTTATGAACCTAGACTCAAGTTTACAAGATTCCAGTCACGACATGAAATTCCATCAGATTTCCAAGTTTTTTCCAGGGGGTATCAAATTCCATAAGTATTCCATGATTCCAAATTATCCATGACGACTGGACACCTTGAGTTTATAAAAATTTGCCAACGATAATAAAAACAAAGAATTTATCACTGCCATATAAAAAATCTTTAAAATACCAAATTATTCCAATGGCGCTTACATCCGATACCTACCGACTGGATAAATCTATTGTACTATAAAAAGGGGGGGGAGGGGGGTATGTGCATGGGTTTACGTCAACGCGTACAGAGTAAAACTATTCGATCCAGCTGATACGGTGAATGGAGGTGCGGGGGCGGGGGTGGAATGGTCGTTATAGAGCCGAGAGGAGGGGGAAGAAGAGGAAGAGGAGGAGGAGGAGGAGGAGGAGGAGGAGGGCGCCTCGCTGACTCAGCCGGGGCGCATAAACGAGATGGGCGGTCCGTGGGATCGAAATATACTACCTTCCTTAAATATATATGTATATATATATATAATATGTATATATATATATATATATATATATGCGTGTGTGTTTATATGTGTGTATATATGTATATATATAGCGTATATACCAACCACCCGCGGTCGGACTTTCGACGCTGAGAAGAGCGCGGGATTCTAGGATAAAAAGGGAGCACTAAGAGGAAAGAAAGGGGGGGTAGAAATCGGGGGATGGATGCGGGGTGTGGGCCAAGAATCTTCGTGGCTTAGCTAACGCACTCCTCTTCCTCTTCCTATTTCCCATTCCGCCCGACCTCCCGCGAAGAAATCCTTCCCGCATCGGGAAGTAGAGTGGGTGGCGGAGAGGAGGGGGGGGGGGGGGGGGGGGGGAGAGAAAAATATATGGGAGTTCGTTCGTTCGTTCGTCGGAACTCATATCTCAGAAATCTCTGCCTCCACTTAGCATTTATCTCCGGAATTAGGTTGCGACTATTTTTTATATTTATTGTCCCTATCCCGCGTATTATACATTGAACAGTATCTATAATACATATATTTGATCGTTTTTTTTTTTCTCTATCTATCTATCTACCTGTCTGTTCTTGCGTACATACCTACAAATACATATCACCTTGAACGTGTTATATGTTATACACAGTGATGGACGAAAGTATTCGCGCAGCGAATGAATTTAAATAAAATAAGGAACGATTTTTTTTCATTAATTTATTTATTCACACGTGTGCTGTTTTGATTCACGCCTGCAGAATAGTAACGTAAAGAAACGTGTAGAATCGGACTCGTGTTACGTAGCTAATATTACACGAAGACGAGTCGCCTTTATGGCTAGGACAAAAGTATTCATACGCTACGTGTACGAATACTTTTGTCCCTCGCCGTACGTTAGCGGTTTACTCTGTCGATTTATATCTCTTTGATCTTTTTGTGCCTGCGCAAAGTTGTTTTTTTTTTTCGTTCGTTTATTATATATTTCGACCACCGGATACATGCATTTGTATGTATACATTATGTATATTTATATCTTTGCGGATGATTACCCCGCGATTCAACGCGTTTGCATTCCACCCCCGCATTATACGTATAACGTATAGATACATAAAAGACTATCGAAATTGAAAATGTCCAGCGTGAAAATAAAGGTGAACGAAGCATCCCCGCGAGCGCGTTCCTGAGAGATTCGGAGTGAAAACGTGGCGCGTCACAGATTTCCCATATAAGAATTTAATCAACCCCGACCGCGGGTGGGTATATGTATGATATGCGTACCCGCCCACCCGTCCACCAACACAGAGACGTATACGTACACACATAATACGTTGAGAGGAAAATGGCAATCGCAAGTTCGGTGATGAAAAACTGCCGCCGCAGAGCGGCTCTACCAATCCGCGGGGCGTAAAGTTTTTCAGTTAAGCTCAACGGCGCGGCGGCGACGCGATGCTGCCGCCTGTTAAATCTACGAAACCGCCTCTCCTCCGACCAACCGAGAGAGTCGAGATAGATCGGCTGATACGATGCATACGTACCGTATAATATACCGCGGATGACGAACGTGTGTGTAATTGCGATTAAAATGAGCCTATGTTGTACATGATTATATATATATATATATATATATATATATATACGTGTCTATGTATACATGATAGGTAAACGATAGTGAAAGAAAGAAGGAACCACATAGCCACATTAAGAACCGACGGAGGACAATCGAAGAGGTTGGGAGAAGGGAAAAGCTGATAAAATCCTCAGTATCACACGCACGGGTATTACAGGGACGTAGGTACGTACCGGTGTACTATAGTGAAACTATCTTCGCAGCACTATACCCTAACTTTACGAGTTCGCGTTACTCTCTTTATCCTCGAAGGCGCGAATTTCTCTTCCACAGAGCCCGGAGCTGCTTCTGCCTACCATCCCAAACCTATTCCCTATTCCCTATTCCCTCCTCCCACCTCCTCTCCCTCTCGCTCGGATATCGCGCGCCTCGGATGAGATGGGAAAGAAAAAAGAATGAGAGTAGGTACTGTACGGTATATACGTACAGACATACCTACCTGTAATATATATGTACAGTACAGGCATCTCGACTATACCTACGTACGTGTGTGTACGTAGGAAGGAGGATAGGGAAAGAAACGAGAGGAGTAGGAGGAGGAAATGATAAGGGCAATCTTTTTTTTTTCTTTTCCGCCGTGACGCTTTTGTTCGCTGGGAAAAAAGCAGCTCCAGTTTCGCGAGAGTTGACGGGGGCGAAGGAGGCGGGGAGGGACGACGACGAATCGGCCCCACGCACCGATCGCGTGCTCTTCTCCTTCTTCTCGTTTCCCTACCCACGCCGTTGCTGTTGTCGCTTACGCAACGCGATGATATAAAGTATCCAAACCGGAGAAAGCTTGGAGTATAATACATACGGTGGAAGGACGAATATCCGGCATGGTTGTTCGTTGTATCCTGCAGTTGGTTGCGTATCTAGGGTTCCTTTATTCCGGCTGCAACACCGACGCGCATCTTATACTACAGGCTACGTATACCCCTGCATCATCCGTACGTATGCAACAACAACAACAACAACGACAACAACGCAAGCGGCAACGTTAATGTGTCGAACCGTTGAAGCAAAAAATTACCTGAATAAGTTGAATTTAAAAAATTTGAGTTTGTCGACACTGCATTAACAGTTTGTTAAATTTCAAACAACCCTAAAATCGCAAAATGACTTTTCCCAAAGATGCATCACTACAATAACGTTACAAACGTTAACCTGACAAAAAAAAAAAGAAAAGACGGACGGCAGCAGCGTGGTGGTTGTGCACGTTTTTACGTTAATCGTCGCTGCGTAAAGAGAAGCCGCTGCCGGTTCTCCGAACGATAGAAGAAAGAACTTGTGCTGTTTCAGGGTGTATAAAAAGTTCCTTTCGCTTCACATTTTTCCCTCCTAGCTCACTCTCACTCTCTCTCCCCTGCAGTATAGCACCAACTGTTTTATCCGAGGGGATTAATTTCCTAGGGCTTAGGTGAGCCGGCCATCCAGAGCCGCTGCGTTATACTTCTGCCTCTGCAGCGAGGGGTGGTGTACAGAGTTCGTTGATGGGCGGATGGGTAGATTGAGCGGGGGTGGAGTAGGATGGCGTAATCCGCGAGCACGAGGAGAGCGAGAACCAGCTCTAAACTCTGAAGAGGGAAATTGAGGAAATTGGAGCGAAGACCGAGAGGCCCAAGGGAAAACCGCGACGCGTTCCTCGAGTTCGGCATCCGCCATCCGGGGTGCGCAGGCCGAACTGTGTGTACGTGTATACGCGTATACGCGATAATACGTCTGTTGCGTACCAACGCGTACCGCACACGTCGTCGTCTTCGTGCAATTTACACACCTAATCGACAAGTCCGCGCGACGCGGTAATACGAAAGAGAGAGGGTGAGAGAAAAATGGAGAGTCGCGCAATCGTCCGGTTGACCAATTACACTTCCTCCACCTATGAGCCGGAGAATTAAACGCGCCCCTGCCGCGTCATTTTCCAACCCCCTTATACGTGTAGGTATACGTAGGCATGGTATTACGGGCAGACCCTGCACCACCCCTGCATGCACCTTTATTATACACCCCTGAGAAAACCCCATCGCGTATTACACCGCCGCAACGCGCATTATATTATTTCTCGCACTTGTGCGTATATACATATATTTACGTATAACCTGTGCACCTGTATAATGCCCATTTCCTGCATTCGATATTATTGTACATTCCAGATGTAACATTATCACGGATTGAATTTGAATTTCGTCCAAGAGTTGATAATAATGAATATCTATAATGACAGAACGTATGCGTAACTCCGGAGAGATAAACTGGAAATTTGGCAGTCGATTCGAACAGAAGTTACAATAAAGAAGAATTTGTTAGAAAACAACAACAACAACAACAACAATAATAATAATAATAATAATAATGATGATTTTCTTACATTATTCCCACAGACATTTTCGACATTACGCTCTTGCCACAATGGTTGAAATGTTTCACAGCTACATCGAGCCGGTAATACGGCATTTACATTATACCTACACGAACACCCTAAGGAGTTGCGCATGCAGCGATTAATACTTCTACATCCGTACCGAGGACTTTACTCAACATCATAACCGGCGAGCTGCCGCAGATCGTCAAAGAGAGAGAAAGTCCTTTTTGCGTAATTTCTACACGCGAATTATTCCAAGATGCACATCACTGTTATTATATCTACTTATTATACAATATACTATATGCACAATGTAGAGGTGTGTAATACACTTTCGAACGTTGTGACGTATCATTTTTACTACACGTAGTTCAACCTTTCACCGCTGTAGTTAATATCGATGGTTATATGATTTTAATTACCTTTTTCTTTCTCTCTCTCTCTGTCTTCGCGATTAAATTCTTATCCAAACGTTTACCCATTTTCGCGTTCATGATTTTAAGCACGGTACCGTAGCGGAAGCTGCTCACCTGTATGACCGATTACGTATTATTGAACTCTAAATAATACCAGATGTGTACATGG
The DNA here is from genome assembly GCF_021155785.1 of Neodiprion fabricii. NCBI lineage: Eukaryota > Metazoa > Arthropoda > Insecta > Hymenoptera > Diprionidae > Neodiprion > Neodiprion fabricii. The sequence continues at coordinate 617,874 of NC_060242.1, forward strand.
AATTGAAATTCATGTACGAAATGATCTGTTGCGGCGGTGGCATCGATTCGAGGAGGAAATTCTCGGGCGCAAATATTTGCGCGATGTAAATAAAATAGGTTATGTAGACACGGTGACGGTCGCCTGCGGAGTTCCCGCAAGTACGTACGTGAAACCGTGCTCTTCACTTCGCTTCCAAGTTTTCTTGGTTTTTTTTTTTTTTTTTCTCTCACAGCTGCTGCTTTGTCGTAAAATTACTCGAAACGTAAGAACTCTTTTACGCTAAACCAAATACAGGAATCGTATTGTGTAAATAAATAAGGTGTGTAATGAATGAGCCTGTTGTAAATATGTTGATATTCTTTTTTTCGTACAAACAATTGCGAGAGATTCCATCTTTTAAACGATATGTACGATCATTCTTATTAACATTACACTCGTGCATTAGGTATAATAATAATTATACGCATGCTGCGTTGAAAATATATATATGTATACATCGCCTGGAATTATATTGGCAACGTATATTGATGGCAGTAATGAAATTTCATTAGTGGAACACAGCCGACGCGATACGTTTTTTATTTGATTTTATTTGATTTTATTTGATTTTTTTTCACATTCCATTCTCCGTACGATATCTGCTATATTTTTCATTCAAATTTTAACAATCACACGATTCCTGCACTGATTGTTATTCTTTCAATTTCATTTATGCAAATTTGATTATAGACGTACCGCGGGTCGTAGGTACAATATCAACGAGATTTCTCCCAATTGTTGAATCATTTACTGATTGATACTGCAGCGCTGAAGGTGAAAATTCGATCATCATCAGAATAGACAGGAAGCAATGCATGTGCAATTATCCATGTAACGTACATACATATAGTCGTGAGAAATTTAATTAATACTACAACAATGAGATCAATTATTATTTCACGCGATTATAACTTCCGCGTCGGGCAGGTTCATTATAATGTAGGTATACGATACTTTGATGAATATTTTTCTTTGCGCGTGGATATGTAAAACATTGGGGAAGAGAATAAAAAAAAAAAAAAAAGAAACTCATCGCATCGGAATCCGGTGCGCGTCGCTTCGTGCGTATCAAGGTGAAAGAAAGAAATGCCGTACACACGAGTCATTGATGTGTAACTTTGTGTTTTTTTCACTTATTTTTTTCTTCTTATCATTTCAATCGAAACGAAATACACGAAGTTTCACGATAATGCAGAGAGAGGAGTGATTATTCGTCAGAAATCGAACGTGAAATGAGAAAGTGAAGAGAAAGAGGAAGGAGAAAAAGAAACCGAATACAAAAACGATCGAACAGGAATTCAACAACATGAAAAGGAAACAGAATCTTCCTACAGTGTAGAAAAAATATGTAATATCGCTAGCATCAAAATATTTCATTAAATTATACACGTATGTGTACATTCGTACATGCACGTGTATAAAAAATAATATAAATATAAGAAAAAAAAAAAAAAAAAGAACTTGGCGCACACCTGTATCGAGGACACTGATCTAAACAGAAAATTGTATCGTTGAATTATTCAAGAGGCTATTAAGTGTTTCGTAATGCGAGCCAGGGAGCTCGATTCAACCACGCTTGCTTGCTTCGACGGTAAAGACGACGACGGCCTATTCGATCCTAGAGAAAGAACTTCGCGTTCTGCGATGCGCCTAGCTCCTCTATCCATCTACCTACGATCTGTTCACCTATTTGCACAATATACCTACACCTCGTTATTGAGAATCTGATTTCGCAAAAACAGAAGAGAGGACAGAGAACAGACACGTGTTAGAAAGACTTAATGTCACGCCGTATTATATGAATGTGAAAATTGATTTATAACGAGCTTGAAGTTGGTTACGTTACTGTAACGACGCAGGTTTAGGAAAAATCGTTACTTTGCACCTTTTATTAGGAATGTCTGCAACTTAGCGAACCATGATAAACAATACATATACTCTTATTTTCGAAAGCCAACTATTTCAAACAAAAAGTCATTCTAAAATTCGGTACTTCTTTTTTCTACACTATTACAGTGTACAATCTTGATTTTCGTTTTGTATGCGATTTTTTCGAGATATACCGCACGTCATATATTCTCACATTGCCTGAAAAACGCTAATTTTGAAAAGATTAAAAAGTAAACAATTTCTGAAACATGTCGAAAATATCTGAAAATCGTCCGAAAAGTTTGACTTTATTCACATAAAGGCATTTCGAGTCAATGTTTTCATTTTAAAGTGAACGAGTTAACGTCACTAACTTCAGTCTCATGATCGATTTACTGAACAGAGCAATGATCGCGATGAAATTGCAGAGAGAAGGTCGAGCGCGATCTATCGTTGAACGAATTCGCGAATATATTGTTGTGATAAAGAAGAAAAGCGAGGCAAGAGGGGAAAAGATAGTGGCCGAATTTCCGCTCCTTTATATATATATATATATATGTGTGTGTGTGTGTGTGTGCTTATAACGTCGGCGTCGGCGGGGTCGACGCGACGGGTGGAGGAAATACGACGGCGTCGCTCCTAAATCCAGATTGACCCATTGATCCAGTTTGACAAAGTAAGAAAAATAGATAGCTCTGTATAGTTGCGAGTATTCAGCTGCTGCAGCTGCTCTATTGCGTGAGGAACGAGGAGATGAAAATAATAAAACGTGAAATTACGGACACAAGCAGGGAAGTGCAAAACAAAAACCCGCGTGACGTGATATATATAGTAATAACTAAATAACAATCATTGAATGTGTAGTAAAATCGGTGACCCTGCATTCTTAATCCAAACCACATCCAACCCTTCGATTTCTCGACGACGACTGTAAAATCGGTATTGAAACAAATTAATAATGATATAAAAATATAATTCATCAATTTCGAAGGTTGTCGAGAACGAGAACCGCTTATATAACAATATGTAATATACTCGATGTACGTTATGCGGAACGCCGATATTGTACAGTTTTTAATGACAGTGACGAGTTGAATCTATTTTTGATGTTACATTTTAAGTGGTGGCTGCTGATTTCCGGTCCGCTTAAACGCCACGTGGCGACTCGGACGGAAACTCACCCCGGTGAGTTTAATATTCCGGTTGTCTCGTGGGCGGATACTTCGAAAGAAAAGATTGCTTTTGAATTTTGAAACTCGATTCAATTGCTTCCGTGCGTCGTGTGATTGAAGTTAGTATCGTTACTTGTAACGGTGAAATTTTTGGAAAAAATCGTCATCACGCGCCATTAGAATTGTTCCGAGATTTAGCAAACCATACCGAATGAAGCATGCCCATATTTTTCAAAAGGCAAAGTCGTTAAAAGTCATTCTAAAATTTCAAAATAATCAATTTCTTCCTCATATTTCGTGACGTCAACGCTACTTACTTCAGGGTGGCCACAAATTTTTAGGAAAAAAATTCCATAACATTTCCAGGTTCTCCGGAACTTAACCCTCAAGTCACTAAAACCCGAATCGTTCGGCTTATTAACTTTATATTCGTTTCAAGTTGAATTGAAAGAATTGAAGAAAAATATAACGCAGAAGAAAATCATTTTGCGCAATTTTTTTTCTCGACGAAAAAAAGTAAACTTGTTACCTCAAAAAATCATTTCTAATTCACATGATAGAAGAACCGATACTTTCAGTTTGTTCCATGACCAAATTAAAAATCTTATATTTCGTATAATTCGACATTGCACAAGACGCGAGCAGCAACAGAGTGATAAGTACAAAGGACATTGTGTCGCTGCGGCACGCGGCTTGACACGCAGTGCCAACACATGCATACACGACAGGTATTTTGCAACGTTTATTACATGCACATAGTGTGACGTATGCCAAAGTACATAGTACTTTGTATCCCTATCGCAGGATAGAACGGTGTTAAGGAACTCGCGCCCGACCATTTGGCACGCGACGATTTATTGTAAATCTCGTTCGTCGTCGAAATATATACGAGTGGTCCGATTTGCGGGGATAAAAACCGGAAGGGCGGTATATTTTCGGGAGGTCATGTACGATACTACGCCGCCGTTATATATCGAAGTACGAATGTGCGGGGAGAATGAAATTAAACGTCCGCGCGCGGCGCGCGCAGCAGCAGCAGCGGAAAAAGCATTCGCCAGGGAATTTTACTTTTTTTTCCATGTATTTTTTTTTATTTTTCATCGTTTCGTTTTTTACCGCTGCTTCCCAGCGCGCGAGTATTTTATTCGCACGAGATTTTCGCGCTGTACATATTATATATGCAGAGTCGGTGGCTTTGGCGAATGGCCAGACGACACCTCTCTTTCTCTCTTTCTATACGCGCACGCTAGATTTCACGACTAAAAAGGATTATAAATTTATGCCAAACTTTGCGGGCTTATATTTCATCAATATACACATGTATGTATGTAGGTATGCTGTACGCACATCGGGCGTCTCGAAAGAAAACGCCGATACGTACAACGTGCGTGTGCGATTATCTCGGCAATGTATCACATCTTTCCTTTTGGCGAGGTAATTGTATAGGTATAAATGATTTTATATTATAAGCTTGTAGGTATAGGAACGAGGTGTACATATATATATATATATATATATATATATATATATATATGACACATACGCGTATACTTGAGAGAGAGAGAGAGAGAGAGAGAGAGAGAGAGAGAGAAAAAAGAAACCAAGCATAAATGTAAATAAAGCAAGTAAAACTACCCTCGGATGCGCAGTGCATGCTGAAAGCTGCAAGCATTCCGCTGCTGCTGCACGCTGTAATACGTACCGAGTAGTATTTGTGTGCGTACACACACATATATATATATATAATTCAGCCAACGGATTTTAATTGCAATTAGGGCACGTATACGCGCAGACAGGCTGCAACTGCCTGTTACTCAGGAGCTTAAGCTGCAGCAGCGATGGAGGAATAAAAAAAAAAAAAAGTATATAATATAAGGTGCTTATACCTACGTATAACTCTTCGACGCGAATCATTTTAAAAATAACTATAAGTTACAACGTGGCGAAGCTGGAAAATATCATCATTTGCCTCACGGCCGCGAGATCGGGTCAAAATTTTGCATATATAATTTAGAATCTACATAATATTTGCATAAGTGCAACGGTTAAGCTGTACAATTTGTTTAAAACGAGAAAAGAAACAAAATCCGGTTTCTAAATTTTTACACGAAAACCAACAGCAATGATCGCGATAATAATTTGATTATTTTTATTTTTTACCGTCGCGATGATACAGCGTGTACATATATATATATAATATTATATATACAATACCACGTATGAGGTACATACGAGAGATTTTGACTCGAGATAAAAAACGTACGAGATCTGTTGTTGAGCCGTAAATTGAAACCGCGGGGTACTGCTGCCCGAGTCAAGTCACTCATTGATGCGAGAGAGAATGTGCGATAAATACTATCGTAAATACGTCACGCGTGCGTACATATATATTCGTACACACGTATGCGCGTATAATTATACGAGAGGAAACGAGAATACCAGATCAGCGTCGAAGCTTGCGGAAGTCAGGCAGAGAGGGAGAGGGAGAGGGAGAGGGAGAGGGAGAGAGTAGGTAGGTATTATATATGATTCGGAGCAGCTGGTGTGCTGGGATAATTCAAACAGACTTTCAGCGTATTTAATCATCAATGCGGGAGTTGACCGCATCGGAAGTCCCTTGACGTTGACGTCCGGTATTGATTGACGAAATTAGATAATATAATTAATAATTTGGGCGAAAGGGGCGTCGCGTCGGAAGAAATTGGATGCGGACTACGCGCCGTGTGACTGAGGGATTTGGAATATAAAACATGGGGGAGTCTGGGGAAGGTAAACAAATACGACAGGACAGGTATGATACGATTCAATGCGTCGCATACCTACATGACGCGCTTCGGGCACTACGAGGCGATGTGCGAAATAGAGAAAAAGAAGAGGGAGGAAGGAGACAAATGCCGAGCTTACAGACAATTACGCGGATGACACAGTTTTCGTAAAAATAGCACCGGCTATTTCTGGACCTCCGCATAGAATCTAGATAGAATAGCGCTACCGCCACGGTAGCGTATAGTACGTGTGTCGCGTAGGGAGAGAGTGCTTTGCCTATCTATATATCTATCCATCTATCCGCATAGATAGATCCATGCACGTATCGCAGTTTATAACCGAGCTGCGCGCTGCGGAACAAGACGAAGGCATGCCTGCTTATAACCACCTACCACCAACCCCTCGTCCCGCTGTCTCAAACTCCTCGAGCTACTCTATAACGTAAGTTTCTGTGTATGTATAGGTTGTACGTATTCATAAATATGCTCTCGCGTCTTCATTTAGAACCTCATTTTTCCATCTCCAGTGTTTTTTCTTCCTCACCTTTCTCTTCTCATTTATTATCTTACTTTCTTTCACTTCGCTACTCATAGATAGTTATGTGGTACACTCGTAGCGTGTGTACATTTTCGCAATGTGAGTAGACAAAGATTTCATACAACGTGGACTGTGTGATAAATCACAACTTTTAACGGCTAAGTCAAAAGTGATTTATGCCAATGAATCGAAGGATAAATCAAATTATAATCGTACGAAGGTACCTATATATGTGGGTATGAAAAGATTGCCAAGTAAGCAAAGAAATATCGATTTTAAGATGGCGTAACGGTGAACACGAAATCACAGCGTTGAACGTAAAAAACGAAAGAAAAAAAAAAACATTTCATGTTTTTGGAACATCGATTGCGGCGCATAAATGGCTCCTTTTCCGTGCCCGTTGATGAAAAAGAAAGAGAACTCTGCTCTACCGCTATGTAACAAGTAATTATCAATTATTATATTAGACCTTGCGCAACGGTGGAATAATAATTAACCAAATCACCTCGAGCAAAATGATGGCTAGGCAGCAAGCATGCGAGGAGGAGGAAGAGGAGGAGGAAAGCAAGAAGAAGAAGAAGAAGACGGTTGAATTTAACGAGATTGAAGTTAGTAACGTTATCCTAACGAAACATCGTGAAAAAATCACCATCTTCTTATTTTAACAATGATACCGAACGAACCAAGATTGCGAAATATGAGTACGTTTTGTTTCATCACGGTTTACCGAATTTAAAACAGTTTCAAAATGGCGAAATAACCAAGATTTTTCCTCACTACGAATCGTTACGATAACGTTACCAACTTCAACACGATCGAATTTATTAGGCCTATCCGAATCGTCCGACAACGCGACGAGAGCTCGAGGCTAAAAAGCCGTGCAGCCCGAGAGTCGGTCGACAAAACGGTGAAAAAGAAACGGTCAGCGGTAGGTAGTCAATAGGTTGCGTTTCTCCTGCTTCCCCCGTTCTTCTCCTCTCTGTTTTTCAATTCGAGGGAACGGGGCAACGTGGAAGCAAGAAGACACCAACATCCCTGCCCTGCACCTGCCCGTGAGGCAATTCGGTCGGCCCTTTAAATATCCACGACGACGGTTAAATCCCTCTGTCAATGCATCCATCCCCCCCTTCGCTGTGGCGGTGAGACCACGTGAATGAAACAGCAGTAGAGGCCCTTTAAATGCAACAGCTTATACCTGCCCCTGTCTCTCAGGATTTAATCTCATCGGTCGGAGCATCGCGTCAACAAACCGGTGCCGCTGTCAAAACTCGGAAAATTCTCGTTAGATAGATAAATATATGGACACACACACACACACACACACGCGCGCGAGCGCTCATGTTGTTTTTTATTTTTATTTTCTTGAGAAGATATGTTAAAGAGGATGAAAATTAATCGGAATCGTTCGCAGTTTCTAAACGTATGCAGTGTCTCGGGAGAACGGGAAACTCATCACGGGTCAGGTTTCTGTGACCTTTGACGTTTCGTTGCGTACTCGAGCTTGCAGAAACAACAATCGACACGCGTTGTTCCTGCCGAGTTGATGTAATATCCAGTTGAACGTAGAGGCGTAAGGTATTAAAAAAAAAAAAACAACAGCGACGAGAAAGAAAGATAAAGAAAAGTAGAGAGGTAAAGAGAGTGAGAGAGAGAGAGAAAGAATGAGAGTCAGAGATAGTAAACGTGAATTCCACTGACTTTGAAAACGTTTTGTCGGGTGAAAAATAGTGCGATTGAAAGGGAAAAAGTTGATATCGTGTTGTTGAAGCAACGACCACAAGGCGGCCGTATTTCGATGATCGTCGCCTGGTCTAAGAGTTTATTTACCGAACGACACCGTCGACGGTAACGCAGCTACCATTTTAGAACAAAACGTTTCTAATATCGCGTTTGCAAAACGCCAAATATCGTCCGGTGGGTGAACGACGGAAAGGTGAGGAGGGTAGCGTAACGACAGGCGAGAGAAAAAGAGAAAGATTGACAGAAAGGTGATACCTAGATAACAAAGCGTTCGTATGTTGTGTACTACTTACGACGGTTGGCCTCCAGGTTTGGTTAGGTCCCCTCCTGCACTTAAACGATCACACCTCGCACACAATAAAAATCAAAATCCCGCACGAAACAAACCACCGCGCACAGCATCCACATTCCACCATGGGAATCTGCGGGCCGCGAAACACATTTGAGATAAAGATAAATCCGCGGATGAAATGTAGTGCGCGTGTCGCGCGCGCTACACTCTCTCCTCCCTTCGGTTCGCTCGTACAATGTAGGTACTAGTTGTACATCTACGGTTTGTAAATATCGAATGGCGAGAGAATGGACGGGGAGGGGGTAGGGTGAAGGAGCCGCGACAACGTAGGGCTGATCGGTGGTCAGAGCTGTAAATAGGCGTAGTACGAACAGCCGGTTCAAATCCGCGCTCGTTGTTATTACCGCGACGTTAATAACGCGGTTCTCGGACGAGAGTGAGAGAGAGAGAGAGAAGAGACGGAGTGGGAGAGAGAGAGAGGGAGATAGTCGACGATGCGACGCAGCGTTTAATCGACGTAAAATGGGAAAGTAGGTAGGTATCCCCGCTGGTCGCGCGCGACTCGGAGAAGCGAAGCGACGGCGCGCAGTGGCGTAGCATTACATCTGGTACGATACGTACGAGAGCGCGGATAGAAAACCGAACGGCGCCGCACGCAGCCTTCGAGGCGGAGGCAGTTCTGGAAGTGACGTCACACGCAACCCAACATGGCCGACGTTAAACAACGTAAACATAGTCGCGAGTACGAGGGCACGGATGCTGGTGAGTTTGAAACAATTATTAACCGGTGTCGGGAAGGTAACTCGGTCGAGAACATCGTCATTCGACCTCGCGGATACTTGCGTGTCGCCGTAAACGTGTAAAAGCCGAGCGGGACCGCGAGGCGTAAGAAAATACCGAGCATAAAGTGGCTCCAGCTGTATTCTGCAACATCACTCCGCTGTTTTGTTGCCCCTCGTTTTTTTACCTCTCCCCTCCCCGCCCGCCCCCACCGCCTCCCCCCGTCTATCTCCACGCTTCGCGATCTCCGTCCACTTTAAAGATACGATATATTAACCTCGAAATTCGTCGACGAGTCGCTACTGCCGAAGAAGCGCCGAAGGTTATAACGTTCCTCCTGCTGCTCCTGTCAACTCTGCGTTTCCTGGCTTGTGAATACAGGTTAGCAGTCCCGATCTCCCGTCACTGATCGTTCGACGCCTTACTTCGTTGTATCGGCGGGTCTCGCTCGCCACTCAATCCCGTCATTTCTCCATCCTTTATATCCAGCTAACGAACCTTCTCTGTCATAATGGCATCGCTCCACGCAGATCGGGGTTTTGTAGGCTAAAATTCGCAAAGCACTTACGACGCATGACAGACGGCCCGGCGAGTGCTGCCACCTTCACGAATTAACACGGAACTAGGTTTTCCCGTGCGAGTTGACTGACGTAGGCGGTAATTTAGAATCATCTGTACGATATTATGCATGCAGTGCTTTTTTTCACCCGAGACTTCGACCACCAGCGTCAACCACTTTGCATTTCGTTTAATACACGTTTCGTCGTGACGATTTTGATTGAACGATCAGGCGCGTATCTTGGGTCAACGTCTGCAATGTTTCCCGCTGTGTTGAATGCTAATGTTCAAAAAAAATCCTGCCCCGTTAATATTCTATATTTTTGTTTCTACACTTGCGAATAGTTCAAAGTCCTTTGCGCAAACGATAGAATTTCATATATCAGAGTTCGATTAATCACTCAGGCTACTCGGATGTCGATGCAGTATCTCGCGCTTATTAAATTTTATCAACCCTCTTTAAACCAGCACCCCAGGCATTGACATTTTTTCCCTGTCGTTGCACGCTACTATTTCATCCGTTCATTTCTCCGCGGAATTAATTCTTCTCTCACCCTCCTTGCCTCCCTTGTTTCTCTCTCTCTCTCTCTCTCTCTTTCTTTTCCCCAGAGAAATCGTTCGCCCAATGCGAATTTTCCACTTTCCATTAATTCGTTCCGCAGCAATTAGGATATTTCGTAGCGGGCTTAGGCCGGGTGGAAGTATAAGACTGACTTGAAAGGGACGACGACGAGAAAACGGGTATTCGTTCGGAGGCAGCAGCGGCACCTCGACTCGTTCCAATTCCTCAAATTACTCCGTAAATATTAAAGAGAGAAATTATTATTCCCCCCACTCCGGACCTCAGATATACGTACACACGGTTATACATGTAATCCGCAGCTCATTTTCCCGAAGTATAACAAAAGCGAATGTTTCGTCTTTCTCTCGCTACTTTACATTCTTGCCGGTCATTCGTCGAGGCGAGGCTTGACAACCGTACCTGTAAAGATTCTACGATAATTACTCTAATCGGGTGTCAATCGATGAGGGTACACGGCAAAAGGAACCGCGAATGGGTGAAACAGGTCACAGCGACGGAGGAAGGAGAAGCGCAAACTCGTTAGTGACGAAGTGTAACTACCTACACAAATTGTAGGATATATACGCGACGGTTAATTCTATATACGACGTGTGATCGCATACGTGCAAGATGCGGACGATAGATGAATCGCGTGACTAATCATCGGAGCGTCGTCGTAAGATTTCAAGGAAGAATCCTTGGAGAGAGATGAAGGCCATTAGCCGACGAGTTTCGGATAGAGATATTTTTAAACTTTTGTACTATTCAGAGTGTTGACGAATTTCTTCCGCCCCACCCCCCAAGTCAACTTTGAATAATTCGAAAACAATTGACTAATTTTTTAAAATTTTTACCACATCAACGAATTGCACTTCCTCCGAATAACTGTCTCAGAGTTCAGGTGAAAATCTGAAAAAATTGGGCAATTTTTTTTGAATTATTTGAAGTTGATTTGCGGGGTGGGGAGGAAATGATTCGTCTACATCCAAAACAAGGACCACCCTAGCGTACATGCTCGTAATTGTTAAAAGAAAAAAAATTTGGTTTAAAATTTTAAATCTAATTGTTGTAAACTCTTAGGAAAAGGGAGAAAATAATTTGAGGAAATAGAGGCAGGCACTCTGAATACGACCCGTTGCAGTTAACGCTGGATGTATACGCGAATACGAAGGCGTCGGGACGTTTATAAATATAGTTTCGCGGTTGTCAACGTTGATTGACAGATAGATGCGAAATGATGGATTGTAGAGGAGCGAGAAACAGGGGTAAAATCGTTTTGAAATTTTTTGTCAAGTGTAAAAATTTTTGGCCGCCACCAAGATCATGGCAGCGGGCCGAAATCCCGAACCGTGCCAAACCTATACAGCGAGTATTATTTCCGTCTCATCCGCCGAAATTCTCGAGTGTTCGGAACCTCGTCGGACGATCAGTGCAGAGAGACCGCGGGTTGGCAGTATAAGTTAAGTAGCGATTAATAAAGAGCCAGCAATAATTCTCAGCGTGAATCAAGCGCTCAATTGACACCGTAAAAATCCACTCGGCGAGCGCGAATGGTGGTCGGTCGTGTCGAGGGTTTTTGGTTCGGAAAATGCAGAGTGAAAGACGCGCCAAGCCGCGAGAATATCCGCGGGAGGGTCGGAGGAAGGTGAAGCCAAAGAGGGACGGAAGTTCCGGCCCAAAAACAGGAACGAGGAAAATGGAAGGGGTCGATGAGGGGCGCGGGAGAAAATCCTTCCCCGTTCAGGAACCGGGCATTGCTGGTACATATAATGCATGCGTATATATGTATATTAGGCCGGTTTTTTAAAAAACTATTCTCTTTCCTCTTACGCACCCTTCGAAAAGATAGTTTTTAGCCTGACACGAAGCCTCGCGAAATCGGAACTCGGTAGGCAAATTCTAAAAGGTGACTCGTCCAAAATTTGAATTTTTCAAACACTCTAACCGAAATATCTCGAAAACTCAACAAGTTGGGAAACTGTTTTTGGTTTCATTTTGTAGATAGTCAAATTTTCTATAAAAACAAAAAGGTCGATGTGTATATTACCGCGGTGTATCGCGATTAATGTTTTAATTCATTCAGCTTGTCTCATCGAATGCACGGAAATCGTTTGCGGCGGAAATTGACTAACGCAGCCGCTTGTAAATTTATCTATCAATACCTTCTGTCCGAATGTTAACTCATTGTACAATACGGCTAATCACCGAGTCACTCTCTGCTGCGAATATACATATGCATATCCGCAATATACATATATGTATTATTTGCTGACCATGCCCCCGGTGTTACACATGCAGACACTTGTCACGCTTTTCCCTCGCGACGCTGTTAAATTTCTCTCAGCTACACCGAGGGCGATTCGCATAATGTACAAAGCGAAAGAAACGCACAAATGACGGAGAAGAAAGACGAAAAATTAATACCCGGCAAAAGCAAGAGGGAAAGCTAGCTATGCGATATCAATATAAATATAATATTCTCTAGTTACCCCGCAGTTATTTTATACGCTCATTGTCAGCCATAATCTATTATACGTCAGCGCTGCGTAGCGTTTACATTTCTCGCGGCGTTGATTCCAATTTACCCGCGAGGTTGCTTTCGCTTTCCCTGCATTATATAGAGATCGGTTGCTGGGTATTCGATTTAAAATATTCCCGCAATTGAATAACCAAAATTATACTGAAAATCATCCAAAATGTTGAATACCGATAGAGGAATGATCATTTTTTTTTTCTTTTAACACAACACTATAAACCGTTATCGCAAGTTGAAGTGCTGTTGTATCCTTCAACGTCCATCCGCTGACTACGTGTCGTTACGTTATACACGAACATCCGACTAACTATTATACGTGCAGGGCACCCACGTACACGTCAGTGTCAAATACACGTGAATTTTTGTCGGTATTAAAAAAACGCCGGAAATAACAAACGGAATAGATTTCGTTTCATGTATAACATATCCGTATCCTATGGATATCAAGAAGTATAACAACGGTGATCGAGATGTAAACTCCGGGGCGTGCTGCTGCCGTGATGTGGTATAATAAACGCGAAAACGAGAGACCGCGAGCCAGAATAGATTTTTTCTCGAAGAAAAATAAGAAAAGTCCGAGACGAATGAAATGTACATGTAGTTAGTTATACATACTGCTTTCAGCTGTGAAATCACCGATGACATCGCTCGACGAAAATGTCAACCGTATACTGCGAAGAAGCAGGGAGGCTCAAAAAGGTGGGGATCAATTCTTGTATTCTCGATCTTACTTTCTTCCATTCCATGGTGCTCCGCACCAGGCAGGACAAATCTGGAAATGTCAGGGAATTGATAAATGGACTGAGAGGACATTCAAGGAAAAGCAAGGGTTTTTTTTTTTTAAATTCTTGGGGACACATAAGTGCCGGTATAGCGGAACAGTTTTAGGAGAAGGAAAAAGCCATCCGTCGCTTTATTAAATGTGTTGTAAACAAATTTTCCGTTTAACCAGTGCAGTAAATTTAGTCGCGAAAAATTATCATTAACTTATAAAATTCTATTCGAATTTTTTAGTGACTGTCACAGTTCTATTTCAGTCTATTCCATTATACTTCGATTTCTTGGTCACAACTTCTTATAAGAAGGAGAAAAAGAGAGAGAGAGAGAGAGAGAAAGAATCTCCCAGCCCTGGAACATGTGTAATAGAAAAGTTTTTCACTTCCGTTCTGGAAAGTCATAATCGGCTCTGTGGGTTTAGGAAATTCGGGAGATCGAGAGAGGATAGAGAGGCTCTCGATGGAGGAACCGGAGGTTCGGGATGGACGGGAAGTGGGCAAACCCGTCCAGGTGGTACTTGCCCATCCTGACCATACTTTCGAGCTCGACGAAGACGCCCTGGAGGAGATCCTCGTCCAGGACGATATCAAGGACCGAAGCGTCGTCGTCGTTTCCGTTGCCGGAGCCTTTAGAAAGGGCAAGAGCTTCCTGCTCGACTTCTTCCTTCGCTACATGAACACCAGGGTCAGTAGTTGGGGAGAAACTAAAGAAGCTAAAGTTTGTAACGTTTAACGCGACGGTACACAGGGAAGAAAGTCATCGTTGTGGAATATTAGAACGACTTTCCAGTTAGGATTGGACATGAATACGTTTTGTTTGTCACGGCTGACTAAATTTCAGACATTTTCAACAAATGGTGCGAAGGTAACGATTTTGTCGAAACATGCATTCTCACAGTAACGTTACTAACTTCAACCTCGTAGAAAATCTGGATTTTCCAACACGCCCGTTCCGCATGATTGAACCATCATTTATGCTTTGTATATGTATATGTACCCCCATTTTGTGCAACGAACTGTTGGTACATAAACGCGAGTTACCTGCACCCTGCATTTGATTCGGGTAATTTCGGCCCGCGCAGGGGTAGCAGGTGTTTGTTTAAAGAGTTCGCAATTAACTGCCCCATTATTGCGAGGTGTATTCGAACTCGTTACACACGTCCACGTGTACCTGCACCCTCGCCACCGTCGCCAGATGCATACTCTCGTTCAATCTCGCATTTATAACGCGATAGGCGAGGGGACACGGTGAAATATTCCATTACACCGAAGAATCGCCGATCGATCATTCACCAGCATCAGTCGATTTTAGTCAACCGTTCGTCGTTCCAACGTGACTTTCACCTTTTTAGGTACCTTCGGTGCGATACCCAGTAATACAGTCATCGTTCAATTAATAAGGAAACCCGTTTCCGTTTCATGTTCCATCATTGATGTGGGAAATTTCTACGACGCTGCGATCTGCCTCCCCGCTTGATTACCGACAGTATAATCTAAATATTGAAACGGACTCGTGGCTGGGGGCGGACGAAGATCCCTTGGATGGTTTTTCGTGGAGGGGAGGATCCGAGCGCGATACTACGGGGATTTTAATGTGGTCGAAAGTGTTCAAGGGGACGCTTCCCAGCGGTGAGAAGGTTGCCATTATACTGATGGACACTCAGGGAGCGTTCGACAGTCAATCGACGGTCAGAGATTGCGCAACGGTATTCGCCTTGAGCACCATGCTGTCTTCGGTACAAATATACAATCTATCGCAAAATATCCAGGAGGATGATCTTCAGCATTTACAACTGTTCACCGAGTACGGTAGATTGGCTTTGGAAAAGTCAGGCAGCGTACCATTCCAGAGATTACAGTTCTTGGTGAGGGACTGGAGTTTCCCTTACGAGGCTGACTATGGGGCTGAAGGGGGCAAAAAGATACTCCAGAGAAGACTGGAGATATCGAGCAGGCAACATCCCGAGTTGCAGAGCTTGAGGAGACACATTAAATCCTGTTTCTCAGACATATCATGCTTCCTTATGCCTCATCCCGGACTAAAAGTTGCCACAAATCCAAATTTCGACGGTAGATTGGCGGAAATTGAATCTGAGTTTAAAGTTCAACTGAAGACGTTAGTGCCGATGCTACTTGCTCCGGAAAATTTAGTTACGAAAAAAATTGACGGTCAAGTCGTCAAAGCTAGAGACCTGTTAGAGTACTTCAAGAGTTACATTAAAATTTACAAAGGAGACGAGCTTCCCGAACCGAAGAGTATGCTTGTGGTAAGATTATTTTCCTAGTCTAGTATACCAGTTTAATTGTCTCGACGGTCCGGCGACTAGAAATGGAACTGTACAACGTCCACCGTTTTAGCGATAACTCAATAATTTTCAAACAGGCAACAGCTGAGGCGAACAACTTGTCCGCGGTAGCCGAGGCGAAAGATCTGTACTCGCAGATGATGGAAAATGTCTGCGGGGGTGCCAAACCATTTTTGGCAACAGCTCACCTAGAGTCGGAGCACCAAAGGTGCGTCGACAGAGCGCTCTATCAATTCTCGAATAAACGAAAAATGGGGGGCGACGAGTTCAGCCAAACTTACATGGAAAAATTACAAAAGGTAAACTCGATATCTGCGCATCGACAAAGGAACTCGTCTTTTATGCGGTTCTTCATTTCCCCACTCATTTTTCTGCAGGACATGGATGACGCGTTTCAACAATTCAAGGCGCACAACGAAAGTAAAAATATTTTCAAGGCGGCTCGAACACCGGCGGTGTTTTTCGCCATTGCCGTAACAATGTACATCCTTTCCGGAGTATTCGGCTTGGTTGGTCTCTACACCATTGCGAATATTTGTAATCTTGTTATGGGCATTGGACTCTTGACGCTGGTGCTGTGGGCCTACATCAGGTTCGTAGATCACAATTTGAAAATTTTGTCCTAGCGACTCTTACTGAGAAAGGGTTATCGAACCACGACGTTCGTATCTTGTTACAGATACAGTGGAGAGCTTCGAGAGCTCGGAACACAAATAGATGAATTAGCAAGTGCCATTTGGGAAAATGTAAGTAACAGTCGATCCTCGCTAAGTTTACCGTCTTCTCCAATCAAAACAAATTAATATCAATTGATAAAGTCATCGCTTGTAATCCAATATTAACAAGTGCAGCTGACACGTATGTATATACTTAAAGCACCAGAGGCAACAGTTGTCTCGCTTATTCATCGGAACGCTTACAAATTTTTATAACATATTTAACCATGAAATGAAACAATTCGACGGTCAGATCCTTGAATGAGAATTGCTAAAAATACTGCTAGTATCAGTGAAAGCTGATACTTGAATGACACACTCCTGTGTTTCGATTAACATGTGGCATTTTCTTGTTCCAACAGGCCTGGCTATGTCTACATCTTATTCACAGGTTGCGATACATAATCCTTTCCGTATTTTTTGTTTTTATATGCTCCATCCCTTCCGTCGCCCTCATTCGTAGTTATCTTCGCAAGCATCGCAAAGTCTGATCCCACGCTTCCTTTCTCATTCGCTATCTATTCAAAGTTTATGTCGCTCTCGAATGAAACTCTCGCCATTGATTTACAATGCTTTAAACGTAGGTTACGATGCTATTTATAACCCGTTTTTACTTATGTTTCGCAAATTTGTATAAATTATGTTTATCCTAGTCTTTTATGCCTGCATTTTCGTTGATGATTTATTATCGTATTATAATTATTTATCCCCGACACTAACACGCGCGCCATCCTTTGAATGGAATCAACGATTAGGAAAGGTACAGTCTACTTGTTATGATCAAAGTTTAGAACGATGTATCCAATTATATGATGTAAAAAAAATAAGGATTGACGAAAATTAATTTTCAACGACGAAACGTGAACGGTCATGTACGAATGATGATATTTTTAATATTCTAGTTCATGAAACCGCTTTATCAACAGTTCGTGGAGAAGTCGGTGTCCGTAGCTGTCGCGCAGGCTGCTGAGATGGCTACAAATTCGACGTTAAGTGCCAACGGCAAGCCTAAAATATCGTAATTTCATTCCCTTAATTATGTTTCGCCCGGTAGGAAATATAAAAAAAGATAAATACACAAGGCATGAGAAGAAAAATATAAAGCTGCTAACGAAGCATACCGCAATAATGCAATCTCACAAAAGAAGAAGGAAAAAAAAAAACTTATTTTTGGCATGACTAAATTCAGATTCGATACAATTATTATCAAACACGCTGTGAAATTTTTAAAGGCTATATGTCACAGGAATAACATAGTGGCAATGAAGAGGTCAACCTATGATAGTTGTGAATGTATGTACAGTATACTCTGATAGTTAATCAATGTCAGATTGTTAAAATTATGGTTATTATTACAATCTATGATCATTGCTATTATATTGTTATAGAAATAAAATCTTGTACCAATAAGCAGTGCTATTATTGTAGGTTGGTCAAAGATGATTACTTTTCACTACTAAGCTACGTAGGATTAGTTTCCGTCATAGTACATTGCCGGTAGTAGACATAAAAGCCGAAGCATATTTGACCGTGCTACGAATAATATCTGGTTCATATGTTATTTTTGTTGCCTTTCGTAATACAAGTTTTGTGATATTTTTGCTATATCCGCAACTATAACCCCTTTTAAATTCATCTTTTTTTTTTTTTTTTTTTTGCTATTGTCTTTTAACTTTCTTCTAACTAGGTGCGAGAAATTCTTAATCGAATGAGTCGTAATTAATACTTCCACAAATAAAATTGAATTGACCCAAATGTTACAAAGCCTTGTCAAGATTCTGTGACTCTTGTTCAATAACACCCGAGTTCAAAAGTAGGTCATAAAAGTTTTTAATTGACAGATAACATCATTAGACTGTCTCTCTATCTCTCTCTCTATTTATATATTTATATACACATCTATACTCTGTTCCAAAATAATGTAGCATACTTTTTTGCTGGTGACTGTCTTGCCATGTATTTTACATACAATGCCTTGTGACGCTATTTTAGCATTGATTTTGATTACTTGTTTGTACATTGTTACGGTTTTTTGATTTTTTTTTACAGTTTTAATTATGTACGTACGTACGTACATGCAAATATTTGTATCGATTATTTACTCAACACGTGTAATCAGTATTTTTTAGTTCTCCATTCTTGCATGAGTTTTTAAAGAATTCCTTGGTATTCTTTATTTAAACGAGGAAACACCTTTGTACGACGAATGCTGTTTTTAACAACTTCGGGTACACAACGTTTTTATTAGAAAATAATTCTTAGTCAATAGAACAAAAGCTCAATAACAAGTGCTAACCGAATAAAGTAAACCGTTGGGAGGATGTTTATCAAACAATAGTAAAAATGATAAAGAATAAACTTTTTTAAACGGTGATGGCGCATACATTTTTTTTCTTAAATATATTACTCATGTGATTTTAATAGTTTCTTTGGTACTGCGTTAATTTATTAAAGGGAAGTTATTGTTTTGTAATTCCGTATTTGAAATTTCTAAGCCATTGGCCACAGTAACGATGACTTGCTTGATTACTTAACTGAAGGTGAACTTGTAGCGCGTTACAAAATTTAAGTAGTACCTTAAGGTTTATTTACAAAAATGCAGAGAAGACTCATTTGTCCGAACGTGTAAGTAATCGATAAGCAAGTCCTTAAGCAAGGTGCCATTATTTAAATTGAAAATATATATTGAACATCCACGGCTCGAAGGAAGTATGATTCAATCTTGAGTCATTGCTTTAATTTCCTACAAGAATAAATTAAATAATCTCTACTTAAATCATAGCCATAAAAGTCCGGGCACGAGATATCTCAAGAAAATATTTTCCTCTGTGCAGAGTCGAACTCTTGTCCCTTACTCTTGATTTACATACGACTGCTATAACTTGAATGTCTTATTTTGCGAACGAATGTGTCATGATTTTCCTAACTTTGAAGCACTTGCAATATTTTACTACAGCGATTGAATAAAATTATCTCTCAAAAGGGGGATGATTAGTGATTTTAAAAATATTCGCATGTCAAATCAGGAGTAAAATATTTATGCGAATTAAGTTACGTTCCAATTGTTTGTTATTATAGTAGAAATAAATGCGTATTTTTGTAATTATAACAGATGTGATTTAATAAAGGTGGAGCCTTACGGATTATGTACCGAAGCTTTGTTAACAGAAATCATCAGGGGATAACCGTGGTTGAATAAAATAAATTGTTTATATAAATGAAAAAAGTACTGATTATTATACTATAATTACAAATCAGTTATGTAATAGATTGTTTTTTTCCTTTATACACAAGTAACATACAATCTAGCGACGATGTCGCTCATTCGCGTACGTGAAACATTTTCTTCACCATATTGTCATACTTCTTCTGAGCTTCGTAAACTTTTCTCCTATAAATAATCAGTCTTTCTTTTGCAGCTTGATTTTTTGGCTGTAATCCGATGACTTTTTCCATGTCTGCCAAGGCTCGTTCGTAATCCCCTTGATTTTCCCGGGCTACAGCTAGTCTGTAGAGTGCTTTGACGTTGTTCTCGTCCCTCTGGAGCACCTTGTAGCAGAGGGAAACTGTATGCTCGAAGTTTTTCCGCGTCAAGTGACACTCCGCCATGTTGTTGTACAAGATCCTCCTAAGATGTTCTATGTCATTTCTGAGCGAATCTTCTATATCGCTTTCGGGGATTGGCTCCAAACTGATAAGGATCTTGCAAGCTTTGCTAAATTTCGAAAAAGCATCAACGATTCTCGAGGACTTATAAAGGCGCACCCCTGCTTCTTTGTAATACAACGCCACATCGTACTTCTCTTTTGCCGACCATTCCCAAATCGGTACGTGTACCTCACAGGCTAACAACTTTATCTTAAGCGATAGGCAAATAGTGTCGTCTAATTTCACTCTTACCAAACTCTGCTCCCCAGTGAACATCGTTTGAATCGCCCTCTCGACATATTCGTCTACCCTACAATCGGCATCCCCGACAGTTATTGTCAGTTCTTCTGATGACGATGGCTTAATGTAATTGCTGTGTAGAGTTTCGGGGTTATCGGACAACCCTGATGAGTTTACGTCTTCGATTCTAACACGGCATCTGGAACGTTCCGTAGGCTTCTTTGAAAATTTTCCAGGCACCAAAATATCTTTCTCAACGCTACTGCCCACCGACTCCCAAACTACCGTCATGACTGTATCTCACTTCTTCAACAGACTTTCTCAATATTATTCACGCGATTCTTGAAAAGCCAGAAAATTATCTCACAGTTTTCTTAACCTAAAAGCAACTCTTTGTCGTACAAAAGCTAACGAATTACTCAATTCTTCACTGTTACAATAAGATACTCGTATACAGGGGATTATTATTCACCTACGGATAATGCGAAATTCTTTCAAATCGAGAAGCACGCTCGATAAATGGCCAAAATCCGGCGCCGATGACAGCCGCCTGCGATTATAGATTTCAAATTGTCAACTGATGTGCGTGCATTGTTCATGCGATGCACGTGCAGATCCGGTTTGATGGAATGAATGAACAAGCGATAACTGAGAAATGATCATTTCACGGAATTTTACGGAAAAATTTAAGAATTACGTTTCTCCTTGTTATGCGAATATCTGTCATTGATCGATGTAACAAAACAATGAATAAAATTTGAGAGTTTGGTTGGTCGCAACTGAAAGTGCTTCCTAGGTAACGGCTGCTGCTATGCATTGTTAACTCTCACATCCGGCCCCCTTGAAATTATTATCATCAATCTAGATCAATTCGTTGCATTTCCCCCTGTAAATTTATTTTAATACAGTTCACCAGCTGAGAGCGGTCGCTGTTTCTCCCAGACTCAAGCCTGCTACCGATAGTCGATGCCGTTTAGTTTCAAACTTTGAGCTACAGTTTGACAGCTTATCGTGGCATAAATTTTGTCATACCTTTGTAAAATCGCCATGAGTCAGTTTGCGGAATTTCAGCATGTTCTACAAGAGTTTAGTCCTCTACTGGACTCGTACTGGCCGTACGTTGTCGGCATCGTATTGGGAATTTTAACAATGATAAGGTAAATCCTGACCTGTTGCTTGAGGATTATTTGTGACTCGGACCATTGCATGCCTTCGATATAACGTGTGGGATTGGGTACATAAGCGGGTTGAGTTTTAGGGCTTATATGGGAGGACCGGACTGTCCCAGCGAGGAAAGAATTGATGGGAAAACGGTTGTGATAACCGGGGCTTCGAGCGGTATCGGTAGAGAAACAGCTTTGGAACTGGCAAGGAGAGGAGGACACATAGTTTTGGCTGTCAAAGATGAAGAAGCTGGAAATAACGTAGCCGAAGAAATACGAGCCATGCCTAATGGAAAGGCAGACGTTAGAGTCGTGGACTTGTCTTCGCTGAAGAGTGTTCGTGCCTTTGCCGAAGATCTGGGTATGATGCGAGAAACAAAGACTTAGTAAATCTGGTGTTACATTGATCTACCTCCTGTTTTAGAACTAGACCAACTCGATATATTGATCAATAATGCGGGAATCGCTTTTCATCCGTATGAAAAAACTGAGGAAGGTTTTGAAATGCATTTTGTCACCAACTATCTTGGTAATGTGCCGTATGCTAATAGCTTTTTCCAATCAGTTGACATTGCGACAACACTTGACTCTTGTACTTTACTCGCTTTTAATTCATTCGTCTCAGGACATTTTTTGCTGACGCATTTGCTGCTGCCAAAACTCAAGGCAGCTAAACAAGGCAGAATTATAAATGTCTCAGCTCAAGCCCATATAGCTAGTGAGATTCACTTGGATGATTTAAATTTGGAAAAGAATTTCTCTCCATTGGAAGCCTTCGGACAGAGCAAACTTGCTTTGATACTCATGGCGAGACACATGGGTCATGTTTTGAAAGGTAATTGGATTGGCAAACATTTCTATTGCAATTTACCATAATCAATTTGCCAGTATAGATGTACTCTCCACATTTCATGTTCTAGATACAAATGTAACAGTGAATGCGGTAAATCCTGGTCGTGTTAGAGGAACGCGGCACATGAGAAGATCTCCGATCAGTTCTACGTACATAATAAAGTTATCAATGCAGCCGTGGATGTGGTTACTACTTAAAAATCCTGTGCAAGGCGCACAGACGTCGGTTTATGCTGCTGTATCTACTCAGCTTGAGAAAAGCACCGGAAAGTATTTCAGGTAAGTACAGATACACTTCGATCCGATCGAGTTTACACGAATCGATTCGAATGTATTCGATGAACTGCTAGCGGTAATTTGCTTAACTTTACTAGCGATTGCGATGTAAAGACTCCGTCAGCGAATGCCATGGACGATAACCTAGCTGAGATACTGTATTCAAAGTCACTTTTGCTCGTACAACCATTCGTGGAACTTCCTGAGATTGTCACAACGAATGAGTGAACACTTCGCTACCAGGCATACATAGAACAGTTTTGGAAGATTATGGTGTTACACAAAATCCCGCAAGTGAACGACAAGACTCGGCTAATTATTAGATAAGTATCGTCGGGTGATACATTATAAATGTTTTTAATCAGAACCCATCTCCATTGCTATCGGAATTGAGTATAATTTTTCTGTAGAACGCGAGTGCAAAGTTCATAAGTTAATTCGGTTAAAAAATCGGCTTACTTCCCTTTCTAACTTTAAACCAAAGTATCGTTATTGTCAGAAAATTGGCAAGGATCGTTACTCGGTTTATTCACTAGATCTCTGACCAGACTTTGTATCTGAATATTTTCTAATAAAATATACCTATATTAAGTGGCATTCAACCTTGTCCATTTCTCGCTAGTTAGCCACAACCATTTCGCCAGTTTCTCATCCTTGGCTTGTGGAGCGGTATCAGCCTCCTCGCAATTGCTGGAAAGAGAAGTACCTACTTATTTTAGTTCATAGGTGAGGATAGTAGCAACATGTAAGCTTGATCGCGAAAAAGGATTTACCTAAAGTATTTACCACTGACGTCTTTGAGACTTGGATCCAGTGCAGCATATATACAAGTTTGGGCCCCCTGTTTTGGAGTCTTTATGAAGGGCCATGCAAAGGGGTAAAGAAAAATTTTACTGAATGTACTATTGTAAAATCCCATATGCCGTATTATATCAGTGTCGACAATCCCAGGATGAACGGCATTCGCAGTTACTCCTGTACCTGCAAAACCGAATTATTCTCAAGTACGAGCTCAGAAACACGACAGTGCGGAGGGATATTGGTGACACCAACCCTGGAGTTTTCTTGCCAGCTCGTTGGTGAAAAGAATATTAGCCAACTTGCTCTGCGCGTAAGCTTTAGCTGGGTCATAATCCTTCTCACTGTTTAAATCCGTAACATCGATGTCACCACGTCTATGCGCTATGCTTGAAACATTGATTATTCGCGACGGAGCTGACGATTTAAGTCTGTCCAGCAGTAAATTTGTGAGCAAAAAATGCCCCATGTGATTAACTCCCAGTTGAGTTTCTATCCCATCTGCCGTTGTGCTCTTTGGGCAACGCATAACACCTCCATTGTTGACGAGAATGTGAAGCTTCGATTGTTCTAGAACATTGAATTAAATTCTTTAGAATCAATGCAGTTACAAATTATCCAAATGCACAGAGCTGTTAACCAAAAGAAAGAGACTTTGCGGATTCACCTTTCTTAAACCTATCAACGAATTGGCGAATACTCTCAAACGAGCTCAAGTCACACTTCCTGCAGTAGACGTATTTGTTTTTCGTTTCTAAGACTATATTTTGACGCGACTGAAACAGAAAATACAGGTACATAAATTGGATGCGCGTGCAAGCGAGAGAGAGTAACTAAGCTTTGAAATTTCTAACTATTAGTAACAGGGAATTTTCAACTCGATTTCACCTACCTCTTCGCACTTATACATATCCCGGCATGCCATGATAACCTTGGCGTCCCTCCTGGCCATTTCCAGCGCAGTTTCTTTGCCAATTCCCGTATTAGCACCAGTTATTACAACGACCTTATCTGTCAACTTTTCCTTGCCCTTGTAATAGGTGCCACCGGTGTGTTCCCTTTATAAAATGAATTTTGTAATTGGCTGGAAATATGGTGTCAGGGGCAGAAAATATGAGAGGAGTTTGAAGGAGATTTATGCCAATTCTATATGCCTACAGCACCTTGAAATACATACGTATTCAACCCACTCTGTCACTAATATGTTATATCAAGTCTACCTAGGTTAGGTTAGCCAAATTGACGAATTACTTTTTCAAGCTTGCCAGAGCGACGACGGTGCATGGAAAGCTGCAGATTAAAATAATTTTCGGCGGCATCCAAACCATCGTTAGTCCGGATAGAGTTATACGGCATTAAAGTATACGACACGCTTTTCCTAATATCTGTCTGCTGTAAAGCCGGCTGTGCGATGCCCGATTCCTGAATCATGGTGCGCAGCGAAGCCGCAAACCAGTCGGTAAATACAAGGCACTGCAATTTCGAAAGTCAGGTAGGCGAGTCTCGCGCTCAATTTGATATTACGTATTTATTTCGTATTGTTAACGTATCATCGCAACAATGTGTTGAAATAAAATGAACAAGAAAATTGGAAGTGCTGGCAATTCAATTTATACATTTCAATTTTGTATTTTCGTTTCTAACCAAATATAACCTAACGTAGGACAGCATAATTATCTATCCTAACATCGTTTTCGTAATGCTAAAATTCTCATCAGAAAGTTCATAACCTATCGATGATCTGTCAAATATTACAATTGCATTATCAATGCCTGCCAATTCTTCCTTCGTCTGCTTATCGTTCCATCAGTGGTTTGGACGCCTTCTCTAAGGCTTTCAGGCTACTGGACATGATGTTACGTATGTCAGGTTGCCGTTCGATAACGCGTTACGGCTGGAAAAAAAAGAAGCGATTCAAACAAACCTACGGTTCACCAATTCTAAATAGGGCGATAGGGCAAAGAAAAAGATAAAGATGATCAAATTTAACTGAGTATTCTAAAGATAAAGTGAAGTACGTATCTATAATATCATCTACCAAAGTATGGAGATAGCTTCTTTATTTGCTAATATACTATATGTATACATAAGACCTAGTCAGTAAATGATAATTTATCGACTAACAAAACCTGAATTTTCGACATTTTTCGGCAGGTGCTTTTTTCCTCGTATCTTCTCTCCCGTTGATCCCACGCTCCTTTTGCTGCGTTTTCTGAGTTCCTTGTGGTCCAATTGGTCGGGAAAGAGTCGTACGAATGAATTCTGAGACGATAAGATTTTTGGTGAAAAAAAAAGGAAGGTTAACCCCTTTGTATTTTTGGCGAAAATTTTCGCGATTTTCAAAAGTGCTGCAATAAATCAATTGTGGCACTATTCTGACGTAATTTTGCGAGAGAAATCGATTGGGCGCAGTCCCCATACGCTGCGATCAACGCATCGAAAGTTACAGCCAAAAAACTAACACCTGAATTTTCGACATTTTCCAGCAGGTGCTTTTTTCCTCGTATCTTCTCTCCCGTTGATCCCACGCTCCTTTTGCTGCGTTTTTGCGTTTTCTGAGTTCCTTGGGGTCGAATTGGTCGGGAAAGAGTCATACGAATCAATTCTGAGACGAAAAATTTTTTGGTCAAAAAAAAAGGAAGGTTAACCCCTTTGTATTTTTGGCGAAAATTTTCGCGATTTTCAAAAGTGCTGCAATAAATCAATTGTGGCAGTATTCTGACGTAATTTTGCGAGAGAAATCGATTGGGCGCAGTCCCCATACGCTGCGATCAACGCATCGAAAGTTACAGCCAAAAAACGAAAACCTGAATTTTCGACATTTTTCAGCAGGTGCTTTTTTCCTCGTATCTTCTCTCCCGTTGATCCCACGCTCCTTTTGCTGCGTTTTCTGAGTTCCTTGGGGTCCGATTGGTCGGGAAAGAGTCATACGAATCAATTCTGAGACGAAAAATTTTTTGGTCAAAAAAAAAGGAAGGTTAACCCCTTTGTATTTTTGGCGAAAATTTTCGCGATTTTCAAAAGTGCTGTAATAAATCAATTGTGGCACTATTCTGACGTAATTTTGCGAGAGAAATCGATTGGGCGCAGTCCCCATACGCTGCGATCAACGCATCGAAAGTTACAGCCAAAAAACAAAAACCTGAATTTTCGACATTTTTCAGCAGGTGCTTTTTTTCGCGCATCTTCTCTCCCGTTGATCCCACGCTTCTTTTGCTGCGTTTCCTGAGTTCCTTGGGGTCCAATTGGTCGGGAAAGAGTCATACGAATCAATTCTGAGACGAAAAATTTTTTGGTCACAAAAAAAGGAAGGTTAACCCCTTTGTATTTTTGGCGAAAATTTTCGCGATTTTCAAAAGTGCTGGAATAAATCAATTGTGGCACTATTTCGACGTAATTTTGCAAGGAAAATCGATTGGGCGCAGTCCCCATACGCTGCGATCAACGCATCGAAAGTTACAGCCAAAAAACTAAAACCTGAATTTTCGACATTTTTCAGCAGGTGCTTTTTTCCTCGTATCTTCTCTCCCGTTGATCCCACGCTCCTTTTGCTGCGTTTTCTGAGTTCCTTGGGGTCCAATTGGTCGGGAAAGAGTCATACGAATCAATTCTGAGACGGAAAATTTTTTGGTCAAAAAAAAAGGAAGGTTAACCCCTTTGTATTTTTGGCGAAAATTTTCGCGATTTTCAAAAGTGCTGTAATAAATTAATTGTGGCACTATTCTGACGTAATTTTGCGAGAGAAATCGATTGGGCGCAGTCCCCATACGCTGCGATCAACGCATCGAAAGTTACAGCCAAAAAACTAAAACCTGAATTTTCGACATTTTTCAGCAGGTGCTTTTTTTCGCGCATCTTCTCTCCCGTTGATCCCACGCTTCTTTTGCTGCGTTTCCTGAGTTCCTTGGGGTCCAATTGGTCGGGTAAGAGTCATACGAATCAATTCTGAGACGAAAAATTTTTTTGGTCAAAAAAAAAGGAAGGTTAACCCCTTTGTATTTTTGGCGAAAATTTTCGCGATTTTCAAAAGTGCTGTAATAAATTAATTGTGGCACTATTCTGACATAATTTTGCGAGAGAAATCGATTGGGCGCAGTCCCCATACGCTGCGATCAACGCATCGAAAGTTACAGCCAAAAAACAAAAACCTGAATTTTCGACATTTTTCAGCAGGTGCTTTTTTTCGCGCATCTTCTCTCCCGTTGATCCCACGCTTCTTTTGCTGCGTTTCCTGAGTTCCTTGGGGTCCAATTGGTCGGGAAAGAGTCATACGAATCAATTCTGAGACGAAAAATTTTTTGGTCACAAAAAAAGGAAGGTTAACCCCTTTGTATTTTTGGCGAAAATTTTCGCGATTTTCAAAAGTGCTGGAATAAATCAATTGTGGCACTATTTCGACGTAATTTTGCAAGGAAAATCGATTGGGCGCAGTCCCCATACGCTGCGATCAACGCATCGAAAGTTACAGCCAAAAAACTAAAACCTGAATTTTCGACATTTTTCAGCAGGTGCTTTTTTCCTCGTATCTTCTCTCCCGTTGATCCCACGCTCCTTTTGCTGCGTTTTCTGAGTTCCTTGGGGTCCAATTGGTCGGGAAAGAGTCATACGAATCAATTCTGAGACGGAAAATTTTTTGGTCAAAAAAAAAGGAAGGTTAACCCCTTTGTATTTTTGGCGAAAATTTTCGCGATTTTCAAAAGTGCTGTAATAAATTAATTGTGGCACTATTCTGACGTAATTTTGCGAGAGAAATCGATTGGGCGCAGTCCCCATACGCTGCGATCAACGCATCGAAAGTTACAGCCAAAAAACTAAAACCTGAATTTTCGACATTTTTCAGCAGGTGCTTTTTTTCGCGCATCTTCTCTCCCGTTGATCCCACGCTTCTTTTGCTGCGTTTCCTGAGTTCCTTGGGGTCCAATTGGTCGGGTAAGAGTCATACGAATCAATTCTGAGACGAAAAATTTTTTTGGTCAAAAAAAAAGGAAGGTTAACCCCTTTGTATTTTTGGCGAAAATTTTCGCGATTTTCAAAAGTGCTGGAATCAATTCTTTCAGGCACTATTCTGACGTAATTTTGCGAGAGAAATCGATTGGGCGCAGTCCCCATACGCTGCGATCAACGCATCGGAAGTTACAGCCAAAAAACGACAACCTGAATTTTCGACATTTCTCAGCAGGTGCTTTTTTCCTCGTATCTTCTCTCCCGTTGATCCCACGCTCCTTTTGCTGCGTTTTCTGAGTTCCCTGGGGTCCGATTGGTCGGAAAAGAGTCATCCGAATCAATTCTGAGACGAAAAATTTTTTGGTCAAAAAAAAAGGAAGGTTAACCCCATTGTATTTTTGGCGAAAATTTTCGCGATTTTCAAAAGTGCTGGAATCAATTCTTTCAGGCACTATTTCGACGTAATTTTGCGAGAGAAATCGATTGGGCGCAGTCCCAATACGCTGCGATCAGCGCATCGAAAGTTACAGCCAAAAAACGACAACCTGAATTTTCGACATTTCTCAGCAGGTGCTTTTTTCCTCGTATCTTCTCTCCCGTTGATCCCACGCTCCTTTTGCTGCGTTTTCTGAGTTCCCTGGGGTCCGATTGGTCGGAAAAGAGTCATCCGAATCAATTCTGAGACGAAAAATTTTTTGGTCAAAAAAAAAGGAAGGTTAACCCCTTTGTATTTTTGGCGAAAATTTTCGCGATTTTCAAAAGTGCTGGAATCAATTCTTTCAGGCACTATTCTGACGTAATTTTGCGAGAGAAATCGATTGGGCGCAGTCCCCATACGCTGCGATCAACGCATCGAAAGTTACAGCCAAAAAACGAAAACCTGAATTTTCGACATTTTTCAGCAGGTGCTTTTTTCCGCGCATCTTCTCTCCCGTTGATCCCACGCTCCTTTTGCTGCGTTTCCTGAGTTCCTTGGGGTCCAATTGGTCGGGAAAAAGTCATACGAATCAATTCTGAGACGGAAAATTTTTTGGTCAAAAAAAAAGGAAGGTTAACCCCTTTGTATTTTTGGCGAAAATTTTCGCGATTTCCAAAAGTGCTGTAATGTATCAATTGTGGCACTATTCTGACGTAATTTTGCGAGAGAAATCGATTGGGCGCAGTCCCCATACGCTGCGATCAACGCATCGAGAGTTACAGCCGAAAAACGAAAACCTGAATTTTCGACATTTTTCAGCAGGTGCTTTTTTCCTCGTATCTTCTCTCCCGTTGATCCCACGCTCCTTTTGCTGCGTTTCCTGAGTTCCTTGGGGTCCAATTGGTCGGGAAAGAGTCATACGAATCAATTCTGAGACGGAAAATTTTTTGGTCAAAAAAAAAGGAAGGTTAATCCCTTTGTATTTTTGGCGAAAATTTTCGCGATTTTCAAAAGTGCTGTAATAAATTAATTGTGGCACTATTCTGACGTAATTTTGCGAGAGAAATCGATTGGGCGCAGTCCCCATACGCGGCGATCAACGCATCGAAAGTTACAGCCAAAAAACTAAAACCTGAATTTTCGACATTTTTCAGCAGGTGCTTTTTTTCGCGCATCTTCTCTCCCGTTGATTCCACGCTTCTTTTGCTGCGTTTCCTGAGTTCCTTGGGGTCCAATTGGTCGGGTTAGAGTCATACGAATCAATTCTGAGACGAAAAATTTTTTTGGTCAAAAAAAAAGGAAGGTTAACCCCTTTGTATTTTTGGCGAAAATTTTCGCGATTTTCAAAAGTGCTGTAATAAATTAATTGTGGCACTATTCTGACGTAATTTTGCGAGAGAAATCGATTGGGCGCAGTCCCCATACGCTGCGATCAACGCATCGAAAGTTACAACCAAAAAACGAAAACCTGAATTTTCGACATTTTTCAGCAGGTGCTTTTTTCCTCGTATCTTCTCTCCCGTTGATCCCACGCTCCTTTTGCTGCGTTTTCTGAGTTCCTTGGGGTCCAATTGGTCGGGTAAGAGTCATACGAATCAATTCTGAGACGAAAAATTTTTTGGTCAAAAAAAAAGGAAGGTTAACCCCTTTGTATTTTTGGCGAAAATTTTCGCGATTTCCAAAAGTGCTGTAATAAATCAATTGTGGCACTATTCTGACGTAATTTTGCGAGAGAAATCGATTGGGCGCAGTCCCCATACGCTGCGATCAACGCATCGAGAGTTACAGCCGAAAAACGAAAACCTGAATTTTCGACATTTTTCAGCAGGTGCTTTTTTCCTCGTATCTTCTCTCCCGTTGATCCCACGCTCCTTTTGCTGCGTTTCCTGAGTTCCTTGGGGTCCAATTGGTCGGGAAAGAGTCATACGAATCAATTCTGAGACGGAAAATTTTTTGGTCAAAAAAAAAGGAAGGTTAATCCCTTTGTATTTTTGGCGAAAATTTTCGCGATTTTCAAAAGTGCTGTAATAAATTAATTGTGGCACTATTCTGACGTAATTTTGCGAGAGAAATCGATTGGGCGCAGTCCCCATACGCTGCGATCAACGCATCGAAAGTTACAGCCAAAAAACTAAAACCTGAATTTTCGACATTTTTCAGCAGGTGCTTTTTTTCGCGCATCTTCTCTCCCGTTGATCCCACGCTTCTTTTGCTGCGTTTCCTGAGTTCCTTGGGGTCCAATTGGTCGGGTAAGAGTCATACGAATCAATTCTGAGACCAAAAATTTTTTTGGTCAAAAAAAAAGGAAGGTTAACCCCTTTGTATTTTTGGCGAAAATTTTCGCGATTTTCAAAAGTGCTGTAATAAATTAATTGTGGCACTATTCTGACGTAATTTTGCGAGAGAAATCGATTGGGCGCAGTCCCCATACGCTGCGATCAACGCATCGAAAGTTACAACCAAAAAACGAAAACCTGAATTTTCGACATTTTTCAGCAGGTGCTTTTTTCCTCGTATCTTCTCTCCCGTTGATCCCACGCTCCTTTTGCTGCGTTTTCTGAGTTCCTTGGGGTCCAACTGGTCGGGAAAGAGTCATACGAATCAATTCTGAGACGAAAAATTTTTTGGTCAAAAAAAAAGGAAGGTTAACCCCTTTGTATTTTTGGCGAAAATTTTCGCGATTTTCAAAAGTACTGTAATAAATTAATTGTGGCACTATTCTGACGTAATTTTGCGAGAGAAATCGATTGGGCGCAGTCCCCATACGCTGCGATCAACGCATCGGAAGTTACAGCCAAAAAACGAAAACCTGAATTTTCGACATTTTTCAGCAGGTGCTTTTTTCCGCGCATCTTCTCTCCCGTTGATCCCACGCTCCTTTTGCTGCGTTTTCTGAGTTCCTTGGGGTCCAATTGGTCGGGAAAGAGTCATACAAATTAATTCTGAGACGGAAAATTTTTTGGTCAAAAAAAAAGGAAGGTTAACCCCTTTGTATTTTTGGCGAAAATTTTCGCGATTTCCAAAAGAGCTGTAATAAATTAATTGTGGCACTATTCTGACGTAATTTTGCGAGAGAAATCGATTGGGCGCAGTCCCCATACGCTGCGATCAACGCATCGAAAGTTACAGCCAAAAAACGAAAACCTGAATTTTCGACATTTTTCAGCAGGTGCTTTTTTCCGCGCATCTTCTCTCCCGTTGATCCCACGCTCCTTTTGCTGCGTTTCCTGAGTTCCTTGGGGTCCAATTGGTCGGGAAAGAGTCATACGAATCAATTCTGAGACGAAAAATTTTTTGGTCAAAAAAAAAGGAAGGTTAACCCCTTTGTATTTTTGGCGAAAATTTTCGCGATTTTCAAAAGTGCTGGAAAAAATCAATTGTGGCACTATTTCGACGTAATTTTGCAAGGAAAATCGATTGGGCGCAGTCCCCATACGCTGCGATCAACGCATCGAAAGTTACAGCCAAAAAACTAAAACCTGAATTTTCGACATTTTTCAGCAGGTGCTTTTTTCCTCGTATCTTCTCTCCCGTTGATCCCACGCTCCTTTCGCTGCGTTTTTGCGTTTCCTGAGTTCCTTGGGGTCCAATTGGTCGGGAAAGAGTCATACGAATCAATTCTGAGACGAAAAATTTTTTCGGTCAAAAAAAAAGGAAGGTTAACCCCTTTGTATTTTTGGCGAAAATTTTCGCGATTTTCAAAAGTGCTGTAATAAATTAATTGTGGCACTATTCTGACGTAATTTTGCGAGAGAAATCGATAGGGCGCAGTCCCCATACGCTGCGATCAACGCATCGAGAGTTACAGCCAAAAAACGAAAACCTGAATTTTCGACATTTTTCAGCAGGTGCTTTTTTCCGCGCATCTTTTCTCCCGTTGATCCCACGCTCCTTTTGCTGCGTTTTCTGAATTCCTTGGGGTCCAATAGGTCGGGAAAGAGTCATACGAATCAATTCTGAGACGGAAAATTTTTTGGTCAAAAAAAAAAGGAAGGTTAACCCCTTTGTATTTTTGGCGAAAATTTCCGCGATTTTCAAAAGTGCTGTAATAAATCAATTGTGGCACTATTCTGACGTAATTTTGCGAGAGAAATCGATTGGGCGCAGTCCCCATACGCTGCGATCAACGCATCGAAAGTTACAGCCAAAAAACGAAAACCTGAATTTTCGACATTTTTCAGCAGGTGCTTTTTTCCGCGCATCTTCTCTCCCGTTGATCCCACGCTTCTTTTGCTGCGTTTTCTGAATTCCTTGGGGTCCAATTGGTCGGGAAAGAGTCATACGAATCAATTCTGAGACGAAAAATTTTTTGGTCAAAAAAAAAGGAAGGTTAACCCCTTTGTATTTTCGGCGAAAATTTTCGCGATTTTCAAAAGTGCTGTAATAAATTACTTGTGGCACTATTCTGACGTAATTTTGCGAGAGAAATCGATTGGGCGCAGTCCCCATACGCTGCGATTAACGCATCGAAAGTTACAGCCAAAAAACAAAAACCTGAATTTTCGACATTTTTCAGCAGGTGCTTTTTCCCTCGTTTCTTCTCTCCCGTTGATCCCACGCTCCTTTTGCTGCGTTTTCTGAGTTCCTTGGGGTCCAATTGGTCGGGAAAGAGTCATACGAATCAATTCTGAGACGAAAAATTTTTTGGTCAAAAAAAAAGGAAGGTTAACCCCTTTGTATTTTTGGCGAAAATTTTCGCGATTCTCAAAAGTGCTGTAATAAATTAATTGTGGCACCATTCTGACGTAATTTTGCGAGAGAAATCGATTGGGCGCAGTCCCCATACGCTGCGATCAACGCATCGAGAGTTACAGCCAAAAAACGAAAACCTGAATTCTCGACATTTTTCAGCAGGTGCGTTTTTCCGCGCATCTTTTCTCCCGTTGATCCCACGCTCCTTTTGCTGCGTTTTCTGAATTCCTTGGGGTCCAATTGGTCGGGAAAGAGTCATACGAATCAATTCTGAGACGGAAAATTTTCTGGTCAAAAAAAAAAGGAAGGCTAACCCCTTTGTATTTTTGGCGAAAATTTCCGCGATTTTCAAAAGTGCTGTAATAAATCAATTGTGGCACTATTCTGACGTAATTTTGCGAGAGAAATCGATTGGGCGCAGTCCCCATACGCTGCGATCAACGCATCGAAAGTTACAGCCAAAAAACTAAAACCTGAATTTTTGACATTTTTCAGCAGGTGCTTTTTTCCTCGTATCTTTTCTCACGTTGATCCCACGCTCCTTTTGCTGCGTTTTCTGAGTTCCTTGGGGTCCAATTGGTCGGGAAAGAGTCATACGAATCAATTCTGAGACGAAAAATTTTTTGGTCAAAAAAAAAGGAAGGTTAACCCCTTTGTATTTTTGGCGAAAATTTTCGCGATTTCCAAAAGTGCTGTAATAAATCAATTGTGGCACTATTCTGACGTAATTTTGCGAGAGAAATCGATTGGGCGCAGTCCCCATACGCTGCGATCAACGCATCGGAAGTTACAGCCAAAAAACGACAACCTGAATTTTCGACATTTCTCAGCAGGTGCTTTTTTCCTCGTATCTTCTCTCTCGTTGATCCCACGCTCCTTTTGCTGCGTTTTCTGAATTCCTTGGGGTCCAATTGGTCGGTAAAGAGTCATACGAATCAATTCTGAGACGAAAAATTTTTTGGTCAAAAAAAAAGGAAGGTTAACCCCTTCGTATTTTTGTCGAAAATTTTCGCGATTTTCAAAAGTGCTGCAATAAATCAATTGTGGCACTATTCTGACGTAATTTTGCGAGAGAAATCGATTGGGCGCAGTCCCCATACGCTGCGATCAACGCATCGAAAGTTACAGCCAAAAAACTAAAACCTGAATTTTCGACATTTTTCAGCAGGTGCTTTTTTCCTCGTATCTTCTCTCCCGTTGATCCCACGCTCCTTTCGCTGCGTTTTTGCGTTTCCTGAGTTCCTTGGGGTCCAATTGGTCGGGAAAGAGTCATACGAATCAATTCTGAGACGAAAAATTTTTTCGGTCAAAAAAAAAGGAAGGTTAACCCCTTTGTATTTTTGGCGAAAATTTTCGCGATTTTCAAAAGTGCTGTAATAAATTAATTGTGGCACTATTCTGACGTAATTTTGCGAGAGAAATCGATTGGGCGCAGTCCCCATACGCTGCGATCAACGCATCGAAAGTTACAGCCAAAAAACGAAAACCTGAATTTTCGACATTTTTCAGCAGGTGCTTTTTTCCGCGCATCTTCTCTCCCGTTGATCCCACGCTTCTTTTGCTGCGTTTTCTGAATTCCTTGGGGTCCAATTGGTCGGGAAAGAGTCATACGAATCAATTCTGAGACGAAAAATTTTTTGGTCAAAAAAAAAGGAAGGTTAACCCCTTTGTATTTTCGGCGAAAATTTTCGCGATTTTCAAAAGTGCTGTAATAAATTACTTGTGGCACTATTCTGACGTAATTTTGCGAGAGAAATCGATTGGGCGCAGTCCCCATACGCTGCGATTAACGCATCGAAAGTTACAGCCAAAAAACAAAAACCTGAATTTTCGACATTTTTCAGCAGGTGCTTTTTCCCTCGTTTCTTCTCTCCCGTTGATCCCACGCTCCTTTTGCTGCGTTTTCTGAGTTCCTTGGGGTCCAATTGGTCGGGAAAGAGTCATACGAATCAATTCTGAGACGAAAAATTTTTTGGTCAAAAAAAAAGGAAGGTTAACCCCTTTGTATTTTTGGCGAAAATTTTCGCGATTCTCAAAAGTGCTGTAATAAATTAATTGTGGCACCATTCTGACGTAATTTTGCGAGAGAAATCGATTGGGCGCAGTCCCCATACGCTGCGATCAACGCATCGAGAGTTACAGCCAAAAAACGAAAACCTGAATTCTCGACATTTTTCAGCAGGTGCGTTTTTCCGCGCATCTTTTCTCCCGTTGATCCCACGCTCCTTTTGCTGCGTTTTCTGAATTCCTTGGGGTCCAATTGGTCGGGAAAGAGTCATACGAATCAATTCTGAGACGGAAAATTTTCTGGTCAAAAAAAAAAGGAAGGTTAACCCCTTTGTATTTTTGGCGAAAATTTCCGCGATTTTCAAAAGTGCTGTAATAAATCAATTGTGGCACTATTCTGACGTAATTTTGCGAGAGAAATCGATTGGGCGCAGTCCCCATACGCTGCGATCAACGCATCGAAAGTTACAGCCAAAAAACTAAAACCTGAATTTTTGACATTTTTCAGCAGGTGCTTTTTTCCTCGTATCTTCTCTCACGTTGATCCCACGCTCCTTTTGCTGCGTTTTCTGAGTTCCTTGGGGTCCAATTGGTCGGGAAAGAGTCATACGAATCAATTCTGAGACGAAAAATTTTTTGGTCAAAAAAAAAAGGAAGGTTAACCCCTTTGTATTTTTGGCGAAAATTTCCGCGATTTTCAAAAGTGCTGTAATAAATCAATTGTGGCACTATTCTGACGTAATTTTGCGAGAGAAATCGATTGGGCGCAGTCCCCATACGCTGCGATCAACGCATCGAAAGTTACAGCCAAAAAACTAAAACCTGAATTTTCGACATTTTTCAGCAGGTGCTTTTTTCCTCGTATCTTCTCTCACGTTGATCCCACGCTCCTTTTGCTGCGTTTTCTGAGTTCCTTGGGGTCCAATTGGTCGGGAAAGAGTCATACGAATCAATTCTGAGACGAAAAATTTTTTGGTCAAAAAAAAAGGAAGGTTAACCCCTTTGTATTTTTGGCGAAAATTTTCGCGATTTCCAAAAGTGCTGTAATAAATCAATTGTGGCACTATTCTGACGTAATTTTGCGAGAGAAATCGATTGGGCGCAGTCCCCATACGCTGCGATCAACGCATCGAGAGTTACAGCCAAAAAACGAAAACCTGAATTCTCGACATTTTTCAGCAGGTGCGTTTTTCCGCGCATCTTTTCTCCCGTTGATCCCACGCTCCTTTTGCTGCGTTTTCTGAATTCCTTGGGGTCCAATTGGTCGGGAAAGAGTCATACGAATCAATTCTGAGACGGAAAATTTTTTGGTCAAAAAAAAAAGGAAGGTTAACCCCTTTGTATTTTTGGCGAAAATTTCCGCGATTTTCAAAAGTGCTGTAATAAATCAATTGTGGCACTATTCTGACGTAATTTTGCGAGAGAAATCGATTGGGCGCAGTCCCCATACGCTGCGATCAACGCATCGAAAGTTACAGCCAAAAAACTAAAACCTGAATTTTCGACATTTTTCAGCAGGTGCTTTTTTCCTCGTATCTTCTCTCACGTTGATCCCACGCTCCTTTTGCTGCGTTTTCTGAGTTCCTTGGGGTCCAATTGGTCGGGAAAGAGTCATACGAATCAATTCTGAGACGAAAAATTTTTTGGTCAAAAAAAAAGGAAGGTTAACCCCTTTGTATTTTTGGCGAAAATTTTCGCGATTTCCAAAAGTGCTGTAATAAATCAATTGTGGCACTATTCTGACGTAATTTTGCGAGAGAAATCGATTGGGCGCAGTCCCCATACGCTGCGATCAACGCATCGAGAGTTACAGCCAAAAAACGAAAACCTGAATTCTCGACATTTTTCAGCAGGTGCGTTTTTCCGCGCATCTTTTCTCCCGTTGATCCCACGCTCCTTTTGCTGCGTTTTCTGAATTCCTTGGGGTCCAATTGGTCGGGAAAGAGTCATACGAATCAATTCTGAGACGGAAAATTTTTTGGTCAAAAAAAAAAGGAAGGTTAACCCCTTTGTATTTTTGGCGAAAATTTCCGCGATTTTCAAAAGTGCTGGAATCAATTCTTTCAGGCACTATTCTGACGTAATTTTGCGAGAGAAATCGATTGGGCGCAGTCCCCATACGCTGCGATCAACGCATCGAAAGTTACAGCCAAAAAACGAAAACCTGAATTTTCGACATTTTTCAGCAGGTGCTTTTTTCCGCGCATCTTCTCTCCCGTTGATCCCACGCTTCTTTTGCTGCGTTTTCTGAATTCCTTGGGGTCCAATTGGTCGGGAAAGAGTCATACGAATCAATTCTGAGACGAAAAATTTTTTGGTCAAAAAAAAAGGAAGGTTAACCCCTTTGTATTTTCGGCGAAAATTTTCGCGATTTTCAAAAGTGCTGTAATAAATTACTTGTGGCACTATTCTGACGTAATTTTGCGAGAGAAATCGATTGGGCGCAGTCCCCATACGCTGCGATCAACGCATCGGAAGTTACAGCCAAAAAACGACAACCTGAATTTTCGACATTTCTCAGCAGGTGCTTTTTTCCTCGTATCTTCTCTCCCGTTGATCCCACGCTCCTTTTGCTGCGTTTTCTGAGTTCCCTGGGGTCCGATTGGTCGGAAAAGAGTCATCCGAATCAATTCTGAGACGAAAAAGTTTTTGGTCAAAAAAAAAGGAAGGTTAACCCCTTTGTATTTTTGGCGAAAATTTTCGCGATTTTCAAAAGTGCTGGAATCAATTTTTTCAGGCACTATTTCGACGTAATTTTGCGAGAGAAATCGATTGGGCGCAGTCCCAATACGCTGCGATCAGCGCATCGAAAGTTACAGCCAAAAAACGAAAACCTGAATTTTCGACATTTTTCAGCAGGTGCTTTTTTCCTCGTATCTTCTCTCCCGTTGATCCCACGCTCCTTTTGCTGCGTTTTCTGAGTTCCTTGGGGTCCAATTGGTCGGGAAAGAGTCATACGAATCAATTCTGAGACGAAAAATTTTTTGGTCAAAAAAAAAGGAAGGTTAACCCCTTTGTATTTTTGGCGAAAATTTTCGCGATTTTCAAAAGTGCTGTAATAAATTAATTGTGGCACTATTCTGACGTAATTTTGCGAGAGAAATCGATTGGGCGCAGTCCCCATACGCTGCGATCAACGCATCGAAAGTTACAGCCAAAAAACGAAAACCTGAATTTTCGACATTTTTCAGCAGGTGCTTTTTTCCGCGCATCTTCTCTCCCGTTGATCCCACGCTCCTTTTGCTGCGTTTTCTGAATTCCTTGGGGTCCAATTGGTCGGGAAAGAGTCATACGAATCAATTCTGAGACGAAAAATATTTTGGTCAAAAAAAAAGGAAGGTTAACCCCTTTGTATTTTTGGCGAAAATTTTCGCGATTTTCAAAAGTGCTGTAATAAATTAATTGTGGCACTATTCTGACGTAATTTCGCGAGAGAAATCGATTGGGCGCAGTCCCCATACGCTGCGATCAACGCATCGAAAGTTACAGCCAAAAAACGAAAACCTGAATTTTCGACATTTTTCAGCAGGTGCTTTCTTCCTCGTATCTTCTCTCCCGTTGATCCCACGCTCCTTTTGCTGCGTTTTCTGAGTTCCCTGGGGTCCGATTGGTCGGAAAAGAGTTATCCGAATCAATTCTGAGACGAAAAATTTTTTGGTCAAAAAAAAAGGAAGGTTAACCCCTTTGTATTTTTGGCGAAAATTTTCGCGATTTTCAAAAGTGCTGGAATCAATTCTTTCAGGCACTATTTCGACGTAATTTTGCGAGAGAAATCGATTGGGCGCAGTCCCAATACGCTGCGATCAGCGCATCGAAAGTTACAGCTAAAAAACGAAAACCTGAATTTTCGACATTTTTCAGCAGGTGCTTTTTTCCTCGTATCTTCTCTCCCGTTGATCCCACGCTGCTTTTGCTGCGTTTTCTGAGTTCCTTGGGGTCCAATTGGTCGGGAAAGAGTCATACGAATCAATTCTGAGACGAAAAATTTTTTGGTCAAAAAAAAAGGAAGGTTAACCCCTTTGTATTTTTGGCGAAAATTTCCGCGATTCTCAAAAGTGCTGTAATAAATCAATTGTGGCACTATTCTGACGTAATTTTGCGAGAGAAATCGATTGGGCGCAGTCCCCATACGCTGCGATCAACGCATCGAAAGTTACAGCCAAAAAACGAAAACCTGAATTTTCGACATTTTTCAGCAGGTGCTTTTTTCCTCGTATCTTCTCTCCCGTTGATCCCACGCTCCTTTTGCTGCGTTTTCTGAATTCCTTGGGGTCCAATTGGTCGGGAAAGAGTCATACGAATCAATTCTGAGACGAAAAATTTTTTGGTCAAAAAAAAAGGAAGGTTAACCCCTTTGTATTTTTGGCGAAAATTTTCGCGATTTTCAAAAGTGCTGGAATCAATTCTTTCAGCCACTATTTCGACGTAATTTTGCGAGAGAAATCGATTGGGCGCAGTCCCAATACGCTGCGATCAGCGCATCGAAAGTTACAGCTAAAAAACGAAAACCTGAATTTTCGACATTTTTCAGCAGGTGCTTTTTTCCTCGTATCTTCTCTCCCGTTGATCCCACGCTGCTTTTGCTGCGTTTTCTGAGTTCCTTGGGGTCCAATTGGTCGGGAAAGAGTCATACGAATCAATTCTGAGACGAAAAATTTTTTGGTCAAAAAAAAAGGAAGGTTAACCCCTTTGTATTTTTGGCGAAAATTTCCGCGATTTTCAAAAGTGCTGTAATAAATCAATTGTGGCACTATTCTGACGTAATTTTGCGAGAGAAATCGATTGGGCGCAGTCCCCATACGCTGCGATCAACGCATCGAAAGTTACAGCCAAAAAACGAAAACCTGAATTTTCGACATTTTTCAGCAGGTGCTTTTTTCCGCGCATCTTCTCTCCCGTTGATCCCACGCTCCTTTAGCTGCGTTTTCTGAATTCCTTGGGGTCCAATTGGTCGGGAAAGAGTCATACGAATCAATTCTGAGACGAAAAATTTTTTGGTCAAAAAAAAAGGAAGGTTAACCCCTTTGTATTTTCGGCGAAAATTTTCGCGATTTTGAAAAGTGCTGCAATAAATCAATTGTGGCACTATTCTGACGTAATTTTGCGAGAGAAATCGATTGGGCGCAGTCCCCACACGCTGCGATCAACGCA
Organism: Neodiprion fabricii; assembly: GCF_021155785.1. Taxonomy (NCBI): domain Eukaryota; kingdom Metazoa; phylum Arthropoda; class Insecta; order Hymenoptera; family Diprionidae; genus Neodiprion; species Neodiprion fabricii. Next base: position 658,694 of record NC_060242.1, read on the forward strand.
TCGAAAGTTACAGCCAAAAAACAAAAACCTGAATTTCCGACATTTTTCAGCAGGTGCTTTTTTCCTCGTATCTTCTCTCCCGTTGATCCGACGCTTCTTTTGCTGCGTTTCCCGAGTTCCTTGGGGTCCATTTGGTCGGGAAAGAGTCATACGAATCAATTCTGAGACGGAAAATTTTTTGGTCAAAAAAAAAGGAAGGTTAACCCCTTTGTATTTTTGGCGAAAATTTTCGCGATTTTCAAAAGTGCTGTAATAAATTAATTGTGGCACTATTCTGACGTAATTTTGCGAGAGAAATCGATTGGGCGCAGTCCCCATACGCTGCGATCAACGCATCGAAAGTTACAGCCAAAAAACGAAAACCTGAATTTTCGACATTTTTCAGCAGGTGCTTTTTTCCTCGTATCTTCTCTCCCGTTGATCCCACGCTCCTTTTGCTGCGTTTTCCGAGTTCCTTGGGGTCCAATTGGTCGGGAAAGAGTCATACGAATCAATTCTGAGACGAAAAATTTTTTGGTCAAAAAAAAGGAAGGTTAACCCTTTTGTATTTGTGGCGAAAATTCTCGCGATTTTCAAAAGTGCTGTAATAAATCAATTGTAGCACTATTTTGACGTCATTTCGCGAGAGAAAACGATTAAGCGCAGTCTCAATACGCTGCGAGCATCGTATGAAGAGTTGGAGCCGAAAAACGAGAACCTGAGTTTTCGACATTTCTCAGCTGGTGCTTTTTCCATCGTAACTTCTTTGCTGTTGATCCCAGGCCAATTTCGCTGCGTTTTCCTAGTTCCTGGGGGTCCGATTTGTCAGGAAAGGTCGATACAAATCGAATCTGAGACCAAAAATTGTTCGTCGAAAAATGAAAAAAAAGTAAGGCTAACCCCTTTGCATTTTTGGCGAAAATTTTCGCGATTTTGAAAACTGCCGGAAGAAATTCTTTCCGGCACTATTTTGACATAATTTTGCGAGAGAAAACGGTGGAGCGCAGTCCCAATATCCTGCGAGCAACGTATTAGGAGTTACAGTCGAAAATCGAGGAATTTCATCATTCAAACCAGACTCAACCAATCATCCTTGAAAAAGCATCTCTTCTTGTGGATAATCCAAATTGCGAGGATGCACCTCAGAATTTAACGTCATGTCATGTCGTCAGTTGGTATTTCTTCAATGAACCAATATCTTAGTCTTATCAGTCACACAGAACGGATCCAAGGATTGCTGCAAAATGATGCAAACTACAAGACGCTGACCTAAAAAGGGAGGAAGTTTCTAGAACTTCGTATACTTGGATGAGGTAAAGGCGATCAACTTGACTGATTCAGAATATCAAAGATTTTATTGAAATACTACAACATGTTTGATGCTTCTGATGTATTTCAGGTATCAATTGCATTTTAATCGTCCTAATGAATTAGGGACGATTCGTTATATTTATCACCAATTTCTCCGATAACTTTCTTCACGAAGGCAGGTGATGCTTCTCGGAGATCATACGCCCATCCCATTTTTGAAAATGCATCAATCCATAATGTGGTGAAATTGAATCTCATGTATGGCCATTCAGAAGCCTTGTAGTCCCAGGGGAACGTGTGGTGATAATTGTGAGAGCCTTCACCGCCTGACACCAAAGAAACTATGGAGTTTTCTGCAGGATTGATCACTCTGCGAACAAATAAATTTCAACAGGTTGACTCGTCGTCTAGCTATATCTTGTCAATTCACACATGCGTTGGAGATCCTTGATTACTTCCGTACCTGTTGTATGGACGATGGCCCCAAAGATGTGCAAAACTGTTGACGGACCAAATACCATTAAGGACCAGCACGTAGCGTATGAAGCATTGAGTTAAAATCGCATGCAGCAACGTTTCACCCCAAAATATAACTGGTACTGCCGTCGGAATTACGAAGCAAAACATGATGTACAATTCTTTTTCATATCTGTGAATATTTGGTGATTTATCAGTTTTGTTTTGTTATTTTTATACGCGCTCTTTTGTAAGACCTACGTCTATAGACATACATGGATCGAAATTGTATACGTGAACTCGACTACACACTTCATCTTTCCAACTCACGGATAGCAGAAATAATCGTCCAAATTTTTAGAGTACTCACTTCTTATTGAACATACTTCAGCTCAGGTTCAAAATTCTGACTAGATGTTTAAAAAATTACTTTATTATATGTGGGTTTCTTGCTGAATATACGTATCGTGTAGAATTTTATATTTTACGTAAGAGAAAAAATGCTACAAAATTCCATGCACTTCATTCAGTAAAATTAATACTTCAAATTTTTAAACCCACCCCATAAAACGGTTTACCATTTGATCTGCACAGCAGATAGTCCAAAAGCGTACACGCCGCAAGCGAACACAAATCCTACGTGAAATAACAGGAGCTGCAAAACGTTTTTCCATATTATATTCTGTCGAATTTGGCCCGACTTAATTGGCTTCAGGTCCTCCGATTTACTGAACAACTTTTTGCGCGATTCCTCCAATACGTAATTCTCGTCGGAAAGCATCCTGATACTGTTTATTAGAATCACTATTGACAGACTAGTGAAGTTGGCTGAATGTCAGCTTGTTATATACCCGTCAGCGCACCCCCGCAAGACTACAAGTCGAGTATCTGTAGAAACGCTTTGACCTGTAGACCGGTGAAACACCGCTTATGTGTGAGGCCTGCGATCAAATCTTTTCTAAAAATTGTAGAAAACTCAAATTGTGTGGAAAAAAAAACAGAGTACCTTTCAAAGCGAGAACAATCACAGAAAAAATCGCGCGCCTAATCTGAGAGATCAAGGGTAAAACCCAGGTCGAATTGGCGTGGAATGCCCAATGTATAATGCTTAGAGTCGTCCCGCGAACTATGCGTAGAATTTAGATGATAATACTTATTATACATACATGCGTGCTTATTGGCAACTCTTTCGAGGAAATATCACGCTCCGCTTAGCTGCCCTCAAAGGTTAACGGAAGCAGAATAATTGTCATTGAAGGATCCCAGTTAAAGAATCCAGCATGCCCGTGCATTGTACAAAATCGCAACGTAAATTTGCATAGGTCATAATCGAAGGAGAAATTTGAATACCAAAGTGTCGCTGTATACGATGTGTTGTATTACGCGCAAGACTTTTTAATAAATTAATCCTTCAAACCGACGTCAGTATGACCTCTAGATTTTCCGCGGACGCCTTGTGTGACACGTGTAGCAAAACTGCATAGCGAACATTGCTTGGAAGTAATCAAGTGGTGGGGTTCATTGTACCGAAATAAGTTACCGTCAAGTGACTAGAAAGTGATGGACATCACTCTGAGCTTATGAATTATACGTGAACTTGAAAAATGTTGGATGTTAAATGTATGGCTGTCAGTAATACTGTAAAAATTACATAAAGTTCAATAAAGAAAAAAAGAAATCAAAATATCGCGGGTTCCGACTTAGGGATTTTACGTGGACTGCTCTGTTCTAAACACAGTCAGGATTAATAGGTACGCAAATTTCGCGTATGAAAACATGTTCTTCAAATACGTGAAACAATATAGTCTAGCGGCTACTAGGGGTGCGCGTCATTGGAAATTAGGTACCGATTTTTGGTACAGGTTTCGCATAGGGTAGTTTCTCTGTACCGAAATTTCAATAAATCCCGAAGCACTCACATTTCGGTTATACGGTATACAATTATAAATTACGTCTTGTGGAGAATATGCTGAGTATTCTACGATATCGATGAAGTTTATCAAATTACTGAAAACTCTTCTAGTCCAGAATCTAGTTCTCACGAAGATATCAATATCAGTAATCGTAGGTAGGTCTATCTGGTGGACGCAAGGGCTACGCGCATTCAAACATCCCCGCGCATCAAGCAAAAGTTTGATCTTGCAGCCATCCGGCGTCTTTGCCAACGATCCGCGTTCTTATCGAGATGGGCACCCGCTCAGGTGACATCTTACCGTGATTCCGTTTCACGTGCATCGAACCTAGACTCTCGATCCGCCTCGAGTCATCCGTTATTCGTTTTTCCCACTGAAAGGCTCCGCTTTGTACCTCGCGTTTTGAATCGACTTTCCACCCATCTGGGTGTTGGCTGCTCTGGTAGGGCATTCGTCAGCGGCTCAAACGATTTAGAGTTTTCCGTTGAAAGTGGAGAAGGCACGTCAATGGCGGAGTAATGGAGGTTGTCTCGCCTTCAACGCTTCGCTGACGAGCCTTCATTTTTTCCGATTCTTCAATTCCTTCTTCCCTCTGCCCATTACTCGCCCAAACCGAAGTTCCTCATGCTCATGAAACTTGGATTCAGCTAATGCATGTCACATTGAAATCGCTCTGTCACCGCGTTAGCGTTCGTCAAAATACACGCCCAAGAGCCTTGACGAGTAGCCGGTTATCTTCCTGGCATTACCGCTGTAGAGTCACTCAAATATCGCGTGCGTTGATCAGGAAACAAAAATCTTTTCTCCTCGCAAGGTACCGTGTAAGTTTCAAGCAGAAATTACGCCACTGAATTCAAGGATCGCCACGCTCAAGGCCTCCAAATATATGTAATAACGCGCACAAAGCCTCCGGAACCATCTTTATCTGTGCGGTCAATTGAGTTGCAGCTATGCCAATTCGCTTGCTTAGTTGAAGTTGATCCTGCAGTAGGTACTCCTCTTCGGTGAGTCGAGAGGTTATCGCGGTCTGAAGTGCGAGGCGTAATCCGTTCTACACCTTCTGAAGCACCTATTAACTTATGTAGAAATTATGGCGAATCTCTCGGTGCTGTTCGGACAACCGGGTCACCGGGTCACATTAATTTTGCATCGTTCGCCAAGGAGTCGCAGGACGACTCTGGGTCAGCATCGATCTTCTTCGCCGGGTTTTAGATCGCATTCTATATCGAAATTTTGAGCCGGCAATTTTTTTCAATATTCCCATATTCGTCGCGACATTTCCTTTTCACTAATTGTATTGCTTTAATTACCTTCGTCCGCACATTGCCGTTTCTCTGGATGCAATAACATCCGGTTGGTTCTTTTTACACTTAGCGTCAAGTCCCCGGGAAGAGGAAAACGGACTAACGATTTGAGAGTTTCAGACGCGTAATAACGACCGCACCGAGCCTCCAGCTCCCAACTTGTCTCCAGACAGCCACTCGACGTTACCGAGACGAAAGGATCTCCACGACGCAAGTACTCAACGGTAATAACCTTCTCCGACCACTTCGACGTACAATTAAAAATGTTGCGAATAAAACAGTGGGGTGACGACTCCTTGCTTTCCACAATGGCTTCGAGAGTTCATGTTGTCAACCATTGCATTAGAGACCCTAGGGCTAAGACACGACGCATACCTGTAAAATAACAATACATGAATAAATATATTTGAAAATGAATGCGTTCATTTTGTACCTTCAAACAGCAATCCGTTTACAACACGTCTTTTACGAACCCTGACATTGTTACCAGTTTGCCAACTTACATGGTTAAGCATGCATTGCTCCAACGTATCACGGAGAAGACACGAAGCTGCGATCATCAATTGCCAGCCGGTTTCATATGAAACTTATCATTCCTGGCGAAGCGGGTAATTCCAAACGGAACACTGAGCTACGTGATCCAGCTTTGCAGCCTCGCCAACTCGGGGATCGATTAGTTTGACAAATCCTCGGGCACTTTTATATATCTCGGCGGAAAGTTGGCCGTTCAGAATCCAGTTACAAATAGGTTCGTTTTATCAAGAGAATTCAATTGGCGGATATTAAAGGCGTGCTTTATCACACGTAAGCCCTGCGATTCCTGCCGAGTCTCTCAGTTTTACCCATTCAGTACTTCCTCTTCGTCCTTCGCCGTGGGTCGTTTTCAGCTGCGGTAGTCCAGCGGGCTTCATGAAATACTATAATCCTTTCAGATGTCGCCTATTTGTCAGGTCTGAGAATGAAGTTCGCGATAAAAATGACACCCCGCACCTCATTATTCACGGAGCTCGAGTTCAACTCTCGAGTCGATGCGAAATTCAAACTTTCAACAAAGCTTGCCTGCAGAATAAGAAAAAATCTATGGGTTCGCGTTGCGTTGAGTGGAATAAAGAATTAAGGAGGGGGGTAAACCGTGGACGGTCTAAGATCATACCTATTTTTAGGAGTGTTTTTTAAAGAAAATGAAAATACTTGGATCAATTTGAATTTGAGGACTTTATTATTTATAGTTTCAATAATATTTTAGAATTTTTGCATTCAAATTAATAACAAAATGACGGCATGGCGCTTACAAGTAGGGAATTCCTCGGTCAATTTTTATCCGTTCAACTTGAAGTTTTGACACAATCTTTAAAACTTGTTTATCGATTCGAGTTCGTGGCTAGATTTTTGAATTTTAATCCCAACATTTTTTTATACACATTTCTTTAACAATTTGTCGATCGACAAATGAAACTTTTTGTTGATTAAAACTTTTATATAATTGGAAGAACTCTAATTTGAAAAGGTGTTATTGACTCCAAAAAGTTTTTCCATTTGTTACAAGTTGGAACTATAAAAAATAAATCCCTCAAACTGAAATTCCTCCAAGTATTTTCAGTTTCTTTAAAAAATAAATCCTAAAAATAGCTATGATTTTAGACCGTCCAAGCTGTCCTCTCTCCCCCACCACCCTTTAAAAAGTAGCTCTAACACGCTGTTGGAGTACCGAGCAGCTTCTCGTGCTAATTGCACTATTTTAATTCCCAGAACAACGAGGTTGTTTGGGTAAGCCAGTGCTTGGTGAACTATCGAAAAAGGATTAGCGCAGGGGAACACCAGCCACGGCTGCCAAGTGTCTGCCTGTACGAAGGCGAATGCCCGTCGTTGAACTACTTAGGTTATTAGGAGAATTAGACGGTAAGCCGTCTCGAGTTCCCGGTTAATTGATCCACCGCAGGTGTCCCGAGCACACTGCGATCTGTAGGAGGCAATTATCAAGAATCCTCAGGCCGTTCGAAGTTTTCGAATTAATTTCGTCGTCCAAAAGGAGTCGATTGCACTCTACGAATTTTCGTCCAACCTAGCCGTGATGACAGTGGAGCATCTTTTATACACATGTCTTGCTTACTCGCGTAACTTTCACTCTTGGGAAATGCAGCGGGACGTAGAGGTAGTCACAGTTTATTTGCCACGCGACAGGTTCCCTAGGCAAGAGGAATAGAGAGTGGGAGAGAAGCAGTCCCAGCTGTGTTAGTCAATTACATCAGCTCACCTCTCTGCATCTCTCGAATGCAAACCCGGCGGAGCGACCCCCCGTACAACCAATTACCACTGCACAAACATGCTTCCGTCCGTCACTACGGATATTCGCGCATCCCGCCTTCTTCGGCAAACGACAAGTTGGGCTCACCTAACACGCACATCTGTTGGGGTGGTTCATTTTTAACTTTTCTTTTTTACTTAAAGTGCCGCTCGAGAAATTTGTGACGGACACTGAAAAAAAAAAAAACCGACGCAAAACATGGACGAGGTAGGAAAATATTTAGAGGTAGCTACCAATTATTGTAATATTTTTTATTTAGTTTCATGCGGCACCTTACTGTCTTATATTGTATGTATTAGGTTGTTTTTTCGTATCGTGATCCAATTAATCATTGTTCATAAAAATCAGTACTGACAACGAAACGAGGGCATCAAGGTGATGCGATACTCCTATTACGGTAGTAAAGACTGTTATTCAGATTTCTTCGAGATTAACCGTTCGGATAAAAGACGAAAACTGCCAAATGCAGGATTGTTGGGCGCAGTTTGCTGTTGATTGGTGTAAACTAATACATACGAGTCCGTAAGGTGTGCACATAAAAATAAATAAAAAATATAACTATAATTGGTAGCGACCTATAAATATTTCCCTACCTCTTCCAGGTTTTACAGCAACGTTTTTTTTTAGTATTTGACACAAATTTTACGAGTGACCCCTAAAAAGAAGTAAAAAAATTAACTACCCCAATATCTATAGACATGAGATACCCACTGTGCGTTGGCCGGAGAGAGAAATTTCCGCGCGATACTCTGCACCAAGGCTTTGAAAAGTTTTCGACCACTCGGTCACCTCGTGTTTTGCGAATGTTTGCTCTCAGTTGTTTGCCAAATTATCGAACCGGTATGCTGCGGTTCGTGCCACTCTTGACACTGCAAACATAATTCGTTATTAACATAGAGTACACACATTTGTCAATAATTGATTAACCTTTGCGGCATAGTTTGCTGCACCGTACGGTTTGATCGTAATAAATCAGAAGCCGACGCGGAAGTGACCGGAAAATTCTTTTTGCAAATTTTTAATACATAGCTTTACTAACCAGCCATATTTTTTCCTGCATGACTAATTTACGATCAGCAGCGAGTGCAGTCATAATAATTTTGTACCATTTCAAGTGCAGGGGGATTAATTACGGCTGTTATTTCATCTCTAATTAAAATTCGTCGACGCGGCGCGGAGGTGAATTATATACGTGCAATCCCTGGGAAATAAAACGACTTTAAAGCATCAGTACGAATTAAACTTCATGCGGTACTAATTAGCCTGCTTTGTAATTCACGCGTGCAACGTTCGCCTGCATGAAGCAAACAGACCGACACCTTTAGTTTCATTGCAAGACTCACGGATTGACACAAAACCTTACCTACCTTGTACCTCCTTTTCTTGTATGCCGATACATTTCACTGTCGTTCCGTGTGACTAGAAAGCGACACAATTTCCGCCACCTTCTTGGTTTTCGTTTCAAAAAACGGTACGAAAAATCGTCGGAAATTGACAAGGAGAAGATCTGTCTTCCGGGCTGATCGTCTTCGGCAGCCGAAATCTCTGCAAGTGCGAAAACCGGATCTGAAAAACGCGCAAGCGTTGCCTCGTAAGTAGTCCAGTCACGTTTCGCTGAACAACGAGACGCCGTGCGTTGGTGGGATTTTGGGATTCCGGATAATCAGATTTGGAATTTAGGGTCACGCGACTTTGCGGCCTGCCGCGAATCCCTCCACGCGGTAAATGGCGAACGGATGACCCGCCACCGATTCCTTTTTGACGCAGTGTTCGTCCATCCAGGGTCCATGGGCGGCATTCATCCACGCGATAATTCAGGCGAATCGATCCGTCTGTTCCTATCTAACTTCTGCGAATGGATTCCCGTGTTCAAAAGACCGCAACGGCGGAAAAATCGTTCGGGTTCCGGGTGTACACGAGTCGTGAAGTACGCGGAAGCTTCTGCTGTACATGATAAAAAAGGAAAGGGAGGCGAGCCTTCTTCCGTCTCTTTTCTCTCCACCGCGTTTAGGCGTAGAGTGTTTGCTCGGTGGGGGAGCTTAGCGAAACGTGACACTGGTTTCGCGGGGATTCGAGGACCCGTTCGGGATGAAGGATAAAGGCTGGATGCTCGTCCCTCGCCCCGTCGCGTCGGAAGGAAGACCACGGTTAACCACAGTTGGAAACTTGCTAGGATTAAGCACACCGAAATGTCATTTGTTGTAACGAAGTTTCCGGCTAATGACTGGGCTCCGCTCGGGCGAACGAGCAGCGCTGCTTCCGCCTTCGTTGTAACTTTCTCGGCTCCGAAACTCGTTTCCCAATCTGGTGAAAAAATTGATCGAGAATGGGGGAACGAGGGATCTTGCGCGTGGGTACCAAGCGACGGGGAATCATCGTCTCATTTTCCCGATTCACACTCTTTCTCGTCATTTATTTGTATACTATTCACAGTCAATAATAAATTATTAAACAATTATATCGTCGAAATAATAAACAAAATAACCAATCGGCGAAGAGTCGGTGGTAAATGTATATACATACACATTATCATATTTCTGTATATCATAATATATGTACATATGTGTATCATATCCCCTGGACCGCCCCTTCCTATAATAAAAATAACAATAATAATAATCATTGATGAATGAACGAAAGGTTACTTTCAATATATAAAATTTTTTGTTAATAATAGTGGGATATTTGTTGGGATTGAGGGTCGCTAGTTTCTATTTTATTAGACTTTTCTTTTTCTTCGTCACCTCTTATTTACAATTATTATTATTACTATTATTACTATTATTTTTATTATTGTTATTAATATCATTATTAATATTATTATTAATATTAGTATTACTATTACTATTATTATTATTACGCATATTATTATTATTATTGTTGTTGTTGTTGTTGTTGTTGTTGTTCTTGTTGTTGTTATCTCTCATTAATCGACTAGATGACTAATCGTATCGTGTATAATGAAATTTTTGTGTCAGGCAATTATATCGATTTTATCATATTACGAATAATTATTATTTATCTGCAATATAATATCATATATGTGATAATTCAGAACAGACTTGCAGCCTCTTTTTAGGAATAGATTCTCATTATTCTCTCGTTTCACTTTAATTCTATTAGAATTTCGTCACTAATCATAATTGAATTATATTTTGTTACCTTAAAGTTTAATTGTTGTTGTTTTCTTTTTTTTTCTTTTTTCAGCTGACGTTCAGCTGGGTAATTTATTTGGTGAGTAAAGGATGTCAGAAAACAAAAAGACAAACATTAGTTGAAGAAAAATTAAACGTAAAGGTAACAAAATGCAATCAAATCTTATACATGTATGTCATATCAATTGATTTAACTCACACAAATGAAATTTACACTTAACGCCGAGAGCTGATAAAAATCACTGTTGTGTCTATTATTAGTAATATAATTTTTCTAAACATGTCATGTTCGTTACCATTTCATCCATTCTAACTTCATTCCGATTCCACTCTTTCTCTCGCACGTTTAATTCTACATAAGCTATATATGTCTGTATATGTAATAACTTGACGGAACGGATAATAATCTACAGTGACTGTGTTGCGAGTCCTTATACCTCTATATCATATATACGTATATGTATACGAGTAGATATGTATGTACATATGTACATGCAGATCCGCGTTGCAGGCATGAATAAAAGTTTTCCATTACACACGGTATGCGTACGCGTGTATATGTATATTTTCGTAATTCAACGGGTGAATATGATTTACTCGCTTCACCGATCGCTTTCCTGTTCGCACCCCTCGTAGATGGTGCAACGGTTTCGTAACTTTGTTTTAATTTCCACTCGTTTTTGTTTATCATTTGAAATCGTTGACACATTATTTATTCACTTTTTCACTTATTATAATCTGTATTGAATATGTTTGCTTGTTTTATTTTCTGTTGTTTGTTAATTTTTTTGTTTGTTTGTTTTTTTTCTGCGAAAAAGTGTTTTTCACCGATTTCGCGTACCACCGAGATCCGACGTGGAATTATTGCTAAACCTGCGTGCGTATAATATTATGTAAAATGTAATTGCGATGCTGAAAAAAGATTAATGTCACGGTAACGCGTGTTCTGTACATTTATAATACGTTTAGCAAAACGTTCGGGACGTAAAGTTGGACTTTAATCAATTGTGAAAACAATTGCCGTACAGCAGGTGTAATTTCACCAATAACGCTCTGTTCTACCTATCGGACTTCCTACATATGTAAAAGGTTCCTTTGAAAAACTTCTGGCAGTGTTAAAATAGGCAATGGTTTTGAAAATGATGATTCGCTAATCATACCAGTTCCCGTTATTTCAAACTAAAAAAAAAATTAAAAAAAAAATAAAAATATATATATATATATATATATATATATATATATATATATATATATATATATGTGTGTAATTTATCGACGGAAGAAATCGACAAATTGTACACGGAAATGAGGTTTAAAATAGGTAAAAAAAAAAAAAAGAAGAAGAAGAAAAAGTAATTCATTTACAATTTAAATTCAATGTTGCCACAGTTGAAAAGCATAATGATGATAATTTCTACGAAAGATTGCGAATAGAATTGGGATGAGCATGCAGCTTACTTTATTTCTTATATTTATTTCTACGTAAAGTGTGTTCATTGATTTTCAGTTTAATAGCACGGGATTTTCAGATCCACGCGCTCGTCTATGAAGAATGATAAACGCAAAATACTAATAACGATGATAAGGAAACGGAAGATAAGTTTTTAACAATAATTTACACATGCGCGCACAAGCACAGAGGGAGAGAGTTCGGACAGTGTCGTATACCTTTGTATGATTCAAGTACATATTGTAGGTATACATCGTATATCTGTGATTAACACACCGTTCCGAGTCCTCTCTTCAACTTTCTAACTCTCATTCTCTCTCTACAAATGTGATATTTATCTATCATTTACACTATACAAAGATATACAGGGGATCCAACGTGATTACGGTTATTATCGTTATTCATATTATCATTCATCGCTTAATAAGTATGTAATTATCTCGTATTAAGTTTTGGCAAGGGTATTATGTATGTAATGTATGCATGTATGTACATACGTACGTGCATACATGTTTTTTTTTTTTTTTTCTTAATACAAAACATTTTCCAAATTGATATTAAAAATTATACAATATTTACAACGAAATATCGCAGTTCTTGCGTCATTTGAATTCAACCTTGTTAATCTTTTGAAGCTCCAAAATACCCTTCTTCGATCATCATCAGCGTGCAATCATCGTCATCATCAGTATTAATAATACATTCAAGTATATATATATATACATTTACTAAAATCGCGAATTCGCGATAGATCGTCAATATACCTACGTAGTCGTAGTTTTAACGAACAGAGTATCTAAGGTACATCACTTATTATATGTAATTTCATATTTTGATGGGGGATTGTCGGTCGTTGATTATACCACGTACAACTACTATTAAAGACTGAGACCTCGCTCAAAATTGTTCCGATTTTTTATCAGAAATTTTTTTTACGTTGTTTCTCTCTTCCGCCCGAGTTTCCGTTCACTTTTTTTCATCGTTCTCTCTCCCTCTCTCACGCTCCGTTCGCAACGAAGCAGTGAAAATACCGATACCGAAAGCCGAACCAATCTCGATTGAACCAGTGAAACCGGCAACAGTGATAGAGGAGCCATCCAATTTACGCACGCACAGCTGCAGTTATTACCGGTTAGAGATAATGGTCAGATTTAATTGGAATTAACTCGCGGCCAGACTCTTGACGAGGCGGATGATGAAACGCGTCGATGTGGGTCTTCGAATAAAAATACTCGAACTGGCCGTGCTTGTAATAAGCTGAAAGGAGTGATTGGCCAACAACAAAGATCGGCAGGTAAATACTAATTGGGAGCTCTCCTTCAAAATCATTCTCTGTCCTCCGGTTCGTCGTTTAAATTCTTTCAAATATTTACCGCTTCAATTTTCTACCCGGTATTTGGTTGACGTATGCATCAGAAGATACGAATTAGCTCGCTTGGAATCAAAAATCAAATTCAATTGAAAAAGATTGCTTCTACCTCTATAAACAGATCGAGTCGACGCTACCTCGAACGAGGCCTGCCTGGCGGCAGTGAAAACATAAGTAAGACAAGTGTACCAGTTATTGACACAATTTAGCCCCAATAATTGACTCTTTTATTTTCCAAAATTATAAATCCACGGGACCAATTTCTAGAAGGTTAGACGGTGTAATGTTATTCTTTCGTAATTTTACAACTAAGGATGAAACAGATATGGCGAATAAAAAAAGAAAACGGTCAATAATTGGGACAGGATGAATAACCGGTAGACTTACCTTGAGCGAGAATTAGGAAAATATAAGAGGCATGTAAGTAACTGGCTAGTGAACGAGGAGTTCACCGGTACCCGGGTGTCTCGCCGTGCTGACTCTTGCCGGCGGATCCTTGGGAGGTCGGCGAGCCGCGGTTGAAGTTGCTGAAGGTCTTCGTCGGGGATTCGGTGACCGCCGTGGCGGCTAGGGCCTTGTCCCTGGGGGGCGGCGCCGAGCTCAAGCTGGACGAGCTGACCCCCGAGTCGCTCGACTTTTCGCTCAAGCAGCCACGCTGCCCGAGGCTTGCCGATGCGTTTCCGCTCTCGCATCCGAGTCCGAGGTCCGAGCTTCCCCCCACCACGTACTTGACCATGCTCAGCTTGTGGCTGCCCTCGCACGAGTCCTCGATCACGACGCTGGGATCGGCGAAGTTCGGGGGGCAGTTGGCACGCTTCGCGACGAACCTGACGTTGCCGCCCCTCAGAACCGGCCGCTCGAACTGACCGTGAGCGCCCCCCACTCCGGCCCCCCCGGGGTTGCTCCCCGAGACGGGGATGTTGGGCAGGAAGTTGTCGCTCTTCGCTTCGATTATGCCCCCCGCGATATCGCCGCCCTTGACCTGCGGCCCGGCGTTCAGGTCGAGATTGTTCTCACGGGAGAGCTTCTTGCTCTCGGGACTCTCCGACGTCCCTCGACGATTCGAGTTCTTGTGGGCGTCGTAGCAGCCGGAATCCCGCGGGAACTGTCGACGGCTGAACGGCGAACAGTGTCCGGAAGTCTGACCCGAGCTTAACGCCAGTCGGGTCATGTCGTCCCCTTCGGAACTGGACGCCAGGTCCCCTTCGCTTCCGGCTTGAAAATGAAGCGCAAAAGCGACATCGCGTTATTACGACTGTACGGTGCACCCTGGTGGAAATTTCTAACACTACGAATTTCAACTGAAATTCGAACATTTCGTATTATTTCTTCCAAAATTGTAAATATGCGTAGTTTTTCGTAGAGAATTGTTAATTACCGTTGGAAATTTTAGTGTATTGGAGATTTTTTTTATAGAAAAAAGACAAATTTTTATGAAAATCTACAAGTTTGTACCTGAAACTATGGATATTTACAAAATTGTACGAAATGTCCCAATTTTCAATTTCAACAGGGTAGAGACGATTTTGCCTCGAAAAATTCTTCGGACAGTCTCTTTTACCTCCGAAATTCAATACTCACAGTGAAGGTCGTGGAGCAGTTGGACCGCCGTCAGAATCTTCGCCCGGTGCTCCGGCTGCTGGATACCGAGGTAATCGAGGTCCGCCGGTTCGAGTTCCCTGAAGAGCTCCAAGTCCTCGTAGCCGTTGAGGACGAATACGGAAATGTGTTCCTGGAGGTTAGAGGACGAAACGGAGATTGTGAGAAACTGACGGACGGAGGCTCGTCGAGCGTCGGAAACTTGGTGGAATTATCTATTACCTGAAGATTCATTCTCTGGAGCAGCTCCTCGACGGATCCGGGCTTCTGCCGGTACCTGTGACCCCATTTTCCCCGTTCAGGTTCACCGCGCCGCTGTACCCTCTCGTTCAGGATTTCGACGTTTATGAACTTGAAGTGTCCAAGGCGATTGTGAGCGACGCCCCGCCACAAACCGCTGGTGTTCATCTGAACGACGTCGATAACGTCCCCCTTCTTCACGGGGCGGCATGAAAAGAGAGATCGCGAGGGTTGAGGGGTTACACCCAATCAGGGAGGCCAAAAACAAGAAATTTTTAAAGGATTTTTCGCGAAGAGACGTTTCAATTTGTTGATTTACATTTTTTTGTACATGTTGGCGGAGCGTTGAACTTTATTCGGATATTTTTTATTTGTAGAAATAATGATTTTCAACACTGCCATAGCCGATATATGGGAGCACCTTTAAAAAAAGGCGTCTTGTGGTGAGCAAGATATATTTGGATCGGATAATTCCAAATAAAAACAAAAAAGATTTAGTTAATATAAGGTATTATCCGGTCATTGATCAAAGGAATAAGAAAAATATTAGTTTGTACGCGCGCTTCGCGAGCTACCGACCTTGAACTTGAGGGCATCCTTGTCGTAGGGACTCGGCGTGTAGTCGACGAGGGCTCGGGCCCTGCAAAGAACGGGCCCGATCGAGGAAGGGCTGACCGTCTCCCTTTCCTCGCAGGAAATCGAGCTGTGATTGCTGCCAGCTCTTACCAGCGCCTGAGTGCTGGAACCGCTGCCACTCGGAAGGCTTTCCACGCTGCTCGCGCTGCAGGGAAAAGCTTCGGACGAAGCTCTGTCTTGGCGGAGCCGGGATATCTTGCGTTGAACGTCGTGCCTCAGGTTCCTGGCTCGACCAGCGATTCCGGCCCGAGCGTCGCTTTCCAGAAGAGCACTCGCCTCCGACTGGAATTCCAATAGTTATTTCGTCAAGAAACCGAGGAACCCTTTACAACCTTTGCCGTGGGGTGACTATGATACTGGATGGGTGAATTTTCGGAAAGCCACGGTTTCGGATCAGGGCCATCGAACGTTGTTCCTGGCCAGCGAGCGAGACGAAATTACCTGACAAGTTTACCGACTAATTCAAGAGGAAATTCAAAGCTCTCGTATTTTTCGACTCGATTATCCAATGCCCGAGGTATTGCTTTTTGCAGGATTTTGATCCTGATGCAGAGGCCCGTAGTGAACGTTTATGGTCAACGTCGATGAGATAAGCGAAGGTATTCGAACGGCGGGGCTCTCGACAATAAACCGATATTCCGATAGTTCAATACCTACTTTCCAGACGAATAATCGTCGTGCCAAAGAAAAGAACGCATAAAAACAGCGGAAAGAGGAAAGAAAGAACGTTAAGCGATCGTCCATGCTTGGCCGCGAGTCGTTAGACCCCGCCGCATCAAGTTATCGATAAAGAAAATATGCAGAGAAGTAATCGCCTACTTTGCCATGCGTACAAAGTACGAGAAAGTGTAAGAAATACGTGCGTCAGCTTACACGGAGAATAACAGAAAATTATACAACGGCGATAATAAAAAACGGGAAGCAAACAAGCGGTGTAAAACACTGTGTGAATATGTATGATGCAGGTTGTAGGAGGGTTAGGTTTGGTACCTACATATCGCATGCGTGCATTGATACGGTACATTTATTTATTTATTTACGGTATGCGGGTAGGTATGAAGGTGTAGGTACTGCGCGTACACGCCAATCAACAATCAAGTTTTAACAACTGTTGGAGAAGAATTGTAATGAAATCACGTACTGTGTGAACAGCGGCCAAATGTTGACTTTCGATCTCTTCTTGATCCTCGTAGTCGCTGCTTTGGCTCGGGGAAATTCCCTCCTCCCCGCTACTGCGGCTCTACAATTAACACCCGAAATATTTTTTCTAATATTGAACATATAATGTAGACGGACAGTTGGAAAGCTGCGTTGCATTAAAGGGTATTATAAATCGTCGTGTGTGAGTGAGTGACGGCGATGCCAATGTACATATTCAGAGTATAAAAGTTAGGCAGGGGGTTAATTATAGGTACGTATAGAAGTACGAGACAACGATTCAAGATTGCATTGTAGGCAAGTATATGAGGATAGACGCAATGTATGATCCGCACGTGCGCCACTGTATGTATGTATGTATAATGTAGGTCTGTACATGTGTGTAATGTGTGTATAAAAGCTATGTTTCTAATATTATGTAAATATTAATGTGTTACGTGAAAATGTTTAAGCATCAGATAAGACATTTACCAAGAAAGGCGTAAAGGGCAAAAATCAAACGAACCTTTTTTCCAGTCTTCAACAAATTCAATATCCGTTGCAAGCAACCGACGAGGTTTACGTTACTTGATCATATTTCGTTACAAATATCGAGCGTCCGTCGGCTAGTCGATTTCATTTCGCCGGAGCAGGAAAGAAACTGATCGACAAATTGTTTGCACAAGAGTTTTCGTTATTTATAACAGGACTTTCTGCCCGGATAAGGAAAGGAGTACAGAGACCTAGACCGAATCTTTTACCGAAACCAATGACACATGGTGTCCTGGTGATCCGCCTCTTTCCGACGTCTCGACAACGATCACTCGGACCGGCGATCGTCACGACTGTATTGGAACAGTGTTCGAAAGTCGTTGGAACGAGAACCGTTTCTCTCTTGGAATAATTCGCGTTCGATGCGCGAATAGGTGCAGCACTAAACCGACGCGATGATGGGGTCGACGGAGGTTATACGAGGCTACGGGAGATGGACCGAGGGAAGTTTGATTGGATATCGACTGACCTGTACGTCACTGCTGGCGTAGTCGCCGCTTTCTCTCGAGGCTCGCGAATGCGTCAGGGGTATGATTGTCGGAGGGTTGTTGTGCCCCTGAGGAAGTATGAGTCCCCGCATGGTCGACATCGCGTGAGGTTTCCGAGATCGGTCCCGAGGGAGACTGATGTCCCCGGCGGTACGTAGCGAGATAACCCCCTCGCCCCTGTTCTCAGGGCGAAGATTCAGCGTGAAGCAGACTCTGAGGAAAATCATTGGTTCCGCGTTTAACACAGCGACGCAGCCAAACGCCCCCCTTACGGTGGCTAATTTGTTTACTTTTTTTTTACGTTTCTTTTTAAGGTACCGGTCGAGAAAATTTATGACTAATACTGCAAAAAACTTTTCGTAAAACCTGAAGGAGGTAGCAGAATATTTAGAGCTCGCTATCATTTATTGTAATATTTTTTACTTAATTTAATGTGTACACCTTACGGACTTGTGTGTATATATATATATATATATATATATATATATATATATATTAGTTTACTTTTATCGTATCGTGGTCCAATTAATAATTTTTTATAAAAATCAGTACTGAAAACGAAATGGGAACATTAAGGTGATGCGATACCCGTCTTTCTATAGTACAAACTGTTATCCAAATTTTTCCGAGCAATAATTGATGGCGTACTCTAAATATTTTTCTACCTCCTCCAGGTTTTACGATAATTATTTTTTCAGCAATTGTTACAAATTTCTCGATTACCAGCTTTAAAAAAAAAAGTTTATAAGTGAATGACCCTACATCCCCCTCATCTTTCCATTCTCCACTCACCTTCCGTTCTGGATCGTCGCCGTCGGCACTGGACCCCCGGTTGCCCCCATCAGGAAGTCCTCAGGATCGGACTCGTAGGGCGGTTCGTCGTACCAGTGATGCCCCGGGGGCCCGGCCGGCCCCCCCGGGACTGGCCCTGGACCCCCGGCCCCCGCCGCCCCACATCTGGCGTCCTCGTCGTACATGTACGTGTCGTCTGGAAGCGGTAAACATCCGCGGTTAATCCCGGAGGGATGAGAGGGAAATGGTTTTTCATACTTCAAGAGCAGCTGGTACCGGGTGGAAATGTATTACGGATGCTTCTCCATTTTCCACACCCTAAGTTCTCTCTGTCTCCAAAGATGTTTTCAGAGTGTTTGACCAAGACGTTAGGGGATACGCTTTTTATACCCGCAAGCCTGGGCAAAGTTGTTGACGTTTCAGCTGAGGTACCGCGAGGCGGATTCTCGATTGGTGAATTCAAATCCAAGGATGGAAAGTGGAGGGAGGAGGGAGGAGGGATTAAGAAACAAGGGAATCGATTCGTTAACAATACAGAGCCAGACGTTTTTCCGCGCGAGCGAAACAGAAAAGGGATGAAATAGTAAATAGGGGGTGGAAAAATCGGAGCTCTATTTCCGAGTTAACAAACCTCTGCTTCCATCGGTACATTCTATTCGACGTTGTACACTTACATTTATACCGCATACCCATATACTATATGGGTTTGTACAGTTTCACCGATGAGAACTGAAGCGCAGACTCAACGCGGATACATACGTGGTATATATTGTATATATGTATACATACGCCTGTAAGACTGTGTACATGACTATACCAACCTCCTGGGAGCTGACCTCGTCCATCCCGTCCTAGCTGCATTAAACCTTGCCGGATGTCCCTCAGTATCTGAAATAAACCAGCCCAGCCGTTATTTGACGCTTGGATCGTTCCAGCGTTGTTACTCAACTTTGAAATGTCGTGTTTTTAAGACAAGAAGTTTAAACATTTGTCAGAGTAATTACAGATCATTTGAATCGGGGAGCAACGCCCGTTGTTTCGACGGTCGAGTCGATTGAAACGATAGAAGCTATCGGGAATAAGTGAGATATCAGCTGTATTAGATAAGTCGTCCGATCTGGATATTCCGATATTTCGAAATGGAATAAAAGAAAAAGGAAGGGGAGTAAATAAGTGAGCGGCGGAAGAATGCAGGAAAATCGCCGCCTCAGGCTTCCGTTGCTCCAGGGTCGTTGCACGAACGAGGGTTGCGAGGTCATCACGCGAAGGTGGGTGAAGAGGTAAAGGAAGGAAGGAAGAGCGGCTCTTCCTTGCTCCCTCACCCGAGGGAATCGTAAACCTGTGGCGGAGGTGACACTAAAACTTTTACAGGGAATAGCAGCCTTTATTTCCATATTGCCTGTCTGTGGCCTTAGCTCAAAGGGCAGCTGAGCTCGTGACTCTCCCGCCGACTAGAGAGGAAAGTTGTTTAATACAGTTTCGTTTTTCTTCTTCCAAGGCCCGAACAGGATATTTATTTATGAATATGAACTCGCACGCGGGTGACTTTCGGGCGAAGAAGAGAAGTAAAAAAAAAGAAAGAAAAATATTGGGTATCAAGAGACGAGAGACGAAAGCACGACATTCGTTCTCTTTTTCTCATCATCGACGGACGGAGCTGCAATCTCTTGCGAAATTCTCGACGTTAAGATCAAGACGGTCGGAGTACCGGTCAAGACTTAACACCGTCGGAGCATGAAGGGCAAGAGATGATCCTGGATTATCCGTTAGGGCCATCAGCTTCCCGGATGAAGGGTGTCAAACTTTCTAATCCGAGTCGCAAGCGTCGCGCGAAGTAAAATAACAGAAAACAACGAATAAATAGTGATGAAAATCTTTCATCCCTGAAACATTTGGGGCACAGATTAAATTTCCTCCGTATGGATTATAGCCGGATGATATTTTTCCTTTCGCTTTTTGGAACGCGTAACGCTTTACTAGACACGATTTCCGGCAATTTTAGATAGAATATTTCTGGTACAGATATTGTACCAAAAAAAATGACTAAATCGTGATGAACGTATTTCCGTGTATCTACATGCACAGATTGCAAAACCGATAAAAGGATTTGTAACTTGAAAAAAAATAAAAACAATAATAACAATAATAGGTCTAAAGTATCGAAAAAGTTGTAGTGGATAAAAGCGACTGAAATCTATACCACTGTGCGTTATATTCTATTGGAAATTCTGGGTATATGAGTATGCTCGCAACGTACGTGGATGCGGTGTTCGAAAGCTCAATACGGAAAGCTGTGCCGCTAGCAATTGTAACCGAGAAATGAGAACCGAGATTATAAACAACAAAAATAAAGCGGTCGGTTAATTGTTTTTTCTACATGCAATAGCGACCGATACATCCCTAAAAAAAAAAACTCGATCAGACAGTTTATCGGAAAGAATGTAATACAGTAAAAACAATCAATCAACTGTGCGCTAATCTGAGGATTGGATTTGTCCAATATTATTAAATCCTCTGGTATATTATACAGGTTCGTATGCGCCAGTATTGTATAATTCCACGAGAAAAATATGTATATAAATTCCTGATGAATTCTGTCTATTTGATGGTATCAAGCTCTTGAATTTACACGCTGAGTAATTTTCTTGACCGTTTCCTATTTCTACTGTCGCAGAAAGAATATCCCGAGTATATTACGCGAGGCAGACAGCTGCCAGTGTGATCGGCTTGATGAGATATTTTTCTTTTGAAACAAAATTAACATACGCGAAGCAAATTTTGGAGCTTCGCTTCGCCTTGCTTCGTATTATGCAGAACGAGCTGATCGGCGATAAGGGATTGGAAAAGAAGCTGGGACGGCGTCACACGAGGATCACGTCCTCTAGACTTATTGCATAAATTATCATTCAGCATGAAGAAAGAAGTACGATTTGTATTAACTAAATATTAAATGAATTGAGAGATGCATAGAAGAGCAAAGATATTGAACTCACTTCTTCATGCTCCTTGTGAAATTTCTCCTTTTTCCTCAGCGCCTCCTGGACCTTGAGCTGAAGTATGAAAAATCAAAAGATTAATTTTATCAGAGCTGTATAGTATATTTATATCGATAAATTCGATTTTCACAACTATAAGATTGCATTTCTTAACAATTAACACTTAAACCGTAGTGATCCAGCAATGCAACGTGTCTAAGATCAATAATGATTACTCATTGCCGTAGGAGGCGTAGGAGCATAATTGGAAAGAGGCGAGGAAGGGATGAAAGGGGTACAAAAAGGTGCACGGGTAAGAAGTTAATTCACTTTGTAACTTGGCTTATCTGCGTGGCAAGCTGCAGGAGCGAGAAACGTGTTTACAGAGTAGGAAGAATGGACGAGAGAATGACGGTGTGGGAATATAATATCGGTGCAGAAAGCGGAGGGGCGTGAGAGCTGAATGGAAAGCGAGAGGTGCCTAGAAGTATAGCGGTGCGAAAAGTAAAAGGAAAATTTATGGTAATCGTAAAAAGTGGGTTGACGCAGGGCGGTGAAAGGAGGGGGTGGGGGGAGGCATTATGTAACGTGATGAAGGGTCAAGCGACGAAAAACTCGAAAAGCTCCGGTCGCGAAAAAGAAGGAGAGGCCGCGTTGAAATGGGGTCAGTGGTAACGCGAGAGGCCAGGAGAGGAGGGGTGAACACATAAAATTAAATTGGATAAAGGTATAAAATTCAATGAACAGGTTGTGTATATTTACCGCGATTGTATGCCGTGCCTGCTATATAGATATATGGCGTATTTGTTTAAGATTCGAAATGCTATTTATAAGAATGGGAATAAAGGTGGGGAGTACAAAAAAAAAGTATAACAAGCACCGAGTACGATTCAGCAGGTGGTGTGGATCCGAATGGGTTACACGTGAGACATCGAGCAGATGTATCTTTGCACTTTTATGAAAAATAAGTTGAGGAATTATTATTTCATCGGAGCTTCGATCGCAAAATTGTTTTCGTCAGTTGGAGTTTTTGTTAGAATTATGTGATAAAAGCACAAACAAAATAATTAACAAGAGGAATACTGAGAATGCAAGCGCAACGATAATTTCTCTCGTGAAACATTGCAAGTGGGAAGAAAATTGAAACGACGAGATCTAGAGAGAGAGAGAGAGAGAGAGAGGGAAGAAAAAAATATGGAAAGTAAAAAACGGAAGTAAAAAAAATTAAGTGTGGTACGAAATGGAGTAAATCCGCTGAACATCCAACTTCTATAAAAGTAGGTACAGTGATTGATGCTTTCACTGCCGAGTTGGACTCAGTGAATTACTCTTTTTCCCTTGGGGTTAGATTAGGCTCAAAGTTTAGAGACGGAGGGGTGAACGAAAGGAAAGAGTAGAGGGAAAAAAAAAGAAAAAAACACGAACGAAGAAAAAGAAAACGACTGTGAAGTCTGTGACTTATGGTATATACCTGTATGTTATAGGTACATATTTATGTATATATACACCTGTACGCGTGCGTCAAAGTTATAGGGTTGAAATTCACCGTCTAAAATTCGTCTCCGCAAATACATATGTATGATATATTTTTACGTAGAATGTAGATGCCGTGATGGAAGTATAAAACTGCACATAGATGTATTCAATGCGGATAGCGTTTAATGACCATAAGCACGAAACTCACCCTGTGAATTGTTTCTTCGAAACTGTTTGGCTGACCGCCGTTCATCTGGAGATACCTCAGCCGGTCGTAGTCTCTGGGGTCGACCATCGACCGGAGAATCGTATGTCCCATTTCCGGTCCTAGTCCAAGTCCACTTTGCAAAACACTGTCCGGTGTATCGACCTTGAACCAATAAGCAAAGAGTAAGAATTGCCTTTCGGAACTAACCGAGCACAGACACGATTATCAAATATTCACCCTGCGGACACGACAGGGTAGGAGAGATTCAATTAAACGTCAGACTATTTCTGCGCTTTGGATCAAACCGTTTGCTCGCCAATCTCGCTATCAGTCAGGATTCAGGCAGACGACAGAATCCCGGCGAGGATGATCGACGTGTATGAATTTGTCAAATTTCCTCGTTGAATTTGCACAATTACACGTAGCTAAATTTGAATCCCTTGCAAAGTCGTTGGCCAAATCCATTCCGGTGACTCGACACGAGCGATCAATTCTTCGGCGCTGGGTGTAAATCACAATAAACTTGGCCGGGAGATAAGACCGGGGAGGTACAGATAGATAAATTGCCAAGTGCGGTGGTATAGATTCAGAGATGGGTCGAGAAGGGGCGAGGGAGGGGCGGGCGCAGTGGTAGTAACATATATTTTTAAGGGCTAAGCAGCTAACTGGCCACCTGGGACAGCTTCTCCTTACTGCCGGATCACTTTATCCCCGTTCTTCTTCGCCTCGCTTCTCCGCCTACAACTCGATTTATCCAACCATTGTTACAGAAGGAAAGACAAAGGGCGGGGGAGGGCAAGGAACGATAGTGGGTCTGAGCTACCACACCTGACAAATGCAATTAAGCGCGGCCATTTGTTCCCGCCTCGACTGACACACGAACCGCAGTCCTGAGACTCGGTAGCTCGATGCATTCCATTTACACCATGTTTCCCGACATCTTCGTTTCTTCGCCTAGTTCCACTCTCTCTTTCTCTTTCTCTTTTCATCCGGCCATCAGCCGAGGAATTACACTTTTACGGTTTGAGAGGGTTTGGGAGGGTTTGGGAGGGGGTGGAAGAAGAGACCCTCAGCATTACGAGGCTGTTTCCGAATACCCCGGGGATCGCAAGACCGTAAAAATATTTATTCTCGGGTGAAATTGGGTTCGAGTTTGGTTACACCGCAGACCGTTGCCCATTGATAGGTATGCAGGTGCGTGTTCGTAGGCATCCGCTTTTCTACCTTGGAGAAAAATCTTCAATCGCCTCACATAATCCACGAATCGAGTCTTCCTTGGCGCATTCTAAACCGAGAATGATAAAATTTCCTACCAGGTGTCATCAGTATTCGTTTGGTATGAGTTGACTTCTCAGCAATAGCCCGTTTCCAATAAAATATCAATTTTTAGAAGCAGATCCGTGAAGTGGAACGGTGGCGTAACGGTTTTCCACGGCGATGCCGTGGTGGCGTTCATTCCGGGGTGGGTTAATTGATAATTAATTCCAATTACGGCCTTGGAACGTTGAGCCTGTTGGCCGGAGAATGACACTAGCGACACTTCTGACTAATAGGTAGGTTATGGTAGATACCCACTCCTCAAGTTCTCGAGAATTTTGGAAAGAGATAATTGGCAGCACGAGTAAGAACTGGCGATCCGCAAATATTCATTCAATCGGTTGATCACTTTACGTGTACCATTCCGGCATGGGTAAAAGACTCCCAGCTGGTCTCTGACCTTTCGCCTTTCGAGCTCAAGCGAGCATCTCAAAGTGTGCGGCAGGACCTTTTTCGCTGCGTAGATCGGGCGGCACAAAGCGACGAAAACTCTGGGCCGTGCCGGTGATCCACGCAAACCACTTAGTCAGAGGGAAACCGAGGGTCAAGCAAGTAGCAGCAGGTGCTGGACGCGAGCCCTCATTAGGCAATTACTCGGAAGGTTATTCGCGGCACTGTGTCTAGAAGTCAACCCTCGGCCCTCAACCCGGGCCCAATGAGGGGCTGGATGGGAGCCAGACCCGGAGTAAACCGGTGAATTTTCGTACGGTGCAACAAGTCAGCAGTAATTGTGTAACACCGTGGGTCGATAGCCAGGGCGAGAATTTTCCCTCCCTTTCCAAGACCTCCGGATTTCGGTCCGTTTGGTTCGTAGTCGGAATTTAGGAGGGCGGTCCGGCGCCGGGTGTTTGCTTAATTTTTGACTGCCCTGTGCGGACTCGAGGGGTCAGCCAAGTTGGTCGACTTATTTGCAGGCTGCCAGAACGGCTTCTGTCAAATTCGACCCCCTGGGTCTGGGAAAGTGAATGCAGGTTTGATCCAGCCGGCAGCAGGACTCTCTGTCTGCGCGACACGAGGTCGTCCTACCCTTGGTCCAATTTCTCATGTATTTCCGAACGCCCGGTATCGCCCGACCGTGCACACTCCTCTCCGACGACACACTAACTCATCCGCGATAAACGAGACTTCGGATTTACGAGGCAAACATGCGTGTAGAGTCGCTGCTGCGTCGCGAAGACCGAGAGTCCCGGATAGCATCGGTGGTAGGTTTTCAGCCTCGAAGGAATAGATACTGGCTTGGTATAATATACAATAGATAAGCGACGGTTTTCGTTAGATTGAAAGATGAGGATCGCTCGCGGGATGATTAGAGCCTCACCAAATCTGTGCTTCCTCCATTTGTCAAGTTCAATGGGCACTGATCCGCCCTCAATCCCCTTTCTGAAAAAAACTTTCAAGCCTGCTAGCTGCCCCGCCGAATCGTCGGTTAACAAATTCGATCGTCAGATAGCAAAACAGCGGCCGCGAGAGATCTTCGACTAATTCAAACAGTCGCCTGATAAGCCAGCGGAAAGCGGTGCACCAGTTGATCCTGGCACGATAAGGCCTTGGAGGGATGGGATAGTGGGGGCAGAGCTTAGGCTCGACACGCGATCATTTATCCATCCCTGAAAACCTTCTTTTCAGGGGCTTGATCCGACCTGAGGAGATTCCCCGCAGACGAACGCCGAGTATATATATATGCGGTATAAGGTATCTGCAGGCATACCCAACGTGAGGTGAGGTGATCGATAAGTCACCGATCCTCGACGTAGCCTCACCTCGGCCTCGTGTGGGATGAGTATAGCCGAAGCTCGACTCTCCTTGCTTTATCATCCGGCTTTGACAAGCCAAGCCATTGAAAATCCGGGTATACACCGGGCGGTGCTTTGGTAGCTTGCTGCGATCAGAGGTATCGTTTTGCCACACCAATCGTTAGATTTACGATAAAGAAAAACGAGAGATAGATAGAAGAATAACAGGAACAAAGGAAAGCAGCGACCAGCTGAAACGGCCAAAGATCAGGGGCCAAAGGAAGAATGAAATTGGAGAGGACCCAAAAACAAGGCGAAGTAGAATGCGATATTGTACATGGTTGTAATTTTCATCGCCACCGTCGTATGTGGTTTCACAAGACAAACATATCGCCATGGTGCAACGCATTTTGGTTCTCCGATTATACACGAGAGTGTGGCCGGCGATCACGTACCGACAGCGGTCGGATTGACCGGGACATCAGCATGAGCAATGAATATGGAATGCGGCTGTTAGCGCGTACGGAGCGTCGCCCATGCTACTTTACGATAATCACTTACAATTAGAGGAATGCTCGCGTTCCGTCGCCGCATCCGAAAGCGTAGTCAATATCACGAACCGAAGCTATGTATATACCCAGAAGCTTTTTTCTCACATCTAGTTATCGCATGTTGACGAATTTTTTTCCCTATTCTAACAACGGTTTTGGTACTCTAAGCACATGTTTTTTTCAGGGAGTCAGGAATCGGATCTGAAACAATTGCAAAGGGAAAACCATATCGGTATAAGAGCGATAACAAAGCTGAGATTTGCGCTGCATAAGGAAAAAGCAAAGGCAAATGAGGGATATCTGTATTCAGCGGTAGAGATGTACTCTGCTATATTCGTGAATAAACAGCAGCGTCAAATTCAAATGCGAAGCGTGGTGGTGGTGGTGGGAGGTGAAGGTGGGAGGGTTGAGGTACTGGGAGACGCTAGAATTTCATGATTTGCTTATGCAAAAATTTGAGGGTGCGAATCTGGTTGGTGGTTTCGGAGTGGGGGGAATAAAACGGAGGGTGCACTGAAAGCTGTAGTACAGGATATAGTAGCAGCGCGGTATTTAACCTTGGACACTGGCGTAGATATCTGGACCGGACCAGGCATCGCAGTTGTATTCTTGAATAATAATTCTTCTATTCGCCTGAATCCCGACGCGGCGACGTCCCTCTTCTCCTCAGCCTTCATACGGTTTGGATTTCAGAATGAAGGTAGGTAGGGTGAGCGGGAGGGAGGGAGAAATAAAGGAAGGAAGGAAGGAACTACAGGGTTTCACTCCCCGAAAAACGAGGGTCAGGAGGCTAACAGCTGAGTGTATTTCACGCCCCCTGCACGTCCCTTCGAGTATTAGCATATAAAGCGAGCGGTACGTCTTGTTTATGTTTGGCGGTGGTGTAGCTTCGGCGGTGTTTACTCGATATTTTTTCTTCCTATTCCTACTATTTTTCCCTCAGCTCTTCTTTCTCCGTTTATAATTTTCTATTCCTTCACCATTTCACTTTGTATATTATATTTCTCTTGAAGTAACAAACGTCTTCTTCGATCCTCCCCCCCCCCCCCCTTCTTTCCCTATAATCAACACTTTTATCTCTCCCAACTTTGATATTAACCCATTACGATTCCGCAACGACTTGTATTACTGTTGAATTCAGTCTCTCTATAAGATCTTCATTCAATACGCTTATTTGGCATACTACAGTGACTGCTGGGCACGTTAACCATACGGCTTTTCTGTATTTATGTATTTTTTTAAAATTTTTCTTCCTCTTTATCTAGGCGGATTCACCGGTTAAAATCCGAGGGCCTTTAGCGGCTCATCATAGGATGAAATGATCGCCATAGGGCCATGGGTATACCTATAAACTTTACAGCCTCCCGAGGCATCAAGAGGCATGGGGTCGCCGAGTTCCGACTACAGTATAGGATATACCAGAGAAGATCAAAGCGTCTGCGTATCAAATTGAGGCCCCTGGCTAGTGCTACGTCAGCAACGCTCGTTCAACCGTTCGTCCGTTCCTCTACGTTATACGTATCGCTAAATTAACAAATGATTCTGCCACTGCTGTGGCAGCAGCAAACGAATATTTCAAGTGGTCACAGTTCAGATTTTGGGGGAGAAATAACCAAGTGTCGTTCGAACACCGTTATTCGAAATTGCTGCATAACGATTTTTTACTATCTGGCAGAGTGGGTAATACCTACGTACTTTCGACCATTGCAGCGTTTCGGAATTCAACTCCGTAAATTGGAAGGGAAATAGGAGGAAAATTTTATTGCTCTTTTCGTTTTCGTTATTCCCTTGGTTCTTTTTAAATTTTCCCTATTTTTCTCTCGTCAAACGTTTATTCGGCGTTAAAACGCGCCCGCAAATATCTCTGGTGCTTTTATACCTACGCGTAACTCGCTGCACAGCGTCGGATTAAATTCACCCGATGTTATTTGTCCGAACACGGTTTTATAATCGTTGCAATTAATTCACGCTAGCCCAGCGGGCCAGTGAATCCGTTGTCGTGGTATATGAAATGGAAAACAAACAAGCAAAAGGATAAAATAAAAACAACGAGAGACCAGCATCCGATAAAACTGATCACTTGACGCATTATTGATACTATTATATTATGCATTATACACGTGCAAAATTGCATCAAAAGGAAGATGTTGCAGGAGTCTCCCAAGACCGGACGTTGAAAACGTTTCGAAAAAGAAAAAGTATGAAATGCCATGCAATTTTATTCCCATACGTCTAATAACAATGAATTTTTTGAGTAAATCTTTAGCAGATTTTGAAAATATATTGAAATCAATCCGACGGTCATGTTGCGGGCAAGACTGTGGTATTTGTTTGTTAATTGTAACGAAATAAGCGGGGATGTAGGAATACTGTAAATCCACAGAACCTACGTAATGGTTTCTGAATAATTCCGGTACGTAAACCGCGAAAGGTTATTACCGGTGCTCGCGATTGCTATAACAAAGTTCTGGCAATAATGAACACTATATGACGCTGCAGGGCTGCAAGCTGGGGCGTCGGTCACAGGGGACGGAAGAGAGGAATTGACGGATACATGGATCCATGGATACATAGGCATACCAACGCGAGCATGTATTTCATGCGATACCGAAAGCTGAACGGGGGTGGAAAATAGTATTGGATGCACATATATATGTATTTACGAACGCGTCATTGATTTTCATGAATACTCGGTAATTACAAATTGTTTCCTCGGCCTGCACCGGGAATAATACAGTTTCACGTTCCAACGAATGATGCGCGTATTAAGGTATAATGTGCTATTCCATCGCGGGTGCACCGATCTTTGCCGTCGTATTCCTTCATTCTCAATCCCTCTTCGCTGTTCGTCGACGAGGCGGTGTAATATTTTTTTCCCCGTACACCCTCATCGACGTTTCGTCAACGGTAAACGGCAGCTATTGGTTATAAATCAAAGGGGGAAGAGGAAGGGGACTGAGTAATAATTTCACAAGCGGCTATGATCCCCGAATTTCAACCGTTTCGGGTATAATCCCCGTCCGCTGTGTTTATACCCAACTCACGATCAGTTTGGATTTAATACTTGACAAACGGGCTCGATACCTGAATCGGTAATTAATTCTAATTTCAAGCCATTACCGTCCTAGCCCACGATCCCCGACACCATCGCCCATATCGTCCCACCGCTGGCACCAAAACGCGAACGGTCACGTCCAACGATTCGTTAGGGGGCGCAGAATTTTTGCGTCGCCAACGCGACGGCCGACATTGAGAATGACGCGCTCGTCGGATAAATGTGTAAGGTGGCAGGTACTCACTCTTTGAGGAACGCCCATCCGCGTCCGTCCGTGTCTCGGCGATCCCTGTGGCTGACCGTGTTTCTCCTTCCTATGGGTTTTCAGCCCCCGAAGCAGCCTTGAGAACGTTGTTTTCTTCTTGCTCGTGTTCTGGCCCTGATCTGTAATCAGAATAATGGACCGTTAGGCGGAAGACGCTGCTGCAGCGACGGCACGGCACGGCTATCAGACACACCGCGGCATACAGGCATGCATAAAACATGAAATATGCGCCGCGTGTTCCTATCATCTGCTCCGCGGGTTTACCGGGAACTGCCGCTTCGCCGTTCCGACGTTCCTCCTCTCTTCGGCTCGAGTGGAAAATAATTTCCATAGCCTAGCGGCGGAGTTCATTTTGTCAAACCCGTCAGTTTCACCGACTTCCGAATCCCACTCGTGTCACATCCTCGAGCTATCTTTCACCTTTCCTTTCTCTCAACGTCGTATGCTGCTTCGTCTCCGCTCTCCGCGATTCGTGAAAAAATATCGAGAGAGTAGTCACAGATGGTTTAAAAGCAGCAGATGTTTGAAGGGCGGTTTTGTAAGACGGAAGCTAGTTCGTGTTTATCTCCGGGTATCCAGAACCCTCAGATCACGGCTGGGTTATTGGGCACCAGCAGGCTCCTCGAGCATGAAAGATTCATAATGTGAACGCAAGAGCCGCGCCAGAAGAGCTGATCTCGAGCCGGAGTCGAGTCTAGGAAGAAGATGAAGGGATCCGAGGAGGTTCAGTGGACGGTGGAAGAGAGATGCTCGGGGAAAACCGCCAAACCGCGAGCCCAACGGAACCGGGAGGGTTGGAGTTCGTTCCTTCCTTCCTTCCTTCCTTCCTTCCTTCCTTCCTTTCGTCCTTCCTTGTCTACCTACTCGTATTATCCCGTGTCTACTTCACCCCGACCATTAAGTTGCCCGACGAGATACATCCAGTGGTTTGATTCGCCGATGGTTCCCGCCTCTGGCATTATAATTCCTCTTGGAAACTTTCACTGAAATATCGCCATTTCTAAACACAGCCCCGAGCCGCGAGCGGCGGACAATCAATTTCCATCAATTTGTGGAGGTAGAGGAAGAGGAGCAGACGGGGATAGAGTATTTCACGATAACTGGATCAGTGTTTAACATTAGCTGGGCAAACATCGAGCTGACTGGGCGAGGATGATAAATTGCGGAAACGAGATTGTACACGCGATGGTCGATCTTGACGCCGAGCGAACGGAGGAGCTCGGAGAATAGAATTTTAACGTGTCGTTATTACGCAAGATTTGGAATTTTTCCCTTCAATTTGTATCCTCCGGCATAAACGAGCAGAGACCGTCGTGGCGGCGTTGCCGTGAAACACGGTCCGTGATTCGATTTGCATCTCAGCTCGGCGCCGACGCCGGTTCGAGCTTCGACTTCCTCTCATAAATAATAAACGAACATTGCAAGGGTGGTTTTGTCTCGGGTGAAAACGCGGCTATTCGTCTGGGGATTTCGGAACGTGGAATGTCTCAAAAATTCCGTACCGTCAGTCAGTGACGACGTTAAATCATAGGTATGCAAAATATTTTACAGGATGGGGAATGGACGGTCAGCGTTGGAGGTCAGCTACAAATCAACACCGAATTTCATTGCGTCAACGCGTATAAATATTCCAGTCAAACGTTATCGGCCCCCGGCCCTATTTATTCTCGAGGTTTTGATAGATAATGCAATAAAGGATCATCCCTCGGCGCAGGATCACCGGATGAACGCATTCTCGGTCGACTGATCCAAGCGGGGCTAATCCGCACTTTCACATGCTAATTGAGGGATGGTAACAAGCATTATAACTATGCTCCTCGTAAACGGAATTATAACGATACCTACGCGTGTCTAGTCAATCTCAATGGAATCCGGGATCAGGAAGCAAGGACTAATAACCAGCAACCGCTACGGTGTGAAATTGCGAACGCCACATCACCGGCGGATATACGATATACAGCCGAGGTTTGAGAAGCTCGAGTTTGCGTAAAAAAAAAAAAGAAAAAAAAAGAAGAGCGAGCAAAGCGCGGCGTCGCGGTGCATCGTTTCGATTCTAAATCGCGTCTGTCTGGTTATAATCTTAGGAAAGTTGCGGTAAGTCACGATGAGCCTGTCTGGGGTTGCAGGGGTTGCAGGGGTTTCAGGGGGTTGGGGTTGGTGCTCTCCGGCAGGCAATCGGGTGTGGACCGGTAATATCGGAGATATATTGCCCCTGGCGACCACAAGTCACGTTCAATCGAATGAATCGTACATGGAATAAAAATAAACCTCATCTCTTTTCATCCGGCGCGCTCTGTCGATACCGAAACGGGCTGGATATGGGCTAACGGCTGCCATGCCTGGGCATAGAACCGACAAACAAATGGGTTCGCGGACCATGCATCAAATCCTTAACTTTGCAGCGTCGCGACGCCGAGACTTCGCCGTCTGCGATCCTTTCGTCCTCCTTTCTCTCTACCGCTCGAATCGCGTATCTCTTTTCAACTTGCCAATTGAACCCCTCTCACCTTGATTGCCGATCGATATACGTAGAGTTACCGAGCTTTGCAAAAAAGATTTCTATAGCTCTTTGTTCCACTTCAAAATGGTGTACAATATCAAAGATGTAACGATATCTCGGATACACTTGGCACGGACGATTTTCTCACCGCTTCGGTCGCTGTGGCTTGCTGCAATTTCGAAAGCTCTTTCGGCGGGCAGTAAATCGGGCAAAACGATGTAGATATACGCCTCGATATTGGCAGATATTGGGTTTTTTTTTTCTTTTTTCTTGGTCTCCCATTTCGATGTTCATTGTATTTTGTTTCTTTGCCAGAACGTGTCGCGGTATGTTAGATTCTACGATACCTTGCGGATACTTAAGATGAATATTTCGGTATAAGGCTGCTTGTTTTTCTCAGATTGAGCATTTGCGCGCAAAGAGATCGTGCGCCTTTTTTCGTCTACCGTTGAACGGTTCGTTTCTTTCCGACAAAATATCACCAGTCTTCAGCCACGGTTGAACTTGACGATAAACTTAAGAGAAGATTCAGCGAAAATCTGCAAGCTAGGATTTCTCACTCGACCGACGGTTTTGCCGGTGTGAAAATCACAAGTTTTCAACACGGTGCAGCGAAGTAAACGTGCCGGGCGAAGGTTCCGAAGCCAAAAGAGAAAATAGATGTGACCAGCATACGGATATGAATTTTATTACCGCCGCAGTTGCACATTCTTCAAATTTCCATACTCAAATCCTGTTACAAACTGCCACCCTCTGTTGATTTTCGGAATTCCGAGTATTGAAGTTTCGTCGAATAAGAAGGAGAGACGACGCGGGAAAAAGCAAAGAAGAAAGGGAAGGAAGGTGTCGCAGCGCCGATATCGCCGTCCCTACCTCGGTGCTCGGCTGACAATTAAGGCGGAGTGCAGCTTTGCTGAGGGTGCATCGCGGTGCATCACGGTCGGGGCGGAATCCGAGGGTGCAGTTGAAACGATCCGGTAGCCGAGAGAGAGAAAAGCAGCCTGCAGTCTAGTCCGGCGATGCTGCGCCGAGGTGTCGAGTCTGCGAGCCTCTTCTCGAGGAGAGGAGGCGTGCTTGTCTATTCTCCCCGTTTGTCACGCCTCAGAATTCGTAAAGGAGAAAAGAAAGGAAAATTGAAGAGGTTGCACAGAGGAAAAGAACGCGGAGCGCATCTAGTCGAGGAGAAAAATGCGGCAGACGGTCTGTTCTCTTTTATCTTTATTTCAGTTATTTTTATTCCTGAAACAGCATTTCGAGAATCGCCCTCGCAGATCGACTCGCTTCAACTCGGCGCATCGCTGATCCGGAAGCTGAGCGGCTCATCGGTAACTCCGTGGTTAAACAGTCTGAACCGCCGTGCAAATATCCGCTGTCAGTTAATTGCGAGAGCGTTTTGCATACCCGATCAGAGCTGGGTGGTGATGTTTCCGAAAGTCTGGCACAGTGGCCATGCCTATAATCGGACGTTTGGGCCCGCAAAAATGGGCCGAAAAGTAGCAGGTTCTCCGATCCGACGCTGTTAAATCGCTGAAATCTGCGTTCAACGGTTGCACGTAAAGTCGTAGCTGCAGGGGATTTGGAGAGAATGAAAAACCCCCGCTATAAGTTGTACGGAAGAAAGGACGTTATTTATCCGCGCGAGAAATGGCATGGGGCCCGTTTTTTTTTTTTTCATCCTCCCCTTTCTTCCCCCTTGCCGGATAGCAGTTATTTATTTAGGTACCTACCTATCGAACTTTGACTCGCTGCTCCGAACTATTCGTCTCTTACCAAAGGCTGCAGGCAAGCGTTATACCGCGCGCGGATTCAGAATTACCTAACCCCCGGGAATTATTCACCTGGACGATGTTCGAGCTGAGATTTCATGTCGGAATGAAACGGCTTTAGAGGCGGGCTGCCTTCTACGATATCATATCTCCCAGGCACGTATTCCAGACACAAATCCGAACTCTAGAAACGCACCGAATTACACGACATTTCGCTTCAGCCGTATTAACCGCACGTAAAGCGATATCGAATGATGAATAAATTTACGACATTCCGCAGCAGTCGCATAGCGTCGAATTATCTGCAATGAAAATAGAAACGTATTCCATCCTAGCAATAATTACCGCTATGCGGGTGTGTGGGTGTAGTAATAATTAACGGAACGTTGAACATCGACTTTTAATGAGTGAAAAATCGAGCCTTTGAACGAATTGGTTTTTGAAAAAATCTCCATTGATAGTATCGGGAAAGTATCAGAAGTTGAGGAAATGGAGAGCGGAGCGGAAGAGGTTGCAGCGGGTAGAATTCCTTCGCCGTTGTCATAAAACCAGACTGCATGTAAAATAAACCTATAAGGCGGATTCCGCTGCGCACCTGGACTGCGAAACACGAGGACATATCGTACCTACGACGCTTACAATTCCCCGTGTAAAAGGAGCGAGGAAAGCAGCTCTTTGCCCCGCATTCCCCCCTCGAGCTTTCGCGAGGACGCTGCAAGCTGCGACGCGATAAAACCTAAATAAAACTCTCTCTCTCTTCTCTTTCGTTGCACGTTTGTCCCACGGGAACATCGAACGGCGCGAGTTGCGCTTCCACGTATCTCATCGCCGCTCGCAATATTCAATAATTGCAAAACCGTTGCCGCTTATATTAAATTTACGCGTCTGCTGTAATCGAATATTATATATACATGCGTATAATAAATGAAATCTATAACGAGTCTATCGCACCTTCTGTTCCCAATATGTGTACGGACACATGTTATGTACTCGTAATTGTCTATCGGCGGACAATGAGAGATAAAAACAAAAATAGTTTTCTCGTTCTTTCCCAAGTATTGAAAAACAGAGAAGGTTGAAAAAGGTGTGATTAGAAATACTTTGTAAATAATTATTAAAGAAAAACGCCTGACGCGAAACTTGCAAAATATGTGTCAAATCAGAATATAAATAAACAGGCAAAATTTATACACCTCCTCTATAAACGCCACACTTTTCTTCACGCAAAAGTTAATCAGCAAATGGGCGAGACCTCCGCCCACCCCGTCACTTCGACGCATTGCCGTCAGTTTCCATTCGAACCGCTTTCGATTTTATAAATTATTTTCAACCAATGCAAGAATGCAAGTAATTGACTAAATTTGATGAAGATACTCGGCGCTTAGGCGGTATTGACTAGGGTATACATTGCCAAAGAATGAGAAAGAGAAGAAAGCAAAGAAAGTAAAAATAAAAGGAAAAGAAAAAAAAAAAACAGCAACTGCGGGAATAATGCACCTCTAAAATTCCCCATCTCGAGACTCGCGCTTTTGAAAAAATGTCCGAATAGGTATATTAGGGTGGTCCTTACGCAGGGTCAAGAATAAAAAAAACTCACGAAGGAGCCTGTCAAATCGGTCCCAAGTAGTGAAATAAAAATTCTTTAATGTTTTCAGATTCTTATCTCATTCTCGATCCATGTTTCCCTATTTAAAGATAAGTGGGAAGTTTCGAACTGTTCAAAAATATGCTAATTCGCTATATTTTGTATTCAATTATATTTCAAAGTTATTCGTATCAAAAAAAAAAAAAAATCCGTATTCTCGAATATTCAGTGAAATTCATCTTTTTTCGGTGAAAAATAAAAAATCCTAAGCGGGGTATATATTCCATGAATTATTCTTTTTCAACCCCATACAAGGACCACCCTAACTGGTATGTACACAGTTAGGATTATACACATGCACCGATGCATCAGCTGTTCGGGATCCTTGTCTCGGTTCCGTTCGCTCTCGGTCGGATAGACTGGATGCACAAACACAATCAGAGCGCGGGTGCCGCGAGCCGAGAAGCGTAGGTCTGGAGGAAGGTGAAGCAGGGTGTCGCGTGTGCGCGAAGCGCAACCCTCGCGAATCACCACCGGGGGGTTGGATAAGCACATCCGAGTCTGGCTGCTCCGCAAGCTCTCCTCTCCTCGAGCCCAGACAGACAGGCTGCCTGCACCCCCGAGTATCCCACGGTGTAACATCCGTCGTGTTCCTCCCCCGCGACGCCAACCCCACCCATCCCCCCCCCTCCCCTTTTCAGCCCTCGATTCAACCCGGGCTCAAGTACACGTAACAACTGCCAAGTACTACAATAGCATCAACGCCTCTAATACTCGGCATTAAACCTCGACGCCCGGCGTCGCGAGTTCCGTCTGAGCGCGAACATCGGCAGACCTTCGTCGCTTCTACCCTTCCGCGAATTGATTAGCCGAATGTTGCAGCCTCGCATCGTCGAATCTCGGTGATCCTGTACACGGTGGAGAGGAAAATAAATCGAAAGCTTCGACTACGGGAAATTGCAGAGATTAATTTGTCGCGTAATTACAATGGCGTCCCGCGTGACGCGGAATGTCTTCTCTGTTACAGCGACGACGATCGCGCGTGGTTGACTACGCAAAAGTGAACGGAAAATATAAATACTACGATGTATCAAGTCCTCGAATTGTGCGGAACCCGATCGCGGCGAGAGCGAGAAGCGATCAGTTGCATCGATAAATCGAGTAGCTGCAGTAACAAATGTTTTGGACCAAGAACGAGCGCGCGCCGTTTGACTGTGCAGTGACAAATTGGCCGGTTGAAGGAGGAAGGAAAGAGAATGGTAACGATATCTGCTGCAGTGAGAAAAATCTATGCAGTCGAAGAGAGTCTTTTCGTTTCGCTCTTTTCGCTCGAGTCTTAGCGATTTCGCCCCGGCAAGAACGATGATTTTTTTTTCTTATATTCAAGTATACCATTTCTCACGCCATTTTGTTTGCAGCTGCTGCCGGGGCGGGGTTGAAATTCTGAATTTGAAAAATTCCGAAAGGGCAAGGTTCCCGAAATTGCAAGAATAAGAAAGTTTAAAAAACTGAAAGATAGAAATTTCGAATGCTCCAAGATTTTTAGTTCCGTGGATTTTGGATCCTAGCGGAACTTTACTTTTCGGAATTTTCCTGTATCGCAATTTGAATTTTCGGAAGCTTGTATTTCGGCACTTCGAGCCGTCGGCTTTCCGACCATTCGAAACTTTGCTGCTTCGTAAGAGTTTGCTTTCTCTACTTCAAGTTTCGCCAGCAAATAATTCGTAATTAGGCACTTTTGGAACTTTTTAAATTCGGAACTTCAACCCCGCCCCCTACCGCCGGTACCTCGACCACTTACGTTGTACGACCGTGACAGTCGCGGTGAACGACCGAGCCTGTCTCAATTACATATTCATACGCGATCCGAGCTGGAGATGAGTGGGTCTGGTGGGTCTGGTGGGTTTGGTGGGTTGTGCTAGGTCATGTCTATGCACCGGTGCAGCGATTTATGCAAAAGTGGTCGCCGGAGGCGTAAAAGAGGAAAATAGAGGCAGGAAGGGAGACGAGATGAGCCGAGGCGTGTGTACGAGTCAATAGAAATGAAATATCAACGTTGACCCGACTCCGTTTCTCCCTCCCCTTGAAGACCCGGTCTTCCAATATGCGATCTAAAGTACTTTTCGATATCGTGAAAAATTCCCGCAACTCCTTCTCGACCCCGGTTTCCGTTTTCCATCGACGCGGGGGCGATTTTCAACTTGATTTTATTTTTCATGCATAGGCATAGCTACGCCATGAGGGAAGCGACGCGCGATGCATCCCTTGGAAATAATAAACGTCTCACGCATCGGTTTCCGGTCGCTCAGGGAGTGGCTGCTGCAGTTTCGTATGCCGCGTCATTTATTTCTCACACCCGCAAGTGTGTTCGGCTGTACGTGTGACCGACCCGTCGATGGTCGTTTCAACTTTTCGCACAACCGTCGCATGCGAATATGTATACCTAAATGAACATATAACGCGCGATACCCTGGAGAGTAGCAATTCTGCAGGATGAATACACCAGCAGGTATGGATTCGCGCCGATATAGTTAGATATAACACGTGAGAGTGCGCAAAGCTCAAAAAGCTCCGCACTGTGCGAACGAGTCATCGAAATTGATCAGATCCAACCGTTCGTTCTTTGTCGTAATTGTAACTGTCCGTATTTATACCCTGCAGAAAAATATTACCTACACGTCCTGTTCCTACATTTTATTAAATTCATTTCTGTTTCGATTGTTTCAACACTTACCGTTTGGTGGAAATTCGTAGAAGAAGGCCGATCTCGGACTGAGGCAGCTGAAACAGATGAAACAAAAAGAAAAATCAATTAGCTGTTTGAATGTTAGATGTTGGCAGGATTCATGCCACGTTCTATTTTTTCGAAAAGGCTAGAAACTCGAACATTTGCTTACAAGTTTTATTTTTCACTTGTTCTTCAACGGATTTAACCTAATTATAATTTCCACAAGTTACGTTGTAATTGGCAGATCAGATGTACCAAAAGATTCGCCGAATATTCGATTCTTACCGAAATGGTAGTTAATCGAGATGCGCGGGGGCAGAAAATGGATTATATCAATTTATTCCGACAATTTAACGCTGGAGGTCAGAATCCTTCCTGCCTCTCCTTCTCGTTCCCACTCGAAAGATCCTCATATCTTTGAAATATACATCGCGGGTAGCCGTCGAAACAGGAGGTCAAAGAAGAAGCCCGCATCGTCGGGTGATAGGCGAGGGTTAATTGAGCGGTAATTACGCGCACGTGAAGGTACGCAATTTCTCTCTTCAAACGTAATTTGTATTCGCGGAAAGAGTCGAAGGTGTAACGACAAAATGGGAGAATCGATAAGCTGCTGCTTAATCGAAATTTTACTCATAAATGTGTATTCGTCGTTACCTCGGATCAAAATCTGTTTGCACAACAGTAGATATTTCACTGGCTTTCTTGTTGGTCAAAGACTTAGCAGGCGCGTTAAGAAGGAAAAGGAGAGAAAGAGAGAGATGATGATGATATATTTATTATGCCTTGGCATGCTTGTGGCAAAAATGACAACAAAGGATTACACAGATAGAGGAAAATAAAACTGACAAAAGAAAGAAACGACGAATAAAGAAACGCAAGTCCAGCAGGATAGTGTACAAGTGAATTATATGACTGTGCTAGGAAATCATAGACAGAGAGAGAGAGAGAGAGAGAGAGAGAGGAAGGAAAGGAGGAGGGAGAGTCGACTGAGCAAACGCCACGGTGAGATCTGGTCCGTTAGGATTCAGCGCCGAGTTCTGATCAAACCAAATACTAATTGGACATCCGAGGAGAGTCGCAAGATGAACGAACGAACCCCTTTTGACGCTCTCTCGGCGTCTCAATAGCCGAGATCCGACACCGGAATTCTCTATCATGGAGTTACTATAACTGATGTCTTCGTCTTGTCAAAACTTTATTGACCGTCGAATGAGAATAATTTACTCTGTAGAAGAAAATTATCGGGTCCTTCGAATCGTGGAGTGAGATTTGTTGATTTCTGTTTTCGTACGTACTATATTTTTAGTTACTTACCTTTGGTAGGTTTGTTGATTGCCAGTTGGCGTTGTGTTTTGCGTTGCAAGCGCAAGTTTTTGCTGCCTCTGCTGCAGCATTTGACGTCCGAAGACTCCGTAACCGAAGCCGTATATCTCATCCTCTTCCTTGTCACTGAGGCAGCTCGAGGGCTGCAAGAATAGCAAAAACAGAAAAAAAACGTTACCTATATACGTACATCCAAGCATCTTACCTTTTTTTCCTTCCAGTTTGCAAACATAATTTAAAACAAGTTAATTTTTTGCCTGTATTTTTTGTCCAGAAAATAACAAACTAATCCAACTCACTGGTGTACACAAGCAAATAATTTGTAAATTAAAAATAAAATTTTGCTAACGGGTATAACAGAATTGGTTAATTTTTTTCAGTCTGGTCGTTACTCAAGGGGTACGAAAAAAGGGAGAAAAAAGTTCAAGAGGAGCAAACTCGACTAGTCAGAGAAACTTTCTGTGGACGATGAAAAAAAAAAAAAAACGAAATAAATTGCAAGAAAAAAAAGGGGAAGTGAAGTTAATCCTTGTTAAAGCGTAACTTTGAATTTACAGTTGCGGTTACGCAGCTCTAGTTCTGGCCGGTCACGTTTCATTTAAATACAGTACGTAGGTACTTTAAAACGTCGCACATACTTTTCAGGGTCTGGACAGGATTCCCTAGGGATTCCGACCGCTGGCGGCAGACTAACAATAAAACGAGTGCAGATTAAGAGCTGCGCCTACAGAGCTCGAAAGAGAAGAAAAAAAAATCTGTGTTGTGTTCTTTTCTCTTTTTTTTTTTT
Source organism: Neodiprion fabricii (assembly GCF_021155785.1). Lineage (NCBI taxonomy): Eukaryota > Metazoa > Arthropoda > Insecta > Hymenoptera > Diprionidae > Neodiprion > Neodiprion fabricii. Next base: position 699,649 of record NC_060242.1, read on the forward strand.
TGTCAGACAAACCGCGAGATAAAACCTTTCACTTCTTTTTAGATGTTTTTCTTTTCTTTGAAAATGGAGTCGCATCGTAAGAATGACACGTGAAATGCATATCATATGTAGAGAGAAAAGCGAGGAAAAAAGAGGATGCTTAGACACGGTCTTGAGGCATGATAAAAACCAATTAATTTTTCCACGTACTGTGAACAAAATTTCCAACAATTGTCAGTGTTTCAAATAACGATTTTCAAAAACGCATCGCAATTTCGGATATCCTATGAATTCGTTTGTGCGAGACGTTTGGATTTTAACGTCGAGTGTCGGGGCCGCAGGTATAATAGACGGTACGTAATGCAAGCCGACTCTTCGCACGTACTTACCGAGTATTTTCCGGGCACGTAAATGGGTTGTGAATGACTTGTGGTGAGCTGAGTGTTGGCCATTCTGGGGGATACGTTAGTTTCTCGGCGTCGCAGCTCCTCGAGTGGTTCCAGAACGTCACCGTAATGCGTTCTGAAGAGGTCTGCGTACCTCGAAGCGAGGCCCTCTAAATACCCTCGCTCGCCCTCCTGGAACAGATTCAACCGGCGACGTCAGATTCGTGAAAAGATTTTTTTTTTCAAACATAGCGCAGGAGGTTAAAGGGTCAGGCAGCGTCGCGCAGCTTTTCACCCCTCGCGTGTCTCCTCCGATTTCTTTCTTTCTTTTTTTATTAATTTCTTTTTTTTTTTGTTTTTTTTTCTTCTCTCCATAGTCACGGCGTAACCGCGGAGAGAGACGCGAGTGGCTGCGGTGCAGAAAATTACAGAGCACAAACCCAGAGAGCATTAATATTTCAACATTCTTCAGGTTCGCTGGCTCTCGATTTATCGTCAGCTCGACAACTCGAATCACGGAAGACGTTTTTCAAGCCGCAGCTCGCTCTGCCAGCCAGCTCGCTTTATGGCTTTTGGCTTTGTCTGTCCCGAGCTTGAGCTACCACCTTCTATTCGAGCTTTAAGCACCTCGTTCCTCTTTTGTTCCCCCATAAAAGTAATACTTTCCGTGAAGTAGCGCCGGCGACCGTTTTGTTACTTTGCGCATGGTTCAAAACACCATTTGTAAATATTCTCGATATTCACTGTAACTGAATGTGGTAGATAACGCGGTTCAAAACAGGAATTAATTACTTTTCAATTATCGCGTGAGTAAAAACCGGGAAAAAGAAAGATAAAAAATTGCTCCAGAGAACGTGCGGAAATTCTCCACCCCTGTAAACGAACGGTAATAATGATTTTTTATTCAAGAGGGTTAAAAAACTTCAAATCATCAAATTTTTGTCACTGCGGATTGTAGGAATTTTAATTTTTTTTCACCCGGAACAACGGGTCGTTTTTTATCACCACGGCTTTTCGTACACTGTAATCATTTACGGCTTTAGGAACGAGGTGAAATTAAGACGTCGGTTATGAGGCAATGAAAATAAAGATGCCTGGAAGTAAAAGGAACGAGGGGATACGAAACTTGATCATAAAAGAGGGTACCGATAGATGCCAAGATTTTCCATTACGATAATCAATCCAGATCTTTCAGGATGAAAGGGGGCGCTCTGGAATTGTAGGATGACATTAAAAAAGCATCAGCGATTCAAATATACGACGGAGAAGAAAATAAATGAAGGGCGAGAGAGAGGGAGAGGGAAAGGGAAAGCAATTTTCCACTTCTCAATAATCCACGGCGGCTATTAATTAGAATTCCAATCTATTTCCTTGATAACGCGATGCGATATCTTCAGCGGCGTCTGCCAAGGCCTCGCGACGTTTGCCGATCCTTCTCGAACATCTTCTTCGTCCTTTGCGCCCGGTAAATTTAACGGTCAAATCGAAAGTTCGAAATTAAGAAGCCGCCGGCGGGAATGAAATATCGACGTCTGTTCCCGGGGTTGAGGGGCAACGGAGGCGGCGGCGGCTTTTCTAAGACTTGCCAAACAGTCTTGAATAAATATTAAATAATTTAAATGAACGGTAATGAACGAGCGAAAGCTAAAACTCGATTCGTCAATTCAAACGTACCTTATGGTACCTACTTACAATATTACAGAGGAGCGCAAGAAAATCAGAAACTTTGAGAAAAACCGAAAAACAAAAAAAAAAAAACACACTTATGTTCGCTAAAAAACATGTCGAGAACGGTTATGCCGCATTATGTAGGTACACAACTTTCGCAGGGTCTTGTTTTCCCAGAGTTGAAAGAAAACTTTCTCCACGTTGTTGGTACCGCAACCGAGCGACGTCGACGTAGACTGAGAAAACGAAGAAGGAGAAAGCGGGTAGAATAACTTTCCCAATTCCATATTTCCTTTGATCTATATGCTATTGGGATATATATTTTTTTCACCCTCGTTTAACCGATATCCCGCAGCTACGGCTGAAACCACTCCCATGCTAAGCGATACCCTCGTGCGAAGCGCAAGCTCCGCGATTCAATCCAACGATCACTTTGACCGACCAAGTTAAGGTTGGAACGAAAGGAGAATAAAATAAAAATAAGAAAAGAAAGAAAGAAAATACAGAGAGACACATACGGAATGAAATACCGTTCGTACCTATTGCCGCCTATTACATTTCACATTTTGCATTTTTAATTCTTTTTTGCCTCCTTTTTCTTGGTCGTCAAAAAAAGCATTTCACCCATATAGGCAGTTGCAGACGAGACGCCGAAATTACGAAAAAAGCCTCGTATGAATTTCGAGCGTGAATAATGCAGGAAGCGTAGTAAATGAAAATGCGGAATAAGGGTTGGCGAAGGCGCGAAACAAAAGCGGAATAAAATAAATTAAAAAAAAAAATTAAAAATAAAACTTAAAAAACATGGAAGAAAATACCGAAAACTAGAGAGAAGAACGAGAAAGAGAAAAAAAGAAAACGCGAGACGCAGTTAGTAATAATTGGGCAGTCGACGCCAGGGTTGTTAAGAACTGTGCAGGTATTATTTTCGGGTGGTCCTCAACCGGGCGTTGCACCACCAGCCATTAGCGGTCTACCACTCAACTACCACCACCACAACTACCACGACGACAACTGCTAACGCCTGCAACGCCACTATTCATGGGCAAGTCTCATTATTCACATGGTACACCACCTCATCAGCTGGTTTGGCTCTCCGACGTCACGTCTCGCTTTCCGTTCCTGCAGCTCTTTACCCCCCGACCCCCCACCCCCACCCCCCCTCTCACGGGGATGAAAAAGGTGGGAAAATTCGAGGCACCGCGACCAGGGAGTAAAATTAAATCAGTCGAGTCTGAGGTGTTGGTTTTATGACGGCGGAGCGACGGCGGAAGCTTTTGCGAAGCTTTTGCGAAGCTCGAATTCCGAAGTTGGATGGTGCAGAGCGACTACGACGATAGTCGACAAGTCCCGCGCTTGCTCCGCAACTCCGGGGGCGTTGTACACCGGTATTTCCGTCTACCGAATAAAGGAGACTTGAATTTTACAACGAATTTCACCCCCTCTCTTCTCGCTACGGAGCCGTGAGACGATTCGAAAGAGCTCCTCGTAAATTCTCACCCTAAATTACTTCGAACTTAATTAAGGCGATAAATTACCTAATTTCCAAACATCGATTCGGGCTCACTTTCACCGTGGTTCACGACTGGACCAACCGCAACTCGACGATGCCTGCTGCGGCATATTTTAGAGGAACCTTAAAATCACTAACGCGTTTCATTCTATTTCCCTGCACGCTGCGAGACGACGACGTTGCGAGAGTTCGACGCTCACTGTCAGACATTTTGCCACTGGCGGTCCTTCGTCGACAACCGGTATTCCGAATCTCGTGTAAAATTACATGCTTCCGAAGCACTGTCGCAACCCCGTGAAAAGAGCTCGTCGCTGTTGAGATATAAAAGGAAAGTTGGATGAAAAACTTGTCCTCTTTGGGTTGATAACGTCGTGTCTCGAAGTACTCGGAGATATTAACATGAGGTAAAACGACGATCGCACATCCCTGCAGGTACGGTACACGGCGCAGACGTGCTGATGGATTTCCCGGTGCTTTTTTTCATAAAGAGGGGAAGAAAGAAAAGAGGAAGGTAAGCGGGTACACAGGTACATGGAATAATCTAGCTTCGTTGGCAATTTTCTGAAGTGGTGCGGCTGAAATGTCGCAGCAGCAGTAGCAGCAGCAGCAGCAGCAGTTACGTGGCTTGAAGAGGGTGAAATGAAGAAAATAAGAAGAAGAAACGCTGGCGCGTGCGAAGAGAGACAGAGAGACGAGTAACGACGAGCAGAGTAGCGGAGTGTAACGCACAAAGGCTTCTCCGCGTCAAAGGAACGCCCGCGACTTCGAGATCCGACGATCGCGATTCGAAATCCATTCGCGAACTTTGGTGCTCGCCGATTTTTCAGGTCGCGCGCACTTACCGCGTGGAGTCGAGTCGCGTACGAAGTGGCTTTTACAACAGGCACGAAGGGTCGAGCTCGTCGGCGTAAGGTTCAAGGGCCGCTCGTACCTTTGAGGATAATGCGCTCGAATCGAAAAATCATTTCCGTCGAACGAGCAGAGTAGCCGGGGTGCCCGCAGCCCGGCCCAGCCGCAGAGAATTATGGCGTCGAGAGCCGTGAGCTCGTTTAAATTTCCCCGGCCCGGAAGCAATTAAGCGAGCAGTAGCTTCCGCTGGTTGGGACGAAACAGGCGGCCATTGGGTGATGGTCCAGGTTTCCCTCCGCGATTCGAGTCCTTGGTTAAGGCAATCCGGACTCTCCGAGCTTCCATTCTACTCTCCGAGACTCTGGAAATACCCAGGGAAACACGCCGAGAGCTCGACTCCAACCTCAGCTTCGAGGATTTCGTCAGCCCTCGTCCCTCGCTACTCAAGTTTCGAGCTTTTTAATGCTCGAGTACCTGCAGGTCTCGACGACGAACGAGGGACGCGATACGCGTTTAATTCAATTTGTATACACACTGACGAGTTTGTAAGAAGAAGACTAGCGCTGCTGTGATTAAGCTCTTGTTTTTCCGACACGTCTCTCCCCCCTTTTTTTCCCGGGTGGAACCAGGGAGAGGAACGGAAAAGAACTGCCTGCACTTCGGCACAGGGTCACCGTTCAGTAAAGTCTTGAATTTTTCATGGGCCCTGGTAGCAATGGCGTATAACACGATGATTGAAACACAGCGGCTGATTTCGGTGTTGTTTTTCTTTTTTTTATACATATATATGTATATTTATTTTATTATTCAATACATCCAGTTGACTAAATGAAAAGAGGACCTTTCAGCGGACCCGGGTTGTGGCCCTTTCAAAACTTACGTCATTGGTACGTACGTACATTACACACACACACACATATACATGTATATACAAAAAGAGACTTGCTGACGCGCGGACGCGCCCACGAGTATAATATTTTAATCGCAAAAGTGCATCTCGTTCCGCGTCACGTGTATACGGGTACATATAACGTATAAAAACGTGTAGGTGTAGAGCGCGAGAGGAAGCAAGGGGGGAAAATGCTTCACAGCATTTTTTCTACCCATTCACCCCTTTTCCGTACAGCGAAAACAAAACAGGAAACGTGCCATTGTCAGCTCGGCGTTCTCGACTCTCGATCCCTCTTTCCCCTTGCTCTGTGATCATCTGACAGGGAGAGGGAGAGTCAAAAATTTTTACGTCACTAAAAAATTCAGCCTTCGACGTGACGGGCATATCTAGATACTCAACTCTGTCGTATCCAATTGTCGTTGTCATTCTTTGCGAATCGATCACGGCAAGGCACCGTGGAAATTTTGATGCTTGGCAGGTCTGGCTGGCAGGATTTTATCCAAAGATTTCCGGTCCATTCGATCGAAGCGAATGATTGAAAATATGTCATTGTAAGATGTCGAGTGGATACGATGATCGGAAGAACGCGATTTCCAGCATTTTACTCTTCTCACGCTACTACCACAGCAGCGACAGATGTAATCCTGCGTGCAGAGATCGTCGCGAAGAAGAGAGAAGTAATTAATCATCCGAGGTCGACGAAGCTGCCAGGGGTAGGTACGGGAGACAATTAATTAAGCAGGAGAAGAGGTTTGGCATAACCCTGCGTCGGTGCGAGCAAATCCAAAGGTTGGTCGGATTATTTTTTAATCAACACTTCTTCTCTGATTGATTAATTGTAGTGGCGCGTGCTTTGCTCTTTTTCTTCTCAATTTTTTCGTTTTTAATTTTTTTTTTTCACCTAATTGATACGGCCATGAGTGAGTTATTGAATTCTTTCACACAAATAAACAATCCCTCGCTGCGGATTACGCTCGCCTGATTCGCCGAGGTGTTCACAACCGCGGGTTATTATCCTTGTCTGTAATCTGCACGCATCAGGCAGGTGCGGAACGTCACAGTTCGTACTCCACCACCTATCACGAGTGATTTTCGCGAGAGAATGCTGCTGCTTGCCGCTGCTGTTGCTGCATGCCTCTGACAGGTTGACGGATCGGCGTTGACGGTATCTAATTTAAGCGAAACACCCTCTGACTGGCAGACGTGAATTAAAAACGGACTACGGCCCCGGGTGTGAAAAAAATTTTACACAATGGAAATGTTGCTCACCTGACTTTCCACGCTAACGATAAATGGGTATACCCAATTTTGTACTCAATGTTCGACGCCTCTTGTTAATTACGTGTTACTTTTTCTCGTTTTTTTAAATTTTTGTCCAAATTTTTTTATTTCAATAAAATAATCGTCCCTTGTTCTGGCACCAGAGAGCACTCGATCATATAACAGGTGCCAGCGTCGTTGTTTAACAAGCAAACATAACCTCAGCAGAAAATGGCGATTAATTGCAATCCAAAATTTCTGTAGGGGTGTTTTACGTCGTCCGGTTAATTTATACGGTCGAAGTTCGCAGAGCAGCCCCTCGTCTGCACCCTTGTCAAAACGACCCTGACTACGTTCGTCGCAAATATTTTCACGCGACTCGTGGTTGACGTGACTCCGAATATAGGCCGTTCCATAAAATTTCAAAACTACATCAATCACGTAATAGGGTGTTTCGACATTCGGAGGTTACAGGCGAAGAAAGATAAGTCCCGAATCAATCGCCGAGAAAAAAATTCCGCTTTCAAACGTCACTTCGGCAAAGTCGTCCCCCAGGATTTGACGTGACGAACCGCCGTTAACCGATGAAGAAAAGGTCATACGAAACAACAACGAGCGCCTCTGTAATGAAAGAGGGTTGTTTAAAAGTGATATTAACCAGGAGGTATAAATGCCTGCGCATACATGCCGGCGACGAAGCGACGTCGGCATCGTCAAAGCGGAATACCGTACAATAACGTCGACGGCGAATGCGAGCACTCGTGCTCTTCTGAAGTATATAGCCGGCTCTTTTTATACGGGTACCAACATGTTGTACTCTCGTGCAGTTTTATCGTCGATAATTGTTATGAATAATAATCTTTGGCTTAAACCGAGTTCAGCGCAGCTGCACCGCCGAACAAAGGGCGTCGCGTGTCGCATTGCGCCGATTGCTAATTTCACGGCGCTACGATATATGCGAATAAAAGATCCTCCCGGAGTGAGTTACTCACCCCGCGATACCCGTTAGATCTTTATATCGGGGCAACTGGTGGCAGCGGTGGGACACCGGGAGGAGAAAAAAAAGTCGCCGGACTTGTCAGGGGTGCAAGAGGGGAAACGCTGACGCCAAAGCATAAAAAACAAAAAGAACAAAAAAACAAAAAAAAAAAAAAAAAACAGAAAAAAAAACAAAAAAACAAAAACAAAACAAAAAAACGAGGACAAAATGGGTAATGGTAAGCGCGTTACGTGCAGTTATTAGTTTTCGGGATGTGCATCGCGTGTCCGACGGCAGCTTGTTTCCCCGACTACGGAGGTAGTCAGGCAGGCAGACAGGCAGGCAAGCAATGAAATAGAAAGGAGGGTGACTGTGAGCGAGATTCTGGAGAAGGTTCAGCTAGAAAGGGAAATGCGGGTATAGTTTCCGGAGTATGAGGGGCATAACCGCGCAGGTTGTTTTGTGACTGAGAATGAGCCGGCTCATGTGCCGCAAACCTAGGTGGTATTTGAGGGAATTCAAGAGTGCGGTTCACCCTGAAGGATGGCAAAGTTTCAAGTTGGCCAACTTCCACACGGTACAAGGTGTGTAACGTAACGTCGCGCAACAACGAGGGACCTCCTCGTCAAGTCCGCTCGCACACTCTCCTCTTCCGGGTTAGAAAGGGAGGCATTTGTAAACACATGCTTGAACACCGCCGAGTAATGAGTATTTCTGTTGCTCGTACCGTGGAGTTAAATGCTCGTGGCGTCAAAATTTCCCCGGAACTCGAGGGGCGAGGTTCGCCTGTCCGAGATACATAAATATACTCGGAGATCGAGAGACGCGACTCGCTACCATCTTGCAGAAGTATGGAAATATTCCCTTAATGAGAGGAAGAAACTTAACGTTGAGTACCGAGTGCGTAATTAGCCGGAAACATCACTAATGCAAACATTAATTAACTTACGCCATCGAGGGAGTCGCCTGGAATGTCATCCCTTAAAATACATATGTATACACTTTGTTCGCATCGTCTTGATATTGTTGTGCGGTATGTATCGCGATAAGAATACTTCAGTGATGATAAAATAACGTACGGATCCTGCTGCGCAAGATTACAAGTAACAGATCTGTACAATATATATATGCGTAAAGAGGAGTGTAGGTAAATTGGTTGAAAATGAGAGATGGATATCCGATAAGTCCGGGAGATTGGGTTTTATCAGGATGAAAGAAGGATAGTTCGTTTTCTCGCGGACTGCTAACTAATAGAAGAGAATCCAACAACGTGTAGGTATTTGGCGAGCCGATATATTTCGTCGAGTCTCACGTACCTAGGTCCAGCGGCGCCTCGAGTTGCGCACCGCGAAATCAGTTTCGTTGTCACGTAGACGTTCTCCCGGCCACGTAGAGGACAACTTGCCCGCCTGCACTCGAGATAGGAGATACATATCGACCACCTCTCGGCAAGCTCCCGTTATTCAATTTGTAGTCGGGTGTTGTTGATTGTACACCTAATCCCATTATTGCGAACGTCGACAAGCCGAAGGAAGAGAGACACCGGCCGATCGAGCATCTCCTCCTCTTCCCAGCCAAGTCCAGACACAAAGAGCGTCCAAATTTATTTGTTACGTCACCTTGTCCCTTGGCCGTCCCTCACCTCGCCACCCGGTCGTTATATCGACCCTCGGACACCCTCGGACACCTTTGCCTTTCGTCGGTGAAGAAGGGCGAGGGTGTGGTTTACGGAGGGCGCCACGATTACGCGTAAAACGATCCGCCTCCTTTAATCTCTGGAATTAAAGCACCGTGCACGTCATGTTTTTCAAGCGTTTACCTCTGATTCTACATATTGCAGAGAAAACACGTGTGCCGTTGGTTGGAAACTGTCGGACCCTCCGTGTTGTATCGGATCTGCGATACAACGCGGGTGTGAACAAGAGTCGTATGTCTTTGGGGCTTTGAAAAGGCTGATCCTCGCAACCGAATGCGGAGAAGAAAAAAGGGGGGGGGGGGGGGGCGCGAAAAAAATCTAGAAAAAGAGAGATTTCTTTTCGGAAGAACGTGCGCCTCGCTCGCGCTATCGCCCCAACGACGCGGCGATGCTCGTCGCATCCCCATTAATACCCATGGAGTGAAAATACGGGCTAGAGGGGAGACTTTTTGTTCAGCGTCGAGGATTACAGGGACACAAAGACGTATATTCATTGAAAACCACCGGGACAACATCGTCAGATACCGGTTGACGCGTTGGAATCTTCGATCCGGGGCACGTGGAACAAAAACGGTGTTGAAAGTCGGTGATGGTAGGGGAAAAAAAATACAGCGTAAATGTCAATTTACATCCGCTCATCTCTCTCAATTTCAGAAAGAAATTTTTCTCCGTTACGTGACGAGGGAGAGATGAAAGGATGTCGAAATTCGTCTCGCGGAACGGAAAGATGTTCGAGAAATGCCTGGGAACTAATTCCCTATCCAACTCAGGGGCGCGACCCTCGGCGACCTGCTCGTGACCCTGACCCTGGGGGTAGGATACGTGAGGAGCCGGGGTCCTGCCGTTTGTTTGACTAACTTGTCGTGAAACAGAGGCAGAGAGACGGCACGAGAGAGTTGCGTCTGCAAATAAGAGGACAAAATCGCTGGGCCGTCGCAAAACGTCGCAAAGAACAGTTGTCCGGACGCAAATAAACGTTCCATTATCATTGCACAAGGTGCGGATTTGCACTGCGGAGCGGTGAAGCTGAATCCTTGGATTATGAAGGTTCCGAGCTTTCCTAAAGTTGATTGGATTCAATCGGATAAAACGGCTTCGACGTTGGTGCAAAGTTGATATTTTCCAAGAGCTGGAGCTTCGGGTAAATGATATCAAATCTGTGGGACCGCCGACAGACAGTCGGTGTAGAAACTTGAACTTGTCAAGCACGACTCAAAAAGTGAAAAGAAAAAAGAAAAGAAAAACACCAACTTGAGAAGAAAGAGTTATTCGGAGTGAGAAAGAGGGGAAAAGTTCGACTGACACTTAATCGTTAACACGATGGTGATGGCGGTGGTGGTGCTGCGGCGTATATAAAGTGAAATAAGAGGAGGAAACCGGTTATAAATTTGTCCGCAAGTAGCTTGAATAATAGGAGGAAATCTCGTTTCGGTAATATTCTCCAGTTTAAAATTCGTAATTTTCTCCTTTAAATTCCATTCTCGGACCGAGGGCGTACAGCGGGGAGAACGAATAGCAACGAACCGGAGTCCACTTTCCACTATTTCCTTCGTGGAAGGCGAGACGAGTGCGCCTGAAGGTTCATTCGTTACCCGGGGAGACGTTTAAATGGTTAATTTTTACACCCGCGATTTTTGCGCGGTTTTTTTCGCCCCCTTCTCCTCTTTCGCGTCTTTTTTTCATTCTCTTCCTACCACCCGCGCTAGCTTTAATGCGAATTTATGCTTCCAAGTTAATTACGCGACACTAATTTTTGCCCAACTTCGTTCGTTCGCTTGCTTCCTTGGCTCTCTCCCTCTCTCTGTCTCTCTGCTGCCATTTCTACGCGGTGGTTGTAGACTTAACGTAATTTAAAGATTTTCAAAGGATTTTCAGGCGGTGTTTAATTGCCAGCCTCCTCCTCCTCCTCCTCCTCCTCCTCCTCCTCCTGCTGCTTCTACTGCTGCTGATTGCTATTTCATTTATCATCGTCTCCCCATGTGTCCTTACTCCCATTTCTCTTCATTCCTTATACTTCCTCGCCAATTCCTTCATTTCCAGAAGAAAAATAAATCAAATCGATCCCTTTTCCCGTCAAAATATCAACTTATTCACCGTTTGATGCGTCTCGCGCAGTCCGCGGGCGCATTAAAAACTCCGTTAGAATTTATAAGAATCGTAATTTTTGCAAGTCACGTTCTCAAATATGTACTCGAATTCATTGTAGAATTTAACGACGTCGTAGCTTTTCGACAGAAAGTGAAAAAGCAAAATATAAACCACTTTAAAATAGTACAATATAAGCAGGGTCTCCAACATATTCCCTCAGGGGTAATGATAAAAATAATGACAATCAGCTCTCAGGGCGACAGAGCGAAATCTATGTATACTGCAAAGGTGGATCGGTTTAAATCAACCAGCTCAAGTGTCTCTAAGTGTCGGATAAAATTGGGAGTATTTCTTAAGGGTTGCCTTCTTCGTTTTCCAGTATCGAGGACGGGGGGGTTAAGAGCGAAGGGTGAGGGTAGATACGCGGTGTCCCGGGTTTAAGGGGAAAGGAGAGTGGCGCCATGATACGTGCGTGGAATATCCTTCAGGGCGGCCTCAACTCCTCGGAGATTTCTTTCGCGAACGAACCGGCGAGGTTGTAGGTATTTTCGAGTGGGGAGGGACGAGTCGGAGGTTGGCTAGGGTTTCGACACCGGGGTAGGGGGTCTCCTAGACCCACCGACGACTGCTTGGGGGCCCGGGTAAAGAATGGAAGAAAAAAAATAAGATCAAAAAAGAAAAGGAGGAGAAGAAGAAGAAGAAGAAGAAGAAGAGGAAGAAAAGCGGCGGGAAGAAAGCTGCGGGGAATGGTAGAGACGCGACAGAGGGGGCGGTAAAGGTACGTCGGGGGTTGAGTGGGGCGGTAGGAGGTGAAGGGGGGAGGGGGGGATCTACCCTCGAGGCAACAATCTTAAAATATCACCGAGTGCTGCCCGGGCGCATGAGTTATCGCGGTATTTAATCATCCCCAATAAGCTCCTTCGTTCCTGAATCCCCCCCCTCCGCCATCGCCGTTCTTGGTACCTGTCTTCTCCTTTTTTACCCACCTATCACCGTTGCTTGATACCACCCTCCTTCACCCTCCAGTTCTCCGAAATCAGCTCGTCGTCGATCTTCACGTTTCCAATTAATTTGCATAGTCTGAGTAGGTTGGTAAGTTGAGGATCGATATTTTTTTCGTTCATTTTATTACGGGATGTATGGTAAAAAATGTACTTTGCGTGCTCGTGAATTTGATAAATACTCGATTTGCGACTACTTTGTAATCAAGTTGACGAAAATATTGTTTTCCGACTCAGAAAGCTCATTGAGACGCCTTGTTATATTACACAGAAGTGTTGAATTATTTGTATCACATTATATTGCAGGTGTTTGAACTCTGGATGTAATAACTTGCTCGTGGTAAACGTGGAGAAAATTATTATCATTAGCCTAGCGTCTATAAATTTCCGAGTTAAAGTTCAGTTCGTATTAACTTTACCTGCGCTGTTGCTTATGCTTTCGCTTCTGCCGCCATTTATATGCTTTCGCAAACAAATTTCTACTTGATCGTAAATTTTCTTAATTATTTATTACCTACTGAACATTTTACGTGCGTCAAGATATTTATACAACTCTTGTATATACACCGCCAGCAGTGCCAGGAACATCTCGAACTTCGTCACTTTGGAAGACATAAATATTTATAATATCCTACCTATATGTACATACCTACTGGAGGATATCAAAGTCGAGTTCAGTCGAGAAAAATAAATAAATAAATAAATAAAATGAAATGAAATATAGAAAGAGAAAGACGATGAAATTTCGGTCTCGTACCAAAGATTTTTGTTCCACGCTGTGTTATTTGTTCGAGAGAATCAAGAGGTAAGACAACTTTAAGAAACAAAAGTGCTTTAAAAAAAAAAAAAAATGTCGGATAGCACCAAAGATAATAAGATAATCGTATTTGATGTTGAATTCTGCGGTACGCAGTGTAACTGGTGCAAACTACTTAATATACATGTTTATAGCTAGAGACATACTAGGGCATTTTAAAGTATTGATGTTTGTGTAATTGGCGAGTACTTGAATGAAAATGTCTAATTTTCGACGAAAGAACGGGCACTTATTTGTTAGCAAATAATATTTGAATTAACTGTTTTTCTGTAGATATTAATATGTAGAGTGAGTAATTTTTTTTCTAGATTCATATTTGCACCAGTTTCACTGCGTGTCGCATGTCTCGCAAGAATGGCTCCAGTGTCGCCATTTTTTTTAATATTCAGTGATGGTAACTTTTTGTATTATACTTAAATATATGCTTAGTAACTTTCTTAAATATTATTATGTCATCACCTTTCCTTTCATGAAAAAATTTGCTTTTTACAGGTTTTTACAGTGGTTTTACTCTGTAATTAGAGAAGCTTGTTTAATTGAGTCGAGGGTTTTATGGTACAAACTCGGGATATCCCTCGCCTCATGGGACAGCGTAACACGCTCGTCCATCTACCCATTCGTCCATCGCGACTTGGAGTATCTACAGTGGCTGGTAATCCAGAACCGTTTCGAAAACTTTGGTTACCTTGCAATATCTACCGGTGAAACTTCGCCCGGTTATATCCTATAAATTTTCGCGTAATATGGTGCGCGATAATTTAGTACCATGGGTGCGTACGCCAGAGACCGCAAAGCCCATTTTTCAAACGAAACGAAGAATAAAATGAAAATTTTGCGGCCCGCCTCTAAACCAGGTAAATATGAAAACTACAAACAAGAAATCAGTTTTCCAGGTCTGATTTTCCGTCTCGTTCAAAGACTGTGACGCAATTTTTCTTGATCCTCGTTTCATTGTCGGACAGATTTTTCCTCCTTAATTACAAACTCCAAAATTGCCTGCCGTATACGTGTGAACGTCTCAATCCGTGATACGTACTCGTGCCAGAGAAAACCGGGTACAGTAAAGTCGCTAAAAAGTTGAAAACTTAAATTGGATCTAGACGAAAAGTTTCGAACGTGATCCACGGAGTTTGGAAGACTACGGTTAAGGTGATGCTGCACTCAATGATCAATTGCGAATTGCCGGTAAGCTCGGAAACAATTTCATTTCTATCTCGATTTTGCGCAGAGGAATCAGGCCAGAATAATAAAACGTCCTCTGTATTCGTTATACCTGCTCTTGACGTAAATTTTTCTCCGCTTGTATATTACATTATACCTACAGTTGGACTCGGAAGAAAAATTTATCACCCGCAGTTTCAGACCGGTTATAGCGCCATCTTATTTTTTACTCCCCCTGCCTAGCTATTTATACTCATAATACCTTATATACTACCTTATTGCAGCCACCTTGCATCCCAGCGCGTATCGCAGGTTATGCAAATTTTCATACTGCATATTTCCTTTCTTCGAAGAGGAGAGAAAAAGAGATGGTAAAGGGTGGGGTGAGGGGGGAAAAAGGATACTCCAATAACCCACCACGCGGCAAGTTTTTTTTATGCTTATGATATACATATAAATAGCATTCTTCTATCTATTCGCTTGAAGACTTGGGCGTTTAAAATAAAAACTAGGGAAGATGGGTGGATTTTTTATTTTATTTTAGGCGGAGTGTGTATTAAATAATTCTTACGATAAATATGCGTCTCGCGCTTCCAAGGCAGTGCCGTATATAAAGAATTGTTCTCTCTCTCTTTCTCTTGCAGTTCTAGCCTATCAAGTTTTATAAACATCCGGCGTACGATGAAAGATAAAATAAGGGCTCTACAAACGAAGTTGTTAAGAGTTATGCTTTCCGAACGAAGAGACGTTGTACAATTTGAATTCAAATGCGCCTTCTTCGTGTTCTCGGAGAGGGTAGGAACCCTCGGTAACTATGGAAAACAGTAGAAAAATAGAAAAAATAAAAAAAATCCCCAAAATGGGTTTTCGGTGTAGTCGACAGCGACGTTTCCGTTATCGAAGCCAGATAACCAACGAACGCGAATAAGCACGGAACGCAGTTGTCGGAAGCGAAAATTTTTCTCCTTTATTTTTGCGTTATCGTAATTTCCACGAAAATCGTTCGCTTTACCTTGTATTATAAGCACGAACGATTTCTCTAAATTTGATTTTGTTCCAGCTTATTCCGATCGTCAGAGTTCTTAGAGTTGTGGATCAATATTGCTTTCCTTTTACTCTCTCGCTATATATATATATAGAGAGAGAGTAAAAGGAAAGCAATATTGATCCACAAATGTAAGAACTACATATATATATATATATATATATATATATATATATATATATATATATAGATATTATGTATAAATCATTCCATGTACAATATACATATATACATGTATATATGTACGAAGAGAAAGAGGGTGACTGAGGGATGGAGGCAAATCGCGGTCTGATCGGAGCTCGAAATCATTGATTTTTCCTGGGCTGGGGTAGCATTACTTGAACCGTTAAATACCAGCCCCAAGATTTTCCAGTGCGTTTAACGCCCCAACCTAATCGGGGAGATAAGAAGTTCTCTGGCCGCCGCTGCAGCAACTGCCACGGGTATATCTCAGAGCCGGGAATACTCCGGCTAAGATTACGCCCGTCGAGTCCATTCTTTATGGTAATTTTTAATTTACTTTTCATCGTGATCCACGAGGAGGCCACCATCCCCCGAGTAAGGACCAGTTTTTACACGCCTGCCACCGTCGACCCCTCGGCGTCAGCGATTCGTAAACACTAGGTACGATACTAGAGGCGTGAATTGAATTGTTTCGAAGATGCCTCGAGGAGAAACCGGCGACGATCTTCAAAAGCCAGACTTATTGCCTTAGTCAGAATCTTACTGCATAAGTTGTGCCGAAGTAAACGCACATCCATCTCGAGCATGCGAATCGAGGTGTAATGGCTGTTCGGAATTTGTAAAAAGGCACGTTTCTCTCGTGCCTCAAACGGTTTTCTCGCAAAACGGATTAGGTTAGGTTATTCCGTGCCTTCACATCAAACGGATTCTCCAAGGTTCCAAGAAGAACACCGAAGGGGACGGACGTGCATAAGATGTAACTTTGAAGATTGGTGGAAATCGGAGAACCGCGGAGAGAAACTCAAGGCCCGCGGTCGAAGGAGAGCGAGATGGTCCATGTTCGACGGTGGCGATATACGACATTAATATGTCACTATTCGGTCCTAATACGAGCGGCAATAAACTTCGCGACAGTGTTAACGGAGCGTTCTCGAGGAAGGTGGAAACGGCGAGAACCGAAGTCAGTTTATGGGAAGAAGAGTGGCTCGCCCATGAACCCAGCGTTCGCTCGCTCGCTCGCTCCAGCAACTGGTCGTCCGGCAGGCAGGCAGGCGGGCGCGAGTTTTAATAACTTTATTAATATCCGACCCGGCTGTTCTCTCGAGCCCCTGAAGAAGCGACACCGTCGCGAATATTACGGTAAATACACTCCGCCACGTTATAATGCCCACCCGGGCGGCATCCCACGGGCGAGTAATTCGCTGTTGGATGTACCCACATTACGCGCGTGCTCGTACAGATACGCACACAGGCGGGCGCGTGAGCTTGCGAAAGCTCGATCAAACGCCCACGTGGCCACGGCCCGCCCCATCTCCCATCCCGTCCTATCTCATCCTCTTGGCTCTTCGTGATCGCAGTTTGTTTGTGCTTTAAGTAAGTAGCATCGCAGCTATCGAGCCAACTTCGCCACCCTCTCGGTCCCACCTGCAACGCTCATAGACTAACCCCGGCACTCAGGAATATTACCTCTCCTTGCATACTCGAGGCGACTGTCAAACTGCGAGAATAATCCAGACGCTGACGGCGTAACTTACCTGCAACAGAAAAAGAGAGAAGGACGTTTAACGTTCATCGACAGGCTGAGGACACGCTGCGTTTTCTGATATCTGTTCAAATCGGGACGCTGTTTATGCGACGAGCAGTTTGTTCAACTTTCGCGAGTGGCGAATTATTTGTTCGGGTCTTAGGGGAGGGGGAACAGGTTGGACGATCTAAAATCATGCCTACTTTTAGTTTCGGGCATTGAATTCAAAAACCTAGCCACGAGCTCGAATCGATTAACAAGTTTTAAATATTGTGTCAAAGTTTCAAGTCGATCGGATAAAAATTGACCGAGGAACTGCGTCGCTGGATTGATAACGTGGCCGCTCGCTACTTATACGCGCTATGCCGCCATTTCGTTATTAATTTCGATGAGAAAATTCTGAAATGTTCTTGAAACTCTAAATAACAAAGCTCTCTAGCTCAAATTGCTTCGAGTGTATTCATTTTCTGTAAAAAAAGCTTCCAAAATTAGGTAAGATTTTAGACCATCCCTTAAAACTGCGAGCCATTGCAGCCTGATGGATACGGTTACAAGATCCGGCGATAAAACCTGATGTGTTCGGTTTACTTTGTCTCAGGCTCTGAAAACTCGTTTATAAATTCTCTTTGAAGCGGAGTCGTCATGCCGTTATAAGAAAGAGACGCGGCGGAGGATCGTACGATGGAAAATATTTCGCATCCTCCGGGTTTCCTCGGGTTCAAAGAAGGAAGGGCCCGACGTGCAAATAGCATCGGGGCGCCCGGGACCCGGCGGCGTCGCAATTCGGGGTGGCGCTATGAGGGGTGGTTTTCAGGGTTTTATGGGCTGCCGAAACGTGTTCGAACCTCACTTACCCCTCGCAATTAATACTCAATGGGCCGCGAGCTAATCCGAACTCCCAGCGGCAGGAATCCGTCTCGATTTCCTATAACTTTCCATTCCGGTAGATTTATCCCTGCTTTCGTTGGCCCGGTGACAACGAGTTGACGGATCTCATTTTCAACGATGTTGATCGAATCATTCGAGGCTATTTAATAGCCCCAAGCAGGAGACCGGATATATCGACGCGGACGTGAATCCCTTTCCTTCGGCCGACTTGCAATTTTCAATTTCCAATTTCAATGCCGGGCGAAATCAGTTCCTCGAGTCCCTTTGAGGAGCTGAATTTAAAATTCCCATCCTCCTACGCCGTTCACGATCTATGAAATGTTACGAGGTTCACAAAGCCGAGTGTATATCATATAATATATAAACAGCTTACATCGTGTATCCTCGGCATATTTTTTATTTTTCCTGTATTTTCCCACCCCTATAACCTTTGCTGCCATTTTAATTTTACGATTACTTTTCTCAAACCCTCGAGTTGAGGATAAATTGAAAAATACGCCTGGGGCGTGTTACAAAAAAAAAAAAAAAAAACAAACAAACAAAAAAAAAAAAGAAAGAAAGATTAAAACAGGATGACAAACGAAAAATTAATCTTAGTTTTTTTTTGTAACGCAATTATTATATATAATATATATTTCAAATGAACACAGTCATGAAAAATTCCACATCTCGGATACAATATTCGGGCGAAAAGAAAAAGTTTCATTACTTTTCTTTCCTGGGTATAATCGGGATCCAATCGTGATGATCTTACCGTGTATGATCGGTTACATAGAACGGTGAGAATAAATCATGCGTTTAGCTGACTATTGGTTTCAGACGATAATTCACCTGTCAGGTTATCGCGTGGTTATAAATTTTCAGATACCGTATGTGATCCATCTTTCTTTCTCGTAGGCAATATATCTTGAAAATAAAGCAAGACAAAAAAAAAAATAAAAAATTATTCGCTACGTTTAGGTATCCAATGACGTTGTGTCAGCTGAAAGAAGAAACGATGTACCTTGTTACGTAAGCAGGAAAGGAGCAAAAATCGACAGTCGAGGTATGAACCGATTCTGAAAAAAGTCGAAATGATTGATACCCCTCGCAAAGTCGCGGGTGAAATTACGTATGCAGGAAGAAAGGGCGGGGGCGGGAAAACAATTGTTCACGACGCTCAAAGGTCGAATTCAATAAACGATAACTACCCTCAGCCTCGGCCATGGCCACCGCAACGAACAATAAGGGGTGTATGTTTTGTACGTGTCCGGGACCGATGCAAAAAGCAAGTTGCGGCGTGGCGCGGCGGCCCCGCGACGAGGAGAGCAGAGTCCCCTGATGGTACAGGAAGTACATAACAAAAGAACAAGGGAAGGCAGGCTACCCACAATGAATAATGGATAGGAGAAATATGCTGAATCTCAAACTGTATAACCCTCTCCTCCTCTTTTCGCCTCTCTTCTCTTCGCCTCGCCACACTCCGACTAGCCCATCCACTCGCCCACCAGAAAAAAACAAAAGAAAAAAAAAATCCAACAACCTCCAAAAAACACGACAAGAAACCACTTATCGATCCGGAATGCGGACTAGCGAAAGAATGATAAAAACGGAGAGAAATCCGCGAGAGCAAATGACATGCGAGAGGAAAATATTTTAAGCGAATTCGTCGATTTGCAAACCCTCGATTGAATGTGAATAAATAGTAAAAATGGCAGGAATAAGTTAAGAAAAGGATTTGCCATGTACGGATTTGCCGAAATCATCCTTTTCCTTTCTTCGTTCCTTGAACAGAGGGCTAAATAAGACAACTGTCTCGGTATAAAATGAGCATCTTTACTGATACAGGCCTCAACGAACGAGGGAACTGTGCAGCGTTTCAAGATGTTTTTCAAAATATAGTATAAAATCGGTGCAACTGGCAATGTGCGAATGATAAATGGAGTTTCAGTGTCATTTCTTTGAATTTTGTTTTCATTCCGCTAAACTGGCCAATTTCCATAAACGGACTGGGATTTAAACGTTCACTCGCGGCGAAGTTTCATGCTCTGGTAAGTAGACTGCGGGTTTGGGTCGAGCGGACAGGGTGTGTATGGGTATATCTATATTAACAATGCAGAGATAGGCGAGTAGGCGGGCACCTAACTTGTGAGCGTCCATTTATCTTCCACGCCACTCGAGCTAAGCAGATAAAACCCACTCGTACCTCTTCTCATCTCATCTCTCTCCTCTTTCTTTTCTTCGCTCTGCGCGGAGGTAGGAGCCACTCCGGCTGTTTATACATCAAATGCGAATCTCGAGCGTATCAAAAGGCAATTTCAATCTCGTTAACACGCTTCTTGTCATTCGGAAGCAGAAGTGGAAATGAAAAAAATAAATAAAACCAACGAACGAAGATTCAAAACGGCATGTTTCACAAAGTTGACAGACTTGGGTAAGTTTTTTCTCCGCGATCTCAATGTTCCCGGACTTTCCATTTATTCAAAAATAATATTGAGCTACAAACAAGCCCCACCTACGTGACACGTGTCGGTATTTATTTTCGAAATAGCGGTCATGAAATATTCGGAGGTAGGTATCTAAGTAATCGAATGTGTAACTGTTCCCGCGAATGGTCCAATAAGTATCAAGACGTGAAGATTGATTTGCGCTTCTTATCGGAAAGCGAAGAATGGCAGATGGAAGAGGAAGAGGGAACCAAGATAGAGGATAAAGCAAGGTGCGATGCGTCAACGGTTGTTTGCCGTTGAACGTTGAGCGTTGAACGTTGGGCAAGTTTCTTGTTTGCCAACACCAAGGCAATTATAGCCTTCTCGACGGGCGAGCGCCTCTTGCTCGGTTCCTACCGCCGACAACTTCCACCTTGTGGTACGTAGGTACATAGATCACACGTGCGCGGCAGTTGCACGTGCTCTTGGCTTTGTGTACATCCAGCAATACTCGCCAACCCCCGTACCTACGTAAGCGAGGGCTTGTCGGGGGGCTGCGACGTGTTTGCGCACACACGAGCTTTCGCCCTATCTCTCCCTCTCCCTCTCTTCCTCACCGCCTGCCCGTCGTCGCCATCGTCAGGACAACCTTTGCCTCTCCAAGTTGGGTTTCTTGCGGGGAGGTATGCGGACGTCGCGAAGCAAAGGGCATACCGGATGAGTTGCTTCAGCGGGGAGAAGGCGGAGCAGAAAGGCTCTTCAAGAAGCCCTCGCTACTTGAACTGGCCATCTTGTACGATATCAATTTGGTATTAGATAGTTTACGGGGGGTTAGGAGCGATCCGAGCGAGACTCTCACCCCTCGAAACCGGCGAGGACGGAGGAAGTGGGGGGAAGGGTCGTGAAAGCTTCTCCAGCTAATCAACACTCTCGCTGTCGCAAAGACGAGGGAACAATACGAGCAATAACCGTGATTGGTAACGAAAGTGGAACCGAATGAATTGGTGACGCATCCGGGGACGGACGGAGAAACCGGTTCCCTCGAAATAATCAGAGAGGCTGCATCGGGGGCTAATTCTCGGCTCTCGGTGTCTGTTCAGTTCGTCCCTCACTTCGCACCGCCCCCCGCGTAAGGCGACGTGCGCACTAAATAAACATCGACCAACTGACAGCGCGAAGGGAAGTGGAGAACAAGGGAGAGCAAACGCCAATCACTGCCACTGCTGGTGGAAATCAGTTTCGACCAGAGGTGAGAGGAAATTGCACGGTGAGCTGTTCGAAGACCTTGGTTCTAGGTCGACGAGTATTCGGCGTTAGCCGCCTTCTCAATGTACGAGGTACCCTAATTCCGCGGCGGTGTAGGAAAGTTGGGAAAGTTTAGCGAGTAACGCTTTCGATGGAAACAACGTTTATTCAGCTAGCTCAAGGAGATCCCGAAGGCACTCATTATGTCCGGGGGCTAAGAGGATTCCGTGAGCGAATCAAGGAACCTGCACCCTTTAAGAAGATAGAGAGGAGAGAGATGGAGAGAGAGAGAGAGAGAGAGAGAGATAGCTTTTCATCCGACTGCGAATTCAACCGACCGCGAGAGCATCGAGATTCCTCTTATGTAAATGGTTATCACAATAGATGCAAATGCACCAGGGCATGCCAGATAAGAAAACCGAGGAGCTTTTCCACCGGGCTTCTATGTACATTGTACAGTGCCAACTCTCAACTCTGGTGTGGGTGGTCGGTACCTACTGTTATCGCAAACTTTTAGGAGGGCGTTAAAGTTTATTAGCTATACCACTTAGTGATAGGGCATTGCCACAATTTGCCCAACAATCTCCCCGCGAGCTATACGTATACTTTCACGCTCAAAGTGTTTTGTTTTTTCCACCATCTCGCCATGCCCCGCCACCTTCATCCTCTCCATCCGAGGAATCACTTACTCGCCAACTGCACTATCAAGGATCTCATCTAGCTCGATGAGTCGAAAACTTCACGCTGGGTTGGTTCGATTGATGCTAGTCAGAGGGTAAAAATTGAGTGAAATTTGCTAGACGGACTGCGGCCTTAATTTACATGGAACAAAAGCTGTGTACCAAGTATTAGCGATTGAAATGTTACCGGGCGATTGAACTCGATTCCCGCAATATAATCCGGCGACGATCCGATGACTAACGACGAGTAAACTGCAGGAAGTGAAGAGGCGAAGGATAAAATGCAGGCAGGTGCAGGCGGGCGCATAGTTCGGGTTTCTAGTAACCCGATACGATTGGCGAGCGGCATGCGGCTGGGTGGTCGAGGACGGAGGTGGATGTTGCCGCGTTGCTGTCTGGTTGGAATTTTGAAACGGAGTTACCAGTCTGCACGTGGATCAGGCCTGATCCTTGATTCGTCGGGATGCAGCATAAAAATTCATAAAGAGGCTGGGTGTCTTTGCATTATTCAGAGTAACGCGGCACCTACCGACACACGAGCAAGCCAGGTACGGCGGGTGCTGAGGAAAGCCGAGAGAATCATTATAATTTTGGATGCCTCCTCACCACCGACTGGTATTCCCATGCAGTACTCAGACCAACTCGGGATGGATGAAGGGAGTACGAGAGGAAAAGGGACGGAATGGGATGGGATGGCATGGGACGGGATGGTCTGACTCCGCTCGCCTTGCCTCGTCTCCCATTGCCTACTACGTGACTTTACTCACTCAGCGCGTCGCAATAATTTCACCATCAGCACGCGGTGACGTACCACCAGCGGCCGGAAAGGGCATTGCAGCGAAGTGCAGAAGCACGCAGGTACCACGTGACGGGTAGGAAGGCGGAAAAAATAGCCCACTATTTTGACTTTCGATAACCCCGTCTCATCCATTTCTACGAGAAATTGCTCGCTTCAGGATGAGGAAGACGCCAGCGTGTTGGATCGACGGGTTTGAAATTGAAGAAATGAGGGACTGGAGAACTGATCGTTGAGGTGGGATAAGAGTGACGTCTGGGTGTCGAAAGGAGGAATAAGATCGTCGACAGACTATGGAGCGAGGTCCTGGGGTGTAAAACGACAGAGTAACATTTTGACAACGTCATTTGTCAGCTTGTTATTAGGTTCACGTTTCGCAGGACGCGTGGAGCGAAATACAGACGTCGTGGCGGGATTCCCCGAGCCTTTCCAAGATTCCTGTCGCTACATCGACGTTGTTTCTCTCGGGTTCTCCGATCTCCTGTTTATGCATATTCACTATATTCTCTTTTCCATAGCCCGAGACGAGCTCCTGTCAGACCCCGAAGGTGCTCTCTCTCTCTCTCGCTCTCTCTCCTAGATTAACGTCTGCCACCTGTCGACGTACGTGGCATCGAGCATTTCTACGATGAAATAATGCTCCGGGGATTCGGCCTGTAATACGACCGAGGTGACGCCCTTATGTAAATTCTTCGTTCTAAATGGCCGTCGAATTCCGCCACCCTTCTATCCAAGCGATAATTAATCGTTCGAAACTGCAACGATGCAGTGGGTTGAGCCCACGTTTCTTATTCGAGCTGCTAGCAGCGAAAATGGTTTGACAATGAGAAACAGTGGGGCGTTGAGTGTTGATTCACCCTCTCAGGGAAGCAGAAGAAGAGGGAGAAGAAGAAGAAGAAGAAGGCGGGATTTCAGCAATCTTGTAGATAGTTTAATTTACTCAGTGAAATGTGAAATTACTTCGCGGCAACTTTTATTGCACCATTAAATTAAACTTGTATCTTTCTTCTCTTTCTCTGGGATGTTTTTTTTCCGTGTCCCCCCGTTTTTCCTTTCATCCACCAGTAGGCGATAGCTGACGCCCCACTTTCGATGAAACTATCCTAATTCTTTCCTCCCCAGAGAGCCACGTTCTCCGACCGCACGCACCGCCGTCATTGCAGCCCCCCCATCGATGTTTTTCCTAGCTCGAATCCACAAAGAGTTTCCCTTTATAACCCCAAGACGTTACACGTTCCGCGACGGGTTTTCACCCGGCTAACCCAATGTCGCAGCCTTCGGACCTTCGTTTATATTGTTGCGGAAAGAAGAGAAGAGGGACTAAAGGAGGGTGGAAAAAGTACCGGACTCGGTCGAGCGAACGATTTTCGGCTCTCGAATTAACGCCTCGGCAAATCCTTTTTAGACTGCAAATGACAGGAATTACGGGGGATCGGTGTCACCGAGCGAGAATAAAACGTGGCTATGTTTCCAGTAATGCGAGATTGTTCTTGCGCGTCTACGATTGGTTCGGATGTAATTCGAAATTCGCTGCAATGCAACTGTGAACAGTCGGGGGCGTAAATATTAGGCATCGTAAGTATATCTCATACCTCTCGGCTATACGTCGGCGGTGGTCTGGGCTCCGGAATTCATTGGCATTAATTATTATTCAACAGCTCTAACAAAGAGAGAAAACGCCCGCGTGCACGAGAGGAGTGCAATCAGTTTAATTGCCATCTACTGCACACCGCCGGAATAAGTGTAACGAAAGAAAGCGATAGAGACTGTTCGCAGCCTACTGCACCCCTACACCGTGCTGATCAGTCATCGAGTGAAACAAAAGAGTGATTAACCTATGCAACGATTTATTGCAGGAATTAAGTGACGTATAATGGAATAGACGAAGAGTGAATGCGAACAATGTCCATTTTCAGTGTCGCTTCATCGAGCTATCCGCCAAAAAAATTACTTGGCATGGCAAGTTGATTTACTCTCACAATCGAGTAAATTAACCAAAAAAATGTTCGCAACATAAGCTTTTGACGGTGGAATTAAGGTTTCAAAGGGAAGTATTTAGGACGTTGTACGCGGAGAATATGGAGTGCCAGGAGCAGAGTTGGTACAAAAGAGCAGCCTGTAATTCTCGCTTGGAGAGAACGACTGACAACTCTCGAAATTCGTACACGTGTAGAGGCGTATTTTATACGTCAGATTCTTTTTCTCTGCCTACACGATACAGTTTCCCGGGTCTTTACATTGCGAATATACATTATAATGGGCGTTCTCACCGCCTGCACTGCACGGCTAGCTTGTTTGTTATATGTATGGGGCATTCCATGACATCTCGATCAAGATTCCACCTTGATGTCTGAGATTGATCTGAAATTTTTTGTATGGCAGAACACAGCAAACAACGCAGTCAACATTTTTTTCAGAACTTTTCGATCCAGCGTGTCTAAAGTGTAATTCAAAAACTTGTAATAAAACCCCAACATAAAAAAATTTTTGAGACCTATCAGAAGATGGAGAGTTTTTAACTTCGTGAGATAAATGAGAAAAAAAAACGATTATTATTTGATTGGATTTTTGACATCACAGTGAACATAAAACCTCATTATAATATGGGAAAATGTTGATTTCGAGAGTTACAGGGAATCAAATATATTGTGATAATATTTACATTTATATTTTATAAAATTTTTCTACATTTTTTGCAGATTTTACAAAGTTGGGGTTTTCGTCAAGTTAATAAATCATACTTCAGATACGCTGGGTGAAAAATTTCTGAAAAAATTGTAATTGCATTTTTCCTCGTGTACTTTAATACAAAAAATTATGAAGCTAATCCGAGATGTCGACGTAGAATCTTGATCGAGATGTCATGGAATGCCCCGTGTACTAACATTACAAGCAACTCAAACTCCTGGGACTCCCGAACTCCCGGACAGCGGGGTAATTGTGAAATATTACCATCGCAGACGAAAGACGGGGCGAAGGGTGGTGGATAATAAAAGACGATGAAAATGCGAAAAACACGCTCCATCCGATCTGCGGAAGGCGTAAATAAGGGTCGGATGGCGGTGTTTCGATCGCTCGCATCGCGTTCCGGAACTGAAAAACGCCGGAACGTAGTCAGTCGGTCTCTACTCGCGATCCGATAAGCCGCAAATTGCCAACCCCTGCAGGGCTCGTGACACAAGTTCTGCCGTTCGTGCGACTTGTCCCTACAAATGGAGAATTCTTTTTCACACAGGCAAACCAACTGGCTGCGGTATTATTTGAAGCCGCGTGTCAGTGAACGTTGGTTGGTTGGATATAGAAACACTCGCGTAGACTTGATAGACAGATAAAATCCACCTCTCGCTGTTAAACGCTCAGGAAATTATTTTTAAACACCATCCCGAGAGGCACGCCGTTACTTTGAACTCAAAATAAAGCGATCGCGGCCTCTCTTTTCAGACCACCGTTAAAAGCCGTCTGCTTCGTAGATGACGCAACGCGGTGATCAATCTCTGGTGCATCATCGCGTGGTCCGATTTCTCAGGATAGCTCCTTGAAGTAAAATTGCAGGTTGAAACGTACGCCTCTTTCGGACTCATTTGCCTCGGCAAGTCAGTTTCACCTTTCCTCACTTTAATCGTCACTTTGTTCGTAGTCAAAGCCAGGTTTTTCCTGTTCATTTCCCCTTTTTCCGTGCCTTTTTTCCTTCCTTCGTACGAAAAGCCGGCGAGTTGTATTCCCGACTTTTCGCTTCTCTCCTCAACGCGCGACTCCAACGATCCTTTTTCCCCGTAGCCGACTGAATTTTACCAAAAATTAAATGCCAAGCCGCGGTCGGCGACGGAAGATGAGAAAATCCTCGAGGTCTTTCGAGCCGTGAAGCGTGTAATTATTTTGACGTATTCCTTTGAAATCCACTTTGGTCGATAAATGAAACCGAACGCGGGTTAGTAAATAATCCTGTCTAATCTACCCTCTTCTAGTCCTTCCTCCTTCATCCTTCGTCCTATTAACCAGGACAAACATCTGGTCCGATGATTGACGCGCTAGGCGTATGAGAAATCTGGAATATCTGAATTGAAATCACGCACGAAAGTATAGAACCCGTTTGCTCCACGGGGGCGTAATGAGAGGTTTAGAGCTTTCACGTCCTTTCGTGTCCGTAATACGCGCGGCCTCCGCAGCCGTGGTCATATCTTGTTTTATCTAAGCAATTTCAGATCTCGAAGCACTCGACATGCAACAACTCGCCCCCCCCCCCCCCCATACGAATCCAGGTATGGCTACAAATTACAATATCCGAGGCTCGCGTGTCGCGACGGGCTTTGGTGCCATTTCGATTCGAGGGAACTCCGATCCTCGAGGTCGCAAAACTCATGCCTCTATACCTCTGTACCTAATCGTCGCTTGCCTTTCTACCTGAATTCTGCATAAAGGAAATTGCTCTCCTCGTCTCTGGGCAACAATTTCCCTCAACCTTTACGCGGGTGGTTCACCCGCCCCTTCCCACCCCACACCACCCCTTTGATTATGATATTAATTAAAGGCTAGTTGGAATGTCGAGACTGCAGAAGTTCAATTCCATCAGTTGGTACGCGTTCGTTGCTTATTGTTATACTTCCTGCAGTCTAGATTCTACCTTCACCTTTATCTTCCCATCTTACTTATTACGATACACACGATTCATGTACATGCATTTCTAACCGTACGCGTGAATTCTTTGATACATTTAGATTCAAATCGACGTAAATTCCTGCTCATTCAACGTTATACGTATCCGTGTATACGACTATCCAAAGGATATGTACCAAAAGCTCTCAGCTACCGTGCATAGCCGGAATTTCGTAAGGGGTCGGTAAACGGTTTGAATGAAGTTGAGAGAGAAATTAATTACACAGCGAAATTAAACTTTTTCTTTTAATATGGTGATTGAATTGTTATCGTTGATGAGTAAAAAAATGTTTTGTCGATGCGTTAGATCTAGTGACAGATGTAATAGTAGTTTTTATTTTTTCCGTTTTTGCCGGTCGATATATGGAGTCTGGGATCGGTAACAACTACCAATAAACTCCACGATACCGGAACAATATTATTGGGATGCATCGTCGGATATATAGCCCCTCAAATCGTTTAAAAAAAATAAATAAATAAATAAAATAAAACTACGATATGATGAAAAAGAACGAGTGAAAGAATAGAAGTATCCGACCGTCGAACCGCAAATAGTATCGAAAATAGGATATCGAGGGAATGGCGCGATTAAGCTTGGACGTGTACGTGATATTGCGCTTTGGAAATAGAAAGATATTGAGAAATAGTCAAATTTCCGGAAGCCTCGGTGCCGGCTGGGCTTGATAACGAAACAATAAAGTGATGTTGAAGACTCTGCACCAGCAGCCGGTGTGCCTCGTTTCTCCCTACCGCGTGGCTGGTTACGTCCGAAAACGTCGAGACTGAAGAGACGGGGACCAGAAAGAGAAAGAAAACGAGGATGGGGTGAAGCGGTAGTGAAGAAGGCGGAGTGGCTGCTTGAGACAGATAGCCGTCCCAGACTTTGTGCCTTAGTACCAACGAACGAATTGCGCTGAGTGATCACTGCAGGGTATTACGATATAACACGTAAATGAGAAAGAGAGAGAGAAGGAGAGAGAGAGAGTGAGGAAAAAAATGTTGTATAGGTACACGTATACAAGGGGTTGCAGGGGGGATGGTGGAAGTTTAGAATTTGTTTTACATAGAATTCGGTGGGAGATACGCACCGGTGTATAATAACGAAACAATAATAATTATTCCCTGGTAACAATTTGGCGAGGGTGCGGGGATGCCGGAGGAGCTGAATGCGGGTTGGGGATCCTTGTTTAAACGATATATACGTATACCTAACGCATACGCCGAACTTGGGAGGAGCAAGTCAGCCCCTCCCTCCACCCCCCGACGGTGGGGAGGAAAGAGGACCCCGAGCTCTCACAATAAGGAGCTTACACGTTTCTCTGCTTGAATTAAATTTTCCCTTATACCCTCACACCGGCAGCGCTTATACGGAGAAATGGCCCAATTCTTGCCGACAGGGCTCGCTGGATATTTTACGTATAAATATGTGTAGTTGTGTCAGTATCTACAGCGTGTATGTGTATATATGTATACAGAACCAGCGTTTCTCCGCACTGCTTTTTAAAATCAAAAAATTGCTCCACATTTGAAATAACGCGAAATGTTTTTGTCGCGATGTTTCGGGCAGGCGAAAAAAAAAAAAAAAAAAATGACGTAAACGGTGTCTACAAGCCCGTGTAATCCGCGTAGTTAAATCTGTTGAACACAATTACATCGCGACTTTCATTTGATAATTAGAAATTTGTAATTAAGATCGTAATTACAATTGCGAATCAAGAAATTGATCCTCGGTTCGCTGGTTTAGTCGTACAAATCTTTCGGCTTACTCAAGTGATTACCGTGGGAGAATTGGCTTTGCACGGTCCTTGATCAATTTTACCCTAATTCCCTATATATTGGTACTCGGATTGAAATTTCCTCATCCTAGTCCCGCCGTCGGGGTGAGTAATACTAATTTCGATTTAACTGGTTAAGCCGACGGCGATCAATCGCGCCATCCGATATAATATTACAGGCTGTACGCGCTACATGACTGCGGGAAATTAACCACAAATAACACCTCAAGACGCAAACACTGTACTCCTAATACTTACTCCTTCGTTTTCAATCTCGAATAAGTAAAATTAGCCTGATATCGCGGTCAAAGTACCGGGCTACGCTAAATTCCCCACCGGATTAAGTAGGTTGAATGACATAAAAAAAAATCGAGACGCCACACGTCAATCGATTCCTTTCATCTCTTCTCCCTCCGGCATCTCAAAGATATACGAGAGAGATAGCAACGACCGTTTCCGATCAGCATCGAAGCGAAACCGATACACTGCGTCGGCTAGCTGTTGCGATGGTTCTACATTGTTGCAGAGGGTTGGAAGGGAATGGAAGGGGAGGTCTGTTTGCGGTATCCGCAGATTGGCGCCGTGGCAGAGAACCGTCGGGTGGAGACGGACAGGCCTAGATCGATTGCCTCGTCTGGTACGGTCCGGTCATTACATCCAACTTGGGAAAGGATGCCGTTGCTACCGCCTCGTGCCTTGCCCGATCAGGTTTACGAGTGTATAAACGCAGGCACGGAAGATGGACGGACTCGAGCGAGTGTCCTGCAAAATTCATCCGTGTTACAATCTTCTAACGAGCCTCGATTCGTCGACAGTCTCGAAATCGCAAACAGGTACCTGATAGGAATTAGCGAAATTTGAATGTAAAAGATCCCGACGTCGAAGCGATGAATATTCGATCGAACCTCGCCGCGGGGCTTTGGATTATTATAATAATTCCCGGGCGTAGTAATCATTCGGATTTCGGTACGTCCTCGGTCCGCGGACGGTGGGACGAGAGAGGGATTGAGACGGAGTTGGGAGTATTTAGCAGACAGAGCCGCGAATTTGCGGGGAAACTGATTGAGACCGGGTACAGCGGGGGTGTATCTACGCGGAACGTACGGCGCGATCTGAAGGTGACGGGGGTGTTGGAAACCCTCGTTAGGCAGTTTAATTCTCCGATTCTCCATCGGGCTCTGCCCGCTCTCCCCGCTCTCCCCGCGTTCTACACGTTGCGTGCCGGCCACGCTGAGTAATTTGTCTGAAATTCAACACGCGCGGCACACTGCCAAAGGGTATGGGGGGGCTCGGAGGGAAGATAAATCTACCGGCCGATCCGTGTATCGCGCCCACACACGCGGGGACCAATAAACGCGACGTGTCCGTACCATGCATGCGGGGTGAGTCCCGGATCCGTCCGCTGCTCCTCCCCGGCAGTCCCAAACTCGCCTGATAACGAGAGAAGACTCTACTGTTTCTGAGCAGATTATTTATACGTATACACATATGGTGGTCTGATTTTGTCAGAGATGGAATAGAAAAGTTCGTCTATTATTTCGGTTATTGCGCACCGTCCTGCGCCAATCGAGCAACACCGAGTTTGAGGTGTTAATTTCTGATCCGAGATAGGAAAAAATGTTGAAACGTTATCACGCGAGGTTGCACGGCGGCGGTTGTGCCTCTGAGTAGCTGATTAAGGGGTTATACCTGGTCAGGAGGCCGATATGAGCGATTCTTCGAGGATTTTTCACGAAGAGACATTTCAATTCATTTGCAGAAATGATGATTTTTAAAGCCGCTATAGCCGACCTCTGGGAGCACCACGCACGAAAAAAAGGCGTCTTGGGAAAAAACAAAAAAGATTTAGTTGGTATAAGGTATTATCTGGTCTTTTAATTAAAAATCAGAATTTTCCATAAAATTTTTTGCGTCAATTTGTTTATGAAATGGAAAATATTTGTCAGCGAGAAAAAAACCTTAGGTCAAAGACTGAAAAATATATTCATAAAGTTTGGGTAAAAATTTGAGACTGATCGGTTCAGCCGTTTCCGAGAAATCGTGCTCGTCGTCTTTGAAATAGTTTTGAGAAAAGCGCGTTCAAAGTTTCAAAAGCACTTTAATACGTTCCGGGGCGTCTTTGCAAATGTACGCGTAACTTCGAGCATATTTGTCGGGTCGACGTGAAACTTTCTGTGCATATACTTGGATGCATGTACTTTACGAAAATGAAATAAATGTGAAAAAGACAAAATCGATTTTCGGTAAAAGATCCTGACTACATATAACCCCTTATCAAACGAATGTTGATTTGCCGGGTGGTTAATTCCCGGCGATAATAACACTGAATTCATTCGCCATTTTAATTAATCATTCATCCCTTGAAGACAGCTGCAGCATAGCTTTGAACATACATTCAAATCACGTCGAAATTTCCGTTTCGATCACCCCTTCCGTTAATTCTGCCGAAACCAAAACTTCCTGCTGTTTTTGCCGTTGAACTGCGTTGTTCATTAAACTTCCACAGCGACGGGCTAAATTAGCAAGGATTTACCGAAAAGAGCATCAAGTGGCCCTGAGCCAACAGCCGATCAGCTTCGAGCTTCCATCGGCCAGGTATCGTTAGCGAAATAATTCTGATCGATACATCGCGACGTCGAACACGCCGTGCTTTTTCTCCGTGCTGAAACTATGCACGCAATTACTGTCGTAAAAGTTTGCTCGCGACCTCTGCATGCGATCCGCGATGACGGACTCTGCGTGGCTGAGAGGAGTGTGGAAGTGTGGCACGTTTTTCCTTGCGGCGTGATATTGGAGGACGCGGGTTGAGAAAAAGGAAGAAGAGAGAGGAGGGTGGGGGGGGGGGGGGGGGCGTATAGACGACGGCTGTCACGTTAGCTCAGTCAGACATGAAATGGACTCGGTATTTCCCACACTCCCCTGACGCTAGGCCTCATCTCATGTTGCGCGAGACTTCTTCGAAGCGCGTTGAGATATCAGAAAAATGTCACCGCGGCTCACGACGAACGTTCGTCAACCTGTAGATACGCGATAATACCGCCTATCGTGCTTGGGTGAAACGTTTTTACAATTCCAGGATATTCGAGGACAACTGAAGGTATCGTCATTCGTGAAAACGGACTAATGAGTCGGGCTGTATCTTGTACTTCAAAGACCCCAAGGGCCGATCGTTCGGCGTCGGGTTTTTCTTCTTTTTACCGTCTATCGAAGGGTGTGCGGAAAAACAATTTAGGTACTACGGGCACCATATGACGGGAAATGTGTGAACACGCATACATACTTTACTGAAACGTGCCACCAAGCGGGATGATGAGATCGAAGATAAGAGGCATTCACCCTTGAATTTTGTGATATTGCATGGCCAAGACTCCCTGAACGATTTCCACTCCTTCGCAATTCGATAAACCGATACTTTCGAACCATTCTATGTCTTTCATCTGGTGAACACCGTGGCAGGAAATTCAAGTATCTGTATGAGCTGAGGAACGAGGGTTATTCAGCGTCCAAAATGCGTGGAGAAATTTATGATTTCGGAAGAGATCGGTGGATCACCACATCCCTCCCCCTTCGACGATCCCTGATCCGATCTCAGAATCAGTTGGATCTCAGATGCCAGTGCTCAGGAGGTGGTACGAGGAACAACGAGATCATCGCTTCCGCGAATGCTCGAAGGCATTGGTGCGGAACTGGTGAATAACCAGAATATACTTAAATCCGATTTTAATACCTCTTAATTTCGAACAAGGAGAAATGAAAACTCCGTAAATGAAAAGACGGGGCATTTGGTGCCCCTTTGGCCATCAAGGGACGTTCCCTCCCTAAGAACGGTTTTTGCCTGAAGTTAGAAACTTGCGCTCCGCAGGTAGAAGGAGAGGGAGAGAGAGAGAGAGAGAGAGGGAGAAAGTGAAAGAGTGGGGACAATTATTTGGTTAGCGAATTCGAGATGCATTAAAAGCCCCGAGGTAGAGAGGGTACAAAGCAGCTGGAAAGTTGGATTGAAACTTTGCTCCGGTACCCCCTTCACCCCCCTTACAACGTGAACCTGGCTAACCTTTTTAGACCGTCGTCGTCGAAGCGTCGTCTCGATGCGATGGCACGCCGCCACGCCGAGTCTGACAAATAAGAAACGTCGTCGAGATAGTTGTTGGTCTGCTGGAAGACGAGGCCAATTTCAAATTCTCCGTGTAAAACTTGAGAGAGAGAGAGAGAGAGAGAAAGAGAGAGAAAGAGCAACGTCCTCTGGAGGAAGAAAAACACCCCTCGCTAAGTATTTCCACCCCTTTCTCACTGCTCATCCATCCCTTTCTCTCTCTCTTACTCGCCCGGGAAACAAGAAGAGTCAAACAATCTCTTACCCTGTTTCATCAAGTTTTCCTTAAGATAGTATAATAACCGGTATTTGGTGTGGATTTTTTTACCCACTGTCGGATTGCTAAACATTTCATTAGCTACCCTTGCTTTCTTCTTTGATAAATATTTCGTAATTTTAAGTATATCTTGACGTCATTTCAAATTTTTATAATGCAAATTAAAGGCCTCGCAGACCGCCCGTGGTGGCGGAAAAATTTGCACGTAAACACCGCAGAGCGAGTTTGTGTACACATAATGTAATATGAACATACATAATACGTGTAACGTCAGGCATGAAATCGATAGTTTAAATTAGTTTAGTTTCGGGCAGAAATTTCCGGGCAGCACCCCGTGGTCAGAGTAAATACCCCATTTAGAACATGGATTTGCAAGTGTGGTACAACATATGCAGGTATGCTGTAATGAAGGTATGTGGGTAACCAGAGCCAACTTGATCACACGAAACCGAAAACCGAAAATCCGTATTGTCTAAAGCAATAGCTGCAATTTATAGAACACTGTGTTGCAGTAACAGGTCGATTTCCGACCGCAACCGATCGTTTTATGCCCGAATATTATACGAGATTTCAAAGCGCACTACAAAGGCGCGGGGTTGACGTTCTGAATTTTAAAAGTTCCGTAAACGCCTAATCCCGCCTAATTCCAAAGTGGTGAAATTTCACAAAAACAGAAATTCACAAGACTGAAAATCTTCGATCATTCGGAATTTCAATGTTTCAGATTTTTAAAGTTTCTCCTTTTCGCACTCTGAAAACTTTAACTCGTCGGGGTTTCGCCTTTTCAGCGTTTTGTCCTTTCGGAACTTTAGAACCTCGGGTTTCGGCCCATTCGAAACTTTGACGTTTCGTCCAAGTTCGATATATTTACTTTAAGTTTCGTCGCTAAATAATTTCGAATACTGCGCTTTCGGAACTTTTCAAATTCGGAATTTCAACCTCACCCGACGACAAAACGCGGTAACATTTTGTATCGTTTTCCATTCTGATATTTAAATTTGCAGCATCAATCTTGTCCGAATATCTCAACACCGCTCGCATCATGTGAAACTTGAAACGAAGCCGAGATAAAGTTAGAATAGCCGATGGTCCGTCGTTGACCGAGGTTGACGGCCCATCGTCACCCGCAGGAAGAGCTCGGGCTGTCGCCAATTAGCCGACGAGGTAGGTTTATTGCTTAATTAGCTAATACCGGCTTAATGAGGCGCGATTATCCACCGCCTAGCTCGGAGGGTCGATCGAGCTGCAGAAACGCGGCCTGGTGCAAGCTGTTTATGGATCAACAATTCATGCCATTCGCAGAATTGCTCCTGAAAACGGATCCTTGATTGGATGGAGGTAATCCCCGCCATTTTAGGGAGGGGGGAGGTTGCACATTGATTGTGTTCCCCGGGTAAATTCCATAGTCCACTTACAGTTTACATCTCATCGTCAGCCACGTGGGAATAGAAGCCAAAGAAGATAGAAGCGAACCTTCTCCCCTTTGCCAAAGACGCTAGGATATCAAGCCTTCTTAGCGCTCTTCATCCGGCGCCCGCGGCTTAAACTTAGCCAAAAATTAAACGCTAAGCTGTTTGAAATACGCGGAATGTGAAAATACGCGAGGAACTTTCCTCGAGCGTGAATCATGACGCGCGCTTTAATAACGTGAGCTTTCACTTCGCATCCGCATAATTACATCCATAAATAACGTTTTCTCAAAGGTGCGAAGTTTAGGGTAGACAGGGCTGCTCCACGCACCGTCAGGTGTTGACTAAATAAGAACCGCAAAAGTGGTCCCTTTCCCTGAGCTAGACGAGCCCGGGATATTTCCGAATCTAGGACAGTTCCCCCGCGGTGGGTGCGGGGTTGTAAATTGAGAACGACAGTCGCACACCGGCTTCACTGATTACTCGAACGTCATTCGGTTTCCTTGACGGAACGTCGCATCGTCGGAGTACAACGACCGCTGTAGGAAGGGTCATTAGTTTGGATGTACAGGTTTAACACCCCGTATCACGCACCGACATAAATCACACGCGTATTTACCAAGTCCAGGGGTTCTAAGGTCAGACGGCGACGAGGCCTCTGAACTCTTCTCCACCGTCGACGGTCTCGTCTCGACGCGGCACCCGCACCCGGATGCCGCCTTCTCATTATTTCTTCTTTTCATCCTCAAGTGGAGAAGGGACGAGGAGGCGGAGGAGGTCGAGGAATAAGGGAAAACGGGAGAAGAGCCGGGCATCCGCGGCGCGGAAAAGGGGTGAAACAATTTTCCGCTCCCTGGCGGGGCAACGAGTGAAGTGAGAGCGAGGAGAAGAGGAAAAAAAAAGGAAGCCGTCCGTCGAATGGGGGGAAAAAACCGGCGATCGTTCGGGGCGAACAAGTTTCGCGGTAAATGATCGGGGTGTGCGATGAGAACTGCGAATCGAGGTTTCATGCGGTACGATAATTCAGCGCACCCCAGTTGACAATGGGGTTCGTAAATCTGTATTTCTGTGTCAAAGGTCAGCTCGGTACTCGAGTGGCGGATGGAAGTGATATCGCGGCATCCTCCTGCGGTTGGGATCACGAGGCGCGTAGTGAAGGTTCAAAGGAAACGAGGAGGGTCGGCGACAGAGTGAAAAAAAATACCGATCTCCCTTGGACAGTTGCGACATTGGTATTCGAGATCAAAACTCGACGATACGAGAATACGGGAGAGGTGAAATGGTCCAGAGCCATTCCTCACCTTATCGCAGATGAGTTTGAATCCCTTGAAACAAGAACGACGAGAGAGAGGGAGAGAGAGAGAGAGAGAGAGAGAGAGAGAGAGAGAGAAACTGTATTGAAATATGAAATGATAGAGCTGTAGAGATTTGTACGAAGTGCAGGGCGATCGTCCGGAATGTGCAGTCAATTACTATGTAAAAACTTGCGCGTGCTGGTCTCATGTGAATAGAGCGCGAACGCGGCTGCAGCGAAGCGCACGAGACGCCTATTATAATCGCATTTATAACCGCAGCGATCACGATCAATCTTAATTATAGCCTGTCTGTCCGCGTTTATTTCCGTGGCAACAGAAAAAAAAAAAAAATCGAGTCTTGACTGCATACGTGTGCAGTCGCATGTACATGTTATACGCGAAGCGGGTGTATCTCCGAGCTGTATTTAAGTGTGTAGTAATAACGATAATGATAGTAATAATGATGATAATAATAACGTGTACGGTATATAGACTCGACGAAGCCAGGATCGAGGCAAGGACATCTTCTCGCTTCGCCGGCTTGAAAAAGATATCGATCCTTATCTACTAATTAAGGAATTTTCTTTTAATTAAAATTTCATGCCTCGAGGCTGCCGCTGCTGCAGCCGTAAAATTTGTCGTTGGAACAAACGAGGTGGTCTGCAGTTGTTGCCGCGACGCGATCCAGCGCTCGGGGATAATTTGGGCAAATCGTTGCCAAGTGTGGGAGAAGCACCTGCTTACCGGAATCGGAGATCGATCTATTCGCGCTCGATGAGAAGATGAAAAAGAAAAAATTGTAAATGCTGTCTGATTTTTCTCCTCACTTAAACGATTCGTATTACGCGGTCAGAATGTTCCCCGCTCTGATTAGTCGTTGATTGAACGTGGATGGTGACTAATCGCAGCTTCGTACCACCGGATGTATATCCTTGAGGTGAATTAGAGGCGGAATTAATCAAGAGGATATTTCGGTCGTAGAGGGGATGGGAGGAGGTTCGTTTCGTTCGGTCTATCGCGTCGTTGCCTCTGCAGCAATGCCCGACTGTTACCGCAGCTGTAGAGCAACAACTCGAGCTTTTCCAGCATCACCGAGAAAAGCGGTTTATCCTGTTCACTCCGGCGACGCCAGGCGGTCGGCGGCCTGCGGATCCGACAGCTTGCTCTACCTCCTCTCCTTCTCCTCCTCCTCTTCCTCCTCATCCTCGCAACTGCTATTCGAGCCAGGTGCTTTGCTTTATTTTATTTGAATTTTTTTCCACCATCCCTGCCACCTCCCCCGCTTTTTTCCCTCCTTCCGGATACACGCGCCGCCTAGCAGGTAGCGAGCGTGATAATAGGGAGGCAGGAAGCCGGCTCTCGGTCTCTTTCCTCCTGCCTCGTTTCTCCTCCGGTGGCGCCCGCGTTTCTGAGATAAATGAACCAATTTTCCCTGGCTTTAGTCAGTGGCAATATCGCCGCTACCGCCACCGCCAGGCGCCACCTTCTGGTTCTCTGCACGAGAATCCGAGAATCTGGAAAAAAAAGGCCGGGAGACACGCAAGTGGGCAGGTGGGTCGGATCATTTTAAACTGGATTCGGTGGAATGAAACTATTTACGACGAACAGAGTGGAGATGGATGGCTCCTTCGGAGATTAAACGAGAAAAGCGAGCCGTTCTTTCTCGCGTGCGATCTAACATTACTACATCAATTTTTCCTACATACCTATCTCTGTAACGCTAAGCCGGAGTCTGCTTTATATTTATTATGCATACAACGTCGCGGCGTCGAATCCGTCTCGTGACAACCGATGGACCCCTTTCGATGCCTGCCTTCGGCATGGCTGGCTTACCTTAAATCTGATCAAACGGAATGATTCATCTTGCAGCCAACGTTGCACGTGTGCTGCAGCCTGGATCCCGCGACCGTTTGATATTCAAATTATAATTCAACGTATCTTTTTTTCATATCATCATTCGACTGGCGTTTCGTTTCACTTTCTTTTTCACCCCTCCCATGTTTTCATTCATTTTAAACTAGATTTCCCACATATTATGTAGCAGCGATACTCACGCTTCGTTGGATCTCTAGTCTGTCTTATAATTTGGCAAACTTACCTGCAACAGAGATAAAGAGAAACACAAATTAACATGACGTCAAATTTTTATCATATTCAAGTTAGTAAGATTATCGTAACGACACAGCCTGAAATCGGTTGAAATTCAGTAAACCGTAATAAAAGGAAACACACTCATACACTTCGAAATCCTAGTTTCTTAAAAATCATTTTAAAATTGAGAAAATAGTCATTTTTTCCCAATGTTTTGTTACGATAACGTTACCAACTTCAACCTCCTAATTTTTTCAGCACGGTACAATATATTCAGAGTAATTTTATTCAAAATTCATTTTCACATTGTTAGACAAAATGCAAAAAAATAATAATTAAGAAACAGAATTCATTGTTTTCGTTTGGAGGATTCATTCGTCGGCTTTAATGTAGAAAATAAAAAAAAAAAAAAAAAAAAACGCCAAGTAGTGCAGCAGTCGCCGTTTCCCGGACTTTTTCTGCATATTTCTTGTCCAGCCTGAGAAAAGTCCACGTGACTCGAAAGAAACAAAAAGCTTATTCACCGAGTCCCAAGGACGTCTATCTGTTTTTCGCCGGAAGAGTTTACCAAAGTTATTGTACCTCTTGAGAGGACATCAATGACCGAGAGACCGGTTCGTTATCTTCATTAATTTGATTTTATTTATTCATTTGCCGTCTTTATTGTATTACTCAAGGGTCTTGATTTGAGTTTCAAATTTCTCCCGTCGTCCATCAATTACGCACTGTATTATATACACGCAGAGGTATACATACTCATCGATTTCACCTTAGAATATACACGTAAATATGCATATACACGCACACACACACACACACTACGTATGCGTGTAAAAGCTCATGGTTTATCACCGTAATGCTGTAAAGCGGTACGCGGATGTTACTTTACCCAGGAGAGTTGTTTTCACTTTACGACCGAACTGTTACAAGGGGAATCGTTCCTCTTGATTAGAAAATCGTAATGGAAAGTATCGCTGAACGCCGGCACGCGACTCTCGACTTTATACCCATGATCCGTCCGTCTCGTCTGTCCGTATTCTGAATTATACCTACAGCGATAAAACGGGATGTTTTTCATACGTACACGGTAGTTTCAAGCGCAGCATGCGTGCAGGTAAATAAGCCTGTACATTAATATGATACATGTATAAATATCTATTATACATAGGTTTATTTACCAACTATTTCTGGGAATCGATTAATAATCGATCAAAGACCGTGCGTCAAAGACGGAGGAAAATTTTCCTACTCCGTTCTCCTTATCTTACAGTTGTTCACGACGTATAATTTTTGTCATGAATTTTTGTCAAAGGACGAAGGAAGAATAGGAAAGAAACTCAAGTGCTAAGCTTGGAAAATATTTTACGATCGTCAAGGTTATATAATACGTATATACACGTATAAACGTGTATCACGTACGGTGTATCCGTATACCTAGATGGTATAAAAGCAACTATAATCCGGCAAGCAGTGTAATAACGAGACTAATAAAGGTTCGTGCGACACATCTTATATACGTATAACAGTTAATACCCGTTATTATAATCCATTGCCGCGTGAGGTTTTATTTGAGTAATATAAAGTTTAATGCCGTCTAATCCTATTGGCCTCGTAAATACATTCTTATACGGATATAACACCGAGAGTCGATATAGTCCCGAAAATCTATATAAAACCCATTACGTTATTCAGGGCTATCTGGGAGTTTTTTCTGCGTTGCAGATTTTCTCCGCAGCAGACGTCTTACAGCGGATCCCGCGAGTGCATAGAAAATAGCGATGCGGGAAATTTAACGACCACTCGTCTCTCTGAAAGGTATCGTGCGGTGTACTTTATTCGAAGCGCGATAAGGTGTCAACGAAAAATGCAATACAAACGTGGATAAAGTAATACGGACTTATCAGTACCGAGCAAAAGTGGGTGGGTATAAAAGAAACGAATAGAGAAAATGGAATAGCGAGAATGAGCTGAAACGCAAACAATGAGGCGGGACAAAGCTGACTAGACTCTGGCGTGACAGATGCGTGATAAAGTGGATAACTTCCTTGCTGCAGCGGACACTTCATGCATGGTACAACTAATACTTCCGCAAACCGATGCGCCGAGGCGCGTAGAGCGATGAAATGCGAAAGAGGATTTCCGATGGTGGTAAAATAAAAGCCGCCGACCTAATGAAGTTGTCTGCATTCTCCCGCATACGGGGCATAAGGTTTGCGGCAATGCACTGCACCTGGGAGCAAAGTCTCTTCTTCCTTTTACACTGTCTTTCCTTCTCTTTACCCAAGGGGGGTTGCACCGGCCGGCATCACTTACCCTTATTTTATTATCTCTAACCAGAGCACGTGTCCCAGAAGCTGAAAAGTGTACGTGAGGAGAGGTACCAAAATTTGCAAGACCACGTATACATACGGGAATCAATCGAAACAAGTTGACAGAAGTGAAAAAAAGAAACTGGAGAACGAGAGAGTGAAAGAGAGAGAGAGACAGAGAGAGAGAGAGAGAGAGAGAGAGAGAGAGAGAGAGAGAGAGAAAGCAGCGGGAGTTCTTTGAGAAACTTTATTCCAAGTCAAAACGTCGTGAAAATACTTTCCAGTTCGAGTCGCGGAGTGTAGAGAAGATTGGTTTTCAGTTACTGAAAAGAAGTTGGAGTGGAAAAATGAAGAAGAAGGAGTTGTAAACTGGCTATGGAAAGATTCTACGGGTCCGAGTGTGGTGTGCGTGAAACGCGCGAGGCGTGTAAGAGCTTTATTGCACGACGGTGCACCATAGGCCCTGGCATGAAAGAAATGAGAAAATAGTAGCGTCTTGCGGCAAGTAAGGATCCGCCTTTCCCCGTGTCCTTCAATCCGACTCCCACGCGCCGGTATTGCGCCTCGATTTTCGGGTTACGCTGGGAGGTATTCACCTGGGACCGAGTTTAGAGATGAAAGTTGAGAGAGAAACATGAAAACGGGGAAACCGAGCCAACGACAGCGTGAAGAGGAAACCACAGCTGACTTAAAGCATGAGGAAAAAAACCGTGACTCGCGTCCTCGGCTTTTCTTCTTCCGCTCTTCTTCTTTCATCTAATTCTCATCGGGGACTGGGAAGAACAAGAGGTCAGACGTCGCCGGGTGAAGAGGGTGATTTCAATCGGACGTTACGACGAATGGGCCAATCGAGGCGACTTAAGAACCGTTCGGCTTTCCAATCACAGGGGCGGGGTCGAGTCTCGGAAGGAAGATCATCCTGGGAGGTCCGGGTCCTGCACCTTCGAATCCGGCGTTTCAGCCTTCGCCCTCACCGGGTACATGCACAGTCCACTTCCGGTCCCGCCTCGTCGATGCCGCTCCATACCCGAAGCATCGATCGACGGTGCAGGCGATTTCCTCGATTCCGGTAAGTGCGGAGGAGGAGGAGGAGGAGGAGTGGATGGTGCCAACGAAGAAGCTAATTTGTATTGACAAATAGCCGGGGAATAAATCAGGGGGTAAACAGTTGAATAATGGCCTTCGATTTCCCCCGGATGAGAGTGCTTCTTTTTTACTACGGGGGTAGTGTGATAGCTTTTGCTGCCGTTGCACCACCTGACTCGCGGGCTGGAGTATCAGTCGAGCAAATTGGGCGATTAGTTATATTCCGAGCTACCGCGTGTCGCACGGAGGATGGAGGATGGAAGAAGATCGTTTGCTGCACGAGTGTTTCAAGATCGACTGCAGAGGCTAGCTACGGGCAGAAGCTTTTCCGACAAATTGGCGGGGCTTATGTCAAGCGGGAGATCGATTCCCCGGATCGGATAATAAGACGCGTTTCTCCTTCCTTCCAAGTACCACCCAATGAACTCGACTTCTGACTCGGAATAGATACTTTTTGTCGCTTATTGATGTGACAGGTTCGTTTTACCCGAGGAAAAATGTCGTGCGTGAAAATTTCATTGAAATTGCGAGAATTTTCCGCATAGTGTAAAAGACAAGCAATTGATTAATTGTCTCATGTACTATCTGCGAAATACCAGAGAAACGGGAAAGGGAACAGAAGTGCGGCGGATAGGTCTACTTTACTTTACACGGTGGGTGAAGTTATTGCCGCCGATAACTTCAATTTGGTCTGGAAATAAGCGTCGAAAAGGGATGCTGGAGTTTCTCACTTCTCGTTCGTACATAAAATTTCTTCAAAGTAACCCATCTGCCTCTAAATACCAAAATTCTGCAGACCGGTTTTCAGTCAGAATAATTTTCAACAAATATTGAAGCACCTTTGATTCCCCTGCAGCATTGTTACTTAGTTATGAATATTCTGGTTTTGAGACCAAGATCACTTGAAGAGGAGCAATTTCGTGAGTACGATCTATCGGTAGTTCAACGTGATACGATCCTTGGACGGGCGGATTTCCCTCCCTTTGTTGGTCACTCGATATCCCCTTAATTTCTATGTCTTTTCATTGGCTTCCAGCGAAACCGCGTCGAGGGTTCGAGGTCACGCAATAATTGCGCGAACGTTCGTAGGTGAAAGTTTATTCAGAGCTGGCCTGGCGTGCAAAAGTGATAATAATATACCAGAGAAATTGTGTATTCGAATATTTTAGGTGAATTGAAAAAATTAACGACGGAGCCAGGAATCGAACCTGGTATCTAGAGATGCTTTGCCGGAAATTTACTCCACTAGACCACCTAGCCGTCCTGAGTACAGTGTCATTAATTTCTCTCATCACTGGTATTCGAATTTGTTTTGGTTTAGTGTACCGTGTATTCGTAGATACAATAATATAACGGTACAAACAAAGTCGAATTCTCCTTGACGAAGTTTGGAAAAATTTCCCTTCGGGACGAGGAAAGAAGCGAATATCCAAGCAAGATTGGCGAGCGCTTCCAAGCTCCTGCTCTTCACCTACATCACGTATGCGAGAGGGTATTAGCAATGAGCGTGGGTAGTGTAGGCTGATTTAGAAGAGTTTCCCGGGTAAAGTTTGATGACGAGGTTAGCGAGGATGGGCGGATAGGTACATCCGAGGAGAGCTTTTCAAGATGAATTTATCTCACGTGTAGGAAATAAAGTTAACCATGTTCGAACCGAACCCGCAACCAACCCACCCAACCAACCAACCAACCAACCAACGAACCAGCCATCCAGCCGCCTCTTGGTCTAAGCAAGTTACTTGCGCCACAATTTTCACCTCTACCTCGCACTTCCTCAACCGCTGCCAAATTTAATACGTACGTGTACAACGTGCATCGTACGTAAGTTTCAAGTTTCTTATTAAATCAAGATCTTGACCATTATTCTCGAAACACGCTTCCCTCGCGAGCGAATGAATCGGGTATACGTATACAGCTACGGCAAGCTCCACTTGGCAGACATTTTATATCTTTTAGAATTAAACGAGGTCCCAGTAGTATCTGTCCAAACATTTATACTGTGAGACACTCGAAAGTTCCAACCGCGTTGAGTGGTCTTCGGTTCTGGGGAATGAGGAGAGAGAAAAAGGCTGAGAAAGGGAAGTGTATAAGAGAGAACTCCTCGAAACGGATTTATTTCCTCGGGTTGGTATTGGGGGCGAGAGAGGGACGCTCTCCCATTTTCCCTCTCCGTCTCCGTTTCTCTCTCATACCTTCGGCTCGAGGTGCCTTCGGGGGTCGGATCTCTCCTCGGCCGCAAAGTGGAGAACCCTTACAGGGTCAGCGTATTTCTTTCATTCTTTTGGAGAGAAAATTGGCTCCGCCGTAAGGATTTCTCCAACCTACACGTACACGTGTATGCGCAGGTATACACGCGTCGGAAATTCGGGCTGAATGGTATCTCGTCGTTGTTGGACAGGCATCGGATATGTTTTGTTGCGTGTCAACGAACCAGAACATAGTAAAAGGGGAAAAATTCCAAAGAAGATGGAACAAAAAACGATGGGGTGAAAAAGGGTAGGAGTACGATAGCCAGGGAAAAATTTACTCAACCCGAGATCGGGGTGATCCTCCCTGCCCGATCGGATGGTAATTTGAATTCCTGAATTTTATGTGGCAATCGAGCACCGCGCCCACGTTCGTCCTGCAAGGGCGCCTAAGTGCGAACGAAGCAATCCAGCGATCACTCGAGTTGAAAGCGAATTCCTTGTACGTGGAAGACTGAAAGCGCGCGG
Source organism: Neodiprion fabricii (assembly GCF_021155785.1). NCBI lineage: Eukaryota > Metazoa > Arthropoda > Insecta > Hymenoptera > Diprionidae > Neodiprion > Neodiprion fabricii. Next base: position 744,407 of record NC_060242.1, read on the forward strand.
GATGAAAAGCCAAATCGACAAAATGTATAACACGTTACGAGTATACATAATAATAGGTACATATATATGTGTGTTTGTTTGTAAGGATCAAACGACCGAAAATATATGTATTCTATGAGTAGTTAGTGAGCTAATCGCGTGAAAGGGTCGAAATATACTCACCATATGCACGGAAGCATAAAGGCAAATTATATACAGATATTTTTACACAAAATTTCGGGTCCAAGGTTTCGTCTGACCTATTTTTCTCTCGCGAGTAAAAATCGACGCGGCATCTGAAGCAAGAAAATTTCTCCTCTCAGTGTCGCAGCAACAGCATCAGCAGCAGTATCGTTTCATGTTTCAACCTTTGAGCGATTATAAGAGCATCCAAGCGCTCACAACATTAAGTCAACGCTGAGCACTGCACTTGTCCATTACTTTCGCACTTGATACAGTAATGTAATAGGTTTTCATGCGGCAGACGCGTTTCCACACGGTACGAGTTATTGCAGTCTACACGTTTCCTTGAATTGAAACTATAATAAACTGTTTCAGTGCCTAGTTTATATTCGAATTTGATGGTTTATAGACTTACAACTATACGTAGTAATCTGATAGGATAGGTATATCGCTGAAAAAAGTTTGTAATGAAAATACGCCATGTTTCCTTGAATATAGAGTTTAGTTTTGTCCGGGTGTCTACGAACTATCCCTGTCACCGAAAGAACGAATAACTTCGTCGGAAGTTTTCTCGCAACAGCGTGATACGAGGGTTTGATAAGGGACCGAGGTAAAGCCAGCAAAAGCAGGTGCATTACGCCTCATCTCGAGGCCGGGCAGACACTCGAGGGATTCATTATAATAAAATTTGCGAAAGAATCCGGGGAGAGAGAGAGAGGGGGAGAGAGCGAGACGGAGAAAAATTAGACGGTACGGGAAGGGAACGGAAACAAAGGGGAAAGTAGGGGGTGGTGGGGTGGACAAGGCGAACGACGGATCTTTTAAGAGTTACGTGATAAACCGCGGTTTTCGAGACACGGCCAACCAGGGAAAAGAGGGAGGTGACCTTTCCCGGGAAGTCTACGCTGACGAGGAGATGCTAGGGCTCCCAGAGGACCCGGGAAAGAAGAAGAATAAGAATAAGAGGGAGATGGAAACTTCTTTCCATAAATGGTAGCACACCACCGCGAAACTGGAAAATATTTTTACGACTGAGTGGTTTAGTTTTTGTTTTTTTTTTTTTTATACCCCTCCCGTCAGTTTAACGACGAATTTGTTTATTTCAAGTACGCATACGTAAGTACGTTACGCGTGATACGTGGGCACCTAGGTATAGCTAAAAGAGAAACTGGATAGGAGACGAAGCCCCGAAGGTACGCGACTGAGTAGGGAAGAATAGGGCGGAACAGAATTACGGGGGGGAATAAATCGTCGTACTGCAGCTAATTCCGGCGGCGGTAAAGGGGCTTAAACTTAGCCGCTTCCATGCCGGTAGGTAGGCGAGTGGGTGGTGGTACATTGTTCGAGGTATAAACCGACGATAAGTTGTGGCCGCGACAAAGTCAAACATACCGAGATGTGTAGATGGATGGATGGATGGATGGATGGATGGATGGATGGATGTATAGATAGATGCATAGATAAACGGAGTGTGTAGGATGGATTGTCGAGCAACGGTGTGAGAACTTTTCGGTGGTAGGATAGCTGCGGGAGATTAGCGCGGCTTGTTTCGAGCGACGGAGCCTGGAGCTGAGATTCACCAGCTGTCGCTAAGCGGAGGAGAAAACTACGCGTGAAAAGCGAAAACGGGACCAGCGACCAACCATCGAACGCTTCCATCCATCAGGGGTTTCAGGCTGGCCTTTTAAAGTTACGGGGGATACGAGGGGTCGGAATGGAGGGAAGGAAGGAAGCCCCCGAGTAACGGCGCGAGGGATCGTCGAGCTGCGGAGCAGTAATCACCAATTTGGTTATTATGGTAATTTCACGGTGAATTATATGGAGATACCGCATGATTTCGCGATCTTTGGTTATAACGTCGGCTGGGCTAACGGGACGCGACGCGACGCTCGTTCTTCCTTTCTTCTTCTCGTCTTGCACGAAACTCGGCGATGAACTTGGCTGTTAAACGGTGCGGCTGATTTAAATGAGAACTGAAATAAAACAACCGTCGGTAGCAACAAATTTCGCACGGCAGCGTGCAGACATTAAAAAAGATTCCTCCTCGCGCGATGCTGCAGAACTTTTGAATATTTGAACGACTGGTGAGTTTATTGCGTGAACCTGATAAAATGAATTGTGGAATTGCCTGATGCTGCTACTACTACTACTACTATTGATGCTGCTGCTGCTGTAATGGTGCGGGGGGATATTTTCGGTACCGGAGTAAGCAAGCTGTCAGATTAATACGCCAGGCATTGTTTAAGCGTGAATATACAAGCGGCCTGTAAAGCACTCGCATTATTATTTCCCTCGAGGGTGGAAAATTTAATGCCCGAACCCAGGCTCCGCCGCTTCGCCCTTCTTCGCAACGTCCAAAAACTCGAAAGCTCAACTCGTACGTACCAAAAATTATATACCCCGTCTCCCACTCCTCCCCAAGGACTTCGAGACTTGGGAGCAGGTCGAGGCTGAGGAGGTGTTTTGCACACCGCGTGACCTACAGCGGGGTCGAAAATGCGTTGGAACAAAAAACATCTCGAGACAATCATTTCAAAAGCAGAGCTGAGCTGATCGATTAAAATCTAATTAACAGACTCCCAGTCGTCCAGAAAATCACTCTTGAGTTAGCGTCTCAAAGGTTTGTTATTCCACGGCGAAGTTTTTTTTATTCGACATATGTTTTCGTTCAGACCGTAAGCCCCATAGATCCCCAATTTCAATCTTCCAATTTACAGCCCGTTTTCATCCTCTCTCTCCATTCTATCCGATTCTCCGCTCCGTTCACACTCGTCGTCAACGAGACGATGAAAAGAGGAGGAACTCTCGTCCCTGGCGGGGATTCGCCCCGTTAGGAAAGAGCATTGTCTGGAGGTGGGGGAGGGGGTCTGAGAGAGCATGTCACGGGTCTTGACTCCAAGACTTCTCGGTCCCGCTTTTCTTCCAAGGATCTCACTTCGAGCTTTGGTGGCACGGCAGCGGGATGGGGAGAGAGAGAGTTAAGTCCGCTACGTCGAAAGCCTAACGTCTTTTGAGGCCATCTGACTCGGCGTTAATGCTAATTACGAGGATTTCCTTTTGTCACTGCCCTTGCTTCCCCCCTCCCGCCGATATTCCGTACCTGCCGTCGCAGCATCCTCCTTCTCATTCCTTGGTTCCAGTACCGCAGATGTCAATTACCAATGGGCATGAATTAAGCACCTTCCGGTATAATTAGATCCGCGGCATAAGCATTGTCAGTGTAAAAAAATCCTCCAAGCGGGTAATTTTTAACCGGCGGATTCTTTGACGGTCTATTTCACTGAACGCGTCAAACACGCTCCACTAAAGGAAATATTGAATCAGACGATATCCGACAACCCTGTCCCTGGTTCTGATCGATCGCATTCGATTTTCACTTTGCTCCGATGCCGAGAAGGGAGGCAGGGATCGAGTGGTCAAAATCGTACCCGATGCAGCTCGGAAGTAACACGAGTTGACAATCTTTTATCAGTCGACGTGGCGTCGTCGCGTCGTGCCGACTGCATCTAAACGCCGTGGTGAGGAGAAAGTCTGTCAACCGCCAGAAGCGTCGCTTTTCGGTCACCGCGTGGGGTTTTCAAGGTGCTTGAAAGGCGCTTGAGAAGGGAGCAGATTGCGTATCTGAATGGGAATCTAGATCCGAGTTCGAATCACCCCAGGCCGCTTTGCCGCGTTTCCTGGATCTTCGAATCACCCGGATTTCGAATTTAAACCCGAACGCCTACGCGTCGTCTGGATTAAAACCATCGGAGCGGAAGCGGGAGAGAGAAAGAGAGAGAGAGAGAGAGAATCGAGTTTAGCCGATTCCCTCACGAACAATGACGCCACGGTTGGTAAACACAGCCGGGGTCTCACAGCTGGTCATTCTCCGAGTAATCAGGATTTGATCAACGAGCATTTCGTTGGCCGTGGAGGAAAGAAGCGGGAGAGGTGGAAATGAAGCGAGCTTGCTGTGCTTGCTTGCTTCACCTCGAGTAATTGGAGTAATCCGGCAAATTAAACGTTCGACTACTGCGACTCTCCTTCTTCTTTCTACTGCAAGAGTAAATAATCAAACGTTCGTTTCGTCGGTTTAACCCCGTCTTCCGCTTTGCTTTAAACTTGTAGGTACTTGTAATTGATTATATCGGGCGGAGCACAAAAGCAGAGAGTCATCCTCGTCGCCAGTCAGTAGTTTTTCTCTTGTTTCTGTTAACTCGAAAAGAAATAAAAATAAAAAATCACCTCACGGAATGAATCGCGTATAAATACGCGGAAATTCTTTCGCGTTTTTCAGAGCCGCCTCTCCGCTTTGCAACGACATTAATTATAATGCCCCAGCTCTTCTGGGAATCGCAAGTCCCTCTGAGGAAACCCGGAAAAGAGGAGAAGAACGTGGGAGTCTTATCGCTCAGACCAGACGACAATAAGCTTCGGTGATAGACGAGCCATCCTTTCTTAAGATTGAAATATTGCAATTATTTCCATAAAGCTCGAGGCTTATTCGAGAGCGACGCGTCGGTTGTTATGCATATACATTACACGCATTGAAATAACCGAGAGTCGGAGGGTAATTCGACAAGTACCCGCAGAGAAACGGAAGTAAACATTCATAAAGGGACGAAAATTTTGCCGATGCTGATTTACGAGCTCAAGTGATTTTCGAGACAGCAGAAACTGTCGACGAGCCAAGAATCTCAAAAAGGCAAGAACGGAGTGCTGCGTCACGTTGCGCAATATTGCGGATGGTAATTAGCAATTCTCTTTCGTCACGGTGTTGGCCCCTCGGATATTCGCGCTGAACAAAGCGTTTGTTTCATAATTTATACGTCGAGTCGAGGGACTGACAGAAGAGCGGAGAGAGGAGAGATCGAGAGAAAAAGGGAGACCGCCCTAACTCAAACCCGAAATGCTTGATCTTTTTTCATCTCATTCTTGTAAAATTCACCGGCAGTTCGGTCACGTGGCGTTTGGCGCTTGGCGGCGGATACGTTTGAGCCGCGTATAGAGAGAGGATAACACCGTTCGCTGTTTTCGCATTAGTGATAAACACGTTAGCAAGTGGCGCACGCGTATACGTGTACCAAGTTAAATTTACCACAGGATGACGTTAATCAATTTTATCGGGGAAAGATAACCCGTCGCGTTTCCTTCCGTTCGATGCCATCAGGAAGGCACGCCACCGAATCCCAACGGTTATTCGCAATGTATCAAAGCCCTGTTGTTACGGCATCAGATTATTTGTATATATTTACATCCTACGGCGCAGGGCTTGCATGGGATCCAAATTTATAAAACTTGTACACGTCACGACATCATGTACGATACGATAACCACTAATAAAAAAAAAAAAAACTTCGGATTCACCGTTTTGACGGTATCGTTATTATGATACATTTAGGATAAAGATGCCTGTGTTATTATCAATTTTATTCCTTATTTGCCTCTCCAAAGTTCTGGCAGGTAGAAATTGAAAACTGCGGAGAATTCGATGCCCGTGCTCATGGATAGCCGTTATTACGGCTATTACGTGTTTCGGTTGTTTGATCGGGCTGTTTGCCCAAATATCGTCTGTATACTGCAGTGAATAACCGTACGCACATGGCGCGTAGTGCATAGAGCTGTATATGTATGTATAAATAGTAGTTAAATATCACGCGGGGACAAACTGCAGCATTGTGCGTATGTAGAACGAGTGAATATATAACACATGTAATAAATATTCGTAGGTGCACGCGACAAAGCGAAAACCCGCTCGTATGGAATCGATCATAAAATATAAAATCAAATGGGATCTGCCATATCGTCGACGAGCGAAACATGACCACTCCGTGATAAAATACAACGCGCCAATTTCCCATCTATGTATACGGTATAAGTATAGGCCTGTAATGTATGTGACCTATAATGTGCCGATATTCGCACACAGGTCATACGACGTTAATACCCCTCAATGGATGTGAATTTTAATATATTTTTCTATTCTCTGTCGTCGAATTGGATCGAAATATTAATAATGATAATGCGAACGGAATTAAATTCGAATCGGCGAGACACAGGTATCACAATCACCTGCAAATCACACCGCATATAACATTAATCGTCGCTTCGTATATAACACCGATCAAGGCATCAAGGCTCGATGACGTTAACGCTGCTTCGTTGCACGGTTATCCCAAGATTACTGGAATTAAAAAGCCTCCGAACCCTCGGCTCTACCGCTGGCTGGGTGGGATATACCTTAAGACTCGAAGGTATAACGCTACGAACCTCCCCTCACTTTCCATTTTGCACCCCTGCAGAGACCTCGCTCGCTTCTTCCTTTCTTCCCAGCTATCAGTTAGACTGTAATACTACCGGTTTATTAAGTAATCAAATCACCGAAGCTTCCACCCGATGCAAATTAACCTTCTTCCTGCAAAGAAAACCTTGTTCTTAGACGAAGAAAACAGAGGGAATACTTTACGCCGTTTTCATTGTTTTCTTTCATTGATATTCGCGTATGCGTACGTGCATTAGCCGGAGCCAGAAAAAGAAATGATTTTGTTATAAATTCGGTTTCCCCTCATATTTATGTAAAGAATAATAGAAAAGAAAAATAGACATCTCGATAGCAGCGGCGGTGAATCTCAAGTCTGAACAGAGCTGCAGCAGCGTCAGCTAACCAAACGTCAAATAGCAAGCGTATACGTATAGACATCCCGCCCGAAGGAGGGAGGATCGTCATGTTAATTTGATGAAACGTCGGAGATGGTCCCAAGTAAACAAAGTCTAACAAACCACCGCGAAGAGCGTCGTCAGCCGTGATTTGAGCGTAGGAAACTCGGTGTGGCCGCCGAGTAAGGAGTCGAAAACGGGAGAAACTCTTCTCGCTTGATTCGAAATCCGACATCGAGAGCCAAGGAGCGAGTAGGTATATCATTGAGGGTAGTAGTTACCGTACACGTGTAACGGTAGACCACGACTACCGAGAAGTGTGACGGCGAACTCTCTGCACGACGAGTTGTGTAGTATCTCGGTCTGCGTATGCCGCCACTTCGCAAAGAGACGTTCTCTCCTCCTCCCCGACTCCTCGTACAAGCGTGTGTCGAGACCTGGAGGGCAAGCCCGAAACTCAACTCTGAGCTTTCAACCACTAAAATGTTAGAGAAGTCCGCAACTTGCGGCGTAGGTCGGTGGATAGGTGAAATCGTAGCGAGTAGTTCCGACCGCTAGACTGGATCCAAGCCCTCTCCGGCTCCACGATTTTAGAAACTATCTGAAAACCCGTCCCCGTTCCTCGACTATGAACTCGAATAGGCAGTCGCGTTCAGGTCCGCAGGTTTCCAAACACCGTCCGAAAATTATGAGAAATACCGTACTCGGCAAGCTCCTCGCTTTCGAATCGAGATACGTTCCGCGTATCGCGGATGTTATATAAAATGGTCATCTAGGGGTGACCGGAAGTGCGCCGACACTCGGGCAGAGCTTCCGAGGATGTGCTTTGAGGATTGGGCAATTAGTTTTGGGCGCGAGGTGGGTTTTGAATGTTGGTTGGCGGTCGGGCGGCGATCGCGTTGCGACCCAAGGCACGTACCCGTTTCCTTTGGTTCTACTGACAATTGAGATTGTCAGGAAAGTCCGAGTGACGCCAACGCGGGCGAAGCGACGAGCCGCGGGGCTGCGACGCCGAAGTCACATGGGAAATACGTATTCCATGCATACAGCCCGCCCTCGACTGGCTGCAGACGCCCCCGAGGACGAGGATGGACACGTTGCTTCTCGTTTTCACATACCTCAATCACTCCCTTGTCGAGGGGTCGGGATCCAGCCCAGCTCCCGCATGATTCCCCCTTGCTCGATGTACGTATTGCAATTTTGATCCTACCGCATCGTGCGCCGTCCGCGATCCCTGATTCGATAACACTGGTCAGCAAAATTTTGCAACAAGGAAGGTGCTGACTGGTTTTTAAATATCTATATAGCCTCATTATAATACCATATTTATTTTGATGTGTTGGGTACAGCTACTAACGTCATCTAATCAAAACAAGTATGGTTTTATAATGAGGATAGATAGGTATTTCAAAATTAGTAAGTACCTACCTTCCTTGTTGCAAACTTTTGCTGACCAGTGTACCGTAACGCTATACATAACCTCATTTTTGTTCACAAGAACTGTATTTTTGAAAAAACTAAAAAAATCATGAACCAATAAAACTACTCGTATCCAAAGTCTTCTAATATCAATTCTATTACATTGAACCTTATTACTAACATAATCAGTTAAAATTTTTCACGTTACACGGAAAAAGTGAATTTTTATCGACCAGTGTAATAAACGCGTTCAGCACTCGACTGATCAATGCGAACGGAAATGGTTGCGGTTTTCTCGATCACGCATGGACGAGCATCTGGAACGAATGTAACACGTAAGTTCATTCGTTCAGAAACCGAAAAATAATTTTCAGTTAGTATACGTAGGCACGGTGAAGCCTTATTACGAATACGGCGCACGAAACAAGTATTAAAGTATTACATGTATCGTATACAGACATCCGAGTAAAAATGTCATCGCGTGAAAGTTGTGCGGTTCAGGGGGAGCGAGAGAAGTGAGGAGAGGCGAGGAGAGGCGAGGAGAGGAGGGAGAACCAATATAAGAATCGCGTGCGTTAATAATTTATAGAGGGCGATAAAGTATCTCGCGATATGTCAGCCCAGCCGAGCGCACCGACCGACCCCGTTGTGTAAAATATAATAGCGTCGAAACGTTCGTCTCACCCCCCTCCTGATTTACCATGAAGAGAGAGCGAGATGTGAGAATGGGGAAAATGGGAAATTCGGAGGCCTTTAAATCTATAGGAATTCAAGTTTCCGAGATATGAGTATAACTAATTGCTGTCACACTACGGTTAGTCTCGATGATTTTATGAATTTTGAAACCAAAAACTTTTTATCCTTGAATAGTTTGGCAGGAGCCTCTACTTAATCGTTGCCAATTGAGACAACATAAACTCAAAACACGCGACCGAAACATCATACAGGATCAGCAGCTGAGAAATTACAAGATTTCTTCGTTTTACGACCGTATATGTTAAATGATCGATCGCAGTGATTTGGGATCACGCGCAATCGTTTTCTCCTGCAAAATTGCGTCGATCTAGTGTAAAGATCGATTGATACTAGAGTTTTTCGAAGCCGCTCGCAATTACCAGGATTACTATGTGCCAGGCTCGGTGACTGTTTTGGTATGCGGTATGTCGGGTTTTGAAGAGGAGAAAGGGAAAGATAGCATAGGAGAATCGAGCCGGGATCCGGGACGGTGTCTTCCTGTGACGTCGAGGGATGAATTATTGAGTGGGAAGAGAGGACGAGCGACGTGTCTGCAGGATAAATCGCCTCACCATCCGCCTCGTCAGGGCGTCAAGCTCTATAAAGCTTGCGGTGCCTGCCTGCGTTCTATTTAAATAAGACCCGGGTCTTTTCTGCCATACGGCATATGTACAGTTTATTGTACTCGTCGAGACACCGATTTTAATTAAAACCGTCTTCCCTCCCGAAGCGAGCGATGATGAATATAATGACTTTCAAATACCGGTAGGTAATTTTTGACAACCTTTATTTTTTTCTTTTTCGATCCGCAGATTAATTGCAAAGGCTGTAATGAGGAAAAGTTTCATTTCTGCGATAATCAATGTACAGGCGGGGTGCGAGGAAATATCCAATCAAAGCCTTATCGCGTAATTAATATATTATAAGTTTCATGAATTTGACAGGTTGTTTGAAGGTGGAAATACCAGGCACATTTTCTATTGCCTTCGTAAAGAATCGCTGTTTATTATCCGGAGAATAGTTTCATTAAAAATACTTGAACACCTTCTATAAAACGTTCTACCGGTCGCACGTATAGAGTAAAAAACGAGTCGATAAAAGAAAGTCGTGACTTGCGATGAAATCAGCGTCTGCCTCAACCCTCGGCAAACATTGAACTCCTAGCGAGGCTTGAAAAAAAGAGAAAGAAAAAGGGACGAAGCAGAAGAAGAGGAACCCGATTTGTTTGACTTCGGCACGAGGTGATCAGATCCTTGGTAGAACTACCAACTATTCGGTAGCTTACGTGCGAAGTTCCATGGTCAGTGTTCGGCAGCGTAGAACAAATCGTTCGCTTTAAAGCCAAGTTCGGGATTTTCGGAAATTGAATATTGAAACGACGACAGAGCTTCCGACCTAGAAAAATAATCAAAGTTACTAGCAGTTGCAGCTCAAGCCCCCCGGCATCGGATGCCTAACGCAAGGAATAAATTCCAATGCGGCTGCGGCTGCTCCGTACCGAGTAACGTAAGCACTTTGTATACACGAGCTGTATGCCGTGAACTTTCGCAAGTAGACTTAGTAAACCGCGAAGCGTGCCATTGAAAGATGGATCCACGTTCGGGAGTTGGTGCAGGATAAATAATTAAGTTCCACCCCTTCGAAGAGGACTCTTATTTCCGTAAGCCTATTTCAGTACGTAACCTGCCCGAACCAAAAAAGACGGTGGAAACAGCGAAAGCTTCAAAACTGGCGAGTCGTAATTAGAATCTCATCCCGTGTCGCGAAGCGTTGTAAAACCACGAATAGAAAAAGATTTGAAATCGATCCGAGGAATGAAAGGGAGGAGAGGATTTGCATCGAACAACTTAGTCCGATCTGAACTCGGATCCGTTTTCTCGGCACCATAAAGCACCGAGAACACACATAGCAGGCTGGGAATAACCCGTTTAAAGGTTGTATAGGAATAGGCTACGGGTATCGGCCATTAACTTGTCCGACACCCCAGTAACATTAATTCCGAACAACAGTGCCTTAAGCCAGCGATTCCCACCAGAATGTACCTGGAATGCCTCCCCCTTGTCACGATCAACTCGACCCTCGATACGTCCGGGGAAATTTATCGAACGGTTATCTAGGTACCAACTCTCCTCTCGTCCGTGTTCCGCAGTGCTAAGAACGGTAAGACCGTCTAACTAATCCCCGCAATTCCTGCGGCCCTCTGGAGCAAGCGTCGCGACTCGGGACGAGTGAATATAATTTTGTGAAGAAATCATCCGAGGTAGAGAAGGAGCAGAAACAGCCGGGAAAGGGTTGGGGAGGCATGCAGCTCATTAGAGGGATAATAAAGGCATAAATATCCGAGCGTGCAACATCTGGTGGCTTACGGGGCGAGTGCTTAACGAGGTGTTGAAATTGCCTAGCTGCACCGCACCGGGCGGTGTACCTATTTATAAATTCTGGTCGGCACGGTGCCCGATTTGGAGGGAGGGGGTTCAAGAGTCCAGAGGAACCGTGACTATAATCCAAAGTCTGAGTAAAGTCGGAGCTTTTGCGGAAGCGGGAAGCTTAAAGGGGAGAGAAAAAAGAAATTCTCTCCCCCGTATCGCGGAGTGTATTAATTTGGAGGTAATATGAATATGCGGTAAGCTCGGAGAAGATCATATTGTCGAGTGATGGCAGTCATCGGATCCTCATCCGACGTTCAACTCCGTGGAGATGTCGGTTAAACTTTGCTTAGCGTTCTCGCGGAGCGGTGGGGAAAACGGGTAACGCTGTTACACCCTGCATCCTCCCCCCACCCCCCCACCCCCCCTTCCCTGCTCCACCCTCTCGACTAAATTGACACAACGCTTAACGGCGGGATCGCAAAACGCGGTAAGCCGGTAATTCGAACCGACGTACGTTTCACGATCGCAAATGGATTATCGGGCAGGGTGTGTTTGTTGTTAACGTTTTCAACACCACGCGAGACTCTGCATTACTGGGTGATAATAAAAATTGCACCAACAGACAATCGTTTTTTTCTCTATCTTTCTTCTTCTTTTTTCAAACGCCATTTTCTCAACACTATATCGTGGAAAAAAGGAAGAAAATTACGGACACCCATCGATGTAGGTAGGATATATTGTTAATGACGATTTAGCCGCCAAGAAGGGTGCGTGCCAGAACCGGGAATCGGGAGCCGCGTTAATTCGAGGGTGTAGTCGAGTACAGTAGTGGCAATTAACCATCGCGTCATTAAGGGGTTAACGAATAGGTTGGAATAGTACCGCGGGTACGTGCAAAGGTGGCGTACACCCAGCCGTTAGACGCTTGCGTGATAAAGTTTGCTTTTATTTAGGGGTGATTGCCACTAAACTTGTCCGAGGTCCGAATGATTGACCGAGGAATAAGTAAAAGAAGAGGAAAAGAACCGCTGCACTTAAGGCTACAGACCGATAACTTATATTTTTACGATGCAAAATGCATCACTATAAGAGGTATTGGCTATAGGTAAAGTTTTATGTACTTATCCTGCATATCAAGGGTATGCATGTATATGTACGCATCTACAATATACTATATAAATTTGTGTCAAAATGTAAGAAGAAAGTAATATCCTGAAGCCCCGTAGGTCCCATATGGCGATGGATGGAACATTAAAATTTCTTCATACATATGTATATCAAGTACGACGAGCTTACACCGGGGAACGTGGGTGGGTGTAGCCGGATGGTGGGTAATATCAAACACGGTGCAAAGTGAAAGAAGAAAAAGAGAACGACAACAACGACGACGACGACGAAGAGAAGAAAAAGAAGAAGAAGAAGAAGAAGAAGAAGCTGAAGTAGAAGGAGAATAATAATACAATAACAAAAATTTCGAACGTCAGTCCAGGTGGTACCGGCTGGATTGAATTCATTCCGTTGAGATAAAACTGCTTAGGCCTTCTTCCCCCCCAGCAAAGAGGCGTAGATCCCGATATTAATATTGATGAAGCTGAGAGGGATTGGAGAGCAGAAAATGAAAAACAGAGAATGGAGAGAACTGAGACTTCGGCGGTAAGAGAAAACACCTTGAAAATACCTGATTCTCGATACCATCCGCAGTCCAATTATCACCAACATATTACCGTCTTTTCTTCTTCTTCGTCTTCATCGTCTTAAAATGAGTGAATATTAAAAAAAGAAAAAAAAACAACAACGAAGAAACAGTCAAACGCAAAGTACCGTTGCAAACGGCGACGGCGACGGCGACGACGACGATGACGACGACGATGAAGAGATATCAAAGAAACAACAGGGATGCTTGTGAAATTTCGTCAAATTTAAACGCAACTTCTCGTTCCTTTGATCTACGCGATCAAGTTATGTGGAACACGAGGAGGATGCGTAGTTCAAGTGGAGAGCAGGGGAGTGCATCGGATGCCGGAAGCTGCTGATAAAAATGGCACCCTTCTCCCCGTCTCTTTTGATAGTCGATGACAGACAATGGGCACTCGACTCGAGAGGCATAGCTCGTAAATTTGGCCCCGTGCCTCGTTTCCTCTCGTCTCTTTCAGCGCTGACGTCCGTCAAATTCCCAGGTGAAAGAAGGTGGAAGGTGGAAGGTAACGCTTGTTCCGACTCGTAACAACTGCAAATTAATTCACGTAGCGGCTAATTTCGGGAAAAGGGTTCCAGCCTAGGAGACGCGAAAAATCGGGGGTAAAATCAAGCCACGAGTTCATCCCTGCAGAGGGATTCAGTTTGCTCCTGACGCTATCCTGCAGGATTCGCACTAATTCTCCGGCAAACATGCAACGACTCCGCTCAAGCCCCGGACCACAATTCCTTGGCTTTAACGGGCCGCCCCCGGACGACCCGCAGCTTCAGCCCTGCTCCGCCTCCAGGCCAAGCAAGCACGTCCCGCAGGATAACGTAGTACATAGTCGTAACTTACGCGTTGGACCGCGTATATACAGCACCGTTACATTATGGGCTTTGTAAAATAGGGCAGCGTCTACTAAATATGTTGAATCCGCCGCCACCGCTACGCGAAATACGAAATGTGACCCCCGCGCTGTTTAGTTTTTGCTTTTTCTGCTACTTCTTCTTCTATTCCACCTCTGTTTTATTATTTGAGGAGGGAGGCAGAGATGTTGCGTTTTTATTTATCCACCCACCCTTCTTGTCCCTACATTTATTTGTTTCCTCCCCCTTATACATATACGTATGTTGTCTTCTCGGCAGTTTCTCTGGGCTGTCGCACACCGAACACCCCAGTCAAGCAGAATGCGGTGTCTCAAAAGAAGAAGGGATTCATAAATTTCTATTTGGGCTCACCTTCCTTTTATACATGTATACATAAATGCATTTGCAGTAGAAGAGGAGAGAAAAAGAAATCAAACTTGCTACATTCAATTTACGATTAGATCGGTTTTTACGTTTTATACACACGATTGAACAAAAAATCTTCATCCCAGAGGATTTGAGAGATGAAAGTAAATATTACGTATAATATTCGCAATAAACGAAACTCAACCTTCTGGCAAAGAGAAGAAAAAAATGAAAATTAAAAAACGTTTTAAACGATAACATCCAAGGACCACTTTCAAATATCGCTTGGAGACATTACCACAAAATTAGATTTTCGAGTCAATTACCCGGGCAGAAAAAAGTTACTCCAATCGTAAGTAATACAGTCTATAACATTACCAAAGATAAAGAGTACCTCTAACAAGGTGCAGGTTAAAGAGTAACCGAGGGTGAAAATATAGTCGGTTCGTCTTTTCCTTAGAGGTGAGTATACTCTAAAATATCCAATCGAGACTTTACCGCCGAGCGCTGCAAGATAAATGGAAAGGAATTGAAGAAATAAGGATACGAGGTGGAAAAAAAAAATAAGAAGAAATTAGTAAAAAGAGGTAGAAGAAAAACGTCGACTTCTGGCCGCCAGGTAATTTTTTTCCCTCTCCTCTGTCCTTCGTCCCATCCTTTTCGCATGTACGCGTAAATGTACCCTCGGGTTGCAGGGGTTACTTTCCCAAGACGAAGTTATTACGAGCGGAGCGACTCGGGACGATTCCGGACGACCCTTTAGGAATGAAAACGCAGGCGAAACAAGTACGCCGAATGGTGAAGAAGAGGGCAATTGCATCGTGTGAGTATGGGTATGCGGTAATAACCATTCGTTCCGCTTATAAAGGCATACGTCAAGGAGGCAATAACGCTGGATGGTGGTGCGTTTTATACGCACACACTTATCCGCCGATATATGCACGTACACGCGGTATCGGTATATGCGAATACGGGAAAAGTATTTGTTTTCATTTGCATGGGCCTGCGGCCAAAATGGAATCTCCAAATCCCGCACAGTATTTATGAAACGGTTATTGAAACGTTACGTCAAGGCGCGTGTACTCCCCTTCCACCCCCCTCTCTCTCTCTTTTTCCCTTGCTACGGAAGGGACGAAATATTTTTTCAGAATAAGAAATTGCAGGGCTTTAGCCCCAGGTCAATTGAAGAGGGCAGATTGAAGTTAATTCTTTTTTTTTTTTATTTTCATCTCTACGCACATCGTCATATTTTCATTTCATACCTACAGATTGTGGAGAAAATCGTTCGATACATATCGTAGACAGGCGGATCATTTTTCTCTCCGATCTCTCGTTTTATTTATCCATTTACAAGCTTCGGTTGTGCGAGCCGCGCTTCCATCCCGCTACAGAAATTCCACCGGCATCAATGGCATCCGGGACGGAGGATGCGTGCGGATTGTTTCGTAATCTCTCGGAAATTTTATGAAAATTTAATTAGCGCGACAACGGTTAAACATTTACGAAAGTACCCGCGTACGCGTACACGTACGACAGGAGGATCGAGGGACGCGTGTGTACAAGTGAATAAAAAAAAAAAAAGAAAAAAAAAAGGAAAAACGGAAAAAAAGAATGAGAAGAGTGGGGAATAAAGCACGGGGAATGGGGCAACATGCCATTGTAAAAGTGTCATTTGCCATTGCGCTAGGAGCCCGCAGCACGAGTATAAGGGGATCGAGATTCCCTGCAGGAAGTCGTAGCTTTTACGGCAGGGCTCAGAGGATGGAATTCTGGAGAGAAGAATCACTGGGGCGGCTTGGCATGGATCGGGATCGATCAGGGATTTTCAGAGGGACCGGGCGATCTGATCCGCGGGGAGGAAAAGGACCGGATCAAGCCCCGGGGGTGGAGGGGAAATCACGGCAGCGAGGAGGGTGAGGGTGCCCGCCACGTGACCCCGACATTCTACGACTGGTCCTTTTCATTTTACATCTCGTACCTTCTTTTCCGCCTTTCTATCTTTTTTTCCTTACCTCCTCGTATGCACGATGCACTCTCTTTTCGTTCCTCTCTCTTTATCTCTCTATCCATCTATTTCTATTTCAGTTTATATTCCATGGCGTATACCCGCTAACCAATGGGTAAACCGTTAGCAGGGGCCTGTCAACAATTGATCCGGGTCCGGCTGCCTCGGGGTATTTTATTCTTCACACCCTGCACAGGTGTCAATACGCTCGGTAAAATATTTTCATTCTACAAACAGGCGGGAATATTCCAGCCACCGATTCTTGTCTCGGTAAGAGGAAATGGAAAATACCATGTAACGTTGTATAAAATTCGCGACACGTTGGGAGATGAATAAACCTTTGCTGATAATTTGGTGGCTCGATTTTCTCCCTTTCAGATCTCTTATGTTGTAAATAATTGGTGTAAGCTGGGGTACAAAGAATGTCGAATTTTTTTATACCATCTGGAGACATATTGCGGGTAAGAGGCTTGAGGCACGTGAACTCGTGGATCGTTGAACGATTGCACAAAGTTTTGGATAATTAGTTGGGGAATTCTTGGTGAGTCATCCTCGTCGTCGTCGTCGTCGTTGTCGCTGTTCTCGTTTGGTTGCCGGTGAGAGACGAAAACGGGGAACCTGACGGGGAGAGAATTACTGCTGTTAATTAGTTACCCACGGATCGTTGGTCTCCTCGTCGCACGTCGTGTAGGTTTACGGGTTCGAAGAGTGCAAAAAATCTCTCTCAGACACACGCGTCGTACGGTGAAAGGAAGCCTCTCGTATATAGGAAAAGATGATCCGTGCGTTGGATGGAATCATCTCTTACGATCAGTTTCGCGCAAATTGCTCTTTCGTAAGTCTCTTCACTCATCTTTTCTTCTCGAGGCTTCTCTCTTTTCTTCATTTTTCAGTCCTTCGTGTGTTCGAGGCACGAAAACAATACAAAAAAAAGAAAGAAATAATGAATATCGTCTAAAGAGAGGTTCTTGAAAACGCGACGAAATGCAAACTTGAGTCTTAACCTCACTTCAGATTCAAGCAATCCGACCTCGATTCTTTCTCAATTCTGAGGAATCTTCCCCGTTCACGATCAGTTAGAGGTTGGCAGAT
This sequence comes from Neodiprion fabricii, assembly GCF_021155785.1. Lineage (NCBI taxonomy): Eukaryota > Metazoa > Arthropoda > Insecta > Hymenoptera > Diprionidae > Neodiprion > Neodiprion fabricii. Next base: position 761,735 of record NC_060242.1, read on the forward strand.
AAGCTGTGCATCGCTCTGGGCTTTGCCTCGGAGTTTTACCAATAACTCGACTTTGGGATTGTTTTGCCGATCGAATCGACCCACATCCGAAGGGAAAGAAGAATCGTAGAAATACAAAATTAAAAATACAGAACTCAGTCCCGCGACGAACAGGCCGAATCTTCGTAACTTCGGCATCATTTCAGTCCCCCAGCACGCGTACAGAGGGTGCTTGGAAGGCTTGGAGGTGACGAGAGCTCCGTGCAACCCTCTTTCACCACCGGGGTGAAGTTGGGGATATCAAGTAGATGTTTCCGGAGATCCGCAAGGTGCACGTTCATCATAAAACTGAGCACAGCTGTGGGATCGAAATTCTCGGTCAAGTTTCGAGTCGTTCGGTCCTTAAGAGGAGGGGGGGGGGGGGGCAGCTTGGACCGTCTAAGATCTGACCTGTTTTTAGGAGTTTTTATTTTTTTTTTAATGAAAATGAAAACACTTGCAGCAATTTGAGTGTGGGGGCTTTATCATTTACAGTTTCAAAAACGTTTTAGAATTTTCTCACTGTAATTAATAACGAAATGGCGGCATGACGCATATACGTAGCGAATGGCCACGTTTTCGATCCGATGGCGCAGATTACTTGGTCAATTTTTATGCGATCGGTTTGAAATTTGGACACAATCTTTGACACAACTTGTTTATCGATTAGAACTCGTGGCTGGATTTTTCAATTTTAATCACAACATTTTTTTACACAATTTTTATGTTCATAATAATATATATTTGAATAAAAATTATTTTTAACGCTTGGGCTACAAGCTCGAATCCGAAAAGTTGTTTTTAACTCGAAAATTTTCTTCCATCTGCTACAATCTGGACAGTGACGTCAGGAGATGCGCCACCGCAAAATCTCTCGAGTTCGGGGTCGTTGCCGCCATTTTGTTATTAGTTTTGATAAAAAAAAAATTGTAAAATGTTCTGGAAACTATGAATAATAAAGCCCTCAATCTGAAATTGCTCAGAGTGTTTTCATTTTGTTTAAAAAATAAATCCTAAAAATAGGTATGATTTCAGACCGTCCTAGCTCCACCCCCCCCTTAATTTGCGAATAGTACGTCGGACAAATTCGAGGAGTGTGCGAAAGCGTGAATCACCAGAAGGTGTTCGAATCTCGAATAACTGCAGAGGGTGTCGGAGTCGCTGGAGTGTCGGATAGGCGGAGGTAGGTACGAAATAAGAAGCGGGGATGATTCGCGGAGGCGATCCCCTCGTGTCGTTTCGCCGGTGCATATACCGCGAGGGGACTTACCCTCGCCTCTCAGCCGAGCTATTGATTTCCGAGGAGTCGACCCGGTCGGATGCCGGTCGTCGCTGGTGGAGCTCGCCTCCCGCCTGGTGCGAAACGCGGCCCGAGGGTGCCGAAGAGCGACGTCGAGTTACCAGTGGGCGAAAACCATGCAAGTGCTACGTCGCGAGTCGCGTTGCGCCCCCCTTTCGGCCAATTCTTTGCCGCGATTTCAAGATATTTGGAAATGTGGATTCGCGCCATACGATACAACGTATACCTAATCACGAGCACGAGCGGACGGAGAAGGAAAGGAGTATTTCTTAACTGGTAAGACGACGGTTTAGTTGGGAACAGATATCTACCCCAGGATTTTTGAATTTCAAACAAATCATTTTTCCATCATTTTCTATACAGTCGGAACTCGAATCGGCCAAAGGAGCTCTTTCGGTCGGATGAAATTTGGAGGGTAAATCAATTCCGTGGCAAATGTGTGACACGAATCTTTTCAAACCGGAGACTAATTTTTAATTTTTCTAAAAGAAAATCACAATCATTTTTACAAAAACTGGTCATTGCTTAGGACATTTCTGAATCCTGGGACCGTCGCACGCGTCACTTGTTGTCGCGTAACGTAAGCCTCAGAATCGTTGTTTCGCACCACCGAGGGGTGGTAGAGAGGAAGGAACTCGGCTATTTCTCGCACGAACAATAGCAGCTGCCAACTGCCTCCTAATAAGCTTGACGCCCGTATCGCATCGATTTGTTCCATCCCTTCCCCTCCCTCTCTCAGCAACCCGTCGACGGTGAATTCGACTAACGACAAATCGGTCTCGTTTCGTATCATCCTCCTTTAAATTGACAAATTCTTACAGGTGAATTTTTATATCACGTTACAGACATTGCGGATACCTAGTCCGTTGAAACCGATTCAAGTTACCCGACACACGTCGAAGTACGCAACTTAATCATCTTCTGATTTCTCTTCGACATTCTTTCTTTTCGAATACGACAACGTCGAAGTATAACGAGAGTTTGAAAAGATTTTATACCAAAGAGAAGAGTAGAGAGAAAAGGAAGTCACGAACAAGTTCATCTCCATTCGTTGAATAGAACTTGCAGGCTGGTAGATTCATAGTTCGAGCTCTTTAGCAGAGCGTCGCTAATAACGGGTGAATAAGTTTGACGACGTCGAATCACCCCTATACAGGACGTAATCTACAGCGTCGTTACACGTACAACCTTCTATGGCGTTATATACGCGTCGGATAGCCGATAAACCTATAATATCATTCCAGGCCTCGCGATCCGGCGATATTTATTGCTCCATAATACACCTTCGCCGCCGCAGCGCCGTTACAGAGAGATATAGAGAATCTAGCCAGCGCTGATCGAGAAGAGGGTCGTCGTACGTCGTGTGATATCGTATCGAAATATCATCGGGGGTAAGAAGAGAAGTCCGGCCGGATTGCGGTAGGAGGAGGGGAGAAAGAAGTAAAGAAGAGAGACTTTTTTACGCGGAGTAGCGTATTGTCATTTTATTTCCCCGTTATTCGAACGAGCTAGTTGACGGAGGGAAGGAAGGAAAAGAGAAAATGGAGAAATAGAAAATGAGAGAGAGAGATAGGGAGGGAAAAAAACGCTAAGGCGAGCCAAGATTATCGTTCCGCGCTCAGCGACCGGCTGCCGGAAAATCGGTATAAAAATATGGTGGTTGTGTGGGGTTGGGGGGTTGGGTGGGGGGGGTCGGATTATGATACGCTCGGACGACTTTTGAGCCTTGGCCAGAAGTCCGTATGACGACTCGATTGTCCGCTCGAGAAAAGCCCCGGAATTGCTGATGATGCCTGCCCGCTATACTCGGCGAGGATATAGATACGGGATGAGAGGATGAGAGGACGAGAGGACGGGGGAAGGAGGAGGCAGGGGATGAAGGAGGGAAAAGAAAGGAGGAAGAGGGGGAGGGGGCAAAGGGGTGTATAAGCCCCCGGTCATCAATTATTTAAGAGAGGGCTGTCTGGAAAAATGAAAATCTCTATACAGCCTCTCAGCCGGATTTTTTGTCTTACGAACCAACCCCGATCCTACCCCAGTTATACAATATTTAACGACGTGGTTAGTACAAGAATTTTTCAATTTGCTTCCTCACACCTCGTTGCGTTTTAATTAGCAGGCCCTATTCTCACGGATAATGAATTTCCAAGTTTGTCCAATTTCGTCTTCATATATAAATTAAACGCGCGATCAGACGAGTCTATCGTAGACCAGATCAGTTAATTGATTAAACCATTATTTCGTATTATTTCTTATACTTACGATGCGTATGAAACCCAAGTTTCGTAAATTTCAGTACGCAGTCTGAAGAGCGGAAAAACTTTTTTGATCATTCGTACTTTCATTGGAAATATTTTTCAATTTCAAGTGAAAATATCACTTTATCTTTCGCTTGTTATGTCAATTAGATACTTAGTAAGTAAGACAATGATAATAATTGATACTCTAATCACATAAATTGATATTGCATTGCGTCGTTTATGAGAGTAAAAAACAAAAAGCGATTGTGAGGTAAAATAATCAAGTCGGTCGATTAATCGAATTTGAAAAATAATCGATTACACTCGATTAATCGAGGAAAAATAACTGGAATACGGAATTTTTCCCGGAAAACAGTAATCCTGCAACAAGCTGTACGAACAATCGACTAGGATTTGAAATTCGGCTCGACTCGTGGCTCGGGAATTCTACAAGAACTTGTAACCAGCGGCACGAAGAATCGGCCGAGATTTTCTTCTCGTTCGAAGATTTATATCCGAACTGAAGGGAGGAGAAAATCAGAGGACGATAAGCGACTCGACGCGTCTCTTTGCTTCCCGGGATAAATTCCGGTGAATGGAAAGTGTTTGCGAGTGATGCTGAAATTCTTTCCCAGCCGTATAATACGCAGAGGTTTGGCAAAGAAAAGCGATACGTATCCCACACACCGATCTCGGAACTAGTTTCCGCCACTGCACAGGAAAATTCTCGTCCTAGTTTCCATGAATCGGTTTCCGGAACCCGGATCTCCGCCCCTTTTCGGCTCCACGGCTTTCGGCTCGGCGAGGGTAGTTTGAATTAATTTCCCACACACATACGCGCACCTTACACCAATTTCGAGGACCCCTGCTGCAACCTTCCCACCTTCCTACCTACCTACCTACCTACACTCCCTGATTTATCCGCTTTGAATTGATTCATTCGCAACTGCAATTAGTTATTCACCCTGTGTATACCATCGTCGCGTATAATAGAGGTAGAGGTAAGGTTAATTCACCAATTAACAAGGTAACGCCCGTCCTTGTCCGTCGCGGGACAGTTAATTAAACGTCAAACTGACAGTGTCCCTTGTATATCCGTAACAATGTTATATCAATCAGAGGACGAAATTTAAAAATATCTGCGGGCAATGCGGTTGAGCGAAAAGTCTGTCGGGACTAAGACTTGATACCGTGGAAAAGTTTGTAAACCTTAACCGAGTCTGATCAAGTTGAACGAAATTATATAATATATAATGAAAAAGGTTCCCGCGATTCGGAAGAATATTTATCAACACTTATACTTTCAACTGAACATATTGTTACTGATACTGGTTGGAGAAATTGGAACGTTACTCCAATATCGTTTAAAGTTCATCCGATTTGAGTGAAAAATTCAGTGTCCGATGTTTTTTCTATACAACAAGGACTTTTTTAATTGGTCGAATGCTTTGAAAAACTTCGGTTACTTTTTTTTGGGTCAGGTTGAAGTTTCGAAATTGAAAAGTTCCGAAAGCGCCTAATTCCGATTTGTTTTTAGCGGTGGAACTCGAAGTAGGGAAATCAAACTTTGATCGAATAATTCGGAATCAAGCACCTTAGAGACTTGAACCCCGCCCCTTGTTTGCCCCATTCGACTCGACTGTACGTCTCACATACCGCACCGCCAACATAACACGCTGTTCATTTAGAATATTCTGATTTGCCGATTAAACTTTGAGCAAGGCGACACGCGAGATATCCGGGCGTTCGTCATTCGGATGAAGAGTAGCAGCGAGTGCGGGTCGGTTTTGTCTTGGGTTGATTGATTTTAAACCGGTGTAATTGTGACGGAACGGGGCGAGCGTCAGCTTTTCGAATTCGACGGGCTTTCGGCGTCGACGCCGTCATCCTCGTCGAGTGGTTTGGCTTCTTGCTGTTTGTAACGGGAAGAGGAACAAACGGCGAGCAGCTACAGTTTGCCGACTAATTCTTACCCGGATTGCAAATTCCGTCCTGTGTATACATGTATATATGTATATTTTATATACATACATACCGTCGAAATCGTGCTAAAGAGCAGAAGCAAACCCAACGACGCCGCCTATTTATTTCGCAACGCAATTACATTACCCAATCCCCCTCAGGGCACGCCGGTGGTTACTCATTGTCGGTTTACTTCTCCGCTGCTCCGTAAATTGTTTACAAAATTGGAACAACTCACCGTTGCAAGCGTTGGCTCGTCCGAACAGCGCTGCGTCGAAAAGTTTTGCTTGTAGCGATGACGCGTAAGGTAGGTATATGTATAGGTAGGTGTAATACTCACCTGAAACAGTTAAGAAAAAGAAACGATTCTCGGATTACAATTTTCTCCAACACATCTTTCATTCACCCTGTGAGATAATTTCTCCTGGGAAAGTCGGAGAAGACCGGGTAAATGTGTAAAAGTAATACGCGTAATTGTATATAAATGATGTATCGCGTTCGAGGAGGTGGAGGAAGAAGAAGAAGGAGAAGAAGGAGAAGAGGGAGAAGGAGGAGGTGGAGGGGAGGAAAAAATTGATAAGAGGCAGAGGCGAGTTGAGGGAAAAAAATATATATCAAGGGGAGTACCTTCGACAGGTATTTTAATTTACTCGGCAGTATTCTCGTATATAGATTATAAAACCGTCGTTGGAGGGTCGATCAATTACCGAGATAAACGATTAACATACCGATAGGTATACGATATACGTATAAGAAATACGCCGAGGGGTTCCAATTCTCGTTCGTCATTTCGCATACCAGGAATTTCTTCCGACAATATGCGCGTATATCCAGGGAAACACATATACGTATTATACATACGTAAGGATGTCCCTTGTTTAGGGTGTCGACGAATTTTTATGCGACTGGCCCACCCAAATCAACTTCAAATAATTCAAAAACAATTGCTCAATTTTTTCAGATGTTTACTCCAACTACTACAACTCTAACCCGTGTCTCCAACAGGATTGATTTATCCATTCAAAATACACGCATTTCAGACATATTTACAGTATATATTTTATTGTAAGAATAATGATATTTAAAAAAATCCCTAACCGCGAGGTTTTAGTCGGCATTAGTGCGTATATCTGAAAAAAAATTCACATCGTCGTATCGGGCAAAATATTTTATAGGAATTCGAAAAAAAATAAATAAATAAATATAAAGTTGCCAGCCTCTCGAAATCGCAAAGTTTGAGCTTTAAATGAAAAAATCATACCGCAATTGACAATAATCACGTTGTTTGTATTTTTTTTTATTAAAGTATAATTGAAAGAAAAAATTGGCTGAACAAATAAATAAAAATTCTCAGTTGGTAAATTTTTCAACAGGTTTTAAGTTTTGAAAAATTAAATTCGAAAATTCATATCTGAAGACCACGCGAACGAAAAAAATCGCGAAAGCTCCTCTCGTTAGGTGTAATCACCCACAAAAATTTTGATGGAATCAAAAAATCGAATTTTCTATTGCCGTAAGTTCTGACGGAGAAAGTCCCATATACAATATACAAACGTTCCAGGTATTGCAAAAGCCGAGGGAGAAACTTTTGTGTAATGGAGAAGCACAGAACATACGAAAGTTGAAAAAAGGCATCAATTGCTGAAATGTAAAAATCTATTTCTCTGCTGCATTGGCAAATTCTATATTTAGCGTTGACCCTTTCGCGGATTACCGTTTTCACTGTTTTTTTTTTTTTTTTTTTTATTTTTTCCCCTCACCGTGGAATTTGATCAACGGAACTTGATGACCGTGTAAAGAAAAAAAGAAAAAGAGGGAATGAAATTTTCTTTTGTACGGTTTGAAAGCTCGGTCCAAATTTCAATTGAACTTCTCGTTATCCTTCTCCCACTTCTTCCCTTTCGTCTCTCTTTCGCTATTTCAATTAAACGAATTCCGTTGAAATTGAGAGCACCAATTTAACGAAATACAAAAGAAACTTTTCCACCCAGGGCGTCGTTGATAATCTTTCGTATATATGTACAAATTGTAGGTATGGTGTATAGTCATTCGCTGCAGGGCGACGAGAAATAGAATCGAGAACTTAGAAAGATGTATAATGCATACGGGGCATTCCACGCCGACTCCGTAATTGTTTCGGAACCTTTTCAGAGGTCGTAATAACGTTGAAAAAACGTCGTGGTCAACCGTATGCCGAGTTGGCGTAAAAAGCTTCGCATATTATATACACAGAGATATCCATCACGCAATTAACGTAAGAATCGGGATAATTTTCCGAAAGTGCGGTAAATTGCCTAGGCGTATATTTCGTACCTGACATACACACACGAGGTAAGACGTCAAGCTTTCGAGTACCTACCTAGGTATACGAAACGCAATAACAAAACCAACGGAGGCTTCGCCGCATGCACGTCGACGGAGCCGATTAACGATCGAGTCAAACTTCGGCCGTAGATCAGCCAGCCAATAAGCCGATATGGGGGTTAATAAAAAGTCCGGCACGGCGATAAATCGAGGTGCATTTATAGGTGGAGTCGCGGGGGTATTTGATCCTTGGATTAACCTCGGTAATAGGTAGCCGTAATTCAACAGATTTAACCAACAGCTGTTTGTATAGCGCATGGGTACGATATAAATATCTACACTCTACATCTAAATTTATATGCCTTATCTTCTTTCTCTGTTTTCCCTCCTCGCTATTTTTCAATAAAATTACAATTTCACCCACGAGTTATAAAACGCAGCCGAGTATTTTACATTGTTCTCGAATAATTTCAAGGCTTAAATCGTTATTATACGATCTCTAGTTACACCGGCCGTAACAATACTCGGATAACAAGCTTCGTCAGCTTCGGCTTGGAAAAACAGCAGGTTCTCCTCGCACCTGCAGGCACGATGCGGTAATAATTATAATAACGAATATTACACCTGCGCCGTTGCTGCGAAGCCGCGTGGAGAAGAAAGTCTTTAAATATTTTAAATCTCCAGGAGATCGTTGGGTTGAAATTAAATAACTTTTGTCAACATTGTCGGGAGAAATTCGGTCCGACGTTAACGATCAATTATCAAACCGATATATATATATATATATATATATATATATATATATATATATATATATAATGTGTGTAGTATATAATGTGATATTACACTAGCAAGGTATATTTTCGATTCAAGGAAAAAACGATTCTCGCCTAAATTTGGCCGAAGAAGATGTGCGGCACGTTTGTATATTTCGGCGAATCGAGGGTGGACGGGGCGAGTAGTCGGTGAGCTTTAGGGATGAAACGCCGGGGGATGAACGGCTCCGCACAATGGAGATCGGATTGTCCCGTGGCGTTGCGTGCGGAATGACTCACGGCTGGAAATCCCCGATCAATTTATCCGATTATTTATTATTGTCAAAAAGGCTTGGGGGTTTCGAATCGGCCGGATTTCACCCTCCGGCGCCCTCCCATTCTTAGGCAATCCCGAATTGCCTGCCTGCCTACCCTTCGCGATACAACGAGAGTGTGAAACGTGAGTTAATCTCATTACGCTCGTCATCGCCAATGCGGAGGATTCCGATTCCGCGTACGCGTACATCGCGTTACGCAAATGCGTGTGTGACTTTCTCGACCTGCTTCGCTAATCCCAAATCGGCAATAATCCCCGAGTTGAATTATACACATGAGGTTGAAGTTAGTAACGTTATCTTCGGCAAAAATCTTAACACGTGATACGCAAGTATTAATGTTTTCGTGAGTAAAAAATTTCCCTAAACCCTTCTACCAAGGGTTCGATTGAATATCCGCTATTCATTCTTTATTATTGTCGGTCAGTATAAACTTGAAAAATAGTAATTTTTCATTACGATAACGTTGCCAACTTCAGCCTGATGTTTTATCAGCGTAACGTCGGTCTTTTGGAAACCCCAATCCGTTATCACGGTGATGTGGTTGACCGACTGACCGGAGAAATGAAAAACTTAAAGAGAGAAAAGAAATCTCGTCTTTGATTATAACCATCAGACGCATAACTGGTGGATTCAACGGTTTAAGGCCGGTTACACGGTCGGCTTAATCCAGGATTGATTGCCGGGCATGAGAGCGTAATAAGCCGTTAAAATAAATTGTAGACACGCGTCGCGGCGACGTCTAACTAGACGGTAGACGGACGGGGATTTTTGGGGTCCGGATCAAGGGATGCAGACGGCAGGGGTGCTTTCTATTTCGACGAGTAGAAAACGCGGCTAGCCAGCAGCTTCGCTTTACACCCCTGCAGAAATTTGGGGGGGTTCGTCCCTTACAATAACGACCGAAGGAACGCGGCGGCGGATGAATCATGCAAGGTATGAAAGTTACCGAGTTTTTTCATTTTATTTTTATATCGTCGTGTAGTGAAAATTTGAGAAAGAATTTTCATCCTCACGCGTGTTTGAATATGTGTACACGCTGCAGTCGCGGCGAGTAAACCGCAGCAAAATTTCTTCAACTTTGCAGGGGAAGGCTGTTCAAAAGAGAAAGAGGGAGACTCTGAAATTATTTGAATCGAGAAAGAGTTCCCACGAGGATCGTGCAGCTACGGAGAGACGGAGAAACAGCTGGACTGCTGATAAATTTCGCCTGCAGCATATCGCGAGTGAGTCACAGCCTGCTATCACTTTTCACCCGGGGAGATCGCACAGCGTTTTCAAGATTACGTCGCTACGCGAAGAAGGAAGGAAGGAAGGAAAAAAGGAAGACGTCGATGAAATAAAGTAACGAAGGGCAGATTGAACCAGTATAATATTATTGTACGGATGGTATAACGTATCCAATTATAAGAAGAATAGGGAGTAAATTTTTTTTCAAATTTGTTGAAAATGGAAGGGAAGGGGGTGTATAATACAGTTCAGCGAACGAGTGAGTAGAAAAATGGGTTGTTTCGCGACGATGCTACGTAAGCCATTCAAACTTGCCCAACTTCTGCGGTTCGTTTCACATATCGTTACGGTCATGCATAACCTATACGCGTGTATCCACATATACAGAATGTAGGTATAGAAAAGTAGAAGAACCACGGCAAACGTGAGGCGAAGAGGGTCGGCGGCAGCCGTCCGCCGAAAGAATAGAGATCGGTAAGGGTGGTCAGGTTGGGGGGGCTGCGGGATAAAAAGCAAGCAGCGAGCCAGAAGCTGCTTCGCCGGCGGGTCGGATCGAGTTTGGCTTGCAGGGGTTGGTTGGTTGGCTCGGTTCGGCTCGTCTGCGGGCACTTGCCTCGGGCCGCAAGCCGAGGTGCGGAGGATGGATCAAGGGGAGAAAAAAGTGAGGGGTAGGCGATCTTGCCGCGTCCGCATGCAAGCCCGTCTCTTATATTTTCGCTGCAAACGCGCGTTTCGAAGGGTGAGAAGGACGTGTACCGCCGGTGGTTTATCAAAAGAGAAGTGATTAAATGTAAGTATGCGTTGTAACGTTTAAATAACAATTGATTATAATGTAAATGGACCGGCAAGAAATAGTTGGCGAAATAATCTGTTCAAGAGAATATGATTCATTTACTTATGCTCGGCGAGTCATGCAAGAAAGTTTAAAATGGAATGTAGAAAAGATTCTCCTAACGCGGTTAAAGATTAAATTGTATGGATAAAAATATAATGTATAAGATACAAGTACGAGAATGAGGTAACGAAGTATCGAGAATTAGAATATGCGCGAAAGCGTCGTGATCAGAGTTCATTATAGACTTCGCGTAACTTTATTGGCAGACATTGAAACTGAACTTTCATCTTCGCGGGTTGTAGACCTACTGAAGAGAGAGAGAGAGGGATCGACCGATTGATTGATTTAATCGTTATGCGTTGGCGAGCCGTTGGCAAAATGTAATAACAAAGTAGTACAATAAAAGGATATAAAAGTAGAAATAATTCTAGTTCCAGACTAGATCGTGCTGGATCTAAGAAATTACAAGCAAGAGGAATACGGTAAATTGTGTCTGTGTGAAAGAGAGAGAGAGAGAGAGAGAGAGAGAGAGAGAGAGAGAGATAGAGAGAGAGAGAGAGAGAGAGAGAGAGAGAGAGAGAGAGAGAGAGAGAGAGAGAGAGAGAAAGAAAGAGAGATTGACAGCTCTTTTCTATCCCCATCTATCTATCTATCTATCCATCTTCCTTCTCCTCTTTCCATCGGCACCCTCTAACTTCCCTTTTGTACATGGATTCCCGGGCCTTAGGGGTGATCTGAGAAAATAACCTTCTGCCCCCACATATCTCTCTGTAATGTACATAGATAGATATTCCCGAGCGCGTTGAAATAACATTCGTTCGAGCGTGAGGAAAATTGATTGGCTGCAGACTCGATTACCTTATAATTATATATAGATATTAAGTGGCGTTCCCTTAACCTGCGCCCTCTTTCCCCTTACAATTAACAGAGACAGCGACGTGCGGAAGATGTACAAGGTGCATAAACCAGTTTTAATTCAAACACTCCCGTTACACGGTTGCACCTCGATTCGCATTGGTCGATACATTATTTTTTCTTCACAACTGTTCTCGAGGTATTTTTTATTTTTATTTTTTCGTTTTTTTTACTTTTATTTTTTCAACATTTCCTATTATTGCATTCGATCGATATGTTCCTATACTTTTCTCCCCCAATTGCGAAGCGATACGGCACACAATAACAACAACAATAATGTGTATGTATATACATAAAGCGACGGGGACAAGGACGAAAGTCAGAAACTCAGCAGCAGTCTCACAGAGAGCTGAGCGCTGGGTGAATTATAACCAGAAATCACGAACCGCGAACGAGTAAAGCTAGTCGAGGATATAAATCGTATCCACATCGCGCAAGATATTCACATTTATCACCTGCATGGCTGGAGAGCCGCTTTAATACGCCGAGTCGGGCAAGTTTGAAATTAATTAAAGAGGTCACTCGTTTGTGCTCGAATATTACAACATATTACAGACGCGCATACGCAAGTATGATATTGTAAGCGTACATTGTACGCCGTTGAACGTGGGTAATAATTTCTTTAAATCCTCAAACATCGCTACGTCCATCTCTCTCTGGATCAACGTCTTTTTTTCACTCACGATCGTAGTTTGGGAAAAAATGTTCTTTTTACACGTGATACATTGTGCCTAAATTCGACGACGGCGGAGCGGTTAATAATAATATACTTTAACGGGGATTTAAAAACGTTGTTAATTCCGGGAGAAAGGATTAAGTAGCGCGAAAAATCGAGCAATAAGATGAAAAGTAGATAAAACGAGAATGGATGGGGGGGGAGGTGGGCTGGGTATGATAAAAAGAAAGAAGAAACAAGACTTGCCGAGAAAAAGGATGCAATTTGATGGAAACATTTTTGCAGTTGTACCGCGGTTGGTGAAATGGTTTTTATCTTTTTTTACTCTTGCTGGTAAAGTGCCAATTCCCTCTCGCTTGTATGCGGTAATATTATAGGAAAACCTCGAGAATAGCTGCAGGTACACAGATACAGACCTGGAAGGCATGCGCACCTCTGACGGGACTTGGTGATAAAACGGAAATAAAAAAGATGATAAAGGAAGGAGGCGCGGGATACGGCAGTTTGTACGGGCATGCGTACGTGCAAAAATGACAACAGCAGTTGCATGCACGGGCGTATAACATAGCGTATGCGGTATACCTACGGTAGTTATAGACGCGGAGATGCGTGAAATTCGCGCCTCTCGTTGATTCCATTATTATATCGTCCTACCTACACGCGAATTATAAATCTGCATAGTGAAAGACGAACGAAATGAAAATGACGAAAATAAATTGGCAATAAAATAAAAATTATACAGGCAAAAGAGAATGCTTCGTTTCCGTCAGATTCACAGCCACTTTCGGCTATTGTGATTGTTCCTCTATGTAGGTACGTATACTGCACAGGGATCGCGGAAAGTTCGATCCGTTGCAAACATTCGATTCACCGTAGATTCAAACCCATATCGCATATGCGTGTATTATAAACATATAATATACGCGAATGTATATCCCCACGTAATAAAATGATAGTGAGACAATAAATAATCATGTTTGACGGTTGGATCGTAGCCTGGTTATTTTTCCGGCGTATAGGTCCCAGGTACATACGCATATCTATATGCATATACGTATGTATATGTATGTGTACGTACATAAGGTATGTATTCAGAGGCCGAGGTTCGGCGGCGTGTCGTGCTTCGCTTGAGAGTCGTAAATTTTCGTCGGCGTCGACTTTTTTACCATACAAACTCGAACTGAGAGAAAGAGAATGAGAGAGAGAAAGCAAATAACGGAAGAGCGAATCGGAGTGAACCTGCAGGAGAGCAAAGAGGATCCCATGAATGCTGCTTCAAGGAAGATCCTTCCGAGATATCCGCCGCTCGCGCAAATAAAAACGACGGCGAACCGCCTCTGCAGATTTCTTCTCCTCTTTTCCCGGTCTTCGCGAGCGTCCGTCGCCAAACGTTTCGTCGGTTCTCCTCCTCCGCAGATTAACCTTATTCGACAATATCGCGAACAGCTTTCGCTGGAGAGATTTTTCTCGTAATAAAATAAAATTATCGCTGCTGGAACGCGGACTGGTGCAAAAGTGACTTTTTGTAAACACCGCGCTGCGGTAGTTGTAGGGAAATGGTGCAGACGCAGCGAATCAATTTGAAAGGAAAAAATCCTTGCGAAAATTGCAATTAGGGCAACGCGCACGGGCGATCGAAAATCGTGATAAGTATCGATCGAATGAATGAGGAACAAGGGTGGGAGGATCAGCTTGGAGCCCCGAGATACGAGGTGTTGCAGCTTGTTCAAGCGGTGCACTGACTCGGTCAATAATTTCTAGCGTGAAAGGTACGCCGTTAGGTCAGAGCTCAAAGCTCAAATCCCCTCGTCGTGAAAATACTCGAGATCGCTTGCAGCAGGGAAAGCGTTATAGACACGGAGGTAAGAAACAAAAAAGAAAAGTAAATAAATTCAAGGAAAACCAGACCGACGACACAACACCCTGCACCGAGAGGGAGTATTAATATCCGTAAGCTACCGCTACACTCGCTTCTCGACTTCACCATATATACAATAATGACCGGGGTGTAGTTGAAGTTTCTAATTTAAAAAGTTCCGAAAACGCCTAATTCCGAATTATTTCGTCGCGAAATTTGAAGTAAGGAAATCAAACTTTTACGAAACAACGAAGCTGCGAATCGTCCGAAATCCGACGGATCAAAGTTCCGAAATGCAAGATTCCGAACATTCAAGTTACGATAAAGCAAAGTTACGAAAAATAAAGTTTCGACAGAGTGACATTTCGAAAGTTAAAATATACCCAAGTAGTGTAGTTTACTCAACGAGCGGGTGTAAAAAGATTAGAAAGACCAGGATTATGGACGTAAAAATATCGAAAATCCAAAAGAAAGATCAAAGTGGTGAAATTTCATCAAGCTAGAAATTCGCAGAACTGAAAATGTTGGATCATTCGGAATTTCGATGATTGTAGATTTTTAAATTTTTGCATTTTCGCACTTACGAAAAATTTCAAATTTGGTATTTCAGCCCCGCCCCAAATGACCTGTCGCAGAGAAGCGTAAAAATTTTTCGGCGTTGTCTATAAGAGAATGTCTTTTTCGTTGCGATTTTTGATTTTTCTCTCTTCCCTCCACGAAAGCAACTTCCCTCGATATGCATAACACTCATGGTGTATGCGGTGTACGGCTCAAGTGTATGCAGCGTATCTGCTGCAAAAGAGAGAGAGAGAGAGAGAGGGGGGGGCGTGTAGTCAGGCTGCAGGCAGCCAGTCCTTCCGGTAACCATCACTTTGAAAAGGGGTGGCGAATGGTGGCCATAGGATAGCTGGCCGGGTCGCAGGGTATCATATTTCACAGCATGCTGCATGCATAGTACGGCTTATTAATTCGATTTAATGGGCTCAAGTCTGCAGCCGCCGCAGGGCTGTCGGCTAAGTGGAATACATTCAGGTATCCTGCATACGTATCCACGTCTACACGCCTTTGGCTTCAAGGTACCAGAATCTGCAACACCACCACCGTCGACCTGCTGCAGGATCACGTGAAACAGGACTTACGAACTGGATGTCAGAATTTTGCACGTTTTAAAATTGAATTTCCTCATATCGTACATACGTGTATATATATAATATATAATCAGCTTTTGTGCAATTTTTCGTGCCTCGTTAGGGTATAGCTTGAAGAAAAATTTTCGGAAATCTTTCGTAACAAAACAGCGTCATAATCGAATTGGCTGAAATTTTTACACAGCGCGTCGTTTATAATACCAAAGATTGTCTATAAGTTTCGTAGTGGGCGGAAAAGCAGTTCAAAAGTTACAAGTAATAGCTCAAAACGGTCGAACTGTGAAATGTCTCATCCATACGTACCGCGATGTGGCGATACGAACGGTGAAAGTTATAAGTCGGTATTACGATAGGCAACGCGTCGTTGAGTTCTTACCTTGGATGAATATGCTTCGAATATATTGTCCGGCGGTAGGGAAGTCACGTATCATGGCAGGAATCCTAATAAACGATAGACCGAATTATACTCCGCGAGAAAAAGTCGCCAGCCGAGGTTATAACCGTTGTAACTTATAAACAAAACGCGCAACAATTGAACATCGCTCTCGCATGCGCAGCGTCGCCACGCGCAGGGCGAGCAAATTAGTTGCCGCGGCGCGAAACTTGAACCGAATTCTCGACGCTGTGTGAATATTTGTCGATGTATCTTCCGAACGAATGCACCGCCCACTGCGAAGTTTTCGGACAACCTTTCGCATTGAAGAAGGCACGCTGTCTTTAAATTGTAGCCCGTTCGATTGGGATACTTTTCGTTACAAATAATTTGTGCGCATTTTGTATCAAAACTACACTGAAACGGGGTTATGAAAAATGTGAAAAAAATGTTTTCGTGAAGTTCGCAAGAGAACCTAAAATTTTTGTCGAAGAACTTTTTTCACACGCCGTCCAAGTTTTACGCTACGTAGGCGCAAAAAATCAAACTATTGTTGAAATCAATTTGTTGGATGAGTTGTGAAGTAATCATGCGTCGCAAAAATTTGAATAAATTCAAAGTTCGTCCTCTGAATATGTACTTTGATTGTGTGAAAGGGCAATCAGATTAAAATGGGTCAGAGAAGCGGACCGTTCAGTTTGACGTGGAATACCCCATACATCTGTTGTAACTGAACCCTGCACCGGATACAAGTCGGATTACAGGGAATTGAGACGACCCCCATCTACCTGTGCGAGTATCTTAACTTGAAGAGGTAATTCACATCCACACATCTGGTTCCTAAATTTTTTCTGTTTACTTTCACCCGAACCGCTAGTTTTCTGTCCGTATTTTTAATTACAAACCTTTCAAGTACCCAACTGCATTTTCCCACCACACCCGCGTCCTACAAATTTATAATCTCTGTCCTGTCTTTCCTCCACCCTCTCCTAAAACCCTGCCATTTTTACAATTGCCAATATACGTTAATTGTACACGCACCCTTAAGGGGGTCGTCAGGATACCATTGATTATTTCTGACGTCATGAATAACGATAGGCACTTGATTTTTTTCAAACTTGAATCGTCCATTTATCAACCTTGTTCTCATCTGAGAAAAAGTGATTCAGCTTCAGTAATCAAAAAGTTATTAACAATAACGCGCGTTTTGCCCGCGTCGCAACGTTGAACGGTGTATATGGAATCTCGAAAACGGCTCCAACGATTTAGATAAAAATTTAAACTGAGATAGTGACATCGACTACGGCATATTGGGTGCGGAATTTCGGAAAAAATCTCTAAAATCTGCTCCCAACAATCTGTAGTAAATATCTTCCAGATTGTAGAAACACAATTGTTTTTAAATGTGAATCAAGTTGATAACTGGACGATTCAAATTGACAATAATAAAAAATCAAACGTCTATCTTTATTTACGACGTCAGAAATAACGTTTGAGAATAGGCATGTTTTGTGGCTCTCAAGGGTACCTCACCCCTTTAACCATACCCGACATCTTCACGTCGCGAGTTATTATCAACGAATTTCAATCTATACTCGTGTAACAATCTATCAATGATAACTCCCCAAGTTATCGATCAATCGCAACGTTCTACCTCTTGTCAAACATATTTATCGTATTGTTATTTTAATCACGATGAAACTTCATTCACGTCCAAACAGTTGTAATCCCTCAATTATAAGTGTTACAAGGAGTTGACGTGACTCCCGAAGCCAACGCAACACGAGGGACAAAGATGAACGGATAACAATAAACGAGGAAGAAAGTACCCACGATATGAAAAGCAATCGATCCGATCTCTTGGATTCCACGTCATACGTATCCTACTATTGTAAGATTCCGCGATTCGGCGGAAAAATTCTCTACAGTCCGGGACATCCGTAGCTGGTATCTCCTCCACTCGAGTCTGGATATACCCTCGAGTCTTGGCCGTGGATGCAACGCAAACTGCATTTCCCGAAGCCTGCAGACGGCGGAAGATCCTGTAAGTTCAGCCGCGGTTTCCCAGACGGAACGAAGCCCTGCAACCGCTTTGTTTTGTCACACGTTCCTGTCGAGGTTTCACCGACGGTGTAGAAATTTCCTCGCTCTCAGGAGGTGCATTGTCTTCCTATTTACGTACACGTTATTGTCACTTTGCTTCAACTTTGCGTGAAACCCCCCATTTTTGCGCAGGTCGTCACTCGTTTGTCTTTCTTACTTTTCGTCACGTTTCGTGATGTAAGAAAAAAGTATTCGTGGTTTCCATCGAATATCACTTTTTAGAAAATTTCACCCAACTTCTAGAAAAACGCGATGATCTCGGAAACGGTTTGATGAAAAAATCTAAGGCCTGCAGAATTTTACAACGAAATGATGGACGTGAAAAATCCGTGCCATGTTCCGATCGATTCGAACTTCCGATTTTACCGGAAACAAATCAATTTTTAACATTTTTCCAACAAACATATACTTTTTCCTTCTTACTAATTTTTCTAAATAAACGATTATATTTTTCCCAGTTTACATATTTATTTTATAAAAAAATTTATAAATTTTTTGTTCTCGAGACATTTTCTTCTCCCGAGCTTTCTTTCAAAAATATTCCATTCGGCTGCCAAGTCCTGTCATTTCGGATTTTTACCGGGCCGTTTTCAAGATCATCGCAAAAATTTTCTCGGACAGACCGACAAACTCTTTCCTTTTCACGGCGATGAAAAACTGTTTCTCCGGCTTGTTTATTATTCACTAAACACTCCGCAGAGGTTCGTACGACGTCTAAGGGTGATTGAAACTCGCTAAACAACATTGGAAAAGATTGATCCTCTTATAGTATTTCGTTCGTATTTGACCCACTTCACAGCACGTGAACACACATACACACGTACAGTACAGCTTGACAAAGTAGCGCTCTAGAATTCGTGCATTACGGATACAATAAAAACGACAAAGAATCACCACGGCCTGACACCGATGTTAATAATAATTAATCGCTTAACCAACCTCTTTCACAGTCGCCCGTCTATCCTCCTCTTCACTCAACCGTACCTCTTTCCATCGGCATGAGGTATAAGGTACCCACGTATAATTTCACGTATTACTCCATTCCTCCTCCGATGAGTATGAGATTACACCTTGGATAAGTTTGTACAGAAACGGTGCACCGGTGATCGATTGGTTACCTCGAGAAGCGTCAGATTTTATTACCGCGCTTTGTTAAAAATAGTTCTCATTGTACGTATATAGGTGGTGTGTATAGCTGTAATAATTTCCGTATCCTCGTGCCCTAACAACGTATTTACAGCTTAGGGGTAGGGATTGTAAATTCGGCTGAGAATGACAATTTGTATTCCGGCTCATTCCATGCCTTGTAGGTATATATATATATTTGTAGAAACGCGACTGCCGTGCGGAAGCATGTACGTTATAGGTACACGCATACCTTGCGCAGAGATACTACCGCTTATACTTGGGTACATATGCGCGTATACACATATACACATATACAACTGTATACCATATATACATAACAAGGTATGTTGTACAGGCGAGAAGATAACGCAGGGTAGTAAAATCTTCCTTCTTGATATTTTATCAATTTCGTTTTTTTTTTTTTATTTTCTCTCCACGTTTAGACGAAATGAAAAGGCCACGACATGTGGCGTGACAGGGAAGTATGCACGACTCTCCGATCGTATTCTTCCCCGACGTCAGCCTGTATAACATCGAATGTCCCGTAGGACGTACTAATACGAAAATATATATGGCGCCTGTATAGGTATACCGGAGGGGTGTGCGGCGAGGAGGGGCTCGTTAACCTTAATTAGTCGAGGATCCGCGTTTCGATGATCGGATATCCTCCCGCGGTCTGTAGCGCCGGCATAATTCCCTGACTATAGCTGCACGGGGATGGATCCTGCAGCGTCTCTCGTCGAACGAGATTGATATCTCTGGACCAATTTATTAGCAGGTGCGGAGAATCGAGGGGGGGGGGGGGGGAGGGGGGCAGATAAGAGGAAGCGAGAGGGAGAAGGAGAAGGAGAAAGTGAGAGATAGCGACGTTCGTTTTCATGGCTGCACGCCGCGGCGCGGCGACGCTTGGACGGAAATACGAAGGGACAACGAGCCGAGAAGGCGATCGCTCCGGAGTATGATTTAATTTGAGTTACCTGGACCGCGTCGAAACAAAAATAAGAAGACGAGAACGAGGAAGAAAAAGAATCGGCTGGGAAACGACCGACGAAGAGGACGAGGTCTCACGCTATCGTGCCTCTCTTATTATTGTGCGATAACTACAAGGTATTTGGTCTTGGACGCACGTCGGAGGAGGGAATATTAAAATCATTCGTACGAGTAGAGACCGAGGATACAATTTTATCAAAATCTTGACGGAAGCTCGTCTCAACTTGCGAGCGAAAAAAATATTCACACTCTTATTGCATTTGGTACCTCTGCAGAGTTACTTTGAAGTAGGATTGACAATGAGCGACCAAATTACTGACTACTTTTTGCTTTGTTGCGGTACATAGGAGGCAACGAATTTTGGTCAGTTGCAAAATTGCCAGATCTACTGTGATTGAAGTATACATTTTTCCTTGCAGTCAAATTCCTTAAAACTGGGTATTTAAGAGTTCTCGGAGTGACTGATTTCAAAAATCGGGTCCAATCTGAGAAATTTCCAATACTCAAAATGGCCGATAGTATATGAGGGAATGGGAGTAATTTTTATATTTTCAATCCGCCATGTTGGATCCTCTGTTTTGAATTTGGAAATTTTTACGACGGATTTAACAACAATACCGAGTTCCACTTTTCTATTCTCCATAACCTTCCCACAATTACATTTATTTTGTAAAAACAGGCATTCTCAACACTTTTTTTATTTACAGCGCTCACTCTATTCGCGAAATCGCCATAATCCCTCTCAAAACATCGACATTGACGTCGCAGAAGTCTAAGTGTCGAAAAAAAAAAAAAAAAAAATGCCTGCGATATCTAAAAAATTGAATATAAATCTTGAATAACCGATTCAAAAAAGGGTCAAACTAAAGGGCCGAGTTAGATGAAAGGCGGGTACCACGACACCTGGCGATAACCCCGAGGCAGGTCATAGCAAGCATAAATAAATTGAGGATGTGATATAAAAAAACACGTCCAATTTCTCTCTTCCCTGCAGGTTTTATTTACCTACTTATTTATTTTAGTCTATTTTACCTCGTCGCTGTGGGACGAGACTAGCTTGGTGAGCATTGTGCGACGAGAGGAGCGGAAAGGCTCGTCTCGAACAAAGGTTTCGAGCGTAGTTAAAGGCGGCAGCATAGCTTAGGTAGCAGAGCGGCATCGTGTACATATTATAATGCGCGCGTGTGTGGGTGGCATTATAATGCCAACACGAGGCCCGCACCGACGTTGGTACAGGAGGTTATTTCCTCTTAGCGCGTATTACGATTGTAGCCTCAAGCGGAGAACAATTCCGCCCAGGTCCCCGAAACTTATTCTCCTTCTTCTACTTCTACTATTTCTTCTTCTTCTTATTCTTATTCTTCTTCTTCTTCTTCTTCGTCTTCTTCCTCTTCTTTTTCACTCTCCGCGAATGCGACGCGTCCAATGAAACTTGAGACGGTCACAGGGATCAGGCTTGTTCTTCCACTTGTCGCGGAACACTGTATGTGGTTGAGGTTTGGAACGTTCTTCGAATCATTTTATTTTAGAATTTCATTGCTTGTTTATTTATTAAAAATGAAAAATCGAACCGTTTACGAATTGATTTCAGATTTTGTTCAAACCATTGAATTTTTACAGAATTATTATCAGCCGGAAGAAAAAATAGAAACCTTCGAAACTTGAACGAAATCAATCCAGTATGTCAAACACCAATTTATCCCACCCACCTCGCAGTTCAATTCCCACGACCAGGAATACGCGATGCAACTTTTTTCAAACAATTTCAACATTCCCTTTCGTCGATGTAGCAATTTTACTGTACACACCTGTACGTCGGACATTCGTATGCAGATTCGGTGTCGATTTTTAGTTTCTTTTGGCAAACCGGCACGGCGGTAGCTCTACGAGACGATAAATCTTTCGTCGATATGCTAATAGTCTTTGCCTAGCCTCTGCACGGGGAACAAGTAAGTCGTAACGAACTTGAACGCTTGTATACCAGGTAGAGATAGAGAGCAATTTTCTCTCCTGAGGAACGATTCCTCGTACAACGACCGATCTCGGTTCCTTTCTCTTTTTCACCGTTCCACCCGGCTCCGACGCAATCGCCAGGCTTCCTGGACTGTTACATATATTAATCGTGCAAAGATGAATCAACCCCCCTCCCTTTCTTTCCGAACATTCAAACCTAGCCTTTGATTTTTTGTGGCGATATTTCTGCAATGATGCAATATCTGCAGAAATGGGAATATGCGATAAGCCTGCACACACGTTTAGCCGTATGATAATAACAATGCGAAAGGAGAAAATCTCTGGGGACAGGAAATAAGCGCAAGATAGAGGAAAAAGAAAAAATAAGAGGGATAAGAGACGAAAAGAAAGAAGAAACGCTAATAAGGAATTGTACCACTACCTCTCTCTGTCTCTCTTTCTCTCTCTCTTGATTAAACTCCTCAATTTCTGCTCGCCACACTATATATACGTAGCTTTAATTAGCATGCCTTCTGCAGCAGCAGCAGCAGCAAAAGAGAGCTACAGCCATGTGCAAGTAAAGAAATAAATTGCAACTTACTATTTACAGAATGTGAATACTATAAACTTCATTCGAAGAGTGTACAATATTCCAATTTCTTAATATTTAGTACTTGGAATTGGACAAAGATAAAATCAGCTTTGGCAATTACTGATAACAAAATAATAAAGTAAAGTTAATTCAAGCAGTGCCTCAATTATTATTACAAGTTATTAATTTTCTTTACCTTGCCTGTGCGTATATTGCATGTATTATGTACATAACGATGTCAGAGTTATACGACTTGCGCGGGCAATTTGGAGTCAGGAAAGCCTCTTCCTTATTTATTTCACGGCATGGCCATCAGGTCACGTGGCCGTAATCATTAGGGAGGAAGACAGATGGGCTAATGGCGTTCACACCACCAACGGTGTACCACACGCACCTACGCGTACGCACAATATACGCTCGACGTCGCCCCTTCGCTTTCATTCCGTTCTATCGCTTCAATGAAGACGACTGTAATATGCATACGTATACACACACACACACACACACGCGGAAAGACGCAGGCGTAGCCATACGTCCCGACAATAAGCCTATTTCCCTTATTATGCCTTACACCCACACTCGAGAATTCCAGAGAAAAGAGACGATATACCTAGTACGTGTGTATATGTGTGTAGGAGAGAGAATAAGCCGCAAGATTTACAGACTGGTAGTAAATTCGTCGAGAGGCAGGTATTTTTATCCCACCGATCAATTACACGTGTCTACCTACCCGTGATGTTACCATCAGGATCGTTCGCGGAAAATCGTGAGACCTTATTTTTTCCTTCTCAAAATCCTCCAAGTAGTCCGGGAAAGTTTAAGGAACTTGTGCGTAATATCTCTTGTTTCTCGGACAGCGGCTGCGTCATTCGTCATTCGGATCTAAGGACCCTGCGATTTTGTGCCTCAAAAGTCCGGGCGAGTCCAAACCCGAAACCTGAACTGACCACGATCGTGCAATCGTGCCAATAACGACGAAAAACTGGTTGGCGATGTTTCCGATCTAACAACGAAATTGAAAATATCGTCGAGTTTTCACCGAGACACCTAATTCGACCGTTTCCATTTCTATTCGCAGTCCGTTCGCAGCCTTCCGGGCTTTGTAGTACGTACCCACCTATTCTGCCGGTCAGAGGAGAACCGGGGTTCCAATACGGCCTTGTTAAACCCTGCAGCTAAGGTTGAAAGGACGACGGGAAGGCAGTCAGGCGGGCTAGTTGGCTGGCCAACTGCGCACAGGCCGAGCGAGCAAAAGTCTTTTTCCACTCTGCAGGTCCACGTGGGAACCTCAAGGATCCTCGCGATCCTCCCTCCCCGCGCCGAGGGTCCGCAAACTGCAGCCTCCGATCGCTAAGAGCTGCCGGCGGATGGAGAACGCGGAGTATCGAAAAATTCTCTTCTCCCTCTTCTTCTCTTTCTTTTTATTCTCTCGGAATAACATCTCGAGCGCTACGTACATGCATGTATTTCACGTAGGGACCTTGTAATTTCTGCGCAAGAAATTTCGTCGGCGAAGAAGCGACTCGACTTTTTCCAGAAAATTATCATGTCACCTCAACGTATCGGCCTGATACGGCAAAAGGATAAGGAGGTTGAACGATGCAACATATTCCGGAGAAATCGTTACTTCGCGATTATCATCAAAATCTCCTTTAACGAAATACCTCCGGACAAAATCCTCCGTGGTCAAAATCATCCCTCCGCGAAATTCTATGCAGGGGAACTTTTTTTCAAGGATCATTTTGTCCCGGAGATCTTATCCCGAGGCACTTTACTTCACTTCGCAACTTTGAGATTGTCTGAAATTTAGTAAACTGTAATAAAAACGAAACATAGTAATATTTTGCAAAGTCAACTCCTCGAAAATCATTCTAAAATTGCACAATATTCAATTTCTTTTTTTTCTTCTTTTAACGTCATGTTTCGTTATATCAACATTGCTAACTTCGGCCTCGTAAACGATTCACAGAAATGAATCACTGCATCGCGTTGTTGCAATGTGAGATCCTTCGCAGTCTTTGCCATGCAATATACGTTGCATGCGGGTAAGAGAATACGAGGAAAGCTTATCAAGTTTCCACGTTGGATACGAGATAGGCGGCGATCAAGGCAAGAGCGAAAAGCTAAGGAGCAAGGAGTCGAAATGAAACGACCAAGACGCAGCGTAATCCATACGAGTCTTGTTATTCTCGCCGGTTTATTATCCTCTGCGTTTAATCTCGTTTCGTCCTATCGGCGAAGAAGGCAAAACCTGCAAAGATTCACAAGGGACAACGTCCCGGCCACCTAGCCTCCAGCACCGCGACGAAGAGGAGCTCGAGGATATAAAGTGAGGGTCTCACGCGGCGCAGGAATGTCAAGGAAGCGAGAGGATCACCTTCGGTAATCGTCGGTCTTCCTCGGTCACCCTCCTCCTTCTCTTCTTCTTCTTCCTCTCGTCCCATGGTAGAAGAAGAGGAAGAACCGAAGGAAGAAAAAGAACGGCGATGCGAGTGGAGGGAGATCGAGAGCCATACTCGGAGCAGAGGTCCTTCGTACTTCTCTCCTCTCCTCTCCTCTCCTCTCCTCGACCCGCAGCGATGCAGCGGCGGAAACTGCATTTCGCCGAGAGTCGCCGCACCACGGCTCGCCATATAGTTATTGTAATTCCGCGGTTGGCGCGACTCCCAAGCTTTACTCGACGTTTGAATAGCGATCGAATAGCGGAACGGAGAAATATACGCCGAGAGAACTGCATCGGCAGTGTTTTCAATTTTCACAATAAATTTCCCAACTTTTTCTCTCATCCAATGAAAATCTTCGTCGGCGCAGAAAAGGGGTCGAACGCTCGTACAACTGCCGTCGTTTCTAGAAATAATCCATCCGCACCTTCGACTCGAGTGTGCCGTGGTCGCGTGATCAGAGCACAGGTATAACAATGACGGATATCGGTCGGCTAGGGATCTAGAAATACCGCCGACGATGTATAAGACGCACATAAAAGGAACGAGCAGACTCTGCAAACGCTCTTGCCACATCACAGCGAATAGTTGAGGGTGCGCAATTTTACATCCGCAAGGCTGTTATTAATTCTCATATTTGTTCATTTTCCGCGTCTCTTGCGCGAGTGGGGATGAAAATGAAAAGTATAATAAAGAAATGTGTTTGTATTGAAAAATCATACTCGTTCATTCACTCATCCATGTATTCATACCTCATTTATCTCTGCACGGAGAAAAACGTATCCCCGAGAAGAGGAAAAACTCTGATTCGACAGAGGGAGAAAGGAAAAAGTATTTCATTTTCCGGTTTTGATATTTCATGAAGCGTTTCCTCCTCTTCCCTCCCCTTATTCCCTGCCACCCTGATATAGCCGTGCAGACCAGGGGATATCGATTGGACATTCACTCAAATATTTAAACGCTATTACCGTAGAAGTACGTATGTAACCTCTGCAGGTATGCGTTTAATACACACGCGGATGTAGGATCGAGTCTGTATACATATACACATATCTGTGATACAAACCCACGCTGCCGATTCGCTTATATATATATATATATAGTAAAACGCGGGGGATCTGCAGTAGATATAAAGTATAGGCAATTGGCGAGAGCGAAGTTGCACAACTCGAAACTCGAGGGTAGGATATTATATCGATGTATGTACGTATGGGAATGAAAAATCGTACAAGAATAAAATTGAGAAAAAAAAAAAAAAATTTTTCCTTGGGCTTCTATTTAAATAAATAAATTTCTGTTCTATACATCGGAAAATAACTAAAACCTTTCGTTATTACTTGTAAAGTTTGTTTTTGTCTTTTGTACCTTGGTAAATAATTGTTGAAGTTTTTGTGTCGATAGCTAATATGGGTGGATATTCAGAAGAAAAAGGAAACCGTTTTTACCAAGATGCGATGGATCTTGTCGTTATTAACGTTACCAGGGGTAGTATAATGAAAGCACGATGGGAGACTACGTTTGGGGTTTTATACGAAAAACTCCATAGAAAAACAAAAGAAGTACGAAAAATATTCATTTATAAACTTTGTCTGTCAATTCTTTTACATTTGTAGTTTATCATCAATTTCTATTCTTGAATAAGAGTGATTTCAATGCAAAACTGTAGTTTGTTTAGCTGTTATTTAAAACAAATGTTTGACAAAGTAGGTCAAAATCCGATATATCGTTCTGATTTCTACAAAAATAAACTTTATCCAATAAAAGTATTTTTTCATTTATTATTTAGGTACTCGGAGTCCCAGAGTCAAAATTCGTGTTGACCGGTGCAATCGTATCGCTTTCCTCTTACAATTTTCCACGTAAGGTCGCTATTTTATTTACTTTCGCAATGATAATCCGAAGGGCCTAGGATTCCAAAACACGAGTATGTTTCGTTTCGTTACGGTTTACTGAATTTCAAACGGTTCCAAAATTGCTAAGTAACGTTTTTTCCTCAACGCGATAATTCTCAAGTACCGTCCGATAAAACGTTTGTTTTCAATATACGAAAATTCTCGTTCGTTATAACTATACGTATCCGTGTTGTCGGGTTTCCCGAATAGCCACGCATATACATGTTACACGCCTTACGTCCCCCCGAGGGCATCGAGGGTCGGTCGGCTGGAGTCTGGAAGCACCGCGAGAGCGGAGAGATTAGTTCGACCGGCAATATAAGTGACCGGGTCCATTCGGCGGCGCGTCTATATCAACCCTTAACACCCTGCGGCCGGAGCTCCTTATCCACAGAATTGGGGACAGTTTCTTACATCCATACTCGTACACCCGAGTGTGCGCGGTGGATGCCCGCGATACGCTTATACCCGTACAGCCTAGGAAACACGCGCAATTTAGCGATGGGGGAACGAACGATGGGATTACCTCGAAATTCCCCGAAGAAAATTTGTCATCGAACCTTGAGGATTATTACGGAGCGCGCCTTGTATTTTACCCAGCGTTTACGCCTTGGGCCTGAATGAACCTGCGACGAGATGAAGAGAATTAAGAGAGGAGGAAGACGAAGGCGAAAACGAACGACGATAACGTAACGACGACGGCTTGTTCGTTGAAACCGCGGTGCGAAATTCAGTAGATACGTACGTGCGTGTAAGACGCATCGATTGGCCGGCGAAACCGCGTGTAAGACGATGATGATACACGTACGGTGCAAGCAACAGAGTATACGGAGGGGGAGATGAAACGTGGCATCAGACTTGGTAGAAACGCCTGACACGCGTGTGCACGCAGGCACGCACGGCAGTCCCTGCAGCAGCACGAGAGAAGAATGATTGACTGGACCACCACGGCCGCTGTTTAACTCGACTGAAGGAAAAAGAGGGGAGGGACAAGATTTTGTACGTGCATCGAAGTTGCGTGCGGTTGTTAAGGCGGAGGTTCGGTTAGGTTGTCGTAAGTCATGTCTGGGATTCTGAATAGGAATATGTAGGTACGCTCGGTGCGGGTTACGTTGTGTATTTTATACCTCGTCGTTCGGTTGGAAACGATTAATTCAATTCGTTATCGATATCGATGTCGGCGGTCCTCGTCGTCGTTGCATGAAAAAAAAAAAAAAATAAATAAATAAAAATAAAAATAAACAAATAAGCGCTCGGAAATATATAAACTTGAACAGGTAAACGAGGAATGGTGGTGAAATATTATTCGTCGCGATACCTACGTATATACGTACACCTATACGTACACACACACGCAGGACAAATATACGTCCTGCAGGGGTTGAATTCGTGCGTTCGCGGAGTACGTGGCGGAGGAGAAGTAATTTCCAGAATCAGGGTGAAACGTGGGTGCGTGCCAACGTACAACGTGTATACGTACACGGAGGAATTGGTATGTGTCGCACAGGGTGAGGAAAGGGGTGTTGTATATCGCGTAGGCGTAAAGATCGTCACCCCGTGGGGCGTTATCGGATGGTTCGATTTGGAACAGGTTGAAAAATGCGCACCGTATAGTCGTCACGTAACTGTATACGCTTGAACACACGACGATGTATTAGTAACGATCGTGTTCGTTCTCAGGCTGCCCGAGTTGACGAATTGAAATCATTGAACGCGACGTGCACGATAACGCATCCATAAAATACAGTTCCGTACGGATGTTCCATCAGAGGTAAAATGAGAAGATGAAAATTCGATCCGAACAATCAGTTAATACAGTACGAAGAAGCGGAGGAAAAAATTTTACAGTCGAATAATTCGCGGATCTAGGCACGTGCGTACATACCTTGTATTCGTACAGGTATGCGTAACGTACACGTGGGATCGATCGAATACTTAATCCCAGATATACCGCCGGGGTTGTGGCGTGGCATCGGCAGCGTAAAGTGTTAGCTAGTGGGTTTTTTTACACCCTGCACGAGAAACGATCGACCAACGATTATACGCCTACCGTGCATACGACGCCGCGACGTACCGTATGTATGCGCGTATAATCCTTATCGAAAGGCGTTGAGCACACACGTGAATTATACACGCTCAAACTACGTGTAATGTGTTTAACGTACGCGTGTGCATACATGTATGAATACGTATATGTATATGTATGCATACGCGCATGGCGTATGTCGCATGTTTGAAAGGCGTAGTTCGCCTCTTTGCCCCCGAGCATAGAGGAGCAGAGGTAGCTGGATACACGTTACACGGATACGCGCATGTAGGTATGGGTTATTATACCCATGTATAATATACGACAAGTACATATATGCATGTATACGACCAGCCATGCGAGTTCCGAGATAAGCTAACGATCTTTTCGTCCGTTTCTATATCTCTTATAACCGCAGCCGTTGCCTATTATCGTCATCAACATCGTCGCTGTGCGGGAGAACGTCGAGGATATCGATTCTATTGCCTTATACGCAGGATTATATTTATCTCAGATTTATCGGAACAAGATTACGGGAGTACCTAACTAACGATCGCAACGATGAAACAATCGCTATTGCTTATCACATTTTTTTTTCTTTTTTTTTTCTCAAACAACGCATTCTCCACGTCCAAAAGAAGCCCACCCCAAAAGACGAGAAAGTTTAACTTTAGAATCTTTTGACTGAAAATTCATTTCAGAGACTTTCGTCGCGTGCAGGGGGATAAAAGCTTGCGAGAAGCTTTGTTTTTCTTTCATGCACAAGGTTTAGTACGAACAACTATTAGCCGAGAGAAATATACATATACGTGCGTGATAGATGGGGATGAAGTTGGTAACGTTACTGTAAATCAGTTGTAAACGACGCATGTTTGGGAAAAATCGTTACCTACTTCGCACCATTGGAAATTGATGCCTGAAATTTAGTAAGTCACGACGAACGAAATGTAGCGATATTTTGTACAAAGCCAAATCCTCGAAAGTCATTATTATCCAATTATATTCGACAACGACTTTTCCATATTTTTCCTCCTGATGTGTAACGTTACCAGTTTCATCCTCATCGTGAGAGAACAGGCAGGGTGGCGACAATTTTGCTCTCAAACAAAATCCCCTGACTTTTTCCCACGAAACTTGGGTAACAACAAATTTGGATCTAAAATAGATATAGCGTCGCTTCGCGTCAGACAAGTAATTAGAAATTTCACAATACCATTTCCAAAAGTTAGCTCGGCTGAATTTACGAAGCGTAGCTGAGGTTTGAAAACGTTTTTCCCCAAATGTAATTCCCCGACTACTCCCGGTTTTCCCGGTTTTCCCGGTCTGTCGCCACCCCGAATAAATTTCCCGGTAAAATCCTATCGTTCGTGTATCGTCTCACCGGTGTGGTGTAGGGCTGGGAGGCGAGTCGAATGCCGTCGTGCCTGAGTTTTTCCTGAATGAGCAGCCTCAGCTGTATTCTGGGTATCCTGACGAGCTCGGCCTTGCCCTCCTCGTACTCGTCGTTGAACTTGGCGAGTTCCTGCCCCCCGCTGGAGGAGCTTGCGGTGGGAGAGGCGCGCTGCAGCTGCCCGTCCTTCTCGCTGGGGGGGCGTTCGGAGGAGGTCCTCGACGACTTCGAGCTGAGGTTGTCGCTGCAGAGGCAGTCGCTCGTCTCCTCGAGGGTGAAGTAGACGCTCGCCGCTCCCTCCTCCCTCAGGGTCTTCACCGACTGCAGCAGCCGGGTCCTGTGGGCCTGGGTGAAGACGCCGATGGCGTCGAGGTCCGGGTCCCCGATCTGCTTGCATATCTCGAGATCGTCGTAGCCGTTGTCGATGAAGGACTCCGAGTACTGACCGAGGTGGAGCGACCTCAGCCACTCGACGACAATGTTGCTCGCTATCGTCATATCTCAACTTCGATGCGAGTTCAGACCGTCGCCCCCGCCGACCTCCGCCCCTGCGCTGCCCCCATATCACCCACCCCCACCCCCACCCCCACCGACACCGACACCTGTCGCCTGGACACCACACAGAGATTACTTTATACTCTCATACCGGCGGTTTTCTACCACCCGCTCCTTGTCGCAACCTCTCGTCGTTAACCCCCCCCCGCCCTCCCCCCCCCCCCCACACCACCCCGCCGATTCGAAGATCGTTGTACGATACGTACACCTGTACCCGTGACGATCGAGTCTCACTGTTTCGGATCGGCAGACGCGGCGGATGACACGCAAAACTTTGCCCTTCACTCGTCGACGAGCAACAACAAGTTTACGTTCTCGCGTTGGAACATCATAGATATATGTATGTTTAATCTGCCGAGGTATCACAGGATCACACAATCACTTCGTTACGTAAAATATATACACACACGCACACACTGTTGTTAGTTCGAAAGAAAGAAGGAAAGAATTAGCCGGCGAAGTGTCGGACGAAGCGTGGCGGGAGGAGGGAGGGGGGGAGGGAGGGTAAGGGGGGAGGAGGAGGAAGAACACGAGGTCGTCGTCCTGGGAGAATAAGAAGATGAGGATGAAGAAGGACGCCTGCCTCTTACTAGTCTCGACTACTCGCAATCAGTGTTCCCTTCTTTCGTTCTTTCTTTCTTTCTCACCGAAAGAAACTTCGGCCGACAGCTGATAAATAATCGGCGTACAACGGTGCGACGAACGAAAGAAAACCAACAAAATCAATCCGCGAAGTATGTATTATCGCGTAGTCCGGTCATCGTTCAATACCCATCGACGAATTCCACGAGGTCGTATGAAAAAACCGCGCGGCAGCTTTCGAACACCCGAAATTAATTGTCGCTCCGGCAGCTGCTCTGCCGCGATGGAGGCGCACGGCTCGACTGACGCGAGCCGGTTGCCAGACTCGATTCCATCCCCCCTCTGGCACGCCGGGAACGATCGACGGCGACGCTTTCATCCCCCTCTCCGACGCCCCCCCCCCCCCCTGCCTCTCCACACACCCCGCCATCTCCGCCGACGCCGCTCCGCTCACTTCAACGCCGCTCACCGCCGTCGAATCATCGTCAGGTGTGTGTTAAAGGTGCGCAAACGACACGCGCAGTTCTCCTCTCCTCTCCTCTCCTCTCCTCTCCTCTCCTCTCCTCTCCTCACCGCTCGTCATCGCTCTTCGCGATCGCGATTTGTGTGTATACATATCTATGTATAATATCCGCCGTAAGGTATAAGGTGACTGGATGACCTTCCCGGCACGACAGGTATTGTACAGGTGATTGCGGTGAGTGACGCCGCTTTGGCTTTGAATACCTTGTATCTCTTCACCGGAAGCTGCAATTTCTGATCTATGTTATTGTTTCAAGGGGTGGAGGTGAGATTATAGAAACATCAAAGAACAGAAGGGGATCAATATCGAGATTTTAATAAAGTCAAAATTTAATTTATTAGAATTTAAAACAGTACAGAAATTCGTGGTATGCGAAAGTTAAAAAATAGAAAGGCCAGAATGTAGAAGAGTCGGAATTCATCTCGATAACATAGAACCGTGTACAGATTCTAAATTCTGTCGTTCCCCTTTTTTTCTTTTGACCTTTCTGTATTTTCGATTGTCTATACTTGGATTTTATACATACATGATAAATCTACGAATTAGATTTTCACGTCCTTGCAAATTCGATATTTTGGTGCTTCTGTGAATCAGCTATTCTAGTTTTTCAACCCCACTCTTCTTTCGTTTCATTTTCCCTGTGGTATACCGGATTAATTAATTAATGATCGATATTCGGAGGGCATGGAAATCTCTGGAGCCACCGAAGAAGGTGAATTTTTCGGCTAGGCTGTCGTACGAAATATTTGCTTGTTTCAACTGATTCAAGGACAATAACCAAAAATTTGTGAAACAATTTCAACCGTGCATATAAAAATTATAAAACAACGATGCCGTTTGGAGTAAAATATGGTCAATGCGAATCCTTTTCATTATTATAAGTTATTCAGATTGAGGAAAAATAATATAATGTAAATCCCTCTCTTTTGCTGTATATATATATATGTATATATATACATCTAAGTCTATATATATATATATATATATATATATATATTCGATATTAAATCCGGGGGATGAAATTAATTCGGATTTATGTATCATATACCTTCTGCAATATCGAGAGAGGAGGGTGATTTGTCCTCGGTGTTTTTCTTCGTGTTTTTGTTTCTCTTTTACGTGATATCCTCAAAGGTATGGGTACCGCAATTCAATGAAAGTAAATTGTTATTCAAAGGAAAGATAATTACTTGACGAAATATTTCACTTTTTCCGGACGTCGCAATCTATCGTGCAACTAGTGTAATGTCAGTGCAGGATGAAACAAAAAAAAAGGGAAATGAATATTTGTTGGGTTTAAAATAATTAAAAACGAGTCGTACGCCTCCACGTAAAAGTCTCGATTGAATAACATGGCATTGACTCTCGCATGTTAACCAAATTCATTTCAACGAATACTGTGACGAACCTTCCGCGGATATGCGAAACGAGTTTTGATCCTCCCAATTTTCTAATTGTACTCGGTATGAAAATCCGGCGCAGCGACAGCGGCAGCGGAACGGTATTTAATATTACCCCGAGAGAGAAAATAAAACGTCGGTTAAATAAAATCGGGCTTACACGAGAAAAATAATTCGAGCGAGGAGGGAGGGAAATTGGTTGGGTGTTTGGATTGGAGAGGATGTCGTGAAGGGGTCCTCGGTGTCCAGGACACGCGACGTCACACGCCGTTGTTGAGAGGAACTCTCGTCTCGCCGGCTGTCAAGCTGCTGCAGTGCCGACAGGGTGAATCCGTTTAATCAATTCCAGATGATCCGGAGCCGAGTGTAATGGCTGAAAATTGCCGTTTCGAAAAGTATACTCGGCGTTAAAGAATCGCCCATCAAACGCTGCGGATTCGTTCGGATGGTTATAAAATTGTACGAAATTCGCAACCTGTCGCGAATATTATTCCTGCCTTCTCAGGTGAGCATTCGCCGTGTAAGTAGACGGAATAAAATAGCCACACGCTGCAGGCTGCGGCCCGAACAAAGCGCGAGTCGAGCCTCTAATGACGGAATCGAACTACCCTTAACGAACCGCAATAATTACCACCGTGTGACAAAAGGCGCCGGAGTGACAAAAGGAGAGA
Source organism: Neodiprion fabricii (assembly GCF_021155785.1). Classification (NCBI taxonomy): domain Eukaryota; kingdom Metazoa; phylum Arthropoda; class Insecta; order Hymenoptera; family Diprionidae; genus Neodiprion; species Neodiprion fabricii. Next base: position 795,930 of record NC_060242.1, read on the forward strand.
GTCGCTTTTGTAACGCGAGGATGAAAAAGTCGAGAATTAATTATAATCACGAACGTATAACGTGTCAGACTTCGTCTTCGGTTCGCACGATTTTATAAATAAATACATCCTCAAACGCGTCGAATATTCTCGACCGGTTTTCTCCGAAGGAATTGGAGAGAAAATAGGATTTCGGTGATGCACGATACACCCTAGAGCGGTCCTTATTTGGGGGTTGGAAAAATTTTCATTGGTACGCCTGCCGGATCTGTTCCGAATTATTAAAAAAAAAATCTGTGTAAAGTTTAAAGCCTCTACGTCAACTCGAACACTTGCCTCTAAGCTCCGAAAGTTTTAAATGTAAGATACATGTAGTTTTTATAACAAGGTATTTCGTTTTGTATGACTTTGGTATAAATTAGAAGACCGATTTGAAACTTGGCAGAGTAGTTGCATACAGTGATAAGAACAAAACCTGAGAATTTCAAAATTTTGCAATCATCGTTCCCTTATATATTATATATATAAGCCTAATAAAAATGATGTTATTAAGTTTGCGTTGAAAAAGAAATATGCTATAAAATTATGATAAAATTTTGAAATTTTCAGGTCTTACGTCTATCATTATGACCAACAGCTCTGCCAAATTTCAAAGTCGGTCCCTTAATTTATACCAATCCATACAAAACGAAATAACTGGTTATAAAAGCCACACGTATTTTACATTTAAAACGTTCAGAGTTTAGAAGCACGTGTTCCAGTAGACGTAGAAGCTTGAAGCTATACACAGATTTTTTTTCAATGTTTCGGATCGGGTCCAGATGACGTTCCAATGAAAATTTGTCCAAGCCCCGAATAAGGACCACCCTAAATTACACACCTGCTCGATTTAGGCATATTTATTCTGCGGCACCGCTTAGCGGAAAGCAATCTTCTTACTACTATTCGCTGGCACAAATGGTAAACGGAAGCTTGGCCGATTAAGGGATTAGCTAGGGGAACAAAATACGCGCTGAAACCTCCCGCCGAGATGACAATGCGGGTGGCGAATGCCTCCGGTCCTTTCTATTACGTCGCATTCCGCGTCGATTTCACGATTTTCCCCTGCGAGAAATCGCGTATTTATTCTGTCAACGAGAATAATTTATTTAAATCTCGGATGCGGCGATTAAAAAAATAGATAAAACTTTCGACCGACTATCCGGTAATCGTCTCGAGGTTTCGGGCACTCAGGCTAATGCTCGACTAACGAGTACTACCGTAAAGCTGACAACGCACTTCCAGGACAGTAGGTACAAGCAACGCCGAGGATAAGACGACGACGCGCCTCCTGCAGCCTGGCAAGACAAAGGGATATTTACGCCGGTCGTTCACGTGCCCGTTCAACTCTGGAAACTTGGTTAGACTTTATGACCACCGTAAAACTGTAATACCTAGATAGGTAGAGAAAATCAATTCGTACCAATGAGTCATGGAAACGGAAATGGAAATTAGAATACCGGGCTCATGCGGAGCTTCCATGCTTCCATGGTACCATCAAAATTCTTATCGATCATCGCTTTGCGTCTTAAGGTTGGGCCGCTGGTACCCGCGCCGACCGGAAGTTCGTGCAGCCTGATTCAATTCAGCTCTGTGTAGGTATCGCTGTACGTACAGGTAAAGCACAGGTATGCCCGATAGCTGAGACCCGAATTAACGAGACACGCGTGTTTATCGTCAATTTGCATATCACGTGTATTTTATACTTTCGCATCGCGTTCAGAATCGGCGATAAAAAAAATTTACACATTCGTTATCCTTATTACCCAGTTGTATCAAGAGCGGCCGATATCCCTTCGCGATAACGCCGAACAACCGACGGAAAAATCAATCCGCCCGTAAATGACGCGCCACTTTTTTTCCCGAACGGCAAATGAAGAGGACAAGTTCGTCCGCTGCAGGCAGCGGAACGCGCGTGTCGAGTTAAATGATGGATGACGACGTGAATCGATTCGACATCCGGTCCGCTTGACAGGTGTATTAGGATGCCTCTGTGACGTGCAAGGATCGACGTATACCGGGAGCCGATTATGACACCCGACGATCAACGCTGCTCCTTCTATTCGTTGTCTCCCTTTCTCCTTCTCACCGCTACAGTCAATCTGTCCCTTTTTCACTTTTTAATCTCGCCAAACGGGAACTCTCCAACGATCCCCCATAGCTGATTGTGAGTCGTTTACAGGCCGTTCCGACTATTTTTAAAGAACCAATGAAAGCCAGCTCGCATCCTGTCCGACAACTCCGACCAGACGCGAACGCTCTTCCGCTCGCTGTACGATGGAGAAAAGTCAGTCGAAAAATTATCCCGTATTGAAATAAGTGTGTTGAAACTGTAGGCGAAAAAATGGTTCCAAATCTCTTGTTATCGGTGCATTTTTACACAGAATTCAACGGTCGCTGACACCGAGATATAAACTAGGTTTAATCTCGCCGCCCAACGGGAATGAAACACGCGAGACTGCCGTGCGGTGAAGCTCGAACTCCATTCTCGGATGCGTGGGTTCAAGGGAACAGTTATTCCCGATACTGCGAATGATTCCTCGTACTTGAAGAGACGAGTAATGGAAATATGTATTTCTGTCTCAGTCAGTTGGAGTGAGGAATAATTACCGACTTCCTTGTTACCTTTGACAAGAATTTTGGGTTTTTGAAACGGCTCGCCAGAGAGAAGATTAACGTTCGCTTCCGAGGTAAATGAGCGGCGATGATGTTCCTGTATTTGTAACCATCTGATGCCGGGTGAAATATATCCGTGTGTAATTAGAAATTCGATAAAATAAATCTTCTCGTAAGTTTCCGTCTCGTTCGGTGACGTTACGTACGGAGATGAGGCGCAGGGCATAAAGCGTCGGCGCATGAGCTCCGTAGAAACACGTACGGCGGAATGTACGTAATTAAGCGGGATATACATCTTATGGGAATAAATTTACACCTGCAACTTATAAATCCTTCCAATTAGATTAACGAGGCCAATTACTTACCTCGCCTAATATAATGTACAGTCGGAGGGACGAGAGGGTTGAACAGCGCGAGAATTTAATTCTCGCCCAGAGACTATCGGTTCATTTCTCCCTCGAATAAGAATAAGAAGAAGATGGAGAAGCGCAAGAGAGAAAGTGAATCAACGAATCCGGAAAGGGGAACGAGAGCCGAGAAGTCCGGATCAAGGGGAGGTTTTCGCGCTAATTCGACGCCTGCCGAAAGTCGTAAAATAGTGCGTGACTCATGGTGATGGAGATGCGGATCAGGGATGTTTCGCAGGGTTAAGCCGGCGTCTCGAGAACCCGCGGACGAACCCACATGAAACGGGCACGTACATCTTCTACGGCTGGGGGTGCGATTACGATGATGACGGTCGGAAGCTGGAGTGTCACACGCCGCAACGCGGAAGCCCATTTCCGGTTCGAGTGGGCCGACCGGCGAGTTGACCGAGTTCGCTCCGCCGAAACCGAATTAAAACTTCCAACTTCCAACATTGAACTTTTCGACTCCTCGGTCGGGTTGATCAAATGAGCGCTGACAAATTGTGGAACGGCTGAGTTTTTTTTTTTTTTTTACGTCATCCGCGACGTCGCGGTTGTAACGAATACGGGACCGAAGATGGCTCGGTAAGTCTGAGTGAAGAGAGGGTAGGTACCACGATGTTGAGAAAATAAATTTCATAATTATTTCACGTGAACATATTATGACACTACTACATATGATCTAGAAATGTATGATCTACGATTAGAATGATTCGTCGTATTTGTATTTGGCTCGTTCGAAGGTGGTCCTTTCTCTACCACTTCTTGCTCGGTACGTTGTACGTGTATCCATCGCTGCCGGAATTACCAGCAACGTACGAACTCTGTACTCCGGGGTATACCGAGCTCCTGTAGCTGTCGCTGGATATTCCGGAAATCGAGCCCGCGGAACCGAATCCGAACGAGTTCTGGCCCACGTAAGATCCGATTCCAGAGTTGAAGTTGGCGACGGGTGCGGCGTAGCTGACGACACCGGAGTTAATCGCGGAATTTGCCTCGACGGAAACCGGGACTCCGTAGGTCTGGCGAACTGCGACTGGGACCGGGACCGGGTACGGGACGCGGACCGCTTGCGGGACCAGGACGGGAACAGGCCTGTCGACGGGCACGGGGTAGGGCCTGGTAACCTGAACGGGAACCGGCTGGGCGACGGGGACTGGAACGGGACGTCTGTACTCCACTGGTACCAAATGCGGGACGCGGACTGGAACCGTCCGGGTGACTTCGACCGGGTGTGGAACTCGCACTCCGACCTCGACCACTCGGTTTATCACCGTTCCGGTTATCGGTTCAGAGCTGCTCGACACTTGACGGGCTCCGACGATGGTGTTGGCCGATCCACCGTTGTAGGCACCGTAGCCGCTGTTGACGAATCCGCCGCTGTAGCCGTTGCCGATGATTCCGTTGCTGTAACCGTTGCTGATGATTCCACTGCCGTAGCCGTTGTTGATGACTCCGTTGCCGATGACTCCGTTACTGTAGACTCCGTTCCCGTAGACTCCGTTGCCGTAGACTCCGTTGCCGTATCCGTTGCCGATGACTCCGCTGCTGTAACCGTTGTTGATGGGGTAAGCGTTGCTGGAGATGACGTCCGCGGCTGAGCTGCTGGAGGCGTCGAGGTAGGCGCCACGTCTGGAATGGTTTTTATCGGCTTCCTTGGCGATGGCGCCGACGGCCAAGAGGCAGAGCTGAAAAGTGAAGCGTCGCTTGTTAAAGATATTCGTCTTATCAACTGCGGGGTGGGATCGTCGAGCGCCGAATGCGGCTCACGTTGTACCATACTCACGAGAAAAACGCGCATTTTGTGCTTGATGCGGGAGACGCCGAGAGATGAGTGTGCCTTCGATGATCGGTTTGCCGGTTTTTATACCGTTTTTGCCGCTCGGTGGTCGGGATGAACGACGGAAACTTTCACTCTTGACGATAGGCACACGCCCTGCCGATGTCGGACGCTTGAGAGATGATCCCATCGGATTGTGTATTGACATAACAGCCAACGACAAGAGGATCGAGTGGGGACACGCGACCGGTTGTCACCTGCCGACTGTTGGCCCCTGCACCGAAAGGTTTCTAATTCCAATTCATGATTCGCGTTCTCTTATTTCGGCCCGAAAGACCGCACCGTCTCTCGAACACGGTCCTGAATTGTTTGATCAATGAACGAAGGATTAATAACGGCTCTGCACTTGATTGTTCCTCGTCGTCGTAAAGCTCAACCGGCATGTTTGCCGAGCCGTAAAACGACGCCGATTTACTCCGGGTACTTGTTAATTTGATTTACTTATTCAGAATCGGGACGCGGCAGCGGCTTCGGCTCGGACTGAATAGTTTATTGCCGGATACCAACGCGTCGACGGAGATGCAGAGGCCGTGTTCAACAATCCACGGTATCACCGTTTCATAACTCTATCGCAAATTCTCCGTTACGTTCGGCTATCGCATCTCTTGCAAGCTAAACTTGATGCGAGTCCTCCGGCTAATGGCTCGACCCCGAGACGAACCTAATCGCAAGCAATATGCTCGTGATATCGACTCATGTCCCAACCGGTGTTGCATCATAAAAATATGTCTATGGAATATGGAAAAGGAAAACTAAAATTGTTGGCTCATTCTCGACGGTGCTTGGTACGTAAGGTATAGACGTAAAAATAAATAGAAAATATAAATATTTTCCTACCTCCTTCAGGTTTTACGACAGTTGTACTTTTACAGTATTTCTCACAAATTTTTCGAGTAGCAACTTGAACAGCAAAAAGGTAAAAAACGAAGCAGCCTGATGACCAGACACGAGAATCGTGGTTCATGAATTCGTGAATAGATAATGTCTCTCAGTTTGGCGAACCGACCCTTGTTCTCTAGTATACGAAGTTGGAGCGGAACTAGCTGGCAACAAAAAAACAACTGTATAAACCGGGTTTTGATGTGGCCGAGGATATAAAATAATTCGCCCCTCGGAAGACTCGGCCCTTATACGCGTCGTGGCTAACGCAGCCAGGTCGTAAACGTAAGTTTACGAGTTATCTCCAGTGCGGCTGGAGAACCTACTGCAGAACTACACCTACAGTTAGAGGTAATTTATTAAAAGTTTCGCAATAAATTGTCAGGCTAAGCCGCGCGTGCGGCACTCGGAGGCCTGACGAAACCCATGCGCACCCCATGACCATGCCCCGAGTGGAAAAATCCAGCACTCGCATGGGTCGGACTCCTTATTCCCTGATCGGTGACTAGTGAAAGTGACGAATTTCCACCCCGCCGACGAGAGTCGGTCTGGGTCCCTTAACCCGAGAGATCGATACGAGTCCGAGCAGCCCGGTACGAGGCGACCACCCTTAAGTTCGAAAAGAACCGGAAGCTCGGTGGGAAATATTCTCGATTCGGTTCCCGCCATTATTCGGTCTTCGCTGTTTCCCGTCTCGAGCCGAAGGTATTAGGTCTCTTACCGCATACGGTTGCGTAATTTCGTTCAGAAGCGTCTCTCGAAATTCCATCGATCTGGTTCCAGTCTTGGATCATCGTTGCCTCAGTTCTCTCCCAATTCCCCGACTATCGATGGTGCAATTATTCGGCCATGTACGGGACGCAGGGGAAACCGTTGAACCGAACTCACTCAAAGCTATCTCGGACTCTCTAATTGCGTTAGATTGATACCACATCATCTGTATATTCAATAGACAGCCCTCCTCTAGCCCTTTAGGTACGCCTAGTTTGATTTTCATCGAGCGAATTGAACGCCCGGACGAATAGTGGAAAACGAATATCGAGCCGGTGGACAAAATTGAAATAATCGCGAAGTGTTTCGATTACTAAATTGTCCTATCATTTGACACTGTTTAACCAAGGAATCTGTCTACCTATTCCCGAAGCCGCATCAAATTGTTGCGGATAATTAACGAACGTTATACGCCAACGATAACCTCGATCCTTCCGTTTCAAAGCCTCGGGCAAAGCGTTTCGGTTCTCGCTGAAATATCAGTTAAAGTTTTCTTATCAGGAATGTCGTAAAGTGTTAAAAAAAAGTGCACCAATCCCTACAGACATCTAGCTTTTACCGTTATTCTCAATAGCATTTTTTTTTTCTTCTGCAACTGACAATTTTCGAAAAACCTTCTTTTTTGTCGACTTATACAATATTTTAGGGTGGTAAAAACAATAACCATTTGGTTTAATGATGAAATTTTTTTCACAAGGTTCAATTCTCGATTTTGTCACAGTGTGTTGAAGCGCGCGTTGAGTGCTCGTAAAATTTTAAACGCATTTTTCTCAACCCCACTTTTTTCAAACTAGGAGGGCATATTACTGGAACACCGTTGCACGGATCGTTTTGAAATTTTGACAGTAGCTTCACAATTACACTATCTGCGGAAGTGCGCAGCCGATTTTTTATTTAGTATAAACTTTTTTTTACATCAACAATTTGCCGTTTATTTTTTGGCCAATAATCGATTCGTTTCAACGAAAGTGCACCATTTCTACAAGCTTTGATCAAAACAAACCCCTGCGAGCCTTTATAGGCAATAATATATACATTATAAATTTTTTTGATTTTTTGTTCCAAGTCTTATACTTTAACAGAAATTCGTCCTCTCGCGAAGGAGTTTAAAAGAAGGCTATTTCAAAGATCGGCTCTGCGTCGCAATTTTGCATAAAAATAATTTTTTTAATACTTCAATACGTGTCGAATAAACCCTCTGAAAAAAAATCCGATCCTATTTTCCGTACTCACCCCTTGAGCATTAACGTGATATACAATAATAAACGACAAACCGATATTTACGACTACGAATGGGTTAATGATACAACGAGCTTCTCTTCCCCATATCACAAACAGGTCGCGACGCTCTGCTTCAGCCCCTGAGTGAGTACGTCTTCAGATTCTAATTGATACATAGCTGTATAGGTGTAATTGCCGCGGGCCAATAACCATAACGGGGCTTAGAGTGCAGGAGTTTGTGAAGTTTAGAATTTAGAGCTGACGCTCACTTAACGAGGGGTTTTCAGCCCGGCTCTACAAGCCCGATATAATAATAGCACAGATATAATAATTATCACAGCACGGTTACTAGCCACGGGTACGTGCACGTATAAATTCCCGCGCATCGAGGGCAGGTGTGTAAACAAATTTCGGGAAAACTGTCTGTTAAGATTTTCCACCGTCGTGTTCTGTGTGCCGAAATCACCGATTTCTTCGCTCCCTTGCATCTCCGTTCCGCAATCGTTCTCATTGTTGTTTAATAAAAAATTGCTGTCAATATTTCTACAATTTTACGGAGAAAAATTTCTCGTTTGGCGAGGTTAAAATACTCGTTGAGGAAAATTATTTAAAATTAATAAAAATATCTCCAGAACGATGCGAAAAATGAATACATGCTTATGTCGCGTGTAACACACGATGTTCGCTAACGTATCTGATGTTTTTCATTACGTACAGAATCCGGCATTCGGGGGATTTAGGAGACCCTGCGTGGCGGTAATTAGTGGGAAATGCAATTAGTAGTACTTGATTAAAACTACTTGTCGGTCGCAGCCAGCTCGAGCGGTGTGCCGTGTCTGCGTGGAGGGTAAAAATTTCAATGCTTCGTGCACGGTTTTGTTTTTTTCCCCGTTTCATTCAACCTCGAGTCTGCAAATTTGTCCAATTCTCCGACCTTATCTCGCGCGGATCGTTAAGCTTGGGGAACGTCATCGGGTGTAAATGTCAAGCGCATTTTGACACAATCGAAGCGGTTGGCTCAGAGTGGCAATTCGGTACGAATCTACAGCGATAATCGCTACGTAAAATTCGAAACGATCACCGGCAATAATCCAACAGAGCGCAGGTGTCAATTTCGACAGCGCGGACCTTGTGGGAAAAGAAAGTTTTCAAACGGCTTGTTTTCTGCCTTGATTTAATGACCGTTGCTGTCACGAGCTTCGTTTCTGGTAAGCATATATCTCGGCCGGAAATTAAGTGAAATTCATCCAACCGTTCTTCATTCCACGATTTCAGTATTAAGAACACGAATCGAGGGCACCTTTACCGATTTTTCGACATTCGTTCATTACCAATCCGTCGTTGAATTTCAGCGATGGTTTTTTTTTAAGGAGAAGCTCTCTGATTTCCTAATTTTTTAATATTCCATCTAACGTTGTGCAATCTTCAAGGGAATATATTATCATTGATCAGGTAGTTAGGATCGTTTTTTCATGTATTTGCGAACGATAAGCATGATTGCGAAAAAGATTTTATCCGCGTTTCGTAAACGCTTCGATGATTCGCATTCGATGCTCGGACACTTCGAAGACGGGTGAATAAAAAGAGATTATAAAAAAAATTAAACGAACGAAAAGGAAGAGGAAAAATCCGAAGAAATACGGAGACTTTTCTTCTGTTTGAAGAACGACCTGCTCGCGCTAGGCGTAATCCGGGCAGCGTCTTGAACTGGTTTGGGAATTAGTTTTTGGCAACGTTCCGAGAGAATTAAACGTCCCCGGTATACATATACACGCACCTATACATGCATAAGGCAGGCAGGTATATAAAGAGGGCGGGGATCCAACCGTCGTATATATTTTCGCGGGGGAATAGACGTATAAAATGTGCGGCAGTCTTAAAATATCCGCAGTAATTTGTTGAATTCAACAGTTCAAATATTTATCTCGCAGCTCTGCAGCTTCCTTAATTCTCTTTTAATCTTTTGGCCCATGTTTAGCTCAGAAATTTATCGCACTCGTACTCATGTTTCAAATCTTGATATTTCAAAGAAATTTCCGGAAACATTAATATAACAATGAAAATGGGCCCGTCGATCGCGTCGATCGCGTCCAATGAAGGGCCGCTTCGTAATTGGATATCGTGATTGATCGGTACAAGCGGAAAGATGAAGAAGCTAACAAAGGGTTAAACGCTTTGTGAAACGAGGCTTAGCTTCATATTAAGGGGGGAGGGGGTAAGGCTTGGATGGTCTAGAATCATACATATTTTTAGAAGTTTGTTTCTAGCGAAAATGACACCACTTGGAGCAATTTGAGTTTGAGGGCTTCATTATTTATAGTTTCAAGAACATTTTAGAAACTCCTCTTTGAAATTAATAATAAAATGGCGGCATGGCGTGTATGAGTAGCGAACGACTCCGAACTCGAGAGCTTTTGCGATGGCGCGTTTCCTAACTTTTTCCAAATTTTCTTTAAAAAAAAAAACTCCAAAAAATAGTTGTGATATTGGACCGTCCAAGCTGTACACCCTAAGAAAATTGCCAATCTCATCGATTTCACCTGTTATGCCGTATTCGTATAACGCACACCTAACGCAATACGACCTGCAGTATCGCGGCCGAAATTCCCCCCCAGCAGAGAGAGGGTGGGCTCGAATTACCCGATAAACCGAACACCACCAAACCCCCGGTTCGTCGACTTCTCGTACCTCCCTGCACCCATGCCTCTGCGCAATTCCGAACAAGGATCACAACGAGGCGCTCGTATTTCCTTGAAAAATTAAAATCATCGATCGAGCCGTCCCATTGTAGTCGATATGCGACAACAATCGCCGGTAACTGTGCCTAGAACCGAACTCGGGTTTCAACAATCAGCTCGAAACGTTTACGTCTCACGTTTCTCGCGATGTTATCAAATACCGCGAAATGATACACAGGAATTAACTCTAGGTGACAACGTTTCATTCGCACACGGAGACATTTATTTTAGCTTCTGACCGAACGGTAACGCAAAGAATTATAAAAAAAAAATTGCGGTAAGCACATTTTTTATGAATGGTATTTACAAAAGTCGACAGAGTGTGAAATTTTGTATGTGACGACAAAAATATTAAAACTGAATCGAGAGAAAAAAAACAAAAAACATTTACGCATGTACATCGGTCACGTAATGAAAATTAAATTCCACCGCGATAAAACGAATTCTTTGAAAAAAAAAAAATCTTTTTTCGTGGCGGCGGGCGGAAACTTCACCATGATTCCCGTTGCTGAAACCCCTTCAGCGAGTAGTAGCTGGTAGGTAATTTAATTGCGTAATAAAGAGGCAAAAATTTACGGTCGAATTTACACGGGTACGGTTGGTGGACCTGCGGAAGACTGAAAAAAAGGTAAAGAGAGAGAGGGAGAAGTTAAACAAAAAGAAGGGAAGGGAGGGGAAATGAAGTACAAGTATTTTAATTTCAAACCCGTACACGCATATGTATGATAATTAATGCACACAGAAGGTCGGGGGTGAAAAGTTGAGGGAGTGGAATTTCAGTCTGCGGGTTTGGATGATCTGAGCGGAGAACTGGCAACCCTTATTCTCGATATTTGTGGATTTACCCGGTGTGTAAGTAGAGACGACCACGTCAATCCGGTGGCGTAGATTCTTCGGTAAATTTATATCCCATCGAGTTGAAATTAAAAAATTTTTTATTCATAGTCTCATGTATTTGGAAAAAAAAAATTTGTTTCAACATTCGGGCTAGGAGTTCGAAACCGAAAATGTGGTTTTGATTCAAAAAAATTCCTTCCATCTGTTACAAGTTGGACACTGACGTCAAGAGATGCGCCACCGCAAAAGCTCTCGATTTCGGAGTCGTTCGCCGCTTATACGCGCCATGCCGCCATTTTGTTATTTATTTTTGATGGGAAAATTCTAAGATGTTGAAACAATAAATAATAAATCCTTCGCACTGAAATTGCTCCCCAAGTGTTTACATTTTCTTTAAAAAATAAATCCAAAGAATAGGTGTGATTTTAGACCATCCAAGCTGTACCTCCCCTTAAATTCGATCGCTTTCAGTTTTCTTTCTCGACCCGGCTGAGTGTTCGATCAAGTTCGAAGAAACATATGAAACACAAATGCGACGGTGTGTGTAACTCGTCCACGAGGCACACCCACGCACAGACGGTATTCGAAGAAATGATAAATGGCCAATGAAAAGAAAGACCAAGAAGGAAAGGCGAACGACAACGAGATGATAACGCCGCTTCTATCGTCCTGGCTTCGTTACCCGCCACGCAGCCACTCGCTGCCTCTTCGAATGATAATGATAATTAAAAGAAGAAGAGAGCGAGAGATCATTAGCTGCCGCTGCAGATATTAGCCGATCGATTTCTTCGCCATCTCGCAATATCGCGGCAGTATATCGTTATTCGTTTTCGCGGTACCCGGTTTATCGCTGATTCCGCAAACCGAAGCACGATTCCAATTTTTCCCAACCCTTGCTGTATATATAATGTCCCTATGGATACGTATTATATTTACACACGTGCGAAAAGTTCCGCACTTGTTGAAATTACACGCACACGGTCGAGGGTCTGTTCGCAACGCTTGTCAGGACCGACCGTACAACTTATTACAAGACACCGATTATCACAACTTCCGAAGGGAAACGATCAAATATTGACTCGGGTTATCGATAAGCTGACAAAGAGTTCTTTCGAATGACGCGTGAAAAAGTGATCGCTTCCACTTTTTATCGTCTGTATGTGCAGACCTATCGCGAAACTCAATTTTCGCCTGTGTTATTTGGATAATATTTGTCTTGGCAAAAGTTTCCACTTCATCTATCGACACATTTATCTCCAGTGCCGAGTAACGGATAATAATTTATACTGTAACCGCAGATGTTTTGTACAAAGACTGAAAGTATTCATCTGGTCAAGTTGTCTTTCCGTAAAATTTTACCGAATCGGGTTGAAAACTGAATACAGAGGATAGCGAAAGAATGTTTTGAAGAAAAAAATAAAAATAGTAACATCGTAGAATTTAAAACGTACAAGTGCATAAGTTTAAAACTTAATCGATCTCCGTTGGAAATAAGTACTTGGTTGACGGATAAGGCGGATCAGAAAACGCCAAGTTTTATTCTCGCAGATAGAGGGAATCCTAAAGAAATATTACAGGAAAAAATGTCGAACCCCTTAAGAAGAAGCATAAAGCTGAGCTAACCTTTGCCGTTTTTGAATAATATATAATACGTAGTAGCCGAGCAAAGTGCCGGGGAAACGGTATGAATGTGTATGAAGTCTAGAACAGGTTGGCGCAGAATGGGATTCCCCGTTTCTTAGGAGTTCCCTCATCCCACCGAAACGATTCACAAATCTCTTTCCTTGCCCGAACGGAGCAGGAACGGGAATAGGTACGTATACGTATATAAGGCGCGGCAAGAGATTCCGCAGCTCTTATATTCCCAGCGGGGAATTAATTGCAGGGTATAAAACGTGGATTCAAATTCGCGACTCAAAGAAGAACCGCGAGCGGCGAACTTCCTTTTCCCCGTTCCAGCCTCGGTCACCCTTTTGCTCCTCTGAAGGGAAAACCGTTTTCCTAAGATGCTCCTCTCGTTCCAGACGACGACGTCGCAGATTATTTTCAATCAGATTCCGTAATTGATTTCGGCGCATCTCTTCGCCCCGACTTTCACGCTCCGACGATTCTGCCCTATACCTACGTATTATACATGTAAAACTGTATTCCGAGTATCAGCACTATCGATAGACTCGCTAATACCCGGCAATCGCAATCGTCTTTCGTCCAAAGTCCTTCCTCCTCCGTTAAAATTTTGTCGGTGAAAAATTTTACAAGACGCCGCGGACTTGCTCGAGGAATTTAGATCGATTTTTTTTTTTTTTTTTCTCTGCTTCTCCGGTTGATAACTTTGAGTTTTTTTCCGGGAATTCACGGGAAAACGCATCGGACTTCCGGTATGTGTTTTTTACAGGTATACCTTTATACCAGGCGGGGGCAGGCGGAAGAGTCGTTGAAACTTTTGCATCAGGAAATTCTTTTCCACGGTTACAGAAAACTTCTTGTATAACGTAGGTACACGGAGAGGAGAGAGTTTCGGGGCAGCGTTCTTCGCGAAAAGTAACTTCCTCGCCTCGCGGTTCTTCTCTTTTTTTTTTTCAAACGCTTCGCGCATTCCGCCGAATCCAAGAGTATTTCATCCGCTTCCTTGCACTCGAATTTCACCTGTCGTTCGAAGAAACTCGCGTACAATTAGTATAAGGTGAAAATGAAACCGAGGGAAAGAGAGACGCTAGAAAATGAAAGTCACCGACTAATTGACACAACGCGACTTGTAATTAATCCGTCGAAAGTCGGCCTTTGAATGAAAAACAAACTTGCCGCGAACATTTCGTCGTGGGTACCAAGAACGTGACTAATAAAACTAGATAAAATTAACATAAACAGGAATGAAAAACAGTTTGATTTATGAAATATCTCGAGGTGGAGCAGCACCGGCGCGCCTTCTGCTCCCGGTAAGCCGTGAAATTTATCGTCCATAAAATGAGCCAGCAAAGTCGGATGCCGGGAATCCGAAGCGCTTCTTCTTCTACGGTCGCGTCGTCAGGATCGTGATGCCGCAAAGGTATTTCGCGATATTTAACGCGAAGTTCGTGTTCCACTCCTCGAATCCCCCTCTCTTCTCCGGATAATGCTCTCGCCCTGTTTCCTTTTCTAAATCAGCGAAGAATTCAGGCCGAGACTCGATAAATCCCGATCGGATAGACCGGAGCAATGTTGCTTTTCTCGGGGCACGTGGACCGCCACCGGCGACCTTTACGACGTCAATATCTGCGACGAGCCGGAGGTGCAGGCTCTCTTACCATCCGTCGTAAATCACGTTTCAGTGGGTTCCGTCCGTAGGCATCACTCGACCTCGTTCCGCGACCTCCGACTTCGGATCCATACCGGGATCCGAGAGCTTCCCGCTTCCTTGCTGCTCCTCGACCACGCGATATCACCGGACAAGAAAAATTCACTTTTCCCGAGTAAGGTGAGAATTTTTATCTGAATATGTTAGGAACAAGGTTTACCGCGATATAAATGACATTGGAATATTTTAGATACGAATAGATTTATTGTAGTATGAGTTTTTTTTAACAACAATGAGGTTACGCGTAGCCTTACAGTACACTGGTCAGCAAACATTTTGTAACAAGGAAGGTGCTTGCTAATTTTCAAATACCTGTCTTCCCTCATTATAATACCATATTTATTTTGATTTAACCAGTTCCAGTTTTTCTGTCACAGCTACTAACGGTAAAATTTAATGTGGTTGTTATTTATTGTAACTAATTAACTGGTATTTATTGTAAATTACAAAACACTTTGAATCAAGAAAGGTGAGTCAAAACCATAGACAATAAATTTAAATGGTAGTAGATGTAACAGCAAAATTAGACCTGATCGAATGAAAATAAATGTTAATATTATAATGAATGTTGATTACAGGTATTTGAAAATTAGTAACCACCTCCCTTATTAAAAAATTTCGTTGACCAGTGTATTCGACCGACATCCGGGTACAGGGAAAAATTGAAGTCGCAAAGGCTAAGCGGAATCCAGCATGATTATAATTTATGCCCGACCACCTGGCCCGGAATAGGTAGAAAGTGTTGCGATTTATTGTTCTGAATAATTACGAAAACCTGTAGGTATTCGTCCCTGTCGTCCACCTGGATTGAATTATTTAGCATAATTTTCACCTCCGCTGCATGGCGCAAGCTGTCCCTGTTTGTTTTAGGATCGGTAAACTTGCGGTTTCTTTCGCAATGTGCCGCTGTTTTTTAAATAATTATTATTATTATTGTTGTTGTTATTATTATTACTGACCGCAGTCTTGGCTCCGATTGGCCAACGCCCATCGACCGCCGCAGATGTTATCTCGGGGTAATTTCCTCCATTCGACGAATTTGTTCGTTGCGGTGTACGCCAGGCACATCGCGTTGCACAATGGAGCGTGGAGAAACGAAATCGCTATTCAAATCTAACGCGTAGCTGCGCAGGTAGAAATTCGGAGTCAGCGGAGGAGAGCGACTCGTCGTCGTCTAGCCTGTTGACTCGCACTCGAGTACCCGATGCACGACCCCCCTCGAGCATGTCGACGAGTGTTTGTCCATTAGACATCCCGGAGACGTTTTAGTCACCGATATTCCTAGGCGATATTTCTTAGTCGTGCCGCCGCGCAAGAAACCTGTTTTCCAACGCGGAATTCGTAATGAGACACTTGCGTTCGCTCGGCCGATTATTTCAAGCGGTAAGCAACCTCCGATGTAAAAAGTAGGTGCATGTTTCAACGATGCGGATCGAGGGCGTGGGCCGCTGATTGTTATTAAAATTCACGCGATACGCGGTGTCCTTGCGAAAGGCTACGAGAGATGCGGATACACGTGTGCCGGCAGACCGTTGCGTATACGTGTAATAGGCGGGCGGGTTTTACGATTATTATAATTAAAAGGGATGAAGCACTAATTACTTTGTAATGGAAGCGAGGCAATGGCGGCAA
The DNA here is from genome assembly GCF_021155785.1 of Neodiprion fabricii. Classification (NCBI taxonomy): domain Eukaryota; kingdom Metazoa; phylum Arthropoda; class Insecta; order Hymenoptera; family Diprionidae; genus Neodiprion; species Neodiprion fabricii. Next base: position 812,223 of record NC_060242.1, read on the forward strand.
GGAACGCGCCGTTTCGGCACGGCGATAATAAAAAGTCCGGCGAGGGGGTTAGTGCTCGAGGGTGTAAAAGGAAGGGCATCCCGGCCGCGTGACCACCGCCTAGGAATAACGTCGACCAAAACGAGCCGCGGCACCGCCGTTTCCCTCTTTCATTTCTTCTTCCCGCCGCAGGAAGACGCCCCAACGGCAATGGGTCAATGCTCGAAGCCGAGTCCCGAGTTACCGGGCTCGGTTCAAGACCCCCGGGCAATTGAGTCATTTTCAGCTAACCACTGCCGAGAGAGTTCGCGTGATCAGATAGCGATCGTCTCTCGGACGCGAATTAGCCATCGTACCATTAATTATTCAATTTAACCCGGCGGGCCGGCCGGCTTTTCGTCAATTGCGGTTATGCACGTTATCTCGGTGAAATTAAACGGACGATTTTTACGCGGCGAGGTGAAACGCGAAGCTTCCGCCGAAGCCGACACCCGGGCACGCGGTAAGAATACACCCTGCAAAGCCGCGCTGACTTTGCCCCGGTTTTCACGAGCACCACCGACTGGAACGGTAATTTGAACGGTTGTCGTTTCCCGACATTTCCCTCCGGAGCACTTCCGTCGACGAGGCGAAGAGCACCGGGTCACGTGAATCCGCCTGACCGAACCGCGGCTTTACATTTCCAATTTCCACTGTATTTTGATATCAGTCTCGAGGCTGCGGTATTTACTCCTTTGCTTCGACTCCCTCTGTTTTTACTCCTCTTTTAAAACACACTCCCATGCCCAGTCAGCGAAATATATCGCACAACTTTTTCGTGCGAGTAGAAGCGAGACGATCTCGTGATTCTCAATGTTGAAGAACTCGAGCTGCGCTGTTTTTTATTTATTTATTTATCGAACCAAAAAGATTTACATATAACAATTGAAGAATCGTCGAGTAAACTCCAGATAGATAATCGATGTCACCTGTTCGTGGCTTGGTACGGAAGCTTAGAAAAAAAAAAAAAAACAACAACCATTACCTTACGATAAGTGAACATCCTTGTAATTATATTTATCACATTGTAGTTTGATAAGATTTAACAATTCAATGATACCAAATTATTTACTTTAATTTTCATTGAACTTTCGTTATTTAAGGTTTCGAGTTCAATTCGAAGTCCGTTGTACTCGCGTGTCGTTTCATACGTGACGGTACAAAAACAGCGAAAATAGAAGAGCCTGGAATCGTGGAAGTTTGGCCGGCTTTCGCCGCAGCTGGTCCTTTGACCGTGAGACGAGTTTTCCCGGTGTATGACCAACAGTTTGCGGAAAGTAAGGTTTTCTCGAGTTAATCAGGGAGCGCGGCGGATCGCGGGCACGACGCCGGCCGCCTTTCATGTGGGCGGATGGGCAGATTTTGGGGGAAGGGGAGGGGAGGGGAGGGGGATTGCGTTGAAGGGTAGTAAATATGCCCGGGGGTCGGTGGAGCACGCGTGTTCGGAGCTTGACCGGCCTTCTTCTCACTCCTTTACCCTCGTCACACGACACGCGGCCCTCGTCGAGCTGCGTGAATTGCAAATACAATTTTGCGCGCCGGGAATTCTCGTAAAATTCACCTCTCGACGGAAAATTATTATTTCGGTTACCATGGCCGCGAGCTTCTCTCGCAAATCTAAAAATTAAAAACAAGACCGAAGCATCGAAAATTTTCACCCTTTTTTCAACCCCCGCAGCTCACCGACGCTAACGCAACCTCCGCCGGACGACGGGTGACAACTGCAGCTGCCCTCGGATATGCTTTGCCCTTTGACCCGGATGATCGCTGTGGCCGTGAGGGACGGGCTGAAAGGAACCTCGATGCCGACGATGAATCCTGCACGACTGCACGAGAAAGTCTAACGCATGTGGGTATAGCTCGTGATATGGAAGCTTAGAATGCCGTGAGCAATAAATAGTTTACGCGACATTGCTTAATTCTCAACCAAAAGGGAGTCTCGTAAACAATATTGAATACTTTATGATAAGATGAAAATTTGAAAAAAATTGGCCACAATAAAGGCGGTAAGAAAATTAAATTTGAATAATAACGATGCCTAAAACTTCTCAACAAGTTCTTTAGACAAAACATTGTTTAACAAATAATAAATTTTCTTGGGAACTTGGACAGAATTGATCAGATTCAATTTATCAAAATTTGCAACGTTTCGTTGGTTTTATTTATTTTCCAACTTCATCAGGCAAGTTTTGAGGTTAAATCATCGTTAAAATCCTCTGGTCCATAACATCAAGTCAAAAATATTTTTAAATAAGACTAGACAAATATATACATTTTTTTTTTAATAAAATTATAAATTCATTATGCCAATAAATCAATTTAAATAAAATAAAATGGACAAATATAATGATGGACAAATACACATGTCAAACGTAGTGACTCTTAAATCACAGACTGTACTCTGTGATTTAAGTACAGTCTGTGATTTAAGAGTCACTACGTTTGACATGTGTATTTGTCCATCATTATATTTGTCCATTTTATTTTATTTAAATTGATTTATTGGCATAATGAATTTATAATTTTATTAAAAAAAAAAATGTATATATTTGTCTAGTCTTATTTAAACATATTTTTGACTTGATGTTATGGACCAGAGGATTTTAACGATGATTTAACCTCAAAACTTGCCTGATGAAGTTGGAAAATAAATAAAACCAACGAAACGTTGCAAATTTTGATAAATTGAATCTGATCAATTCTGTCCAAGTTCCCAAGAAAATTTATTATTCATTACACTTAACATGGATGAGAACCAAGATTTGGATTGTTTAACAAATTTTCAGAGAATGTTTTTTATTTTTCTGGTGAAATGGATTCATTTATTTTTCCGGACACACATGAATTTTCGAAGGTATTTTTCTTATTATTACGAAATTTCCGTATTCCGTAATTTTACATACATTTTCGTAAAAACGTTGTATATTACAAATACAATTCAAAAGTTTCCGGGGCATTGACGATTTGTTTCGTAAATACAGCCTCTACGAATTTTCGACAACGAAAGTTTCAAAATAATGAGAAAATTCTTTAAAAATTCATGTGTATTCAGAAAAATCAACGAATTCATTTCACATTATAAAAAAAAAAAAAAACATTGCCTAAAATTTGCCAAACAATGTTTTGTTTACACAATTCATTGATAATCAAATTTAATTCTCTCATCGTCTTTATCGCGGTCGACTTTTTTCCGATCTTCATCTCATCGCAAAGTATTCAATACTGTCGACGAGACTGACTTTTCGCTGAGAATGTACAGCCAGTACATCCTAAATGCGATAAAATATTCAGCCTCAAGTTCCATTGCGTCCTTTCAGTTGAACAAAAATGCAGACAGAAGCCCGGATGGTGCAACAATCAAAATTACTCGTCGACGGTGTTCTCCGGCATTCCATTTCCCGCTCGGAGTCATAATCAGGGCGTGAAAATCTGTCGGCGTAAAAATTAGACCTCATCGTTGCGCAAGGAGCTCCCCAAGGCTTGGAGGAAGTTTATACGAGCTCCGGGCTGAGCCGAGCTCTTATCTCCGAGGGATGCCGAATTTTCGGATGGAAATCCCGCTGACGATACATTAACGCCGCGGTGCAAGGAAAACCCTCGCGAGCAGTTGGGTGTCAAAAGACGTAAAGAACTGACCCGCGCGTGCTAATATACCGTATAAACTCCCCACTTTGGCTGTAACTGTTGCCCATGTCGTCACGTTTTTACAGCCTCGTATCCTGCCGGACCCTTTATGAATCCACAGGACTTTCCCCTGCGCTCGAGATCGCGATGATTGCGGTTTGCGTGACCCTGTTCGACCGTCTCTTTCGCCACCTTGGAGAGCGGATGTCGAGGAGGCGTTCTCGTACCAACTTATCTTCATTTTATTTACCGGCGGTGTTTCTTTTTCAACTTGTTGGGCGGAAAACGGAGAGGGGGAGGGGGGGCGGGGGAGGAACGGAGGCAAATTCCCGAAGGAGCTGTGGAAGGGCTGAACGTCGAGGCCTCGTAATGCAGGACGCACCAGACCGCAGGAGCATCTAGGACCACTTTCACTTCATCGAGGGTCCCCGACTCCGGCACTCACCCTGACTACCCTTTGCTAATAATATATTTGTCCCGGGGGCGTCGCTAAGCGTCGCCATACCGGCGTCTAGCCTCCGTTGATGGAGGTGATACCATTATCTTGGCCCCGCAGCTTTCCTCCAACTTCCATCCAACTTTCCTGCCCACCCTGCTGCCAAACTTTAACTTCAATTGAAGTATGGGTCAGCCGCCAGGGCCATCCCTCAAATTTAACGGCTTTCTCGCGATTCACGGATCTCCGACGTCGGAAGCGCGAAAGGAACAGAGAGCTCGGCCCGACGATTGAATTCCAACAACGGTAACCGTGTGGTTGCGTGCCGCGTTTGCAGGTGAGCGTTAAGGAGAAATGAAAGTGATTCGAGTGACTCGTCTCAAGGTGATCTCGCTGCGGAAAATTTGGCGAATTTGAAAAGGAGCCGGAGTCTGCGGATTAACGAGAGAGTTGGGAGGATTCGCAAAAGCGTACGTGAGCCGGTTCTGACTTTATTCGAAGGAAGAGCAACGAGCCGAGGAATGCTGGAAACTAGTGGGTAGCCGACGACTGGAAGGAGCGAAATCCGGCGCCGCTCGCCCGCTTGGGAAATTCGAAGACTATCCGCGCCAGCGTTGCTGGATTCGCGATGTAGCCTCTGTGCAGGATCAAAAGTGTAAAGCGAGCGCTCCTCTTAACCGTCTCATCTTCTCCTCTTTTTCTAAGCGGCGAAGCCTTGAACTTTGGCAGATTCTCATCCTCGCGGAGCTTATGGATCTATATTGATAGCGGGATAAACTCTCCGTGACATCGGTGTCGCGCTTGGATTCTCCGTTTCGGATTGAAATCGAAGGAATAAAATGCGAATCGACGGGCCCACTTCTGACACCAAATTTAAAGTCACCTTACGAATACTCGGGCGAGGTGATTCGCGCGATGTCTTCTTATTCCCCTGCCCAAGACGGAGGATCACGGGCACCCTCGGTGTTCCCGCATCCTTAAGAAGAAAAACATTCCCATTCGGATGACAAATTTGGCAACATTTAAGAAGGTACATAGATCTCCGGACGTTATCTGCTTAATTAGTGTCGTTTCTGCGCACTGCTTTGCCAGGCCCACCCGTTTTGTCCAAGTTTGCAATGAATCTGCGAATTGTGTTGCTGGGATGACAAATGACAGGAGCGGGGTCTAATCGCGGAGCCATCTTACATCCCGGGCGGCAGCCATTACGATCCCGTCGGATAAAATTTTTAACTAAGGGGGCTACCGACTGTGTTTTTTTCTCGCCGTGTCACTCTTTTCATTTCTCTCTATCTTTTACGAAATATATACTTATAGTGGCACATCTTCGAGGGGTATTTATTTATGCCCCCCCTCCGGATGCAGCGGTTATAGTGGCTCGGGCAGAGAGACTTGGCCTCATGAACTGTTAATTGCTTTCCCTAACTACTGTTTTCGGAGAGCGTTGAGGAATGCTCAAGCAATGGAACGAGGCTGTTCTGTATTCGGGGCGCGGAGCCGGGGTTTCAGGAGCCGTGCCACGGCTTGCTCGCGAATTTCCTTTTCTCTCCTCTCCTCTCCTCTCGTCTCCTCTCGTCTCCTCCCCTCTCCCGCGTTTCTGCTCCTCGCCCCGTCGCGTCGCCCACTCACTAGCGTAAAGTAATTTTACACCTGGGTGCCTCGTGGCTCATAGCTTATTATTATCGCGTCTAGAAGTTCATACTTCGTCTCGCAAGGGAGGAAGACGCCCGTCTGCGGATCCCTCCAACGCAACGTCTCGCCGCGTTGCCCTTGATAAAATAAATAATCACTAAAGGACCCGCAGAATCCTTGTGGAAATTGGATCGCGGTCGAATTGGCTGGATTTTCGGTATTTTATAGTGCATATCCCTTCGGTCAAAAGTCCTTATGGACACGAGTCCCAAAAATCAGTAGTTTCCAAGGTATAGGCTTCGGAAGGGGGGTGTACGGATTTTTTCATATCTATGGATTACAAGATTTTTACGAATTACAAAGCTTCAAGGGGGACTTGAAATCAAATATATCACTCGAAAACTGCACAGCCTATTCGGAGAGACTTCGCACAGGCGTGAAAAACAGGAAAAGTCGATTATCGAAAGAGTAGGAGGGTCTCGTTCTTCACGCGAAATCCGACGTTGCAGCTCCTTCCGGTAAACCGGCGAGTTCACGGATGGAATCGATGCGTCGATGGAATCAATCGCAGCCTTCTGCCTATCCGTGATAATCAACCGTGAAGTTTTTTGACTGATCTGTTTGATTTCAAGTTCGTGAAAATCACGACGTCCACGGATATCAAAAAATCTGGACACCTTTCTTTGGAAGCTTGTATCTCGGAAATGACCGATTTTCCTGACTTGTGTCCGTGAGAACTTTTGATCGTGAGGATGTGTAATATAACATACTGAAAATCCAGCCAATTCAACGAGGAACCATTTTCCATGAGGATTCTTCGGGGTCCTTTCGTACGCTGCTAAAAGAACCAAGTTTCTCGTAATCCTTGGATCAAAACACCCGGAACATCGATCACGAATCATATCGCCTACTCGACTCAGAACCAGTAAAGCGTTTTAAGCTCAAGATTAGGGGGTGGAGGCTCAACAGTCGCGTGATAGTAGAAGAGGCGGGATCTCGAAGTTCGGGCGACGGAATTCAGGCGTTCGCTCGCAGCTAGGCGGGCAAGTTAACTTGACCATAGCTCCGGACCTCATAATTTCGAGTCGGTCAAGACGAGCGCCGGTTTCCGGTTGGAGTGGGCGCGAAGACCGAGTTCGGAGAAACTAGTTACCCCGGAGTATAATGGGAAACTTGGGTCTCGGCGCGTGCAGGGAACTCGTCCCGTAGCCGGCGAATCCTGTAGGACGAGAGGCCGTCGTGCGGTTATGCGGCTCGGTAATTTACCCACCTCTCGCGAATTCGAGGGTGGCTGCTGCTCCTCCCGAGGAGTTTGGCCACCTCCGCGAATCCGTTCCCGAGGGAGGCGTCGCTCCGTATTACAGGTGAAGTTCCCTCCTTTCTCCCTCAGGATGTAGCGTCTGCCCTGCAAGGGATGACGACGAATACGACGTTGATGTCGACGTTGCCGCTCGAACCGCCTGACCGTATTTGCAATCGGAATACCGGCCAACTTCCATGCTGATTACGGGGCGGGGGGAGGGGGGAGGTGAAGGAGGTGAAAAAATTCTAAAATGTTGTCGAAACCATAAATATCAAAGCCCTCAAACTCAAATTGCTTCGAGTGTTTTCATTTTACAAAAAAAATCCCAAAAATAGGTACGATTTTAGCATCGGTAGCACCTCGTCGCATCGGTTCTCGAATTGAATCCGCATGCTTTGGTTCTTCGGCCGCGTTTCCGGGGGGTAGAAATCCGTTATTTTCAACAGCTAATAACTCAGCCCATGCAGCTAGGAGAAGCGCATAGACGGAGAGAGTCAGGCGCAGCTGTAATGGATAGTTTCACGGCGTAGGCAAACAAGTTAATTGGGATAACGCTATCGGGGTGGAAATTTATCAGGAGCTATGGCGAAAGCGGCCTCCCTATTCGTGCGTGCACTTTCAATGAAAATTCACTCCGTTGTTTGGAAAATCGGAAAATTCAAACAGGCCAGGCGACGCGCGCGACGCACGTTCGTCGGCTTAATCGCCGTCCAAAGCCGAGCGACCGCTGCCTAGTGGATCCCAATTTACTGTCACCGCCGCTGTTTTGACTTTGGCTTTGACGAGGAGATTTGCGACCAAGAGCTCGAGCGATTCGCCCCCTCCCCCCTCGCCGCGATCCTGACGGCGACCGCAAGCCGCCCATAATTCAGAATCGATTAACGCGGCAAATACAAGGAACGTGACTTCGTGTTCCAAACACGCCTTCTAATCGTCCGACCGTTATCGCCAACGTCTTGACTTTCAAACATTTTCGCGTTGGTATAACGGCTGTTCGTGACCACGCCGGGGTCAAAACGCGGACCCTGATTACGTCGGCGGGTTTGGGTCTTCCGAGGGAAAAAAGGAACAGCCGGGATCGAGGCTGACTTTGTACTCTTCGAAAATTCCCAACGCGCGTATACGGATTTCGGAGAGTGCGAATAGCGAAACGGCACGAGGAAGCGGCGGAGTGGAGGTTCAATGGGATTGGAATATATTAGATCGAATGGATCCGATGAGCATTTGGTTGTGCTTCGGGGGGCGAGGTGTCCCTTTGATATGCAAAACAATGTCACCCCACTTTCCCCGTCGATAATGTTGCATTTCAAACTTCCATTAAGCACTTAAAAGTAACCTCGTTATCGGCTCGCCTGATATGCAAATACACTCTTGTATACATTCGCAAGAATAAACTTGCCGGATTTGTAAATTGATCAAATTCTTTCCCATTTACATACCGGATCCCCCCCCCCCACCCAGACCGCAAAATTTCCCCTGTGAAATCTGTTCGGCAAAGTATCAATACCCGCTACGCTTCGTTCGTACGCGGCTGAAAAGCGCATCGAAACGAAAAGAGATCGAGCTTGCGGAATTTCGTCGGAATCAAAAGTTCGGGGTGTAAAACTTCGCCTTTCACCCCTGGTCGTAAACCCGCTCGAAATTGCAACGGTCACTTCTACGTGGGGTCGAAAATTGTGCGTTTTCCGCTTCGGCGCAGCGCGACAACGATGACGGGGTTTTACGACCGGAGGAATCCCTCCCCGCGATTCCGCAAGGATAAACTGAAACCGGGAAGCGTGTCCGGCGCTGACGACGCCGGGGACGCGGTCTTTGAACAATTATTTATGACAATCACTCGTGGCGAATTAATCCGGGCCCCGTTGTAAGTAAATAAGCTCCTTCGAAATCAACGCTCGGAGTCGGTGGCGGCCACGCCGTCCTGACGAGGGTACAGGATTACCTACGCACAGGGGTACCAGACGATATAAATTAACTAACTGCCTAGCCGAGCTCTGCCCGGCCATAGACGTGCAATTTGCCGGGGCTCGAATGCCGGCCACTGATAAACAGTAATTTGCATTGCAACTGAGGTCTGAACTAGGTAACTACCAACATAAATATCAGAGAAATCTTCCCCGGGTTTGCGCAAACATTTCGAGAGCCCCTCACCGGCGTCGATTTACCGAGCTCGGAATAATCATTACTGCTGCCGGAAACGTATGTACACCTCCTTTAAATCACTTTATCCAAAATTTATGGAAACACCGCCCGGGGCGACTCGATCTGACGTACCGATTAATTTCCTCGCGATTTTTCAACCCTCGGGTTTGACGGAGGAATCGTGACTGCGGAAACCTACCGTCTCGCGAAAACAGAGACCGATTAATTTCATTTGTTCGTTACTTTTCAATTTCTTATCCTCAATGTTGTATCGAAAGTTTAAATTAACCCCGTGCAACGGCGTCGGTCGCGGGAAAGGTGGAAGAGAGAGAGAAAAGGAAAATTGCAACCCTTCGAGATTTATTAGTGGTTTCTTTTTTTCTTTTTAATCACCGTTGAAAAATGCCTCTCTTTTATAGCTGTCGACCGTATGCAGCCCCGTTGAGTGAAAAAGGAAGCAAGGGGCAAAACGAACGAGCGAGGCGAGGCGAGGCGAGGTGAGGGACGGGGGGTAATTTCATTAAAATTGTATAATCAAGGCTCTTTGTCATTAATGCAAATTAAATGTAAGGATTCCAGTTGGTACATCTGCATTCTTACGACCCATAAACTCGCCAAAGATATAACATTTTAACAGACGGAGTTGAATAAAATAATGAATTTTATTTATAACCCTAATATAAAGTGCCGAATAATTACTCGATCGAGATTCTCCGAATCGCAATATTGCGCGCATCTCAGGCTGAGCTTTCTCCACTTTAAGGGGAGGGTTCACAGCTTGGACGGTTTAAAATCGTACATATTTTCAGGTTTTTTTCATTAATGAAAGTTGTAACACTTGGAGTAATTTCAGATTGAAAGCTTTGTTATTTATAATTTCAAGAACATTTTACAATTTTTTCGTTGTACTCGATAGCAAAATAGCGGAATTGCGCGGATAAGTAGCTAACGACCACGTTTTCAATCTGGTGGTGCAGAGTGAACGGTCAATTTTTATCCGATCAACTTGAAATTTTGACACAATGTCTAAAACTTGTTTATCGATTCGATATCGTAGCTAAATTTTTGAGTTTCCATCCCAAAATATTTTTATACAAATTTTTTAAACAATCTTTTGTTCATAATCGTATATATTTGGAGAAAATAATTTTTCGACATTTGCGCTACGAGCTCGAACCCGAAAAGGTGTTTTCAAGTCAAAAAGATTTTCTCCATTTATTACAAGTTGGACAGTGATGTCAGGAGACGCGCCACCGCAAAAGCCCTGGAGTTCGGAGCCGTTCGCTACTTATACGCGCCATGTCGTCATTTTGTTAATAATTTCGATGAAAAAATTCTAAAACCTTCTTGAAACTATAAATAATAAAGCCCTCGCACTGAAATTGCTCCAAGCGTTTTCATTTTCTTTAAAAAAAAACTCCAAGAAATAGGAGGTACTCGTAGGCCGTCCAAACTGTACACCCCTCAATCGCCGAGCGTCTACTACTTACATTAGCCGATGAATTTGACACCTCGCCAGGCGCTTATCGCCTCTGTGCACATGCCTGCACCGTGTCGTAACGATAACGATACAATTTGACCTAGGGTATATCTATACGGGAGTATGCAGCCACGTAGGTGAATCCCACGTCCCGCCTGCAGTTTACGCCCACAACGCTCCCACAGCTACGGCATAGATTAATTCGTCCGGTTTCTAGATCCCGGATCGTAGATGCGGCGTGTAATTGGGTGACCCAGATCCGTTATGGCAGCCCGAACACACCGGGATGCCAAGTGGACCGTGATCGCCTCCTGATGGGGTGCTGCATAATTACCTGGACGCCTCTCTGCAAGGCTAATGGTTCCCTTCCACTTGCCGAGATATAGGTAGGGTACGTACGTACAACAAACCCGAGGGGCTTCCGTTATTATCTGACGAAGGAATTACCGGGGTACACACTCGAAGAGCGGAAAATCTCCTCTGACTCGCCGTTTGATTTCAGCTTTTCTTTATTTTTTCTCTTCATCCCCATACGTCATCGGGATTCGGCACGTGTGGAAACAAGGGTCTCGGGGATTCCGAGGATAAGCCGTGGTTGCGACCTGACTAAACACCGATTACATCTTGGACTTCGATCCTCCCTCTGGTATGTCTCCGCATGTAAGTACTACGTATGCCCTCGTATGGGTGTTCGAAAGCGCAATTTTGACTCGGTATTCAGGTATACGAAAAAAAGGTATCGCGTCTAGATCCGTTTTTGATAATCGAGTGAGTTTGAATAAATGGGGCGGGTTAAAGAATTCCGAATTCGAAAAGTTCCGAAAGCGCATAATTCCTAATTGTTTGGTGGCGTAACTTGAAGTGAAGAGATCAAACTTTTACGAAACGACAAAGTTGCGAATGGCCGAAAACCCGACGGCTCAAAGTTCCGAAATGCAAGGTTCAGACTAACATTTCACTAACAATAAGCCAGAAACTCGCTCAACCGAAAAACTTGGATGATTCGGAATTTCGGTGTTTCGGCTTTCAAAATTTTCTCATTTTCGCACTTTCGGAACTTTGTCTCCTCGGTATTCGGAGAATTCGAAACTTTGATATTTTGTCAAAGTTCGACTTCTTTACTTTAAGTTTCCCCACGAAATAATTCGGAATTTGGCGCTTTCGGAACTTTCCAAATTCGACATTTCAACCCCGGCCCGAATAAATTGAAAAAGTTCTCGATTGAAGAGTAAGTATCAATCAGTCCGGTTCAATCCGCGTTAGTCAGAGTTGGCCGGATGCCGCGGAAGCGGGCGGGAAATAAGAACGTTTTTCGTGCAATGTAAAGAAGGATACAGGGGCATCTCGTTTCATGCGATTATGCATATTTATCGCAGTCTTGCCGCGACGGAGCCGCAGCGTAACGCAAGAGAGCCAGTAAATAACGGTTTTGAACTACTATATGTGCTCGCTCCAGTTATGCCCCGCACCCGGAACAACAAATAAATACGTCGGGCAAAAGTAGTTGTTCTTAACTTATGGTGCACCGTAAATAACAAAAGTTGTGGCATTTATGGGCGCATACTTGCCCGGGCAAGGCGAACTTGCGCCTCAGCTGCGTGTCTGCCAAAGCCCCCTTCGAATCCCGTAAACTGGAAAGCGTCGGGTCCTTACGACGATTCCGGGGTTGACCGAGTTGCCGCAGGACGGGGAATATGGTCGTTTGACAAGTTTTCAATCCCGAAGAAATTCCCGCATTTCCGCGAATCGCTTCCGGCCTGATTGCCTCTTCGGGGATTCATTCGACTTAAATTGCGTCAATCTGGCCTCGCGCTCGGAACGCGTTTACCGATCGTCCCACTAAAAGTAGACCAAACAGGGTGGGGAAATTCGATTTCATTAAAAACAATCCCTCTTCACCCCGAGTGCGACATTTGCTCAAATTGCGGGGTAAACAACAAGCCCGCTACAACCGGGGCTCGATATGCCGGGTCGGAAACTCGCCGGAACCACTCGGCTATCGGATATGCCTACCGCACCACTCTGGAAGTGGACTAGATGAACCCGGCTGAGTGAAAAGTTTGTCCCTCTAGGCGGTTTCTTGCGTGCAGTTAGGAAATTTCGGTCGCCACTCAGAGAATTTGCGGATGAGAAAGTCTAAATTCGTCTCGTTATCCGCGGCATGCAATCGCGGATGTGAATCGTCGCATTACAAGTTCGCATCGAGCTTACGGATGGCGGGGGGCGGGAGGGAGGGGGCGGTAATCTTCGGTTAACTCGACTATGCTGTTCGTTAAGCGAGCCGAAGGCTTCGGCGTTCTCTTGAACTCGTTGCTGCAAAGCCACGGCGAACCGACTCTTCTCAATGCATCGTCACGAGGCATTCAAGCGTTAAGCGTACAGTAGGTTATCTTATCCACGTAGGATCGCGTCTTCGCTTCGCAACCCGGCGTTCGTTCCCATCTCATCCCGCAGGATCCGCCGCCGGGAGGTGAACTATTCGAAAGACGTGAAATCAACTTATCTCACGATAGTTTACACCACACTGGCTATTTCATCGCGCTCAATCTCCGGCGATACCCAACCCCGTGTTCCATGGACCGAACGGACCTCGATAAGGCTTTGCCAAGCCGACGGAGGAAGAATCTGTTGCGGGATTTTCGGGCGCAATGATGAGGTGCGATTCGGGGAGGCTGATAACCCCTCAGGTATTGTTCCTACTCGGACTCTTGGCAATATGATAAATCAACCCCCTTCGGGAGCGCAAACTTTATTTGAAAGTTCTACGCCGGCGGGAGATTTAAGGCCGCAGACAAAAATAATCTCACAAGAGTTTCGCTGTACATGTGTATACGTGGAAGGTTGGTCGGAGCGAAGAGACTACGCTGAAATCAATATTACACGTTCGAGTCATCGCTCGCACTTCTGCTTGTTCACCGCGAACGCGAAACCTCTCGATCGGATCTCGTTACCGATCTCGCGGTGCTTTTCGGCTAATTGCCCGCAGCGTCAGAAGACGCGCGATGAGCGATGACCACGTGCGCGATGCTCCGAACGTTTGATCGAATTATTTCAATGGGCCGCAGCTGCATGGTTACGATAGATCAAAGCTTTTGAGCTGACATTCTTGCACAGCCCTGGCATCGCGGCATAACTCTTCATCAGTCACCCTAACTCGATCCATAAACGTCCCAGGCCCATCAAACCTCCCTCTTCACCTGAGCTCGTCCTCCTCGACTCCAGCATCCGACGAATTCCAAATATTCTTCACCCTTTCCCGCGACATTTTCGAGTCGAGATTTTAGACTCGACGAGCTTTGGACGTGCGGATGTGTACAGTGCGGAGTACCTAATGTCTGGCCTAACCACCACCGGTTTCGGACTCTGGTAAACCAGCCTCCATCAACAAAGTCAAGGACGTACGGAGGAAACAAGCCCCCGAGTTTGTCGCGGCTAATGGCTGTCCCGCAGGATGAACCGCAACTCCCAGACCCATCAACGAATCAGAAGTACTATCTCAACGGAACTCGCCGCAAATTCAAACTCTCTTCGCGAATTCCTACTGAATATTTAATACCCACGTGCGGTCGTGTAAACTTTGCCTCCGAGTCGCGACCTGCGCCAAAGTCAGCATCTATACCAAGGTTTTCAAAACTCAAATTCGTTTACAAAGTTTTTCGCAATTCTTCCCAAAGTTGAATATTTGAAAGAGTTTGCAAATCGACGAGAAAATTAGTGTCCCGAGAATGTAACTCATCTGATGACGAACGAAACGGAGGGTTGATTGGCCGAAGGCCTTGACTCCATTCCCCTTTCGTTTTTCGCGAAGAAATATCCTATCATTTACCTTTTCGTTCGAGTTTTCTCACGTACTTTGGACAGTCCTATTACCCCTGCTCCTCTGCCCAGCGATACGTCATCAAAGTGGCTTTCGCACCTTCTTCACTTTCGCATCATGCGCGATATCTCCAGCTCCCAACCAGCGACTGTTCAGGCCTGAGGCCATGTCAGTGCAAATCCCACCACAAGCCTTTCCTCCTTCTGTTTTTTTTTTTCTTTCGTTTCGTTTCCTTGAATCACCTCGGCTTTTCCGTAAACAGGATTGGACTCCTGATTCGCGGAGCCTGCTCGACTGTTCCCTTTGCTTTCTGGACACACGGGCCATAACGGATTCAATTATGTTAAGGCGGCATCACCAAGCCTAGTGACAACTGAGACTTTAGTCGAGGAGATCAACTCCACTTTCCGACGATGAAAAGGGTTCGTTGCACTCTGGGACATCGCATCCGTCTCTTTTAGCTGTCACCGAGCTTCTCGTAGCTTTCCAACGTACTTGCTTGCCGATTCACGATTATTATTATTATATATATCGCGACAACGGTGGATGAAAATTGTCTAGCTTTGAAGCGAACGCCGGAACCTGGGAAGCGAATTTACGATTGACGCAGTTCTCGCACCGATGCGAACTTGTCAAAGGCCAGTGCACAGCCTGCAGGAATTTCTCGGTGTATAGATACGGAAGGGCTTTTCTGATTGCGGGAAGCTCTGTTTGCTCAAACTACAGACGGATCGTCAAAAGCATAACACGAAGGGAAAGGGCTTTCTTACGATTCTCTAGTTTCGGATGCCGGGTTTTACAGCGCGTCGCAGTTCGCCTTGCAAAGCTGAAATAAGGCGGAGGCTATTGGTCCGGTACCAAGGATCTTCAACGTTCGGAATATCCCGAGGGGTATAGGTAGAGTGCTATCAGAGACTACGTAATCCTGGATCAGAAACGCATTAACTAAAGTCCTTCCTTGATGTGATCCCAATTCCACCGGCAATCCCCCAATCCACCGGCAGTCCCACAAATCAATCCACTCGTCCGCCCAACCAACCGTCGCAGACGTCGGCTTGTTGCTCGAAAAAAAAAACAAAATGAAAGAAAAAAATCCTTCACTCGAGGGTGAGTCACTTTTTTATTTCTCCTTTTCTCTTTGGGCTATTAAGACGTTTTAGTGGGGATACCGCCTTCTTCGCGAACGTTGGAAGCCCTGAAATCGTCGCAATTTCCCTGTACGAGCAACGTTCGCCGGTGTTTACAACGTCTGTAAACGTTTTACGCGCTCAATATCATCCACTCGAAAATTTCACTCTCTCTCTCTCTCTCTCTCTCTCTCTCTCTCTCTCTCTCTCTCTCTCTCTCTCTCTCTCTCTCTCTCTCTCTCTCTCTCTCTCTCTCTCTCTCTCTCTCTCTCTCTCTCTCTCTATCTGAGATTTTATTTTCATCTGCTCATTTTTATTCTCCGTATCGTTACAGAGCTGGTTTCCGTATTCAAAGCGTATAAGGAAAATTGAGCGAGATAATTGATAAGCCTTACCGGATATGGGAGAGAGGAAAACGGAAGAGCATCGCGAGGTTCGACCCCAGTGTAGCTTCAACAGGGTTACTCAAGCTTCCACTTCCATCTCTTCTTCGTTCTATCCTTCTTCGTCGCTTTTTCGCCACGTACCCGAACCTCCCTTATTCCAAGGGGGTCAAATAAAGTTTTCCCAGGCGTTGCTCCCTCCCCTACACCCGGCGCCTCGCAAAGTTATCCTCATTACTCAGCGGCTCTTTCTCGTTAACACCGATAACTAGTAACCGGTAAATGGACTAGCAGTAAACGTGATAATGGCATATCGGGGGGAAATTAACTACGTGACAGCTCGTTGTTGAAAGTAAGCTGGTGTCAGTGGCGGTGATACGGTTCTCGACTCTCGACTTCGGACCATTGTCGATCAACACAGACCTATGACGGTGGAAAATTGTTGGCAGCTGTATAGGACGGACTCTTAGATTTGAGGCCGCCGACTCAACTTGTGAGTCGAGGGCTTGGAACAGAGCTTTGACTTTTGCCGACTGATAATTTCCACCGGGGGCTTCAACTTCAGGGATGCTAATGCAACGGGGGATGGGCTCCTAATTTACGCGAAACTCGACACAGGCGGAGAGACGCTGCTTGCTCCGCAGCTTCGGGATGTTGTTCTCTGTCTTTAGGAGTTAGGGTATATGTCACAGCTGCCATCTTGAGTCGGTCTAACTTTGATTACGCAACGTAAAGTTAGTTTTGATTAGCATTATGGGTTTTGGTTACAGAACCATGTGACGTGCGTCTCCCTGATCTAGCTGGTACATATTTCATCTCCAGCACCATCCACCGCTCATCCTCAACATCCTCGTCCTCGTCGTCGTCGCTGAAACGATCGTGTCACCCGAGCACCACGGATTCAAAGATGTCAAAAATTAAAGGGATCGTTTGAAGCATCCGGCACCCATATATCCACCCTTAACTGAACGCGCTTAGAGCAATTTTAACATCGTTACCCGGCTCTGCGTTACAGCATTGGAACGTTCACTGTATTGTTAATATTAATTGTTCCTCGCAGTATTCGTATTAGAGATTAATGAACGCTTGTTTCCTTGTTGCTATTTCGATTTTATCGAAACAGATACATCCCAATTAAGATCCGAAAGTGAGGAACTTTTCCTTCTGTTTATTCAATTTCACCCTGCATGCAATAAAATATTCAACCAACTTTTTTTTGTTTCCACGTTTTGGAAGGGCCTGTAAGAGAAGCGGGATGTATTCGGTGTCTGTAGTTAAGGCGAACAAGTAAAGTGGAACGTATAATATCCCGACACCGCAGCTGAGCCACGAGTTTCAACGGTATCATGTAACCGTTCGACCATGACATTGCGGATAGGTATAACAGTCGGACGTAAATCCACGCTAATAATCCTGCTTAATGGCACTGGCAAACGGCCCGGGATGGCCTGCACGGCACAAACTACAGGGATAGCCAGGTATATCTATTCACGTAACGAATGTAACGTCGTTATCGAAAAGTACAGCTGCTAAATGAATCTCACTTATACCTAACAACGCCGGACTGAAATTTCTCTGACGTTTATTATATCACCGTGGAATCTTGATTAATTGTCTCAAGTTACGGAGGCGAACATTTCGATTAGAACTAAAACGGACGTCGCGTCGGTGAGAATGCCGTGTCTCGTCAACCGCTTCATTGCTTTGATTATAATTGTAAATTAGATTTTTTTGATTTTTTTCCCGCAAGTTGAAGCTCAAAATTTTCATTTGCATGATATACCTTTCCGACTCGAGTAAATTACAACCTAGACCGACCGTATTTTTAACACCTTACTCAACCATTTGCTAATGATTGCTGAAATAGAAATACATTTCAGGGTATTCGGTGCAAACTTTTTCCATTCGGGTTCGCTAAACCGTTGGAGCGGAGTACCGTGCTATATAAATAAGAGTATAGGTACAGCGCGGTAAAAGTGGATGAAAAGTTCCGTGGATGGAAAAGGCCGTCGAGTTTACTCGTGACGTTGGTGTCGGGAGAGAATTGCTTGCTCCGATAGTAGGTATCAAAGGAAAGGATACGTCGTTTTTGTCGTTTTTTCGCTCGTTTTCTAATGGACGTCGTTCCGCTCTTCATATAAGGGAGGCTCGATCCCCTCCACCCCGATAAATATAAACGCGAATGTAGATATTTTCATAACTTTTCTGGCTCGCATTAAAAGCGATGCCGGCGTGCATTTCGGCCGGGGTATAAAATCCACAGTTTGGCGTTGGGGTTATATAAAGTTTCGGGGGCAATTTCAACTTGACCGAGAAAGCCTGTACGGGGAGCCACATCAAACGATGTTCTCTCCCGCCCTTCCCCCCACACCCCCGACGCACGCATCCCCACAGCCTAACGCACGTGGCGCCATTACAAGCGCCCTTGGATCACCCCGCATTACACATCGGGCACTATCACACCCCGCAACCTTGTTCGCGGCGTGGCAAGGCTTTTAAACAGAAACCAACGTCGTTACGTTACCGGGCAATATCATTCCATCGTCCCGCGGTGTGGCAAAAGCAGCGAAACCCCGGTTGGGCAACAAAGCTCGCGTAAAACGATTAAAAACTGGGTATCGTCGTCGTTGAGCTTACCGTTTGTGCGCGATGTCTGTTTCCCCCGCATGCCGAGCAGCTCGGCTTGAACGATGTTAAGAACTCACGGTAGCACTAACCGTTAAGAACACGCTCGACGACTATGTTCCCGTAGTTTGCCGCATCTCTCGAGCTCCACCTGCGAAGGTTTCACCCCGTCGAGCCAGGGGTTGAGGTCACCGATTCGGCAGTCGCTACCCTCTTAAGCTACGTGAGCCGCGGGTATCGCCGAGGAGGTTTCCGACCTGCACCACCCAGACGCTACTCAACTCCCGGGGCTGGCGTTGCACTCGTCGACCGACCCGACGACGACGTCCCGACGGAGGTGCCACTGAAGAGATCTCGACGTTAGACCTCTCGAGACTCGAGCTTTCCTACCGCCCGGGATTATTAACAAGAGGCTGAGGCTCGTCGAGCGGTGATCGATACTTCTGGAAAAAACAATTTCACACCATTTTTTTTCACCGAATTTTCTTTTCCACCGTCGGAGTTTCAAGGCGCGGATTGAACTAGGAATGAGAAATTAAATCGAGCGGTCTGTTCTTTCGGTAATTCATGGACATTTACGATGATGGTGTATTGCCAAGTCTGGTCTCGGCACGAGGGCAATTCTCGACCGCAGTTACTGCGGGCAATTGTAAACGTTGAACTGCTGCGGGAGGACGTTAAACCGGAAGGAATTTCACACGAGCGTATTGTGAACGGCAGTGCGGGGAGATGCGTGCCAAAAATGGATATATCAATTACTTTGGGTCCAGGGAATAGCACGGTGAAGGAACTTGCGGTGGAACGGAGTAAAAAGAATTCCGACTGACGATGCGAGTAGAAATTTAGACCCTACCAAGGTTCGTATAAACCTATTTTGAAGAAAAGTGAACCTAGAAATCCTACGTTAAACCTCCAACTCCTGAAAATACAAGTACCAAACCCTACTTCGACGCTCTCTCGTTAGAAGATCGAACCTATTTTAACGCTTTTCAATCTACAGCTTCTCCATTGGACCTGTAGCTCCTCCGCCATAGATATATCATTATTACAGCGACATTCAAGTGTTAACAATGGATAACCCGAGGGCTATTTCGACATAATTTTGACAAGTTTTAATGACTTTTGAAAATGAAGTATTGCATATAAGCTGTATTTATTCAACGTTCTTACGAATACAAAACCCCTTTCAACGAGAGATAAGCTTCAAATTAATATCGATACAAAATTTCAAAATTTATTGATATATTGAACTGTAGTACCTCTGGAGGGTTGAAGGAGGTTCTAAACTTGGTAAATCAGGCAATTTCGGACATTCTTAACGCAAAATAGGGTTCAATGTTGCAATGAAACAGAAACTAGTTTACTATCTTTAAACCCTACACGTAGGGTTTGAAGTAGGCGCTAAATATCGATTAGGGGATTGGTGTAATTGAACTTTGCACCGCGACGCACTCAGGACAATTTAATTACCGGATCAATGAAGTAATCTACGTGGCGGTTGGATCGCGAACGCCAGCGATTTCCACGATTCCACAACGCGACGGTGGAAACTCTTCTCCTGGCTGGAGGAGGAGGAGGAGGAGGAGGAGGAGGAGGAGGAGGAGGAGGAGGAGGAGGAGGAGGAGGGCCTTTATTTCCAGGTATCCCGGACTCTCCGCTGCCTCCGCGAAACGAGCTTAGTCGAGTAGGTAATGAAACTATCAGGTAGCCTGAGTTATACGCAGCTTCGGCAGGGCGTTGCAGGCCAATACGTACCGACCTCCGGCTCCAGAGAGCCGGGTGGAACTATTTGTCTGCCTGCCGACTCTGCGATTAAGACACTTACGCGATTAAATCCCTCCGCCGGACGCCGGACGTGCGTTCGTGTTCGTGCTTTCGCCCCGTTTCCAACCCCGCCTCTTCGTGTGCAAACTGCAGGCGTGGCCGGAGGACGGGGGGGAAAAAATTTACCGAGACACGCCACGAGGATCGAATTCTCTGATTCCGAAGGGATTAAATAACGCTTAAATCACACACCTCGGCTTCTAGCCGAGAAACGGGGCTTCACCGACCAATTAGGATTCGGGCCGCCCCGGCCCTCTTATCTCTAATTCTAAACGGCTGATATGAATAATCATCGCGGCTCTTATCTACCCACATTAGCTGTGCCAATCGAGTATCGCGAGATCGCGAATTACACAGGTCTGAAACCAAAGTACTGAACATAGACGTTTTTTCAAATTGTTTCTTATAGATTTTGACCTACTGAAACTGGGGAAAATACTCAAAAAGTTCCGTCACGCCAGATTTTTTTTCTTAAACTCGTGCTTGTAGTTTCATTTAGAGTGAAACTTGTATGCAAAAGTGATTTCTTACTTTCATGTGATGTATATTAGAGTGAGACTCGCGAATGAATGGGGGATTCTACGTAAAATCGAAACTTACCAATTTTGATGTTTTCACCCTTTTACTCACTTGAAGTTCGTATTGAAAGCATTAAATCTGAATTTTTACAGAATTTCCTGACCAAGCATTTTCTTATCACAGTTAGTCGAAAAATCAGCTTTCGACAATTTCTCATTTTTTCAACTCAACACAGTTTGAAATTCACATGATATATGGAAAAAGTTCCTGTGCCAAAGTTTCGTATTTCTGTATGAAATGTCTAAAAATAATTTTGTATGATTTTTCGTGCACCGTTAAAGTAAAGCATTGACAAAAAATCTTGGGAAATCTTTTTTAACAAAATAGTACCCTGATCGAATTGTCCGATAATGAAAGTTTGACACAGCGCGTCGTTTATAATACCAAAGATTGTCTGTAAGTTTCGTAGTGGGCGGAAAAGCAGTTCAAAAGTTACAAGTAATAGCTTAGAACGGTCGAACTGTGAAATGTCTCATCCATACGTACCGCGATGTGGCGATACGAACGGTGAAAGTTATAAGTCGGTATTACGATAGGCAACGCGTCGTTGAGTTCTTACCTTGGATGAATATGCTTCGAATATATTGTCCGGCGGTAGAGAAGTCACGTATCATGGCAGGAATCCTAATAAACGATAGACCGAATTATACTCCGCGAGAAAAAGTCGCCAGCCGAGGTTATAACCGTTGTAACTTATAAACAAAACGCGCAACAATTGAACATCGCTCTCGCATGCGCAGCGTCGCCACGCGCAGGGCGAGCAAATTAGTTGCCGCGGCGCGAAACTTGAACCGAATTCTCGCCGCTCTGTGAATATTTGTCGATGTATCTTCCGAACGAATGCACCGCCCACTGCGAAGTTTTCGGACAACCTTTCGCATTGAAGAAGGCACGCTGTCTTTAAATTGTAGCCCGTTCGATTGGGATACTTTTCGTTACAAATAATTTGTGCGCATTTTGTATCAAAACTACACTGAAACGGGGTTATGAAAAATCTGAAAAAAATGTTTTCGTGAAGTTCGCAAGAGAACCTAAAATTTTTGTCAAAGAACTTTTTTCACACGCCGTCCAAGTTTTACGCTACGTAGGCGGAAAAAATCAAACTATTGTTGAAATCAATTTGTTGGATGAGTTGTGAAGTAATCATGCGTCGCAAAAATTTGAATAAATTCAAAGTTCGTCCTTTGAATATGTACTTTGATTGTGTGAAAGGGCAATCAGATTGAAATGTGTCGGAGAAGCCGACCGTTTGATTTAACGTAGAATACCCCAAATACAAACAGGAAAACAGAAAATGGAAGGCGGAAGCGTCTTCGAAGAAATATCAAAGCAAAGAAGAAAAGGTTTCATAGGCGAAAAGATTGAACACGGAGTGTTATGTACATTTCACGGAGAAATTATTTATTTAACTTTATAAGAAATATTGTTCAGTTCAATGTAACAAAGTCGTGTTTTTTTCATGATTGTTACGCTTTTTTTATGCAACCACCTTGTATTTCGCAAGTGTACTGAACATGAACGAGGGAAATGGAAGTAATTTTTGACAAAAAAATCCCCTGCAGCTGTACAAAAAAACGTTTCTTTCCGAGCTGTGTTACCTCAACGCCTTTGCGGTAGATCCGAATATGCGCGCAGCAATCTAGCTGACACTATGAATTTTCACCCACCTTACGCTCTGCGATGACGATGCTTTTGCGGGCATGTAGCTTATACCGTCTACTTATAAGGCAGTATCACCGTAAGACGACGACGCTTTAATACACTTACCTACCTCACCGCCGGATGCGAAGTGCCATAGAAGCTCAAGCGAAATCGTTGCTTGGCACATAAACTGCCTCGGCGATAAGGCGGCTATGTAGGTATAAGGTACCTCTGTTATGAACGCCGGCGTTGCACCGACCGCCTTCTTGCGGTATTTTAGATATCTTTGAAAACCGTATGCTCGACTTGGCGCCGTGCTACCGAGCACAAAGGTATTAAATTTCATTTCGGAAGCGTATAGGCAGCCTCGCAAATACCGTTATAACGTTTTCAAGATAACCACCAAGACCGGACCGCTTCCGGTCTCGCCCGAGAGAATGCCGAAACGGTTACCAGAAACTTGGTACTCGGAGTCTCGCCAATCCAGGATTTCGTTCGCTTTTAGTTTCACGGCTGTAGCTCTGGATCCGGCCGTTTGTTCGAGGTTCGAAAGTTCCAGTGACTCGCAGTCGATGCCACGAGGAACTTCCTCGTCGTCTTTCCTCGGCTACATCAACCGCTATATTGTCCTCCCCTCCGGCACATTCTGCAAGCTTTGTGGACAAGTATTTGCCCGGGAAGTATGCGGGGCTGGAGGTTCGCATCTAGGTTAATGTCCCGTAAGACTCACTAACTGCATTCCTAAACCAGGACAACCTTATCGCTACAGCGCAGCTGTAACCTGCCGTTGTAACGTCACCTACAAGGTTCACCTCCCCGCCAACAGACTCGGTTTCTTAATTGACTTTACTACATCGATGGGAGAATTTCGGACAGGTGGATGAAAATGGGCAAAGGGAGAAACTGAGAAAAGTGCAAGGCTGCATGCTCTGCACTCTCTGTCGACGACGTTGCTCGGTGGGATCCAATAAATCCTACGGCAAGTCCTAATGGCGCACAATCAGAGCTTTTAGATGTCGCTTACTTCTCATACGGTCGAGTGGGTCCTTTTATCCCGAGTGACCCCCGACGACCAGAGATAGCGTAGGCCGGCGCTGCGGGAAGAAGACCGGGTGAAGAACCAGCCGCTGTCCGCAATTTATATTCAGAAAATAACCCGCGTCGAAAAGCTCCGCCTTATTTTCCACCGGAGAGAACTTGAATGGAAAACATTTACCCTGCATAAACTTTTTGCCCGCATCGTGGGTCAGTCTTGTGTACAAGGCGTACGTGTGTGGATGCACGTGTAGAGAGGAGCTTCCGTTGCTCGTGGATTAATGTATTACTTTGCTGCTTTCACTCTCACTATCTCTCCACTCGCAGGAGAGGGTGTGTCAAGTAGAATCCGTCGGTTCAAAACTTTTCGTATCTACATTACGATCCAGCCTTGGATCGGAATGAATAATCGTGCGATAGGATTGGTCAGGTGGGATACCGTGGATTATTCATGAGTGGTAAAAAAAAAATGCGCGGCTGATTGTGTCAGAGGACGTGACGCTGGACGGTCAGGTGCACAGTCGCAAATGTGAACCATTCCCCGGGAGGAGGATTCATCCCGGTGGGTTTTGTCACGAGTCGTTAGACGGAACTGGGAGTGTTGAAAGGTTTATTCACCGCCTCCGCCGGAGCTTGCGAACAAGACTTCTTATTACACTTCTGCCGGATGATGAAAGATCGGTACCCCCGACGCGTCGGCAAGCGTAACAAGTAAATTAAGTATTTCATTACTGCAGGGAGGTTGCGCGAGTAATCCAGTCGTGCCGAGTTTCATTTCGCGATTAAGGTGGATGAGGAGTATTTTCATTTCGAGAAAACCGTTCCAGCCTTTACGTGTGAAGGGAAACGAGACTCCGGAGAATCCACGCGATTTATAATTTGCGAACATGGGGCATATAGGCGGCGTTTCACGGTTACTTGAATTACCGTAAACGGATCGATTCACCCGATTTAGTAGCCAGGCGCATAATGGAATTCGCGATCGTTGTTGACGGAGAAAAGCGTTACCGATATCCCGGATCTACGGAAAGGCGATTCTTACCCGAGTCCCGCTTCCCTCATCTTCGACCCGAGAATTCTTCCTGAAAGTAAATTGCCAGCGACCACTGGCGAAACTTTTCTTCCCGACACATTACGGGGTTGTTACTGGTAAACGTCGAGTTTGCTGCCTTCGGTTATCCTCTCAGTGAGACGAAGCCAGGAATTCCTCGTGTATATTCTCAAGCTGTGTACATGTGTAAACCTACATAACGAAGTTCTAGATGGTGCGGTTCAACTTTGCTCCTAGAGGCAATCCGATTAAAGTGTTCCCGGCTGCTGCCACGGCTGCTACTCGCGATTCCTATCAACGGCAAAAACTTTACAACCTGACTATACAAATGTACATATAAGTGTATATTTATATATATAATGTATATATGCACACGTCGTACCTGTTTGATAGCTGACGCTGTCTCGTCAGTTTCGAAAAGTCGGAAAATTTTCCTCGCTGTCTATATTCCGCGGCCGCGGTGACGCGGACGCCTTAAATAGAATAGAATATTTTCCGAGAAAATTCCCAGAGCAACTTATTATATCCGGGTACGTACGGCTGCACGCTATCGTGCCTGGGCACATGGCCATAACTCACGATGCACGTAGTTTTAGTATGAAAACAGAACCCGGTGGGTAGACAGACATTCCCCAGTGGGTCTTGAGCGGGCGTGCAAATACTTTCAGAAGCTGTTTGCGAATAAACAAAACCGTCGTAATCCCAGCAGAGCGTTCACGCGTGTTCGTACACCTAGTCGCTTTGTCGCAGACAAGACAGGGAAGAGAGGAAGGCTGACTCGCGTCCTCGCTGTTTCAATACGAAAATCTGCAAACGAGATCCCGGAGGGAAGAACTAGTCACCGTTCGAGAAACCTGATCCTGCTGCTTGACTTGACTTTTTTGATTGAATCATTGCCGGAAAGGATGTCGCGACTATGTATCCAGGGTGCTTCGGTTTTTGAAAATTTGTTTTTTCAGCTCTGGTCAGAAACTTTTCCAGTGGCACCTTAAAAAAAAAGTTAACAAACAAACCACCTCACTATGACAAGTTCTTAGCGGAATTTATTCCAAGAACAAGATACGAGAATTTTCTCGACAACAGCCGATATCCGGTCAGCTATTCATTCTTGGTAATCGTCTTCATAATACGATACGCATCCGTTTACTTCGATATCTATTTACCTCTCAATTACAAAGCTGGCATGAAATTCGACGAACACGACTCGACGTGTCTCCGGTAGGTCATCAGAATGGAAAGCTGTTAGTGAATTCTTATCGACATTCAGGTATTTGCTCAAATGCTGGTAACGGGCTACGTACGATATTCGACCTTCGAACCGCAACGCCGTCGAGTGGTATGAAAGTCTGCTGACGATCCGTGCTTCAGTGTACCTTCAAGAGTCGGTGAAGAAGCGACCACTTTTCTTAACCCGCGAAGCGAAATTTTAGTGACCATGAAGTTTACCGCATTTCTTGCCATACTCGTCATTTTCGTCGATCTGTCCGAGCAGATACCGAAATTGAGTAAGCCGCGCTGAACCGGATTAAAAATCGAACACTGTACCCACTGATTAATTGTAATTATAATATTACATTATAATTTCATTCTCCAGAAAACTGCCCCTCCGATTTCACCCCTACGAGTGTGATGCAAAACAGCTGTGGGATTCTTACGTGTATCGAGTCTACCAGTATCAGCATAGTTGGGTCGGTATAAAATCTTGGCGCGTCAACCGAAGGTCTTCGTGCTCGTGACATTCCCTGACCGAGATTTTAATTTTTAGATGTCCCGTTTACCAATGTACGGAAGGTAAAGAGATCGGTTACAAACAAGAGGACGACTCGAAGGTGTATCCGGAATGCTGCGGTGGACCGATTTGCGCGGATTAAACGTTGCTTTTGGCAATTTGAAAGTGTTTTGCGACGGAACAGGAGCTTGATTTCAAACAGCATATCATATTACAATCACAGTTACAGACACGGTGTTGGGACGAGATAGTCACGAGGTTCCTGTTCTTCAATTTTTTCGATCTGATACAAGTCGAGCTAACCAGTATGTTGACGAACAAAAAATAATATTGCGCATAGTGTGATTAATTTAAAGTAATTTGAGATTAAGGGCTTTATTGTTTACAGTTTCAACGACATATTAGAATTTCATCGTTGAAATTAACAACAAAATGGCGAAAATAAAGCCCTGAGTCTCGAATTGCTCCCAGTGTTTTTATTTTCTTAAAAAAAAAAGCAGATCCCCTATAACAGGTATGATTTTATACCGTCAAAGCTGTACCAGCTCCCCCTTAAGGGACCCGACACCGGCCAAGCACTCGGAGTTGAACCCTACAGGCACCACGGCTCCTTGGTCGAACTACAATTCGCCATTCGTTATACGGCGAAGCTATATTTCGAGAGATTAGAACCCCATAGTTGGGAGTCGGCGGTACGGCCGACGGTCCGTGACCCTTGCAGTCGCGGATGATGGTGCACAAGGGAATATAGGGGCGGCCGGATATGCGAGGTGGCAACTGCCAGCCTGCAAAGAGTCGCCGGCCATCTCCGCGTCCCCGTTGATAAGCTCCCGCCGGACGTGACGCAATATGTTCTCCGATCGCAACGAAACGAGCCATTGTTTGGTGCCGGCTAGGATGTGATAAAGCTACGCAATTCGCGGTGTAACGGCGTAACGATGATTGCTTTAGTTGACGATATCTCTCCGCTCGACGCTTTCCTCCGCATCGAAATGGCAACCCTGCAGCCACCTCGGCACCTCTGCCGAAATACCTTCGAACGAATTCGTTTCGTTTCGGCAGCTGGTTATATTCACTCGCGAATTAAATTACTGTAATTCCTTAATACGGTCTGTCGAGTAGTCGAGAAAAGCGAATAATTATTGTTGTCGTTTTTTTTTTTTTTTTTTTTTTACTTAGAGTTACCTTTTCATCATTCGTACAATCTTAGAACCTGAAACTGATTTGTTAGTCAAGAAATTTTACCGTTTAATCTTGTATTCATCTACTGGGCGATATGGGTATAAATGCAGCAGGTGAGAAATGGAATTGCAAGGGTAATAAACTACGTTTTGTATATTATACACACACACATATTACGCACGTATAGGAAGCTCTGTAATTGCTGGGCATTCAAGAAAGTGCTTAATGAAATTTCACCAACGCGATTAGCTTCTCGCGCAATCTTTCGCTAATCTTTCCCTCGTAATTAGTCAGTTCACAAGTACATGCGCGTGTACAGGTTGCAATTAGGCGTGGTAAAGCCAGAGTTTGAAAATTCACGGTAGGAAAAAGGTGTTGAGGTGAGGAGGGGGGGGGGGATAGAAGGATAAGGAACAAAGTATCGCGAGAGAGTGGAAATACCCAGCTGATTAAGTAACATTGATAAAGTCACGAAGAAGAGAGATGAGAACCAAGGCTTCGACGTCATCTTCACGTGCAGTCACCCTGCCTCTGGTAGAGGTGGTGTACCTGGGTCGAAAAGGGCGGAGAGTGGAGAGAGAGAGAGAGAGAGAGAGAGAGAGAGAGAGAAGAGGAGGGAACGACGATCGATATCTGCGGACAGAAATTGCAGAGCTTGCACCGCGGCGTTCGCAGTAATTGTAGCATCTCGCTTTGACACACGAGGGTCTTTGTTAATTCCTCGACACTCGGGGTGCGAGCTTGTTGTTGGGCTTCCAGTTGCTTTCCGAAATCCACTGCAGCCGGTGCGGCGTCGCTAACGAGAGCAAACAGTTCCATCCGAGCTCCGTATAATAAACACATATATCCAGTTACCCAGGTTTTAATAAATTTCATTCAAACTTGCAGGACAGGTGAAAAGTTCTTCTCGTCCCCTTGCCCTCCCCCTCGCCCCCTTAAAGACGAGTAAAGCTAAGCGCCCTGGGCGTGTCGTTAAAAACTTGATTCCGAGCAGCCAAAAGTTACGTTGTTAAAAGTGCGCCCCCTTCGCGCAGGTGGGCAGCCCCCGGAGCTGTAAGTATAAGGGATACCCTCGGCAATCTGGAATACGGCAGAGGGTGGGGGAGGTGGATTCATATCGACGTCACTGGTTCGTGATAAAGTGGCCGAGGAGGACTTTAATTCTCCGAAGGCGGTGTTCGATCTCCTCAATTTAGTGCGGCACTGTCTCACAGGCAGCCCCTCCCATTCCAGCTATTTGCCGTCGAAATTGTTTTCGGATCTGGAAAGCGAAGGCAGGTGTGGGTGTTCCCCCGCATTTCACCCCGTGACACTTTTACAGCCGCGTAAGGGTGCCTCTGCGTTTACGATTTCTCGGAGCATTGCGCCCAGCGTCGCAGCGTCGCGGCGTCGCTTCGCTTCGGGTCTGAGCTGCAGGTCGTCGGTGGCGGGTTCGGTTGTGGGGCGCGAGAAGTCTCCCTTGCACCGAATGAAAATTTATATTCCACGCATTTCCGGTTACCGGAAGGGGCCTCGTCTACTCCGATACGCGATGAGCATAATACATGCCCGTACGGGAAGTGAAACTGCTGCGCTTTTACCGTCAAAACGATTCCCCCCGATCCCCCGATGCCCGGCCCTTGCCCAATGGAACTCGTCTTAGGCGAATGGAGAAAGGGCGGGAATGGGTGGAGGAGGGAAATAGGGACAGGTAGACGCTCGATGCAAAATTGACGAAAAGGAAAGGCGGACGGAATTTCGCGGTGGAAGAGTAGAAAACGCGAGTGAATTCGTTATTGGTCCACGCCTGGGGACAGCTACCTGGAAACGCGCGGAACAATGTATGTATCCGGAATAGGGAACAGGAGCTGGAACTCTGGAGGGAGCGAAGGGAGTGAAGGGGGGAGACGAGAACGGATGAAGAGGAAAAGACTCACTTTCGGGTGTTATGGCGAAGAAGCCTCGCAGAGACCCCGGTTTTCTCTATGCGTATGTATACGCGTCTATATTGTATATACATATATATATATATATATATATATATATATATATGTATATGTATATATACACACGTTCCGCGTGTTCCATCCTGCGAGACATGAATTTAACATCGTCGTGAATTGAATTACGCGCCGAACGCGGCGGTGGATGGGCTCTCCTTCTTCTCCTTCTTCTAGCTTTTGAAATACTGTAGGGGATCCTTTTCCTCCCAATGTCTCCGCGAGCCTCTCCTGATTTCCTTTGGGTCGAGGTATTTAAGCATCGGATATGAGAGGTGGCGCTCTTATTCCCGGGAATGAAACTTTTCCTTTCCAATAACACAGAATAACCGAGTTCAACGCATCGTCCGTGAAGGCTATTTTCGTCCGGTAATTTGTGCGTCGGAAGCCGCGGCCGACACCAGATCATCGTCGTTTCTCTTTCTCTCTCCCGTTATTTCTCTCTCTTTCTCTCTCTATCTCTCTCTCTCTCTCTGTCCAGCGTAACAGTAATTACGCGCCTCCGAGATACAGTGCCGAGCTCGTCGAGGTCAGGCGGGTCAACGAGATAACCGTGAGTCGTAGAACCGTAACAAGAGGCACAGCATTCCGGCTATCTCATCCATTTTAGTTTCTCGGAATGATCTACTTAACGCGGAGGTGTCGCTCGACCACATCCGTACCGTTCGCACTTCTGCCGTTGTTGCTGACGCTCTTGCCGATCAGCGAGCTACGGGCGAAGGGCGAAACGGCAATCACGACGGTCCGTGGCTACCGGGTGAACGTTACCGAAGAAGGTGTTTTGAAGAAGGTGACGGACGCGAGGGCGAGCATCTTGGACCTACGCAGAAATGGCCTTACCGGGGTCGAGGACGGGGCCTTTTCCGAATGTCGGAACGTCGCGGAGCTGCTGATGGCCGACAACGACATAGCCGATCGGCTGCGAGCCGGCATCTTTCGAGGGCTGAGGAACCTCCGGAAATTGGCGATGAACGGGAACTTGGTCAAGGGCATCGAGCCCGGCGCCTTCGCCGTGGCCGCCGACCTCGAGGAGCTTCACCTGGCTCGGAACCGAGTGGCCAGCCTGGCACCCCACACCTTCGGAGGAGCGAGGGGCCTGCTGCACCTCGACTTATCGAGGAACCTGATCGCGCGGATAGAGGACGGGGCCTTCGACGGACTCGGGGAGCTGAGGGAGCTCTACCTCAGGGGGAACCGCATCGGTCGAGTCGGAGAGGCGACCTTCCGAGGCCTCGTGAGCCTCCAGTGGCTTCATCTGGGCGAGAACGAGGTGACCCAGGTCGGTGAACGCGCCTTTACCGGGCTTCCGAGACTCGGGGGCCTCTATCTGGCCTTCAACGGATTGTCGAGGGTGCCGGTGAACGCCCTGGAACATCTGCCTCGCCTCAAGGACCTCTTTCTGGGACACAACAAGCTGGTGCGACTGCCTCGGAGTGGCTTCGCCGGCGCCGCTCGGCTCCGTAGCCTCGACATCGGGAACAACCTGATCGAGGCCATCGACGACGGCGCTTTTCTCGGCCTCGCGTCCCTCCGGACTTTGCGCCTGTCGGGGAACAGGATTTCCAAGATCCGCGTCAACGTCTCCTTCACGGATATCGTCGCCCTCCAGGACAGCCTCGACGAACCCGTAGTTTCCCAGGGTTCGTTCCGGGGGTTGAACAACCTGCGGAGTCTGCTCCTCGCCCGCAACCAAATCACCGTCCTCCCCTACGAGGCCTTCATTCAGCTGCCCAATCTCCGGTTTCTCGACCTATCCGACAATCGGATACACTCGATAAACAATTGCGCCTTCAACGGCATCGAGAAATACGTTCAGGTCAACCTCAGCGGGAATAACGTCACAAAAATTGAACCCCTCAGGTGCTGACCCGCTGTTTCCCGTATCGTTATAGTTTTCCCAGGACGGCGCGTTGTCTTTAAAAACATATAATACCGTCTGCCGGGTCTCGTGACACTTGTGGACGATATTCGTAAGGTCGGCGAAATTACCGCAACGGACACACGTTACGGGCTGAATTCCCGGTCTCAACTGAAATCGAGGAATAATGAGAAGGGGGAACGGAGGAGAAGGTTGTACGCGACCGAAACTGGCTGGTACGTGATCTGGTTGAGTGTGTCCAGCAACGTGACGTGTTTTATTACACGTCTCTTCGGTGGAATAAAAATGAAAAGAACGGTAGGTGAACGGAATAACAGGAAAAATTTATCGCACAAGTTCCGACAGCGCGTGACGCTTCTGGAATTATCCGCAATACCCGATGTAAGAACGTCGCAAATTATAGTTTCAAGTATACGTTACACAACGTATTTACGAACACTAATAAAGCCACATCGACGATAAAATGTAGCACATATTTTTTACTGTGGAAATAAAGTGTATCTCTCGTTATATCTTTCATCTCCTCCTCCTCCCCCCCCCCCCGCCTTCCTCTCTACACTCGACAAACAAAAAAAAAAACACCATTAACGACGTGAAATAAAGCTGTAGAGAAATTGTCAGATGGATTTTCGGTCAGTTGTACTCGTAACCTACCAGCCGGATGGAAACAAAGTTCCAGCAATATCAACTAGCGAATACTTTACCCGTTTTTTTCACCGTGGCGTTCAGACTTTCGTGCTGCGTACATATCTCGTTCAATTCAACGTCTCAACCTTCGCGTATTTATATTTAGGTAATCGAAGCGGCGATTCGAAGGAGAGAATTAACTGACCTTTAACTCTGTTGATCTACTACTTCAGCCGAAACTCGACGATTGGCTGGCGCTTTCGAACTCGTATTGACATAGCCAGCAACCACCACCAAGAGTGCAACGCGATTGCTGAAACCTTGCTCAGCGAATTCGGATATCAGGCACCTCGTGATATCCAGAAACCGCGATAGAAGTAACGTCTGTTCGATAATCACTCGAACACCTGTGGCGCAGCTTTTTTGATAGACAAAACGCAGCTTCAACGCTTTGAATCTAACATTATTGAGCGGAGGCAATTTTTATAACAAGATTGAGTTCCGTAGTTTTTGAGACCGCTGATTACGAATCTGAAATTAGATTTTGAAAATTCAAGTTGCCCGATCCAACATGGTGGACAAAAGTTTCAAGTTTGATCGAATACGGTCAAAAAACTCTATGCAGAGGATTTCGGGGTAGCCGATTGGATTCGATTATAATTTATGTAAAACAAGTTTACGTGTAGAGGGTTCACTTTCTCGGACATGAATTATTCATTCAATTTTCTCGATTTTTTCAATCAAATTGCTTCTAACGATAATAATTTACATTATACAAAGTTATTGGTATACTATCAGTAACAGCAAAAAACTGCCAAGAAATATGTTTTCAAAGTCCTCTAAATGTACGAAAAAATTATGTAAAATAGGAGGTAATAACACTTGCAACTGTGACTCAAAAGGTCAAAAGGAACACAATTGAAAGTTCATTTGAAATCGTTGTTTAGAAATAAAAAATCAAACCTTCTCCAGAGTCTTGCAAAAAGGAAACTGGATCGTTAAATCTCCTCGACATTATTTGATCGCGCGTGTATTTTCGGTACTCGATCGTATTTTTATCGATGACGTTTGACTCTCATTTGCAAAGCTGTCGGAGAATTTTGCGAATGCAATTTGGCACATCGATAAATCGGAAATTCTTCCGAGGATGATCGCTGTCTGCGAATTTATATCGGCGCTAAAGGAGTATAATTAACTGTCGCTATACACACACGGACATTAAACTCATCAACCAGACCACTTCCAAGCGGTATAAAATTCTGCTGTTGCTCGGTGCGTCAGTATACCGAAAGCCGGTGAAGTAGCAACTACTTTTCCCAACCTGCAGCGTGACATTTTTAGTAGCCATGAATTTTACCGCAGTCTTTATCGTACTTTTCGTCTTCGTCAATCTCTCCGAGCAGATACCAAAACTGAGTGAGTCGATGTACCGAACGAAATTCAGTACCTGCAGCTCTTGACGATTTAATCTAACGAACAAACTTTGTCTTAAAGTAAATTGCCCGCCCAATTCCATTGCGCATAAGGTGGAGAACGATTCGACATGCGAGCGTCTTGATTGTAACGGGCAGCCGGACACCGTAATGGGTATCGGGTAAGTGTATCCACTTTGCACTTCAGCTCGAGATTTTCGCATCACCGTTTGCTTGTTGTAATTAAAATTTTTAGGTGCGGTCTTTACAACTGCCCCCCGGGTAAAGACATCGGTTACAAACAAGAGGACCATTCGAAGGTGTATCCGGAATGCTGCGGCGGACCGATTTGCGCTGACTAAACTTCGCGCGTGTAAATCTGGAGAAAAATATTAATAGAGTGGCGAAATAACCGCGAATATTATTCTATTCCTATGACATGTCCTTTGTGCTTATAAAATAAAGTAGTACCCAGTAAGTTAATTTTAAAATAAGTCTCCTTTACCAATACAGAGTCAAATTCTTATTTGTAGAAAGTGATGTGAGTTCGCGAACTTGTAGCAATCCAATTTTTCGAATTATCCAAAATGAGGACAGTCGATCGGACGTTAATCAAAGTTTGTTTAAATATGCCAAGTAGGAATAAGCACCGAAGGTTTTTCGAGAGTCTCGCGATAAGTACACTGGATAATTGATTCTTCTCGGAATTATTTTATTTTTTTCTTTAGTACTCATTCAGGCTCGCATCGATATACATCACACTTATTACTCAATCGCGAAGCTAAGGAGCGATTACGTAAATGGAATCTGTATTTTCTCCGCCGATGCTCGCTGTTTACTACTCACACTCATCAGTGGTCGCTTATCGAAATCGTTGTTATCTGCATATAATTATTGTTACAAAGGGTGAAGTCACCCGTTTTGCCCCCTCTTTAATGATCTAGTAGTCAGCATAGATAAAAGACGTTTATAAACCTCTTATGTCTTTCAAAAGAATAAGGTTACTGCGTCAACCAACATTATTGTAAAAACAGTCTTGTTTCAGACTTTAAACGAGAAACACATATCTTGTATTAAAGCATTTTCACAACATCTTATTCACGCTCTTGATTTCTTTTGATTTGATAATTAAACTCGCGGATCCATATTTATTTTCCGTGACGTCAAAGTACGTTACATTATGTACAACGACTGTGTACATTGGACCATTCGGCTCATTAATCGTACCACCGCCGATTAGTATAAAATAAGTCCGCCGATGCTCCGTGCTTCGTTATTCACGTTTGATGCCCGGTGGAGAAGCGAGTACTTTTTTTCAACCTGCTACGCGAAGTTTTCGTAACCATGAAGCTTGCTGCATTTCTTGCCGTATTTTTCGTCTTCGTCAATCTGTCTGAACAGATACCGAAACTGAGTAAGTGACTTAACCGAATAAAAATTCATCCCTGCGCCTGCTAATTTATTATTTCAAACGAATTGATAAAACAGAAAATTAAGAATAAGATATCTCAACTTGAAATAGAATCGATCAATTAAAGTCAGTAGTATTGGGTTTGCGTATAATCAGTATCGGTTACAGACTAGATTCATACAAACGTCAGATCTTGTTCCGTGCTTTAATTTTAATTTTCGTTTTATTGCAAGTCAACTGACGATTTGAAGTGAATTTTGGCAGTAAATTATTATAATTATTAATTCCACTGTGCAGTAAATTGTCCGCCCAATTACACCATGCCCGAATCGATGAAAAACGGATGTGGGACTATGGAGTGTGTGGGGCCTGGCGAAATGCGTGGTGTCGGGTAAGTATATCGAATTTGCACCCCAGCTTGAGATTTTCGCATCGGCGTTTGCTTATCGAATTTTGAATATTTAGATGCGGTACTTATCGGTGTGCCGACGGTAAACAAATCGGTTACAAACAAGAGGACAATTCGAAGGTGTATCCGGAATGCTGCGGTGGACCGATTTGCGCGGACTGAACTTCACGCGTGTAAATCAACAGAAACACATTGATTGCGTGTTAAAATACCCCTGAATATTTTTTTGTTACTGTGACATTTTCTGTGTATTTACGAAATAAAGTAATAAGCAGACGATTAATTTTACGAATCTCAGCTTGGCTAATACCGGGCCGCATTCTTATTGTGCAAAGTAACGTGAGTTTTCCAACTTGTAGGATCTAAAATATCGTTCGGCATGTTCCTGATTTTTATTTCAGTGTAACGGATTCGTTGATGCAGTCGTCGAGTTGCCTAAATTGCATGCAGGAAACTGCCGGAGGGTATATGACGTCGGTATTACGCTAATTCTAATTGTTTGCACGTCGAGTGAAGTGACTTGGTCCGACGCACGACACGCGAAGCAACGGTGGTATACAGAAGAGAGCTTCTCTGACCGACAAAATGCGGCTTCAGAAGTGGATATCAAAGCTTGTTTGATAATGCTGAACAAAGATAACCACTCGATGTTTTTCGAGAAGTTTTTGATAAGTACACTGTATCATTAATTCTTCTTAACATTAATTGGATTGAGTATAATATTAAGGGGGTTTCTGATGCAAGAGCAGTATAAAATGATTGCTTTATCGCGACCCGACTATTTGACAAAATAGAATGAAACGGTATACATTCGAAAGTTCCAAATTTCTGATTTGAAACTAAGAAAAAAAAAAAAAAATTCAATCTGCTTCAAAGTTATGCTAAGCAGAAAACGACTGGCAAAACGGTAACCACGTTTGTAGGCGAACGGAATATCCGAAATACAAGAACAACGACTTGTTGGAATCGTAAATATATCCTCCGAGAGGATATTATCTTTGATAAGAAAAAAATAAAAATACTTCCGAAAGTCTAAAAAAAAAAAGTACAAAATCTGATGAAACAATCGCAGCTAGGTCAAATTTCAATTCATCAAAAATCCAAAATAAAATAATAAACGGAACAACACGTTAACAAGTCTCTGCTTGGCTAATGATGCGAGTTTGCAGATTTGTCGAATCTGAAATAACGTTCGGCGTATTGCTGATTGTCCATCTGACCTTTGCGTTGAACAAGTTATACGCGGAAAATCGCTGGAGAATAACATCGGTATTGCGTAAATCTTGTTTCGATGTAAAGTGAGGATAGCAGGAGAATGAGATAAAGATAGATGAGAGTAGGAGAATTTGCATGTCTCTCCGAAGAGAGACGCCGCCGCTAAATATGCACAGCTCGTTACCCACGCAGACTCCTGACCCAACACAGTAGCCACGCCAAGTGGTTTACTTTGCTAGAGGATTTAATATTCAAGTCCCCGCTATAATTCACTCCGATCTCGGTCCAATTGTCGGGAACGTGTGTGCAGTGCTTTTGTATACTCGTTCGTATCTCGTAAATGCAATTTTATGTAATTCAACCCCGATGCAGCGACGTAGTAAATGATTTTACGACCGTAGCCTTATACCTGTATTTCATAATTTCGAAACTCTTCGCCATGGGGTTGATGGGAAAAAATACGTAGCGGTTCTTTTACATTCGTAAGTAGTTCGCATCGTAGATTTAACCGCGGGTCACAGAACATTCGGATAGTTAACTCGACAAAGAGTCGGGGAATTAAGGGGGTAGCGTTTCGCGTCTCAATGACTTTTTTAAAGAAATTTATTTTTTCATAGTAAAATTTATTCAGTAATTTTCATACATTTTGCACATAAAACATGAAGTTATAAAATAATACGGAAGAATTTTTTCTCCGTACCTATTTGATCGTAAATCTCGCCCGGTGTGGCGGTGCGTGCCGCAAGTTTTTATCCCTATTTAAATCTGACTGACACGATATCTCAACTTTAAAGCATTCGAAAAGAAACAAACAAATTGTTAGTCATTTCATTGTTTTTTTTTTTTTTTTCTACATGGAAGAAGCTTGAAATTATTGAATAAACTTGACTATGAAAAAAAATAATTATCAAACGTAGTCATTGAGACGTGAGACCACGTATCCCCTTAAATCTACAGATCAGTCGTACAATTACCACGCAGCTATAGTTGCGGGAACCGCGAGGCAGACGGAACTCGGTTTGCATCGTTATACCCGTTAACTAAGTTATTTCATTCTGTTCGCGACGTGTACCGACGTATCCAAAGTTGCAAGGATACGTCGGAGTTCGCGCACTATGAGCGATGAACGAGTAATTGGGATGGCGGCTAACGGATATACCGGATGTTACAGCCCTCCAGAGGTTCTGTGGATGTGCCGGGAACAAGGCGACGAGCTCTATCCCTGAATAGTTGATATCCCGGTGAGGTAATATTTCCATCGCCCTTGGATCTTATGACGTATCCACCTCGACAGGTATTTTTGCCAAATTGACGTGCCTTTATATATCGAACGATTGAGGGCACGTGGTGAAATCTGGTATTATGTCCGTGGTTGAAATTTTATCATCCCGTGGACTTAATGTTTCATTTTTCCTGTCAGCGATTTGATTCGCGTGATCAAATTGGGCAGTTATAATTACTTAATTAGTATTAATTAACGGATATCGCCTGACGCGATTTAGTGACTAAAGATGGCTCCCGCAGTTTGGAATTGATTAAAAAATTTAGAAGAAGGTAAAAGAAGATGGTTTTTGAAAGTTAAGAATTACAGACAAACTGTAATACGTAACTCGAGATGGAGGGCGGTGTGCGATTAATTTATCGTCGCCAGGATGTTACCGCATGCGGAAGAATACAAAGCCGAGCTTTATTTGAGCTGACCGTTAAATTGCCCTGCATGTATTATGACCTTGCATAGTCCAGGAAATTATAACTTAAGCCGCTTTCCCACGTAACTTTAGCTGACCAGGAAATACGGCCTCCGCAAACCGGCTCGGCTTCGCTTCTTGTTGGTTCCCTGAAGCTGTTTCTGTCGCTTTTCGAACTTGTCGGGGTGGTATTTGTTCGAAGCAGGGAAGGGTGCGGAAAATGAGAGAGAGAGAGAGAGGAGCAAAGGCCAAGTTGTACCTTGAGGTTGTGCCGAGTTCGGCGAATAACCAACGGAATTTATTTGATTTTCCGAGAGAAAGGATCATAAGGAGTAGGTAATCAATAATTCGGAGGCATCTCGCATCTCTCGTATACCTCGGCCAAATAAAATCGTTGTAATAACGCAATCAATGTGCGCCTGTGGCTGCTTGCTGGATAGCTGCGGTCCGCGGAAAGGATGATGGGAGTTCCTGCAGAAGGTTGGAATACTAGGA
Organism: Neodiprion fabricii; assembly: GCF_021155785.1. Classification (NCBI taxonomy): domain Eukaryota; kingdom Metazoa; phylum Arthropoda; class Insecta; order Hymenoptera; family Diprionidae; genus Neodiprion; species Neodiprion fabricii. The sequence goes on from NC_060242.1 coordinate 850,966, forward strand.
GCGCCCGGGGCTGCGTAGTTCATTGCCTGCCGTTCAATCCTTGATTAAATATCCTGCGGATGGTCGGTGCTGCGGATCGTTCCGCTGCTTAAAATTCCGCGTTCAAACCGGCGACGAACTCGACTCGCCTTCGAACGATCGGGAAATTCCGTCGCTCGCTCGAGCTGTTGTTACAGTCCAATTTTATCCCTATAATGGTAATTAACTCCGATGGGGAGAAATGCTCGCGAATAGGCTGAGGCAGAGACGGACGGATATAGAGGAGGAGAAAAATGAAGGGAAAGAGAAGGTGTGAGAGAGGGGGAGAGAGAGAAAGAGAGAGCAGCCAAACACTTTCTGCCATCGTTATATTACTGGATTAATTGAGGACACCGCGCATCTTGACGAGCTGCTTATTCAACTCACATAAATCACAATTTATTCGACGAAATTACTGTGCTCTAAAAGTAACGAACTCAATCTCGCTCAACAATTCCGAGACGAACTTTATTCGGTTATTCAGATCTTTGGGCGGTGAACCAAAAGAAGAAAAATAATATGGTTGAATCTAAGACCGAAAGCTTTGCAAAAGCGAATTTGCGAAACTTTCCCCGTCTGTGAAGTGCCGGTGTGAGCTGATACGTGAATTCCATTTGTTAAGGACCCTGCATTTGATGCGGGTATCAAATATTTAGTTCCCGCTTGAGTCAGTGCTGCTGCACGAATGCGAGATACGAGGGCGAATTAATTAGAGGTAAGCGCGTTAATTATCACGGTCATCAGAGATCCGTGAGCGGTGTTGCAGAAATCATCGTAATTTTGGGGTGAGCTGTAACCTGACGAGATATTTCACCTTCCTCGCAAAGAAATTCTCCGGCCAATTTCAATTGATCTTCTTGTATCGAGTCGGTGCTTCGGTGCCTCTCACCAACAGGGCGAAAAGCTTCTTGAGGATAAGTTTGATCAAGTAAGCGGCAACAGCGAGGCCGAGAATCAGAGCGCCAAATACATCGAGCAGCGCTATTTGGAACCAGGACAAATCCATCGCCGGTGACCTGATAATAGATCCTCCGTGTCTGGCGACGTACTCGACCCAGAAGATCCCGGTGTCCAATGGGCTCATCGGACGGTCCCGAAATTCGGCGGAGATCTTCTTAGCAGCTGCCCTGAAAATCGGTCGTCGATTAGATTTGCGTAAAAGATCGACGAAGCCGCGCTCGCGCCAAGCATAATATTACATGTATGAGGGGTCACCCAGGACCTTCTCGAAGGCAGCGTCAATTTTTTCCTCGGTCAATTCGTCGTGGGCCAGCGACACAGCGACGTTCTTCCTGATGTAACGAGCTACGTTCAGAGGCTGATCGGAGAAGAGGGGCACCCCTATCATCGGGACGCCGCAGTGGACGGCCTCCTGGGTCGACATCAGACCACCGTGGGTGAAGAAGACGCGAGCGTTCTTGTGACCTGTGGTTGCGGCAGAAACAGAAAACAGGGAAAATCAGAGAGGTGACAAGCCAGCCAATGGGCAGGCCTGGTCGTCTTACAGAGAACCGCCAGCTGCGGAATCCAAGGACGGATCATCACGTTGCTCGGCAAACCGGCCGGCAGTTCGTCCGGCTTCGCTACTTTCATCAGCACTCTGACAGGCGCCAATTTTCCCAAGGATTTGTAAAGCGCGCGCAAAGTTTCCCCCGAAAATGACTCGATCTTCAGCATCGAGCCAAAGGATATGTACACGAAGCCGTCTTTGCTCCGGTCCAACCACTCTTGCAGATCCTGTAAGGACGCGTCAAACGTTCCGGATGAGAGAGTGAAACGTTGGGTACGTGAAACCGTTGAGAATGAAAACTCACGCGGGGCAGCGGCTCGATTTCTTTGGGGATATGAATTCCTCCGACTTCGACAACCGCCGCGGTGAAGGGCCTGACGCCGTTTAGACTGTAGTGAGAGTTGACGAGGATCAGAGAGACGTTTCTCTCGGCTTCTCGGACTCCGAGAGCATGCGGCCCGAGATGCTTCCTTATGAATTCGTCCTGGTCACTGGTGTGGTAGTAAAACTGCATCTTTTTACCGATCAAGTCCAAGGTGTTGGTCATCCGGTCCCAAAAGCTCATGGGCGCAATGAGACTTGAGAAAACTCCGGGCACGTACGCCGGGTTATCGGGGTTCGCCACGAAGTCGCTCGACCACGGCCACATCGGTGATGTAACGATTGCCACCACCGGGACCTTGAGGTGCTGACCCAAGGCCAGGAAACAGTGGGCGGCCAAGACCTCGGAAATTCGAGCTGAGTTAGTTATCGGTATCTTATTTATATAGTCTAATCACTCAGTAATAAGCGTATCTGTAAGCCAACGATCGTTATCTAAAAGCGTTCGAATTCTCAAGACGAATATTTTACTACCGTCCGTGTATACTTGAAGTCTCCGAGTAAAAATCGGAGACCGTTTGCGGAGATCAGGATTCAAACCTACTTCGCCGATGAGTAGATCGTAGGGAGGATCGTTCGGAGGGTTTTTAATCAGGTTCTTCAACTCGGGGTGGTCCATCAATTTGCAGAGTTCGGTTCCGAACATGGACGTGAGAAACGGCACCACGGGCTTATCTAGCACACTTGACGTCACGAATTTGTACGTCAAATTATTCTGCAACTTCGGAACCGAGTCGTCGGCCAGGTTTATTATGTCGTTGTAATTCTCGACCGGCTTCTTCAGCGGAAAATGCCCCACGACGTCGACCCGGTGGCCGCGATTAGCCAGCCCCTTGTTAAGTTCCTCGAACATGATCGCATGGCTCTTTGCGTTGTAGGGTAATATACTCAATATCCGGTACCCTCTGACCTCGGATGAGATCGATAAAATGAGGAGAAAAATCGTGAAACACAGCCGCTCTTTCATCCCAGCACTTTTACAGAACAGTAACATCATCTTTGACCATTCGATGTGGATTCAAGCGCGTAACTAAACTAAATTAATTAGCCAGATTAAAATTACTAACTAAATTAGCCAGATAAGAATGCCCCTGATAAGTCAGCCTTGAGTGTTGATTGCAGGCTTTAATCGTGCTTTTCTAATCTATAAGTAAGCGACGTAATTGTATCGGACGATTACCTAATCCGCTATTGCTAAACCACACTTCTTCACCTCGCAATCGGCCAGGGTTCTTGCACCGCTAATGAGACTGATGAGCGCGTGTATGTTTACACTTGTATTTTGTGAGAGGACTCGCAAGACGGCACCCGACGTGTCGTTGCACATGATTTGTTTTTCTTCTTCTCCTCTCCGAGATGCGGGGAAGGCAGTTGTCTTTTGCCAACGACGCGACACGTTTCATGTACACAAAGAGTACGGTGTGTTGCAATAGCAGTGACGTAGAAGCCGGTATACAATATTGACAAAAATGCTTTCTCATTATTAACTAGTACATCAGATCCAGTAAGTGATTTATCCGCCTCACAATCCAACAGAGACCCCACCCACGTGCCCGTATTTATGCCGTATACCAATCACTGGTGGCTGCGGGCGTTTCGCGTCCTCGACTGAATCGTCATTGTCTCACTTCCGAAGACGTTACCACGAAAAATCTTCCATACCCTCTCAGTGTCTCGAAGCGACATTAATCTTCGGTGTTTACTCTCGTATCTCTGACTGCGCGGAGTACAAGTTTAACTCTTTCACATAAATCCCTCGATAGCGTAGTTGCGAACGCTACAGCCGAGCCGCTTTTCATCTCTTCGAGAAGATTCTTGCAGCGGCTTTCGTCTTACGATCAGCTGCGCCCAAACGAAACGCCGAGATGCACCCGATATTTTCATCACTAAATGTACGAACAGCGGGAGTAAGAAGAACTGAGAGCAAAAAGTCTGTGAAAGGAAATAAAAATAAATAAAAATATCCTCTATTCACTATCCGGCTCTTTCGCTCGAGAGAATATATTCTTACCTACCGACTCCCACTTTATCCTCCCCTGCGTATCAAAGCTCGAAAGTTGCAACTAAGACTCTTTATACCTACCGCGGAAGGCGTCCGTGATTACTCTCTGCCGTAATTCCTACAACGTGCGTCGTTGTTTCGCAGGCAAAGCGGCCGGGTCTCGCGGTTATCATTTGTGAGGTCTTGACCCCACCGTCCTCGTCGACAAGAAGGCCGGGCTCATAAATAGGAGAGATTACAGGACGAGCTTAGCGATGCCGCGAGTCTTCGCCGCGTCCCGGGGATGTTGCGTAAGCTCATTATTTTCACAATCCAACAAGAAAGGAGTTTCCCCATTCCGGCCCGTCCGAGGGAACCCCTCAGCCCTGGTCGGGGCCCCGATTGTGGTTACGAATTCACGTCGCGTTTCCATCCGTCTCAGCCGACCGAGTCGCGGTCCGATTTCTTCTTTGACCCACGTACTTGATTTACACTTCCTCTTATTAGATCACGTCTGTTGGTACATATTCCGCACCGTCTCGACTCTCTTATCCTACGGGTCTCGTAGCGGAAAATTATTGGGCTTCTTTCTTTCGATTTTAAAACATCCGTACGCATAAGAAAAAAAAAGAAGGTACCAAACGCGCCACATTGGAAGAAACCATCTACGACAAAATTCCGACTTTCCAAGAATCTGACAAAATCTGGAATCTGGTATGTGAAACTTCCATTTTGCGAGAAAATAAGACTTTTTTTTTATCTTGCTGGAACGGCAAATGTTTGGAACCTTACGGATTCCGGGACAATTCCGAAGCCTGAAACTCCCTGTTGCGTTCCTTCGTAAGCCGCGGGCGTCCCGAACGAGTATTTCATCCCTCTTGTCATCCCCGAGGAAAAGCTCGTATCGGAGTTGACGGGCGTCATTCCTTCCAAGAGTCCGAATGGACAAGTTGTAATTACAGCTATTGCTTTCCTGAAAATTGTAACGCGTGCCCGCATACAATAAACAGGATTTAATGCCTTGTTCCGGGCTTAGCTTGCAGGCGTCGCTGGAGGTTGAATTCCCCCGCAGGAACCGGGCGCGTTCCCTACCCGAATAATCTCGCTATTAACAACATCCCAAGAGAACTGTTTGCAACGTTAATGATCAGCCCGACAAATCCAAAGGTGAAACTCCGGCACTTCCCTTTTTGGAGACCGCGAAGAAACTCTGGCTGGTCAGCGAATTACAAGTTGCGTATATATACGTATGGGGCATTCCACGCCAACTCAGTAAACGGTTGACAATGACATTTTTTTATTTCACCATGAATTTTTTCTACGTTAAAAAATCATAGGGTAAAGACGTGCGAGTGAAAATAACGTGAAATTTTTTTTGGAAGCCTTTCGCGAATCGTACCAACGTATAAAAAATTCTGGATGTAATTAAAAAATGTTACGGTCCACCGTTCACTGAATTGGCGTGGAATGCTCCAATACGTATCAGCATCCATCCTCCGGTAAAATATATTATACCTTCTGCCCGGATCTTATCGAATCGGCAGCACTTCACTCTCTCGGCACATCTTTGTGGTGATATTTTCGTTTCTCATACGTTACGTCATTTCTTTTACCCACGCCGTAGATCGAAAAAGAGGATCGGGTTCATCGGCCTAAACGATTCATCCACTACCGTAACGATAATCGAGTCCCCGTACACACATTTTCAGTAACGTTGTACAGTCCAGAAAATACCTAGTTCGCAAAGTTGTAAAAAACGTAAAAGAGGTTTCAGAGAATCGACCGCAACGACCGCGAGTCCCTAATGAGGAATAAATTTTTCTTTTCCGACACTCGTCTTTTACTAAATCTCGTGGCTCGGTTCCTGCAGCTGAAACGAATTAAGGTTTGAATTGCAGCTCGCAACTTGAGGTATAAATAATCACTCAAATTACCTGCAAACAAATTGGAATTAATTTTGTGGAATGTAAACTCGTTGTAATCGCACGTTGATGAGTATAATGTCAAGGCAATAAATACCTTCCTCGCGAATTAAGGGTTTCTTAACAATTACCCGCAGCTGCGAGAGAGTCGAAATTCAAGTCGAACGTCAGTCAGCATCGAGGATCGATTTTCGGAAAAATAGAGTGTGCCTCGTAAAACCTGCGAGACGTTCGTACTCCGATTTCGCAGGATAAAGCCACGTCGTTTGTGACTCTGAGGGATTACTTGTCCCCTGGCCATCGGCCTGCCCGGAGACGCACCTAATGCTCCTCTGAGCTGGGCTAAAGGCGAAGGGACGAGTCGGCGGAGTCTCGGAGTGCACCCTGGGAATTCGGTCCTGTATATCGACGGCGGGATAATAAGAAGAAAGGAAAGAGAAAAAAAAAGAAGAAGAGGACGAATCGTGGACCGAGGCGTTCTAATTACCGCGTAAAAAAGTGTGCTTCGCGGAGAAATTCAACATGGCGTAAAAACAAGAAAAAAAAAAAAAAATGGAACGGAAACTAAAACCCTGCTCATTTTCTATCCCCTCGACAAATTTCAAACTCGCGCAGGCGGGGGCTTAACAAATTGTAGGGTAATTTTTTGTCCCTCCCCGCGCGCTGATTCGCTCTACCGTGATGGAGTGAAATGCGTTTGACACCGATTTACACAGGCGCGGATATTCCGGGGCACTCGATTGTGGAACAGGACTCGTACAGTCGTCCGGATTGTCCTGTCAAGGGGTTCGCGATCGCGTGGGAGCGGTGAGATATGTCGGGCGTTGACTGGCAGGAGTGGCAGGTTCCGATCAATTTTTCACCATCTCGTTTTTCCCCGTCACGATATTTTAACGCAGGCCCGAAGGAAAATCCCATCTCAATGCACCCGGGATGCAGAGGCGAGTCCGTCGGACGCCTATCGCGAGAGTTTAATGGTGCGATGAATAATAAGCTGGGCAGATCTTATCCGTCCCACTGTCAACACCCGTCTAATATCAGCGTGAAACGTGGCGGGTTAATTGCAGGTGCAGGAACGAGCTCCGGGCTTAACTTTAAACGGAATTTTTCAGGGGGCTTAAACGCGTTCTTACCCGCTGATGGATTTTTCTCACAGGCATTACGGACAACAATAACGAGGAAATTGCAACCGATCGCAATCTCTCTTCTCACGCCGCTGGTTGTCCAGGATTTCGTCTCGGACACCGGCCAAGGGCCCGATGTCCTTTCGCCAGGCGGGGCGCGGCCGGCGCGGAATGAAGACGAAATAACGCGGCGTAGTGCGGAACGGTGTTGCCCAGGGTGGTTGCGAACCCTGGGCGTGAAACAGGGGGAAGCACTTTTCATTACGCGTTGTTATACCTGTGTACAAAGTCGTACGTATACCTATAACCATGCGACCGAGACACAGCCGGGATAATGGTTTGAATTTCCCAGCTTTGCGAACCTCGAGACTCGAGTTGCAGGTACGGGGGTGTAAGTTAGGTACAAGGTATCTACATCCCACCTGCCGACCTGCTCGTTAAAATTTTCCCGATGGTGAAACGCCGATTTGAATCTTTGTTTCGAGGGAAACGCTCGCCTTTTAAAACGCGATGGCGTCGATTTCACCTTCCGCCCAACGCGACACGCGTTCTAAATCTACAACTTTGGGGTGGGATAAAGAAACGAGCCGAGCGAGCGAGAGAAATGGGCCAAGTAACGCCGAAAGTTGTACCTGCGTCGCAACATTTTCTAATTAAAAGTAAATATAAAAATCTCTGCCGTGAAGTTCGTGTCCGGGGGTCAAAGAGGGTCGTTTGCTGCACCCTCTTGGCGGCGGCCAACTTTTTCGACGCATTTATTTTTCACATCGACGTAGCGCGGCAAAGAGGTTGCCTGAAGCAAGACTCAGGTGAGAGCGCCACGTGTAGATGAAAATAAAAAAAAAAAACAAAAAAAAAAGAAAACGAGGGTGAAAAAAGGAGCGGAAGTTATTTTTCATTTTCGTTTTTTTTTGTTTTTTTTCGTCCCCCAAAATAAAACTAAACTTGAGAAAATTACCGGAATAAAGATATTGATGTATTCACCGAAACGCTCGGCGGAGTTCTTCTGCTCACTTTGTTATTACTAGAATGATGCTGAAATTTTCTTTCGCCAATTTTTATGAGGGCAGCTTTTTCAACAAACTTCAGAGAGACAAATTTCGATAATCGTATTTCGATCTGCAGTGCTGTGGAGTTATTTTTTTCTGCCGACGCAGCTGGGTAATCGTAAGAAGAAAAAGAACAAGAAGAAGAAGAAGAAGAAGAAGAACTTGTTTCCTACGTCAAAGAAGAGGAAATAGATTCGACGAATTGCGATTTTCGAAGAGAGAAAATTGATCCCGTTTGTAGAATAAGTATCTCAAAGATGCATGTGTCCGCCTGCGTCTGCTTCGGCAAAGTGGAAAGTACGAGGCAAATGTGAGCCGGTAAACAGGAATATATAGGATACAAGGTAAAAGGACGACGGCGGCGGACTTTCTTGAGAATTTCGAAAATCTCATTTGGCCAGTTCCAGAGTAAAAGAGGGATCGAGGCAGACAGCGGAGCGGAACGAAGGAACGAATTTACCTCGCCTCGTGGGCGACTCGCGATTTATTGAACAAAACTTGCATCGCGTTATAATTTGCATTGCAAATAAGAAACGCGAAAAGACGGATGAGCTTTTTCTCAAAATACTTTCCATTAGGAAGAAATTGCCTCCCTGGCAGCTTAAGGGCGCAACGGGGGGTTAATCACTCGTCGCTTTTACGCACACCTGATTTCGAGATTACAACGATTTCAAAAGTATTGAAAATATTTCAGAGATTTCGAAAGATAAGAAAATGTTTCAAAATATTTCAGAAGACTTCAAATGATTACAAAAGGTTTCATATGATTTTAGAGGATTTCCAAAGATTTCAAAGGATTGCTAATAATTTGAAGAGATTTATAATAATTTCAGGACATTTTAGAAGATTTCAAGGATTACAAGAGATTTCAAAGGATTTCGCTAAAATTTCCAAGGTTACAAAAACTTGCGAAGATTTCCAAGATTTCAGGAGACTTCGCAAGATTTACGGAAAGGTGTACACCAGATTTCACGAGTGATTAACTCCTCGGGGCGCGTAGATTTTTTGTTAGGACTGATATAATTTCTGAAAAGAATCCGAAGCTATGGAACCGTAGTGCCAGCAAGGCTTGCTGCTGTTACTGCTGCACTACCGCACACATTGCACTGCAAATTCAAATGCGACAGCTGCTATTTCACTTCCAGTGCATTAAATCTGCTACCGCTCACCGCCGCTTTCTGCCGTTCAACATTTTGCATGATTTCACGTGTCGGTGGGCTTCACCGCATAATAAGCAGCGGCTCCGCGACGGTTTTAATTATTATACAGGGTCGTACGCTGACGAGATGAAAAAACAACGCAACAAGTAGAAAAAAAGGAAAGACCGAGCGATCGCGAAAAACAAGGGAAAAGTTTTTCTCGTTTTTTCAAATAAATTGGAAGAAGAAAAAAAAAGGGTAATAAAGAAGAAACACGTGATCAATCAATTTTTCGCAAGCATCACCGACGCGCGTATTTTGTCTCTGGTACATTCGGTGCTTTCCGTTCCAATTTAGCCTGCGTCCACATTTCTATTCCATTACTCAGTTAATCCACTATACGTGTACCTGCTTCGCATTTCTTCCTATAAGACCGGTGTACAATCTCATCGACGGTAACGGTTACGTAGGGGATGAATTTGTCATCCCTTCCAAAGTTCACTGCCGTCCAATATTATACCTCTGTATCAGTTGCACACACTGTGGGTAGCAGCGGTGCATTAGAGGGTTGAAAATTATCGGTTAACTACCGTGCGTTATACGTAAGTACATACGCAGGTATTGTACGGTGATACCTGTACAATACGTTAGTTGCGTGTACGTGGTGCGCGAGCGTAGATATCGGCGTGTTTGTGCATTTGTACGTACGTACAGGGATTTGCAGAGTGCGGAGGAAATTCGAAACGCCGCATTAGCGACGAACATGCGGATGCTGCGAGGCGCGTTATGAGAATCGAACGACTGCGACTTCGCGTTTAATGCAATGTTTCGTTTAATAAGAGTGGTAGGATTATTGCGGGGGGCGGGGTTGAAGTTCCAAAGTTGAAAAGTTCCGAAAGCGCTTAATTCCGAATTACTTGCCGGAGTAACTTGAAGTTGAGAAATCAAACTCTTGCGAAACAACGAAGTTTCGAATGGCCGGAAATCCGACGGCTCAAAGTTCCGAAATACAAGATTCCGAGAATTCAAATTACGATAGAGCAACGTTACGAAAAGTAATGTTCCGATGGAGAAAATGTCCGAAAGTTAAAATATACTCACGCAACGTAGTTTAATCAACGAGTGGGTGTGAAAAATCAGAAAAACCGAAAATCAGATTGATCGGATTTACGAACGTAAAAATACCGAAAATCCGAAACAGAGAATGATCAAAGTGGCGAAATTTCACACAAGTGAAAATCTTGGATCATTCGGAATTTCGATGCTGCAGATTTTTAAATTTTCTTATTTTCGCACTTTCGGAACTTTCAGCGTCGGGTTTCGGCCCATTCGAAACCTTGACGTTTTGTAAAAGACTGATATCTTTACTTTAATTTTCGCCGTAAAAAAATTTGGCGCTTTCGGAACTCTTCAAATTCGGAATCTCAACCCCACCCCATTACGGGTCGACGACAAGACTGTATTCTTTTTGCGCATTTGTCGGTTTACCAACGGATCGAAATTCTCCCAGAACGAGCGACGTTTGCAATCCTCCTTGAACACGTATTTTAGTTTTTATATTTCAACGATTCTACACGCGACATCCTCTCCCGTCATTCTTCGTGACGTCTGGCGCATCATGTATTCTAGTCGAATATTGCCTTGTGGTTACATGTGCCCTGAATCGTTGGATTCTGATTGTGATTGACGCTTGAAGAACGGAGCAGGCGCGCTCTTGATTCTATTAGCAAATCCCCTAACGCGTACGTTCAAATCTCCGTAAACTTCACAACGGCGTTACGCGTCGTTTCGAAACTTTACAGTTCTTGACGTTTTCGAACTCATAGTCGTTTTCCATAATGCAATAAAATATTTGAACTTTTATTAGAAGAATTATATTAAAATCATGTTGCACAAGCTCAGTATTTTGAATCACACACACGCATACGTGCTACGTGTAAGTAAAAAAATAAAATAAAAACCGACGAGTATTTTTCAAAACATTAAATAAATAAATGAATCAATAAATAATACGACTGTAAGGGTCGTGGGATTTCAAAATGACTTATGGCCCACCGGTAATCCGCGGATTTGCGAATTTCCGAGAAGGCACGTAGATGGGGATGGAAACTTATTTCTCGTCACAAAATCGCCCAGTTCTTTTATCCCCGAGCAGACGAGTTAAGAATTAGAATGATCAAAACGGGACGGTAATAATTGTTAAACAGAATAGTTGAGAATCTTCAAGAAAACTGTCAACAATATTTCTAATACTTTAACGACTTGTATGACGACTAGAGCGTATAAAATAAGTACGATTATTTCGATCTTGTACATATGCTGTAATTTGTCCATAAGGGCAAAGTAGATTCTGCGAGAGGCTCTGCTGCTGAACTCGCTCAACCTCAGCATCGTGTGATGCAGATTGTCGTGCTCCGTGCACCCATCGTCTGCAAATAAAAATAATTCATAACAGTTTCCGAAGGAAGTTACAGCTCGTTGAGGTTCAAGCGAGGCTCGGATTGATTCAACCGCCGGCTTTTACCCGCGTTATAGAAATCTTCTTCCTCTGGTGCCGGCAAGTACTTGTCTAAAAGCAGCTTGGCCATCTCGGTAGTATTGTCTACCGTTTTCAGTATCGTCACGCCGGTCTCGGTAGACATAAATCGGTCCGCTTGTTCCCAACTATACATTCTCAGATAATGCACTTTGTAATGTGTGCGAATCTTCATAACGCTTACATAATCCTCAGTTTCCTCCTTCAGCTCCTTCAGAGTTCGAACCGCCGGCCTGATACTCTCCAACACAATCAGCTTAGTGCGATCGATGATCTGAAATCGGAAGAAAGCAAATTGTTGAGAATTGGTACAACTAACGCTATCGACGATTAAGAAACTTGGATAAGGTGGAACTGTTACAAATGAAGGCAGGCATAATAATTATACCGAATGAACCTCACTTGCTTCGGGTCTTCTTTTATGATGGGTAGTTTCACTTGGACAAAATTAATGCCTTGACACAGGGTCTGGTCCAAATTGAATATGGGTTTCTCCATGAGTCGAACGACGGGAGTACAAGTTTTTTCAACGACGAGACAGACGACATGTTCGACAGTATCCAAGGCGCGGTGAACTACGGTGTTTGCACCTTTGACACGGCTATAAATTTGTGCCGACTTATCCCAGAGATAATGCACGCTCGGTATTTCCAGCGCTCTATCCAATGCCTGAATTTTGTAGGACCCAGTCTTTGTCGTCGCCGTAGACTCCTGACATCCTGCACTTTTTTCCCAACTACGATCCATGCTTCTGTATGGAAGCGTGCCTTGATAATTTTCACTGTCGTTAGATTTCTCGGCGCCTTGAACGGAGAACAGACGAATGTCAACTGTGAGTAATACGCAAAACTACAAAAGGAGGAGTATTTCGTAACGTGTATCGCCGGTGACGAAGCTTAGATCGATCGAAAGTAACTTAAAATTGAAAATACTCCTAGTCACCGATGATAAAATTACAAAACACCGGCCTCGTTTATTGGGCTGGTTTCTCGTCACTCACCAACTGAACTCTGCCTATGGTTCGACAGATCTAATGTTCCTCAAGTTTGTTTTATCTAGCGACGTAGTCCGACGCTTCTGTACCTTGATCTCTGACGCAGCTCCTTGCCGACAAATACGAATTTTTATTCATTGGGGTTACGGGGTTTCCGCGTCGCGTCGGTTCATCGATCGCCCGCCCACGCAACGTCAAATCTGTAACCTACAAATTTATGGTTAGCCTCAACTCGACGACGAATAAGTGACGAGGACGGCTTTGCGATATCTGCAAAATCACTTTTCGAACTCCTTATTTCACTCGAGATACTTTTAAACGTTATCAGAAAATCTCACGTACTTACATTTGCGTAAAAAATTTAAACAGTCAAAACTTACGCCAATCCTGCATTGTTGTTTTGACAGTTCGGAAATGTAGCGATGCCAAGTTACCTCCCAGTCATGGGAGACGAATGTCTAATCTAATTTGCTCTGCCTACCGACAGTGAGTGCATGACACGTCGGTGGCATAAATACGTTACCGACAACTTTCGTCGTCGCAGATTAGTTCCAAAAACTTTGTCAGAGGACGCCGCCTTCCCGGTTTAAATTTAGCCGCGCGACAGTTGCAGCGCTACGTTCAGACCATTCAGGGTATTCAATTCAATAGTGCTTATGTCGAAACTTGCGTCCCGAATTATGTATTGCAATTTTGTACGCAATTTAATAGCTTTTCGTAATTAAACTCGATTGCAAAGTCAGCCTTGGTAAATGATCGTTGAATAAATAGTTTAATCTCACAAAGGTTTAACATCACGTGGTATGCCTGCCTGTTTTTTTTTTTCAACATTCAACAAATGACAATCGCGATTTGACCGTTACGTATCGTGAACCGACTGCTTACAGAGAGACTAAATTCGTGAATATTTTTGGTATATTTGTAGCAAAATCATGTTCTAAATGTGCTATTCACTCTAGAACGTATCGTTTTCAATTCGTAGCTATTATTTAGGGCGTGAGAAGTGATTTGTGCGTGCGCTACAACGGCTTGACCGGTATTCTTCACAGGCCGCGTGTAAAGTTGTTCCGGGTACAAATAAATGGTAAGCGAAACTGAAAGTGTGCTGTAGAAACAACAATTACAAACCCTGCGACACTGTGTAACTGTTATTTATAATTTTCAACAGGCATCTGCGAGTTCGAGCGACTTTATACACGTCGGCGAAGATCATCACCGACGAAGCCTATAACGCAAGCATTGGAGTCGACAATGAGACCTGATCCGCAGTCAGACGATTCTGAATTTCGGAAACATCGAGTGGTCGGTGAGTTTCGCATGGGATATGTTCAAGTATCAAAACGTTGTGCGTTTTTTGCTCGTAATTTCACGAGTGAACGGTTGGTGAAAATTTTTCACCTGACGACATCGCGACCTTACGATTTTCCGAATGAAAGATAAGAATTTTGCCAATTATTATTTTCACGATGGGAGCAGATTGTCTGGTACGGCGATAGGAATTTTTTTCAGATAGTAGCACTAATGCCCACTAAAACCTCGCGGTTACAGATTAATTGGAACATTATTACTTTTACAATAATTATATATTGGGAAAAAAATATTTCCATTTTAATAAGAACCTTTAATTACAATGCGTGATCTTAGAGTTGAGGTGAAAGTAAGAAAAAATTAGAATTGTTTTTAAATTATTTGAAGTTTATTTGGGGGGTGGGCCGGAAAAAACTCGTCACCACTCTAAATAAGGATAACCCTAATGACTTACACCGACAAGCTACGAATAGCTCGTGGATCCTCGTGTAAAGGAAATTTAATGCAGAGTAAAATTAACAGAAATATTCAAATGAGACGTTAAATTGGTTCAAAAGGTTAGTTTCTTTTGGTGATTCGGAATGAAATGCCTTATTGTCGTAACTATAAGGTATGCTTGATTTATTGTTTTTTTCTTAGTTATTCATTACCTCACAATATCATGCTTAATATATAACAGGATCGTAAAGATTCAATACAAATTACGCTTTGGAACATCCATTTCTCCATTTTTTTTTTTTTTCTTGTATAAAATATGTATGCATGCGATGACAACGGTCATCTGTATAGGATATGTACATAGGCATGTACCACGTACACATGATACTCGATATTCATAATAATCATAAATGCAAATTTTTCGTTATCAGTAGATAACTGCGGTATAAAAATAGATACAATATCTGATCAGTACTTGGGAGCAGCTATCGTTCCTCTTCTAAGTTTTACTTGTACACTTCCACGTTTTGTACAATACAAAGTAACAGCTGAACTGAGCGATATCCACCGAGCTCTATTTTCCATCGCAAAGCTCGTCATCCCCGCGTAGCCTACTGTTTCTCCTTGATCTCCTGTTCGTCGTCCTTTTTTTCACTCTCCAAAGCTCCGTTCCCCGAATTCTTATCGCTGCCAAGTAATTGCGTTAAGTGCAGGATCGACATGGCGCTGTTCATGTAGGCGGTGACGTCCTCCTTCTTTATGGTCCTTAGCTGGGCAGATATCGAGTGATAGACGCGCCTCGCCGTCTTCGTCGAGAGTTGACCTACGGTTTGAACAGTGTGCAAGACCTTGTTTTCTTCGGCCGAAATCGGGGCTGAAACCAAGAAAAAAAAAAAATAAAAATTAAATACACTTCGGGTCGTCTCCTCGAAGAATTTTCTCCGCGATTCACTCCGAGTATAGGATTTTGGTCGGCCCTCTTCCATTTTTTCTCGCGGATCGAAATATTCCGCGGATTGAATTACCTGGCTCAACTTCCTGATCCCCGGTTGTGACCGCCGGGAAATATTGATCCAGCAAACGATTCACCGCTGCGCTCGCATTGTCGACACCCTGAACGGCCATCGCTCCGAACTGGTTGTTCAGTACTTCGTTCGCCTTGGCGAGGGCCGTTTCCTTCAACGACGAGGCTTGGTGAGTCGCCGTGTCCTTAGCTGCGGTCAATTTCTCAAGAGCCGGTGCTATCGAGCTGTTCATGACCGCCCTCGCTGCCTCGACAACCTGTCAAGAAATGAACGATCAGTACGGAATCGTCTGTAAGCCTCTTGAGAATGTACTCGCCACGAAGTAATCACATTCTCGATCAAACGTTAGTCTCGTTGTCAATATTGAATATTTTATGATAGGGTGAAAATCGGAAAAACATCAACGACAATGAAAGCACCAAGAAATTTAAATTTGAACAGTAATAACAATGCGCAAAACTTATCATTAAATTGTTTAAACGAAACACTGTTTAACAAATTTTCAGGGAATATTTGTTTTTTTTTTGTCACGTGAAATCTAAGTAGACGTGAATTTTTAAAGAATTTTCTCATGATTTTTAAATTTCTGTTTTCGAATAATAACCCCAGAAGCCCCCGCGTACCAAGTTTCAAGAAAGAACTCTCTGGTAACAAAATTCATGCCAAAATATTGCGTTGAAAGGTGTGCGACTGAAAGGGTTAACCGAGGTGTTAACCACTCATCGATTTGACGTAAACCTGATTTCAAGATTACAAGGGTTTAAAAAGATTTAAAAAGATTTCAAATATTTCGACAACTTTCATGGGGTTTCCGAAAAAGTTTACACCAGATTTCACGTGTGATTAACCCCATAATTCTACTGACATGCTGGGGTTGTTCCCTCGCCGTCGACACCTGCTGCTCGACGATATCGAGGCCCTTGCACAATGTCTGGTCGACCTTGTTGATCGGCCCTTCGAACTTCTTGACGATCGGCGTCGCGATCGGCGCCGCCGTTGCCGAGGCGTAATGCAGCCCGGATTCGGCGTAATTCAGAGCCCAGCTGAGGAGATCGCTCGACTCCTTGACGTAGTTGTAGGTCGATCCCGTCATCCCGATCGCCGACTGAACCACGGGCATGTTCCGCACCCTGTCGAAGACCTCCAGGTGAGGCCCGCTCTCCGGGCTCTCCGCGATTCCCTCTGTCGTTTGCTTCACGGCTTCTGCCATTCTGGTATCGGGTCTGCGGCGAGAATGTAAATTTAGAAAAGTGCGTGAATTTTCGAAAACTGGATCAGGCTGAAGTTTGTAACGTTACCGTAACGATCGTTTTGCAACTTTAGGATTCCCTGAAATTTAGGAAACCGTTAACAAAGCGTGAAAAAACTCGGATTTTGTTAATTCTACTTTTCCACTTATATCTAAAGGTGGATAAAGTAATTTGTGTATCAACGTTTCGACACGATAACGTTACTAACTTCAGCCTCGTAAAATTGGGGCCTTCGTTTGGACGGATTTATTTTATATAGTTTCCTACAATTTATTGTATTTCGAATTTATAATGTATCGTGTAACAATGAGAACCCTACCGATTCCAATTCTACCGCTGCGCTCAATGCCACTTTACTCTTGTAACCAACGTTGCATATCTGCAGCTGATTGTATAAGGTACATATTATACGTTACGTGGTCAATTACTTCGCAGTAATTCTCTAATCCGAGAATGAGACTGGACTTTGCCCGTACAACGTGCGTAAGCCGTTGAGAAATATATATATATACGAGACGTGAGATAATTGGTGACACTCGTCACGGCGGCACATCGCCATCGTTCACATATATCTAGATGTATAGGTGTACCAGACGAAGCAACGACTTCGAAGCGTTGGATTGCGTTTGTCGAGACTTGAGGAAAATTACGGTTTCTAATGCGAGAATAAACGACCGGCTTTTCCTTTGAAAAAGAGAAATGCGGTAGCGGATAATTTGTAGTTTCGATTAAACTCTGTAGAACAGCGAGAGAAGGGATATACATATAGGTTATGACAATAAGAGATACTCACGGTTAAACTACGCTGTTTCTTTTCAACGTAACTCAAGTTGGAACAGGTCCGTAGCACAAAATGGACGAGGTTTGACGGTTCGTTGATACGTTTCAAGATGCCGGGTGACTGACAACGAGCTCAAGTGCCAAACTGCCGGGTGAGTTCGTCCGGATAGTTTGTATCGTGTTTCTCTACGCAGCGACTAACGTCGGGCGTGATCCAGCACTTCTGGAAACCTCGGGTAGCGACGCCGTCTTTGTGGCGGGGGAAGAACGAGGCAGAGCCGTGCCTACCGAGTCATGGAGGAGCGCCGAGGTTCAACCCGGTTAACGGGTCGCCGATTGCCGATTCGGATTTCATCGGCAGTTCGTTGCGGCGAATGTAATTTTTTGTCCGATATCGAACGCATATGAGAATGGCAAAGAAAGTGAAGAAGGGGGAATAGCGGAAACGGTCAATTAATCCGGAAACGAAAGTGAGGACATACCCCGGGGCGCAAATGATTCGAGGCACGTCGTTGTCACGGCGAGTATCAGACGCACCGCAGATGTGGCCGTTATCTGTCTCGTTACTTCCACGCACATACGTGGGGGTCATTTCGATGGACCCAAAGGACGACGCACGATAACTGAGGAAACTCTTGCATCATGTCGTCTGATTCACTTCTGCGTTGTGAATTTTATGAATTTTATACCTACATGATTGTTCGTTACGTGGGAATAATTTTTTATATATCTGGAAACATTTTTTCGAATCAGAGTAAAACCCAGCTTGACGTTTCGGAAGTATGAATCGTTCCGTGACGGGAGGAGAGCGAATTTAATCATAGACACGTATACCCCAGGGGGGGGGGGGGTGTAGTTTGGACGGTCTAAAACCATATTCCGATTTGTAGGAGTTTTTACTCAAAGAAAATGAAAGTACTTGGATCAATGTCAGGTTTGAGGGCCTTATTGTTTACAGTTTCAAGAACATTTTGGCATTTTTTTTTTTCTTTGAAATTAATAACAAAATGGTTACATGGCACGTATACGTAGCGAACGATTCCGAACTCGAGGGCTTTTGCGGTGGCGCATCTCTTGACGTCAATGTCCAACTTGTAACGGATAGAAACATTTTTTTCAGTTAAATACACCCTTTAGGATTCGAGCTCGTAGCCCAAAAGTGAAAACAACATTTTTTTTTCTAATACACACGTTTACGAACAAAAAATTTCAATTATCGATCAAGAAATTGTTCGAAAATTTTTATAAAAAAATTTTGAGACTGAAATTTAGAAATCCAGTCACGAGTTCGAACCGATAAACAAGTTTTCAAGATTGTGTCAAAATTTTGAAGTCGATCCGACAAAAATTGACCGTGAAATCTGCGCCACTGGATCGAAAACGTCGTCGTTCGCTGCTTGCACGCGCCGTGCCGCCGTTTCGTTATTAATTTCGACGAAAAAATTCTGAAATGTTCCTAAAACTGTAAATAATACAGCTTTCAAACTGAAATAGCTCCAAGTGTTTTCCTTTTCTTTAGAAAATTAAAACACCTAACAACAGATATGATTTTAGGCCATCCAAGCTGTACAACCTCTCCCTTAATGCACCGTGGTGTTGCAGCATCGAGAGCTGATGTTTTTTCGCGATGCAAATTATCTGGATTATAATTACGACGATCGACGTGCGTCAGATACGGGCTCGGCGAACCACTTATCCACTATTCCATTTATGCCGGACGAAATCCGCGATCCGAATCCGAGGGACGCAGCCTTTACCTCACGCTTCGAACCCCTTTTTCACGATCGGCAAGCCGAAACGAGCATTCTCCGAACGTCATCGCGCGAAGCGTGAGGAATAAAGCTTTCGTCGTATTTCTGATTTAGGAGTCGGCGATATCCCCATCAATTCAATTTCCTCTCCGTAATACCGCGCGCCGCGCTAGATGGTCATTAAATCGTTACCATGTATCGATTATGCGTTATCTTTGTCGGCATAGACTCGCAAGCTTACAACGCTCTCGACGCCGTGTTTTCGGATAAGAGGTCAAACTCCGGGCGCGTGTTCCAATCGCCCTCCAAGCGCCTGTGTGGGGTCAAAATCCCGATAGACCGAAAACTCGATGGATCGAAAACCCAATATTTTCGAGATACGAATTTTAAAATAACGAACGATCAGTCTACCGGAATTGGGATATTCGATAGATCACCCATAGAATAACTACTTTCTCGAAAGTTGGTTTAACCGAAAGCTCTTTTAACCGAAGAAATATTTTCAGAACAGTTGGCATTCCGAATGAAGAGAGCACAGAGCGCCATATATTTTTAATAACATTTAAAGAGTGCATCTTTTTCCGTACGTTAGATTTCTTCAATACGTTATTACATTAAATCGTCTTCCACACTTACGTCGGCGCCCTCGTGTCACTTCGCAAGCTTAACGCCATCTTTAGCTGCAACTGGTGCAAGCTTTCGGTATTTTGTTCATTCAGTCTTAGTGGGTTTCGGGTCTTTGACCTTTCGAGTCTTTGGTCAGTCGCCGTTGATAAAAATCGGATTCGTAGGTTTTCGAAAAAAGCACGAGTCTGACATTTGAAAAGTCGACTTTTTGACTGTTGGGTATTTTCACAATTCAATATTCGCCTTTCGTAATCTCGCTCGTTTTCATAAAAAAAAAAAAAAAATTCGGGACAAATTTATTTATACATTTTTGCGAGCTCGTTTTAAATTTTTCTACAAGACAATTTTACGCATTTATGGTCTTTCCACGTTTCTAACTGTCGTCCGAAATTTGACTTTGAGGATTTCATCTCGTCGACTTTTTGGACCTTCGCATTTTTGTACCCCATCCCGAGCGCCTCTTATCGTCCAAATACCAACCTGACTCGGTATAATCGCCGCCAAAGAGCCGTAAACCATTCTCCACTTTTTGGCAACTTTTAATCCAGCCGTCAACGTTGGGTTCAGAAAGTAGCTTTTCCGGGGAAATTAAGCCGAGTCTGGAAATCCCGCGGGTCGATCATTCCGGCATTCACTTTTCTGGTCTCAGCAGCTGCTTTTCGGAAGCGGGTGATCATCCGAAGCTTCGAAAGCGGGCACGCGATGCGGGAGCTTATCGCATTGTTGACGATGGTAATCCGTGGAATTGTGTTGCGAAAAAAGGCCCGAGAGCTTATACCCTTTGACGCGTGTGTGGGAGCAGAGGGCGATGATCGTGCCCCTCCTCTCTATCAATCGCTATAGAAAAGGCGATCGGCCGCGTTTCCAAATTTACGGATCGATTTTCGAGGGGGAGAAGGGAAACAGATCCGAGAGTATATATGGCGACGTATTTTCTAAGGTAACCGCCAGTCGGCTTTGTAACCTTTCGACGACACAATGAGCCCGATTTACAGTTCAATACCGCTACTGCTCTTCGGCTGCTCACTTCTGTTCGCCATTTCATCCGCAGCGACACGTCCGGCTCCTGATTTCACGCGCCGTGGATTCGAT
The DNA here is from genome assembly GCF_021155785.1 of Neodiprion fabricii. Lineage (NCBI taxonomy): Eukaryota > Metazoa > Arthropoda > Insecta > Hymenoptera > Diprionidae > Neodiprion > Neodiprion fabricii. The sequence continues at coordinate 871,891 of NC_060242.1, forward strand.
CGCAATAAGGTATTACCACCAGCGTATATACTAGTAGAAATTACAATTACGTACGGAAAAAAGATGCGCTCTTTAAATGTTATAATCGGGGCGGGGTTGACATTTCGAATTTCGAATGTTCCGAAAGCGCCTAATTCCGGATTTTTATTTACGGTGAAACTTTAAGTAAAGAAATCAAAATTTGACGACACATTAAAGTTTCGAATCGGCCGAAACCCAACGCTCAAAGTTACAAAAGCGCGAAAATTAGAGAATTTAAAGATTCGAAACATTGAGATTCCGAATGATTCAAGATTTTCACTTCTGTGAATTTTTGGCTTGGTGAAATTTGACCACTTTGATTTTTCGGTATTTTTACGTTCACAATCCTCGTCATTCCGATTTTCGACATGTACTCGTTGAGTAAATTACGCTGTGCGAGTACAATTCAATTTTCGGAATTTCGCTCTACCGAAACTTTACTTTTCCAGATTTTTCTCGATCGACACTTTACTTTTCGTAACTTTGCTCCGTCGTAACTTGAATTTTCAGAATCCTGCATTTCGGAACTCTGACCAGTCGGTTTTCCGATCCTTCGAAACTTTGTCGTTTTATAAAAGTTTCATTTCTTTACACCTCAAGTTTCGCCAGAAAATAGTTCTGAATTAGGCGCAGTCGAAATTTATTAAATTCGAAACTTCAACCCTGCCCCGGTGAATCCTATGTAATTCGTTTCGTTGTCACGTTCAATCAACGAAAGCGTAATTGATGCATCGGCCTGATTTCGAGTGAAACAGCTGGCTGCGTTGTTCCTCGAGTTTTCTTCCAAATTCCTTCGTTTTTACGCGCGAAAGTAATTAACGATTTTCACGCCTGTCTGCGGCGGCCTATGCAATGCCGCTGTTATGTTACGTACCGTTAATAGACGCGAAATTTTCCCTCGAAATTCCGCCTGCCTCGGATACTGTAACAGTTCGCCTCGAGAGCTTCGCGGTTTGGTGCTTTATCACTCCGCGAAGACACGTCTTGACGGGGGTAGCAGGGCGACATTGCATTCCCAAGTCAATGAGGCTGCTCTCGCGATATACGTGTAAGCATGATCGTACATCACGTGCTGCTCACCGAGCGTCGCGTTGCAGCGAAGAAAACGAATAAAAAAATATAAAAATAAAAAATACGAGCGAAAACCTGAAACCGAAACACGAAAACGAGATAGGGAATTTCTTTTTTTTTTTTCTCTCTCTCTCTCTCTATTACCGCGTTTAAGTTTCAGGAAACGATCATCTACCCGCAAAACTATGCCAGGTCAGAAAGTGGCCGTAACGAAATGGAAAATAATCGACCGGATAACTTCGACGAGGATCGTCTGCAAGAGCTGGGGGAATATTTCGAAAATGATGGCGGAACGCGAGAAGATTCAGGCCCGGTTTATCCGGTTTTAGAAAAACGTCCGGCAGCGAGCGGGAAATACAACTACTACAGGTGCTACTTCAACCCGGTCACGTGTTACCGGAAGTAGCGCGCATTAATCACGCGACATATTTTCCCATAAATATACCGATCACGTACTTTATAAAATGCACCGCATGAAAGAGGGCAGAGAAAATAAAACAAATTGATACAATGTCGTTTGGTTTACGTTATTCAAGATACATATGTATGTGGGTGAACACATATTCAACCCCGATTAATGCGACGAAGTTCGCAAAAAAAAATAAAAAAAATTCGCGAGAGGATTCCGTTCTGTGTTACCAAAGTTAAGCATCCAAGTTATTTTCTTCTACATTCAAAGGATCGCTTGATGTCGACTGATTTCAACCGCTTCGAATGCGGGCGATATCAATTCCTTATTTGGGTTAACATCAGCAGCTAGCTGCGATCAATCGATACGATTGCAAGAGTGGATAACGTTAGACTGGCCCTGAGCCAACCATCGAACGTCTCGTTCTCACACCGCAGGTTCCAAGTTCATACGGGAACCGAAAGAATAATATCCAATTCGAATTCGAATCGTAATTAACGATTTCAGAGCCCTCGGATACCGTGTTACATGAAAATGAAAAACTTCCGCCTACCAATTACTACCAAAATCGGAATATTTTTAGATTTTTTTCAACCTTGTTGGATCGCCATTGCGGATTTCGCAATCTGACTTTAGATTCGTGATTAGCGACCCAAAAAGCCTCACGATACCAATTTTCATTCAAATCCATTCATCGTCGTTTTTGTTTGATTTTTTGTGATTTAGTTAGTGAAATAATTGAAAAAGTCCCGAACCGATCAAAGTAAAAATCCAATCGGTTCTAAGTTTGCGAAAGCCGCGTCAATTGAGACCAAAATCGTTGAAACCCGTCGACTCGTCTCGAACTCAGCTTTTCATTTTCCGCTTGATTACAATAACTTTCTTTTTCCCCCAGAGAATAGAGAAACGAAAAGTTAAAAATTGCAACAAATTCGGCTAATGCGGCTCCGCAGGAGTCGTGGGACTTCGTTACAGGCGCAGTTGAGCCGAGTGTGTGTCTCCAACGGCAACAGGTGGATAATCTCATAAAGTCGGCCAGCTATTCGCGGGGTTATATCTGTATATACCTACCTATACGTATACAGGGTGGGAGGATGATTATGTGTACCGACCGTGAGCGAAACGAGGGTATATAATGTGGGACGAACGTACCCGCCACGATAAATAACCCAGAGTTTGTTTTGTGCCTGCTGTTTCTCTTCTAAATTTCCTTTCCACGCTTATTTCCTTCTCTCTTTCCTCCCTTCCTTCCTTCCACACGCTTTATCATTTCTCCAGAGACTTGTCGTACGTTAAAAGTTTGATGAGAATTTTACGTTGGTAACAATCTACGGGATTTTTGCGGGTAGCAAAAGCGAACAAAAAAAGAAACCGCTGACATTTTTACTCGCGTTACAGGTTCGTCACAAGTTAATTAATTACCGATGCTCGTATAACTTGTGATTGAATTTTTGCTTCACCGCATGCGCTTGCACGTATTTTCTTGTACTGTACTCTATTCTTACAAAGTACGAAATATTATTACAGGCCTGAACGTAGGTGTATGATATTTGCTAACGTAATTGTCGCAGCCCCATTCCGCGCCTCTTCACCCTCAGAAATAACAACCGTTGGTCCCAAGTTATTCAGCGACGCCGGTTTACAATTAGCCTGTGCAATAACGCGCAACGGACTCTCTGTCCCATTGTTCCCCCCTTGAAAATAATTATTCAACGTTCGCCGCAATTTTCAGAAAAACTCGACGCGTTTATGCGTCGGTAGACCTGTGTAGGCTTCGCCCGCATATTTTTTCGTGCTCTGTTGTACGGGTTAGCTGTTTTTCTTATTGTTATTCTGGTTATACTCGGTCGAGGAAATCCTCCTCGAATCCTTATCGTGTCGATAAATTAAAATCTAGAATGTACCCAACTTTTTATCGGAATAAAACCGCATTTAAATCGCAGCTCGATTTATTATTAATCTTAGACAATAATATCAGAAGTGATGATTGTTTAAAATTTTCGAGGTACAAGAATACGTAGGGGCTGAATGGGAAAAGAGAAAATTATTATTGCTCGTTTTTGTGTAACGAAAAAAGCTTTTGATAAACATGAAATTGAATAAAAAATTCACACATACAAGATCCTAATTCCTAACAATGAATATTACTCATTTCGCACGCTATTCAAATATAGTATTTAATAATTATCAGGGTGTATAATGAAAAACGTTCGTGTCAACGATGTGTATACAAACGATTGTGGTACAGGTCAATTAACAATTATAGATAATACAAACTGCTTGTTAATTATACAAGAGAAAAAAAGGTCGGTGTTCTTTTTCATGCCACGATATTATATTACGTGAGCGTTTATACGTAATGCAAAATGGTATAATCCTCGTTTTTTTTCACGCTTCACATATGCGTCGCGATAAATAACGGAATCTGTATACTGTATGCAATAGATAATATACACGTAATAAAGTTATAATGATACCCTACGTCAGTCTCGATAACACAGTTTCGGGTTCACGGATAGGTACGTCATGGGATTCAATATTGTGCGCTTGAAACTATATAAAGGTTGCGTAGAAACAGCAGTAATGGTAGTCGATCAATCTAATCAACAATATAACAAGATTCTGAGAAAAAGATACTTCAGATTGGTACGTACATGTAATTGAAATCAGCGATTACACATCAATTCTATGAAACGAAAGTACGGATTAGAGATCGGACAATTTTTTTTTTTTTTTTATTGGTACAGAGTTTTCAAATTTCATCCAAGTCGGTGAGAATTACTCGAATCGTTATGCAGCGTCAGTTGCAGCAAGATTGCACCTAGTAATTGGAGATTCTTGGATTTTTTCAATTTACTTTTACTGTTTTTTTTTTTTTTTTCTTTTTCTGGTTTTCTTTGATTTTTCGCTTTATAACTCGATATAGTTAGTAGAGGAAGTGATACAGAGTGGATAATTTATTGTTGCATGCTCGCGTTCGTCCGTCTTCATCACTTTCTCTTGAAACATGTCACAGCGTTGAAGTAACACCGCCAATAGACTCGACCCTTCGCCTGTCCACGACGCTGGAGATCCATCTGCAACTCGGTTACAGAAAAAAAACGCCGTTTATTGATTGCGGAAAATTTTGCGAACACGTTAGGATAATGAGAAATCGAGATGTCGACGCTGACACGCGTACAGGGGAAAAAAGTACTTCTTCGACAAAATGATGGAGTTGCGCAGTTTTTTGTTAAGGCGATTGCAGAAATGCTCTGATTGTGAGTCGATAAATCGATAGTCCGATTTGCCAGGGAAAAAAAAAATTGTTGTTACGATGTAGTAAATGCAACGGTTGCTTATTTTTTTTTTTGACTTGCAGGAATATAAGCGTGTGTTTGAAATTTTGAAACGTGTTGAAGTTCCGAATTTGATAAGTTCCGATAACGCATAATTCCGAATATTTGCTCAAGAAACAGCAAAGTTTTGAATGGTCGGAAGGCCAACGGCTCGAGGTTCCGAAAATTAATATATATTCAGACAGCGTAGTTTACTCGACGATTGGGTGTTGAAAAATGAGAAAAATCGAAAATCAGAATGACCCGGATTACGAACGCAAAAATATTGAAAATCCAAAACAAAAGAAAAAAGCAAAGTGGCGAAATTTCATCCAGCCAAAAATTTACGAAACTGAAAATCTTGATTCATCCGGAATTTCGATGTTTCAGATTTAAAAAATTTCTCATTTTCGCACTTTTGGAACTTTGACTTGTCGCAGATATGCCCTTTCGGAATTTTGTCTTATCAAAAATTTGGTCCTCGAATTTCGGACAAAGCTAAACTCTAATGTTTCGTCAAAGTTTGATTTCTCTAGTCAAGTTTCGACACCAAAAAAATCGTAATTTTTCTAATTCGAAAGTTTCAACCCCGCCTCTTCCTAGGAATGAATCTGGATAATTTCTATTGCAACCGAGGGTTGGCAGAAAAGCTTGCGTAAGCAAGGCGGCGTACAACTGGCCGCGAGTCCGAGAGCTTTCGAATCATGTTCCGGCGATGGATAGAAACAATCCGCATTGCAGGTACGCACATTTGCCGCGACGTAAGACGCCTGTTGTTGATTTGCGCGTGATCCGATACACCGAGAGAGAAAATAACATCGCAACTGTATCGATTGGAAATACCTGTCAGAGACAGACGAACACGGTTCCGCTAATTACAATACGAGAGGGCATTTCTCCTTAGCCGTGACGATGACGTCACGCCGGCTGTCAGTACCAGACCGAATTTTTCTACACTCAAATACACTTGTAATACACTCGAGAAATCGAGCCGACCGACGAAAGTCGCGTTAACGAGGCGGGAAGTTTAGCGTTAAAGTCTATCGCGATGTACGTTAATTCGATTTAAACAGAGGATATTAAAATTCGGTGAAAATTTATACCCACCGTCTGTTCGTCCGCCGATACTGCAGGGACGATCTGCGAGCTAACCAGCTGCTGCTGGGGCGCCGATCTCGAGATCGATCTGCCGCTCGATCCTCCCGAGCCTTGCTCCTCCACCGCCTTCTGCAGCGCGACCATCAACCTGTCCAGCAGCAAAGCCGCCCTCTTCGGCACGACCACCTGCAACGAGACGAGACGTCGATAATTTTTGCACCGCCCTTTCACTCGAGGTGTCCAAAGGAATCACGAACGAGAAGCTTCTCGGACCTCCGAAAGGACCCAAGAATTTTTTCGATAAGAGAGTCGATCCGCGATCGAAAATGAGAATTGAAAAGGGCTGTTGATGCCATTTTTTATATTTTATTTCTTTTAAAATATTGTTCATGCTTCCGACAAAATTGGCCTTGGCATCACGGGTAAAGAAAAATATCGTCGATCTTACATTTCTTATGGTGAACATATACAGGCGGTACTTTTTTGGAGTTGATTGTACAACAATTGTCGCTAGATTTACAAATCCGATAACAAACGAGTTGCAAAATCATTAGTAAGATATAACCGGAATTCATGCACATTTGACTCGAAAGAAGTGCCGTCCGTACGTTCACCACAACAGATGTAAAATCTACGCTGCGTTTTCTTCCGTGCAAATCGCACGCGTGCTTTTTGAAGAGAGTTTTTTGAGGGAAAGTAAAAATGACACTTACGGCCTTTTTCAACTCTAATTTAGAATCGTTTCGTTGTTGTTGGAACGGTGTCTGATGTTCCAGCTTTGAGACTCGCTGATTGAGCAGCTTAAACTTCGTTTAATGAAATCAAACCTACGTCGCGATTACACGGATATAAATTCTTCGTAATACACCTAGTTTGCGGAGGTGCAGGAATTATTCGGAGGGGTGTAAAACAAGCTACTTTAACAAGTAGCCCGCACGCGCCGCCGTACATCAGAAACTTAGGTTTGCTGTAATGTACAATAAATTTGCACCAAGCTTCTCCTCTGCAACTTCTGCCCGTAAGCCGACGGACGTAATTAATTCAGCAAATTATAAGAGAACTCGCTCGCGCCCACGGATTTATAATACGATGATTAAAACAGGAATCGAACCGAGCGATATTCTTCTGGGTGAAAATATAGGAACTCTGAGGGGAAGACGATCACTTTTATTTAGTTCTTTTCGTTTCGTCATTTAACCTTCTCTAGTCGGTCGGGGACAGTAAGTGGATTCGATGAACCCGAGATCTTCAAGTTACGCAGTCTGTGATCCTCGCGTATGTCAAGCGGGAATCTCTGCAGTTGCCTCGAAATTATTTTTTGTGGGTAAATTGGAGAAGTTGAATGAATCACTTAAATCTGGGACGAGTGGATCTGATTTGCGGCGTATAAAGCAAGCCCTCCGAGTATAGGTACATGATCGTCGGATTTACCGAAATTGAATTTACCCAATTCGTTCCTCGCCGATGAGGTGGGAGGGGGTTAAGAGGAAGGGGGGTGTCACGAGTCGAACGACGATAGCAAAATAGATGTATGCCTATTTGGGAGAAAAAAGAGAGAGGGGAGAGAAAATTGGCGGAACCGTCAAATTTTTATTACGTACTTGAGAATCTCGCGGTATACATATAATTGCTAATATATTTATTTGTAAAGGGCCCCGTAGAATCCTTATGGAGAATGGCTTCGCGTCGAATTGGCTGGATTTTCAGTATGTTATACTACACATCCTCACGATCAAAAGTTCTCACGGACACAAGTCCGGAAAATCGGTCATTTCCGAGATACAGGCTTCCAAAGAAAGGTGTCCAGATTTTTTGATATCCGTGGACGTCGTGATTTTCACGAACTTGAAATCAAACAGATCAGTCAAAAAACTTCACGGTTGATTATCACGGATAGGCAGAAGGCTGCGATTGATTCCATCGACGCATCGATTCCATCCGTGAACTCGCCGGTTTACCGGAAGGAGCTGCAACGTCGGATTTCGCGTGAAGAACGAGACCCTCCTACTCTTTCGATAATCGACTTTTCCTGTTTTTCACGCCTGTGCGAAGTCTCTCCGAATAGGCTGTGCAGTTTTCGAGTGATATATTTGATTTCACGTCCCCCTTGAAGCTTTGTAATCCGTAAAAAGCTCGTGATTCATAGATATGAAAAAATCCACGCACCCTCGTCTGGAGGCCGCATCTCGGAAACTAGTGATTTTTCTTACATGCGTCGATGAGAACGTTTGATCGGTAGGATATGTGCCGTAATTAATATACTAAAAATGCAGCCAACTCGACCGGGAGCCAATTTCCATAAAGATTCTGCGGGGTTCTTTGAAGGAAAACACAATTTTTAACGACTCGCGAAGCTCCGCGGGATAAGGCTCCTTTCTTCGCTTAAGAATAATTACAGCGATAACTTTCGGGGTCTTTAATAGCTCGGTGAATGAGAGAAAGAGCGAAGAAACGAAAAAGACGACCGCTATGTTTGTGCAAGAAAACGAAATGGCCGACCAGTTTTGCGTTTAATTCAGTGAACCGGCGGAACTGTTCGGGTTACCGAGGAGAGCTTTGATGAAAAGAATGTTAAATAATCAGTTTGCTCAGCATATCGTTCCCAGTTATAACAAACCCAGGCGCCATCTGCAGCGCTCGGTGGATGATGAGAAAAATTTAAATCTCAAAAAGTTTCCCATCCCCGAGTTGCCGCCGCGACGGCTAAATTATGCATCGCTCGCAATGAATGAATTTCAATAATTAGCCCGCCTCCACAAAGCTGAGAAACTCTTTCTGACCGCCCCGAAATCCTTACCGCGAAACAAATTTCTACCCAACTGATTCGCGGCCGGGATCCGAAGCCTCGAATCAACTTGATGGAAGCTTCGCGACGCGATTTAGGTCGGCGATAAAAATAACGAGGAACGCGAATCGCTCCTTTTGCCATCTGCGTCGGTTGAAGAGCGAGATCCCGGATACGGCAACGGGCAGCGGGGGTATTAACGCCTATTTCCGTTCTGATAATGAACACCTTTTTACCACCGCAAAACGTTTGCCTTGAATCAAGCATCCGGTCGTCGGGGAGATTGATTTTTAACACCATTGCGAAACGCGTATATTTTCATCGATTCCTCGTTGCGAAACTTTATAGTCGCTAATCGCTGATGAGATAAAATTCCGTGTCTGATGTTCTTCCTATGCAGCGAGGACTTCTTTTAATTATTCGGAAACTTTAAAACCATTTGATTGTTTTTGTTTTTCGAGGAGAGGGGTTGGAACTCCGAATTTGAACAGTTCCGAAAGCGCCTAGTCCCAATTTTTTGGTGGTGAAACTTGTTTTGGATTTAGAATATTTTTAAGTTCGTAATCCTGGTCATTCTGATGTTCGGTTTTTCTGATTATTCACACCCACTCTATGTGGGTATATTTTAACTTTTGGAATTTTACTCTATCGAAACTTGATTTGTCAGAATTTCTGGCTGTCGGAACTTTACTCTACCGTAACTTGAATTTTCGGAATCTTGCGTTTCGGAACTTTGAGCCGGGTTTCGGACCATTCGAAACTTTGTCGTTTCGTAAAAGTTTGACTTCTTCGCTTCAAATGTTGCCGGCAAAAAGTTCAGGATTATTCGCTTTCGGAACTTTTCAAATTCGGAACTTCAACCCCTCCCCGATTTCTTGACGCAGTCAGGAACGTAATTAAAATTAAAAAAATATCCCGTTAAACAAATCGTTTTCATTTATTTAACGGGATATTTTATCATTATCCAGTCGTCGATTGTTCCGCTTTTTGCAAATCGGTTTCTATGAGCGCTACGGTTGCCTGGGGGACAATGCTAATTAAAACAGAACCGAAATGTCCACAGCTATCGTTGAAATATATGCGAATAATAATCAGTCTGCGATCCACTATTCCGATACATTAATGACAAGTCGACGCGGTGTGCTAAACAGCTCTAAAAATTATATGGTAATTATTCGTCAAAAACACATCGGGTGGCGAATTCTTAACCGGAAATCGTTAACTGCGGTGGATAATCCTTCAAAAATCACAGTTTCGCGGTTAAAAATTTCGGCCGTAGAAAATTCTGAAGAAATATGCAAAGGTTGAAAATATATTCGAGATTTTAAATTCTCGAACGGTGAATCACGTTTTTTGATCGACTCTGCAAACACGGGAATAAATTAAATTATACCAGTGAAACTCGGTATAACAGCTGAATGATTTCATTAGCAAGCGCCTGCCAATTTTGATTGATGAATAAAAAACGAGAAGAAACAGATAAAATGCTCGAAACTTCTAAAGATCGGATATTTAACTAAATAGAACGAAATTTCAAAGCCGATATTGCTGAAAAAAAATGTACAGTGTAGGCCGGCTGAAAACAGCGAAAAGTAAACTCTGGAGAAAAAGAAAAACAGTAACGGGGAAAAAAGCTTTTGAAACAGGCGTACAAAAGCGCTCTGAATATTCAATTTTCTCCTCGAGCGATCGACGCGACTACCGCGATTCAATTAACGCCTCAAACTACTCGAAAAGAGGGAGCCTTGCAGCTTCTAGAAGTCGAGAACGACGAAGATCTAGATAAGCTCTGGAACACAATGGAATCTGGGTAGATAACGTAGCCCGTAGTCAGCAGTGGTGATGCATGCTACAATTCTATCTGAAAGTGCCCCTCGCGATCAGCTGTTTCAAGCTTGCTGGGCTATATTTTACGCAAATTGATTAAACGCCGCGCATCCAGAGGGTGGTCGTGCATTAGACCATGCAGGGTGTATAATTTCAACAAAAACGTGTCCGAATCAAAATATATGCCCAAACAGAATATTCGCAAGCTCCGCAGACTGAAAGCGATCAAGTCTAATTCAATTTAGGGTCTTATGGGACGTATATTCCCAACCAAAAGTGAGTCTGGGTGAGAATATTGAATACTTTGCGATGAAATTGAAATCTGAAAAAATCAATCATGACCAAGATGACGATAAAATTCGTTTTAAGTAATAATAATAATACATACAAAAAATTGTTAATAAAGTGTTAAAACAAAAATTCGTGCGACAAATCTCCAGTGACATTTTTTTTGTTACATATAAAATGAGTTCATTGATTTTTCTGAATTCCTACGGTTGTTTCTTTTTTTTTTGAATTTACGACTACTTTTTGAAATACTCCGTTTTCCATCATTTTCTGACGCTCTATGTAGACATTTGACGAAAAGAGATCTAAAAGTTCAGGACTTTTGATTAATTTTTTATAATTGAAGAGATTCTCAAAAACGGATTTTTAAATATCGCCTAAGATTTATTAAACATTTTTTTTTTCAAAGTATTCAGAAAAATCGATAAATTCATTCCATGTGAAAGAAAGAAATGTCACTAGAGATTTGTTGCACAAATTTTTGTTTCAATATTTTATGAACAACTTTGCGGCATTGTTATTATTTGAAACGAATTTCATTATCATCTTGGTCATAATTGAGTTTTTTTCAGATTTTCATCTCGTCGCAAAGTATTCAATATTCTCACCGAAACTCACTTGGTTGAGAATATACGTCCCATAAGACGTCCCTTAAAGGGTGAAAGACAGTTCGGAACCATTATTTAAAGAAATTTAACTGAAGTAATAAAATGATTAAAAAAATTTCATCAGTTTAATTTTTTTTTTTTTTTTTTTTTTCTTCCATCAGGGTGAATTTCTTTCGTTGAAATTAAACGGATGGTCAATTTCATTGCAGTTTTACTGAAATTTCTGAATTTCTTTAAATAGTCGAATGCCTTACATTTTGTATCTCAGTTGCTTAACGCGCAAGGAAATTTGAGCCTTTCTCTTTTCCACCGTTGGGGGCAAAACTCGTCTAACAACGAAAAAGCCGAGGATCCCGAGAAGCAAAAAGAGGTGTCGAAAAGTCCGAGGCTCCGTGAGGCGGTGGGCGAATTAGACTTGTCCAATCTCCCGGAGGAAGCTTTCGAAGCGGAAACGTCACATTCGCATTCACGCCCGGGCGTGTAAGACAGACCCTCGCACGTCTTTCGGACGATTACGGAAACGCCTAATGACGCACTCGCCGGCCAAAGGGACGCGTCATAAATTAGAAAGAGAACCCTTCACCCGAGACACTCTCATCAGCGGATGATTGTCCCGCCGCTCCGCAGGAAGACCTGAGGAATCGCCAATTCGGCCGAGTTGCCGTCGTTTTGCACCTGCGGGCGGTTTGAGAGAAGGAGAGAAAAAAAAAAAAAAATGAATTCACTCCGAGCCCCTCGGGAGGGGGGGTAAATCGGTCCAATTTTGGCCCTCTGTGCAACTTTGGATACGAATTGCACCGCGCTTCGTGTATTCTGTGCCTGCTCTGCTGATCCTTGGGCAGAAATGTGCGAAATAAAACTTGAACACGGCTGTCCGGCTTATCGTCGTCGTCACCGCAAAAAGCTCGCTAAAAGCGCGGCTTTCCGCTAAGTGACCATTCCGTAACCTTTAAGCCACTGTCGGTTCAATGCCAAGTCAATTTGCGATCTGTCTTTCCTAGCTGTCGCAGCTGATCGTAAGCTTTTCTATCGCCGCGTTTGCAGCTGCAAATTGGAGTTATTACAATTCAAGAATTATGGTAATTTCAAATTTTTTATTATTGTTCTAAATTACTTGTTGTAATTTCTAGTTCTCGTCTGGCGACCTCGATATTGCATCAAAACAGTCTCGCGATGGCTCATTTTATTCCTCATTCTTTCTGAATTCACTTTTTAACCCCTGAAATGCGTGAGTAGCTTTCTTGAATTCTGCTAGAAAAGTGCGATGTAGCGTCGAAATTTGAACCCTTTGCGTTCGTTTGTTTATGTAACCTTAGCCGGTCACACCTCTGTAGAATTGCATAACGGTCAGACTCACCCAAAAAGTGATATTTTGTTTCAAAAATGACATCTAAAAATCTATCAAAGCAAAGATCTAGGTACTATTTAAGGACCACATAAAAAACTCGCTCAGTTCTTCTGACCAAAATTGATTGTTTAATTTTTGTAAAGCGTGACCGATTGGAATTAAATATGGGACGAAAAATGGTAATCGATTTTGCTCGGTCGGTAAGGGTGGGAGTACTACACGACCTTAACTGGCCGGGTTCGAAACTTGGCTGCCAATGAAATCGTCTGAAGACGAACGCTTCGATTTGCCAAAATTTAGCAAACTCCGCGAAATTTTCACCGATCGTGACGCCGCGTTTATCCGGCTTATAACGTAGCCCGGGATTTTCCGCAGGATGTGCTTTCTTCGACAGCCGATGATTCTCCTTGTCGATTCCATCGATTGAAAAATACCGTTTCGCGTTTTCCTGCAATTTTGATTATTGGATGAATCTGCAGCCACCTGCGTCCCCTATTCTATGCATCGCTCCGTATAAAATCACGGAGTGTATTTCAGCGCGCGGTGATTCAACGGCGTAACTAACGCAATAAACCCCGCACAGCATTAATGGCTTATACCGTCGGTAATACGTCGAGCTATATCTACCACCTCATAATATTGTTCCCCGGTATTATCAACCTGTAGGCAAGGGTGTATAATTGAGTCCCGGTAAAACGCCGTGTCTATCATATGCGAATTAACGGACCTGAATAACTGCGCCCCGCGTAATTCACTTACATCCGACAACGTCGACTCGCTAATTTTCATGATTCTTCAACTCCCTGCGCGGTAAGCATGCCTCAAATCCCGAAGTGTAATCCTCGGCATGGTCTCGCTGTTCTTTTACAACTTTCTCTGGAAATCTATCCTTCTCTGTCTCAAAATTTTGGAAGCAGAGAATATTTTTTTTCTCAATAAAGTAATTCCCCTCAAAGCGATCCGTTCGACATACGGTAACGAGATAATTTCTTCAAAATAGAAGTTGAAAATTTTCAGCGTAAATTGTACGGTATTTTACAAGGAACACGCGATTGATGAAATTGATAAAGTCTCATCGTCGTCGTTGCAATTTCCGATTCAATCGGGACAACGAGGGGTGTGAAATAATGCAGATAGTCTAGAAATTCGAGATATTGTTATACCCGAGGCGAAGAAGACGACGGGTAAAGGATACAAATGTAGTCGAGTAATATCGCGGAGTGGAAACACGTACTTCATTGACGGTGAAGAGCCGGCGAGTCCTGCTGCAGGAAGCGGAGCATCCTTGACGCGAGACGGAGTCCGGGAGCCGGTGTGATGAATTTTCGTATTTCCGTTTCTCGATGCGCGAAACCCCGGCGATTTCGCAGAATCGCGCCTGCGGTATAAATCATTTGAATGCGGGCTGGAACGAGCCGCTAAACGTTAGCGACGCCCCGAATAAGAGCGGCGCGACTGACGGGCCGTGTAACAGGTGATAAACGACCCCAACACCGCCCTGCTGTATGCAGGCCAGCGGAAGATGCTTGGGGGTGAAATCGCTTCGAGCTGACGGTGGGAAAGAAATTCTTGAATCAGCAAAATACATTTTGTCGGAGTCCGTTCGCTTGAATCGCTTGAAAATTTTAAAATTCACAATATTGCAAGGAACTCGCGCCGTGTTATCTTGAATAAATTGATAGCTAGCATGATCGTTCAAAGGCTTGATTCAATTCTGAATTAAGTCGTCGCAAGTATCTCGTTCGGCAAAAGTATTTTGTTGAATTTAGTAATTATCGTCTTCGCCGCGTTTAACTGTAACATTTAATCAAATCGTAATATCACTTGACTCAAATAATCGTTTCCATTCGTGAGGACTTTGGAATTCGCGAGGGGTTGGATCATTAATAGAAAAAAAGAAAAAAAAAGAATTCTCATTCTCGTCATTTGGAGAACTTGCCCCGTTGGATAAATACAAGGTTGTGAATTTTCTCTCGCAAATGTAGCTTTTCTCACTGACAATGAGAGACGCGAGCTTGCGAGAAGTAACGAAGCGTTGAATTTCAGCGCGCAAGTAGTAATTTCAAGCAATGCAGCAGAAATCTGCAGGTGCTGATTTAGAGCCCGATTGAATCGATCAACGCGCATATACCTGCGAATACACTGTACATGTAGATACTTTATACGTCTTGGGGCGTCAGAATAGAATTCTCCCGGCTGTTTTATATGCAATCTGCGAGATGAGAGGTGGAGCAGTTCCTTTTGCAGAAATGAGAGAACGCGAGGAGAGAAAGAGAAAGGAAACGACGCCGCGAGATAAGGGTCGTTATGTCACGAAGACTTCGTTTTTCCTCATTTTACCCCGAGGAGAAATTGTTTTTTCGAGATAAATTAATACCCATACATATATGCGTGTATGTGTGTGTGTGTGTCTACATATATATGCAGTTGGAATATCCGATAACGCGAAATTACTTTGCAGAGAGTGAAGCTATCGGTTTCAACATGATTTAACGCCTCTGATACTATACTTCTCTCCGTCATTGGGGAATCGAAATTAAAGAATCTCCATTTCTATCCTTTGCATAAGTTTTCTCAACTCGTCGCTGACTTATTTTTTCTACTTCTCACGTTCATGCAACTGCCGGACAATCTATCGGCGGAGAAAACTAGAGCGACGTATTATTAATTGAAGTTACGCGATTCTGCAGCTTTGAAATTAGTTCCGTATTAAGAGAACACGGTTTCCGTTCAATCGATATTCGCCTAGATTGATGAGGGGTGGTATTACTTTGCGTACGCGAAATCAAGGGTCAGTTTTTCCAATTTATCAAGAAACATGAATTGATATTTTTCAATTCTGTTTTTCATACATGTTGATATAAATCTTGAAGTACAAGAAAATTTCCCTTCTTAATTATTGTAAAACAAAATGCCGACGGAGTGGTCGATAAAATGAAACGATGTTTTCCAATTTTCAACCCGTCAACCTTAAATTTCAACTCTAGCTTTGCAATGACATTTTCTAGTAAAGTATTTAGGATTTGTTCGATTGATTGTGAAATTTACCGATTTCATGCCCCTTTCTTTCCTTAAGACAATAAAAAAAATAAACATTTTGTAGAATTTAATATCTTTATAAAATTCTACGCACTTTACTGGAAAATGTCATTCCAAAGCTAGAGTCAAAATTAACTCAACTCCCCAACTCAATTGAAACCTTATTCTCGCTTTTGATTCGACGACGTTCCTCCTTACAATTTTGCTCATTTATGCAGAATCTTTACCGAATATATTATCACAACCTTGACAAACGACGAGATATCCATCCGACAGTCCGGCTCGCTGCGCGATTCGTTTAACTGTAATTATTAATTATACAGCAAAGTCAATTCAGCCTCTTAATTGCTGTAAGGATACCCTTTGATGTTTGACTTTCGGGAGAACGATTCAAGAGATTCCATGCAGAACGCGCGAATCGAACAGCTTTCAAATGCTATAAAGCTGCAGATTGAACCTGAGTGAGAATTTATTTCTCAAACGAATCCTTATCTGCAATTTTTTATCCTCCGAGCGTGGGAATCGGCCACGTTTACTCCTCGACTCCACGCGATCAGCTCGCTCCGACATCGCGCGTATAATTGAGTCCCGTCCAATTGAGATTCGCCCCGGGTCGAAGTCAAGGGTTGCTTTCTAATTAGCAGCCAACCCGCGCCTCGCATTCGGCCGAGCTGTTCTGCGCTCATTACCATGGAAAGTGATTAACCATAGCTCGCCATCTGCACTGCGGACTGCGAAAAGATCCAGACCTGCCAAAAACCCTTCTCGACGCACCCGCGAATTTGCCAAGTGACGAATTTCTTCGCATTTCAGTGAAATGTTTTCTCTCGCGTTGCGGTGCATTCGAATTTCAAGGAGCCCGAGATCAAGAAGTGCGGATATCGTATCGTCTGTCATTCTGTATTTACGAACACATTTACCGTACACAAGAGTTGTCAATTTACAAATTCGGTGTAGCGACTTGAATTACCATGTATTTGTTTCAAATTTGTAATAAAAATTCTTGCTTTTATTAAAATTTATAAGGATTGCACAAAAAAAAAGTAATTTGAATTTCAAGAATTTTTTAGTAAATTTATTGTATTTGTAAATCGATATGGCGAATCCCGAGTAAAACTTCCAATACTCTGGAGGAAGTTTTATGAACTTTATTTACGCAAGCGAGTCGACTTTCATCAATTTTTACAAGCCTTAAGTATACGAATTTGACAAAGCGCTAGAGTGGGTAGAAAATTTTCATCTTAAAAAAAGTTTGAAAAGTCGTACTTATACATTAATCGAATTAAATGTAGTTTAAAAACGTCCTTGTTATTCGAGAAAGAAATTCAAAACCAGTGAATTTCAATCCATAAATACCTTCTTGTATAATAAAGGTCAAAGAATCAATCGCATCGTTAAAACATTTTTCATAAAAAAAAATTATCAAGTTTGTCCGATTACGGTGAAAAATATCTCGTTTCATCGGAGAATTAATATTGTACAAATCATCCGAATAAAATGGTCTTTTAATATAAATTCAGCGAACAAAAATTCATTTCACAATGTTTACGACTACTTTCTTTCATACAGATGTAAATAAATTCAATAGCTTGACTACGGCTGCTGTTCAAACCTAATTTGTTTCGCGAAATTTTTGTTTCAACACTTTTTTCACCTAACGCGCCGGGCCTGAAATTCTATTACAACCGCGGGAAAGTGAGTCTAAAAGTTTTACACGCGAGTATAAAAATAAATATGCTTAAAAAAAAATCAGTTGAAATGCGGTGAATGTAACAGAGAAATCGGATCTCGAGATGAAGAAGCTTACCCGCGTCTTTGTTATTCAAAGCCTCGGCAAGCCGGCGCTAAAAGAGTGGTTTTGACGAGGACGCGAATGTCAAATTTTGCGTGGATGAACACGGGCGTGTCTCGCGTTTTGCGGTTCGGAATTTCGCTTCGGAAAAGCCTGTCCTCGACATTCCCCAACACAAAGCACTTTCACGTAGGAGATTCGAGGCGAGGTACGTACGCGTAAAATCCCGCTGCACGGTTAGATATTCCGCGGATTTTCTTATTTTCGAATAATTTAACTCTATTCTTTGCCGTATCTTTCGAAAACAGTAACAAAAACGCGCGAAATTCACTGAGAAATAAGGATAAAGGAAGGTAAACAGCCCCTAAAAAGAGGAAAAAGAAAAAAAAATCTGGTATGAATTCGCACAAAGTTGGAGTATGTATCTACCACCATTTTCGATTTCGCTACAATAGAGTGAAACGAAACGCTGCTAAATCATACCGCTCGCACAGCAAAGAATGTTGTTACAATCACACCGCGCGTGTTTTCCTTTTCCTTTTCACATTCTTATTTTTATTTTTATTTTTATTCCCCTCGACGGACGAGCAACGGAAGAAGAAACGCGCCTAGCCCACTCGAGTATAAAGTTCAGCTACAAAATTTCCTTCTCGGTTCTTTCCCGTTTTCCTCCTCCTCCTCCTCCGCCTCCTTTTCCTAACAACAATAAGTTTACGATTCTCCTGTATGCGATCTGCAGCCTCGCGTTCTTCCCTCTGACGGATGGACGATCCCCTGTTTCCTTCTTCTTTTTCTTCTTCTTCTTCTTCTTCTTTTTTGCTTCTATGCCTTTTATCGATTTATATTATTCGCTTTATGCCTGCGAGATGTGGGAGGGACTTTTTTTGTCAAACTTCGAGAGGAAGACAACCGAAAAAGGAAAAAGCGAAATCAACGAGCAATTCTTCTCATATTTCGCTCGCGTTGTGAGACGGAATTCAAGCTGCTCTTTCGATTGACAAGTGGGCGAAAAACGATTTTGAAATCGACGCACAATTTTCCGCGATACCTGTTCATTTTTACACAATCGTAATAATTCATATTCTCATATTCTTCTCTGTGCGTAATTAGTTATTAAACTAATTCCACAACGGATCAGAAGAAATTTAATTTTCGGTAGATTTAAGACATGTTTAATCAGTTGTACGATATAAATTACGTCGTTTCTTTTCTTTTTTTCATTGCTTTTTTTTCATCAAGGGAACGCGGCGTAACGAGCCTTTTGTCAATTATATCATAAAGACAATTAATTCGGACCTTCGTACATCCACTAATTAGCCAATTTCTCAAATCAACTCCTTCTCTCTCTTCCAAAGCCGCAAATAATATCGATCAGAGACACTGAAATTCGAGAAAGAAAAACCCTACCTGCAAAGAGTAAAGGATACATAAGTTTTCGTATTTATCTTTGCAAAATTAATTCAATACGTAAAGAGAGCTCGTTTTCCAGCTTATTAATTTCCAATAAAGAGTTGTCTTGTTATCGTGAAATAAATACGCGGGTGAGTAAAAGTTGAAATTAATTATCAGCCGATCGAAGCGCAAAAAGGGAAGAAGAAATTTCGAAGGGCGCAAATATACACACCTACGTAATATTGTATAATCGAAAAAAATTTCCGGCATCTTCGAAACACGAGCGGCAATCAGCGGCCTATATTGCTAAAAAAAAGTATGTGTATATAGATACATATATATGCGTATATATATGTAAAACATTGAGAGCGAGCTGATGTCTTTTTCCGCAGCGAGATATTGGCAAAAAAAAATTTCAATTTTATTCGGCTTAATGCACGAGCGCCGGAATGTCTTTCGCTTCCCTCCCACCCCAAAATAATTCGCTCGCCTTTTACTTCTTTCCATTATTTTTTCGTCTTATCTCACGAATTGCCAGAGCGATTTTCCGCACGGTGGCGATTAAGGCGATCACCGACGAATTCGACAAGATCCCCGAAAATTCGTGGCTGTTTGTGAAATTAGATAATATTTTAGAACCACGCGTCTATCGTCGATTCATTTGCTATATGCGTAGAATGATGGATCGATCGGTAAAAGATAATCGATTCGATCGAAAATTTTTTATTTTTGGTCGTTCGTACGGCGTTTCTCGGCGCAGATCGGATATAGACTCGCGAGAACGAAACTTACGGACGCGCTTTGCGAAAATTCACCACGCTCAACTCGGCCACCTGTTACCGGGTCACGAAAACTGGAAGCAGCTTTTGTCCGTGCCGAAACGAGAACATCGAAGACATAAACAACGTCTCTGCGAATACAATTACTTCGCATGTATAATCGCGGTTCGTTCCGCGACAGCTGGATTGATTAATTAGGAGAGTTTTCGGAAGAGGCGGCCATTATTCACAACGAATCGCTCGTGCGAACACATGATTATTGTTCGGAGTGTAAGGATCTGCCGAATCACACGTTCCGTTTTTCGCCCCGCTCATATATCGACCGAATTTCATCTCGGATGCGAACTTGAGGATCGCTTCGGCAGAAAAATGATTTGTCATTCGATTTTTGACTCGTCAGAATTTTTCAGTACCATATACGCGAACTTGACGTTAAATCCGATCGTATTACGAACAACGCGAAACCTGATCAAATGTCGGTTGTGTGTTCTCCGGATTCTGTTACGTGGGAGAAATTGCCGGCAGGTTCCTAATTTTACTCCTTAATTACCACGAAATTATTTCAACCTGCCAGGCTTAAATGTGTATATCAGGGCTTTCTGTTATTTTGGTTATTTTGGAATTTTTCGATTGCTCCCGAAAAATCTGTGCGTAGTATATGAGGAAAAAAAAAATCCTTTGCATGTACAAAAATTTTCAGTCAATATTAACATGTGCTGGAAAGCGATTGAAATTTTAAATATAAAATATCTACGTTGAAATTTTCCATGTTTTTGATTTTTTTCTTTTTTCATTACGAACTTAAATGACCCGAAAAAATCATTTCGATGCTTGGAAACAATGTTTATACTTCCAACTTGACGCGATAACAGAAATCATTTTTATACTTTAATTGAGTGTCGTTATCTACGGAATACGTGCGCTAAACCCAAATTATTTTGTTCCTACATTCAATTGGAAGTAATGAACATTCTTCTCAAGTATCGAATTGATGTTTCCAGTCCATTTTAGTTTATGAAAAAATAAACAATTAAAAAACATTGAAAATTTCAAAATATTATCCGAAAATTCTTATATTTACAGGGGATTTCTTGTTCTTCTATAATATGAACATATTCTTGCGGTACAGTTGAAAATATTTCAAACTGATTGAAAAAAAAATAATTTACAATTTTCTACCGTCGCATCCTCTCAAAAGTTTGTATAGGTTAAAAGAAAGATTCTGTCAAAAGATGAGGGTTTTACGTTATGTGGAAGATCGCGGTGACTTGATTTTTCATTTTTTGTTTCACACTTATTTCAATTCGTGAAGAAACACGTTGTAGCACTTCAATTATCATCTCTTTCCTGACATTTACATTCAACCGAAAGATTAAGATCCATAACACAACGATATATCAACCGGGAATCTTATTTTCCTAAATCAAAAGTTCATAATCAATTACAACTATTCTATGAGATTGAATTAATAATGAAAAATCGTCAGATAAACTTCTCAAGATCAACTGGAGACTTGACATTGCAAGTCTGGGTCTTCTTTGTGACGTAAATTGATATTGTGATTGATGTAATCGATAAAAAAACGTTTATTCACCACACAACTTGAATTGAAAGAAATGTAAAAAAGCGAAAATTCAACGGACCGCGATTTTCCGCTAAACGTAAAACGCTCATCTTTTCACAGAATCTTCCTTTCAAGCTGAAGAAATTTTTTATGGGGTACCACGATGAAAAATAGCCAATAATATTTTTCCGACGAACTCTAACACACTGTACACGTAATAAGGTATCATCAAGACCACCGACAAGAATAAAAAATTCAAAACGCTCAGAAAAATTTACAGTCAAGTTTCGCAATTTAAAAATGATAGTAAAATTTTGTTTCGCAACAAATTTAACGGAAAAACCGTCCGACTTACCGGATACTCGTCGTACTTCGCCGCCGGATAATCGGGATAGTCGAAGGCCGCAGGTCCACTTCCGGCGGCGCTTCTTTTGGCCATCGCGTGTCCGCTGGCAGTCGCCACGGCCAGACTCACCAGCAACACGGGGATCAACGACACCCCCATTATCTTATATCCCCTCGTTTCTCACTGTTTATTCACGAACTTGTTCTCTACGGCCACGGTTGTACGATTGGTTTAAGCGGCGAGTTAGCCTTTTTGCGTGCGCGAGTGTGTATTTTTTATTTATTCCAACAACTTTTTCTTTTTACTGACGGAGTCTGGATCCGGGAAAATCTTATCAAAGCTGGGCTCGGAGGAGAACGGTAAAAGACAGAGAGTAAACAATTATTGGGAACGAAATTTGGGATCTCCAATTGTGCGGAAAAGGTAAACGCAAAAAAAAAAAAAAAAAATATGGGACTCTGGTTTGTTCGAATAAATTTTTCGTAATTTTCTTGATCGAAACGAGAGTCTCAAATCTCTTTGCTTATTTCCGATTATATCGATGACGAATTTAGACGGTGTTTAATTTTATCATGTATATGTAAAGCAAGATCTTCCAGTAACAGTAATTTTGAATAGCTTCTTCTTGATCGTTTATCTTTAATGTTTTTATTATTCCGATTAGACTCTTGATTCTTTGCAGGGTCAAATATTACGATCTCAACTCTCCTCCTCCGCTGTATTCTAGGTCCGAGCTTTTATTCTGCACATTTATTTAATTCGCAAACGTTGATACGCTGCGTTCCGTCCTTTCTTCTCTCTCTCTCTCTTTCTCTCTCTCCCTCTCTCTCTCTCTCTCCTTCCGACGATGATGTGCAACGTGTATATTATTGTTATCAGTACTATTATCTACAAGGTGCGAAAACCGGTTTCGTCGAAATTGTAGCCTCCTTCTTATTTCCAACTCCTTCTCTTTCTCCTCTCTCGTCTCTCGTTTAATCGATTGCAAATGAAACTTTTCTAATATTGCAGTTAATTATCGATCCTTCCGATCCTTGAGTAAACCCCCGGCGTCGATATTAACTCAGAGCTTTATTCCGATTGTTGACGTCCTTTGGGAGAAGAGCTTGAGGGTGCAATGCGAAACGTGGGGGCTGCTGCACGCTCCTATATACCGACAAACCACCACCACGCGGCTCGGCCCGACGCAGGCGCGAATTTCGACTATTCGCGCTTTAACCGCCCGCCCCGCTCGCACCGCAGAAACGGAACGAGCTGGCAAAACAAGCGGCGGAACATTGGGTGCAGGAAATCGCGATGAGACGAGGGGGACGGTTCGGCAATTATATACATATATACGTTTTTTTCCTTTCTTTCAAAATCGCGAGAAAAATGCGGGTCTGTAAACTTGAGAATGAGGGAAAGTAAAAGGAACCGTGTTCAAAGAGCGAAGAAACGAGAAAATATTAGCATCACTTTTTCCGACATTTCTTCTTTTACTTTATTTTGCCGGGAATCCTTGCCGTCTTCCCGGCAACGATGATTCGAACCCTGTGCCACGTTATGACTTTTGCAGGCACACTTGGGACGCAGCCTGCATAACAGTCGAGTTAACCGGCTCTTTCAGAGCGTTAATGTCCCGGCATTAACTGGTACCGCTGAGTGAAATTTCCAACGTCGAGAAGCGAGAAAAGCGGGGTCGAAAATACGTTTACAAGTTAACGTGCTAGTCTAACAGCAGTCGGAGTAAAGGATTATACGCCCCTGCTCTTTATACTGTTATACTCGTATATACATATCGTCACGCGGCGTTGTTCGAATCTCATCAGACTTGACGCGCATGATCTCCGTATTTCTCTTCTTAACCTTTCGTTGTTTGAAAACTGGTTTTCAAAAAACAGAAACGTGTCCAAGCATGAAAATTCCCATTTACGCTTAAGGCGAAGCTCGAGGACCTTTCGTTACTTCTCTTATAGTTCATCTCTTCCGATCATTTGATGATTATTCTGTTCGCGAAGATGTGTGTTAACCCCTTTACTTTAAAATGGAAATATATACTCGAAATGTTTTTATTTTAGCGAAGAAATACTCTTTCGACGATATTCAGATGTTTTGGAAATGTTTTGGAAATTGAGTTTTCTTTTTTCACTTTATAATTTGTGTTTCTCTCGTAGTGTGAGAACAATTCTAAAAAAATTTATAACGGCAATCGATTTGTCACGAAATTTTAACCCTATATTATACACTTGACAATTATTTAATGTGCAGCATATCTCGAGATAATTGTAAAAAACAAAAATCGAGATTGCGGACTATAGTGTACAAAAAAAAAAAAAAAAAACGAACGGGTTAATTCAATTCCATTAATAATGCAGATGACTGATAAAATAGTGGTTTGAACCGATATTGGCAAATTGTATTGTGCAATGTTTGTTTCACCGCACATTCAAATTTCATTAATCTTTAAAAAAAAAATTTTAATTCGTTTGGATCAAATGGAATACCGCATGTATATCATATTTATCAGGGTGTGGCCTGCAGGATGCATTTGCCAGATGAGAACCGAGCTGCTTATTATTCGATACCTGTAATTGCGACGTGGCGTGTGTTTATCACGGCGTTGGGCGAAGTGATTAGCGAGTTGGGAAATGGGTGAGAGCAACAGCGGCAAAGTTGAGAGACCGCTAATGAGACTTTGGCGAGAATTGGCCAAGCCAAGGCGGTCTGTTTATCACGGGGAGAATCGAGTTGGAGAGCGACGCGGAGATCTCGCGAATTGCTGTTGCAGGCTCGAAACACGGAGACTCTGACTACACAGTAAATTAAGCAGTTCATTAATCTCTATCGGGGAGTATGCGAATAATTCGCCATCGAAAATTTGTCGTTTAGTAGTTTTAGATTACGTTCAAAGCAGCGACGTCGTCGTAAATTTCCGAAGTGAAGTTCGTCGGAGAAATTAGATTGCTCCTAAAACAAAGGTCTCAATTACCGTTATCGTATCAAGTTAGGTTAATCAAATTCATCGCGTATCACTTACAATTAGCAAAGATGGAAAAAAAATATGATGCTCTCTAATGGTGTATCTTTATTGAAAAAAATAAAATAACGAGGTTGAGTTACTAACTTCATCTTCGTGTTATTGTACGGATTTATGATGCCGGAACAAAGTTACGAAGATTGGACTCCCTTACTCCAGTCTCCATGGGTCGAAAACTCGCGGTTTCGTTGCGCAAAAAAAAAGAAAATGAAAAAACGAAATAAAAAGATAAACAGAGAAAAAAAATTAACAAAGTAACGGAAAACTCAGCTCGAGCAGAATGAAACCACGGAACGACAAATACTCAATCTTGGGACCTGGAAGGAAAAAACAGCGCGTCGTTTCGCGGCATACGTCGAATATTGCAATAGGAATAAAATTGCACCGTTGAATCGTCGCCCGAATCGATTCAATCATCCACCGATCGAACAACTGCGCTTCGACAGCTGCCGTCCCTCGGGAGCGATTCGATTACGTCCGTCAAAATCAGCTCGGCTCCTCGCTCTCGCTGTCGGAATCGTCTTATTCGCGTTCTCCCGCGGATCCTGCGGCGAGTCCTGAAGGACCCTTCTGACCTCGGGTCGTAGAGCCGACCAACGAGGGCGTCGAGTGATCCGGTACCGCGTTGCAATTGTTTTGCGAAAGGTAATTTGGCGAGGTGACGGAGAAGCGTATTCGTCGAGGGAACAACGGCGCACGTCACGTAGAAACGTCGTCGCGTCGCTGGAGGAATGCATTCGACGTTAATTACAGTCAGTTCGGAAGCACGTCTCGTTGCGAAATGAAACTTTTAATTTAGCTTGCCTGAAATTTTCTGACGCATGGGCCGCTGCCCGGGACCGGGTTTCCGAAATTTACGAAGGTATTGCGGAGGTGCCGCATAAATCAGTTGTCCGTCCCTTCCCTTTTCTCACGTTGACACGCGCTAATTTCAGCGCGAAGGATATACTCCAGGATTGATTTCTCTCGCGTGAAAAACGGGGAAAGCAATTAGCCGCAAGTTTAATTGCTCTGTATAACAATCGGTGATGAATAATTATCCCCCGTCTACGCGTCTGTCAAACCGGAGAACGTCGCTCTGCATTCTTCGGCTTCTAGAATTTGGTTCCGGGTAGTTATTAGTTTGGAGTTTATTAGCAATAAATGGTAATGGAATAATGGAATAATAGGGGAATAAAATGGGTGAATTATGAGGTATAATAAACGGTTCCCTGACTGAGAAAGAAAAGCTTCTTACAACTATACGATCTCGCCACGACGCGTCGTAATTATCGCATAAATTTCTCACCACATTTGTGCGTAATTTTTTTTTTTCTCTTTCTTTTTATTCCCGATACCAATTCATTCGGTTTCTTTGTTTTAATTTTCGGCTGCATTCCTTTTTTATAGCCTCCACGTCATTACACCCTGCGTATACAATTGAATAACCAACTCAGCGGTTGGCGCATTGCTCTCACATATCCGCAATAATTGTGCTCAATTCCCGTCTCCTGCGGTGATCGGGTGATAAAAAAAAAGTTATCTGCTATCATCGATTAGATGTGGTTTTATTACCCTCTACGTATAACGCGGGCAATTATAATTATTAACGAAGCATTGTCAGGACCACCGACGAAATGGGAAATGAAAATTTTTCCCAATGCTAATTACCACATTGAGAAAAGACTTTATTTACCGTTAACAAACGTATATTTTTATACGACGAAATAAATGTTTCGTTATTGTTATCGAGTTTTGCTTGAGCCAAATACGATTTGTAAACTATTGAAAAAATTCTGTTGATCATTACTTGGCTCATCTAAAATCTGATAATAGTTAGGAAACATTTACTTCGTCTTATCCAAATACACGATTGTTAGCAGCGAGTAAATTCTTTTCTCGGTGACGCGATCCAGGCAAAAAGTCGCGAATCCCCGATGCAGCGGCTTCCTCGTACCTGTAACTGCACTCTCGTTACCGTGTGCGAATTCAAGTCCTGCGGATTCCCCGCAGAATCGAACTCAGCAGGTGGTTGAGTGCGAACATTGGAAGCCTTTAACGCCCGGGCGTCAGGAGGGTGAACCAGTTCGGTAAGGTGGGCAGGTCGACGCAGACGGAGCCGCTTATCGCGGGTGACGCGGCGGTATCCTGGTAACGGAAACCGAGAACAAACCAATCTCACTTACTCATAAGCGTTCTTACAACACACAGCCGCGCGCGGTACGCGCTTATTTTTCCTCTTCACTTCTGATTGATTTCCAGTGTAACCAGCTGCGGGCCACAGCGATATTCTTTATCCACCTCCACCCGTCCCATTCTTTACTCAATCTCCGACGATATATCGCCCGACTTTCCTTTCGTTTAGATTATATTCGTTTTCTTACCGTATTCGTCAAATATTCGCTGCGGGGCAAGGTTGTGTTGGAAGCTGTCCAGAAGAGAAAAAAAAACAAAAAAATGTAAAAAAAGGGGGGAAGGAAAGGAAATGAAACGAGATACTGAATTTGGTAAAGATAACAAATTTTATTACTATCCGTACGTACAGGTGGACGTGCTACATTTGGTATTCTTCAGCGTCCTATTTTTATTTTTTTTCTCCCCAAGGTTGATTTAAAATTTTTTGGCATACTGATTCTCCCTGCGATTTTTCAAGTAACAGAAATCGAAATCCGATCATGCAATAATGTTGAAACGTTAAATACCGTTTTACATCGTATTTTATTTTCTGTGCAACATTTTCCGAGTTATACATATACATAAGTAATTGATTCACATTTTAAATCACTTATTCTACAGGAGTTCTGCTAGTTTTTCGCGAAAGGCACACAGGAAATTCTGACTCTGCCTGCACGTAGGCAACTGTAAATACAGGAAGATGTGAAAGTTGAAGCAGTTGCCTGCGCTAAGGCGGACGCCAGATCCGATTAGACCGAATGTGTCGCAACTGTGGTTACGCGCAGATGCGAATGCTGAAGCAATTGACTACCTTAAAATGAGCGTTAGGACTCAACTAGCGTTCCGCAATGTCTCACGGTGGAAAATGATAATTAAATGGAGCTGAATATTAATTGTCAGATGACTCGTGTCCGCGATTGTCCAATCCGTAACTAAATAACGAGAGGAACAGACGCACGCGATCGCAGAACGATGATTGTCGGCGTATTTCAAGGGTTTGAAAGTAGTTGACGATCCTGCCGCAAAGTGACGTTACAGCTGGAAGCGATAAGATACGAAGGCGCCTGCCTGACGGAGGCTGACTGCTGAGCACAACGAAAATGGCGACTTCCCTAGCCGTCTGAAAACGTCAAACAACGCAGTTTATCACAATAAAATTTTAATAGTAATAGAATAACAATAAGAATTGGATAAGAGATTCTTCGCATTTTTAACAGTTCGGTTTTTTCACCGTGACGCTTTCGGCGTTCAATATGCGAGCCGTGTACAGTGATTGTTTCATTGCAGCCTTAATTATCCAATTTATGACTCAAGGTAAGTACGTATCGTCGTTTCATTCTCCTCTCGTGTTAAACAAATCCTTCAAAATTTTACAGCCTCCAAAAAATTGTCTTCACACTCGTTAAATTCGAAGGTGATCTTACTGTGAAAGGAAAAAGACCTCACGTTGGAGGTTAACTTACTCAATGACAAGTTCTCGGCTTGCTATTGCTTGGCAGTTATAATCTTCTCATTCTTTACCTCGTTTCAATTTCACTCACAAACTATCGCTCGCTTCCAGTCCATGTCTCGAGCCAACGTGTAGTCGTATCGAACGATGGACCCACCATACTTGGGGGCTCGATAACCTTCAGAGCTGATATCTACTGGGATGACGGAAGCAGACCATCGGGAACTTTTTCATATATCTGGAAAGATGATGCGTTGAATCCGCACGAGTATACGGTTTGTTAACGATAATATAGGCGCTGATTTGTGTTCTGGAAATAAAAGTCGAGTTTGATGAGCTTCCGTTGAAATAATAACGGGATATCTTACCTCTCTAGTCCCCAAACACAGGGAACACAACTTCTTATTGGACCGTCACATATCCAGTTGATAGAAACAGCGTTGGATCGTATCGGCTGAGGCTGGTTGTGGAGAAGAGGATTTGGCCAATTTGGAGAGTCTTTGGGAATGCGATGATTGATTACAAAGTGACAGGTAGGTATTAATGGATATGAAAATTTCTTTACTATTTCTGTTTCGTCATTTTCAAACGCGCCAACTCTACTCTCGTCCTTTATTATTGTCTTCCAGAACTTCTTAATGGCAACATGACACTGACTCAGTCAAACGAAGCCATCAATGGCGACTACATCTCGTCCAACTCGACAACAGATTTGAGAATTAACTTTCGCAAGGGTGATTACGACTTTGTTAAGGCTAAGGGCGCGAGCTCGATTATGACCTTCTGGTTTATCGACTGTAAATCGTTTGGACCGTCTCCGAATTTCACGTTCAATCACCATTTTTCGGAAGTAAATACGACCCAAGTTATCGAAGCCCTGGTTGTCGTCTCTTACGATCCACCCGTTACCACTACCACATCCGCCCCAACAACCGTAGCTCCACTCACCACTACATCGGTCCCAAACACAACGACATCGACCACGGCAAGCACAACTACGACGACTTTGCCTAGCACCGCATCGTTAGCGCCAAAAGTTGAATCTAACGCGACGATGTATTCCTCAGCTTTCTTCACATGCTCAAACGCCACTAATATTCCCCAGGATCCAAATAAGACTTACGGTTATTTCGCGAAAACGGTCAAGGTCAGAGGTAAGTTGAGATCGCTTTGCGGCTGCAGAGCGATCGACGGTTTCAATTTCAATTTTGATATTTTCAGCGCCCATCTCAAACATTACCGTCTCCGGTACAAACTGGCTTCAGCCCTGGGAGATGCTGTCCTTGAACGTGAGCTGCAAAGGCTCTGGTCCTTTCAAAGTATGCCTTTCGATACATCCGGGTAACTACAACATTACGGGAAATGAAACCTGCGAGGCTGGTACGATCTTGGAGAACTGCAGCTTCCCGATAATCCATTACTTTCTCGAAGCCAGCGTCTACACGTACCTTGTGGTGTTGGAAAACGACGTCAGCATTCAACGCTACCCTCTGACTATAAATATATACAAAGGCAAGTGGCGGATTGATCCGGTGATCGCAGAATCGCCTTTTCCACGATTGAAATTAACACTTTGTTTTCTATTTTTTTACAGTTACCACTAAACCCCAACTTTCCGTAATAGTCGTGCCTGTCTCCTGCTCTCTGGCAGCTATGGTTTTGATAGTTTTTGGTATCGCTTACTACATGCAGAGCCGCGCCAGGTTCACCGTCGAAGTGGCAGACTTTGATTTTGGACAGCACAATCCTGAGTTGGAATATAAAACTTTTACCGAGAGATTGCGGGACTCGATTAACAGCTCACTACGGCCCGGAGGAGATAGAATAAATGTACGACCTCCGTATTATGGGAGCATGAACCATTGACAAATTTGTTATTAATAATTGGCTTCTTAACAAAAGAGCGAAAGAAAAAAAATTGCGCAACGATCGCTGTATCATGTCGATTCGATTGCATAATGCAACTAGTGATCGTTTCTGACTAATGGAATTCTATCCTTTACCCTTTCAAACGTAAACTTGCTGCATCTTTCAATTTTTCGTTTGCTGTCAGCTCAGCCGGATCTTAAAAATGAATCAAGATATTAATCTGTCGATTCACTTTTTTTCGTTTTATAACGATTTGCTAATATTCTGCCAATTCTGAGTTTACGCTTTTCCACGTTTTCTGTATTTTAAGTTTAATTTCTTTTTTCCCCGTCACCTTATCTCTACTCCACGGTAACAATTTATATACAATACTATACAGAAAAAATATTTTTATATGAAACTAATAATAAGCTATCAACGCGACTAATCTTAACTCGTGGGCGTTTTTTCGGGAAATTTTTGCCTCAGCGTATTTGTACAGTTTGATGATTTCACAATTTGTATATTTTTTTATCCTATCGATTTGCAAGTTCGTTATGTCGAGAGGATTTTATTTCTGATTTAATCTTCCTTGCTCTCGAAAAAAAGCACCTTGGCCTAGTCTCCCTTTCACAAATCCTTTCATATTTTCGGGAAAAACTTGTTGGAACTATCATTGATTTATACATCCCATTGTAATTAGAGTACAGAGCGATGAACAAACACGCGATAATATTAATATAAACAATTTTTTTTATTCTTGCAGGGGTACGAGGCACTGAATAAACCGCTCCTAGAGTAACAAAGAGTAACAATTAGTAAAAAGAACGAACAGGTAGAGAGAATAAATTAAAAGACTCATATTCATTAATAAACAACGCAACATGTAATACTAATATGATAGTAATATGTTAGTGTGGCTTGAGAATCATCCTGAGACAAAAAACATTTTCTACAACATAACATTGTTATAGAATTGAAACATTGTTTTTCGAAGTTTAGACACAACTTGCGAATGGATTTTACTTTGTAGTGAGAGATGTGAGAGAACGTGAAGTGCTCAAAAAAAAAAATAAACAAAACGAAGAGTTATAGGTATAAAAGTAACTCAAAGAGACAAGTCAGTATTAAAGACATGGAAATTCAATCGTTGTTCGTTACCGTTCGATGTACTCGTGCAGATTCTCTTCATCTATGAGCAATGGGAAAAAAAAAGAGAGAAAAAACTTAGCAGCACATTCTATCGCCGGTAATAAGCAGGAATGGGACGAAATTCTTAGAATCTCAGTTGGTCATGTTCCCTGCATAATGCGAATAACGAGTATGTGATTTCTAGCGCACGAATCGCTCCGCCGCCCTTTGTCTTTCGAAATTGAATTACCTACGTATTGGTAAAACACGTTTTCAAATTGTACATTCATAACAGGAAAGTCATAATAATATGTGTGTATATATATATATATATATATATATATATGTATATATGTATATATATATGTATATTCATATGTGCATGTATAGGCTGTGAATCGATCCGCCACTATATTGTTAAATAATGATGTATAATTTATAATATATAACAACACACGTGGATAAGTATATCGCGTGTATATAAACATTGGTATATCATTTTTAAATCTTTTATCTTATTTTTCGCGCCTCTTCCTCATCCTGATCCGACTAATTTTATTTGCACGAAACTCGTTTCGAACTACATAATGTTTTACGTTTATCAGCTGCCGATGATCAGTGTAATATCGATGAACATCTATATACGCACTGGATATACTCTTTGTAACAATAAATAACGCGGTGCTGATGCAAAAGGGCGTATAATTTTTTTTTTTTTTTCATTTATTGCCAATCGTTCCGTAGACTTATTTTCAAGCTAAATATTGAGAAGAAAATTTTAAAACCCAAAAGGGCGTATATATTTTTTTTTCGATTTTCAGCTTGAAAGTAAGTCTACGGAACGATTGGGTATTAAAAAAACGAGTTATACGACCTTTTGGCATTAGCACCGCAATAACTCTTGTCAGAATTTTCCCAATCGATCGTCAAGCCCCCTGTAAATGTATATACTGATTTCATTGGGGGAAAATTTTGAAAATCGCTGCTTCA
Source organism: Neodiprion fabricii (assembly GCF_021155785.1). Lineage (NCBI taxonomy): Eukaryota > Metazoa > Arthropoda > Insecta > Hymenoptera > Diprionidae > Neodiprion > Neodiprion fabricii. Next base: position 904,164 of record NC_060242.1, read on the forward strand.
GCCAGGCAATAGCGCCACCGCCACTCTACCCTATAATCTGACCCCGTGACTACCGTTTGTCACGAAGCCGGCTGCAGGTGGCCACTGCGGTTTTTGGGGAGAACAACCTGCCCAGTTGTTGGGCCAAGTAATTAGGGCGTATAGTCGACCCAAGCGGGGTGCAGGCCCGAGAGAACTTTACCGCAGTCCCAATTCGTCACAGATTATAGCAGCAATTTGAAACCGAGGACAGCTCATCGACCTCTTTGAACGCTCGAACGATCGTACGAACGAATTACAGCGGGTGAAACTGTCCGAGTAATTACAGTCTCACCAAAAACGTACATCTTTCATTTTCCCTGTCGGGAAAAAATTTAAACGTGGTTTCGATTCGGTGCTATCGGTAATTGATTAGTCAGTGAACTGAGAAACGGTATAAGATTGCGATCCGTCCTGTTCCAAGCTGCGATTGTTTTTCAATTTCCATACGTCGTGGCATGAAAATTGTATTGAAATTGATTGAACTTCATCGTGCATGTAATTGCAAAATATAACAGCCAGTTCGAATTTCGAACTGAAAATTCAGATTCGCGATTAAGGATTTAGAAACCCTCAGGTACCACATCACGCGAAGATCTAACCATTTTTCTTATTTTGAACCACTGTATTGGATCTGCCATTACAAATTTTAGAACTCTGACCTCGGATTCGTTATCGATGACCCAAAAAAATCTACACCCACCAATTCCTACCAAAATCGGATTATATACAGAGAATTTTCCCCATATGGGATCGTCATTTTGGATTTCGCGATACGATTTTAGATTCGTGATCAGCGGCTAAAGAATACCTCACGGTACCAATTTTTATTCAACTCCATTCCTCCTCAAGATATCAGTTTTATTTGAATTTTTAGAATTTTGTTATTTAAATAATTGAAAAAGTCTAAAACCGATCAAAGCCAAAACTTTCTTTTTTTCTGTGAAAACAGAGAAACGAGAAATCAGAAAAAAAAGTAAATAATAATGGGGAGAAATCGAACGCGTTTCTGAATCTCCATGAGTGTGGAACGGCCCGCAGCCTCTTCAGAGAATAGATTATACGGGAGTTATTTGTTGCGACGCGAATACGTCGAGTACGTCTGTCGTTTCTTGTCTTGCACCCCAAATCCCGAGGCACGTGATGTAAGGGATTCTTATTTGATAGATATAAAACGGTTGAGACGGAGTGTGGAAAAAGGTAGGAAGGTTTGAGGGTTCAAGTCGGTCCAATAACGTCAGCGCGACGCGACGTTATCCTCATCCGTTTCTACAGCTTCCCAACTTTCGCAATTCCCCTTCGAAACAGTGCGGTGGGTGTATATCGAGAAAAGTTATGCCTATTTCCAGGACGGCGTAGTGCAATTGTTCGCTTACAATTATCACCACGTGGCGCCTCGTTAACTTAACAGTCATGATCCAACCTGCAAGACAGCTTGCACAGGTCATTTTCCCCACCCCGTTATCCCGCCGTCTATTCCAACGATAGTCAGCGTCTAAGCGCATCCTAACGTTGGAAAATGCGTGATCTGTAATAAACGACGATTTTTATCGCACTTTCAAGCATACGGGTATGTAAATGTTGTACTCTTCGACTTGGAGAGCTATAAAGCCAAGACTTGAAAGCGGGCTGATTCTATTTTTTGCAAGAAAGGTTACCCAGATCGATCTCTTCGATTTGTTTTCTTTTTTAACATGTTTTATTTTTTATCTGCCACTAAACACTTAAAGGTGGTGAGTCAGGGGCGATTTGACAGTTTCACCCGTGAGTATTCTCGTAACGAGAAATTAACAATTTAATAATCTCAATTAAGAAGGAAAAAATAACTAAAATACGTGTCGCTTAGTGTTCAGTCTACTGTAACAGGTTTAAAAAAAAATAAATTCGGAGAGATCGACCTGGGATAATACCTTCCTTGTTGGTGAGATCAAGGCCTCGGTGCGAAATTGGATCACTTGGAAATTCTACCTGCGAAGGACAAAGAGCCCGGTATTACACATATTGTTGAAATTCTCGTAATCCTGGCGACATTCACGGTTGACAATGAATCGAGTGCGGTGAAATTGGAAAGGAAAAAATCACCCGTAAAATTAGTCCGCGATTGTGGCGTATAATATATTATAATATATCATAATATATATTTTATCGCGGAATATAATCGTCTGTACAGGGTCGAGAGCCGAAGTTATTGAATTGATAGCATTACAGGCGTCCGACTACCTTATACTTGTTCAACCAACGACTCACATTCTCTTGGCATTTCTCTGCCGCTCTAGGAACTCGACGCTGGGTGCGGCATGACGCAATTTCCCGATGAAGGACCACTTGAGCTGCTTACGACTAGTTTGCGCAACTTCTATCGGTCGGTTATCGCTGTCCGCAGGCTGCAGGCGCTGGAAGGTGATAGGCCCGGAACCTGGATATGCAAGGTAAACAGCTGGCGATTACAATCGACCCTTTATTATCCGGCTTTCCCGCAACTTTGTACATACACGTCCCCGAGTCGGGCGAGCCTTGGCCGTGGTCCAAAATGCAAAAACTGACCCATTTCGAGAATCGATTTAGAAAATTGGAACGGCGCGGCGTCTCTCGACCGTCTCTTCGAGCTTTCGAACGAAATCGAGTTTGCGGCGAGGAACTCGGACTTTCTGCGAATCCGCATCAATTTATCTACCGCGCATAGAATATGTGCACAACTTTTATGCGGGCGAAAAATGTATCGGTGAAATTGGCGTACGTGGGGAGATACCGATTTCAAATTGTATGCTAATCCAGTGTCTCGGCTGCGGGATGAGGAAAGTCGAAATAGCTACTTCTTACGTTCATCTATTATGCATTCATGCCCCGCGAGTAGTCGCTGTAGGTACAGGCTAACCTACCCAACTTTGGCTGACCGCGGGGATTTGCATTGAACTTGCCGAAAAAGGCGACTCCGCGTATAACGAGGTATAGCGTCGGGAGAAGAATTAGCGATGCAGGAATCTGCCAATCGCAATAATTGACTGCTACATTTATTCTTTCGAGTGGTTTTTATGTGATGCGAGCATGTTTTGCGCGTGTTTTCCGCACACAAAGTACCCGTTTCTACGACGGGAGAGTGATTCTACGAGTGCGCACGCGCGGAGGAGTTGAAAGTGGTCTTTTCCGTACTCCGCGCGTGCGCTGTCGCTGACAAATCTGACATTACGCGACGCTAACCTCAATTTCGTGCTTCGCGAAAATACGCGTAACGTACCCTCGTCATACAGGGTGACGAAAGTGTATGGAAACTCCTGGAAATCTCGCGGGCTTCGGTGAATAAAAAAAATAGACAAGGTTAAATCTATGGTAATATTGAACAAGGGGAATGGTGACCTTTTATTGGACTTTGAACCTTATCTTCAAAGTCATTTCGAGATCAACTTTAATTTTTCAAATGGGAATCCCCACGTTTGGTGCCAGGTTCAAGGTCAAATAAAAAGGTCACCGTTGAATTCCTTGTCAAAAATTACCCAAGATTCAACCTTACGGTAATTGTCTCTTCACCGAACCCCGCGAGATTTCTAAGGGTTTCCATACTTTTTCCACACCTTGTGTAAAGAATCTCGCGCAACGAAGGAGGCATCGCTCTTTTCGGCTCGTACGCGTCGGCTCACCTTGAGACTCGTGAAAGACCGAGTTTTCCTCCTTCGGTTGGACGATATACTATTTCCGGAATCTTCAGCTCTCGCGACCGGGGCCTGATATTCCTACTTTGGATCAGTCGTTGCTGGACTCGGCATCGCGAGGCTGCGAACCGCGTCGACTCGAGGCTTGATTCCTCGTTTCAACACCAACAGACGGGACCCTGGTACGATGGTTCTGGAATGCAGACGAGGAGGTGTTTCGACTAGGCGTGGTTCGTGGTAGGCGGAAGAATAGGCGAAGAAGGCATCCCGGTCGACGGTCCGATCCGGCTCACCTGCGTACAACGCAATTATAAAAATTAACGCGAGGTCAGCGCAGGGATGATCGAAGAAGAAAAGGAGGCGGGAAAAATCGATTTGGCAAATGGCGAAGCCGGCGGTCTTTTACCCTCGACGTTCATCCTTCGCACTTTGTACTCCATCTCCTATCGGCTTTGAGAGTAGAAATGAAAGCGGAGGAGATCGGGGATCAGTCGGCCCGGTATCTCTGATCTCCGGAATTGATTCTTTCGCTCCCCGCAGCCTCCGGGTCTCCGGGTCCCTCGACTCGCGGCGAATGGGGCCAAGAAGATACTTGCCAGTCATTCCCGCCGCTATCAATCTAAATCACCAAACATTTTCCTCCTCTCAGACATTAGTCTCGACTTACCGTGGCTCCGGAGTTTCTCAACTCTCGGGATATTGGGGCGGTGCCGCGATGCTCGTTGATCCCGATTCCCGGATACCCACTGAATGGGACAGACTCCTTCCTCGCTATCAAATCCCGCGGGATTCTCGCCCGCTATCCGCGCATCGCGTCGCGTCCCTCACTCTCTCTACTCGATACGGTCGACGATTTTCAACCACCGGTCACCGAGTCGTTGGTACACCTCCGGCCGCACAACAAATCGGGTTTCATTCCGCCCGGCTCAAACTCCCGTAACTCGATACAAACGCTTCACTTCGTCCCGGGTTCATCCCCGATCGCTGTACGTTAGTAACGTCTGCATCGCTCCGATGGAGATTCAATGAGGAAAAGTGCAAGAGATCGATATACTTGTTTTTTCTTTGCACGTTAGGAAAAAGTTTTCGGATGAAAAAAGTTTGAGTGTCAAATTTTCATAGACGCGAAAATCTTATTCGTAGAATTTTGAAATGCGGAAAGTCCGAGTTGGTATAGAAATTTGTAAATGTACAAAGTCGAAATGCGGAATGACGAAACGTAGAAAGGTCGAAACATAAAACGGCAAAATAGAGAATCTGTATACGATTCTATATTATCGAGAGGAATTCCGACGATCCGACAGTGCGGTATTCTATTCTTTTACTTCTCCATACTTCTAATTCCAACATATTTAAACTCTATGAATTAAGTTTTCCCTTCTTCAAACATTCGATATTGTGACCCTTCAATTTTTCGATCCTTCTGTGCTCTTTTTACAAGCTGTTCACTCTGAGATAACGACGAATAGCGAAGGATTCGTTTCTTGTCCATTTGTTTCGTGACGTGCTGATGTGAGTCCTGTAAGTTGAGTGAAAAATCACCCTTATTTGTACAGCAGCCTATCGCTCGCGTTACGTTTGTTATCCAATTTACACTTTTTTTTACCCATAACGCAAAGCGAAGCAGACATTTCACGGACTTTCCGAAAGCAGTAAACAATTACATCAGACTTAGGGATCGACGGACACTCGTTCGGTGCGTTTTAATCCTTTCAACAGAATTTCCCGGTCGCAGGGAAAATATTTAGCGATTTCATCTCACTCGTCCCTTCTTGCCTAGTAGATGTTGTACCTCATCGCGAATAAATGCCGATAAGCTTGACGAGAAAATATATCCCGCTGCGTAAATATCATCGCAGGTATGCGGAATATCTAATCAACGTCACATCGGCCACGGGAGTTGTCACTGGCACGATATGCTCCATTTTCCCTCACGTTTCGCAGGATATTACGTCCGACCTAAACGGAAATGCGATTACCCTCAACTTAACTGAGCTTTCTGGAAGAGTGTACACGTTTCTCGAAATTTTAACAAGATTACAGGGTGGCCACAAATTTTTGGGAAAATTTCCATGGCTTTTCCAGGTTTTCCGAAACCTGAAACCTAATTTTCCCTGACACTTGGCCAGTTCTAGCGAGTTACTAAAACCTAAATCGTTCAGCTTATCAACTCTGTATTCGATTGAAATTCAATTCGAACTGAAGACAAATGTAATGTACAAAAAAATCTCGTTTTGAGCCAATTTGTTTTCTCAACGAAAAAAAGTAAACTCGTTACCTCAAAACCTCATTTCTAATTTCTACGATGCTATACTGATATTTTTAGTTTTGTCCAAGACCAATGTAAAAATCCCGCGTGGCCACCCCGAATTAACAAAGATACCGCAAACTTGCAGCCTAGCCGATGTTGAGATCGAAACAATTTGACAAGAACATGATCGATTTAGCGTGGGAAAAGACGCTTCGAGATGCTGAATAAATTCAGCCTCTGCGATAAATTGAAAGGCACAACGGAGCTGTAATGGATGTGATAAAACTCTCGATCCGTAAATCGGTGTCGTCATTACGTGCCAATCGAATGGGTCAATAGGCAGTAACCCGGGCTCCGAGTGAGTCCAACAGGGAGGTTTGAATGCTCCGAGGATTTTCTGCAAAATCGTGCGGATGAGGCTCGTCGATCATTATCGCTTTTAGCGTCGAACCTTTGAGTGCCGAATTTATCATGCCTACCGCACAGAAGCTCTACTATACGGTGCAGATTTCACTCGCGACATTATTATACACGTGATATGCACAAAGAAATTCCGCGAAGCGCAGCTTTTACATCCCGACCAAACAATTATACAACCACCGGGTGTGTGCAAACTGCTACACGTATATTACAATTTCTACGACGGGTTATAATCCCGTTTTTAGCACGGAGTAGAAAAAAAAAAAAAAAAAATACTCGACGCGAAACAAGGCTGAGAAGCTAGAAGGGCTTCTCTAAATTTACTGCCAAACTCACTCTCCAACTATATTAACACGCCGTTCTTACAGCTTGCGAAACCTGAAAAGCTTCTACACAGCTTTGCGATTTTTTAAACCTTTTTCACCCTTTACCTTTACTTTTACCCCCCTCCTCCCCCCTACGTATTTTCATCTTTTTTTCTTTTGTTCGCTTATTTTTCCTTTTCACTCTTGTAATTCTCGAACAAAACACGCTTTTCAAACTCATTCAACTTCCGCTCGTTTCAGCAGTTCCGTCGGATCGATTTAACGAGTTGAAAAATTTGTTGAGTAGACACCGTATAATAAAACCGACTTACGTCACACACTGCGAGTAACAACGATAAATTATTCCTTCATCGAACTTTTCTCGTGCAGGGAAAAATGCAGTTGCAGGTTTTTCATATCCCGCAATTTTCATCGCACGTCGATTTTCTTTCGCGATGATTTTCACCGCTGAACGATTTCCGTCCGCTCTGCGGATAATTGCGGGGTCGAACTATTCGAAACGTGTCAAAGATGTCGTCGAAGGTATTTCAAGACCCTCGAGACGCGTGGGGCATGGTTTCTATGTTATTTGGCATTAATCAGCGTGTATAATTTCAGCGAATACCCAGGACGAGTAACTGTAAACCGCGTAGACGGGGCTTCTCTTGCCAACATGGGATTCGTCGATTAATACAGCTACGCGATCCCCCTGCCAACGAACGATACCGAAACTGAGGCGATACGCGATCTATAAAGAGTTCCTTAATGAATTGGAAAGATTAATGCAATGTAACACGATATACGCACATCTGTCGTGCCTTGATTCACGAATGACGCCAAGTTTGAAACAAATTTTAAAGAAAAATTGTCAAAAAGGTAAAAGGAGGCAATGACGGCGTGCGAATTTTGACCGTTGTTGTTGTTTTCGATGTGAACAAAACTGCGAAAACTGGGGGAGGTGAAAAAACTCGCTATCGATTCGATGACCAATTACGTGGGCATTTACTACCGTCATACGTTGATTGAACGAAAATAATATTTCTTCGAAATTGGATAATCAATTAAAAATTGATTACTCGTCGATCGATCGTGTGAACGGTACGTCATGCATGGAATGGTCAATTAACAGAAATTACAACATTTTTTTACCTTATATTTTAGCCGCGTGTTATTTTAGCGTAACAAGGTACAAGGTTCGGAGTTCAGCTCATTTATTTTTATAACAAGCCACCGCGAAAATTACTTTCGCAAACATATCGAGACACGCAATTTTTACATTATCGTATTTCCATATAGATTCTGGACAGGTGATTTCTTGATACCGAAAGAAATAGAGAAACGCGGCACTTTTGCGCCAAGAACTTGCGAATATCCGGCAGTCAGGAAAGTGTTACGCGGCAGTTCGTTCGCGATTGTCTCGAAGAGATGAGTCTCGGCTCGATATCTCTCCGAGCCTCGGATGTGTCAACGGAAAAGGGTCAAACGTTCCCGGAGTGCTTTCCCCGCCTGCATTTAGCCGCGGCTCGCATCACGGACGTCGCGTCGGGTCGAGCAAACCGTCATTATGGAGAAAACGACACTCGTTCGCGTGCCTCCAAGTCATTCCGCGCCTTGTAACCCCGATCGGGAATTTATTTCTTCGTACCATATTTTTGATTCGAACATTTCGTTTTTTACCAAACGTTGAGTATAAACTTCTCGGTCGCGATATTACGTTCTTCTTCCGTATTATAATTATTTGAAGAGAATTATCATCGCTGAATATTCGCATGTATAAGGTGGATTGAAAAGAAATGGAAAATCATATTTTAAACATTGCATGTTAGGGTGTTTCGGAAATGAATAATTTACAATGTTTCATCGTGGCGTCCTTTTGAAAGTTATTTTTTTCAGGTTGAAAGAAAGATTCTGTAAAAAGGTGAGCGTTTACGTTACGTGGAAGATCGCGCTCGTTTGGTTTTTCAATTTTTTCACATTTCTTCGTATCTGGCAAAAAAACCGTTGCAGCACTCCAATTATTGTTTCTTTCTAGACATTTCAATTTTTCAACGCAAAGATCACGATCTGTAACACAACGACATATCAACCGAGAATCTCATTCTCTCAAATTAAAAGTTCATATTAAACTACAACTATTCTATAAGATTGAATTAATAATGAAAAACTCGCCGGATCCATTTCTCAAACATCAACGGGAGACTAACGTTACGAGTGCGGGTCTTCTCTGTGACTTAAATTGATATTGCGATTGACGTAAACAATAATAAAAAAGAAAACATTTATTCGTGATGCATCGTAAATTGAAAAAAAATATTCGAATGACGTACAATTACTTTCGCGAGTCGCGAATTCGCGTGAATAAAATCGGAGTGTCGTTAAACTACACGGATTTTCGCGTGGACGCATCGCATGAAAATAATTTTGCAGACGCGAATCACGCCCCAGTTACGGGAAAATTTGATGTTCGACGGTCGGTCGCTCGCGATTTCCCGCATCCGCATATAATGTCATACATTTTCCACAGAGCTTTCGCGGAGGTACGTATCAAGAAACCGACTAGATAGACATCTCTTTGCGGTCTGCGGATCGCAGTCTCGTTCGATATTATACGTGCAGGCTCATCGTTATTTTCCCATCCGCAGACATGTATTATCGTACGCGAAAGCTCCGCACAGCAGATTTTCTACATTCGGCAGAAGCGGGAGAGTCGCTGCTTGTTTTCCGTAGAGACATACTCTGTACCCACGCATCGACGCGACTCGCGTAGTTTCAGTTTACTCGTCGTATCATTCCCCCGAGATTTAACCCCCGGCTGTTGTAGAAACGGGATACAATGCGGAAGCGGAGATGCATAGATAACGGAAAAATGCCTTTTCTTCGTACATTTACGTCCCTCGGAGAATCGCCGAGCTTGCAATTTTCTTGGGCGGGGCTGCAGTTTCGAATTTGAAAAGTTCCGAAAGCGCTCAATTATGAATTATTTCTTGGCGAAACTTGAAGTTGAGAAATCGTATTAGAATGACCAGGATTACGAATGTGAAGATATTGAAAATTCAAGCCAAAGGAAGATCAAAGTGGTGAAAACCAAGCTAGAAATTCACACAACTGAAAATCTTGGATCATTCGGAATTTCGATGTATCGGATTTTTAAATTTTCTCATTTTCGCATTTTCGGAACTTCGTGCGTCGGTTTTCGGACCATTCGAAACTTTGAAGTCTCGTAAAAATTCGATTTCTTTACTGAAAGTTTCGCCAGCAAAAAATTGCGAATTTTGAGCTTTCGAAAGATTACAAATTCGAAATTTCAACCCCGCCCCAATTTCCTCCGCTTCGCCTCGGAATCAGACGAATGTTGGTCAAAGTTTCGGCAAGCTTGCGAGTTTCGCTTGGAAATAAAAGTACCAGCCGTGCCATCACACTTCCGAGCGAATGGATACTGCGTATTTTCGGTGAATTTTGCAATACGGTATATGCGAAAAGTTGGGCTATCCGGCCCTCGAGAAAATTCCCGATTCTCTCGCGGCCGATTTCCCCACGTCCGCATCAGTCTTGGATCCGAGCCGCGACTTTATATCTCCGATGTTGTAACAAGGAAGATTCGATAATAATGAAAAATTAACCGCAATCACGTCCAACTTTCAACCGCTAAAACTGAATTATTATACAGCGGTTGCTGCCTCCGCGGAGCGTATCTATTACAGGTATAATATACACGGGATGCCCGAATGTCAGCCCTGCAGGAGAAATTGCCGATTAATATTGCACGCGGGCTTCTCCGCAGTGGGTCTCGAACATCTGTTTCCGTCGCGTAATTTTTGCGCCTCCGCAAATATTCTGCAACGGCTGTTTAAAATTTAAATTAAGATTGACAGAACGATACCGAAGAGGGAGGGAAGCGGAAGATACGGAGGAAGAAGTCGACGAGATTATCGGTTCGTCGATACGTAGAAACAAGAGTTGGCCGAAGCGCGTGGGCGATCGGTATTTAGCAATCTTCATTTCACTCTTATCGGATTATGCACGATCCAAGGAGGGGTGAAGTCTCTGTCCGTTGAACAATAACGAATTAATCGGCGCGGGGAATCGAGAGAAAAGATTTGTTAGTTCGAACAGGTAAACTTATTTCAGTCGGCGTGTATTTAAATGGTAAGACAGATTACACTCTCGATTTTCGCACTTCCGTGTCCAAATAACCGCTAATCGATCGAAAATATCGAACGAAAACAAGACCGAAGCGACTGTCGGACTAAGTGTGCAGTTCCGATTAGCGAGCAGCCTTGGAAGAGGAGAAGAAGAGAAAAGAAAAGGATAGCGAGAAGAGAACGGGTACACACACCGAAGAGTCACGCCTCGTTTTCTACTTCACCGACAAAAAGTACATCTCGTAAAGAAACGTCGCCGTCACGGATAATAGTGACAGATTTTTACTAAGAATGACCAAATATAATCGATTATTCTTTCACCGATTAATCGAGTTTAATCGATTATTATTTATCAAACTCGATTAGTCGACCGACTCGATTATTTAGTTTTTATGTTTTACCACCACCAATTAGGGTATCAATTATCGTCATTGTCTTACTTATTGAGTACCTATTTTATATAATTAGCGAAAGGCGAATGAATATTTTTATATTCATTATGCAGGCCTGCTAATTACAACTTTTAATTTTAGGTATGTTGGATTAAAATGTAGCGCCAGTTTTTTCACAGCACATAGAGATTTATTTTTATGCAAGATACGCATATTTACAGATTTTAGAACAATTTTTACGAAAAAATTAAATATAATGAATTAATATAAAACTTAATGTTTAGGTATGAAATGAACAGCATTAGTTTTGAACAAGACTTAAGCGATTGGATAAGTCCAAACGAATTGCAATATCTTTTTCAAAAATTGAAAGTTAACTATAGTAGTAATAAGAAATCGGAAATAATAATTTGTCAGAAACTTTACGTGATAGAATTTTTTAAATATTTTTTTTCACAGTTTCGTCTTTAATACCTACCGAAATTACTGCTCAGTTTTGTGAGTGGAAAACCATCGCAGGCTTGTGTTACGTAAAAACTTTTCCACCATTAAGACTGCGTACTTCGAACGAACCGTTTCAAAAAAATACGATATAATCGATGAATCTATTAATTTTTACCGATTCAATCGAGTCGTGTTAGATAATTTTTTTTCTGCTCAATTAATCAACGCGTCGATTATTTTTTAGCTCAGCGGCCGTCGCTAATTCTTCCACCTCGCAGCGCCAAAAATTTTGCGAACCAAGCAGGAACGAAATGAAATCGAGAATCTTATCGCTCGCAAAACGAATACAATTTAAAAATAGCAACGAAACTATCCGATCTGCGATAACTTCTCGTAATCCTTTCGCTAAAAAATTGACCGTTCCGTCGTCTTTCCGGTCTTCGTCGACGGCGTCGCGACGGATCGACGGGCGGCTCGAGCAGCGTCGCGACGCCGGGCAGTCGGACGTTCAGTCGTGGCGCGCGCGCCGTTCCGAACGGATCGTCTATCGCGGATTGTTTCACCCTTTGCCAGGAGGTGCGGGACTAGGAAAAATCGCGGAGTCACGTGCCAGGCGTAATTTCCTAATATTTCCATGTGAATTGTGACTCGATGCAGATGTTTAATCGCTTTAAATCAAAGTTATTTGCAGCGTGATTCTTCTACGTAACAGGTGAAATTCTATAGGTACGTTGAATTCTTTGATTGATTGATAACAAATATGTATAATAACAACGATCCTGAGAATTGTTTCTCAGAGTGCGAATATTAATTGCTGCTGATTTAATGCTGTTGTCTTTTTTTTTTTTTTCTATTTTCTTCTTCAATTTTTGTTTATTTGCAAATTTATTTTCCACTCATTGTTGTTTGATTCGATTCCATACATTATCCGGCAATTTTTACACGATCGAACTTTGGATTACAACGTGAGTATCGTACGTTTGAATCGTTGAAAAAAATATTGTGGTAAACGAAAGTGAGGAAGTTGACACAGAAAACTTCTCTCGAACTATTCACAAATTCTATCTTCGTTTTTTATCCACAAAATTATTGCTTTCTTTCTGATTTTTCATTTTTTTTGTTCAATTTTCGAACACATTCGGAATTATTCTATCCCTGTTTTAAACGGTCGTTTAATTAATTCTTCTGCTCTCCCGGGTTTTTTTCTTTTCTCTTATCAGCCTGTGAACCGCGCAGAGAAATTTAATTTTCACGCGGCTTTGCAACTTCTGTAAAATTCTCAACGTTTTTTCCATCTGACTAGGAGTTTAAACGTTTACCGATTTTCCAATTTTTTTTTTTTTTTTTTTTTTCTCATACGTTTTCTCGTACAATCGATATTATCGTTACGAACTTACTCCTTCCAAGCACAATGCGAGAGAAAGAAAAAAAATTCTCCAACGACGAGAAAACCTAATTGAATATGCATGGTGTATTTATGCACGTACGTACCTGCCTGTAATTACTCGATAATACTTAGACGCGCCCTGTTTATATCCAAACAATGTGTCACATTGCTCAAGGAGTGTTGGGTGCAGGTTCGAACGTATGCCGAAAGAATTCTCGAGTTCTTAGTTGCTCCTTGCTTAGCTCTGCACCTCGGGAAACGAGGTGAGCCAGCATCGAATTGTATCAATCGTCGGTTAGGAACGAAGGTCAAACGATTCCACGTGTGTATTAACACAATGTGTATACATGCATATATTATATGTATTACGGAGATATTATTGTGTCACGATTACTTCGGCGTCTGTTAACTGCGTCGTTGTGAACGAAACGATCGTTCCTTTAATCACTGCAGGTGAAATACAGGATAGAGACGCGTCGTTGTCTCGTTATACGTTGTTCGTTAATGCTGTGGTGGTTTGATGGAATTTATCGTCGATTCACGCGATGAGATTTTCGACGAACTTGGTCTGTGAAGATCTTTATTTTTTTTATATCGATGATCGAACGTGGTTGAAGTAACGGAATTTGAGACTTGTTAAACTATCGAAATCCGGGAAAGCAACTGCAGTTGTTATATAACGTGGAATGGTGTCAAGGCTACGCGAAAGAACTTTTTGTCATCCGTTCGCCCGATTTTTCGGGGCGGGGTTGAAGTTCCGAATTTGAAAATATGGTTGGAATGACAAAGGCTGAAAAATCCGAAATGCAAGATTTCGAAAATTCAAGTTACGATAGGGCGAAATTCCGATGAATAAAATTTCCACGGAGTAAAATTTGGCAAATTAAAATATACTCAGACAGCGTAGTTTACTCAACGAGCGGATGTGAAAAATCAGAATGACCATGATTACGAACGTAAGAATATGGAAAATTAAAAACAAAGAAAGATCAAATTGGTGAAGTTTCACACAGCCGGATATTCACGGAACTGAAAATCTTCGATAATTCGAAATTTTAATTCCTCAGATTTAAAAATTTTCTCACTCTCACAATTTCGGAACTTTGACTTGAATGTTTTGTCAAAGTTTGATTTCATTACCTCAAGTTTCGCCGTCAAAAAATTCGGAATTCGGCACTTTCGGAAGTTTTCAAGTTCAGAATTTCAACCCCGTCCCAATTTTCCATAGTCCGATACACGCGCATATGTCACGAATTGTAATTACGCGTAGCGTTGCAAGAGCGGTAAAAAAAGAAAGGTGAGAAATGAAGAGAAATATGAAAAGAGAGTGCACCAGCCAACGTAATAATACACTTTGCGCACCATTTACCGCACCGGCAGACGAATGAGCTGTATAACGTCCTCCTTTTGCTGCGGTTTAAGGTATCATTGCGTGTGTGTGTGTGTGTGGGTGGGGGGGTGGGAGGAAAGAAAAATTTAGCGTCATTATTATTCCTATTATCGCTATTGTTACTGCGCTTTAAAACGCGGAGTATCCTGTTAAGAAAAATGCTCCGAGCTTGAGACGACCGGGAGAAGAAAAGGAAAAATGAATCAAATGTTTATACAGAGTGTATTTTATCTATACAACAATCACCTTCGCAGCGGGCAATTAATTGTATACTTTGCACGTATCTATTCTCTTTCTTGTTATTATCATCGACGTCTTTTTCTTCTTTTTTTTTTTTTGTTTTCAAGCGTTTGACAGCTACGCGCAATTTCGTAACGCAAATCGACGTTCGTGTGATCGTAATTGGTACGGACACCATATTTTGGTCAAGGCATTCGCTCACTCCGTTTTTTTTTTTCTTACTACGCCATGTGTCAGTTATGATTTCACTTTTATCACTATTTTTTTCTTTCTCTTCTCTTTCGTCGATTCGTTAATCGCGATTTACCGCGAACGGCGAAGTGGTATAAAAATTTTCAACCGTTCACCATTCAGCTTCGTTTTTTATTTATTCACTTATTTATTTTTCACTCAGTACATTTCTCGACCGGTTCCATTACGGAACGATTCTTGTCCATTTTTTCGGACATTCAACTTTTTTTTTTACAAACTTCACAACGAAAGTGGTCTAAAAATGTTCCAAGTGAAAAATAGAAGCGAGGGTCAGACGTTGGTTGGGTTCGCACGGAATTCCCCGTAGTTATAATTTACATTTGAAATTCATCCCCCTCCGCATTTCCTTTCCAATAATTTTTCGACTCGCTATTACGGTCTGCTCGAAACCGTCATCGTGTCTCCGTGTTGAAAGAAATTAAATTCACAATAAAAAGTGACTATTCTCGAAGCTTGGCGGTCTCGCTGCAATTCGCTACGATCTCTCTACCGATCCAGGTGGATCGGATATACAGGTACTTTGGATAACGCATACCCATTGCATACCTGGTGAGGGAACCGTGCGCACCGGGTGGCTAAATTTAATTATCTCATGTAAATCGCGCGATCCTTACACCAGCTATCGCATCCCCGTCCCATCGACCTCGGTGTCTAGGACACGTGTAAATATGGGGATCCATCGCATCTGCATTCGCCTCTATTATCCCGCCGCGCTGCTCAGTGTTCTCGATAGTTTTCCGAATTTGCATTTTCCTCCTTCTGGTTTACGGTTCTTCTTTTTCTTTTGTTGCTTTTTTAACCCTCGGTCAGCCGTGTGGTTTTTTTACCTACGTCGCTGGCTAAAGGTGGGCGATTTTTCGTCTTTGCTTCTTCGCCTCCCCCCTCACTTGGGATTTTTCAAAAATTAACAAAAAATTTAGATTATCGCTTTCAGGTGTCTAATTGATATTCCAATAATTTGCGTTACGAAATTTTTAATTTTCCAATGAATTGGAATTGTCAAACAATGAAAAATTCCCGAGACA
The DNA here is from genome assembly GCF_021155785.1 of Neodiprion fabricii. Classification (NCBI taxonomy): domain Eukaryota; kingdom Metazoa; phylum Arthropoda; class Insecta; order Hymenoptera; family Diprionidae; genus Neodiprion; species Neodiprion fabricii. The sequence continues at coordinate 920,077 of NC_060242.1, forward strand.
CCGATGAAGCGAAAACGTCAGGCGTCATAGCGATTTTTTAACTAATCATTTTTTTTCATTTTTTCTCATCTTCTCTTTCACTCTTCGGCAGTGATTTTTTTCTTCAACATAAATCGTTATTCGAGTACAGACGTGTAACCTTTAACGAAATTGAAAAAAGAGGTGTTATTTATTTTTAATCATTTCAATCGTAAATGCGTACCAAGTTACTTGAAATGCATCGTTTGAGGTAAGATTTGAAAATGATGTGTATATTAGTTGTATCGTATGAGTCGAGGTGGTCTGGTTAGTTTCAGTTATTAGAACATAGATTCATACCGTTTAATTTCTGTACAACGTACGTATATATATATATTTTTTTTTTAAAGATACATATATATATATATATATGTAACCCGCAGCGTGTTATGGCCGAAGGTGGAACGTGGTGAATATAAAGTTACCGTTACGTATCTCCGTTACCCGTTGCAGTTGAACGGCATTCTTGCATTTTTACGCACTGAATTTGAATGGCTATATATACATATATGTACGTATATATGTATATATATATATATATATATATATATATATATATATATATATATATATATAGCCGTATGTATATATACGTACGTTTTACACGGACAAACGCGTTGAGCTCAAGTCACCTGCGCATATACACGAGTGAAATCCGGTTTCAAAGGTACAACCTGTGCCTCGGGCGCTTTTTATCCGACAACCGTTGTTCTGCGCTGCAGTGTTATGGTTCCTAAGACCTCGAATTTGGAGTGTTAATGGGAATTTGGTAATCGTTTTCTATGAAAAAGAAATCAGTCTCTTTAACAGAAAAAAAGCAATTACGTATTGTAGGTAACGGAAATCCATGCTTGCGGCGCGGAGGATATGCGTATTATTAAAAAAAGACAAACATTTTAAACTTGTTTGTAAAATAAATGTTGATGATTTTTTTTCTTTTTTTATTCTTTTTTTTTTTTTTTACATAATTTAGAAAATTAATCTCAGCCGGTAATCTAATTACCGTTAGGAATTTGACGTACATCAGTTTCAAAACAAACACGAGTATTTACCGCCGATTTAATCGTCAGCGTAAAATTGCGCAATTATAACGGTTGAAAAGAAGATGATAATTTACGAAAAATTATTGTTCGATCATCGGTAATAATCAAGCTGTCGAGCCACGTCGTTCTTGTCTATAGTCAGCTGATACGTTATTTTCACTGATTATCAATCAATCTTGTTTTTTTTTTTTTTTTTTTCATTTTTGTTTTGTTCTCTTTTTGTCAATTTATCGCGCATCGCAGCTCGTTATAGACGTAAAAGAGATAGCAATTTCGCTGCGGTAGATATTTATAGACACTTATTACACGTACGCGAATGCGTGTAATCACGTACATACCTGCTGATATTAATTTGCAAAAATAAATGAGGCTTGTATCCGTGACACGCGACTTACGGTAAATTAATTGAAGACCGCGGATGCGTGCTTGTAACGATTCTTATATCGAACGATGCGCTTTTATCACCATTCTCAGAGTCTCGGTTAGCTTATATTCATTTTAATTTTGTCAGTAAGAAAAAATATCAAGAGGGTATTGACATTATTTGAGAAATCTGCAGACTAACTAACCTATATTTACATCCAATATGATCGTTGGTTTTACAAAATTATCAAACATGACGCAGTCTGTGATTGCAATATTTGGGCAAGAATTGCAGAGATGAACGGGGTTTTTTTTTTTTTAAATTGTTTAAATATCGACCAGTCAATAAAACACGTAGCTGAAAATTTTCTCGTTTCAACGAAGAAGTAAAGGTATGTGGAATATTCAATCGACGAATTTTGATAAATTATACCATGTTCTGTAATTCGTGGTTATATCTTGAAAACAGAGTTAAAAGTACGAAGAATAATGTTTGATCGTTTGATGTTCGCGATCTTTTACGTTTCGTTTCTTGCACCCAGCTTTCCAACTCTCTCCCTTTACTTTTTTTTTCTTCTCCGTTTGAAACCTTTTGGGAAATAAGAACGGAAGGATGAGAATCTCATCCTTGAATAAATGTTTCAATACTGCGTAAACGGATGTGTATGTGTATCTAAGATAAGTTCTGTATAAGCCTTTGGGAAATACATGCGAGAGAAAACGTTTGGAATATCTACCTTGTTCAAGTGTATGAGAAACCAGAGCTGCGCTTGGGGTTAAAAAGAAAAACCACACGCCCCAAGCTATATTGTGCGTAACATTTTTTCTTATACACATTTATACATCCCCATATATCTGGTATATGGTATACGAATATCCGATTCGATAGTTTTTTTTTATATCTAGGTACCTACGTTTTCGAATTACATAATCCAGTTTATTTATTCCTCACGATTCCGCTATCAAAACTCGAATTATACGGACGCGCTGTTTGTAACAAACTATTTAGCGGCGTTTTTTTTTTAACTCTCATTTCAACCGATTTTACATAAATATCAAATAGAATATAAAAGCCGTTCGTTTTTTTATTTCACTTCTCTTCCTCGTCGCAGGCGAATTTTCCCTGCAACGGTTGCGATTTCTCGAATAATAATTTTACCTTTACTTTCTTTCTACTTATCTATGTAGGTACACCTATATTCTGTAATTTTATTCCCCGATGTTTTATTCGTTCTTATTCTCGCTGCCTCGAATACAATTTCCAATTGTTCGTTATCCCACCCTTGCGGACTCGATTCGCTTATCGTCTTCGAGTGCGTGCAACGATTATCACTACGGGAAAGAACTGCATTACACGCGCCCCTATTCAATTCGCTCCTACAGCATATGGCGTATTGTCGGCGTTATGCGTGCACGTCGAGCTATACGTTTGGCTATCTCACGCGGTTACACGATTTTTACATTAAGGGGAACAAGCGTGTCGCTCGTGAGTTACTTTGACTGAGAAATCGCGAAATCAAGGATCAGCGGCGACCACGTGTTGTGATTACCGTTATATTCCAAAAAAAACAAAAATAAAAAGCATCATGAAAGAGAGAAATCACCACTTTGATTTTTCTTTATATTGTATTTTCGCTACTCTTACGTTCGTAATCCTGGCCATCCTGATTTTTGGCTTTTCTCATTTGTTACACTCACTCGTCGAGTAAGCCGCGCTGTCTAATTGTAAGTATATTTTAATTTTCGGAATTTTGTTTTATCGAAACTTTGCTCTATCGGTACTTAAACTTTCGGAAACTTGAGCCGTCGGCTTTGCGACCATTCGAGACTTTGTAATTTCATCAAACTTTGATCTCCCAACTTCAAGTTTCGCCTGCAAATAATAAATTTTAAAAATCGGAACTTGGACCCCGTCCTTCCGTAAATCGCGATATTTGCTACGCTTGAAATGACAGATTCTTCTTTTACTCGACGCCACGAAAGGCTCGATATTCTTCGGCTCGCATGCCGACGTGATTTAAATGTAAATGTGTAATTTATGAAACAGCAATGTTTAAAAACCGGAATTCGTGTGAAGTTTTCATGCGCGGCGTGCTCTCGAAGGCAGATGGAAGAAAAAAGGAGTAATTCGAGGACTATGGCGTGTGTGTGTGTGTGTAAATAAAATACAACGTATTTACATGCAACGCATTCAGCGTTTTAACGCCGAGTCTCTTCTGGCTGAGGTTTCACGGGTCCATCTCTTTTTCTCCCTCCTTCTTTCTTTCCTTCTTTCTCTCCCCCTCCCCTTCTCGTCACTGTTTTCTACACCGTGACTATACACCGTCGGATATCTGAGACTACCAACTGGTTTTCTCGCGAAGAATTTTTTCGGGTCAATCATGGCCATCGGCATCTCTCCACTTCGGTCATCTTTATATCGGAACCAAGAAGCTTGTACGGATAGAGAAACGCGCTTTGAATTTCAAACGAACGATTCGACGGTACGCCAACGATTTATATGAGAAGAGGATATAAAATGAATGTAAAAATATTTACTACAATTTTAAGTAATTCGGACAGCAAATTGTCGCTGTAAATATCTTCGACAGCTTGCAAAAGGCGCGTGAAGCATTTGAATATTAATTTTATTTTGTATCCGAATTTTGCTGATCCAAACGATCAACGATTTTTCTTTACATAACATGTTACTTCGACAATTTATCACTCGACTATGAATACATGAAAAATTTCATCGATAACAGCCAACTTTTCCGCCATTAGGACCAGGTACTAAAATTTACGAAACTCGAGTTTCAAACTAACCGTTCCAAGAAAATACGAAATAACGAATGAATCGATTAATTTTGACCGATTCAATCGAGTCGCGTTCGATTATCTTTTTCCACTCGATTAATCGACGCGGCAATTATTCTCAGCTTAGAGGGCATCGCTTCAACGACGTCTCGCGACACGTGTAAAACGCCGAGTAGGTACGTCGATACCCTACTAAGTATGCCGGTACCTTGCTCGGTCGCTTGTATAATATAACGGAAAGCAATGCCGATGACCAGAGACGAGGAGCAGCTATTCCATCTACGATCCTCTCCCTGCCTTCTCCCATTTACAGCTCTTCTCGCTTCGGCATGATTTTCCGACAGAGAGATCGTTTCGTGAAAATTTTACCAATGGACGATATTGAGGCTAATGCTTCGTTTACATTCGCTTGTAACGGGACGAATGTTTGTTTTTTTTACCCGAAAATAAACATTCGATTCATCGATTTGATTTCGCTTAGTTTCGAACTGGTCAGATTTTGGGAAAGATTGGCAGAGCCGATCCGAGATTGAGATTGATATTTTGCTAGTCTATCAATTTAAACATTTTAGCGAGCAACGGAAATACAAGGGCTTGATTTTCGTATAAAAAGATGAAAGAAATTGTGATAAAATTCTCGTTAAAAGTTTAACCTGTACCCACACATACATAAATACATGGCATATTATTTTGAAAAAATCTTCCATTTTCCATCGTCGTTATGGAATTAAATTAGATCAGGTACACACGGTTGTAGGTGGTAAAAAAAAAGAAGAAACGATGGAACAGCGAAACGCGTAAAGAAATACTTGCCGCCGGTCGCAATCGACAATCAACGAACCGCGAAATCGAGTCCAGCAATCGTCGCGTTCGACGATCGCACAGCCGACTGGGATTACATCCGCAAATTCTGAGATGCTGCGGCGAATGTTTAGAGAATGAGATGCAAACGCGCGTTGCGGATTCAGGGGATGCATTACGGCGGGTGAAACACGCGCCAATTCGCTTCCGCGTTCGCGTTCATTAACGGAGCGAGTATTTGCCCGAGTCTCTTGCTTTCGGTTCGCCGCGAGATGAAGACGCCGATTTGAGATCCGAGGTCCGCGGCATCCCGAAGAGAGATCGGCTCGTCCAACGGTCCGCGGATGCCGGCCGACCAGTTATGCTTGCCGTACCATCGCCTCTTGGTCATCGTCGCGAGTTCTTCTTCCGTTCTCGTTTCACCGCGGCTAGAAACCGAATAGACCGTATAAAAAACCTCTAATATCACGCCGATGAAATTCTACGCGGGTTGTTCAGCCGCTATCGAATAAAATGCATCCTCTCGTCCTGCGGTGCGGTTAGATTCCTCCATAGTGTCCTGTGAACGTGTTTGGCAAAGGATGTTTTGTGCAGAGTTGCTGTTCAACGAATTTTTTTATCCTCCACGTGACACGGATTATGTGATTTGGATTTATTTGCAGGATTGGATTCGGTCTTGTCGTTTGCTCTTCACGGTGAGAATTTTTTTTTTTTTTAGATCATTCAAATACAATTAATTTTACGCATAATAGAAATTTCTCTTGAACCATACGATGTACGTGAGAAAGTTATTCAATTAACATTTTTTTTTTTTTGTCTTTCATATACGGTTCTCGTCTTCTTTCGAAATTGGATTCCTGATCAGCGGGTTTATTATCTCGCCCGTAATAGCGGTGGGTTTATTATATACGTATGTGCGTGCATATACCGTTGAAAGAACCGGCGTCGGTGTTCGGGAAAAATGTTAAGAATGCAGAGAGTCATTTGTCTCTCATGGATTTTTCCCTCGAGCATTTTTCTCTCCTTCCCCTCCCCCTCTCTCTCCCTCTCATCGCGCTCCTTCCATCACTCTTTCATTTCCGTCCTTGTCTCTGAAACCCTTCATCCTGGCGCATCTCTCGAGCGTTTGAAATTCTTTGCTCTCTATAGTATATTTAAAGCAAGGATACACACGTCGTTTTCTGTGAAGAAACAAATGAGACTGATCTGCGAGAAGGAGACAAAAATTAGATCGTAATAAAATAAATCGAAATGAAATTAAACAAGATCCTACCTGCGATGCCTACTCAGTTCAGTCAAGCGCAGCGAATGATTCAATTCAATGTGTATAAATAATACACAAAAGTTTTTCTCCCGGTAACTTTCATTCCGCAAGGACACCCGCTTGTATCGAGACTCCTTTGCGTGTGTCTGCGTTATTTTACGAGCTGCGCGGAGTTGCCTCTGCGAGATGAATAACGCGTACGAATGTATTTGTATGCGAAGAAACAAGATGACAACGAATAAAAAGATATCGAAGACAAATAAATTAAAAAAAAAAAAAAAATTGTTTGGCATACCTTTCTACCCCGGCCAATATCTACGTATAGACTTGCTCGTAGAATATCGCTTCTTTGTATGGTTGTTATTTCGATGCTTGGATGTGATATTTCTGCAACCGCAAAGAAAACAACGGAAACGAATTAAAGAGCAGAGAGATACGGAGAGAGAGAGAGAGAGAGAGAGAGGGGGAAAAGGAAATTAATCACCGCATGACATACATTCTCGATATCTGCGCTGTAATCTACAACTATAATAGCTTACACAGGCATGCATTGTACTATATAATGTATATCATATTCCACTGGTTTCTTTACGTAATTCGTATCGCGGTAGAGGACGGGTTCTATATATTACAGGCTAAGCCAAGACTGATGCACACGGAGTCTGCAACTTTCTCTGGGAGATTTTAACATCGCGCGGCAGGAGATGGATGCGGAAAATACATGTAATGACGGTAATAACTGCGAGACCGTAACACAGAGAGTGCATCGCCTCTTGCGCGTATTACATATGCGATAATTTCACTGCGGGATGATACGCGAATGTGGAAGGAAATAGTCACATCTAAGCTAAGGCGAGATTACACACCTCCGCATACTCAGGCTTGTCGTAGGTACGTAAATAAATACGCAAATGCAGAAATATGTACGCGCAAACGACGATCGAGCGACGTTAAAGATCGACGCTATTATCTCGGTTCGTTCTTGCTTTTAGGTGTAACAGGCGTAGGTATGCCTGCCGCATTCACGCGCCTCGGAATCTAGAAGGAAAGGAAAAGGTGTGCCAAGTTTGCACTTTGCCTTAGAACTCTGGCGCTTACGACTGTCGTGTACGAATATAACACGGTATTGCCGTACCTGTATGTGGGATTTGAAAAGGATCAGGGATAAGATCGCGGAAAATTGTCTATCTTTTTGACGATTCCGTCAATTTTTTCATCTCTTATAACACTGGTCGACGGTGGTTTTTTTTTGCCCTTGATATTTCAGTGGTCTCTGTAAGATTTGATGTCAACGACCCGAGGCGTAAGCGTAGTTTTTCGAAATTGGCTGCAATTGTTTATCTTATCGATATTTTCATATATGAATCGAAAATTTTTTTATTCATTTTATACTTTTAATGTCCCAAGTTTAACTAAGAAAGAATCCTTTAACGCGCAAAGGATTTTTTTTTTTCGTTTCCTTAATTTTTTTCCACATTCCCGAATACCAAAATTGACGGAAAAAAGTCGGGGCGATGAGAAAAAAAATTTTTTAGGAAGTATCTATGTGCCAAAGCCGATGTTTTTTTTTAGTGGAAAAACCTTTTTCCGGGAAATTTGACACTCGCGGTGTTAAAAAAAAAAAAAAAAAATTCTCTTGAATTCGACCGTGGGAAAATTCGAACACGACGCCTTTGACAAATTATGCAGTTGCGGCAGTTTCGACTTGTCGTTTTACGGGTTTATTCAACAGGCATCCCATACACGCGTAGTTCAGGGATTTACTCGTTTATTCAGATAACCTACACGGTTATCGTCGTAGAGAGTTTGGTCCCTCCGCCCATAAACACCGGAAGTTACGGGTGTTAATTGCTCCTTGACACGAGTTTCGTTTCACGGCGAAGGTCAGGCTTGATTAAGACGCCCGGATTTTCACCGCATTTCCGTATAAATTGCGCGGCTCGTTAAGTGGTTGAACACCAACCTAGATAATCGTATATTTTTAATTTTACCTCGTTCTTCTTTCGTCAAATTTCTAAACTTGTAACGTTTTCTTTTCGTTTATGTATATCCTACTTTCTCGTTGAATGCACATTTCAAAATTTCTTCTCGCTTGTAGCCCTGGATAATTATGATAATTCGATTTCATGAAATGTATTGGTTTTTTTTATATATATTTCACGTGTAATTATGCCAAAAAATTATTGACGTATAAATAAGATGATCGTTTCGATCAGGAGACCGACTACGCTACGTTTCGTTCCGTATAATTAGTTTCTAGAGAGAAAAAAAATTATCATTTCTGAATAAAATATGTATAATAAAACTTACAGAAATAAATCGTAGAAATTCAATGTGAGACGTTGTTGGAAATTCTTAGCTTTGATAATATGGAACGCAGATGTTCGACGAAGAAGTTTCGTAGCTGTATAAATGACCGTATATAAGGAAGTAATTCTGCGGTCTCGTTGAGTCCTCGAATCAATTTTCACGGTCAAACAATGACCGAGCATTTGTGGTGGATGGACACACCGGTGGAGAAAAAAGCGTCAAACAATTTCTTGGTCTACTCCTCTCGCATTTCTCTTCTTATTTTACTCATCGTCGCACCAAGTCTAACGGTCAAATTTATTTACCACCTACTGTGTATGTTTCAGAAAAATAAAACCGTTCCTGGCGCGTCTCTCTCGTTCGCTTCGTTGGGCGATTTTGCACCAGCACCGAGGGGGCCTTCCTACCCCGGCACGCTGTTCGAGAAAGTGGACGAAACGAGGAATAAAACTCCCCGGTATCATTCTGCGCACCATCGAAAATATGTCCCTAATCGAGTCGATCTGCCTCGCCTTGCACGATTAGTACCCGACGCTGTTTCTGCCTGAATTACCGCGGCAAATACAAGCCAAGATGGAAACCGAAGAACTTACCAGGCTCGTCGACGGCATATACAAAGTGAGTAGAAAAACATTGAAAATAAAAAAAAGGAAAATTCTTACTCTTGCAAACGTTATCGAAGAAGAACAGTACATTATGCAACGAGGGAATAAAGTCGAAGATTATTCCCGCGGATGAGTTTACTGCCCGAGCGAAGTGAGCTCGTTTGCTCTGATATTTCCCGCAAATGCGTTAAACCGGAATAATACGCCACTTTCGTCCCACTTTTCAGGTAAAAAAATTTAACATTGCGGTTGAGTCGTGAATAAACGAAATTCATTGTAATTCGGAAAAATGAAAATCGAGAGATTAACATTATATTCTCGACCTTTCGATTTCTCGTCCGAGCTGCCGAGATAAATGAGCCAAAGAATATTATTTTGAAATCGCCTCGGGCGTAATTCCACCCCGGAGGGGTGTAAACGTAAGTTCAATTTCAAGGTAAGCCTCACCCTAAGTTCAGTAGACTCTACGATATCGCCCTCCGGCTATTTTCTCCCTCGTGCGTACACGAAGATATGTATGGGAAAAGGTTACGGGGGCCGGTCGGCGATGTCATGGTGCAAGTCTGCAGCTGCTCAGCTGGGATGCTTCCGAATGCTACGTCAACCGGTTAATTAGATTATTTACCAGCTAATCATTTTAGCCCTGGCGTGGAGAGAAGGTTACGTCCATCCGGGGCTAATTCCATCCCGACACTCGATTATTACGGAAATTCTTCGCCTCTCGGGTGTTGTTTGTTTTCTCTTTATCTTTCTCTCTTTCTTTTACGCTCTTGAATTTCGAAATTCCATTTCTCTCCTCGACGTGTGCGCGTGTTTAATCGAACACCGAGGTGTGTTTCTTTAACCCAATTTCTAATAGTTATTTTTTTTTTTCTCTATTTTTTCTATTTCGTTTCGTGCGAATGATTTTTTGGCGTATGTATATATGTATGTATCATACAGAGGCATGCGGGGTAAAAATTAATTGTTTAACGGTCGAACGAACAGCTGCACAAGCGATTCGTCGACTGCATTCGATTCGTAACTCAACCGAAACTTATTGTTAATTTAACGGTATCGTGATAGTTCAAAGCGTATAAAATACTTTATGTAGGTACGTAGAATTAGGAGTTTTTTATTATCCGTAAAATGGTATCGCCGTTTTACTTTCAATTATTAGAAACGCTGCAAATAGAATTTCCTACCATTTCTTGTAGCTCGATGTTGCAAAATTCTGATGTGCAGATTCATTATACATAGGTGTAAGTTTTTTGCAATCAATTTTATTTTTGAAGAAAAAAACAGTTTTTTAAAATGCGAGTGCAAAGTTCGATTTTGCGTACGGGTTTCTCGCACTGTGAAAGGCGTGGGCAAAGTGGTCACTTTGCGCACTGGTGGGCGAAATTCGTGTTTCTAAGCGTAATCTCGCCTCTGTGCTGTTTCGATTTGAGCAACGGGGTTTTCGAATCGGATCTACGTCAGCGAGCGCTTGAATTAGGGTTGGTGCAGCAAGGGTCGCGGTGGTGTTGACAAGTTGCCCCCTTGGCGAGGCTATATCATAACCCCTCCAGGGTTACACCGAAGCGCACGACGAATGTACGTACGCGCGAGTCCCTCCAGTCCCGTATAATAGTCCCGAATTCCCCGAGTCTCGCTCTCGGGTTTCGATACCGCAGATCGCCATCTCGCGTGGAGTGGATATTAATTGGCTTTCGATGTTACGCCGATAACGCCTCGTTTCGCATCCCCGATTAACTTACACCCATACGTTATTATTTGTATATTATACTTCGGTGGATTCGCGGAAGTATGTAACCAGAAGCGACGGCGACGCAGCTCGATTCGTCGGACTTATTCGTTACTTGTTAGCAGGTACCTGCTTTATCTACTTGCAGAAATTGGGGCGGGGTTGTGGTTTCGAATTTGAAAAGTTCTGAAAGCGCCTGATTGAGAAGTAGAGAAATCAAACTTTTACGAAGCAACAAAGTTTCGAGTGTCGGAAAGACGACGGGTCAAAGTTCGGTCAAACTTTGGAAATTTTTCAAATTCAGAATTTCAGCCCCGCCCCTAGAGATCGAGTCAGTGAAAAGCTTACGAAGATGAAAAATACATGACGATGACATTCATTGACGATGATCGAGAAATCTCTTCTAGTCGATTCGTTCCGACAAATTACGACGAATTATACGTATATTGGTGAAAATGAGAAAATCACACGTGTGTCTGCACAATTGTGATACATGCCTGTACTCGTAACCGTACCGACGAGGAATAGAGAGAAATTATTCTAGATACGGTTTTACGTAACGCGACAAAAGTTTCCGAAGCCGGCTAATCGTGCCTCGTAACCGAGCCTCCGGACAATTTCTCAGACGTTGAATCCAATGCAGAGACGTGCGGCAGACACGTAAATTATACACCAACCTAGATTCGTATTCTATAACGCGTATGATAAAACTAATGACACCCTTTTCACCGTCATATCCGTAATATCATGTAGATATTAATACCCAGTGCTGCGTACGAACGAGCACAAATGTAGAATTAGAAATATGATGGGAAAAAAAATATAAAATAAAACAAATAAAAACTGGAAGATAAATTATCATCGAAAGAATAAGAGAGCTGTGTATTTATACCGTGTACCTTTATACTTGTTGTGTATCCAAGGCATGATAGGAATAAAATAAAACAGCGGCACGGCAGCCGCGTACCGAGCGAGGCTGATTGTATAACGTTTTCTCGCCTTTCCAATCTCACGACTAGACTCGCGACTAGGTGCAAAATTCTCGATAGAACAGCCGTTGGGTTAGATCTTTTGTGCAGAGCCGAGTTAAACTGTAAACTGCGGAATAATACGTCTGTCGCAATATTTTGTATCGGATACCGATGCACAGAGCGAGGGCTTAACGCTTTGCCAATAATACAATAATTTCCACAATCCTGCCAGGTTGAGTCATATTTTATACGAATCGCTCAGAGTCTTGGAACAAAGATTTAAGGAGAAAAAACACCGCTCATTTTCTTATTCTTCGTATTGCTTTCAACCAGACATTAAATAACCGAGGTACGAGTTGTTCTTACAGGTTTTAAATTAACTTGCAAATTTCATCTCACGTCGTGCCGAATTTCGTAGTCTGGGTGTGCGAATTTCAAACGTTTCTCGATAAAGAGAAAAAAAAAATTTACCAGTAATTTATTATACAGAGAAACTTGTGTCAAGTGAAATAAAAATATATGTTGAACTTTAAATTGCCTCTAATTTCTGAAATCGAATAAATTACATATTAATTCAAGATTCTATGCGTAATAACGAATAAATTGGCAAGGTTCTTCGAGAGAGTCGTATCGCCAATTATCATCGGCATTCGCCAGAATCAACGGGCTAGTGCCTTATTTTTGTTGTTTCGTTTTTCTCTCTTTTTCGCCTATATCGTTTTGGCCAAAATCTCTCAGCTTACATAAAGCTAAATCGCAGTATGATTAGGTATGTCAGATGCGTTCTGATTTTACCTACGGCCATACATCATTCGGCGAATCCTTTCGCATGAATAATTCACCGTAGTTCGCAATTTTATTTTCCACATCGTCATCGCATAGTAAGCGATTTAACGCAGCTATGTAAGAATACGTATAACTTGGCAATACGCAAGCACAAAGGCAATTTCGATTCCATCTGTACAAGGTCAGCGTCCGCGAAAGGATTCTACTTTTTCGCATCTCGTCGGCTTCCCATGCCTTTTATTTTTTCTTTATTTTATTCGTACTTTAATCTTCGTTTTTTTTTCCTTTTTTTTCTTTTATCTTCTCTGTCGTCGTTTCTTTGCCACTCATCTCAGGCTTCGAATGTAGACCCGAAGTCTGTTTTCCATTTGGAGTATTACGCAACCGAGATACACGATGTACGATACTTGAAAATGATCCGAAATTCGATTCACATTATCGAATGAAAAAAGAAAGAAAAACGGAATAGAAATGTTGAATTAAAACGATGTTGTTTCGCAACGTGATTATAATCGCCAATCGGGATAATCTGAATGCGAATATTACGATCGAATCGCACGGTTTGCACCGACGTTGTGTTGATAATTTATATTCATCGCACACTTGCTCTGAAGAGATTTGGTTGGAAAAAAAGACGTACGAAATTAAGAGAAAAAAGAAAAAAAAAAAAAACCCGCGTCGTTTCGCATCGTTAATCAAGCTCACTTCATTCAAGTCTGTAAATCTGAAATTAAGAATCGTGCAACATTTGCAAAATTTCTAATACAGTAGGTATCATTTTTGGTTCGGTCTTTTTTTCCCCTCATTCTCTACTCTTCAATTAAAACGGCGAATCGCGGCGCGACGACTTGAAATAGCACGAATTTTGCATCCCGTCCGTCATTCGCAGAACTTTGGGGCTAGCGAATCGAAGCTTTACTCCAAGGTTCCAGTGATTGACGAGAACCGTGACGCCGATGCAATTTCCGCTGGTTGTGGCCTACATTTTTTTCGATTTTACTTCTTGTCCGTTTCTTCGCAGTGTTGTAGCTTTCTTACTTTTTGCCCATACAATCTACTTTTCCCTTTTCTTTATATTAGTATTATCATTATTGAGGACGAAATTGTGTTGATGAAAAAGAAGAAAGAGAATACTAAAACATTACAAAAAAGTAAACAGAAACGCGGCTGATCTTTTCTCTGCCAAACAAATTATAACAATAATTTCGTTTTTATTTATTATATTTTTTTTTTTTTTAATCTGAATTTTATTCGTCTTCTTACTTTAACTAAAAATCTAATGTACTTTACGCGCACGTCACCGGACTTCCTTCGATGAAAAAGATATTGAATTTCGAATTCAGGGAACGGCGTTTTCGGGATGGAGAAAAACAGAGAGAGGGATGGAGAGAGAAAGAGAAAATCGCGGAGAGAATCAAAGGATTTATGGTTCTCGGGGGACCGGCGACAACAATTGCGAGTAATCTCGGACCCCGCGGTAAGAGAGTTTTCAACGATTTATCGTTCAACGGGTTCAGAGATCGCTTTGCGCAAAAGCCTAGCTGCGGCCTGCGAGCCGCCACAACATTGCAGATATCGTTTTCTTCCCACAAACCGCCCTTTATCCGGAGTTAACCCGAACCCCTCCTTCGGCCGTTTTTTTTCTTCTTTTTTTTTTTTTTCATTTTCTGTGCAATTCACCGCAAATTCGAGGTGCTTCTGACTCTGCAATTCGCATTACCGCAATGAACATTCCTTGTTTGGCAATCGTGGATAAATTTCGGACTTTAACGAATGAAAACGATCGATGAAATTAAACTGGGTAATTTTTTTAATTTGCAACTTGGAATTGGAGTGATTGTCTGCAGATATGGAGTTAAATACTTTTAATAAAAAAAAACGCCCCGGCAAGTTGATCTGGATTTCTAGTTGTGTCTGCAGTTTTTCCCTGCATCGAGCGCAGGTTTATCTAAGCCACGAAAGTTATATCGATCAATGATCTCAATATCGTCGATGCAGAGCCGCAGGCACCCGACTTTCACGCATAAAACAACGATTTGTACTTTATTGTACATAAATATAACGTCCGGTATATTTTTATACGGAGATTACAGGTTGTAGAGGTGATTATTTCGTATGGCGTTTCGAATAAAGTTCCACCCGACGAGATAAATTTTCCATCGATAGTTCGATAGAGAAATTAACCCTTTGATTCGCACATTATTTAGCCGAGTCAACTTTTACAAAAAGATAGTATTCCATAGTTTTTTGCCTCGCTGATTACGAATCCTAAACCAGATATAAAAATTCAAAATGGCAGATCTAACCGGAGGAAAATTTCAAATTTGAACGAATACGGTGAAAAAACTCCATGCGGGGTTTTTCGGTGTTGTCGATTAGATTCACCAGATTGAATTTTGAAAATCTGATATGAATATCGTAATCAGCAAACCCAAAAACCACTTGAAAAATTTCGCAATCGTATCCTGTAAGTAATCGAAACAAGGTTGATTTTCATCGTCAAATCGCAGCATCTTCTCGCGAATCTGTCGGCATCTGTGCGCCTCTGATTGTAAAACGCGAACGAATCGCTCGTCGAGCGTCTAGAAAGCAGCTTTCGCCGATTCTAGGCTCCGGGCTGACCTCCTATTCCGCGGATTCTTATATTCGCCGATCTTCACGCTGCAGCAGCATCGCGCAGGAATTTTTGTCCTCGCTTATTCCTCTCCTCTCCTCCCTCCACCCCCCCCCCCCCCCCCCCTTCGACTTACGGATCCACTCCATTCACCGCGGCCAGGCAGCAATGCCGGGCAATTTTACACGTCTTACTGACTTCGTTAACGAGCAACCAACTCCGGCTGGTTAGGTGTACCACCTACCTCAGCTCCAGGTTAACGAGATCCTTCCGTTATGCATCTGCATCCAAGTTTCAGAGGCTTACGGGTAGAGAAATATTTCTCAGCGTGGTTTGCAACGCGACAATTCGATGATTTTCAAACTCTGTCACTGCCTATTCGTCCGGTGTAAGCAAGAAATTGTCAAAACATTTTATAACGCGGATGTTAGAAAATTTGTCCCTGTATCTTTGTTTTATTGTTCAAAATTACGAATAGCCCGATTTTATGCCGTGAAAATTAATTCGGATACATTTCCACATTTATCCTTTGACACGGGGAAACCTGTCCTTCTTTTTCTTTTCGTTTCTTTTCTTTTCTTTTTTGCTCTAATTTTCCGTCATCATTTTTAT
This sequence comes from Neodiprion fabricii, assembly GCF_021155785.1. Taxonomy (NCBI): domain Eukaryota; kingdom Metazoa; phylum Arthropoda; class Insecta; order Hymenoptera; family Diprionidae; genus Neodiprion; species Neodiprion fabricii. The sequence goes on from NC_060242.1 coordinate 935,986, forward strand.
TTGATTTTATGAAACTGTGCGATTGACATCCTCGTTGAAAATAAAAAGGAAACTCTTGTAAAGTTGAAAAGGTAATTTCACTTTCAACGCTTCTTACGCGGCGCGTAATTACTTTAATTAATTCACTGATTCAGGAAAAGAAGAAAAAATAAGCAATTAAGAAACGACAAGAATATAACGATCGTTATCGCTGTGTATATAATTAAAACGTAGTATTATAAAATGTACGGACGTACAAATAGGTACAATACGCGCCTACGCGTCCGTCTGTCTCGCTATCATGTACCTAGACAATATAAATTCTCCCTCGTTCGGTCGCGCGGTTTTCGAACATCGAAAGGTAACTCTCGGCGATCGGGAATACCGCGGACAGTGAGGAAGGAGGGAAAAAAAGGAAAAAAAAAGAAGAAAAAATTGAAGGGCCGAATCGAATCGAGATATTTTTTTTTTTTTTTTCTACCGTCTCCTTTAATTTACACCGTCTGCGTTTATACATTTCCAGTAGAATTTTTGCGTCTCTTTGTTTTATTTCTACAAAAAATCGTTGATACCTGAGAGAAAGATCAAAAATTTCCATCCAGCGTTATCGGAGGTTATAGATACGAATTTTTATTTATTTTTTCTTCGTTACGAACTATCGAAGAGAGATTATACATTATTTCATGGATAGTAAGTAGTAACATCAGTTGTCAAGTGTAGCTCATTTTTCATTATAATACTTGACCGTGTTAACAATTTTCAATTCAGTTTAACAACACAGATACTAGAATATGTATATTTCCTCCTCGAACTTCTTCTTCCTCTTTTTCTCTTCCTTCATTTTAATGACCTGTACTTTTTTCAATCCAGAGTTGTTGAGGCGATGATTTCTTTTTTTTTAATTTTTCTCAATTTCTTCTTCAACCGTCGGTACGCAGAGATCGATCCGTGCTGTTTCGTTAGTAGCAAACCACGTATACGCGTGAAATAGAATAACATAATTGACAAAGAAGGAAGAAATGAGAATAAAAAATAGAAAAGAAAGTGAAAAAGAAGGGACTCCAATTACAAGGATCGCGAAACCATAATAAGTCACGTGGAGTAAATGTGAAACGTGATCGCGAAACTCGGCGGCGACTTATCTCTCTGAAACCTGCGGCAGTTTCGTGCGAAAGAGCGCCACGCCTAGATGATATCAGGCCGATGCCTGCCTCTTCTCTCAAGCCCGTCTCTCACCTGCGATACCGACTGCCTGGCTATTTGTGTGTCTACGTATCTACGTATCCGCTTTCATCTCTTTCCTTTTTCTTCTCTTTTACCCTTTCGTTTTAACGCAATTATCACGCAGCCAGAGTTCCATTAATTAAAATTAATTGACAATAATATATATTTATCGAGCGTAATTGATTTTACGCGAACGTCGAAAACACACTGTGCCTATAATATGGTACGTTTGTTTGATGGAGAAAGAAATAATGAGAAGAAATAAACCAAAAAACAGAAAACCTAGCGCCGCGATAAAACGACGTAAATTGTAATCTTTTTTCGCGTTATCGATACAAAACGATGCGAGTATTACGGATTTAAAGCGAGAAAATATTAGATCGTGAATAAAATTTGAAAAATTGTCCGATATTCGAGCCGAGGGGTCTGAAAATTGAAACAATAATTCATATCCGCGGAAAGTTGTAAGAGGATAACTTATTTTGCCTGTGGGCATTATTATTTATGCATTATACCTTGTGCCTACATAATACGTATAATACCTACGTCGTCGAAGTCAATGACCGTTGAAGAATATCATAAGGATAGCTGTCAGGTGTAAATAAATTTTTTTATTTTTCTCTCCTTCTTCCTTTTACAAATTTCTTTCGTTCACCGTTTTCCGCACCTGGGTATATTTATAATCATACGCGTATAGATGATCATATAATTTTTCTATCTATAAGCTCGCGTAGGTGGTTATGTAAATAGCGAGGATAATTGACAGGTGTGAAGAATTTGAATAATCACGCGATTTGTGTGTGTGTGTGTGTATATATATATATTCACGACGTTGGGAGAATTCCTCGCTGCATTCTTTTGCGTTTCCGAGGAATTTTTAACCCGTTCCTACCTTATAACGCGCTAAAAATTATTTCATCAGTAATATAATTCCACTCCTATTTACAAGTAGGTAAATAAAACAATATAACGATATAAATTTTAATTTTACCTCTTGCGGAAACTGTGAACAAGCGGTGAAAATTTATAAAGAGATACGTTAAACTGTTTCGTTTATAAACCCGCGCAAGTAGTGTTGGTGTTAAAATTTTTTTTACACAATCGGTTTTCCCTTTCTATCTATTTTATTATTTTCTTCGTCGTTACGGCTTCAATTTCTTTTATACAAGTTCAAATTTTACCGTAATTAATTATCTTTACAGTCGAGACAATGAGGTGTTCGTACAATGTTACGTATACGTCATCTCTGTACGCGTGAATATCTCTTCATCTCTCTCTCTCTCTCTCTCTCTCTCTCTCTTTTTTGTTCATAACGTACAATACACGGTTTGATTTAGATGTACCGTTACTTCTTGGAGAGCTCATCGCACCTAGGCGTAAAAGTATAACGCATTCCTTCTTATACCTGCAGCGACGTAACGTATTTAAATTGAACAATGAGAGAAAGAGATAGAGAGAGGTAGAAACATCGAGGTAAGATAGGAAAAAGGAAGAAGAAAAAAAGTAACCGAACAGAAACGAACAAACGGTAAAATAACATTTTTACGACATGACGCGTGTATTAACTTGTGTAACGACACGTGCAGTGCGGATTTTTATTATATATATATATATATATATGGCCGGTCCATGCACGTTGAATTTTATTATAAGGCGTGTACGTGCTTTGTGAACGAATGCAAATATCGGTGACAATGTAACTGGTTGTTTTTTATTTTTTCGAAATTTCGTTTCGATTGCAAAGTACTATTTTGTAATTCGGTAATTTGTTTTGTTCAATTAATTTCTCAATCGAATGTTGTAATTGTTTGCGAGTTTGAAAGTGAAAACAGGTACAGGGATTAAAAAAAATTTGTAAAATAGAAAACGAGGTTGCCAGGTCATTTTTTTAAAGGTGGGACGGGTAGGAAGGTAGAGTTAAGTTGACAAAAACTGTGATAAATAAGACGAGTCCTTGCTTTCCAACTGCAAGAGGAAAAAGAAGAAGAAGGAGTTGAAGACGAGGAGGAGCAAGGCGAAGAGAGAAGGAGAGCGAGAGCGTAGAGAAGAGGAGTATTATAAATAAAAGAAAATAAAGAGAGATCGCCCGCTCGAGAGGCACGGTTTAAGTAAGATAAAGCACATCTTAGAAGCCCGAGACGAGAGCCGCTCGTCTTTCCAGCATCCGTGACGCTGACTCGGCCTGCAGGGTGTATAATTCCTACGGAATTACAGAGCTCGGAGTAACTGGAATTGTGTAACGCAAGATTTCATCTTCCGGGGCGTGGGGAAGTGAGGGAGGGAGGGAGACGGAGCGCGAACTTGGCGAGCGATAGAATAACCGAAAAGTTGAAATTCGTATCAGATTTGAGTTACGTAACGTTCACTGTACGAAGAAATATTGAAACTGGAAATCATTGTTCGACGAAAATTCAGAACGACTTTGAATGAATTGAATTTCCAAAATCCGTACAACACTTCGCTTTTGAAAAATTGATTACACTCGATTTTCGACGATTGTCGTACACTTGCGAAATAATGATTTTGCCAAAAAATTAATCTCTACATTAACGTCTACGATTTTTTCACTCTCTTAAATTCGTCACGGGGTTGAAAATAAAACGAACCGATTTCGTACTCAAAAAACAAAAAAAAACAAAAACAAAAACGACAAAACATTTCGTTGATCGTTTCAACACTCAGGTTCCTCGCATGGAATTCTCTAACGTCGTGTACGGACAAGGGTCATCATCGAATCTCGCTGAGCGCGTTTGCGCGAGAAAGAAAAACGCTTCGGGGATTATGAACCGAAAGGTTGTAACGGGACTTTGGAGTTTTGAATGTTGCGCGATAAAGTCGAAGCACATAGACGGTTATATACGTATACCTACATATATATATATTGGTATCCTTATTCGCCCGCAGGCTTTTCGGGTCCACGGTTTCGGTGTAATAACATTTCTTGGCCCAGCAGTTATATACTCCGTAAGTTACGTGTACGTCCGTCCTATGGGACATTTCCGGCGTTGTAATCCTCGCGATTTGAAACAGTCGTTTAATTGCCGGGGAATGTAATCGCCGAGATAAGCTCTGCAGCTATTGCCCGGCGAATTATAAGGTATCGAATTTTCACGCGAATTTCACTGCTGTGTAACTACGAGTGTTATTCCTGTGCATATCTGCGTTTTATTCAATTCTCACAGATCACACCTTTTTGGACAAAATTGTACAGACGAATTTTTACTTTCGCGAACGTAGAAATTGTTGCAAGTCGAGAAAATATTTTTTTTTTTTCACATAGGTGCTTTTTCTCTTATCGTCTCGATTCTTTCTTTGTTTGTTTGTTTTTTTTTTTTTTTTTTTTGTTTTCGTTGTTTATCTTATATCATACCGTAATAAAACCGAGATAAAGCCAAAACAGGAGGTGGAAAATCCACTCGGCGTTGCAGCGTTACTTTCCTACCCATAAAACATACAACCCAGTTTTATGTCCCGATCCGAGGATCCTCGAGGATTCGTTGCTCGGAGAGGTTGGTGAGTTGAGAATCAATACTTTTCGGTAATTTCATCGCGAGGTAGTGGGTGTACCGCTTTGCGGTTTCGTAAAATTCACGTACGTACATACATGCGGAAAGAGAATGCGAAAATCAAAAACAGGAACTCTGATATATTTATTCTTCATTTTAATATCGCTTGAAAATATTGAATGAAATTGTTGCTATTTTAAAGCGATTTTATTTTTCAGACGAAGACTCTATTCATTTATCCGCACTCGCGTTTTGTTTAGAATTTTACTTGATCTACAGTCTTTCGTTAAAAAAATATCAATGTTCGTAAAACATTGCACGCACTCAATCATTCCGATGCTAATTCGGTATTCATTCTCAATTATAATAATTTGTTGAGAATATCGGTGAACTTCGCCAGGGTGTTTTCGCAAAATATACGAGAAGCCGCGAATTACAGGTCCAGGATATCGGGAGTCCGGCGGAAATTGCGGATTTCAGCCCGCAGCTTACCGGGATAGATCAGCTGGCCCCGCTCCTCCACCGAGTCATCTACTTTACCGCTCCGCACACGTTTGTCTTCGGCTGAACCACCGGCGTGTTCCTTGCCTCCGTTTTCGCCGATTCCGCATGTGTGCGAATCGGCAAATCGGCAAATCGGTGTGTGCAGCACCAGGTTACGCGAACCTGAACCGATCTCTAACAGCTCTCCAACTTACTCTCCAATTTCCCGGCTATATACACGCCCATTACGGGTATTCACATCTCGCCCCATTCTATATAACTCTATCCAGAGATCGAATTTTCTCTCTAACTAGACTAGCTGACCGTGATAGGATTCGGTAATTCAAGTAATGAACAACCGAGCTTATCGCGTGTGTGTACGCAAGTATTATGTACATGCAGTGTGTACGTATCTGCATACGTATAGACTGTATAATATAATATACCTCGGTCTTAGCAATACTAAAATGACATGTCTGATTCGATAATGTGTGGCGACGTCGGATAAAAACACGCACTAATTTTTAAATTCAATCGTTCAATCGTGTGTTTTTTTCCTACTCTCTCTTGAATTTTTTTTTTTTTTTTTTTTTTTTCACTTTGCAAATTATCCGTCAAATTGAGTTGTTTCATTAGACATTGCGTAAAATTTTGTTATGAAATTCAGCCGTCAGATGCGCTGTTGCCAGATCTATTTTATGCGAATAAATACTTGAGTCAAAAGACATTTGTTCATTATTCTTGGTATATGAATAATTAAACTAATCCGATTAGAAGTGTCCTTAGGTAATATCTAAATCTAAGTTATTAATTTACACGTTGACATCTTTTATTTCAGTCAATATAAAATCTATATTTTATTATCACAGCAGCGGCACGTGCAACGTAACTCCGAAATATATACAATTAGTGTCGTGATTATCTTTCACGCACATCAGGCGCCGACGAACGAATGTAAAGGTAATCGATTATTGCCACATCTGGACCTTGTTTCAACTCTCCACTTCGCGTAATATAATCCGTGTAACGTGTAATAATTCGCAGCGATAATGCCATCCGCGCGAAATCAACGACCGTCGGAAATGTTATGACCTCGCTAATTGAAAATTATACGGCGACAAATTTTTAAACGCGTCGTTAAGCCGCGCATCTCCAGGGAGGAAAGAACCAGGTTCGATTCGTATACCTATATGTAACTAGCAGATTTCGAATTATCGCTAATTGTTGCGAGTGCGACGAGGTGTTGGGAAAATGCAATTAGCCCTTTCTCAATTTGCGCAAATCGCTTTGATGCGAGCGTCGCAGATGTTTTTTTGATTTTTTCTTCCTTACCACGCAATTTATTCACGCAGCCGGGCTTTGTCGTGTGGATATTTTTTGAAAAACTTTTTCTGCTTCGTCAATCTTGAAAATTCATACCGACTCGTATGTATGTGGGGAATTCGAAATTTTTCAAGAAAATCAACGACGGTGGTTGAATTCGCAGGGAATTCCCCATGTATAGAAGAAATAAAACTCAGCTTTCACGGTTATGATTTATTATCGAGTAATAAATATCTCCTACTTGCATATTACAAGATAAAGATATTACACGTCACATTCGTCTTGGGAAGTTTAAATGCGGAATATTTTATCACCGGATTTATCGACAGTAAGAATTGTTTGAAAAACTTTGATGATGTTCGATTTCGCTGAAACGCGGCAATCGTCAATTCCCCTCAAACTTTTGAACCTCGATTCGACGGAACGAAACGAACTAGGGAAATTTGGCCCAAGTTTTTTGCTGTTGCACCGAGAGAAATTTTTAGTTCCGGTTAACGCTCAGTCCTTAACTATTTTCACATTTTACCTCGATCGAAAAATATAGTTCCAGGTAGAAAATGAAAATTAGTTGTCTAGCCGTTACCGGAAAGTCTAGTATCCGTTACTATTCTTTCTCGTTACGATCGCTGTCACTATATTTTCTTGCAACCGTTGCGAAAATTTAATACTTGTGCAACGATAAATTGACGTTAAAGCTTTGTTTAACTAAAAAAGTAGAGTAGACCTCGCAAACTGATTTTGCGTTGCAATTACCAAAAAAGGATCGAAAATAGCGCAAAATGGTTAGGCGTACCTAGTTTTTCGTAATTCCAACAATATACAAACAGTTTTTTTTAACGATACCTGTTTTACTCAATTTACCTCAGCGTTGGATAATTCGCTCTGAGTGCAAGTATTCACACGTAGGCACGCGCACACATGCGTCAGGAATTAGGGGCAGAACCCCCTAAAGAACTTGCACCCTGAAATCCCCGAGGGAGCCGGCATAGTTCCTCCTCCCCCCTCCCCCCTTTTCTACGGCGACGTGCTTTTCCCGAATTCCCGCTTTGAGGTGATGGGAGAGGGAAATTCGCGTCGTCGTTTCACCCCTTCGTCGTCGCGCTAAGGAATCCAAAATGGCCACCCTCGACGTGCTTCAGGGCACCGAGGAACGAGACGTACTACTTTATTAATATCGCAGAAGGGTTTTCGGGCCAAGGACTTTCCGACTTCCGGTTCGGGCTCAGGTGAGACGGTGACATCTTATCGGCCTCGAGACTCCGCCGAAGTTCCTGCGTTCCAGATTATCGGGGGAAAATGTCGAGGCGACGAGTACGATTGCGATTACTGTATTCTTAGTTTCATTTCGCTTGAATTAAGAGATTTTCATGGCTTCGCCCAAATTGTTGACGATTCCGATACCTTTGACCGATGACGTTTTAAAGACATAAGAGATTTATAAATTTCTTTTATCTATGACGACTACCAGATCATTAAAAGGGGGTAAGACGGGTGATTTCACCCTTTGTAACAATGTATTGTATTTCTGTTTCAGAATATTTTGGACAAGTTTAATCCGGGCGCAAGGCAGCTTATCAATGCCGGAAAAGCGTATCTCAAAGCTCTGCACGGTGAGTCATGATCCATTATATTTATACTCGTACTTCGAACCGTGAGATGATTTTCACCATGAATAAAGGTGAATTTGAAAGGTGAACGTTCGTTGATTGTAATTAACGAGTCCGTAATAATGTTACGGAGAAACTCTGTCAAATACACGAGTCGAGGAAATATTCGTGTCTGTAAGAATTCGGCGAGATGTCCCTGGGGATCTAACAAGTTGCGGGAGAAGATCGAGGATCTATAATACGTAGCCGGTGAACTGTATTGTACCTACCCGGCAGAGTTTTGCTGTTTTTCCGGATTCCTCGTCCAATTAGTTGGTACTCATTTTATCGCTCGACATATTTCACCCCCCGCATCGCGTCTCTCTGCCTCTGTTTGCTATAGGTACTCTATATTTATACGTATGGAGCATTGTTTACGGTATATCGACATTCCATCAACCCTCGGAATACTACACTACAACGATTTTTCTTTATTTCGTCGTTATAACTTTTGCTCTTTGTCATTCGTCAATCGTGGCAATTTGTTAAACGAAATTAGGTGTCGCGAATTTTCTGACCTTTAATAAAGAAGTAAATTTTTGAGAATTAACAATTGCAAAACGCATAGTAAAATTATCAAATATGGAAATGGTAAGAGGGAAAAATTGCAACATTTCGGGAATTCTTCTCTCAGCACATCCTTCATATCTTTTGTGGGCTTCTCTTCTTTACATCTCTCTCTCTCTCTCTCTCTCCCTCCCTCCTGCTTCGATCTGCAGCCGATATATTACAGCAGTAACACGTTCCGCCTGTTTTTCATACATTTTTCATATCAAGGCGTTTCGCTGAATGCAGCTGTGCACTTGAGACCGTGTGCTGGTACGTACAGTTTCCTATAAATCTGTCAGGGAACAGGGAGGATAGAAAGAAAGAAACTGAATGAATGAAAAAGGTATGATAGAAGAAGAAGAAGAAAAAAAAACCGGTTTTTTTCTATCGACAGGCAAATCCCATATTGTTGTTTCTTTTTTCCATGTACGTTGCTATCTATGTACATGATAAATGTATAATCTTATATGTATAATAGACGAGGTGCCGGCGTAACGTGCAGCGTTGTATTTATCAAGTCGAGACACTCGATACATCCATTATACCGGAATCGAGACAACGCGATCTTCGATCCAATTTCCTCTTGTAGCCTAACGCGACGTAATAATATCAAGAGATGCTCTTGTCGACGTTTTTTTTTTTATTTTCTTCATTTTTGTACTGAAAAAGAAGCTAATACGAGGGAGAAGAAAACGAAGGAGAAATAACCGCTTCGTTCTATCGCTTCGAAGAGAAAATTCGAGACAAAAACTAAAACTAAAAGAAAAGAAGAAAAAGATTAGAAAGAAAAAAAAAAAAAACTTGAATCAACTTGCAGTTCAAAGTTTTGTATGTATGTTTTCCTTCTCTTTATCGTCTAGTTTTTGTACGTTATGGGAAGACTTGGAAGAGGATAAAGCGAACCGGAGAATGAAAAAAATCGCTACCGTTACCCGCGGCTACTAAGCTTGATATAGTTTGCGGCACGCGTTGCGGTTGTCAGAACTAAAATCCTAAGCCGATGCCGAGAGCGAGGCTGCTGGATGCTGGCTCTCTGTATTTTATTTTCCTCTATCTTTTTTCCAACGGCTTTTCGCGACCCTCCTGACCAACGCCCGGGATGTGAAAAAGAGCATAAAAACGCCGGCGATCCGACACCCCGAGCTGTGCGATGGGGTGGAGAAAGCAGGGGAGGTGAAGAGAACGAAACGAGGTGAAAAAGTTAATCTTACGTCACGGGGAAAATTGTATCAGTGTATAGACACAGACCTTTCGAGTTGTGACGAGAGAGAGAAAGAAGGAGCGAAAATCGTCTCAACCGTACATCATTGCCTGTCGGTATACGAAACGAGGAAGATAAAAAATCGCGTAGGTTTACGGAAGAAATGAAAGGCGAAGATGCGACGTACATGCCTACACCGTAACGTGTGTTGTTGCTTTTTCATTTTATTTTGCCCCCTCGTTTTTGCTAGGTCACAAAAAATGTCTTCACGGGGAATTCCATGCGAACACAACCAACGACTGACCCTCGCCATTTTTGATTTTGTTCAAATTTTTGTCTGCAATTATTTCAACTCTGAAACAGTACCCTGAACTTTTTCAGATTTTTTATCCAACTGCTCAATTATTTGGAAGTATTGAAAGGGATTTTGAAAAGGAACATTTTTAGAATTCTCAAAAAATTCCCGAAAGCTGTATTTTTTTTTAAAAACATCTTGAGAACGGGCTCATGGGCCGATTTTATTACAGTTTTTTTTTTTGCGCGTTCAATTTGATTGATCAACTAAAATAATGTTTAAGCGGTCAGAAAATTCCCGAAATTCTCAAAGCTTCCATTTTTCATTTGGAATATTTTCGGACCGGTTTCATTATGAAGTTGATAAACAAAGTTGAACGTGCCAAAGAAGTAGACAAAAATCGCTGCATAATGAAACCGGTCTAGAAATGTTCTAATTGAAAAATAGAAGTTTTGAGAATTCTTACAGAATTTTCAGATCGTTGAAACAATGTTTTAATTGGGTAAAAAAATTGATTATGCTGAAAGAAAATGTGGAAGAAATCGGTCCATCATGGACTCGGTCTTTAAATGTTTGGAATAGAAATTACAATTTCTGAGAATTGTTTGAGGATTTAAGAAAAGATCCCTTTCAAAATCACTTGAAATAATTACATGCAATTGAACAGTTGATTAAAAAATTCAGGGTACTGTTTCAGAGTTGTGACAATTACGGATTTTTTTTTTTTATTATACACAATCGGAAATGACGAGGGTCAGAAGGTGGTTGGGTTCGCATGGAATTCCCTCTTATCACCTAACCGTGGATTAAATGTGACGGTCTTCTTTTTCCTCCTCCGATAGCTCGTTTCTCGAAAATTCATCAAATTCCAGTCTCTCACTTGCACAAGGTCGGAAGTGTTTCGGGCGACTGCAGGAAAATTTACGTTTCCTATAAATCGTCCGAGCGTGAAATTCGTCTATCCACGTTTATAATGCACATGCATACAAACACGAGTGAAGCTATCACGCGGAGGCGTATCTTCGAGGTAAACAATCCTAACGCAACAACGCTTTAACGTGCAACAACTCTCAAGATACGTTTGTTCCTTCTGGCGCATTTAATTATCCGCTGTGTGATCTACCGTGGATACCTTTTTATACATAAATATATATATATATATACGTACGTATGCATGAAAGGCGATAAACACACACGTAGAAGACACCTTTGCAGGTACAGAGTTTAATTAAAAGAGACGCATCCTGTTAGTTGCACTATATTTTCATCCTCGCAGCTCTTTTGCCTATCAACTGCTGCAGGCTACTCTATCTAATTGTAAAGCAAGCTACGCATCCTTCTTTTTATTATTACTTTGCTGCTGGCGGGTCTCGTTCTTGATAATCACAGGTATAAAAGACGCCTTCGATTCTTCAGCGCAGCTCAATCGGACGATCAATGAACGTTGAAGCTCGATTTCTATATCTTTTCGTTCTCGCCTGATCACCGATCCATTATCGGTTTTCCACGCTGGACTTTGTTCGTCATCGTTCGAAGTTGATAATTTCGATTTTATTGTCAGCTCATTGTCTTTAAAACGGAAAATAAGCTCGACATAGTTTCGTCGTATTTTTTTTTTTTTTGTTATTTTATTTTTTTTTGTTTTCAAACAAATTCTCTTCGATTCAACGTTTGGGAAAGTTGGGAAAAAAACGAAGGTAGTCCGGTATCAGAGCGAGAGATTGCGAGAAGGATAGGAAAAGAACGTGCGAAAGAATCGGCGAAAAGAAGGTCGGTAACTGGCCTGAAAATAAACATGAAACTTTGACGTTGTTCTTTGATTTTCTTCGCCCCGCCTGCCTTTAACACCTCTATTTTTTCAACCCCTCGACCTCCGTCGTCGTTACCGTAATTACAACGTTCTTTTTTCCCTCCGACAATTCTGCGGGACGATTCAGCAGCGAGACGGCAGAGCGGTGTATCATATATTTGCATACTCCGGGAACCGACGTTGTTTCACGCTCTCTCACCCCCGGAGGGTGTGATGCGTTTGCACGTACCATGTACGGGGCATTCCACGCCAACTCGGTAAACGGTTGACTCTGACATTTTTCATTTTCACCAAGAATTCATCCTACGCTACCATGACCCCTGAAGAGTTACCGACAAAATTTTCACGTTCTTTTGATCGCTCGATTTTACCCTATGATTTTTTAAATCCATCTCAAAAATGCCCAAATTGATTTTTGCGAAAGGAGATAGAAGCATTTGGTTTCGGAAATTAAACATTGTCACGCAGGGTTCGGAGTGGCGTGGCGTCTCGTTATTTTTTTCTATTTTCATACTTGTTCAAAATCCGTGATGAAATTTTGAAAAAAATCACGAGTGTGTTTTAACACTGGAGAAACAATTTAAAATATCGGTTATTAAATCGGAGATGCGGTATGTAGTGTAATAGATTTTTAACCGGTATGAGAATAGAAAGAAACTACATCACACTCTGAATCTTGCGTGAAAATGTTTTATTTCGAAAATCAAATATTTTTTTTTTCCCCGTTTCATGAAAATCAATTTGGATGTTGTTGAGATGGTTCTCATAGTTCACAAGGTAAAGACGAGTGGTTGAATAGCTACAAAAATTTTTTCGAAGCTCTTCAGGGGTCGTACTACAACGTATAGGAAAAATCCATGGTGAAATTAAAAAAATGTCAGAGTCAACCGTTTACCGAGTTGGCGTGGAATGCGCCATATACGTATATGCATATATATGTGTACATGCATGCCGGACAGCATCCCCGTTTTGTTCAGAAAGTTGTACCTGAGTTGGGCGCGAAAAGTCGCGGGAACCTCGGGATTTCGTGATTCGGGATTATTTTATGACCTGGATGACGGGGCGAGGGGGAGGAGGAGGAGGAGGAGGATGTGAACCGTAAATTACAAAGCCCCGTTCCCCCACCCTCTCTACACATCTTCCTATCCTCCTCTCAATTTCTTTGTCCTTCTCCGAGGCAGGGGGCGCGAGGCGACGTAGATTGGCGCAGGTGTTTCCGTGCACATCCGACCCTTCCCGACCTCAATTTGCAAATTTCACTCTGTGTAAATCTTGGCACTTGCTCAGTGCCGGGGGTTCGGTTACTCGTGTGTGTGACAGAGAGAGAGGGAGAGAGGGAGAGAGGGAGAGAAGTGTGGTTCCTCACACGAGGCAGCGACGTGCGTGTTCTCTACATTTTACATCGCATTAGCTGCACTTAAGGAGGTTTAACTCCCCTTAATGGAGACGACGTCGAATGTTTTCTGTCCTCCTTTATTTTTATTTGTCTATTTTTTTTTTTCCATCAAAGGGGGAAGCAGACGACAAAAGCAATCCTATTTCTATTCGTTGTATATACTTTATTGTCCGACGATGAGAAGTCGATGCGTGCTCAAATATTACCAACTTTGGGCATTGGAGTACGGCAAATGAATGTTGAAAAATTTATCATTCGTCGTATTTTTGAACTTTTGTTTTATCCACAATCAGCCCTCACCCTTTTCGTAATTTTAAATCGAGTTTAGCCACTCTAAAACAGAGCTTGAAAATTATACCGATCAGACTCGGTGAAATTCCTTGAAGAACCTCGAGGAGGACGCTCGTTATTAGGGTGAGGTGAAAAATTTTCAAACTGAATTTCTAACCCAGGGACGAAATTAGGCAAGTTATTACGGAAAGGCGGAAACTCTCCGGGTTTCGACGCGGTTCTCGGAGACTTGCAGCAGAGATCGAGGCGACCATTCATCGAGTTACATTTTCCACTTGGAGCTCTCGGTTCGCTTGCTGCAGTCTGAAACGGGGCTGAACTTTGCGCGGTAGAAAGACGAAGGAATTTAATTGTATCCGAGTTGCGAATATCGCGATTGCCGAGACGAGTCTCGCTGCAGCAGCCTGCGAATATATATGTATACGTATATACGTATATACGTACGTACGTAGGTGTACAATACGAGCGAAGTTGGCACACAGTCGGCGGGAAGTTTTACTTTGCTCTCGGAGTTTTCATTCTTACCGAATTAATTCGTTCGGTTCGCTTTAAGGGCGACGGTAGGTACGTACCATCTTCTTTGCCTTACATTTCCACCCCGCTTCACTTTTTGCACGATCCACGCTCGATGTATAACAAACCAACCAGCCAACCTAACCCACCTACGTGAAAATTTTTACCTGTAATTCGCGCTCGTTTCTTCTCCCTGCTTCTGCAATAAAACCCCTGCAGCGGTGGAAAGTTATGAAACTCTGCAGTCGGTGCGATTTCTAATTTTATTCCGCCACTTTGCTAAACGGCCGAAGAAGGGTGGGAAATTTTTATACCTCGTAGACCAGATGTAAGTCGGGTCTGAATTTTTGTGAAATTTTTTTATAATATCGTGGAGGGCCAGGATTCGGTATGTGAAATTTGTACAGTATTGTATAAAAAAGGCAGAATATCGGGGCGGAAAATTTCTGGCTTGGTAAAATTTCGTCACTTTGATTTTTCTTTGTTTTGGATTTTCGACATATTTACGTTCGTAATTCTGGTCATTTTGATTATCGGTTTTTCTCATTTTTCACGCCCACTCGTTGATCGAACTACGTCGTGTGAGTCTATTTTAATTTTCGAAATTTTACTCTATCGAAACTTGGCTTTGTCGTAACTGGAATTTTCGGAATCTTTCATTTCCGAACTTCGAGCCATCGGCTTTCCGACCGTTCGAATCATTGTTGTTTCGTATAGGTTTGATTTCTCAGCTTCAAGTTTCACCATCAAATAATGCGGAATTGGACGCTTTCGGGACTTTTCAAATTTGGAACTTGAATCACCCCGACCCACAGTATCGAATGTACGGAGCAGGTACGTGAAAATTTAATTCACGGATTTTCGAAACATTGAAAGCCGATAAATACTAAAGTCAAGGGTAATATATTTTCACAACCAACCTAACAATATCGTGAATAATAAATTCTTTTTATTTTATTTTTTTTTTTTATATCCTTCCAAATTCAACTGATTATGGGTTTTCTCGTCAGTCAAAGTTTATCATCCCAGCTTTTTTCACTCCGTCGCAATTACTCCACTCCCTTAATCTCCGATGGCTGTTATTAATTTGGCAAATCGCGAATGGCTGCCAATTTGCAGCTGTTTAATCCGTCCGTTACGCGTGTATTTCCCGGATACCGGACAGCCGGATCTGCAACAGGAGCCTGGCAGAGGTGTCAGAGCCAGACGCCGCCGCAGCGGCACTCGACGCTAAAAACAACCAAATTGTAATTACTGTCTGCAAAAATCCGGCCAGCAGCTAGCCGGCTATCTAGTGGCCCGTGATGTCACTCCGGTCTCTGCGTCGTGTTACCCAAATGCGAATACTCGCGAGATTAAACCCGGGGGATTTGGCCCTACTGCGAGGGACGCCCGAAACGCGTTACTGCCTGCCTTACGCTTTAAAGAATCATCCCGTCACCCGCCCTTTTCATTCTTACGCCAAATAATTTCACGCCACGTGGAACTTGCCTCATGTTTTGTTGGAACGAAAGTTTCGCCCCCTCCCGCAATTGAATTTTTTAATTTTCTCATTTTATCATTTACTATAATTTCTCATTCGCTTTCTGCCTGAGGGTTGAACTAAAGTACGCGCTAGTTCCTGTTTCGATTCGTTACTTTGAGAATAAAATAAAAAAAAAACAAAAAATGCGACATTTTACTAGGTACACAAGATGTCTGATGTCGAAGAGTTTTTTTTTTTCTTTTTTTTTTCAACTCTGATATTCGGAACATGGATTGTTGAATAGTTTTGGATGACGAAGCCGGGGGAGGGGGAATTAATTAGGACGTGGCGGGTGTTGGATATATGACGTTGGGAAAAAAAGGAAAACGTCGAGTCGAGGATATTATGGGTCACGCGAGATTAAATCCCTTGGGACGAAAGACCGACCCTGACTAACCTGTTGCGAGTGACGGGGATGCGGGAGGGTGGGTGTCTTTAATTTACAGCTCTCTGACCTATTAATTTACAATCCCCGCCCCTCCCTGCAGTGCAAATAAATAAATACATTTGCGTTAAATCAAATTTTAATTTTTCCCCCCGCGTAATTTGCAACGCGATTCGAGATTCACGCAGGTGAATTTGGTTCATATAAGCGGGGACGGAAAAGAATGAATTTTCAATAAAAAAATAAATAAATAAAACAAAAATATATTCTTCGTCGTTAATGAAAATTTTTTTTTTTCTTTTTCAACGGTGTTGAAAAATTAATACAGAGGAAGAGTCACGGAGTGAAATGGAAAATCAGTGGAAATATTGATGTGAAATATTCATACCGCGATTATATGTACGTGTGTGTATATATATATGTAATACATAGATAAAAGTGAGACCGGTACCTAAAAGGACCGGGAGTGTGGCGGCGGAAGACCGGATAGCGGAAGCGGCGGGGGCATAATTTGAAAACTTTTCTCGTTAAATTGCGCAAAATGGTTCGAGAGAACAAACGAGCCGTCGAAAAACCGGCGCGGACAAACCGTCGCGTCGTGTCGGGCAGGATTTTGAACAGCGTTGACGAAAACTCGGTTGCAAAAACCGGATGCAATATGTGTATATATGTATATATGCATGTAACGCGGGGACGAATCAATTCGAAAATTCAAAACCGGAAAATTGAGAAAATATTTGTTGTATTTATTTTCCGTCAGCAATTATTTTCTTAATCAGGGCTAAGTCGTAAGAATCATAATTATACTTTATCGTTACATGTATCGGTTAAATTAATATATAGATAATTTTCCTGAAAATTTAAAGAACAAGAAAAAATACCGAGATTGTAAAAATAGTAAATTAGGTATCAAACTTTTATTTCCGTCTCTTTTGAGTGGTAAAAGGTTGAGTAAATTTCTTAGGCTTTACTCCTCAATGATACCGATCTTTACCAGAACTCGGTGAAAAATAAATATTTTTCACAGTAGTTTAGTACTCACTCCTTGTTCCATACATTTTCATAAAAGTCTAGTCGTAGCTCTACAGGAGATACATAAATTTAATAAATCCTTCGCGACAATCTCGCGATCGAATCGCCATAAATACCGTGATTATTTACAAGGACATTCAACATTTTCGAAATTTCAAATAATAAACGAGAATTTGATTGTGCCGCAGCTACGCTTCCGACCATGCGAGAGAGCGTCTTGTTCATCCACCCTCCAGTATCCGAGACTTCTTGGTGTATATTATACGGACGATACGACTACCCCCAAAATAATCTCCCATAAATATGTATGGATCTTCTCTGCGGATGCAGGACTCGTTCCGGCATCTCACAGCGGTTGGCGAACGCGAGCTTTCACCACCACCATCGATACCTACTCCTCTATTAACCCTCGGGTCCTCGACCAATTCCAACTTTCCTCGTGCACGGGAATATCTGTATTTTCAAAGATTCTTCTCGCTATGTCCAACAGTGTCGTTCCGTCTTCACTGCACCCAAGATGTGCTTCGGTGTTTTTTTCTCTTTTGTTTCTTAATGTCATCGTAAATTTGGGCAAGTTTCAACAGTAATTTAGTATCTGGAATGTTTTTTTTTTTTTTTTTTTTATCGGTGATTTACGATCAATCGATTACTCGACGATTTCGATTCGTATACCGATTAAACTGAACAATTATTACAAATCAACTTCGATTAATCGATCCACCGGGACCGTTGATTAATCGATTTATCGGAAGAAGGATCAATTGATTAATCGAGCAGCACTAGTTTTTACAGAGAGATTTTGAGAAACCTCAAAAATTTTATTTTTGCCTCGATAAAAACCTCGAAGGTTCCTGTTTTATTGATTTAACAAGTTTCGCAATTGATTTATTAGGAATCAAGGGTTGATCGAGTGACGAACGGCCCGAGCTTCTCGAAATCATTAATATCACTGAGTGAATCTGCAGCAGCGGCCCGTAGAGAATCAGATTACAAAGAATCCATTTAGCAGAGCCGTCCAACTTATAGGACTATTTTTCTCCCTTTAATTCGCTCCTCTCGTTTCCCCGACGACGACGTCCGTCTCGAGGCGAGCTGCTTTTCCTTCCGTTGACAAATTACAATATAATTCGAGGCGTTTTCAACCCCTCGACACTTCAGCCCCTGGCGGCTTCCTTTCCCCCCCCCCACCGAATTTACTTTTTTCATTCATTGTAATTCAGCAGGGCCCTGTGACCAGAAATTCCGACCCTTTTCTTACGAGACGGAAGGAAAACCGCGCCTCTCTGAGTGTATTGCCGATTCCATTCGTAACTCCGCCGCGTGAGCTTCAACGAATTTACTCGAGGCTTTTAGATCTTGATGAATTGAGGCGGTACAACGGTTTCAAAAACGTTTCATCCAATTTTAGCTACAGGAGAAAATACACATTTTATTACGTGGGATAATTTTTTTTATCCACTCGGTGATGTATACGTACATATGTATGTTGAATCAATTTTTCGTCACTAGAGAATAAATTTTCTGATAAAAAAAAAAAAAATAAATAAAAAATGCCACTCATCAATTTATTTGTCCTGGAAGATCAACCGAAGTTCAACGGAAATTCGTACCAAATTGTAATTTTTTTTTCTATTGCATTCAGTAAGCTCAGAACTGAATTGAGAGATTTGTTTTATTTTGATTTCTAAAGTTTCTTAAACTCTAAAGAGAAGACAACCATTTTATGTGGTACGACTGTGTAAATTATTTCTCAATTTTTTTTCAATTTTCCACTCTTGAGATTTACAGACTTCTTCCAAACAGAATTTAAAGTTGATCGTTTCGCCCAAAAACCAAGTGTTATCAAAGATTTCGACTTCACAACAGTTTGTGAAGTGAGCTGTCAACTTATTTTATTCATTTATTTATTCTCGAGCTTACGAAAATTTTCGAACATCTACACAGCTGGAAATTGGCGTTGTGAAAATCTTGGTGTAACAAAATTTGAGACATTTTCTTCCTTTTGACCGAATAAAATTTACGTTTCTTCTTTCGAAAGCCGCGCGGTGCAGTTTATCACGTTATCTCTTTCGGAATAAAAGAAAGAAGAGCAACGGCGCATATAATAAAGAAGAAGCGAAACATACATATAATTCGAGAATAGTACCCGCCCACCTTGAGTCCGCGATAAATAATTGCGCTATTGTTTTCCAAGGGGATTTTCTTTATTTCCTCCCCATCCTGGGTATTTTTCATTTCTTTTTTTTTTTTTTTTGTTTTTACTTTTCGCTTACTGCACCTTATCTTACTTTCTCATACGTTCTCTCTTACGTTCTTCTTCCTCCGCTTCGCTTTCTACTCTTCTCTTGTCTTCTCTACCCTTCTAACGGGCTAGTGGCACAACATTTGAAGAAATAAATTGTCGGAAATGCCGAGTGCTATACGACTCGGCTGAGAAAACCCGCCCCTGCCACCCTTTCTTAAATCATACCAATTTTTTACCATCTCAAGTTCCACCCCTAGCGAATCTCGGAGCTGCTCTATACTTACAATACATTTGCGACTATCTTTCCCCATTCATTCGATCCGCCTCTTATTTCAGACCCGGTTCTTTTGACTCTCGCGTAATTTTTTTCCTCCCCTCCCCCGAATAGCTGAATTGTTCCAAAAAATCACCCAAGTTGAAAAGAGAAAACCAAAAGGAACAAATGAAAAAAAAAAGCATCCAGCGATGCAAACGTCGATTTTCGGAGCTCCGGCGATGGTTTTTTACGCGCTAAAACCGCCCTCCGCTACCGAACCCTCGGCCCTTAAATTCCCAGATGTAATTATACGGTGTTCGAATGTAAATCACTCTGACAACCCGAGTGACGCGGGCCATAAAACGTTGTGGTGGGATATAACGACAAAAAAGTAGAAGGGGCGGGAGAAAAATAACGAAAAAAAAATAAAAAAAAAAAAGAAGAAGAAAAACTCGAAAAATGAAAAAGGTGCGGTCGAATAGAAAATAGAGAAACGTGAACGAGCTGGCTGAAAAGTGATCGAATGAAGTATAAGTAAAAAAGAAAAGAAAAAAGAAGGCAGCCAAAGGGGGAAACAAAAGAGCGAACGGTATCCTGATTTTTGGAGTGCGGCGGTCGCGGCTCCCGCGCAATAAATTGCGAATCAATCCCTTCGGCTAACGATAAGCTACAACAACCACCCTGCAGGGCGCTACCTTCGTTCTACACGCGTTAATCCCCGGCTGTCTGCCTCGTACGTATACCTTCACGTATACCCAGGCGCAAGGCATTGGAGCGTCGCGTGGATGAAGCCGCCTGATACACCCGGGGTGTATTCACGCTCGATACCCTAACCGACGTTTTAATTGGCTCTTCGTCACGAGGAGAGATGATTTCGTTACCTCTCTCAACCACCCAGCGTAGGAAATCAAGCTGCGTTATTTTTTTTTTTTTTCTTTGTAACTTCACGTTTCTTTGTTTTCAGCGAAAAAGGAAGTTGTTGCGACCACAACGGAAATGAAAAGCTTAGTTTTCATTAGATCATATCGATGATCAATTTTTTTGTCCGACGATACGTCGAGAACGAGTTAACGAATTTCAATGATTTTTCGGTACTTTGATTGGTACGGTAGATTTTCAATTATTTTAGTATAAAAAATTCAGATAATCAAATGAAATTGATGATTTTTCGAGAATGGATGAATGGATGTGAATCAAAATTAGTACCCTAAGGTTTCTTCAGTCACTAAATATGAATCTAAGGTCGGATTAGCGCAATTTAAATTTGGCGTATTCGATAAGCTTAAGAAAAAAACTGAAAACAATTAGATTTTGATAGTAATTGGTACTCGTCGGTTTGTTGCGTGGCTGATCGCGAATCTGAAGTTAGATTACGAAATCCAAAACGGCGGTTCAATGTGGTGGGAAAAAAGCTAAAAATATTCCGATTTTGGTAGAAATTAGCAGCCGGCGTTTTTCGGGCCACCGATAACGAACCCAAGATCAATTTTCCAAATTTTGTTATAGTGGTTAAAAATTTTAAAAAATCGTTACATTCGTATCATCTTCTACGACTTTATATTTCACCTATTGCACAATAAAATTTATACTTTTTTGAATCAAAACATGCATTCGAAAAGTTGGATATCTCGATGTGAATAAGAAACGACACATTCATCTCTTTTCATTCTTCGTTTCTCGTATTTCTTTTTTTTTTTTATTCGAATTTTAGATATCACGAGTTTTCTATTGATTTCTTCGAAAAATACTATTGGTATCAAGAATGTGTAGGAAACGAAGCGTATGAATACTACATTCCAAAAATGGAAACAACGCAGCAGTTTCTTGTTTTATTTGTCCCATTTTTTTTCATGTCGACAAGTTCGAAATTCTATTCTATTGAAAAAAAAAAAATTATTAAAAGTGACCTACTCCTCTCACATCGCGTAATTGTTTATAACAAATTTTCTCCGCACCGTTGAGCTCTAGCTTTTTTATCGTTCGAGACGGTATTTTTTCTTTCATTTTTATCTTCCACTCTAGACGAGTTTCTGGGCTCGCGAATTTTTGTACCCGCGGCTAATATCGCATAGGCGGGGTGCAGTTCAATAAGATCTAATTCGAGGTCGCTGGTTGAATTTGAAGGCGTATCATGCAGCCTCGATAACTCAACGAGGGAATCCCTCCGTGTCCGTGACTCGGTCGGAATCACCACTTGTACGAATTGAAGTCAGGAACGAGGAAGGTTTCGCGGCGTTTTCACGCCCTCCGCTGCTGTCACAGGGCCAGTTTTAATATCGGGTGGGTGCAGGTCATGTATTACAGTTTACCCGGGATTCCTTCGCGTCCCGAAACCCCGGCGTGCATCGGGAATACGGAAAACTCATTCCCCGTTTTTCCACACTCTCCGCTGGTTTTTAAACTTTTGTTGCGTTTCTTTCTTTTTTAATTCCCTGCCCGTTGTCGATGCGTTTTGTTTCCTAATTTGTTTTTTTTCACTTTGTGGAAAAACAAAAAAGAAAAAAAATCGCTTCGGAATTCCAGCGGTTGATAAAAGTTACGTCGAAACCATTCGCACCAAGGTTCCCTTTATAGGCAGTGAATTCCTTTTCTTTTCTACGCTGTTCTAGCGGTTTGTTCTCTTTCTCTCTCTCTCTCTCTCTCTCTCTCGCTGTCTTTATTTCTCTATCCGCAGTCTAGTCTTTGTCTTCTAATGACACTTTAGGGGGTGATTCAACACTCCGTTTGTATTCCGGCCTGTCGTTTCTAGCCTTTGTTATACACTTGTGGCTTGTACCTATCCATATATACGTGCAATATATATATATACACACACATAGACACCTTATATCTAACCTTGTATTATAGCATCACGTGGATCATCTCATGCCTCGTGAATTAACTCGATTAGCAATTCGCGTGTGCAAAACTTTCAAGTTTTGCGTAAACCGGTGTTTGTCATGCAAACGGTGTTTGACAAACTCTCACGACGATCCTCTAAAATGTGATGAATTATAACCGAATATATGTGTATCAAATTGTTGTATTGACGATATTATTCGGTTCTGAAATTTTTTCTTTTTCGTCCTTTTCTTTTTCTCCGGACAGAATTTCCCGCTTTCCCGATTCTAAAAGAAACTTTTTGGATGCGAATCTTTCATACCGCGAGGTGTAAAAACTTTTTTTTATATACACCCAGACTCCGTGTGTAATACACCCCCACACGCGGTGTATGTAAGGCAAGAATTTATGTTGACAAATATTTTGCTTTTTCCCACCTCTTCTTCTTTCGCGTTCTCGAAGCCTCTACGCGAAAGTCTACGTTCAACCATGTAATAGTATATATTTATATAATATATGTAGCCACATATTTTCACCCTACAGAGAGGAATACACGTTTCGCCTTATTTTATATTTTTACCTTTTTCCTCACGCCTCGCAACAGCAGACTGTCATCGTTTTTCGCGCTATGCTTGCCGTGTGAAAAAATATCCCGCAATTTATGACTGTTCTTTTTTTTTTCTTTCGTTTTTTTTTTTTTTTTTTTTTTCTTCATTCACCTTTTACTCATGGTTTTTTATTTATATACATTTTATTTTTCCGTCCCGAGATAAAATGATGCACAACGTCAGTATCTTCGAATTCCTTTAATTTCGTTTAGCGGAGATTGTTTTTTTTTTCTTCCACCAACGAGTCAACCGCGCCCCGAAAATCTAACTTCGGGGTGAATTTAGTCACTC
The DNA here is from genome assembly GCF_021155785.1 of Neodiprion fabricii. Lineage (NCBI taxonomy): Eukaryota > Metazoa > Arthropoda > Insecta > Hymenoptera > Diprionidae > Neodiprion > Neodiprion fabricii. The sequence goes on from NC_060242.1 coordinate 959,364, forward strand.
GCGATACGTGCGCAACAGCCTCACCAATTTGCAAAATTTCCTTTATAGAAACAATGAAAACCACCGCGTGCAGAGTAAAATCTGCTGCATTTGTAATTAAAGTTACAAAAAAAAAAATTTATAAAAATACAGTCGACGTCGATATTTTTGACCAAAACATTGATATGTCTCTCTTTTCCTGCAGTTTTGAGAAAAAATCTGCTCCTTTCTTCTTCTCTCCGTGTACGTCACGTAAGCTACAGCTGACTCATTTAACGACGTCTCGGAGCCGTCAATCCGTTTTACTTTTATCGCACCCCACAGACCTTCCAGTTTTCACTCTCATCCCGGCAGCATGATGCCCTACCAGTTGGTCCCGTACTTCGCGTTGCACTTTGCCGAGACTACTGCAGTTGTTAACTTGATAAACAATGTACAACGCACAACACGCCCTTCAAGGTTTCGTTTACATTAAAGCTCTCCGCGTCTCTCTTGTAAGCTTACGAGCGTATTTATAGCCACGACTTATACCCAACTCACGCTGCATGTATCCGGCTGTATCGTAGTTTCGTTTCCGGTTTTATTTTCCTTTTATTTTCTTTTTTCTTCTCACTTTGTGCTTGTCGATGATTTTCCTGAAATCCTTGACGATACGCAGTAGCAGGAATCGGAGATCAAAGGATTTCTTTTGACGTGTTTTCTTATTTCGATCAACGATATTGAATCTTGAAATTTTTCTTTATTATTAAGATTTGTTTGATTTGAACGCAAATTTTCATCATTCTTTCACGGCTTCTCAATATTTGTCCTCCGATTTCCTAATTCCATGATTAATTTGAAATCAATGAACTTCGATCATTAATCCCACAGACTCGAATTACATATTCCTCAATTATCTGTTCTTTGTTAATTTTTCACGCGATCGTTTTCTCCTCGATTCTCTTCACCCTCTGTAAAATTCATCAATTTTTCTCCAACTTCCCCAAACTTCGGACAAATTGGCTTCGCTTAAATCCTCGTGTTTCCTTTACACCCAGAGAACACGCGTAACACATAATATATCAGGTACCTATATACGCTGTACCTCTTACATATATATCATAAGTGTATCCGTGATTTCTCATCGTTTAACTGCGTCATATATCCCGTGTGTCAAACACGCTGCCCCCAACAATCGATACAGCATGAACACACATCCGACAAGCACGCACGCACACACACACACGCACACACACATATGCATCCAGCACAGACTTGCCAGGCGTAGCCGGCTCGTGTGGCTGCAGGCTAAATTCGGCCGAACGCCGAGGAGTTGGAGGAGTTTTCGCGCAAGGCGCGATTGCGAAATGATCGTTTAACTTTGACAAATGCGCGCGAGCTGTCGAAGAAGCGGCCCTGCGGAAAATGGGAGCGTTAAACATTCCAGTTTCGTGACAAATTACGGTACCTACGGCGAAATGAGAGAAAGAGAGCGAGAAAAAGATTGCGTATCAGAAGTATAGTTGAATGGTTAATTTATTTCCCCAGGCAGTAATTGTATTATGATTAACTACACCGGTCGACGCGGAATTTTCAGTCCGGGTTCTAAATGTCTAATTTTGATTTCTTTCGCGTAACTAATGAAAGAAAAAAAAATAAAAAACAGTCTTAATATAGAAAGTTTTTTTTTTTTTTCTTTTTTACTTGCTTATCATCTTTTATTTATCAACGTGAAAAAGACAATAGTAAACTTTACAAGTAACGAACGAAGATTTCGTTTATTACTCGATCTACACAATCCAAATTTATTTATTCGAGCATAGGCCCGTAAAAGAGATGACAAAAAAAAATAAAAAAGTGTCGTCACCTGTGTTATTAAACAGCGAGTGATTTCATTCGAATCAGCCACAGTTTTTCTAATTCTTAATGATAATTCGTTGTACAGTACAATTCATTCGGAGTACGGTGGTTATCCTTTTGGCGACTGACAATGAAATACTGGGGGTGGAAGGGGGATGAAAAAACGGGATTAGGTATGCAATAACTCGAGATTATGCGGAGAGCGAGGACGCGTCCGGTCGTCTCGTTTTGGTATAACTGAAAAATCCCTCGGAACTTCCGTCCTCCGAGCAAATCATGCGAGGGCGCGCGATTCGTATGGAAATCCTTGCATGGTCCGGCAAGCCACGCAGGAATAGGGGAGGAGGGGACGAAGAAACATCGAGCCTTAGTCGCCGAAAACCAAGCCCAGTCGTAAGCCACGTGTTCGTCCGAAACAAGCGGTGCATTTATCCCCCCATCCCTGATCCTTGCATTTGAAATTCCACGATCGTCTTCGTAATACGCGGGACTTTACGATCTTCCCCCTCCCCGCCCACCCCATGGAATTTCCTTCCATCTTCCAGATTCCACGTCTACGATCTTTTATCGCTGTTAACCATTATTTTAGTTTGTCCTTGTTCGTTGCTTTTGTTTTCTTTCCATGTTTGTTTGTCAATTTTTTATTTTATTTTTTTACTTTCATTTCAATCGGAATCCCAATTCATCTGCAGAGACAGATATAGAAAAGATGTATAATTTTGCTCGATTTACGCGGTGACAAATGGCACGTAATACCACAAGTATGGGTGTAATAAGAGAACGAGGGATGATCTAATCCCCCATATTAGTCATGGTAGTTACGACCGAGTCGGCGTCTTGTCTCTGTTCTATCTCGCATCTTTTTCCAGATGCACACGGAGGGAGAATTTATCCTGATTAATTTTTCCACTCAATAATGTGTATGTATAGACGTATGCACGTGTATGAGTGTGTTGGTGCTGCGCCAAACGTATCGCAGTTATAAGAAGAAAAGTACTAAAAGAATAAGAAGAAGAAGAAGAAGAAGAAGAAGGAGAAGAGTTCTGATAGAGATGCACGGTTCACTATTTGTCAATAAGGAAATCGGTCACATGTAAAAAAAAAAAAGAATTATTCGATTCTTTATTGAACCGTTTACGTTTTGAATCAATTTTTTTACATCAATTATCCAACGCCACGATAGTGGTAAAAATAAAACGTAACAACGGAAAGAAAGACTGCGTAGAATCGCACAGCGAATGGTTGAAAAAGAGTTGACGAGGAAAAAGGAAGTGGAAGTGCAAAATAAAAATAAATAAAAATCCGTCATTGCATGCATATAATTAGGTGAAATACTGTGTATTGTACATACGTGTATACGTATATAGAAACCATTCGCGATGTGCAGTGACATATAAATTATTCAAAAGGCTAATTATACGGCGGCGCCACCTGAGAGGCGGTGGGGAATTTTTTTCCCACCCCTCTTACCCCCGCTGTCAAAACAATCACGGAACGGGAAACGCTTTGAAGTATTTACATTGCAAATTGGAGCTTTCACCCCTCCTCTCTCCCTCTCCCTCTCTCTGCCCGTCTATCTGTCTGTCCGTCTCTTTCTACGCCGCGATCTGACTTCTGTACTCCTGCGGCAACCGGCTTTCGTCCCCCATCTACATTGCTAAAACCATGCGCTGCACGCTGCCAAGATAGATATGCCAAACCACCGAAGTTCCACGTTATGTATGCATGTATACAAAATTTCACGATCGAATCTCGTGCGGCCCCCGGGCTGAGGCGAAAACGCGCGTTCAACTTTGTCCGTGGTGGCTGCATTGTGAAAGAAAAAAAAAAATGCCTTCGTTGTTCGAGCATTTTCATTTGGCGGATTAAATGGGAAAAAAAAAACTTTTAGCCAAAAGAAAGTCAACGTACGTATTAGGGTGGGTCTTTTCTCTTTAAACTTTTTTTTCCTCCTAACGTACCCTCAGAAAAGTTAGTTTTTAGCCTCAAACGAAGCCTCGTGATACCGAAACTCGGTAGGGAAGTTCCAAAAGGCGTGGTATGGTATGATAAAATTGCTACTCAATTTACACATGCATAAGTTGAGAAGGAAAAGTTTATCGCTGAATTAAGCTCGTCGTAATTCTTATCAATGTTTCTTCCTTTCTACCGTTGCGTTGTTCAATTCCTCCCCGCTCACCGTTTCTCAACAAGATTAAACTATTCGCGTTTGCCGTTTGCCGCAACTTATATGCGGCGGCAAGGAATTCTTAAGAACATTTGCAAGAATGGTGGTGCGGATAGCGGAGGATGAAAAGTCGAGAGGAACGATGAGCGGGGCTGCGGAATACCGGCGGAAAGTGCAGCCTGCATTTCGCTATCTTTCTGCTCTACTCTTCGCCTTCGAGAAGTTTAATGTCTTGAGTATTCCACTCTCAGGTATTTTCACCGGAATTTATATGCTTCATTTGTGTGCCTGAAAACGTAGCTGGAACGGCAGTAAGCGAGATGTAATTCTTCACCTTGCATTTCTCTCGATTCCCTCGCAGCCAGACGCATTTTCAAATGTTTATATTTTTACCACTCTCCCGCACCTTTTTACCAGCTGCATTTAAGAAATTTTCCACCTCAGGTTGCTACGGTTAATTCGTTTCGGTCGCAAAGTTCCGACAGTTTGCTCATAGTTCTCGTTTCCGATGTGAAAAATTAAAGAAACGAATTCATGAATTAATTAATCAATTATGAAAATTGTTGCTAGCATTATATTATTCATATTATAAACTCGGAATGGCATTGTCACGTTGGTACTTCACCTACCCTCCACGTTCAATTGCCATTTCGCTCAACTCTTACGTCCGTTATTTCGTCTTTTCTCTTTTTCATTTGCTCGATTCTTTTCGCTAAGTGGCCGCGGTAATTAGTCAGACTATGCTAAAACCACGAAGATTGAGTGTTCGCAAATTGTTTTGTATACAAGTGTAGAATGCACTTTCTGCGAAGTGTATACATTGTGAGTTAAAAACGCTACTCCATTAATTAAATCTCGTCTATTCTAATTATATCACTACATTTTATTTTCCATCTTTTGATTAAGGAAAAATACATATTTAGTTTGACTCAATCGTCTGTAAGTGTTGATGTAAAAACAGGTTTGGAAAAGAATTTCGGTGAGTAATTTTTTTTTTTCTTTTTTTTATATATACGGTATATATCGAATTTCAAGTATGCTGTCGGTGTAAGAAATTTCTGGCTAACTCGTTGAACTTATCAATTTATCCTTGAGCATTGCTCGTTGTCAGCATCGTTTACATTCTCATCATCGGTGGATCCTTATCATTATTATTGCCGGTCGAAGAGGAAGATGAAGTAGCATAAATCTGATTGAAATCGCGAACGTTGTCAGTTCTATTTTACATATATGAGTAATAAAAATGTGGTTGACGTAGTTTAACGCCTATACTTGAAGACATTTGCCTATAGATCGCATAAGCACGTGTCCGTAATACATCCGTAATACAATTTCGAAACAAGACAGGTCATATTTTATGAAGCTCATCGTGTTAATCGACACACCGTCGTCAACATTAATCACGATCATTGAACGTGCATGTGAATCTCCGGTTTCCGTGCACGGAAATTAATCCTCACCTATCAAATTCAATGACGATCATCGGTATTGACGACGAATTGGAAACTCTGTGTGAGCTGTGATCCAGTTGCTAAAAGCCAAGGTCCCTGACAGGCGAAACTGCTCGCCATGATTCTCTTCGCTCTCCTCTCGTGTGAAATGGGCGGTTGATTACTGGAACGAGAGCGGGATAGGGAGTATATCGATAGAGGAAGATACAGAGTGCCCAAAGTGCCGAGCAGGGTGAAATTGAAATCGAGGAATCCACTCATCGTTGTCTGACAATAAGGTTCATTGTCAGTTCCATCGTCGGGGTTTCTTTCGAAAATTCATCGAAACGTGACGCACAGTCTTTGCAACGCACGTGATGATCGGGAACAGTTTGAAGTTGGTAATTTATAGTATATATCATAGCCGCTTTTGCGGCTTCTTCTCGGCTCGGGTTTCCGATTAGCCTCGATTTTTCAAACGCGAGAAAATTCCTCCGCAATGCCTTGCAGTCAGTGGCTGCCACTAACTGGGTGAGAGAAGCCTTAGACTGAAATTTTGTCACGAAGAGTATATTCCGCTGTTCACCTTATAAGTGCACTGTAATGGTTTGCAGCTGTATTATATTATTATACACTTCAGAAGCAGCGGAGTAGTCGGTTAATAGCCTCGGGCTAATGGATTTGATTAATATCGATCATTAATTTCTAACGGTTGTTGTCTGTCATCTCTAAATATTCCGTTGACAAAAAAAAAAAAAAAAACAAGAAAACTTGTTACTAAGGATACAAGGTTCAAACTATAAAGAAAATTGTTTAGATATACATTTATAGATGTACAATTAATCAATTTTGTTTTATTATCGATTTTGATTGAATTTCTTTCTTTTTAGCTTAACTGTACATATTTTCTTTTTGGTTAATAAACGAATAAACCAGAGGTGTTATAAACTTGTATGAATAAAATTGTAAATATTAATTTTGCTTTAAAGAATAACAGTTTTTTGGCTTTACTTAGCTTTTACTTTTCTTTATTGCTGAACAAGCAGGTTTCGTAATTTGTTGGTGAAAAAGGAGGCAGATATTTTAATAACGGATTTCGTCAAGCCTTTGTGCCACGTTTTCGTTGTATTATATAATAGAATTAATCTTCGTAGATGCCGTTCCACTTTCAATTGTTATAAACTTATTGAAATTGTAACATTTCCATTTACAGTTTTAGAAAAATTCGTGACTAAACATTGGTAAGAAGAAGAAAAAAAAATGTGGATTGTAAAATTGGATCTATTGGACTGTGCAAATAGATTGAAAATCTCGACTACGAGGTATTGACTAGACGTTGATTCTTCGACGTCTTTTGGCGCAGAGTGGGAACCAGTAAAACTCATTAATCCCGCACGCTACTTCTATTAGACTACGTTCTTATTTGATTTACGTAGTAGGGGCGTTGCTTAAATCGCATTTAAAAATTCAACCGCGATCCGCTCTCACAAACACCATCGACAATCGCACGGGAACGCGAAAGCCATCATCACACTGCCGTGACTGTGACGGTCAATTCTTGTTTAGGGTTGGATAATTGTCATGTTTTGTGTCACTTGAATGACAACCCGAGGGAATCAACGGTCCTCTCTCTCCCCCCCCTCTCTCTCTGTCTCCCTCGCTCTCACTCTAGCCAATGTCCAGTAACGATGCATTGACTACGTGGCGTCGCCCGCATGCCGCATTCTCCTCTGCAGTTCCAGACAATACGGACACTGCGCTGCCGCGTTTTGCGATTGCGGTTTATAAATGCGACCAAGCAGCTTCCCAGCTCGAAAAACGTAGGAGGAAAATATACTGGGTACATATGTGGTGAAAATTGACTTCAATCTTCGGTTAAAATCGAGATAAGCTGGTACGAATGACTCATCGTAACGGTGACAATGGTCGTAGCCACCATATCTTGGGTGAAACAGACCATGAATGTATGAGAACTACTTCAATATCGTGCTCGGCTTATCATTTCGCGAGTTCCCTTATCTCTTCGCGCAAAATTGCGCAACCAGATAACGCTGCGTGTCTCTATATCTGCTGGGCATGGCACTGTTCTGGTCACCGTTGTCCTTTCCGCTCTGCAGAACCGTGCGTGGCAGTTTCCTGTTCACCGTACAGCTATACATAGATACCCATTCCGAAGGGTGTGTGTATGTATGGTGAAGCCGCGGCACGATCGGACAGTCGTCCAGATCCTCTCCTCTCTCTCTCTCTTTCTCTCTCTCTCCTATCTATCTATCTATCTATCTCTATCTCTCTGTCGGGAATTGCTGGCATTAGGGGGTGATGGCCCTCGTTTAGGGGCATTTATACCGTAGGCAGATATCCGGGCTGGCTGCTGCAGACACTCGCAGACTACGTTTCTCCTCCGCAAGCACAGGCGCACCTTTCGACGCGAACTACGTGGCTCAACAGAAATTAATTATGCAGGTACGAATGTAGTTGGAATATTCCCGAGGCGCGTTGGCAGGTAGTTATGAAGATTCGAAATTTCTAACATCCGTTTGCCGATTTCTTGTGTGTTACGAACGAAAATGGTCAATTCATGCGGCAAAATTGGAATATTTTGGAGATACTTTTCAGTCTTTGAGGATTTTCAGCTCCGTTGAAAAGTCAAGAGAGAAAGAAACGGGATGTAGGGATGCCTAACCTGGTAAAGGTCCTGACCACATGCTCAAACACACAGTCGAGCAGCCACGCACGACGTGCCTAACGCGAGTTTGACACAAAGCGAGGACTTGCTTTGTAACTCGGTAACAGCTTGCTGGATCACTGGATGCTGAAAGTTTTTCACTGCGTAATATTGATCGATGTATCACTTTCGGATTAGGATGACTATCGGCTCCTTTCGCTAGAGCTTAAGAGGCGAATCGCCTCTCTTACCCATTCGCGTCGGCATAATCCAGGACATTCTCTCCGCCCACTCCTACGATGTGGGATTCTCACCCCTCGGCTATGGCATGGCAAAAGGTTCTTGATCTTTTCCGGTAATTGCCAGGGAATTCCTGTCGCCGTTATTACCATTACTACGGCTACCCATTAGTGCTCCGATTATAAGACCGACTAACACCGCGATTTTCTTGTCCATTTCGCGAGTCGCTTAACTCTACGCGGTCGGACAGCGTCGGGTAAATTTCCGAACAATGACGTGGGTTCTCTTCGGTGACCCTAATCTGAAAGTAGAAAACGCTAGGAAATAGAGGAGGAGAGAGGACAAGATGGAAAGGTAATTGGCACAGTCGGTCTTGAGGTTTCACTCTCAGTACCATCGAAACATGGGCTAAAGGAGATAAGCTATCTCGACCTCTTGGAACATCTGTCATTGAAATGCTATTGGACTTTCTGAAACTCGGATAAAATTCCGACTTTCCAGAGGGGGAGGAAGGACGCCAATTCACGTGGCGATGATCCGGGCAGAGTGCAGCGAATGAGAAAAGTACCGGGGACGGGTGATGCTTTCTTGATGTTGCGGAGGGGGGAGGTTGGAATAGGTCGCGATGAAGGAGGAGATACGGCCAGGAGAGAGTGAAGTGATTTTGGGTGAAATGATGGCCTCGGATCCAGGGCAGGTTAGGAAGAGTTTAAGGGTTCGTTGCGGGGAGAAGGGAAGAAAGGGAGGAAAGGAACGACACGATGATATTGCTCGGGGGTTAAGGGACAACCCTCAGCCTAGCCCTAATGGTGCCGGCAATTTCCTTAGATCGAAAAAGTTGACTCAAAAGAAGAAAGTTCCACGCGGCGCAGCGACGCGCTGCGACTGTGACTTGGCCAAAGTGATTTGGAAACACAAGCGATCACTCAGAGTGCTAATATACTCCATTCCGCCCAACCTCGCCTCAGTTCCTTCCCCCGATCGAGTCCGGACGAAACAAAATCTCACTCGCACGGACGATCCGGGAACTCGAGAAACGCGGATACCTAACCTGATTAATTGGTTCTAACCATGCTTACATACCGTCGACGTCCATGCTGACTCAGGGCATCGTTTCGCCGCGTGTATCTGGAACAAGTTTGAGGAGCGTTATGATATTTGCTCGGCAGTCTCTTCGCCGGCAATGAAGCGAACCTCGAATAACGGAGGAAAAATGGAAGGCACGTAACCGGTAATAGAAGCACACTCCAATAATCTCCAGGCATGTTGCCTACGACTCTCACGTATACGGCTTCCATGTGCCGTTGGGGCTTCCGGATTTGCTCGCACCCCGGAATACCTGTTCCAATATCCGCCGCCTGTGCGGATCGGACGTTCCGTCGATGTTACTTTGAATTTCATTCTCCGAATAATTTCTCTCGCTGCTGCACGGTGAGCGCCGAGGATGCGGACTGGGAAATTTCAGGTTACAAACCACCGATGACGGTGACAACGACGGGGAACATTCTTGTCGTTTAATCGCATTTGTTGCGTAGGTCACCCCCGGTTCCGAATCGAGGTGATACTCTCCGGTATTAGGAATGTCTGCGACAGGTTGTAGAGAACGGCGTTGGTAAATCCGCCTTTTGAATACCCACCGCGGATGTTCTCTCCCTTCCTCCGTCTCAATCTCCCTCCACTCCGCCCCGGTTATCCGTACGTGTGGGTTATACGTGGTGGTTGGAAGGCACGAGGCGTGTGCCGCTTCGGGATTCTGCGGCTTGCTACGATGGGATAGAGGATATCGGGTGAACCTTAATTAAATCTAGCGGTGCAGGACGAGCCACGACGTGGTTGTATGACGCGCGTGGAATTCAAAGATATCACTCCATTGTTTCGATTGGTGTAAAGATTCCGGCTCGCTCGTTCGCTGCCGCAGGATTCGTTGCCTTGATCCGGAAGACTGAAACTTCAGACTTGGGTAACTTGATCCGGCCGTCCCAAATACCTACTTCGGCTTTCGTCATTTTTTGGGGATCGGGTATCGCGTGTCGGTGCGAGACAAGTTTCGCAGGATTATGGAACTCGTTTCGCTTCACCGATCGTCCGGTTGTCACCGGTTTTTCCAACTTTAGACGCTGGACTAACCTCGGTCCTCGTTCGCTCTGTACGAATCCCTCAATGTCGGAAGTTGTAATGCAAGTTTGAGTCTTTGTTATTACACAGGATGTAACCGGGGAACAAGGCGCATTAAGCATGCGTAGTACAACGCGATGTTGGGCCGCAGGTTGACGAGTGAACTGCTATAAGCACAGGGAGATGAAACACGGACATCTGCACCTGCGCTTACGACCCCTTGATGCGAGGGGCAATTAAGGCAGCGTCACGACGATCGCTTGGACAAGTTTTCGACCCTTCGCGAATCACGACGTGACTGTTGAGATGAAAGTAACAACGATGCGTGCCGACCTCGATTATTGTTACCTAATGATCGGGCATGAGCTGTTGTGATCAGCTACGACGTTGAATCCTCGGCGTTGGCTTCCGCGTCAAAAAATCCGAACTTTGTCCCGTGTTCTTGAATGTGTACTTATTGGAGCGGATTTGTTTTTTTTTCTGAAAGCAACAAAAGCAAAAACAGCATCCCAACTTGTACAGTTGCCGAGATATTTCGGTTTAAAGTCACATTTTAGAATTTCGCTACCGAGTTACGGTTTCACGAGGCTTCGTTTGAGGTTAAAAGCTAACTTTTCGAGGGGTACGTTGGATAAAAAAAGTTTAAAAAAAAACCACCCCAATACTCATACTATACAGACATAAACAAGTTTCTAGCTGAGGGTAAATCGGTAAATCCGTGGAAAAAAAACTCGCTACCGACGAAGGACTTCTGTTCCTGCCGACAATGAGGTACATCAAGGCATGGTGAAATGGATGCTTGAGAATCTACCCTGGATCATTACGCAAAGAAGAGAAGGAGAGGAGTGCGGGAGTCTGCCAGATTACAGCGGACATTGTTTCAGTCCTGCTTTGCAGGCGGTCGAATTGCGTCCGGGACGCGATAAGCGAGAACTGCTGCAGGGAGAGAAAATGGGGATTAATATTCCCCGGCTCTCTTTGTGCGGTGGAAAAATGAATTGTTATTTCACGAACTAGGCGCGGAGTTTTTCCGACGAAAAGGGGGTCGAGTTGGCTCCGTGTAAGTTGTTGGGGAGGAAGTTTTTCTCTACCCCTTAAAATTCAGGAGCACCGACCGGAACTTTGGTAGCGGACATCAATCAGCCCGAAATTCATAGCATAATCCTTGTTGCCCGAATCCATTGTTGGCCCATTGTTGGCCTTGTTTGCCTCGAGAATAGCAGTGCCCGTTGCGTGGCAGCTTTTGTACGCATAAAGTGGCGCGAAAAATGACTTCCAGGAAAAGGAGAAAAAGAAGCGATTCTTGTTAGCAGGTACGAGGCGATAAAACAATTTTCTGAATCTCTTTACCGTGTGTGCAGATCCCGATGTACGAGACGCGTTGAGTCGACGGTTATTTACCGCGCTTAATTACCACTTCCTAATCAACGGCACGTGCCGGTGTTTCAACCCCTTGATTTGCGAAGTGCGAGTCGCGAAACACAAGACGGAGAGCGGGAGAGCGGAAAGTACCTAAGAAGAGAGAGAAGGAGACGGGAGGCTTTCTCTGCCGGGAATGTTAGGTGTGTCGAATAAGGCTGACACAAATCTGATTTATAGTCGTGAGTTAATTAGACGGAAGGTGGAGAAGAAGAGAAGAGAAGAGAAGAGAAGAGAAGAGAAGAGAAGTGAAGAGAAGAGGGGCTCCGTGTTGCCGCTCGAAAGTTTGAACAGTCATGGAGGGATTAACTTAAGTTTTGGATGGCTTAATAGGCTTGTACCTTGTTACTTCGGTTGTAGGCCCAACACAATTCTGGCGTAACTGCCGAGCTGCGGTTCAACGTGGATAGCTTGCGTTGGTCCCTGAGTCGGTAGGGCCGAGGGGCGAAAAGGGGTGAAAAGAGGGTACGAAGTCGGAAGTGAGTGAAGCCGAGTAACGCTTCGCCGCCTGTGAGGAGTCGAGAGATTTTCCCTTTTACTAATTTCGTTTCTTTTTTTTTCCAACTTTTCCTTTTAATTTCATTCTTATTTAATATAGCCTCGCTGCCTTTTTTAACCTAAGAGGAACCCTTTATTATTTACCCGTTATGCGCGGCGTTGCGAAAGATTGCTTGGATTTATTTTCCAAAACTTTTCCACGCGTGTTTCTTTTCGCAAAACTCCCGGTTTGATAAAATTTTAATTTTTTTTCAGTATTTTCGTCTCTTTTATATTCGTTGCAATTGTTTTTGATTTAAAAACTTTTTTTTTTTGATTGGTGGATCACACCTGACGCAGCGTGGATGTTTGACAGAATGAAAAGAGATGAAGGAAAAAAATATGGAAAAACTGATAAAACCGGGATTATTATTCCACCCGCCGATGTTTGATTGATATACATCGGGTATTTAGCAAATTCTTTTCGCACACAACTCTACAGCTATATGTAGAACGTACATATATATTTGCCCATCCCGCTCGAGTTGACACGGTTCTCGATGATGCCTACATCACTCGGGATTTTGCATCACGTATTCAAGCCTTCGTTGCCGCTGCTGCTGCAGATGTCGCAATGAACTCTATGGTCTCGAACCGTTCCGTTTATCCCCCCAGGGGTTGACAATATTTCTCGAACTCATTGACTCGTTCATTTTCACGCATGGAAGAGTCTTTAATTTTTGCTTTAAATCCCGCGGCGAATCAATTCTACACAAGATATCGGTCGTTTCTTTCCAGTTCGTGTGTCTCAGCGTTACGTTGGTCGTATCGTCGCGGTTCATCAGCGCGGATCTGTATTTCCAAATTTAATTTCAGTGACGGCGTTGCGCTGTTGGGAAAAACATTTTAATCCGTTGACTGTGAGGGTGCTGCGAATTTATTTAGTGGGTACAAAGTGGCGGCAGCAGACGGAGGGCTGGAAGCAGTCGTAAGCTTGCGGAATAAATGCGGAATGGCTATTTCATGCAAATTATGCGTAATGCTGTTGCAGGGTAATTTTTATACATTTTTTTATTTTTATCTCTTTTCTTTTTTATTAATTTTTCTATTTGTCATAATGACACTTCGGTGCAATGTGTAGGAGGGTGATAATTGAAACGATTACTCCCGTGTTGCATGAGCAGTACATTTTTCGAGGGGAGTGTAATATCTTGGGTATGGGTAAAAAGCAGAAGCAAATTGTGCTTTTTGCAGTTCCTCGGTCTGAGGTACGAGGATGAAACCAGATTGCCCGAAAGTGGTTTTAATCGATCATGCAAAGTTCTGCTAAGCTGCAACTGCTTCGAGGTAACTTGCGTAATTTGAGTCCAAAGAAACTGGATTAGTTTGAAGAAGAATATACGGTGGAATATATCTAGAGAAGTTAGTTTGTGCGAGGAGCGGAGAATAAGTAGACGTTGTTCGGGTTGGTAGGAAACGGGGATTTAGCTGTGGTTCTGCGCTTATGATTCTCTCTCATACACACACACACACACACACAACACGAGGGAGAAGTGAAGTCAATCCTGTAAGTAATCGTAAAGTAAGATAAGGGAATTGCGAGGCGAGACGAGGCGAGGCACGGAGTGGATGGGTAAATAAACAGACCCTTACCTACTTGGATTGCAATTCAATTTCCATTGAAATTTCATTCCGGTTTGTATCGACAATGGAAAATTAAGTTCTCCCGCGCACGGTGCTCTTATCTTTGACGATTATCGATCATCACACGGCACGTATTGTCAACGTTCGTAAAAACTGAAACCTCGTTCATCGATGCGTGTACTAATATCTAGCGATGACCACTAAGCTATGAATAACCGATGCATCGATTAATCGAGTCCCAAAAAAAGAAAGAAAACAATCGGAGACGGTTTCGATTGAATCGGTATGTAGTCTCAATGATGGAAAAGTTTTTCGATAATTTATAGTTTCGTTGAGAATATTTTTCAATTTCAGGTAAAAATGTTTATTCATCTTTCACTCATTACATCAAACAGGTACTTAGTAAGTAAGACAATGATAATATCATTGATACTTTAACCGCATAAATTGATATCGTGTCGCGTCCTTCGTGGGAGTAAAAAGCAGAGACCGATCGTTAGGAAAAATAATCGAGGCTGTGTGTTAATCGGGTTTGAAAAATGATGGATTATTTTTTGTAATTTTTACCCACATCGACAGAGTGAAACGGCGTTTGACACGTTTCCGTGTAACATGCAGAGACAGTCGCGAGCTGTTCTACCGTAGAGAAAGCGAGGCGATCCGTTCCATCCGAATGTGAGTTAGGTACACAGTGAAGCGGAGAAGGGACGGGATTGGGAAGAGTGGCGATTCCCACGGCTTGCCGCACTTCCTTTCTGCGGTACGAATTTTGCCACCCTTTCGATTGATTAGACCAGAAGCTCGACTCCTCTTTCATTCACCAATCCAATTTCATTTCTATCCTATGTTCTCTCGCCGCAAACATCCCGCTTTTACACCCGCCTCTTCCCCGACTGTTATAATCGAGGTATGGGATAGCCGCGGCTTTTGTTTGCCGATCGAATTGTCCCGCCGCTTCGATAGATCATCGGTTTTGATACGCTCGTTTCGTTTGGCACCGCACTCTGCCACCTTCCGACCAACGAATTAATCCCGCGATCCGGACATGCTCGAGTATTTGAAGCGAGAATATCGGGGCGGGGTTCACGTTCGGGATGTCGAAAGTTCCGAAAGGGACTGATTCCGAGCGTAAAAATATCGAGAATCGAAAACAAAGAAAGATCGAAGTGGTGGAAAATTTCACCGAGCCAGAAGTTAAGAGAACTGAAAATCTTTGGTCATTCGGAATTTCGATGTTTGAGATCTTTGTATCTTCTCATTCTCGCACTTTCGGAACTTTGACTCGTCGAAGTTACGCCCTTTCGGTATTGTGTCTATTCGGAACGTTGAGCGTCAGGTTTCGGACAGTTAAAAACTTTTCTGTTTTGTCAAAGTTTGATTTCTATACCTTAAGTTTCGCTAACAAAAAATTGGGAATTTGGCGCTGTCGGAAGTTTTTCAAATTCGGAATTTCAAATATTTACGTCACATATCACGTGGAAGACAAAAAATTGAAAGAGAGGTGCAACCAACGCCTCTAACTCTGATCGTCGGAAAACACTCGCGATCATGATCCGCGGGTATAAATCAGTTTCCAAAGTAAATATCACCATACGCCATACTCGCCTGTGCGTGAAAAAAATTTGGGGGGTTTCCAGCCCTTGCAGGCATTACCAAGCACTTCTTTGAATTCAAAATTGACTCCGGATATTAAGAAGAGTCGCGGCGAGGGGCGGCGAGGCGAGGCGAGCGTGAGATGAAACCGGGCAACGCGATTACTGACAACTGGCGGCAATGACAATTAACATCGCGAAAGGCGACAGGCTATTAGTCAGCGGGGAGGATACTCGGAATTGAACCAAGAAACGTGCCACCTACTTTAACTCAACTCCGGATCACCCCTGGCGAGTGACAGGATCCACGGTCCGATGCGGGGAACGCGAGGCTCTATCTCAACGGCGATTCAGGGCCGGGGATCAGCGGCTGTGAATAACCCGAAGAAACGCTCGCTGCCGGGATCAGACGAGTCGAGGAAACGGAAGGCGAGAAACTCTTAAGCGGGACTTAGGGTACGCAGCTACGGCAGCTACGGCAGCTACCCTCTTGGCTCTCTTGGCTCTGGCCTCGGCTGCATTAGTATTCGAGCGAAGTGCTCGACTAATGCTCACCTTTTGTCTTCGCTGAGGAATTTTCGGGGGTTATAGCCGCCAGCCGGCTGAGAGCAAAGTTGGAAGAACGCTCTTCTATTCTCACTGGAACCTCGCGCGCTTTTTTTCGAGGCTTTAAGTCCCAAGGATCGCAAGCTCGGTTCGTTCCAAACCACTAATTGAAAACTGCGGCACATTCTTAGCCCTCCGCTATAATTATACATCACTTTCCCAATCCCGGTCTAATTCTAAGCCGTGAAATTAATCCGGCTATGCGCAGTTGCAGTTTGTTCTTTTTTTTTTTTTTTTTTTCTTCTCCATCATTCAAAAAACTAACTTTTTCAGACCGATTCATGCAACGGATGAATTATCCGGGACTGCATTTTTCTCGGGCTCGGCAAAGACGCGAGTTTCTGAAAGCTCGTTGCACGAACCGCGTACGCGTCTGTGTCTATGTGCGAGCTTTTTTTCTGCCTCCGTGAAAAGAGTCGGTCTGTGCTTTTCGCGTCTTTTTTAGCTTTCGCGAAACCAGCTTTCTCTCCCTCCCCCCTCCCTCCCTCTTAGACTCGATCTCCGCAGTTTCGTTCTTCGTATACGTGGAATACGAAAAGGAAAAAGGGTGAGGGTGTAGGTGGTAGGTGGCAGAAGCTATAAAAAAACCATCCCTCCTTTCCCCTTCACTCTCATTCTTTCCTTCTCTCATCTCGCGTCTACGAGACGCTGCTTTTGCCGAACGTGACGTGCTACAGATAATATACGTACGGTATACACGATCGACTCACATGTCCAACTGTCTATCCGTTCGCGCGTTCAGAACGTCGCGTGGGTCGAACGTGGATGACGCGAAGGAAGAAGAGAAGGTGCAGAAGTACTTTGTTTCTTTCTTTTCTTCGCTTCACATCTCTCTCGCTCACCCCGAGGCTTATAGCCTGGGAAAGAAAAGATACGGATCGTGTTACGGCTCCGATGTTTCTCCTCCCCTTCGTCCTTCGGACGTTACGCGTTCCCTCTTCTCATCATCAAATTTCTAATCTCGTAGTTGGCACAAAAGAAGATCCGTCGCGGCTTAGCAGAGGCTTTCGGTGATGTCTATTATCGAGCGAAACTTTTCACAGAAGAAATATAACCCTCCCAAAGCTCCAATTATAGAAGGACAACTAATGCGGAAATTTATTTATTTTTTTTTGTTCTTTTTTTTCAGGAGCCGCCGCTGCTTCCCGAGTTTACGTCGATGCTCTATCCAGGCTGGCGCGACAGGCTCAGCTCGGCACTTGGGGCGGTTCCCAGGATGTTGGTGAGTGCACTAAATTTTCTATTACGCTTTTTCTTTCTTTTTTTTTTTTTTATTGTCATTTTTCATCCAGCCTCTTCTTTTCTCATCGACGTTCTCGCAACCACGTCAAACGCAGAACGAAATATCGGTTGCGACAACTTCAACGCGTCTCCACGATGTAAGTCTCTGGCACTTTCACGGCTGTACATTCTATACGTGTATATTGTCGTTTCCGACACTTAACGACCATAATGCGACCGATGTATATATATATGTGGGAAGAGGTATGAAAATAGAAAAAACGATTTGAAAAATAGTAAAAATGATAAAAAGGAAAATAGGAGAAAAAACGGGGTCCCGCTATGAATCTTGAGTAAAAATATTTCATTTCGAAAACCGAATATTTTTTTTTTTTTTACCGTTTCATAAGTATGCGTATGTAGTAAAAGGAACAGTAGATAGTGTACATTAAAGCACTGTTCTGTTCGACATTCTATTTTCATTGTTTTATTTCTTACTTTCAACGATCTGAATATCAAGTCACGCTTTATATTTACTAGATACATGCAGTCTTCGATACTTTATTCTTCGTCGTCCAAAAATCAATAAATCCTTCTCTGAATGGATAATAACAATAACAACAATAACAATATTAATATCGATGAAAGGCGTATGGGAGTGAAAAGTATAAGAGTACGTAATACAATATTCCCGACGCGACGGTCTTCTAAGCCAATAGAGGCTCGCCTACTTAGGGCATCTCTTGTCTCTAAAAAGATGTTGCATACAGACCGAACGACGCCGTTCCACGTTAATGCGAGTAACAGGATTATCGTCGACGTTTCTCGGCTGCATCGCGATATCGTCGTGCTTGCGATTATTAGAGCTTGCTGGGGGTGGGTGAGGGGTGAGGCGGGGGGGGGGGGGGGGGGGGGGTCTTTGATCCCGGCAGGGCTGTTCCCTTGCCGAAGCTTAGAAGCCGCACGAACGCCTAGAATCTAGTGGGGGAAACTCTCAGCCTTCCATTCGCCCTTTTTCACCCGTCTTCGATACGTTCGGTTCGCGACTTAGCCTTCACCAGTATTCAACTTTTCTCCCGCTCGCTTCTGCAACTTCCTGCCGCGCGCGGTACTTCTTCGTTCGCCGGATTGAAATCCCCCGTTTCTGTTACTCTGAAAGGAGCGACATCATTCATCGCTGCTACTCGAATTTAGTTTTGAAAATTCGATATCTCAGTCCGCCGGATAAAAGACGAAGGCGCAGGCTAATGGGGTGCCTTATTTTTTTTTTATTCTTCCCCGATTCTCTCTTTTTACGAACTACCTGACCCAGGATCTACTTTTTTACTCGTCTTTGCGCAGCTCGTTCGAGAATCTCGATCCCGCAGTTACGGCTAGATATTATTCTTTGAAATTGACGAAAGAGAATGTTGAATATAGCATACGTATATATCTTTTATCTTTTTAAATATAACATTGTGTATCGTACGTATTTGACAATCTTACAGGCAGAGTTATAACTGTCTTTGCCAAGCAGATTCGAAAACTGAGGATCATTTGGTAGAAATCAATACTGTTATAAAAATTAGGGCTATCTATAATATGAAATCAACATGTCCGTTGCAGAATATTTCGTTCTCCCGTTTCCTCTTTCCCCCTCCTTCAGCTCAGTAACGAAGGCAGGAAATCCAAGTTCCGTTGACGCCTAACGACACAGTAATTAATATTATTTTCACCGGGCGTAGGGGTGGTGGGGAATTATTGCCGCCTCCTCGCCGACTCGAAACTCGTAACAGTAACAGTAACAGTAACCGTAACAATATCTTGGCCCCTAAGCCTTTAAATCTTGAATAAAGTGCGAGAGAGAGAGGAGGAAGGAAGGATGGAAGGCTACACCACCACCTCCCTCCTCTCCCAGCGAAAACGCGAGAGAAAACGAGGCCCTTTTCCGCGCCCCTAAAGCTTTGTTATACTCCCAGCGAAGCGTTTCCAAGTCCTATTTGCGTCCGTGGCTTACTTCGCCAATAAAGATCACCGAGTTATTGACGGTCCGCGGTCGCCGGACGAATTATTATCCCTGTTACCTGCCGCGTTTCAACTCCCACGGCTTTCGCATATCGCACGGAAATTATAAGAGACGAATTGAAGTGAAGAAAAAGAACGAAAGTCAAAGAACCAGCGTGACCTAATGTAATTAAAAATTCGCAGATTGTATCTTCAAAAGTACGGGCACGTTATATAAAACTCGAGAGCAGCTTTTTTGATCGAATAAAATTTTTTTATTTTTTTTTCTCTCGTTCTCACTGATGAAAATCGCAAGCTCTTTACGCTATCGTGAATTTTTATACTCTGAGGTCGGATGTTCTCCTCGTTTTGAGTGCCAAATCCTCCGAAATCTGGCGACCGTTCGATAATAATTTCTTCTTTTTTTTCTGCCTTCTTCTTCTTGTATTTTATCGCGCCACTTTGGGAGAACAGGAAATCCCGGAGGTGTTAAGCCCCCCCAGCTGAAGGAAGTGGCGAGGTACCTTGGCACACCCTTGTTATAGTCGTGAGGTCGATTTTGGACGGCCACAAAATCCCTCGAAGAATCTCTGCGCAAAAGCTGCAGGAGAAATGAAATGAAATTCTCGAATGTGATTGTGTCATTTTGCGGGTTTTTTTTTCAAGCAAATATTGCGATCACCGTTTAAGATCAGAGTTTGAATTTGACGAATTTCAATCCAGCCTTAAAGCAATATTGTTACTGAACGAGGGAAAAAATTGTACGGTTGAAAACCTACGTCCTACGCGTTTTTCCTTTCGTTCACTTTTACCTGACGAAGTTTTTCGCAAATAGGGGAACGGAGATTGCCTGGCACGGTTGCGTTGCATTCGACGTGTCGTCCTCAGATTTCCTTGAGATTTTACGGAGGCAGAGGTTGGGGGGTGGGGGGGAATGTGAGTTACGAAAAGTTTGCGGCGAGTGAGCAAAAGAGAGAGAAAAAAGAGAGGGGTGGGGGCTCGCCTCGCCTTTAATAAAGGCGGGAACTAGTTAAGTGCTTCGCGAGTTCCGCGTGTCAACCCTTTAGTTCTGTATTCATGTATAGCTATAGATGTACAAGGGGTCGAAATTAAGTGCGAGAGGGTCGCTTCTTCATTTTGACTTTACGCTCCCGTCTCCGAGTTTTATAACAATCACGACGAAGAGCAGCTTATTTTCTAACTTTCTTATATCATAGGCATCATACTTTATACAACCGTAGAATCGGGAACAAAGAACCAAAAATTCTTTGAGCTCACCTTTTTCTCTCTCTTTTCGGTATTCAATTTTCGCTCATTTCATAATTATTCTTCTCAAGCTATTTCGCTCGCGAGTTTCAACTTTTTTTTTTATTCTCTCAATGCTTGCGATAGGATTATTATTATTATTATTTCTTTTTTTTCATCTTCTTTCGAGTTGGGTAATCAATTTTTAAAAAGAAATTGTACACCTATTTATTTCATGACCGTACCGAATATTTGTTTTTGTTAACTTTTTTTGCTGCTTATTCTACGGGAATCACGATTACTGATATCGTAACTCGATATTTGCAGGACGTCTTCTTTCATATAAAGTTCGCAAAGTTGCACAGATTTTTCAAACATTTTCGTCAACAACATATCAACATTCGAAATTTGTTCAACTTCCGTAATAATTGATGAAACAAATAAGAGGCCGCAAATTTCACCTGATCCTGCAGCGTAAAATCAGCGCGTACACAACAATATTTGCCGAACTGTATGGCGGAGACGATCGAGGCGTGAATAATTAAGCGTATACTCGTAACGCGAGAACGACGACGGAGAGAGAGGGCAGAGAGAGAGAGGGAGATAACAGCCAATGTTAATGCACAGGGTAAACCTTTGGACTATAAATTGTACGATTATTATGGTGATGATGACGCAATATTATTAATGTAAACAGGGACAGTGAATGAGAATTATATCGCCGGGGTAAGTCGGCGTGAAAACGTGCAGGAAGTAGGTACCTAACGCCTCTGCTGCACTCCGCCTCGTATAAACGTGTTACGAATATAATTGCATGAAATCACTATTCATGGTAGATGTAACGAAATTATTCACACACGCCTTGCAGGCTACAATAATTCGCGGAAAGCGGAAAGTGGAAAGTTCGAGGCGAGAATTACACGCACGTGGTCTTTTTGTTTTGTTTTTTTTTCTCATTGTTTATTATTTCTTCCTTCGCTTCACACTCAAGTTTCTTTTTTTTTATTTTTTTTCCCCTCTCTCTCACATCTGCCTGTAAGTTTTATAAGATGATTTATTCTTTTTCACACCGGTATTTTCCGATAGCGAATATTTGACGAAGAAAATATAGAGTTCTGATTCATTGATCGATTTCAGATTATTATAGTAATCTGACTTTTGGTATAGTTTGATTATCCGGGGGGGAAAGTTGAAACGAGAAACAAAAATTGGTTAGATTTAGGTCAAAATTGGAAACGAGGCCGTTAATCACGTCGAGAGGGCTAATTAGTATATTAATTAGTCGAGGCGGTGCGGTTGAGTGGCGATTGTTTCGTCGCACTTAAAAGATTGTTGGCCGCTGCTAAAATGGGGCAGAGAAGGCTCGAATTCATTAATCAGTCGAGAGTCGGAGGTATACGGAGTGGAGCGGAGCTTTAAAGCGCGGGAGCAAAGTTTCGCGGCTCGAAACTCGGCGCGTCTCCGTTGTTTTTTTTTTTCTTTTCTTTCCTTCTTCCTTCTCAACTCGCTTAAAAATCCCTTAACAGTAAATTTTCCAATCGCAGGACGATTCCTGAAGGTGAATCCACCGCCGTGGATGGCTAATTAAGTTTGAATCCTCCTCCTCCTCCTCCCCCTCCGGCGTTCCTCCCTCCTTACTGCAGACCCGTTTCCGGTAACGCGGCGGCGAGGCGGCTTTTCACGCCTCAGAAATATCCTCCGAGAATGCTGCGTCCGGGGCGGATCGCGGCGACCCGATATTGCCAATTTCAATATCGTTCTCAGCCCGCCCGTTTCGCCCCCCATTTAACTTCGTGAAATCCTCGATTTCGGCCACTCGTCTCTGCTCAATTTACAGCCTCGAAGAAAGAAGTTGCTTCGTTCAAGATCGATAAATTTTTTATTTATTTTATTTTTTTTTTTTGTTTTATTCGTCGTGCAAGATTGTATTCGACAAATCTACTTATATGCACAGAAAGAAGATACCAACAATATAAACAAAGGTTTAAGTATCGATCTGACATTTCAAATCGTTTCAAGATTAGGAGAAAAAAGAAAAAAACTGGCAGATCCGTTCGATTTCATTCCACGATAGTTTAGTTCGTTTGAAAATTAATTTTTCAACGGTTCATTATGAGAGATTTTTGTTCTTAGCTCTTTTCCAATTGCACTTTCTTCTTGTTTATGAACGTAACATTTCGATAGATACCCCACTAAATGTTCGACTGTCCGCAAAAAAAAAATTAACGATGTTCGTTTATACCTCACCAAAATGTTTTCTCAATCGACCAAAAAAATTTCGTGCCCCTCGCGTTCATTTTTTCCGGTCAGTCGGATGGTTGAGATTTAGTCGAACGGCGTCTTTAGGGCCAAGCGAAGGGTCAAAACACCTGACGGTCGAATTCCCCGCATAATCGCCGCATTGATTCCTGGGCGGGTTCGATTCCTAAGAACGAGGTCGGATGGGCCCGCGGTATAATTGCCGCTTCGCCATCAGGGACCGAGACTTCGTCCTTCGGGATAACAAGGGTGAATCTGGTATTGAATTCGGTGAATTACCTTTGATCCTGTCACCGGGCCGCCATTGTCCTTGATGACGTCGGTCCACCTATATGTCCGGGGATTGGGATCCATCGCGAATCAAGATTGATCGAGATGGATTGATTAACCCTTTGACACGCGTATCATTCCGCTGAGTCAATTTTTATAACAAGACAGTATTATATGGTTTTTGGTCTCGCTGATTACGAATCTGAAATCAGATTTTGAAAATTCAAGATAACGCATCCGATATGGCGGACGAAAATTTCAAATTTGATCGAATACGGTCAAAAGACTCTGTTTACAGAAAACGATGTACAGAATTTTCAGAATCTGATTTCAAAATCGCAATCAGTGACCCCAAAACGCCTGGACAGAGTTTTTTTTCCGGATTCGATCGAATTCGAAATTTTCGTCGGCCATGTTTAATCTGCCATCTTGTATTTTTTAAATTCGATTTCAGATTCGTAATCAGCGACCCCAAAAACTTATAATTTATGTAAAACAAGTATACGTGTAAAGGGGTAACTTTCTCGGAAGTGAATTATTTCTTCAATTTTCACAATTTTGGTCAATCAGTTTGTTTCTAACAATAATAATTTACATTATATCGCAAAAATTACTCTCGAGTATTGAAAACTTACAAGTGCACTGTTAGAAATAGCACAAAAGCGCAAACAAATATGTTGAAAGGTTCTCTAAATATACAAACAACGAATGTAAAATAGTTGGTAACAATACTTGCTACTGTGACTCCAAGGGTTAAGTTTCTTTCAAGCCTCCCAAATCTTGACTGCTTCTCGTATCTCAAATAAAATTCCGTAAATAAAACGATTCAAATCAAATTTGTAGTACAAGTTGTCGAAAAGATTCTTTCAAAGATGGTCGAATTAGTAACCCAACAGCTTAAAGAAATATCATCACAGCAAATCAACAACGAAAATCGAAATATGAAAATTACAGAATTAAATTTTTACGTATTTGGCTGCCCGTGTTGCGGCGATAAATCCGAATTGTAGCCAATTAGCGCTCGGCATTTATCCGAAGCCAACCACTTTGACGCTCGCGTTCGATCTGAAATGTTCGTTACAATCGGTGGAGTGAGAACGATTATTCCCGTAGATATTCGGCGTGTACGTCCGAAATTCCGCGGTTTGCATCCGCATGCATTTGGGACTCCGATGAACTGCATCGCGAAATTCCACCCTCCGTAATTTACCCCTCGATTCAATAATCAGTCGCTGTAATTCTCTACCGTCTCCGGCTGCATGTTCGATGTAACGAACACGAATGATTGAAACCTTGAACTGAAAATTATTTTCGCACCACTTTTCCTTTCTAAGTGGAGTCGCGTTGTTTTCTATAATATTTATACAGAATCTTCGATCTTATTGACAACAGAAAACAAAAAAAAAAACGGAAAAAAACATATAAAAAAGTACAGTTTTATAAACAGCTCATGCAGATTCCGATTTCGCGGAAATTCGCGAACAATGTGATGCAGCGAAGTCAAATAAACGCATCGCTGAAAGTTGGTCCGCCCAGCCTCCCTCGCCTAGTAGAGAATAACAAACGAACCAACAAACAAACTCGTTAAACTATCCTCGGTCTGTTTCGCATTCGGATTATACGTACAGGTATAATATCTGCGTGGAATTACGTACGTTTCTACGGCTCTTTTCATCGGTGTTAATTACTATGCCTATTATGTACGGAGCAGAGCAACCTAGACCGCCAGTTTCTCACTTGAGAATTCCACCGTATGCGTGCAGCGATACGTGGAAAATAACCTCATCCAATTATTTATAACGACCAAGTTAAAATAAATCTTTGTAGCAAACAAGGAGACATCGCAATGTCTGTAATAACGCAATCGATCGGTAATCGTGACTTTAGTAAATTATAGTTTCGCTAAAAATAGTCTGCGAACAACTATTTGAGCAGACATTTTTCTATTCTTCGATAATTCCAATACGCGTTGGTATCGATTTTCCGAAAAATTGTCGTACAGGTGTCTTGAAAACAAATTATCAATCGATCGGAATTGCTTTATATTGCAGTATGATTGCGAGGTATGTCAGAAAGCGGGCTAAACGCTGGATCCAAGTAGTACGAGTCAGTGTCTGGTCAGACCGCGATTCTCGCGGAATTCCGGCGAAACGAGTATACCTAAATTAGTCATAAAATCGTGTGTGTGACAAATTCGTCTCTTCGTTATTTTCCAGTCATTATAGATTGAAAAAATATCACCAAGAATATTATATCAATTAAATATAATTCAATATCAACTCTCGGGTTTTTACAAGTCGTTAATTTTATGAAAAAATCCGTCTATAATAATTAATCTTTTCAAGTGAAAACGTGTATTTCGATCGTTTTATAATTGCTTCGCAAATTGTACTCAAGGTCAACAATCTGATGATAGACAGATAGATGATGTGTGATAAATTCAACGAATCCACTCTTCGCGCGTCCAAACAATGATAACGACGAAGCGTTGCGTTAACGGATCCTCAAAGAAAAATAATAGTATGCAACGACTGACGGAAAAACTACGCACGATGCAGGATTATCGTTTCCTTCGCCGAGTGCAGCGGGAGCTTCGAGATCTATAGGCGGGTTACATACACGATATAGCGCATACATCGTATATATACGCATACACCTATCCGGCGGGTTTTCAGTCGAAGCTCTTTGAGCTCCACGCGTGGTTGCAGGGATAAAGTTGAGGGGGATGACGGCCGCAGCCTGCGGGATATCGCACAAACAGATTTCCCGGATTTAGCATAAAAACTCCAAGCGGCTACTACACAGAAATATAACTCACAATGCGCCGGCTTTGATTCGATTCCCGCAGTGCAGCAGTCGACGCTATTCAACTTTGCAGCGTGTCCTCTCTTCACTTTTTCCTTCGATTTATGCGATGCTCGCGTTTTTTTTTTTTTGTTTTTTATTGTCATGTTTTCTTCTTTTTACCAATCTATTTATTCAAAAATTCATTTTATCTTGAAAGGCGAGCGAAGCTTGTTTGAATGTTTTACGGGAAAATGCGGTTAGTTGAATCAATGAAAATACATGTAATCCTGAAACATCGTTAACTGGTCAATATTACAGGCAACTCAACAAATAAATCGTCACCTTTTCCTTTTGACGGAGCAATTATACAAAATGAACCAAATTAATAATTTTGAGCACTGCGACCGAGCTGGTAGAAATTATTTTTCCGAATTTTATCGTCCAGAATCAATTATCGAATTGTTTATTTCCACTTGTTTACTTACTCGTTTCGCGCGCACGCACGCATTCGTTCGTTTATTTATTTTCCCCTCGACTCGAGCATCCGTTGGCTCGCGTTCCGATCGCTCCTCGTAGGCACTCGTTATCGGTTATACCCTTTGACGCGTTTGTTTGCGGTTGGTCATCCGCGGAATAACTCCGTACGTGAAATAAATTCGAAAACAACGGTGCTATGCGCCGCTTCGAAGGATACGCTACCCTTAAATTATTATATATATAAATATTATATATTATTAAATACATAAATTATCTTCGTAATTGAAAATGAAAACAACAGAAGCAACGACGAATTAACTAAAACCTGAGAAATCGGCCGATCGTTTGTCGTATAGAGAATTTGTCGCCCCTCACGACGAGCGAAACTAAAACCGAAAGAGAAAAAGCAGCAGGGTAGAAACTGCTATAAAAGGTCTCGACACATTTGGCGCTACCCTTGTGTGCGGGTGTACAATACACATGTACACAATAAACTCGGGCTCAAGATGTTGCCGCTAATTTATCTACGCCAGAGGTACAGTAGCTTCTATTTTCGGGGATTCCCAGAGGCTGGAGAAGGAAGCCCTCTTCGCTGACCTGCGGAATTACTTCGTCGGGATGACCGTGCCGAGTCTGACGATGAGCGCATTGTGCCCTTCTCCGGCCTTTTCTTCCTTTCCTCCCCCTGCGCCGGTTTTAGTTTAACCTCTTCTCTTCGTCTTCTTTTCGCCATCTTCTTCTTCTTCTTCTTCTTCTTGGCCATGCCGTACAGCACCGTATCGTATCGGCGTTGCTCATTCGGCGTACGTGTGGAACAAGCTTAATTAGTAATTCAAGGGCGGTTCTGGATACAGATTCCTATTACCGACACACTTACCGACGTCTTACACAGGCTTGAGCCCTTCCCCGCGATGAAGTCACCCCGTTCAGCTTCAGCTGTATCAATTTTTGAAAATAGTTAATAGAAGCATAGACCGGCAAAGAGAAAGATATTGGCGGTTACTTATTTCTCTTTCAAAAAATGAAAAGAACAACGGATAGAACAGAGCGAAGGGAGTACGCAAAATAGGGGGTGAGACGCGTGATGGCGAAGAAGGCGAGAGGTAAGGGGGTGAAGTGGAGTGAAAAGGCAGTGACAGAGGTAATAAAAGGAGAAAAAGAAACCGGGCGACAGACGAGAGGCGATGATTGAATGGCGGTGAGTACTTGGCGAAATTCCCTCCTCTTCGCGGCAATACACACGGAAATATTTGGGTCAATTTTTTCGCAACACCGAAACAGCGACCGAGAGTCAATCATTTTTTGCTTTTTTCTTACCGTACCGTTCTTTTCCCTTGGAAATTTTTTTGTTTTTCTTTTTATTTTTATTTTTATTATTTTTTTCTACGTCCGTTCTTGCTTCTTTCGGAAATTGATTCCGAGCTGGAATGAAACGCCGGATGAACGATCATTGCAGATCGACGCATGCGGTAGGCGATGATTACGCGCTGTAACGTAGACTCCGTATTGTACGGCAGAGTGAAGGAAGAATGTGTAGAGAAATTAATGAGGCTAATTAAGGGAAACAAAAGCGGTACATCTGCGAAGGAGCGGCGGAAAACGGAAACGGAAACGGAATAAACTGTTCTTCCGGTTCTCCTTTCGAGACTCCCTCTCTCTCTCTCTCTATATATATATATATATTTCTCTCTATTGCTCTCTCAGTCTTTATTCAGGCCGCCCTCTCCCCCCGTCAGCTAAGGGACTCCGCAAATTAATCTCCAAGCCAAGACAATAGATCCCGTTGTATAGAGTGCCACGCCGCTAACCGGGACGCCTGCCTCGTTGAGATAACCAAGGATTAGCCCAGAGACACGCTACCAGCCAGAAACACCCCCCGCGATCAGATACGACCATTGCAGGATGCAGGACAAACCGAAACTCGGTGCATCGCGCTGTATTCACGTTACGTTATATGTCCGTTCAATTATCGTAATTGCCGACTGGAAGTATATCCCGCGGCCGTTTGTTTTATTATACTCCTCGACGATTTTATTACCGAAAGTGGTGAAAAACGACGCGATTGAAAATATTCTTTCGAACCGTCGCGTGTTTTTTTTTACATCATTTCTGGGGATTGATATAAAAATTTTATTTCGACCGCAGGTTTACGAAAATATCGCGGACAACCAATTGTTTCTTTAAGCAATTTTATTCCAAGTGAATTAAAGCGTGGATGATATCGCAATTTCTGTCCAGAATGAAGAAGGAACAAGTAAATTTCTTGGCGGTTTTTCACGGGATAAATCGATAGAAATATATATATATATAAGTTGGAGACCAACAAGATCAATCACACGTGTCGAATATAAATCCCGATCAGTTTCATTTTCAATGCTGCTTTCTTTTCTCTGAATAACTTTCCAGATACAATATCCATACACACATATACGGGGGATTAAGGATAATTCAAGGAAGTATCCGCGGCAGCTGCTCGAGGTAAATCCAAGTATATAATGCACACAGTGGAAGGTAATAGATACGGACACGAAGGACATAAAGCGAAATGGATACGTGTAGGCGATTCCGTGCGATTTTCTACGCGAGACGCACGCCGAGCGGAAGGCGAGCGAAAATCGCGATCGCGTTACATTCGCTCGTAGATAACCATCATCCCGGCGGGCATTCAATCCTGCTTGCGTTTCTGTAGCCGTCCTGCAAGCCTCGGTTCCCTTGCAAACGCCGTCTGGCTCTCGCCACCTGCGAACACAACGCGTCCTGCCTTTCAGCGAAATTTCCATCCGGAACTATCATTCGCAAATGGACGAATACCGTGCTGGAAAAATCGCGAACAAAGGGAAAAACAAACGATAGGTGTAATTTTCAACAAAGTATATTTTGTCCGTGGATCCTTCAATTCTCTGTGAAGTTGGATTTATATATGATTGACCAGAGAGAGAGAGTGAGGAAAAAGAGGGACACGGAGACAATTACGTGAGTTTGTTTTTACGGGCGCAAGATTTTTCATCCGCCGATCGGGTATTCGAGGAATGGGATGGATATGCGGTGCCGAGGAGTGGGATTTCCTGTTATATGCGAGATCCGCGTGTAATTAATCCGTAATTTTTCTTTTGAAGCAAACAGAACCGAACTGAGCCGGACGAAATCCTCTCTCCCTCTTCGTTCATCCACGTGTCTGTTTGCCGTTTGAGCTTTGGAGCGTGTTGCCATGGCTACGGAAGGAGAGAGATAGAAAGTGGTCCGCGTTTCTCTCGAGCCGCGTATTAACCCCGGATTCCCGTGTGTATTTACAGTTTTAGAGAGCAGAGGAGCGTGCCTGCCTGCAGCATAGGTCGGCAATGGTAATCGAATATTGCAAATAATAAATACGAGAAACGAAATCACATAATGAAGGTAAATTGAAATTGAAATTTCGGAGGGGTAAATGCCGGATGGTTCGATCCAGCTGCGACTACACCAAGGGGTGGAATTATATTCGTCGTTGCTTTGATAACTGCGAAATAGCAAAAGAGACAAGAATAATAAGGGTATTAATTACAAACACGGGCCTGCGATGCCTTTCCCTTGACGAAACTGAGCTGTAACATCGGTAGGTGTTAGATACGAATCTGTGTAAAAAATATTTAAACAACTCTATCGCGTAGACTTTCCGAGTAATGTTTTTTCGGCTTTATTAGTACTACCAGAGTTAACTTCCGATCTCTGTGTTAATTATATGTATTAATCATACTGTTGATATTTAAATATTCATCCACCCTCACTATTTGTAGATTATGGTGAGTTTAAGTATATTTAGAGTTACGTAAGTACAAGAGAAAAAGATTGAACGGGAGTTTTGAAGAAAGTAGAAAAAGATATAGCAAGCCTTTTGGATTTGCATAAAATCTTGCATAAAAATAAGTCTCGATGTGCTGTAAAAAAACTAGCGCTATATTTCAATTCAACATACTTGAGTACTTGAAAAAAAAACAGGCATTATTATTTTAAGAGGAAATTAAAAGTTATATTACGCAGGCCTGTGTTACCTACCGCGAACAGGGCATAACTAACGAGCATTAACAAAGCTCGTATTTCACCCTCCGAAATATCTACGTTCTACACCCCCGTTACTTCCGGTCTTGATATTTAAAGTTTGCGAAACATTGAGCAACCTTTATCTACATCAATACGAGATACGTCATATATTAGGCGTTGTAAAAACATCTGACACAACGGAAATAATTCAGGCACGAAAGTTTGAAACGAGGAGGTTAAATAGCCCGCAGATCGGAGTCTATATTATATCTCGCGAGTGACAGAGCGGCAAAGCGGGTGTGACAAGGTCGCGGGAATCGCCCGGATTAGGGACAGGGGTAGTGAAATCCGGTCACATGCTCGGACGGATATGTTGCGTCGGGTTTCCGAGTGGATTTCACCGGCGAATAAGGCCGATCCGAGATGCTCGAACTTCCGCAACGGCGAGCAGACGAAAATCAAGGGGTGCGGGCCAATTTCATGCGTGCGGCGATATCCGAAAGGGCGCGTAAAACGCGCGACATATGCCTTCGGTGAATTTTCCATCGAGCGCTTTTATCTCTCTCCCTCTCCCTCTCTCTCTCTCTCTCTCTCTGTCTCCTTGCCGTGGGGAGTGAATTTTCCAACCGCTGTATTACGCCTAGATACATTATTTATACCGAGGAGTAAATTCGCGAGTCGCCATCTTCGGGCGATGCAGAACTCACCCTGGGGGTTGGACACCCTTAATTTACGAGGGTGGCGTTAATTGCGGGCTTGACACCGAATTCCGCGAGGTACAAAGTCTTCCCCGAAATTACAAGCAAACAATTCGGGAAGGAGCGAAGGACGAAAAGTCAGGTTCACAAGAATCGGATTGTCGTACTAAATTTTGAACTAGTTGCCACCGCGGAAGTCGATCAAACTTTAAAGCTCAATTTGTTCGCGAATTATTTCTCCAAACACTGATATTTCATTTAAACAATGTATATGAATTCTCATATCCGTCCTGCAGCCCCCAAATTTTTCTACCTTTCCTCATTATTCTCTTTCCTTTCCCTTCTCTGGATGCCGTATATGAAATTTTTAATCGCGTCACTAGAGTCAGCCCTTAGATATACATATATTTTAAAAGTTCACAGAGTTCAATTACATCGCAAGCGTATCGTCGTGTGTTTATTATGTTGCAAAGGATTCTGTTTGTGATTATCTTTTTATATTGGATAAACAGACGAGTATATCGACTCTTCGAGTTTATATTTGAAAATGAAAGTAAGGATCACGCAGCGTTCCTCTTTGCGCACACACACACACACTTATACTTACACTCTCTCTTATATCTCTCCACGCAAGCGAGAGGATATTAAAGCATCACGAATCACTTGGAAAATATCAGAATTTATATCGGTAAACGAAACGTCGATCCGAAAGGAAGAACGAAAGAACTAAGTTTTCGCGCGAAAACACGAGAGAGAAAGAAAAAAGTTAGTGAGAAGGAACTAAACTATGAGAAAGGTTCGCCGTTTCGATTCTGGCTTTTCGTGATATATTACGTGAGCAAGGGATACGGTTCAAATATCTCGTTCCACTTTTCCTCTCATTTTTCATTCTGAGGTTTTTTCTTTTTTCCTTTTCTTTTTTACTTTACAATAACAAGAATGTTGCACGAAACGTCTCCGCTGAATTTGAAATTTAAATGCTGCGTTTCTTCTCCGGAAACACGTAGACGCGTTCGGCTTCCGGTTGTTTTGTTTCACAGATTGACCCCGTCAACCATTTTGGATTTTATCTACCTTTCGGTTTGCAGTTCGGGGCGAGATTTAAGGGCGGTTTAACGGCTAGTGACCCAAAATTGTCCGCAACCCTCCGTCTCTCCGCATTTTCCTGGCTTAAGGGGGATGCCGCGGGATTTGGCATATTTTTGAAATCTCGTAAAATCAGTTTCTTGACTCGATAAAATTCTCCATTGTCAATAACGAGTCGAGAGATCTGGATCTGGATAAAAAAAAATTCAAACCCGTTTAGGTCGGGATATTACGAAGGAAAATTTGGGATCTAAACCAAATGGAATAGTGAACGTCGCGAAGTATTATTGTACATTTCACTTTAACTTGCTCATTCTTCGACGTTTTATTTTCGTTTCTTCTTTGAACCACTCCAACCCCGCAACTCCATTTCGGAAACGGATGTCGGCACGACGGGAATCCAAAGCCAGGAAATTAGCAAATCAACCCGCAAACCGTTACCGAAGGAGAGAAAATCCGAACGAACCGAGTATCATAATTGCTTCCGTTATTCGGAGAAAGTTAAGGCTCGTGAAACGCGACGGGATCAACTTAAAATGAAAACGAGCTATTTCGTTTTTTCTCTGCTTTAGAAAGCGAACGCGTCGTGTGTTCGGAATTGGCAACGATCTTCCTTCCTTATTACCTGTAAAATTCTTCAATCGAAACAAAAATCGAATTTCCCGAGATGATTTTCATCGCAATTATTCGATTCGCCCGAGAGAGCCGCGGACTCAATTTCCATTCCAATTCGATGTTGGTGCCGGCTTCTTTTCCTTGGTGAAATATAACGTATCCTCGACCTCGACAGTCGAGCGTCAATCACCGAGGGACAGACCGACGTGGTGTGCATACGTGGCTAGTTTTATTCGGAGGAAGATGAAGCTGTCGAGAAGACCGATGAACGACACGCCGCCGAGTTAAAGGGTCGTTTCTACCTTCGGTTACGGGTAACCTGGACGCGGGGGAAAAAGGCGAAGAGGTGAAAAGAGCGAAATCTGTCGAGTGGTTCGCCCTTTGTCGTACCACGATTTTGAATGGGCGCGAGTGATGCGGAAGGAGGAGAAAAGGAAATAGGGGGTGAAACTGGCGAGCGAGAAGCTGGAGATGTGTTTGAAACGGGAACTCTTACCGAGGGATTTTATCATCGCCGAGGCTTGGTATCACTGTCCGAGAAAGTAATGAAGAACTGTTGCCCGAGGGAAGGGACGGGAAGAGAAAAACCATAGGACCGAGAACTCGACGGGGAAGAGAAAGATTCCGCACGTTATATATATATACACATAAGACGTAGGCGGGCACCCTTGACGCGAAACTGCAACAGCTGCGCCCGCTGCACGTGCGTTTGATGGGGGTTTGATGGTCCGAGAAATAAGCGCGAGGCCTGAAACAAATCGGGGATCGCTTGAAGGCGTTGACAGAGCCGAGTTTCACCTCTTGCAAAGGCGTCGCTCCGCCAGCACGTTTTCTCTCTTTTCGCCATTTTTTTCACATCCCTTCGAAGCGAACAATACTTGGATAATAATGATAATCTCAGTGGACGAACAAACCGGCTCCTGTACGGCGTTTCGAATTAGCGGGGGATCGCCTGTTGTACTGCGGGAATTCGCGTCCGAAGGGCTGAAAGGAAAGGAAGAATCGCGAATCTGCAGCGACGGAGCGGAAGGGGCACAGATGTGGAAAACAGCATTCAGCTCTCACACACCCAGCCCAATTTGCCCCGACGCAACAGCAACGGTACGCCGTCTGAAAAGGGAAACAAGGCGTTCGTTAAATTGCTCGTCGGGATTCCAATTTCACGATATTTTCGATTCCGCAGAACGAACATCCGCGCGATCTGCAACGAGCGCAGAAATTGAAACTCGACTCGGGGCGAAAAATGTGTCGTTAAAAAAAACGCCTTTATTAGGCTGGTTTTTTGTCGAAACTTTTTTTTTTTTTTTTTTATCTTTTAGCCCCAAACAAAGCCTCGTGAAACCGGAACTCGGTAGCGAAATTCCAGAAGGTGAGTTGATTTTTCAATTTTTCAAAGACTAACAGATATATCACGAAAACTATACGAGTTAGGAAGCTGTGTTTACTTTCATTTTGTAGATAATCAAATTTTCTTCAAATGATGTTGTGACTACTACGTGACGTTATTTGTGTTAGGCTGGAACACGGGTGAGATAAAAATTTACGGCAAGCATCTTCGTTCATTTATTCAATGCAGTCAACTTTAAACTTTCCCATCGAGTACAAGACGAACATTTTGGTGGACGGTAGTCAGAACCGTTTTCGAAGAAAATTTCATTACCTACGAAATGAGATCAAAAACAACTTTCCAACTTGTATAGCTGTCGAGATATTTCGGTTAGAGTGCTTGAAAAATTCAAACCGGACGAGTCACCCTTTTGTATTTTGGGACCGAATTTCGGTATCACGAGGATTCGTTAGAAGCTAAAATCTAACTTTTCGAAGGGCACTTAAGGGGTGAAAAAACGAAAAAAAAAAGAACCACCCTAGCGTATATATCCAGCTTGAAAATCTATCAAAGAATGCTTTTTTACTTTATTCTGATCGAATCCACTGTGAATTCGTCATAATCATCAAAAAAAAAAGGTGACTGGAAAGACGATGACTGAGCGATCGTTGATCGTCAGGTTCGAGAACCTCTGGCGATTCGAAAAGAATTCACACCCAACGACGTCGGCTTGGATATTTGCACGAAATGTTTCGACGTCGATGTCTTTGATCGTGACGCGGTGTCGTAATAACGTCGACGATTTGTCTTTGTAACGTGAGGGTGGGTGCCTGGGGTGGTGGGGAAGGGGAGTCTGAGTTACAAGGAGTAAAGGAGCAGACGGACGGACCGACGAACCGGGTCAAGGGTCGAGAATGGGGATGAGGACCAGAAGTTACAGGGGCTAGGTAACGATACGCGGGGTTTATGGCGGGGATCGAGGAGCAGGTTACGCGCGCGCCTTGTTTACCGGCGGTTAAGTTTACCGGAAGGAAGGGACGATTTGTAAGTACATTGAGATTATCTGCGCTGCAGCCGTCACGACTCGACGGGCCGCTACAATCCGGGCAGTTAGTTTGCCGTCAGGAGAGAGCCTGGCTCGACATGTTTTATACATGGCGTTAAAGCACTCGAAGAGTCTCTCCCCCCTTCCCTGCGGGGTAGCAAAATATGTGTTTACACGCGCCCTCCGCTACACCAATTCGACTAATTTTGGCATCGGCTGACAACTCTCGGATCGCAATCTTTCTTGTTGTCTATCGAATGCTCTGAAAGCGTCGGAAGCTTCATGCGAACGTGAAGGAAAATGATTTTTTTTTTCTTTGTTAGCGAGTGACGAACGACATGCTCGACGTGTTTTCTGCAATTTTCAATGCTTCGCGGCTATCAATCTTCGTTGTGAGATAAAATCGAGCGGATGATCGGTTTACGGAACGGAAGGGAAGAATGTCGGACGATCTTTTTACGTAAACTTGTTTACCGAAAGAATTTGAGAACGTGTTTTAAAATGACTCGAAACGCGTTGGAGGGTTGGAAGTAATAACAACTTTCACGACGATGGTGTCAATTACGATAATAATGGTGAATAATAGGAGGAGGAAAGGATGTGGTTGGGCTGGATTGCGGCGCCTAAGCAGCCCGTAGAACAATGTAATCCTTTCCCATTCGTAACGCGCGAGTAGCCATATTTCGCCGACGTCGAGGGCTCGCATACGTGTCTGTGTATAGATGGATAAAGGGGGACGGGGATACGGATACAACAATGTGAAACACGGCGTAACAATGCCGGGGGGTTTAACTCTAATGTGTGGCCGAGTGAGGATCGAGTTAATGCACGTCGAGAGTCAGGGGCTTTAACGCACCCTGAACAACCTCGTACCTACCGTTCCGAATTTAAACTGCACCAAAAACTACCCTCTCGCTTATAAACGTATCGTTATTTCTTCGCACGCATCTCGTGAGTGGGAAATATTTCGTGATATTCGAGTTTGGATTGAAGAAACGAAAGCTTTGAAGGAAAAGTTTAATCGGAAAACTAGCAACGAGATGTTAGTCCGGTCAACGTGGGCCTGAATTAAAAAAAAATCGGGACATTGCTGCATTTTTTGTGTACAGAGATTTACGAACCCCAGGAACTCGAATTCGGAGTCATCTTTCAGCTGCAT
Organism: Neodiprion fabricii; assembly: GCF_021155785.1. Lineage (NCBI taxonomy): Eukaryota > Metazoa > Arthropoda > Insecta > Hymenoptera > Diprionidae > Neodiprion > Neodiprion fabricii. Next base: position 995,723 of record NC_060242.1, read on the forward strand.
AGCCGTCGTTTCGAGAATACAGCAACATTTCACGTTTTTTTTTTGCGTCTTCCTCAAAAACTGCTATCGTTGGACGAAAAATGACTTTAGCATCGTGTAGAGCAGAAAATTCTACATCGAATTCTATCATATGTTGGAAACAGAGTCGGATTAACAAATTAAGAAAAATAAAACTCCAAGTATCGACGGCATTTAGGGAATTTTGGTGATGATATTATTATTATTTCATACGAACACAGAATTTTCCGTTCTACACGATGGTCGAGTAATTTTTCGCCTATCGATAGCAGTTTTCGAGGAAAACGCAAATAAACGTGAAATCTTGCTGTTTTTTCGAAACGCTGGCTATGCCAGAATTTAATTCACATCTATTTTGACCGGAGTATAACCAGACGCAGATAATTGTGGTCGGGAAATCGAAACAGCGCACGAGTTACTGTCATTCCTATAATTCGCCGAAATTCGAATTCCCTTTCGAGGGTAAAAATCGTCACTCAAATTCCGAGTATCCGCAATCGAGTGGCAACGAGCCCTCTATACCTATCAACCGCGAGTCAAACGGAATAACGGAGAAGAGTGATGCAGACTCGTTCCATGGGACGGACGGTAGGTACAGGTCGGTCACAGTTTCCACTTGCCGCTGCGAAGGGTTGCCAAGTGCCAATATTTAACCACTGCAAATACGGCACGATGTTTTCGATTTCGACAAACCAGAGCAGCAGCGGCTCGATCAAACGTATTTTACCGAAGTCTGCATGCCCTCGTCACTGAGCTCATCCAATTTTTACTTCGCTGGTCGACTAATTCCTTGCATTTCGTTTCGCATTTCCGTCGAATGCCAAACTCGAATCTCCTTACTCTTTTCTTTTTGCATTAGTTCTCCTGCTGCTGCCGGTGCTGAGAATATTTCCAACCTAGTTTGGCAGTTGGAAATCTGGCTGAATTCCGGCACGCTATTCCAAATGAAAAAGTTTGAAAACAATACCGATCTGTACACCTTTCCGTACCACAACGAACGTAATTATAACAAAGCTGAGATTCTCACGCGTCTTTCCCTCGATTACTACCGGAGAGAAAAAGCAAACCTTTCGTCGAGTAAAAATCCAAGGGCCAACGACTCTGCGGCATCGGTCTATTCGAAAGGGCAGCCACACTTGACTGCCGGCTCGTCTGGAGCGATGCCGTTTGATTCGTTAATTAAACTTGAACCCCGGGCGCTCTGCGCCGGGCGATATTTACGTTACACAGTTTCCTTGCCGGGGTTCGGAAGCTGCAGACCTTCCAAGTGTGTACAATTCGTCAAATATTGGTACTAGGGGAATTCCTATTAATTAGGAAAAGCGAGATGTGTTTTGCAGGCCGAACTTACGGGTAAACGCGGAGTGGAAAAAGGCGCGCGTACAACTTCAGCTTCGGCCTCGCTTGTTACTGCGAGGCTCGAAAGTGTACGTCTGTAAACTATTTACGGAATAACCGAGGGACTTGTAAAAACTCCCGGCAGTGGTATAAACAGTTTTCGATAAACGAATTCGAGTAAAAAAATCCTCCTGCCTGTATAATTGTCCACTACTTGCATAATTTATTTATATCGTAAGCGTATACCTTAAAGTTCCGCAAAATCCCGCAGCTGCGTAGTATGGAGGATGATTTTAGTGGGTACACTTCTCGACTTGAGAATAAAGGAGAGATCTCGCAAGTCGGCTGGAAAACACTTTCGCAAATGTGTGTGCACAGCGTGCAGGACTCTTTTATACTGGTCTTCCCTTTCACTTCAGCGACTTTTGGCTTCCCTCTAAGCTATAACCTCGAGTCGTGGAGACTCCGGGAAATAAGGAAATGACTCCTCGATCCAAGACGCGAGCCCCGCGATTAGACCATCGCGCTTTTAGCCTCTGAATTATTCAGACCGTCGAAGGGCTCGCGATATCGGAAACCAGTCGAGCCGAATCTCTATTCTTTGGTAAATGGCATTTATGTTTACTCAGGCCCCGGGATCAAAGCCTACTCTTTCCGCAAGGTTTCGGGATCATGTATCTCGAAAATCGTGTGTTTGTTTTTAATGCAGCCTCCAGCATCTTCCGTCTCTCCTTTTCCCGTCCCGGGGAACTCATCCAAGGATTCACTTATCTCGAGGAGGAGAACGAACGCGACGCCACCTCGTCGAAGTATTATTTTTTTTTTCTCCTCTCCATCCCCCTTCTCTCTCTTTCTCTCGCTCTCTCTCTCTGGCTCTCTCTTTTTCGATACGGACTCGTTTTTGGTGAAATAACACCGGTTCAAATTCATTTGGAATTCAGGGTGAAAGTCACGAATGAAAGAACACGATCTCAATGCAGATGGATTCGCGCTGACGGAACGCTTAACGTCCGCCCCCTCAAACTTTTGTGCTCGACCGTGTATACATATCATAAGGATAATACAAATATCTTACGGATCAGTGAACCTCTCGTCACTCTGTTATTCTTGTATATGTTTCAGGATCTGCTCTGATGAGAATCGTCGAGGTTTACAAGGAGATACAAGAGCAGGAGCTGAATATTGTAAGTATTTTTCTCTCCTCGATTTATATATGTTATAAAGTGAACGAAACCGCGGTGAGGGTAAAAATTACGTGGTGGAAAAAGAAAAAAAAAAAAACCATAGAAGGGGGGAGGGAGGAAATATACCACAGAGAAAAGTTTACCCTTTCCAAGAAAAAACAAGAGCCGCACTCGGTAATTTTTAGTGCCTGTCGCAAAATACTTACTCGTAAAGAATTCTAAGAAAGTTTGAATTGGAATATGTATATATATATATATGTATATAGGTGTATATATATATATATATATATATATATATATATATATCTTATACACGGAAAAGGGGAAAATAAATGAATAAATGTGTAACGAGGCGAGAAAGAGGATTTGGAAAATTCATAAACATGAATTTGGCACAAGTGTTGTAATAAACGCGGTAAGAAACGAAAAAATTACCTCGGGAGCAGAATTAGGAGCTTTTGAGGACTTGGAGGTTACGGAGTATAATTCTTAAGCTGTGCAAAATGCCAAAAAAATGCAAAATGGTATATGAAAAAGAAATGAGAAAATATGCACAAGTAATGGTTTACATATTTCAGAAATTCCATCATCATCGGATCCCGGCGATATGTCATAAATTATAACAATGAAATCGATTTTCTAGTAATACAGTAATTTGCCATCGTTTTCGAGTGAAACGGCAATTTATATGTAACGCGACCCGTTTTATCGTTAGGCTCCAGCTCCCGACGCAACGGCCGGTGTTATTATTTTATTCAAATGAACGAGCTGCACCCCGCGTGGTTTAAATAATTTAAATAAACTTTCCTAACGCAATTAAAAGTCGCTAAATTTATGCGGAGTTGCTTGGATGTTTTCCGCGAGCGCGGTCTCCGTATAACACCCCCGTGCGGGAGAACGAGACGCGTTGCGAGGCGTAAAACTGAGAGGTGCGAAAATGCGATTTGGCTAAGCTGTAAGCGGTGCTCTCGGAATATTAATTAAAAATTAAATACGACTTTTCGATTATCAAACGGGCAACGACACTTTGATATCGATTATACGTACATTACGAGCCTTGGGGAGAAAATTTACCTCTAACGCGTTTCTCGGCGAAAAACAAATATACCTCTCGAATTATCTTTGCGCATTATTGAAAATAATCGGAACGACGAAGACCTGCGATCGCGGCAAAGCTTCAGCCTCGTGTGAAATATAAATTGAAATTTCAACTTTTACAGTGAAGAAAAATAGTGATGAAAATAAAATTCACCCTACCTACCACCCTCTCTACTCGTTCTCTTTCCCTTCATCCTTCGAGAGGTATTTCAAACTTTAAGTGCTTTTCCGTACAACACACATCGAAACTTTTCCATGTTTTCCGTTGGCTGCTGCAGCGAGCGTTTCAAGCTCAACTCTGTACACACCCTGCGTTGATCCTGGGATAAAATAACGATCACAGTAATTTTGCGGTCGCGTATATAAATTTTCCCCCTTTATTCGTCATCAGGCTAATGGCAAAAGGCGAACGCTGCCGCTTCTGCTGCTGTTGCAGGAATCGCGAAAATCGCGAACAGCTTTTCTGCAGCGTTTGCTTGCGAACTTCCGAATCGAACCGAAGATGAGAGCTGAAAGACGGAAACGGCTCGCGGAGCCGAGCGATTTCAATTAAATCAGAAAGTCTCGTAAAAACGTCAGGGCCACTCGTTAAAGGGACGCGCTGTTGTGCCTCGCCGTTTTCCCTCCTTTCGCATCTCAGACCCTTTCGCGAATCACGCCGAATCGGGAGGAAAGATTTCAACCCCCGGCCAGCCTGCGGCCGGAAACCGACGACTTATTGCTCGTCAACTACTTCGCCGGTTCTCGCAGTATTTTCGCCAGAACTGAAATTTTCTTTTTTTTTTCTTTCTTTTCCTTTGTCTTCTCTCTTTACGATGATTTTGGAATTTTATCCTGTTTCGTTAGCGCTCCGTGAGCAAGGAGGCGACTTTGGTATTGCAGCGAAGAAGCAAAACTGCCGACAACAAACTTCCGGGATTGGCTCTGCAACGTCTGGCGGTTCGCTGTTTCGACGAGAACTTGTAGTAGGGGTCGGTCGCCAGAACTTGGGGCTAGATTTATAACTCTCCGATATATCCCAGATTCCGTCTCGCTCGAGTCGTAATATCCCCGGTTTTTGGGGGCGACGCCCCGCTCAGACATCCCCAAATTGCCAAACTCCGGACGTACATATTCGCTGACGAAACGTTTGTCCGATATTATTTATCTCTTTGTTGTTTTCTTTGTTTGTTTCTTGTTTTTTTTTTTCTCCTCTTCTTTGTTACGCTGCGCATCGTCGATTGTTATAAACAAGAAAGAGCAAAAATTCCACGTCTGAGAGTGACAACCTGAAGTGAAAGAAAAAATTTCCGTACATCTTCAAAGTATTTCTTTTTATCCTTGTCGACCGAGGAAGAAAAAAAAATAAATAAAAAAAAAAAAATAGTCAGTGAAATAACAAAAGTAATTTCAAATCTTAAATATAATAGTTGGCTAAAAATTTCTGCCTGACCGGGAAAATTGACAATATATTTGCGACGAAAATATCCGCGAAAAATGATTTCCAATTTTACCGGGAATATCCGAATCGGTCTTATCTCGGTTGCTCAGGCGAATCGGCCGGATCCACGAACGGAGGAACGAATCCAACTCTATGAGCGACGAAACGCGCTGCATTACGCGCTTATCTTTTATGGAGCCACGCGTGTGTATGCGAGGCGAGGCTACTACGATATTCTTCCCGATATTGGGTATAATCTTATATACATACATACATACTTATTCTACCCACTCGGGGCGAAACTGCGCCGCGGTCCAAGAGCTTCGATAATTGTGATCTACGGCCTCTCTTCGGCTGCTCCTATCTTAACGAGATATTTCTATACCGCCGCAGATATCAGAGGGAGTCGAGTTTCGGAGCTACTCGTTATGTCCTACCGGACTTTGACCCGAGTCGTTTGACTCGCTATCCTGCGGAAGCGTCCCTCGTTCTATCGCCGATTGCCTTCCCCCTCTATCCCGAAATTGGGATGAAGAATCGACACTTGAAGCTGATACGCAATTAATACTAGTGTTTTTTTTTCTTTTTTCCTCTATTTCGTATGAATTTGAGCGAGCAAAAATTTTCACCAGTTGTAAATGAAAAGTTGGCGAAATCGTTTCTCTCAATTGATGGAGATTTAATCAGAATTTGTCACTCTCGATGTTCTGCATCTCTGTTTGAAATGAGAAAAGGTGAGAAAAAGAAAACGGAAGGAAGGTACGGCGGTAATTCGTTGAAAAAGTAAAACTGTCAAGTAATCCGGCCTTTTCTTTCGGAGTGAAAAAGACATTGGAGCGGCGGTGTCCTTAGCCCGAATCAAAAATTAGGGTGGACAAAAAACCGCTGGTGTAATTGTTCCGTGCAGCATAACACGGGTAAGGACGAGGACAGTTTTCTTTCCTTTTTTGATATTCCATTGAGATGAATAAGTATCGGTTCTGTACATCGAATGATAATCAGAACCTCTCTTTATTAATTATAATGTTTGTTTTTATATTTTTTACGTTGATAAATAAGTCTTGAAGTTTTTGGTTGACGGCTAATATGAATGTCTATTCGGAAGAATAAGAAAAACGTTTTCACTAACATGTGATAGAGTTTATCGTTAGTAACGTTACCAGAGGCGATGTAATGAGAGCACGATGAAAGATTGTGTTTGGGGTTTGACACAAGATCGTCCGTAAAAAAACAGAAGTACGAAAATTATTCATTTTTAAACTTTGTTTATCAATTCTTTTACGTTTGTACTTTATTATGAATTATTATTTTTGAAGAAAAGTGATTCGAATGCAAAACTAAAGTTTATTTAATTGTTACTTGCAATAAACGTTTGAGAATGTAAGTAATTTTTCGGAAAATTCGAAATATCGTTCTGGTTTCTACATAAAGAAACTTTATCCGATGAAATTATTTTTTCTTTCATTAGTTACGTAGAAAAAATCAAAATTTGACGTCCAGAACCCGGACTCAAAATTCGTCTTCACCCGTGTAATCTAACGGTCGAACGATTTTCTTGGAAATTATGCGCAAGCGCGGATTGCACATCTTAGAAACGGGTGGCGCATGCCGACCGGAGAGAGAGTATAAAAAGAAAATAAGTTATTATTATGTACTTAGGCAGGAAATAGGGTCGTAAATTTCATCCCGCCTCCCCGCGTCTCGCCGGATACACTCGGATGCTGTTGCCCGCTGGAGGAGGAAAAGAAACACGCTGCCAGACGGCGTTAAAATACGAGTTGTTGTCTCGTCTTGTAATAATTGCGAGTGGAGGCTACCGCGTTTTGCGAACCTCGATCCTCCTTCCCCCGATTTTCCGCAATCGAGCTTCCAGAGTATTATAAGTTTGACGGTTTTGGATATTTTTTTTCTTCCCTTTCTTTTTCAATATTTTCCCCAAATCGGAGAATTAAAGGTGGCGAAAAAACTCGGAGCATTCGACGAGTCAGCTTCTCTGGGCGATTAAGTATTCGGCTATTTCGAGGGGCTGGCGAAGAGGGGATGAAAAAAATGGTCAAAATATTGCGCATCGCGGACGTTAAGATTGTCCCCGGCTATTACCGAACCATAAAGGCCAACGATACGGGGCTGCTGTCAGCACCCTCGTAGTTACCGAGGGACGAGAACAGCCTGTATTAGATTACATGTGAACAGGATCGGCGAGGCGAAGCTCAAGGAATTTTTTTTACCCTCAAATTAACGCGGAATGCCTGAATTGGAGATGAAAATTTCTGTCCATTCTCCTTGTTCAGAATATACGTGATATTTGTCGACCTCAAAGCTTACAAAACAGTTGTTTTTTGATCAAATGAAGTATGAAGCTATTTTTGAGATGCGTATTGAGTCAGTGAAAAGAAACTCAAGGTAGGATTGGCGAGAGTAATTACAGCAGCATGGAAATATTTAAATGTTTGAAACGACTGTTGTATTAAATTCCCTTCTCTCTGATCATGAATCGAGAAAAGACTGCTCCGGTCAAATTGAACTCGATTGATTTCGAGTAGATTGTTTAACCCTTTGAGTCATAGTGGTAAAAATTCGTATACTACCTAATTTATATACATTTTTTATATATTTAAAGAACTTTTCAATATATTTCTTTGCGGTTTTTTGCTGTTTCTGATAGTATACCGATAGGTTTTCAATACTCGAGAGCAGTTATTACGATATAATGTAAATGATTATTGTTAGAAGCAAATTGATGGAAAAAAATCGTCAAAATTGAGGAAATCGTTCATTTTCGAAAAATTACCCGTCTCAACGTATATGTGTTTTACATAAATGATAAGATTTTGAGGTCGCTGATTACGAATCTGAAATCAGATTTTGAAAATTCAGTACGGCTGATACAATCAGTGACCCCGAAAACCCCTAAATTGATTTTTCAGACCGAATTCGAATAAATTTGAAATATTCGTTCACCGTACCGAATCCACCGTCTTGCATTTTCAAAATCTGATTTCATACTCGTCATCAGCGAGCCCAAAAAGTATCGACTGTCATCTTTTTATAAAAGTTGACCGAGCCCAATAACGTGTGAATGGAATGGTTCAAGCAGTGTTCCACAACAACTCGGACTTCCTGAAACCGCGGATCCTTTCATCCTTTTATCCTTAAAGCATTCGCCGTAGCGAATCGGAGCGTGGAAAATCCTGGCGCGTGTACCGGACATCGCGGCAAGAGTATGAAACCTCCTTGAATCAAGCGACGAGGTGGAGATGGAAGGGGATCCATAAATTTATGATAAATCCATATTTTCGCTGCGTAAGCTCGGCCGCTTCCCGGGTTCACCCGGCATAGCGCAGCTTTACGGCTATACATCGAGTGGGTAGCCTAGCCGGTATTTCAGCGTCGTTAAAGCGCTGGAAGGAAGCCAATCAGGGGGCTTTTTAAGAGAGGAGGCTCCATTGGGAGTAGATGAGGGCGGCGAACGAGAGGAGGGGGAAGGACGAGGAAGAGGGAGAGGGAGAGGTGGGAGAAACGTAGAAACGGAGACAGCGAATCGGGCAATCCAATTAAAAGTCGGAATTAGCCAATGTAGAGGTAGCCGGGCTCGCCGTCCTCTTCATACCTTCGAAACGCACCCTGTGCAAGCTTTTTCTACACCGTTACTCTTTCGACTAATTTCTGCCAGCCTTGCAACTCATTACAGGTATGATGCCCCGACTCCCGTCGTTCGCTCTTCGTCTCGAGTTTTTTTTTTTCTTCATCTCTTTCCTTTTCCTTCTTTTCTCTTGTTTTATTGAGCAGAGGGTTAAAAGCATCTACGGTAATAATTGGGCTTGGTATATATACATAATTAAATAATTATACCGGTATTTAGGAATATTAAACGTCAGATGACGGTCGTTTCACGGAGTTACATCGTAATGTTGGACCGAATGTTGGTAGAAATGGTTTTAGTGAAAAATTTTAATTCGATTCAATACTTTGTGGAATTATATGGAGATCGCTTCATTGAAGCAAGCAATTATAGTTTACATCATTGCACGAGTTGACGAGGTGAATTGTCAATTTCAATAGAGGGATCCGGCATTCGTATTTACTCGAATAACATGGAGCTGTTTGCGTCGACGTTGTGCAATCCCGACGATACGATGCTGTGGATCCATTGATAAGAGCAGGAGTGGAAAGCGGAATATATATAGAATTGAGTGGCTTAAGTTGGTGGCTTTGCAGTAGAGAGGTTGTCGTAACCAAATGCTGCTAATTATCATCGGTTTTAATGACTCATTAACCGACCTTTGCTGCGAGCACATTGTATGGCACAAAGCTTAGCTATTATCTTCCAAAGAACTTGCAGTTCGGCGTAAGACCCGCGCGTCACCAGGGGTCGTGAATTTCCAGAAAACGCAGAGAGAGAGAGAGAGAGATAAAGTAACAACAAAAACGAAAACAAGAAAAAAAAAAAAAATTGCGCGCGCGTCGCATCAAACAGACCAATGAATAACAAAAAAAACTGTACCCACGGATATTTCACCCGATATTTTAATCCCATTAAAAACGAAAAAGAAAATACAGGCAAAGCGACGCGGAACTTCATACATATACATGATGTAGAAGTAAAAGCAAAAATCATGACAAATGTGGGAAAAGGGAATATACCTACGTATAGATATTCGTATGAATCCCACGACTCTCGATCGCCAGGTTCGTCGGTATATGCATAGCTATACAGGGGAAATATTACCGAAGGGAACAGAATTTATCACCTCTTGTTTTCTCCTCGTGAAGTGTTTTCTTTTTTTTTCTCTCTCTCACTCTTTTCATTTGTTTCTTTTTTCAGTTTTTACGCCTCGAATTTAAAACTTTTTTTACTCGCATTGCGATTTCCGATCCATGATAACCGATCAGCAATAATATAGTTGTAGTTGTGTACATAGCTACTGCACTCTCTGGTATTTCGTTCTTCCTTTTACTTTTTTCATTCACAGACATATAATTTACGCGTATGCGCTGCGCTCGACAACGAAATGAACTACCTAGTAATTAATGTTTATTGTTGATGGAACAAAAAAAAAAGAAAAAAGGTGATAAAACGAGAGAGAGAGAGAGAGAGAGAGAGAGAGAGAGAGTTGGGAAAAAGAGCAGGGATCACACGACCCGCAGCGTATAAAGCACCCTGATTTTTTTTTCTCTCGATTTTCATCACACCGATCCGACGACGCGCAGTCGACGTGCCGAACGTGTGATTGAAAATTACTGCAGCACGAAGCGCCGATCCTACGCTTCCCACGCAATATGTCAGGGTGCAGGAAAATAGAAAAAATAAATAAACGAGAAAAAATGAAAAATAAGAAATAAAAAATTCAAATAAATCCCGAAGCTGGAGGCGCAGCGTATAAAATTTACACGCGGCCTTAAGGGAACCGCACGGACAACTCGAGCCGTGGTAATACTACTTGGAAAGTTGAGCGTGCGGCGCGTCAGACTCGGGCTGATACTACTTAGAGCTGCAACGCTTCGCGCGCTCGATTTAACCCGCAATTCGTTCCTCCTTCCACTACACTCGGCTCTCTCTGTTTCTCTCTTTCTTTGCGACTCGGTCCAATTCCCCGTTACTGGCGCTGCTGCAGGGATATGTGCTCAACGGATTTATTCCGAGGATGTAATCCTTCGGTCGATACTTTGTTTCGAGACGCGCCGACTATTCGCTATCAGTTGCTTCGACAAGATCCCAGGCGGCGACGTAACGTCTTAGCCGGGAATAGTCGGGGAATTTCCTCTATCGAGAAAATTTAGGGAAAAGTGAAGGAGTTGTAGAAAAAACGCACTTTTTCTATAAATCGTTTTCAAAAATGTTATTGTTTAATTTCTTATTATTTCTTCTTAAGGTGTAAAACTTCTGGGGTTTTTCATCGTAAAAGCTGCGCAAAATGTCAGGGAAGGTTATTTGAGGAAATTTGTCCTGCGAAACTCGAAATAACTTCGTACCGAGGTGGAGAGAATAATGCGGATCGTGGGTTAAATTCGAATTTGTGCGACCGCACCTTCGCCTGTATCCACACGGTATCCGAATGTCAGACAGATATCTATTTTCGTCAAAGTTTCCAGTGGTTCCAGTTACCGCATTGCTCTAATACGTACGCACCGATTGGACAAAGGGATTCTCCTGCGGCTTTACAGTCTCGTCCTTTGATCTTGCCACGTAGTTGGCATCAATTAAACGAGTGCACGTATTGCGGCGGTGGGAATTCATACGTACGGCGGTTATGTTATACATATATTATACATTTGCGTAATTATCGTCATACAGAAGCGGCGAGAAAATTAATTTTACACAGAGTTTACCAGCTTTTTGAGGATCTTCGTTTTATTCGATTAAAACAGTGGTAACTGAAATTGAATTTTCGATTTTGTTACAGCTGAAGGCGTTCTATGTCGATTTACTCGTACCGCTTGAGACGAATTTGGAGAAGGACACGAAAGTGGTGCAGGTACGTGTCGAAATTCAAGTGAAAAATCATCAGCCATTGATCGACGATGGCTAATCGACGATAACTTTGAATTTTTAGAGCGAGCAAAAGAGATTCTTACAGCAGCACAAGACGCGTTCGGAAACTTACAGCAAGGCTGCGGCTACCATTAAGAAACAACGAAAGAAATCCAGGGGTGCGAGCAAAAGCGGATTGGCGATGGACAAGGAGCTTAAAAACATGCAGATACTCGAGGAGGAAAAATCTAAGCTCGACGCTTTCTGCGAACAGAGTTTGAAGAACGTAAGCACGGTGGTCCTTGTTTAGGGTGTTGGCCATTTTTTTTTTTTTTTTTTCTCAGGTCCACCCTCGAATCAATTTCAAATAATTCAAAATCAATTCCCGAATCTTTTCACATTTTTATCTCAACTCTAACCCGTGCGCCCGCAAAAGGATGGATTTCCCCGTTTAAAATTCACGTGTTTCAGACGCATTGTTATCGTATATTTTATTCTCAGAGTAATAATGTTGAAAAAGAAATTGACGAAAAAATTCGTCCACCACCCTAGTAAGCGTGGATGGAAACCGAACGTTTATCCAGACGTTGCTGACTCTCGGGGACGATTTTAATACCTTTCGAGGCAGTTCCACCCCTTCCTACGTTCTGTAATTTGTTACCTAATTCGGTGAGCTTAAACTCTCGTAATAAATGTCTTATCCTCCTGCGACGAACAGGCGATGACTCAGGAACGGCGGAGATACGGTTTCGTTTTGGAAAGGCAATGCTCGCTGGCAAAGCATTACGTGAGTTTTCACGAAGTGGCGCTCGCGGCGCTTCATCCCTCGGTTGACGAGTGGCGCGAAGTTGCCGGAACTCGGGAATACCTGCCGCAATCCGTCGAGGACATGTTCGCCTCTCGACTCAGGGTGAGTTTGGAGGGAAAGTTTGAAGCCCTGGTCGAAAGCCACGGAATCGCACGCCTCTCATTTCCTCCTCATTCTTCCACAGCAAGTGTCCTTCTGGCCCGAAGACGATGAGAACGGCGGCTCGGAACTGACACTCAGCTCGCAGTTGCGCAAGACTCGAAGCATGGACAGTTCTTGTCTCGAATTGCGACTCGGACCGCCACCCGGAAACAATGCGACACAGAATCACGGGCCTCCTCTTCATCACATCGCCTTGTCGCGAGCACGATCCGAGGCCAATCTTCACGCCTCGAGCCTCTCTCTGGGTCCAGGTGAGTCGTGATTATTTATTGAATTTGCAGTCAATCGAATCCACTCGTCCTTTGATAAAAATCTTCAACTGCTGATACTTGCGGGGCATTCCACGACAACTCGGTAAACGGTTCACTATGAAATTTGTTAATTTCACCATGAATTTTTTATACGTCACTAAGACCTCTGAAGATCCTTCAAGAAGATTTTCAACATTTTTTAATCACGCCTCGTTAGCCCATGATTTTGTAAACCCATCTCAAAAACAACTAATTCGTGTTGTATGAAACAAGAAAAAAAAACATGTAATGTTTTGGAATGTAATTTTTTCTCGCGAAACGGTTCTTCCTTTTCATTTTCTTTCGACGTCTGTTCAGGCACTGTCACTTCTGAATCGAAGCGCGTAATTTTACTCGTTGAACCGTGCGCGAGTCCGCAGAGTTATTTGCTGTGAACGGGTATTGAATGCTATGCAAAATGTACGTGCGAATGTGAATCGGTACGCAGGTGTGCGCGTCCTCCCTTTCTATTGGTAATGTGTGTCGCAAATACGAAAAGGGACGAATGTTTGCATTCCCGTCGATTTCGCGCTAGGCGAGTATCGAGGATTTTCACCCTGTTTACCGTTAGTTTCCCCTCCTTCGTCTATACGGACCAAAACGTTCGAGGCACACGCGTGCCGAATAATTGGTTACATTTTGCCAATTCCTGAACCGTGCAAATTCCAGCTCCCTGAGCCTTTCAATTAACCGTCTCTGACTACGCATCGCTGATAATTACGCGGACTGATATTGGACGAAGAAAAAAGTGTTTTCCAGAAACGAGACAGAAAAAAGCTGCAACTTGATAAAAAAATAAATAAATAAATAAATAAAAGATATATTATTTGACCGCGAGTAAATTTTACGCCCGAATCTCGCCGACCGAAGTACGGAATTTTCTCATCTTTGCAACGTTGAACGCTCGAAATTAAATTCGCACAGGTAGGTGGAAGCATGCGCGTCTAAACAAATTGAATAAATTAACCGAGCGGAATGCCTTGCTTACCGTGCCGCGAGTTATGAAAGTCCGAAGGACGACGTGTAACCATTGTTACCTACTCTCCGCATACGGAATTGCTTGTGTAGCAAATCCACACTTGTAGATACGTACAACGGCGCGGATTCGTATCCGCTTGGCGCATTCCTCCACAGTCGAATCCCCGCATCGGCCTCTTTACAGTATTTCATCATTGAATTCCAGCATAACTTGAAAGTGAGCCTGTGATTCTTTGACGGTAAACTCACGCGTGTGACAAATAGCTCTGCGTAAATCCTGTGTGAAGAAAAAAAAGAAACGAAAAAATATTCCAAAACGAAGAGAAATTTTATCAAGTTTGATACGATTTTAATAGTAACTACATTATGAAACGAGGAAATAATCGACTTTTATTCCTGTGTTACGTATTCGACTTTATTGCCGACTCAACTCTGGGTGCATTATTGACTTGAAGGTTGTTTTCTTTTTATGTATAAGTGTGATCTATCAGTTAAAAAACTGTAATATTATTGAAAGGTAATAATAATACAGAGAAGTGTAGGTCAAAATCGAAAAGGAAGAAAAGAAAGTGAAGACTAGAAAAATTGAAAAACTAATTTGCGGAAAATATAACACCATATTTCCCGCAAGTGCTGGGGAAGAGTGATATTTTTTACTCACAGATTAGAAAGAAAAGTAAAGAGAGATTAATATATTTATTTCATCCCGCTTTTGAGAGAAAAAAAATTGAACATTACGGTTGAGTCGGGAATAAGTATAGTATCGTGATATTTCACGTTAATCGAAAGAATTTCAGAGATCGCAGATAATTTAAAAGAATCTTAGCTCGGTAGACGTTCGGCTTGAGTATCGCGAAGATTGAAGTGAATGTTCGCATAAGGAAATATACATCGTATTCAAAATTGATGGATCGAATACAGAGCGGGAATCAAGTGCGAGAAAGAAATGGTGGATTCCTGACGGATTACAAAGATAAAGAACAGACGTGAGAGGAGAAGTACGTGAGCTTCGGTGCAGGACGACCAGCACGCGGAAATACCGTAGGGATGACTTTTAGGAGGAGGGGGTTGAAAAAGAAGGGGACAGGTTTTCCCATCCCGCGGGTAACACGTCCCTGCGAAGCCGCCTCCGGAGGAAATATCGCAGGGCGGTAAATAACTAATGCGTAACACGCGAGCGTCTGTTCGAGTTGATAAATCGTTCGATTTTGAAACGCCGCTCGCTTCAGGCAGCCCAGCTCTTTTTAATACCCAACAAACATGCCGTTCAACCTTCGATTACCCGCCTCTTCCTGTCTCACCGGCGATAAACCGACCCGCTCAATTCGCCAATTTTATCGCCTCGCGGGCACCGCGATGAATAATTTCCGTACTGCCGATTAGCCCATGCTCCAGCGGTTTCGTTCTGTAATGTATGTGCGAAAAAGGTGGTGGGCTTAAATGTCCGAAAGCGGCAAATTCCGAATTTTTTGGTGGCGAAACTCAGAGTAAAGGAATCAAACTTTGACGAAACATCAAAGTTTCGAATGGTCCAAAATCAGAGGCTCAAAGTACGGAAAGGAGAAAATGCCGAAAGGACGTAGCTCCGACGAGTCAAAGTTTCGAAAGTGCGAAATTGAGAAATTTTTTAAATCTGATATATCGAAATTTCCGAATGATCCGAGATTTTGAGTACCGTGAATTTCTGGCTTGGTGAAATTTTATCACTTTAATCTTTCTTTGATTTGGATTTTCCGTATTTTTACGTTCGGAATCCTGGTCATTCCGATTTTTGGTATTTCTCATATTTTACACCCACTCGGTCGAGTAAACTACTCTGTGTGAGTATATTTCTCTATGGTAAGTTTACTTTCCGGAACTTTGCTCCATCGTACCTTGAATTTTCGGGATATTGCATTTCGGAACTTTGAACCGTCGGCTTTCCGACCATTCGAAACTTTGTTGTTTCGTAAAGATTTAATTTCTTTACTTCAAGTTTCGCCGGCAAATAATTCGGAATTAGGCGTTTTCGGAAATTTTTAAATTCGGAACTTCAAACCCGTCCCCGGAAAAGTACATAGCTAAGACCAAAAAAGAAAAAAAAGGTACACAGAAGCAATACATTTGTACACGTTATGCCGATAAAGGCTCGTGGAAATGATTGAAGCACTCGCACCATCCACAAGAATTTCATCAAATAGTTATCTGTAACGCGTCGAGCGGACACTGATCTGGCTCTGTTAGGAGGTGGCAAAAAATTGCAAGAGTACAGGGAACGATTTGTCATTCAAGATGCTAGAAAAGGCGACGTGTATCTCAGACGGACCGAGCTGCACGGAGGAGCAAGAAGAAGAAGGCAAAACGTGATACGCATAAGTCAGACGCGCGGCAGGAAAGCTGATAAGCTTTATCGAGATCCGGAGTGAACTTTTCGCCGGTTGTTGCAAGCTCGAGGACAACGCGGCGCGTGCATGCACATGCCGTTGTAAATCGAGTCTGGTGAATCCCCGGGGGCGTTTCGAGTGTGCAGTCACTGTGCTCCGCACCGCATGTGTAACCCGGTACTCGGAGGTCGTCCCCTGGGTCGGCGGGCAGACGACGCGACTGTCCTCGACTACGGGCCACGTCCTCGACAAAGAGGAAGAGTTCCCAAGTTCCTCGCCGCTCTGGGACTCCCCCGCAATTTACGTCCTCCAGGATGCAGAACTTCCGGATACAGTTTGCGGAAAAACGAGACGGATTCGAGGGGCGGGATGTTACGGGACGAAATTTCTTTTCGGGCTGCAGCGCGACATGAATAATTTTTTAATGAAACTAGACGGTTAATTGATTGTTCGAATAATGATTGATTGAATTTTTAACGCGCTCCTCGGACAATCATGTTTACCTACATCGGATAACGCAGTTGTTTGGACAGTAGCTTAGGGAGAATTATAAACTACAATACGGTGCGTAAACAGGACGAATCAATTTACAGGCTTCGCTTGTATCGGATTTCACAATCCTGGTTCGTTGATTGTACCCGGGAGTGAATAGCAAGAACGGGATAATGAATTCATTGTGTAATATTCGATTGAGAAAATTGCATCATGATTCAAATTGCCGGAACATCTGTTGAAATCTTATGAGATCGAAGAGTTGAGTCTTTCTATTTGTAAAAATAAAAAACTGTAACTAGACAAAAAAAATTTCTCCACTTTCAGAGGCCCCTGAAACACCGCCGAGGCCAAGATCAATGGCCCCCGCCTCTCGCAGCAGCGGAATGGGGGGCGTAGGTGGTGTTGGAACGGGGGGCGGTTGGGGTGACGCGCCTTTGGCGAGGGCGCTTTTCGCCTACCTTAGTTCGGGGGAGAACCAGCTGAGCTTCTTGGAAGGAGACTTGATCGCGCTGATGGGTGAGTAGCCGAGTAAAAGGAGGAGAAGAATGAATGAAAAAGGAAAGAAACAATGATCGAAAAACTTGGATTTCTTTTTCCGCACTCAACGATAAAGAGGCCCAATTTTTATTATCGGCATTCGGTCGAGCGGCAGAGCCAATTATTTATGTTCGGATCGGTGAACAGCATGCAGTTCAGTGAGTGACTGTATATTTCCGGCATTCAAATACCGTTTCGAGATTGCAGCTTGCGTACGATGCACAGCGAATTCGCTGGCCATTAGGCGAAGTGCCTTCACAGTCATTGCACAAGCGCGAATTGCGGGGCTGAACAGCTAGCCGGCTAGTATAAATCCCAGAACGCGTATCGATATCGCTGCTCTTTGAAGAACCTTCGTTCTTCCATGAATTTGTGGTTTCAAATCTGCGGAGTCTCGCCAAATATCGAATCAAGTTTCATGGGAATTTATTTCCACTTGGGAAAGACATTGGCAGAATTTTTGCGTTGAAATGCGGAGGTGTAAAAAGCACCGTCGTGACTCTGCAGTGCTCGAATCATTCCTCCATTATTTACCCAGCCCCGTCGCAAACATGAATTATTATTTATCAGCCATAAGTGAGCGAGCTGATTCAATGTTCTTCTTCACGTGTAATTACGAGGCCCAGTTTCGCGGGCCTAGGTCACATTCCACTCGTGTTTTCGAATTTTAAATTTCAATGCTGAGGAATTTTCCGGGCAGTCTGGAAGGTGACAGGCTGAGGATGGAGAAGCAGGTGCAATTTAAGTGTCTTGAAAGTGCAGCGCGTTGAGACGGGTGCAAAGAGTAGTCGAGTAAATTTTTAACGCCCCTTAAACGCCTCTTCACTTTCTTCAGACGAGTCGCTATGTGCTGGCAGACGCTAGAAATCTCGTTTCAGATCTCACATAGCGGCGTAAAACAGCAGGGTGGTAAAATTTTCATCACTTCTCTGTATTCGCGATGAATAAAGTTTGATCCCAGAATTTCAACACTAACACTTACAACCGACGGACAGTTGTTCCTGGGACCATTTGTACCCTTTCTTGTCATTCCTTCGCAGGATACGTTCTTCTGGACTGAAGCTTAGACTCTGAGTCAAATGTTTGAACAAATCGAGTTTTTAAACGTTGCCTTGTTTCTCATTCGCACAGGTGACAGACAGAAGGGATGGCAATTTGGGGAGAACCTGCGTACTCAGAGCTCAGGCTGGTTCCCTCTCGCATACACCGAGATCATCATCGACGAAACTCTTGGGTGAGTGACTTGTATTGTACCAAGTTCTTCCATTTTGCACGAATTCCCGTTCCTTGATTCCATCGATCCGAAATTTCCCTTTTAAACGGCTCTGAAACGAATCCTTGGAGATCCCTTCTCAACACAGTTTCTTTGGCAGAATAACTGGATAAACAAACCTGTTGAAACTTTTCTCATTCTTTGTTTCTTTTCTTGTTACGTCACCTTCTCAAGTTGGGACGACCGGCCAACCGAGTCATTTTGCTGAAGAAAATGGTAACTCATGTTAATAATCTTCTACGTAGCACCTATAATCATCTGCAATTGTCCACGGTGATTATCTGCGGCAGGTCTCATTTCGCACCACAATTTTAATTTTATTTTTTTCTCTATCTCTTCTCTTCATCAGCCATAATACATTAAAGATCCATTTAGTTTTGCTAAAGAGATCGGCATTGAAACGTGATTCATAATCTAAGTTCCGGCAGTTTATCGACATCGAGAACGTTGACGAGGTACATTTAAACCATAAAATACCCTCACGAACCACATAAATCAACCCCAAATAGTCCAGCCCGTCGACTTACTTACCAGTCTCCCTGCATCTTCACCCTCGCGACGAATACGGGAAGTGCAGAAGAGGCCTTCTTAACGCCTTGGCAGACAAGTGCCGCGGGGCAGAGGGGGAGACTCCGGCAATTGCATTCCTAGGCTGCTCGGCCATTCAACGCTCCCCGAGATACTTAGGGACCTTTAGACCTCGACGTTCCAATCTCCCCCTCCCACGACTTTGAGCATCTCATTCGGTCTCTCTACGGGGTCCCCTGATAACGAGAGACTCTCCTTCGCCCCCAGGTCGCCGTCCCGCGCCTCCAACAGCGGACGGACACCCGAGCCGAGAGTCGTACCGCCGTGCAAACCGCCGCCGTCTCGGCCCCCCGTCACTCCAGGAGTCGAAGAGGGCACCTCGAGCAACAGCAGCCACACACCCACCAACATGTCGAACAGCAACAGTTCCCAAACGATCACGACGCCGACGTCTCGACAGGCCAAATCCGTGAGTCCAATTACCCACTATATGACTAATTTTCAGGTTCACCGCGAGCTTGCCAATGTCATCTGGCACGTTGGTTTGGCCTGGTTCGAACACCCCTTACGGGTAAAAACAAAGAGACAGTTTTCGACCCCGATCCCTGACGATGCCACGTTTCTTACCCTTCCGCAGATGCGGCCCTCCGGAACCCTGCCCGCGGCCTTGGCCGGCGGTCGCCGAGTCCAGCCTCCCGTGCCTCCGGTCCCCCCACCCCAGGCCATCACCTCCTTGCACAGCAGCAACGACAGCGGATTCTCTAACGAGCCTCCGGTCCATCCTGACATCGATTACAGCGACGACGAGGCCATCAGGTGAGGGGTAGATTGTGTTTGTTCGCCTCTTCTCGGTTTTGTTTTCTATTCGAATACTACGAGGCACCATTTGCAACGCGGCGCAGATCGCCTTGGAAGCCAGACTTTTACTGGCTTTGTGATATTTTTCTGGCTTGGTTTTTTGGCACACGGTTTTCGCTCACGACTGATCATATTCTTCATGGAATTCTGGCACGCGTGTTGTACAGATATTTTTGTTGATGTTTCTTTTTTTTATTATTCTCTGTTACTTGGACAGGAATTCATACTGCCAAATTGATCCTTTGACTGGATAATAATGATGATACATAGAAAAAAAATGTATGTGTAACATAATATCACGTAACAACGATCCATCAAGCTATTGTATGAAGGAAGCTCTGGACATGGAAATGGTGCAGCTGCGGTATATTATTGGTTACGTTTAGCGCATAGTAAGGACTCGGGACACACACACCGTATGTGGGATGGTGGTCGGTGCACGGCAAAGAGTCTGCGTTAAAATTCCACAAGGTTTTCTCCTTTTTCAAAATAACGAATTTTCAAGCCTTTTAACCCTATCCCTTTTGTCTTGTCTTACGTTCTTCTATTTTATTTGCGTTCTGTACTATCCGGAACGCGATACGGAAATCGGCATCAATCGGTGGCGGAGCTTTGAAACTGCTTGGATCTCTTTCCTTGTACCATCGTGCTTTTTCATTTTTCACCCTGACTTGTACAGTGTCTGTAAGCCAGCCTCGTTTATCTACATCCCCGTTTGTTTGTTTTCTTTTCTTTCCGCCATGCCTTATCATCTCGTCATCCCGAAAAAAAACACGAAAAAAAAATTAAAAACAAAAAAAACAAACATCAACTCCAAAGCAGGCAGCGACGTAAGCCCCGAGCGGAGAGAATCGCGGATGCTGACAGGGTACAGGGGACTCAGCAACAGCACGCGAGGGAAGACGGAGGAACAATGACCAAGGAGTGGCAAAATGACTCCTGGAAGACCATACCGAAGGACGAGAACAGCTGGCAGCTATACAAGAACGCGATGGACCTATGGGACAACGTCGATCAGGGTACGGGGGGCGGCGACAAGCCGGAAACGCGGTACCATCAACACGTCGAGCGGGAGCGCGAGGAAGCGGATACCCCGAGGATCGCGACGAACCCTCGAGCATACGCGAGGAACTCGGTAGAGCGAAGCAGCAAGGCGGGAGGCGAAGCTTACGAGCGAAACGGGGAGTACTCGAGTGACTACGAGGGGCGGGCCCGACGACCCAGGGAACGACCGAACCCCAACCAGCGGAACAAGTTTCGGGATGAACCTGCGAGTCCCCCGCGATACGCGCAGCGGCGAACGACGAAGGTCGCGACTCAGGAGCAGGAGTACAAGTCGGAGAAGCAGAGCGGGCCCGGGAAGTACGGGGCCAACGAGTACACGCCGAGGTACGAGAACAAGGCGAAGAAGTACTACGAGGACGACGTGACCGACGGGAACGAGCAGAGTGGGATGAGCAACGTACGCCGAGGGTACAAGCCTGTATCGCAGTGCGAAACTCCGACCGGCTACGACGAGGACGCTAAGCCGGAATCGGACTCGGACGAGGAGAGCACCGTAACTCTACCGGAAACCGGACGCAAGGTCGAGCACATTGCGCAGAAGCTGGAACAGACAGCGCAGAAATACGCGCGGGGCTTGAGTCCCGCTAAATTCGTCGATCCGGGGACCGTTGCCGAGCTTAAGGAGGAGTACAAGGACTCTCAGGATGACGCGGAGGGCAGAGGTTACGACAGGGAACGCGAGAGGGAGAGGGAACGGTACTTCGAGAGGGAGAGAAACTTGGAGAAGAATCGAAGGGTCGAGCGGGCTTCGAGTCGGCGTTTCGACGAGAGGCCCAGACCGCCGTTCGAGGAGGCCCCGGATCGGCCGAGGCTTCCGCCTTACCGGGAACGACGGTATTCGGAAAAGGAAGAGATTTACGGGGAGACGGTTGGACGAGGGGGACGCGAGAATTCGGGAGTAGACGGCAAGGATCGCGGGTACGAGTCTAACTTCGAGACGAAACTGGAGCGCAGCAAAGTCGCAGAGAAGTTGAACAGGGCCGATCAGCGCGGGCAGAGTCCTCTAAAGTTTGATAAAAACGCGCAGAAGATCGCCGATCACAACGACACGAACTACAACAACAACAACAACAACAACAGCAACAACACCCTGCAGAAGAACGAGAAACGCCTTACCTCCCGTCACGGGATGTCGAATTTTGAGACAGACGGCAAGGGACCGAAACTCGTGAAGCGGACCAAGTCCTTCTGGCGATTCCGGCGCGACTCGGACGTCCTCGAGGGCATGGCGCTTTGGCAGCATCGCTCCCTCGTCGACATACCGAAGATGCTTAAACGCGAGGAGGCACGCGAACGACGGGAGGATCACGAGCGCGGAACATCGACGGAGGATCGCGACCATTCGCCGGGGGGGCGGGATCCCGAAGGGGGACATCGGGCGGCTAGGGAACGGCCACGCGACCGAGAAAGGGGGGCGGAGGAGCCGAAACCCGCGGAGAGGATACACAAACCGGAAAGATCCGGGGAGCAGCAAGCTTTTTCCGACGATTTCCCCACACCCGCGGAAAGGCCGAAGGTCAGCGAAAGGTCCGAGTACCGGATGCAGCAACAACAGCAGCAGCAGCACGAGGAACGCGCGTATTTCGTGGGGAATATATCGAGGAAAGCGATACTGGAGAATGAGCGCAAGCGCAGCCTCGAGGCCAAGCAGAACATGGTCGTCGCCGAACTGAAGGTGACGAACGAGACGAAGAAGAGCGAACGCCGTAAGAAGGCCTACGGCGACGACGATGACGGTCTTATTCAAAATTTCTCCGACACCGAGGCTTCCGACGAAGAGTCTACGTACAGCTGCATCGTTGTCAAGGATCAGGTTGTCGCTGAGAAGACTTTACTGCCGAGGACCAAACTCCGCAAGGACGGTGACAGGGATAAAGGGTGGGGACGGGAGAGGGAAAGGGATAGGGAGAGGGAGAGGGAGAGAAACACTTGCGGGCCTTGGTACGATCTCTGGGGAGTCGATCCTTCCGTAAAGAGTAAGAAACAGTAAATGCCCGCGGCGTTACCACGGAGGGGAACGACCGGAAACATCGCTACTTTATTTTTATCGTTTGTTATTGTTCTTCGCTGCATTTTATGTAACGCCTAATTTTATGTTTAACACACCCGTGTGACCTTTTCCGTTTGTTTCTGTTCAATTTTATCTACAACGCATACGTTTTGGAAGATACCGCGACGAGAAATCGGTACCACTTTTTTTCAAGTCGATAATAAAATTGTTCCAACAATTCCTCCATGCCGAATATCAATAGAAAATGTTATTTCTTTTCTGTATTTATGGACCTCTCGTTCAACTTATTAAATTATTACTTTACGGAGACGTTAAAGAAAGAGGGAATTGAAAAAATTGTACCGATTTTGTTCCGTGTCATTTCGTCTTACGCGTATGGCTCTAAGATCTTCTGTCAGTGTGCGATGTGTGGATTTTTTAATTTTTCCTTGTATGTAACCCTGTTGACCTAAACGTGCAAAAAAATTTTACGCCCCGAGGTTTACCCTCCAAATTATCTGTACATCATGATGTTTACTTTAGCGAGGGAAGAGAACGGGAGAAGAAGAGGGAAAAAAAAAAATGAAATAACGAGGGAGAGTGAAAGAGTGGAATAATTCTGTCCAGAGGGTGATGATGTGACGGAGGGTGAGCGGCGGGGTGTTGAATCGAGAAATTTGGCGTCGCTGAAGAGCTTTTTGCGGATACATGTTTTGTGTGTTGCTGTTATTTTTCACCCCATCCCCTTGTTTTTGCCTTTGTTTTTCGACCGCCGCACGATAAACATTAAAACACGATCGAGGGGCGCATCAAAAAGTCATTCAAACTTCCCTGAATTACTTTACTTGGCAGGAAATGGCCGGCCCGATGTTGGCTCTCCCAGAAGCAAACAACACCCGCGTCCACACAATTGCAAAATCTCGATAGTATTTTATTGTTTTTTTTTCTTTTCTTCTTTCTCTTTTCACGGATAAACTTTATAATCGCAGCTGTCACACACTTTTGCGTATTTCAAAGCTCTTAAGCACCGATCAAAATATCGATAAAGAATTTTGCTTTTAGATTACTTTTTCTTCTTAATAATTTATTACTATGTTATGATTTGAGGCACAACGATTTAAAAAAACAGTACTACACAATACTCCGGTCTCGTAAATACGTATGAGGTATACGCACAGAGATTATTATTATCGTTATTGTTATTATTATTTAAACATATATTTAACTATAATGTATTCTTTTTTTTTTTTCTTTTTAATCACATGCATACGAAACACTGCTTTGCATCAGGTAAAAATTCACAATGACTGCAAAGTGAAAGGGAATTTGATGCACATTTATCACGAATGTTGCGGTAGAGAAAAACTTCGCTCCCATCATCGATCCGCGTTGCGACGAAACCAAGGCGAGCTGAAGTATATGTATAAATGGTGCTTGAAATTTCATCGATGTAATGAATGGAATTTCTTTTTTAAAGGGTGCGAGGAGAGTGCGTCACGCACGCTTATTTACGAAGATTACGAGTAGATGATTAACGTCCCGCAGGGGTAGTGCATGCTATGGTGTCGGTACTAACCTGGGATTATTTCAGGGGGAACATATTCGCAACGGTGAAGCTCCGCAAGACGAAGACCAACGACCGATCGGCACCGGCCTTGTCATGAAACACGCTATTGTTATAGATCGAACGAAGAATAAAAATCTTATCACATTCCACGGTGTGAATGTTCGTCCATCACGTTGTTCGAGAACGCCATGCATGTTACGAATAAAATACACACGTCATAGGTGCAATATAGGAAGAAGAAATTATTTCAAATTATATGTATAGAAAATAATAAGCGGTTATTTTTCACTGATAACACGGTGTGACTCGTGTTTCATCGGGGCATTAGTAAAGTAATTCGTTGTTATCGATTGTGCAGAAATAATAGCTACGATGCGAGAACGAGAATTTTATAAAAATTACTCTGAAGGCGAGAGAATAGTGAAAGAAGAAGAAAAAAAAAAGGAAAACGTATCAAGCTCTCATTTTTATTCACCGGTTAGGTTACTAGAAGAAAATAATTTTTTATACACACACGTATTCGTCCGATACATGTAAAAAATGAAAATAAAAAATAAATATGTATAAATTATAAAAATACGACACACCAAACTCACAGGAATTGAACTTTTCCAGAAGTGCGAAATAATCAAATACGCAAAACTTTGTCTTGTTTAACCGACTGACGGACAGAGAGTTAGGCTGTAGTAGTCTGATCTAAAAATAAGATAAAATTTTGTCGGATTTTGAAAAAGGTGCTCAACTGTTCACATATTCTCACGAACTTCTCTATGGGTGGGAGGATAGCAGAGTCAAAGAAAGTAACGTTATCCATCTTCAACGGTATAAACACTCGTTTAAACCGTGATTTTCACTCTTCCAATTATTTTTATCTCTATTTTTGTCTAGCATTTTCCTGTCACGTCAGATCGAGATTCGAGCTTTGAGCCTCCTACGCGTTCCCGTCAATTTCTTGCTATCGCTCATTTCCATTACGATTATTATTATTTTCTCGTTCTCATTTCCATCCCCTCGGGACTCGATACTTGAAATTTCTACAAAAAAAAGAAAAAGAAAAATAAAACAACGTCTTGGAAGTTTCTTCACTTGAGAAGAAAATAACTAAGAGAAAAAGAAATAGAGGTTCGACAACGTTCTCCCGCTGGATACATTTGTCCGTCAAGTGTGTGATCTCAGCTGTTTTAAAATTCATCCTTCAACGAGTGTAAATAACAATAATTGAAGTTTTACAATGTCTGCATTACGTCTTTCATCAGGGGTTAACCGACGCATGAGTTTCAACTTGAGGAAAAAAAAAATATGTAAAAAATACCGTCAATACCGAGAAGATGATAAGGGAAATAATTTGATCACGTTACATATTTCACATCAGCTGTATTATACTCCCTGTATGCGGGAGGTAAAATAGACGATCGTAAAGTTGGGGGAAACAGGCGAATCGGTGCGGTTATGCATCGTTACTCCTGTGTGCTCTACGTGGGGAACAAGGGTAGTCGGTGTATGCCGTCACCGCCTTTCGTAAAAATGAAACTTTTATCCAGGCATCGTGAAACGTGTCGTACGTATAAACATCCAGAGCATGAAGCTTACAGCGGAAGCTCGTAATATTCGAACTTTGACCCTCGGAAATGCAGCAGCGCTCTTCACTTGTTGTGCATTTATTTTTCTCACTTTTCTTTTACCCATTCGCTGATCGTTATATATAATAAATTTCCTCCTCTGTAACGATGTACAGACACTTCCGTACCTATGATATTTGTCTGTCGTCCGAACTTCTAGCTAATTAATTATGATAACGACGTTTTCACGTTTAGATATCTAAAATTACAATTACAATATCTGTCTATTCTACGCTATGTCTCTGAGCTGGCTGATTAACGATTTATTACTTTTATTTCTTATTTCGTACGATATCATTCATATATAGAGTGTGTGAATATATACATATATATGTATATATATATATATATATATACTATAGAAAGTATGAATGCAAATAGCATGTATTAATACAACGAATTTTTAACCACGTTTACTTTGATATAATTAATTATCAATTAGCCTAATAATTAACATTTCCTGACGTTATCATCCATATCTTGAATTTTGTAGGAGCTTATGATTCATGTCGACAGCCGTATTAATTCAAATATCTCGTTTTATGTACAATGCGATACGCGCGGCGTATAAGGATGAATACATATTACCTATATAGGTATTTGTATATAAGAATACAAAAAAACGTATATAATATATCAAATTATACTTTGTATAGCTTTGCAGAAAAAGAAAATGACAAAAAAACAAACTTTATTATTATTATTATTATCATTATTATTATTGTTGTTATTATTATTATTATTATTATTAATTATTATATAATAATTATTGAAAAAAAATGGTTTAGGGGCGATTTTTTTATAACAATTGCATATTATACCATATACATTATATTATATAATTACATACATAAATTTACAAAATGTTAATATATTACC
Source organism: Neodiprion fabricii (assembly GCF_021155785.1). Taxonomy (NCBI): domain Eukaryota; kingdom Metazoa; phylum Arthropoda; class Insecta; order Hymenoptera; family Diprionidae; genus Neodiprion; species Neodiprion fabricii. Next base: position 1,022,665 of record NC_060242.1, read on the forward strand.
AGGAAGAAGGTTATAAATAAGTCGGGGATTAAGCAATAAGCTTCGATTCGTAATTTCCATCCAACGACTCATCGCGCCGACTGATTGTAACACGTGAAGTAGGTTAGGCGACAAAAAAATTGTTAAAATAAGCACCAATCACCAATGTATACATTCGATATAATAATAATAAGGTATATTGTTATTAAATTAACATTTTTCTGCGTAACAATGATTATTGTCGCATATGCAAATCCCGTAAATGTCAATATTTCACGACCACGTATTCGGTATGACTTCCTTTATTGTATACGAACTCGTCGTCACCCAGACTGCTGTTGTGAGCTGATTATTTTCTTTGTCGTTTATTGGACGATGAGATAAAAAAAAAAAAAAAAACAGAAACATACAAACACATGCGAAAAGAAGAGAACAAACAGACGAAAATTGCAGACACCGCGTCGGTGACGCGGGAGATGAGATAACTGTGTAAACAGTTAAACACAGGGCGCTGATCCTGGTGCAAATGAGCGGACTCGTGTGCAGCGCTGCTTTTGCGCCTAGGGATCAACAATTGCGCAAAATTATAACCCGGGGTTAAATTAAACGCCATAACTAACCGGCGCCCGGGGACTTTTGCCATTTCCTCGTTTAACACCGCAGTCCTGCAGTTGGCGATATTTGCACCAGGATTCCAGAAACTGCACAGTATACGGATAGACGAATTAAATAAAGCTCCGCTTGAATTATCCATCGATGATTTGCGTGAAAAGGTGGCGTCGTTATTCAAGGGTGTAAAGCGATCCGCTGATCACCGAGTCATAATTTAAGAACGATAACGATAATCGAGGTGGACCCGATGCGGAACGCCGAGAGAATCGCGGCCGGTAGGTACCGAAGATATCATTTCCATTCAAGGAGGGGAATAAAGTGTTACACTGCTGCTCGAGACTTTTTAAAATTCAAAAGGTGGAACAGTCGAGGCTTAAAGTCGGCCTGGCGGGACGGGGCGAGGTAACAACGGCCGTAAATTTAACAAAATTTCACCCTCGACTTTCCCTTTCCCCAAAATTCTTTCGATCCCGCATCAGCGAGAGGCGGACGCGCACGTTTTTCGTTGTTTTTTTTTTTTTTTTTTTTATTTTATTATTATTTTTGCGAACTTACGATTTCTGTGTAAGCAAATTTTCGAGTGTTTTTTTATTAGATGAATCTGGTAAAGTCTGTTTCGAGTATGTCGAAGGGATGCGTAAAACAGTAATACGGCAGGTATAAGCTGCTCGTTTCGCGGACAAATTTTGATTCGTTTTTTATTTATTCCTCTTTTAACGGCAGCTGAATTCTGCTGGGATAATTTTATTCCGCGGAAACGAGCGCGTCAAATATTAACCGTATAAAATTGGCGAGTCTGTGAAAATCGCGCCGTAAAAATGTCGCTTCGACGTGTAAAAGACGCGAAAGTGTGCAATAATGGCGGTCCTCCCTCCGGTAGAGTTCTTCGACTTTCTCTACTCTTTCTCCTCAGTTTCGCATTCCGGTATCTTTCTCTCGGGAAAAGACGAAGCGAGGTAAGTTTGCGAAACTGGGAACTTCCAAGGAACAACGCGCCGCTGGAGGCTGCTGCTGCTACTGTTTCACCAGATAATGGCTCCGTTAAGGGTTTATTTATACAACACTTCGCGGCGGGGCTGATAAGTGCTGTGGGTCAGGTAATTCGGGCCGCGATGAATTGGAGAAACGATGAACGTTGGGACAACTGCCAGACTCTCTATCTCTCTCTCTCTCTCTCTCTCTTTATAAGAATCTCGTTCCCCAGTCGTTAGACCGCAGGTAATTGTCGGGTAATTTCTTTGTCCGGGAATGGATTTACTCTTCTGCTTTTTGTTCCGCTTCTGCAAAAACAGCCTCAACGACATCGGCCGTTACGTCCTCCGACGGCTTTCGGAAGCCGCCCTTGGAATATTTAATTTTAATCCCTCTCGAATTCTCTTTGTTAAAATTTCAAGCGAAACAAAAATTTCGAGCGTATCCAATTCTCGCGGTTATTAGGTGCACGAACACTGGGAACGAGGCTCGGCTAAGAACGAATCGCATGCGTGCGAAGATTCACGTAATTAATTTGAAACGCGCCGCATTGCGTTGATTAAAAAAACCGGCCACCCCAGAAAAATAATCATTTTTTGTCTGTATAAAAAGCATATGGCACAATGGAACGGGCACAGGTTTGAGATGCGAGTGTAAACCTCGCTCTGTGAATACAAACTTGGTTGATGAACGCAAAAGATAAGTAATCATAAAAAATGTGAATTAAACATGAATTTAGTCGGTCAAAATTTCAGAACTTGTACCTTTCTAAGATATCTTAGCCTTGATATTGTTTCAAATAATTATCGCACTTGCCTTTCTGCATGCGTATATAAGTTATGGCGTCTTCATCCCAGGTCATTGACAAAAAATACGATAATGGCTTGGATTGATCAATTTCCGTAGTTTAGTACGTTGAGGAAAAAAAAAAAAAAACACCACAGTCAGAATGACACTGCGCAAAATGGTGAAAATCGCAGAAATGCAATAGGGAGAATGAATGGAAGCTCGTGAAATACTAAAAGGGAGAAAACTACTAAATGAGACGTTGCATCTATAAAGACGAGGTAATAACAACAATAACGATGTGAAAACGGAGACGCCGTAGTCGCGGGGCAATTAGGAGAAGGTACAGACGCAGACAGGGAGGGACTCGGGGACGGCTGGAAAAGATAAACTATTGCGAAAGTATCAAATTGAATCGGCGCGGGTCGCGCTGCAGTCTGGAGACGGCATGATGAAACTCCAAATTAACATCAATCAGCTAGTTCTCCAATTGCGTTACCGAAAGCTTCAGGGGGTTTTAGCGCGAAGTAAACTCTGGCAATTATCCGAAAATTTGGAATTGTCGTTTAAAACCCGACGGGGCGACTCGTTAGGGTCTCGCGAAATTTTCCAGACTGGGGTTGCAATTGCGAATTTAAAAAGTTCCAGAAGCACCGAAATTTTTGGTGGTAAAACTTGAAGCAAGAAATCAAACTTTGACGAAACATCAACATTTCGAATGGCCCGAAACCCGAGGCTCAAAGTTCCGAAAGAGCGTAACTCCGAAAAGTCAAAGTTCCGAAAGCGCAAAAATTAGAAAATTTGGAAATCTGACTTTTTTTTGTCATCCATATTTACGAACCCCTGGAAAGCCTTGCTTTTTCCCATTAGAAAAGCATCGATTATTCGAAATGAAGCATCGAAATTCCGAATGATCCAAGATTTTCAGTTCCGTGAATTTCTGGCTTGGTGAAATTTCACCACCTTCTTTACATTGTATTATCGATATTTTTACGTTCGGAATCCTAGTCATTCCGATTTTTACACCCACTCGTCGAGTAAGCTATGCTGTGTGGGTATATTTTAATTTTCGGAATTTCACCCCATCGAAACTTCAATTATCCGAATTTTCCTCTATCGTAACTCGAATTTTCGAAATCTCGCATTTCGAAACTTTGCGCCTTTGTATTTCCGACCATTCGAAACTTTGTTGCCTCGTTAAAGTTTACTTTCTTAACTTCATGTTTCAATTTTCCATCGTTCAGCAAGCGAGGAATCCGAATGATCAGCCGCCATTCTCGCAGCTGAACGGACGTCCAGCTCTTGACGAATTGTTTGTTCTTACGAATTTGTTTTGTCGATTTTCATTGTGTGCGCGAATAGCGTATTCTTCTCGAAGGAACGAACGCGCGCCTCTCGAACTTCAGGGCGTAAAATTGACGATTTCATTCGGGAATCGAGGAGCGAGGAGGGAGGCGCGCGTTTTCGGGAACGAGCGATAGACAGCCGTGGGTCCAGAGATGGGATCTTGCGTATTCGGGTTGCGTCACAGCTATCTTCCATCCGAAAGGCCGCGATACTCATACAGAAAAGCAGGACATTACAATGCGATCTGTGTTCCAGCGGTGACGGTGGAGGCAGGGAATGCCGCCATAAATATTTATAAGACGATGCAGTTTCGGCATGGGCGATGCTCCACATCCGCGCTACTTCGTGACCTTATGTGACGTATTGTATCCAACAGATTCCCAATCGGTATTAAGGCCTCGTGGTCCGAGAACTGCTCAATTTTTATACGCAATGCCTGCTTTGGTATCGAATTAAACGAAGCTGCGATGCGACAATTTTGATTAACCCGTCACGGTTTTGCGGGAACTGACCGGATAACCATCGACCTGTGAAACTGCAATAGCTTCCGTCGCCGCTTTAGAATATTTGTATTTTGAATCAGACGAAGGATGGTTCGGCTAAGCTATTCTACGACTTGTAACTATTCGTTTCAAAAATTGCAGGAAATCTAATCCGTCCACTTTGGATTTTATTAGCGATAGTTGAGCAATATTAAATCTTAATCCTATGTTCCTTTTTATAGTTCAAGCATGCTGTCTCAAATTCGGGTCTTAGTTACTCTTTCCGGATCTTCACAGCTCCGTTTGACTTAATAAAGCCACGAATCTCTCGGAAATTTTTGATCGAAATTGAACCTCTAAATCCTAACATCTGAGTCACGATTAATAGGAACTCGAATCTGCGATAATCGTGAAGAGCAATCGTCAAAAATTAATAATTTCGGTACCTATACCTTTCGTCGCGCGATGCGAATCAATTCGGGCTCTGCGGGTGGCTCTGCGTGTCCCGCTGATTGTGAAATTACGTCGAATAATTGTACAAATTGCGTATAATGAACGAGGAATACTCACAAGCGTATCCGCACTCGGAGTAAACATTATTTGTTATAACAAGATATTTTATTGAAATCCCCTTGATCAATCTGACGTGAAAATATGTTCAAAGTAGAGAAGGTTTTGTTTGATGTGACAAAATTCCAAAAAACAATTTTCACGTGAATTAATTTGATTTAACAAACGTCCTCTAGATTCAACGAACTAGATCGTCCTAACGAAACAAATACCTTGTTGCAATGCATATAGTCGTTGATCGCATTCACGGAACAAAAAAGTAATTTATTTATGTTATAAGAAGGAGGGTAGACAAGATATTATTTTTAAATTAAATAAGAATATGGTCAACTGTAAATCAATGCTAAAATTCGTTAACTTTTGAGAGATGTTATTCAATCCAAAGAAACTTTTCTCCTAGTGTACAAGTCATTCTAAATCTATTATGCCTATTATTACTTCCATTATCGCGGCTGATGACGTTTGACGATGACCTCGATCTATTACCGTTTCGTTCAACACCTGCTGTAAAAGCATCAAGTGGTAGAGAATTTGGTTAATAGATTTAATGAAGGGAAAATTGATGTACTTTATAAATTCACCAATGCCAAATACGACGCCAGTGAGATTTCGGGTAATGAAATGAATATAATGAAAGGTAATTAGCCGAGGTTGAAAAGGGCACTGATAATTCGAGGACGGAAAGTTTGTATAAAAAACAACGATTCAATCAAACCCAGGGTTCACAACTTCCAAACAGGACAGGACACCGGGCAGACCTGTCTACGATGCGATAACTATATCGAATGAGAAGAATTCAGCGAGGGGTCAAGTAGGGCATACGGTGTATATGTACTACAAAGAAAATGGATTCGCCATTGCTTGCACGAAGGGATTATCCAACGCTGAATAACAATGCACATCGCAATAGTTAGGACAAAGGAGGAAAGAAGTTTTAACGTCTCGGAATTTGTATACTCGTATGAAATAGGGGTGATTGAATTGTCGAGTTCAAAAGCGTCGTGTACTTTATTGAAAAACCAGAACGTTTCCGTTGTTTATGATGTATTTGTGACAATGACTGGGTTATAACCGTGTTGATAAATCTTTGATGACAAGTTAGAGTTGTCACGAATTTCTTGCATAACTTTTTGCACGAAGGCAGGGGATGGCTCTCGCAGATCATACGACCATCCAATTTTTGAAAATAAATAAATGAATAATCCTGTCAAAATGAATGGCGAGTACGGCAATTCAGAAGCCTTGTAGTCCCAGGGGAACGTGTGGTGATAGTTGTGAAAGCCTTCACCGTGTGTTACCAAAGATAACATGATGTTTTCTGCAGGATTGATCACCCTGTAACGAATAAATTCCAATACATCACAGACGTTGCATCGTTATCTCATCATGTCTATACAATTTACAGCTCTTTGATTACTTGCAAGGTCCGTACCTGTTGTACGGGCGATAACCCCAAAGATGTGCCGCACTGTTGATGCTCCATGTAGAATTAAGGACGAGCTCATAGCGTATGAAGCATTGAGCCAAAATCGCATGTAGCATCGTTTCACCCCATAATATAACAGGTACTGCCACCGGAATTATGATGCAAAATATATAGAACAGCGCTCCGTCATATCTGTCGGTATTTCGTGATTTGTTTATTATATTTTGTTATTTTTATACCTGCACTTTTATAACACCTACATCTATAAGTATACATGGGTTGAAATTGTAGATGAGAAACGGACTACACACTTTCCTCTTTCCAACTCACAAATGACAGGAACAATCATCGAAACTTTAGGATTACTCACTTCTTATTGAACATGACTACTGGGTTAGCAATGATATCACTCATGTCAACTTCCCTGCCTCGACGACGGGAGGATTAATCCTACTTAATGATTCATGAGTGCTATTGATGATTATGAATGAGTTTGACGGAAATTGCAGCGCGCGTCGATAGAAATGCGCATGTTCATTGTATGACATTGTTATAACCTTTTCGGTCGTAGCTTCAACGGATTCTACACCGGGACGACGATAACTCGTGCATGAAATTTGGCTGTAGAGATATTCGAAAAATCACTTGGCAGGTCATTCGTTTGTTGTGTGTATGTACTTTGAGCTTGTGTTGAAGGTGTGTATTCTGCAGGATTTTATGTTTTACGCACGAGATAACAAGTTATAAAAAATGGCATGCACTTTAATGCAATAAAATTAATAATCCAATGTTTCGAACTCACTCCAAAAAACGGTCAACCATTTCATCCGTACAGCAGACAGTCCAAAACCGTACACGATACAAACAAATGCAAAACGGACGTGATAAAATGGCAGCCACAAAATGGTTTTCCATCTAAAATTCCGTCGAATCTCTTCCGTCTCGATCAGCTTCACGTCGTTCGATTCATTAAGTACTTTTTCGCGTGATTGCTCCAACGTGTAATTCTCGTCGGCAAGCATCCCGATACATCTTACTTAAATCACTATCGAACAGACAAACGAAGTTGGCCAAATATCAGCTGACTGACAACTCGTCAGCTCACCGAGTTGGCAATAAGCCTCGTTATGCAGGCAGTATCTATTAGACCCGCCGATCACCACTTATGTAGGAACGCTCGATTTAACTGCGTTCAAATGTCAATGAAAATGGAATAACATTTACAGAAGGAAACCAGTCATAGATTATTGCTTTGGCGTGTATTTAAGCAAATCGCACCAAGAATTTGCATCGGCAACGAACGAAATGCGAATTTTAATATTAAAGTGACGCTATACGTGATGTGTTCTAATATGCATAAGAATCGCTATCCTGTTTAGCCGTTCAAATGATGTTCGTATGAGGTGACTCGACAGGCTTTGTATAGACGGTTATAGTGTGAAACGCGTGGTCTCATCAAAAATCGCAACATTAACCTTTATTGTAGAGTTCTCATGCAGCGTTACAAAAGGTTAACGATAAGATCAGCGGAAGTAGTGACACATGCCGAATGAAAGTATCATTAATTTGCAAGAAAGTGATAGAAAGTCTTCGTATGAGGTGACTCGACAGGCTTTGTATAGACGGTTATAGTGTGAAACGCGTGGTCTCATCAAAAATCGCAACATTAACCTTTATTGTAGAGTTCTCATGCAGCGTTACAAAAGGTTAACGATAAGATCAGCGGAAGTAGTGACACATGCTGAATGAAGGTATCATTAATTTGCAAGAAAGTGATAGAAATCACTCTGCGCTTATGAATTATACATAATCTTAGATAATGAATTATAAATGTATGGCTGTCAATGATACCGCACAAATCACGGATATGGTTCAGTCAAAAAAATAACATGAAAAATATCAAGTGAAAGTGAAAATATTGCGAGTTTCGACCTACGGATTTCACGTGGACTGCCCTATGCTGAACATTCTCAAGGGTAAGAACGCTAATTTTGCGCGTGTGAACTTGCTCTTGAAAACGTAACTTGATACGTAAGACAATAAATTCGCAAGCATGGAGTAGAAGGAGGCAAAATTGTGCGAATAAAAACAATAAACCATAGTATAGGTGGCGCTGTTAATAATGCGGAACCGCTTACTTCCAGTTGACTGTGATATAGTCATCACAGTTACGCGTACTTTACCTATCTCGGGGCAACGTAACCGCGCTAACAAAGGCTGCATCGTTGTTGGGTCGTGTCTTACGAAGTGTTAACGAATGAAACTTTTTATTAATAGAATCAACAATGGGTAAAACGTGCGTAGTTGAATGAAAAAGGTCGCTTCAAGATATGAAATTACCTAATTAATGAAATCATGCAGTCACACGACGGCCTGCAGCAGCCCAGAGACGTGGACTTCAAAAAAGCCGTGGATTCACGAAGATACTGGCATCGCACGATGCAACCAACAATAAATACGATTTAATTCTGACGGGAAAACCTAAACACGATTAACCTGACAATGAGATCAACGCTGAATTTCTACGCCATGAAATTTTCCAAATTTACTGTTCATCCTGAGCAGTAATGAATTCGTGGAGTGAAGCTTCTGATTTACCCCCAACACTTCGAGCTACTGGCGGATCCGCGTCCTCGACGGTGACTGGACACGAGGCGAACTGCATCTTAATGATATACACCTAATTATTGTTGCGTTTCGTTCTCACAGAATTTCGGACAAAAACGTGTGGCCTTGCGACGATATTGTTTCGCGTATTTGAAAAGCGCGTTTAGGTACGCGGAATTTGCGTTTATTATCCTGAGTATGTTTAGTATGGGGCAGTCCACGTAGAATCCATAGGTCGAAGCTCCCACCATTTTCGAATTCACTTGCTACTATTTTTTTTTTTTTTTAGTTTTTTTTTACTGAATTACTTTTATAACTTTTGCGGTATTATTCACAGCCATACATTTCGTATCCTAACATTTTCGAGTTTTTTTATAATTCGTAAGCGCAGCCTGATTTCCATAACTTCCTGTTCACGTGATTATACCTTATTCCAGTCAAATCAAGCGAACGTCAACATTTGATTCCTTTGACGCAATGTTACGCTATCGAATTTGGCCACACGTGTCAATCAAAGGTGTTTTCGTAAAATCTATAAGTCGCACGGACATCAGTTCAAACGGTTAATTAAGAAATAAGTATTATCCGTAATGAAACACATCGTACATAGCGACACGTTGGTATTTAAATTCGTATTTTGATCACGGCATATGGAAATTCTCAGTGCAATCTATTAAAATATGCACCGATGTTGAATTTATGCACTTCGCAACGAGCTTGCACACCTATATATAAGTGGTGTTCAGTCGGTCTACAGATTTGTAATAGATACCGGATAACGCGGTTCGTCGGTTATTTGATTTTGTGCTCCGGTTTGGTGAGCTGACGGGTGTTCGTTGAGCTGACATTTGGCCAACTTCGTTAGTCTGTGCGACAGCGATTCAAGTAAAATATATCAGGATGCTCGCCGACGACACTAACGCATTGGTATTTAGTAAATCGAACGCCGTGAAGCAAATTACGTCGGAAGAGGTTCGACAGAATTTAGTATGGAAAAACATTTTTCGGCTAGGGTTTTTCCACGTGGGATTTGTGTTTGCTTGTAGCTTCTACGGCTTTGGGCTATCTGCTGTACCGATAAAATGGTTAACCGTTTTGTGGGGTTAGTTGAGAAATTGGAATATTAATTTTATTAAGCTAAGGTGCACGCCATTATCTAACATGTTATCCCGTGCGTAAAATACAAGATACCGCACAATACGTGTATTTAGCACAACCCTTAAGTATATGCGGATTGCATTGAAAATTGCTCTACATTTCATGACAAGAAACATTTGGAATTGGGATTGACTTACAGTAAAAAGACTTTACTTTCGACGCTCGGACTTTGATAGCTGCGCACATTAATAGCGGTAAAGTTTGTAAAACTAATTGCACCGCGTAAATTCAGAACAAACGAATGACCTGCTCGGTTATTTCTTGAATACTTCTGAAATGTGGATCGAAATTTTAAACACGGGTTATGGTAGCCCTTGTGTAGAATTGGTTTGAGCTACGACAAAGACTATAATGTAACGTCCTGAGAGTCGTTTATTTCCGATCGGTAAGAAATTGACTGGGTTCGGCTTCGCTTTTACATTCGATGACAACCGGGAGTTAGAATAAGGGTTAAGCACAATCAAGTATGTTTCGAATAACAATAATATGTTCATTATGAGGAAGATGATGGAACAGTAGGCACCAAGTGTGCAGTTCAGAATGTAGGTGAATAGTGGGTTGGGATAAGTGGAATTAAGCCTTGGCGAGTGCAGAGAGCAGAGTGCTGGATCAGGGTTCTGGGGATGGAGGGCGATAGTCAGATAAAATGGAGAGTTTGTCAGGAGAGACAAAAAATGAGTCGTAGGACGTGCGCCGCGATTTCATTGTAATTTATACACAATCATCACTCATCAGCACTCATCAATCGTCCAGTTACTGGTATTATTTCAAGTCAAACAAAATGATTGCACGAACTGTAGTTTAGTTATCTTTTCACCTTGGACAAACTTTTCACAACCGGAGACTGAAAATTTTTACTTTCAATTAATTCAACGAAATTTAAATTTGCACAGCCGTGATCAGCTGTTACGTATCGGGACTAGGAATAACCGCGGGAGTTCATCGTCTTTGGAGCCACCGAGCCTACAAGGCAACCCTCGGCTTACGAATCATGTTGATGCTAATGTACTCCTCCGCTGGCCTGGTGAGTAGCAAACAGATTTTTGGTGTAAATCGTGAAACGATCTTTAACTGTTGAATATTGATTTTGCAGTACGGTATATTTTACTGGGTCAAGGATCACAGAATCCACCACAAGTATTCCGATACCGATGCCGATCCCCACAACGTGAAGCGAGGCTTCTTCTTCTCCCACATTGGATGGCTTATGGTTGAAAGACATCCCGAATACCGTCGTCGACAAAAGGAAATCGACTTGAGCGATATCATCGCTGACCCAGTGGTCATGTTCAATAAGAAGTGAGTAGTCTCAAAATTTGGACGATTATTTCTGCTATCCGTGAGTTGGAATGAGAAAGTGTGTAGTCAAGTTGACGTATACAATTCCGACCCATGTATGCCTATAGACGTAGATTTTGTAAATGAATACGCACAGAAATAACAAAATAAAATGAATAAATCACCAAATATTCACAGATATGAGAGAGAGCTGTTCATCATATTTTGCATCGCAATTCCGGTGGCAGTACCCGTTATATTTTGGGGTGAAACGTTGCTACATGCGATTTTGACTCAATGCTTCATACGCTTTATTTTCACACTTCATTGTACTTTGAGCGTCAACAGTGTGGCACATCTTTGGGGTTATCGCCCGTACAACAGGTACGGAATTCATGAAAAATCTCCTATCGACGTGTGAGTTAGATAGATATAATTACACAATGTTTCAATATTTGTGAAATATTGAAATTTTTTGTTCGCAGGGTGATCAAGCCGGCAGAAAACCCCATAGTTTCTTTGCTGGCAGTCGGTGAAGGCTTTCACAACTATCACCACACGTTCCCCTGGGACTACAAGGCGTCCGAATGGCCATACTTGAGTTTGAATTTCACTACATTATTAATTCATGCTTTATGGAAAATTGGATGGGCGTATGATTTGCGAGAACCTTCACCCGCCCTCGTGCAAAAAGTTATCCACGAAATTGGTCATAAACCTAACGCGTCATACCTGATTCATTAACACGGTTATAACCCAACCGTTCTCCGAAATACATAGGAAATGTCGAAAATGTTGTGGCATTCGATAAAGTGTACTATAATTTCAAAGTAGACGAGTTAATCGCCTTAAGCCCATTCAAGTATTCGAGTTTCTAAAAATTTCCTTCCCGGTTGGGGTAAACCATCCGCATTGTGCGCTATTTTGTATCGATGGATCGTTCCGTCGTGCGTCTCGCGTGCAATATTGAATTCCGTTTTCAGATACCGTTTTCGCATTGTCTGTAGTCCCACCAGCGCCGTATTTGACATTGGTGAGTTTAGAAAAAACAATTATTTCTCTCCAATAAAATCCCTCAACCAAATTCCCTTACACTTGATGCAATTGAAAAAAGTACTGTAGGCAATCGTAATGGATCAGAGACATCGTCGAATTCCATTAGTCGCGTCAATGAAAGTAGTAACAGGTATATTAGATTTGAAGTGAATTATACACTCAAACAAAAGTTTTTTCACGTCAAACTGAAATCTTCTCCACATCATCAACTTTTTCCGTTGCTATACAGTTGACCAGAGTAATCTTTAATTTGGAATAATATTTTGTTTGCTTTACTTCATTCAACACAAATGAATCAGCTCATTGATCCAACAACACAATTGATAACTATGTGCATTCTATTGAGGTATTTTTTTCAGAGGACAATCTATTACGTTGAATATAGAAGAAGCTTATATATATGTATATACGTACGTCGAAAAAATTTCTGGAAAAATTATGTTTTGACATTTTGTGAAATAAAAGAAAAAAAACTGTCCTTACTTTGTACGCATTTTCATTTCGGACTGAACAAAGACATGTGAAATGACGCATACATTGCACAACGACTGCAAAAAATTAAATGTTCCCCATGTGAGTGAGGCTAACCCCTTTGTATTTTCGGCGAAAATTTTCGCGATTTTCAAAAGTGCTGGAATAAATTAATTGTGGCACTATTCCGACGTAATTTTGCGAGAGAAATCGATTGGGCGCAGTCCCAATACGCTGCGATCAACGTATGAAGAGTTAGAGCCGAAAAACGAGAACCTGAGTTTTCGACAGTTTTCAGCTGGTGCTTTTTTCATCGTAACTTCGTCGCTGTTGATCCCAGGCTACTTTTGCTGCGTTTTCTGAGTTCCTTGGGGTTCAATTGTTCGGGAAAGAGTCATACGAATCAATTCTGAGACGAAAAATTTTTTGGTCTAAAAAAAAGGAAGGTTAACCCCTTTGTATTTTTGGCGAAAATTTTAGCGATTTTCAAAAGTGCTGGAATAAATTAATTGTGGCACTATTCCGACGTAATTTTGCGAGAGAAATCGATTGGGCGCAGTCCCAATACGCTGCGATCAACGTATGAAGAGTTAGAGCCGAAAAACGAGAACCTGAGTTTTCGACAGTTTTCAGCTGGTGCTTTTTTCATCGTAACTTCGTCGCTGTTGATCCCAGGCTACTTTTGCTGCGTTTTCTGAAGTCCTTGGGGTCCAATTGTTCGGGAAAGAGTCATACGAATCAATTCTGAGACGAAAGATTTTTTGGTCAAAAAAAAAGGAAGGTTAACCCCTTTGTATTTTTGGCGAAAATTTTAGCGATTTTCAAAAGTGCTGGAAGAAATTAATTGTGGCACTATTCCGACGTAATTTTGCGAGAGAAATCGATTGGGCGCAGTCCCAATACGCTGCGATCAACGTATGAAGAGTTAGAGCCGAAAAACGAGAACCTGAGTTTTCGACAGTTTTCAGCTGGTGCTTTTTTCATCGTAACTTCGTCGCTGTTGATCCCAGGCTACTTTTGCTGCGTTTTCTGAGTTCCTTGGGGTCCAATTGTTCGGGAAAGAGTCATACGAATCAATTCTGAGACGGAAAATTTTTTGGTCAAAAAAAAAGGAAGGTTAACCCCTTTGTATTTTTGGCGAAAATTTTAGCGATTTTCAAAAGTGCTGGAATAAATTAATTGTGGCACTATTCCGACGTAATTTTGCGAGAGAAATCGATTGGGCGCAGTCCCAATACGCTGCGATCAACGTATGAAGAGTTAGAGCCGAAAAACGAGAACCTGAGTTTTCGACAGTTTTCAGCTGGTGCTTTTTTCATCGTAACTTCGTCGCTGTTGATCCCAGGCTACTTTTGCTGCGTTTTCTGAGTTCCTTGGGGTCCAATTGTTCGGGAAAGAGTCATACGAATCAATTCTGAGACGAAAAATTTTTTGGTCAAAAAAAAAGGAAGGTTAACCCCTTTGTATTTTTGGCGAAAATTTTAGCGATTTTCAAAAGTGCTGGAATAAATTAATTGTGGCACTATTCCGACGTAATTTTGCGAGAGAAATCGATTGGGCGCAGTCCCAATACGCTGCGATCAACGTATGAAGAGTTAGAGCCGAAAAACGAGAACCTGAGTTTTCGACAGTTTTCAGCTGGTGCTTTTTTCATCGTAACTTCGTCGCTGTTGATCCCAGGCTACTTTTGCTGCGTTTTCTGAAGTCCTTGGGGTCCAATTGTTCGGGAAAGAGTCATACGAATCAATTCTGAGACGAAAGATTTTTTGGTCAAAAAAAAAGGAAGGTTAACCCCTTTGTATTTTTGGCGAAAATTTTAGCGATTTTCAAAAGTGCTGGAATAAATTAATTGTGGCACTATTCCGACGTAATTTTGCGAGAGAAATCGATTGGGCGCAGTCCCAATACGCTGCGATCAACGTATGAAGAGTAAGAGCCGAAAAACGAGAACCTGAGTTTTCGACAGTTTTCAGCTGGTGCTTTTTTCATCGTAACTTCGTCGCTGTTGATCCCAGGCTACTTTTGCTGCGTTTTCTGAGTTCCTTGGGGTCCAATTGTTCGGGAAAGAGTCATACGAATCAATTCTGAGACGAAAAATTTTTTGGTCAAAAAAAAAGGAAGGTTAACCCCTTTGTATTTTTGGCGAAAATTTTAGCGATTTTCAAAAGTGCTGGAAGAAATTAATTGTGGCACTATTCCGACGTAATTTTGCGAGAGAAATCGATTGGGCGCAGTCCCAATACGCTGCGATCAACGTATGAAGAGTTAGAGCCGAAAAACGAGAACCTGAGTTTTCGACAGTTTTCAGCTGGTGCTTTTTTCATCGTAACTTCGTCGCTGTTGATCCCAGGCTACTTTTGCTGCGTTTTCTGAGTTCCTTGGGGTCCAATTGTTCGGGAAAGAGTCATACGAATCAATTCTGAGACGAAAAATTTTTTGGTCAAAAAAAAAGGAAGGTTAACCCCTTTGTATTTTTGGCGAAAATTTTAGCGATTTTCAAAAGTGCTGGAAGAAATTAATTGTGGCACTATTCCGACGTAATTTTGCGAGAGAAATCGATTGGGCGCAGTCCCAATACGCTGCGATCAACGTATGAAGAGTTAGAGCCGAAAAACGAGAACCTGAGTTTTCGACAGTTTTCAGCTGGTGCTTTTTTCATCGTAACTTCGTCGCTGTTGATCCCAGGCTACTTTTGCTGCGTTTTCTGAGTTCCTTGGGGTTCAATTGTTCGGGAAAGAGTCATACGAATCAATTCTGAGACGAAAAATTTTTTGGTCTAAAAAAAAGGAAGGTTAACCCCTTTGTATTTTTGGCGAAAATTTTAGCGATTTTCAAAAGTGCTGGAATAAATTAATTGTGGCACTATTCCGACGTAATTTTGCGAGAGAAATCGATTGGGCGCAGTCCCAATACGCTGCGATCAACGTATGAAGAGTTAGAGCCGAAAAACGAGAACCTGAGTTTTCGACAGTTTTCAGCTGGTGCTTTTTTCATCGTAACTTCGTCGCTGTTGATCCCAGGCTACTTTTGCTGCGTTTTCTGAAGTCCTTGGGGTCCAATTGTTCGGGAAAGAGTCATACGAATCAATTCTGAGACGAAAGATTTTTTGGTCAAAAAAAAAGGAAGGTTAACCCCTTTGTATTTTTGGCGAAAATTTTAGCGATTTTCAAAAGTGCTGGAAGAAATTAATTGTGGCACTATTCCGACGTAATTTTGCGAGAGAAATCGATTGGGCGCAGTCCCAATACGCTGCGATCAACGTATGAAGAGTTAGAGCCGAAAAACGAGAACCTGAGTTTTCGACAGTTTTCAGCTGGTGCTTTTTTCATCGTAACTTCGTCGCTGTTGATCCCAGGCTACTTTTGCTGCGTTTTCTGAGTTCCTTGGGGTCCAATTGTTCGGGAAAGAGTCATACGAATCAATTCTGAGACGGAAAATTTTTTGGTCAAAAAAAAAGGAAGGTTAACCCCTTTGTATTTTTGGCGAAAATTTTAGCGATTTTCAAAAGTGCTGGAATAAATTAATTGTGGCACTATTCCGACGTAATTTTGCGAGAGAAATCGATTGGGCGCAGTCCCAATACGCTGCGATCAACGTATGAAGAGTTAGAGCCGAAAAACGAGAACCTGAGTTTTCGACAGTTTTCAGCTGGTGCTTTTTTCATCGTAACTTCGTCGCTGTTGATCCCAGGCTACTTTTGCTGCGTTTTCTGAGTTCCTTGGGGTCCAATTGTTCGGGAAAGAGTCATACGAATCAATTCTGAGACGAAAAATTTTTTGGTCAAAAAAAAAGGAAGGTTAACCCCTTTGTATTTTTGGCGAAAATTTTAGCGATTTTCAAAAGTGCTGGAATAAATTAATTGTGGCACTATTCCGACGTAATTTTGCGAGAGAAATCGATTGGGCGCAGTCCCAATACGCTGCGATCAACGTATGAAGAGTTAGAGCCGAAAAACGAGAACCTGAGTTTTCGACAGTTTTCAGCTGGTGCTTTTTTCATCGTAACTTCGTCGCTGTTGATCCCAGGCTACTTTTGCTGCGTTTTCTGAAGTCCTTGGGGTCCAATTGTTCGGGAAAGAGTCATACGAATCAATTCTGAGACGAAAGATTTTTTGGTCAAAAAAAAAGGAAGGTTAACCCCTTTGTATTTTTGGCGAAAATTTTAGCGATTTTCAAAAGTGCTGGAATAAATTAATTGTGGCACTATTCCGACGTAATTTTGCGAGAGAAATCGATTGGGCGCAGTCCCAATACGCTGCGATCAACGTATGAAGAGTAAGAGCCGAAAAACGAGAACCTGAGTTTTCGACAGTTTTCAGCTGGTGCTTTTTTCATCGTAACTTCGTCGCTGTTGATCCCAGGCTACTTTTGCTGCGTTTTCTGAGTTCCTTGGGGTCCAATTGTTCGGGAAAGAGTCATACGAATCAATTCTGAGACGAAAAATTTTTTGGTCAAAAAAAAAGGAAGGTTAACCCCTTTGTATTTTTGGCGAAAATTTTAGCGATTTTCAAAAGTGCTGGAAGAAATTAATTGTGGCACTATTCCGACGTAATTTTGCGAGAGAAATCGATT
Source organism: Neodiprion fabricii (assembly GCF_021155785.1). Classification (NCBI taxonomy): domain Eukaryota; kingdom Metazoa; phylum Arthropoda; class Insecta; order Hymenoptera; family Diprionidae; genus Neodiprion; species Neodiprion fabricii. Next base: position 1,039,980 of record NC_060242.1, read on the forward strand.
GGGCGCAGTCCCAATACGCTGCGATCAACGTATGAAGAGTTAGAGCCGAAAAACGAGAACCTGAGTTTTCGACAGTTTTCAGCTGGTGCTTTTTTCATCGTAACTTCGTCGCTGTTGATCCCAGGCTACTTTTGCTGCGTTTTCTGACTTCCTTGGGGTCCAATTGTTCGGGAAAGAGTCATACGAATCAATTCTGAGACGAAAAATTTTTTGGTCAAAAAAAAAGGAAGGTTAACCCCTTTGTATTTTTGGCGAAAATTTTAGCGATTTTCAAAAGTGCTGGAAGAAATTAATTGTGGCACTATTCCGACGTAATTTTGCGAGAGAAATCGATTGGGCGCAGTCCCAATACGCTGCGATCAACGTATGAAGAGTTAGAGCCGAAAAACGAGAACCTGAGTTTTCGACAGTTTTCAGCTGGTGCTTTTTTCATCGTAACTTCGTCGCTGTTGATCCCAGGCTACTTTTGCTGCGTTTTCTGACTTCCTTGGGGTCCAATTGTTCGGGAAAGAGTCATACGAATCAATTCTGAGACGAAAAATTTTTTGGTCAAAAAAAAAGGAAGGTTAACCCCTTTGTATTTTTGGCGAAAATTTTAGCGATTTTCAAAAGTGCTGGAAGAAATTAATTGTGGCACTATTCCGACGTAATTTTGCGAGAGAAATCGATTGGGCGCAGTCCCAATACGCTGCGATCAACGTATGAAGAGTTAGAGCCGAAAAACGAGAACCTGAGTTTTCGACAGTTTTCAGCTGGTGCTTTTTTCATCGTAACTTCGTCGCTGTTGATCCCAGGCTACTTTTGCTGCGTTTTCTGAGTTCCTTGGGGTCCAATTGTTCGGGAAAGAGTCATACGAATCAATTCTGAGACGGAAAATTTTTTGGTCAAAAAAAAAGGAAGGTTAACCCCTTTGTATTTTTGGCGAAAATTTTAGCGATTTTCAAAAGTGCTGGAATAAATTAATTGTGGCACTATTCCGACGTAATTTTGCGAGAGAAATCGATTGGGCGCAGTCCCAATACGCTGCGATCAACGTATGAAGAGTTAGAGCCGAAAAACGAGAACCTGAGTTTTCGACAGTTTTCAGCTGGTGCTTTTTTCATCGTAACTTCGTCGCTGTTGATCCCAGGCTACTTTTGCTGCGTTTTCTGAGTTCCTTGGGGTCCAATTGTTCGGGAAAGAGTCATACGAATCAATTCTGAGACGAAAAATTTTTTGGTCAAAAAAAAAGGAAGGTTAACCCCTTTGTATTTTTGGCGAAAATTTTAGCGATTTTCAAAAGTGCTGGAATAAATTAATTGTGGCACTATTCCGACGTAATTTTGCGAGAGAAATCGATTGGGCGCAGTCCCAATACGCTGCGATCAACGTATGAAGAGTTAGAGCCGAAAAACGAGAACCTGAGTTTTCGACAGTTTTCAGCTGGTGCTTTTTTCATCGTAACTTCGTCGCTGTTGATCCCAGGCTACTTTTGCTGCGTTTTCTGAAGTCCTTGGGGTCCAATTGTTCGGGAAAGAGTCATACGAATCAATTCTGAGACGAAAGATTTTTTGGTCAAAAAAAAAGGAAGGTTAACCCCTTTGTATTTTTGGCGAAAATTTTAGCGATTTTCAAAAGTGCTGGAAGAAATTAATTGTGGCACTATTCCGACGTAATTTTGCGAGAGAAATCGATTGGGCGCAGTCCCAATACGCTGCGATCAACGTATGAAGAGTTAGAGCCGAAAAACGAGAACCTGAGTTTTCGACAGTTTTCAGCTGGTGCTTTTTTCATCGTAACTTCGTCGCTGTTGATCCCAGGCTACTTTTGCTGCGTTTTCTGAAGTCCTTGGGGTCCAATTGTTCGGGAAAGAGTCATACGAATCAATTCTGAGACGAAAGATTTTTTGGTCAAAAAAAAAGGAAGGTTAACCCCTTTGTATTTTTGGCGAAAATTTTAGCGATTTTCAAAAGTGCTGGAATAAATTAATTGTGGCACTATTCCGACGTAATTTTGCGAGAGAAATCGATTGGGCGCAGTCCCAATACGCTGCGATCAACGTATGAAGAGTAAGAGCCGAAAAACGAGAACCTGAGTTTTCGACAGTTTTCAGCTGGTGCTTTTTTCATCGTAACTTCGTCGCTGTTGATCCCAGGCTACTTTTGCTGCGTTTTCTGAGTTCCTTGGGGTCCAATTGTTCGGGAAAGAGTCATACGAATCAATTCTGAGACGAAAAATTTTTTGGTCAAAAAAAAAGGAAGGTTAACCCCTTTGTATTTTTGGCGAAAATTTTAGCGATTTTCAAAAGTGCTGGAAGAAATTAATTGTGGCACTATTCCGACGTAATTTTGCGAGAGAAATCGATTGGGCGCAGTCCCAATACGCTGCGATCAACGTATGAAGAGTTAGAGCCGAAAAACGAGAACCTGAGTTTTCGACAGTTTTCAGCTGGTGCTTTTTTCATCGTAACTTCGTCGCTGTTGATCCCAGGCTACTTTTGCTGCGTTTTCTGAGTTCCTTGGGGTCCAATTGTTCGGGAAAGAGTCATACGAATCAATTCTGAGACGAAAAATTTTTTGGTCAAAAAAAAAGGAAGGTTAACCCCTTTGTATTTTTGGCGAAAATTTTAGCGATTTTCAAAAGTGCTGGAAGAAATTAATTGTGGCACTATTCCGACGTAATTTTGCGAGAGAAATCGATTGGGCGCAGTCCCAATACGCTGCGATCAACGTATGAAGAGTTAGAGCCGAAAAACGAGAACCTGAGTTTTCGACAGTTTTCAGCTGGTGCTTTTTTCATCGTAACTTCGTCGCTGTTGATCCCAGGCTACTTTTGCTGCGTTTTCTGAGTTCCTTGGGGTTCAATTGTTCGGGAAAGAGTCATACGAATCAATTCTGAGACGAAAAATTTTTTGGTCTAAAAAAAAGGAAGGTTAACCCCTTTGTATTTTTGGCGAAAATTTTAGCGATTTTCAAAAGTGCTGGAATAAATTAATTGTGGCACTATTCCGACGTAATTTTGCGAGAGAAATCGATTGGGCGCAGTCCCAATACGCTGCGATCAACGTATGAAGAGTTAGAGCCGAAAAACGAGAACCTGAGTTTTCGACAGTTTTCAGCTGGTGCTTTTTTCATCGTAACTTCGTCGCTGTTGATCCCAGGCTACTTTTGCTGCGTTTTCTGAAGTCCTTGGGGTCCAATTGTTCGGGAAAGAGTCATACGAATCAATTCTGAGACGAAAGATTTTTTGGTCAAAAAAAAAGGAAGGTTAACCCCTTTGTATTTTTGGCGAAAATTTTAGCGATTTTCAAAAGTGCTGGAAGAAATTAATTGTGGCACTATTCCGACGTAATTTTGCGAGAGAAATCGATTGGGCGCAGTCCCAATACGCTGCGATCAACGTATGAAGAGTTAGAGCCGAAAAACGAGAACCTGAGTTTTCGACAGTTTTCAGCTGGTGCTTTTTTCATCGTAACTTCGTCGCTGTTGATCCCAGGCTACTTTTGCTGCGTTTTCTGAGTTCCTTGGGGTCCAATTGTTCGGGAAAGAGTCATACGAATCAATTCTGAGACGGAAAATTTTTTGGTCAAAAAAAAAGGAAGGTTAACCCCTTTGTATTTTTGGCGAAAATTTTAGCGATTTTCAAAAGTGCTGGAATAAATTAATTGTGGCACTATTCCGACGTAATTTTGCGAGAGAAATCGATTGGGCGCAGTCCCAATACGCTGCGATCAACGTATGAAGAGTTAGAGCCGAAAAACGAGAACCTGAGTTTTCGACAGTTTTCAGCTGGTGCTTTTTTCATCGTAACTTCGTCGCTGTTGATCCCAGGCTACTTTTGCTGCGTTTTCTGAGTTCCTTGGGGTCCAATTGTTCGGGAAAGAGTCATACGAATCAATTCTGAGACGAAAAATTTTTTGGTCAAAAAAAAAGGAAGGTTAACCCCTTTGTATTTTTGGCGAAAATTTTAGCGATTTTCAAAAGTGCTGGAATAAATTAATTGTGGCACTATTCCGACGTAATTTTGCGAGAGAAATCGATTGGGCGCAGTCCCAATACGCTGCGATCAACGTATGAAGAGTTAGAGCCGAAAAACGAGAACCTGAGTTTTCGACAGTTTTCAGCTGGTGCTTTTTTCATCGTAACTTCGTCGCTGTTGATCCCAGGCTACTTTTGCTGCGTTTTCTGAAGTCCTTGGGGTCCAATTGTTCGGGAAAGAGTCATACGAATCAATTCTGAGACGAAAGATTTTTTGGTCAAAAAAAAAGGAAGGTTAACCCCTTTGTATTTTTGGCGAAAATTTTAGCGATTTTCAAAAGTGCTGGAATAAATTAATTGTGGCACTATTCCGACGTAATTTTGCGAGAGAAATCGATTGGGCGCAGTCCCAATACGCTGCGATCAACGTATGAAGAGTTAGAGCCGAAAAACGAGAACCTGAGTTTTCGACAGTTTTCAGCTGGTGCTTTTTTCATCGTAACTTCGTCGCTGTTGATCCCAGGCTACTTTTGCTGCGTTTTCTGAAGTCCTTGGGGTCCAATTGTTCGGGAAAGAGTCATACGAATCAATTCTGAGACGAAAGATTTTTTGGTCAAAAAAAAAGGAAGGTTAACCCCTTTGTATTTTTGGCGAAAATTTTAGCGATTTTCAAAAGTGCTGGAATAAATTAATTGTGGCACTATTCCGACGTAATTTTGCGAGAGAAATCGATTGGGCGCAGTCCCAATACGCTGCGATCAACGTATGAAGAGTAAGAGCCGAAAAACGAGAACCTGAGTTTTCGACAGTTTTCAGCTGGTGCTTTTTTCATCGTAACTTCGTCGCTGTTGATCCCAGGCTACTTTTGCTGCGTTTTCTGAGTTCCTTGGGGTCCAATTGTTCGGGAAAGAGTCATACGAATCAATTCTGAGACGAAAAATTTTTTGGTCAAAAAAAAAGGAAGGTTAACCCCTTTGTATTTTTGGCGAAAATTTTAGCGATTTTCAAAAGTGCTGGAAGAAATTAATTGTGGCCGTATTCCGACGTAATTTTGCGAGAGAAATCGATTGGGCGCAGTCCCAATACGCTGCGATCAACGTATGAAGAGTTAGAGCCGAAAAACGAGAACCTGAGTTTTCGACAGTTTTCAGCTGGTGCTTTTTTCATCGTAACTTCGTCGCTGTTGATCCCAGGCTACTTTTGCTGCGTTTTCTGACTTCCTTGGGGTCCAATTGTTCGGGAAAGAGTCATACGAATCAATTCTGAGACGAAAAATTTTTTGGTCAAAAAAAAAGGAAGGTTAACCCCTTTGTATTTTTGGCGAAAATTTTAGCGATTTTCAAAAGTGCTGGAAGAAATTAATTGTGGCACTATTCCGACGTAATTTTGCGAGAGAAATCGATTGGGCGCAGTCCCAATACGCTGCGATCAACGTATGAAGAGTTAGAGCCGAAAAACGAGAACCTGAGTTTTCGACAGTTTTCAGCTGGTGCTTTTTTCATCGTAACTTCGTCGCTGTTGATCCCAGGCTACTTTTGCTGCGTTTTCTGACTTCCTTGGGGTCCAATTGTTCGGGAAAGAGTCATACGAATCAATTCTGAGACGAAAAATTTTTTGGTCAAAAAAAAAGGAAGGTTAACCCCTTTGTATTTTTGGCGAAAATTTTAGCGATTTTCAAAAGTGCTGGAAGAAATTAATTGTGGCACTATTCCGACGTAATTTTGCGAGAGAAATCGATTGGGCGCAGTCCCAATACGCTGCGATCAACGTATGAAGAGTTAGAGCCGAAAAACGAGAACCTGAGTTTTCGACAGTTTTCAGCTGGTGCTTTTTTCATCGTAACTTCGTCGCTGTTGATCCCAGGCTACTTTTGCTGCGTTTTCTGAGTTCCTTGGGGTCCAATTGTTCGGGAAAGAGTCATACGAATCAATTCTGAGACGGAAAATTTTTTGGTCAAAAAAAAAGGAAGGTTAACCCCTTTGTATTTTTGGCGAAAATTTTAGCGATTTTCAAAAGTGCTGGAAGAAATTAATTGTGGCACTATTCCGACGTAATTTTGCGAGAGAAATCGATTGGGCGCAGTCCCAATACGCTGCGATCAACGTATGAAGAGTTAGAGCCGAAAAACGAGAACCTGAGTTTTCGACAGTTTTCAGCTGGTGCTTTTTTCATCGTAACTTCGTCGCTGTTGATCCCAGGCTACTTTTGCTGCGTTTTCTGAAGTCCTTGGGGTCCAATTGTTCGGGAAAGAGTCATACGAATCAATTCTGAGACGAAAGATTTTTTGGTCAAAAAAAAAGGAAGGTTAACCCCTTTGTATTTTTGGCGAAAATTTTAGCGATTTTCAAAAGTGCTGGAATAAATTAATTGTGGCACTATTCCGACGTAATTTTGCGAGAGAAATCGATTGGGCGCAGTCCCAATACGCTGCGATCAACGTATGAAGAGTAAGAGCCGAAAAACGAGAACCTGAGTTTTCGACAGTTTTCAGCTGGTGCTTTTTTCATCGTAACTTCGTCGCTGTTGATCCCAGGCTACTTTTGCTGCGTTTTCTGAGTTCCTTGGGGTCCAATTGTTCGGGAAAGAGTCATACGAATCAATTCTGAGACGAAAAATTTTTTGGTCAAAAAAAAAGGAAGGTTAACCCCTTTGTATTTTTGGCGAAAATTTTAGCGATTTTCAAAAGTGCTGGAAGAAATTAATTGTGGCACTATTCCGACGTAATTTTGCGAGAGAAATCGATTGGGCGCAGTCCCAATACGCTGCGATCAACGTATGAAGAGTTAGAGCCGAAAAACGAGAACCTGAGTTTTCGACAGTTTTCAGCTGGTGCTTTTTTCATCGTAACTTCGTCGCTGTTGATCCCAGGCTACTTTTGCTGCGTTTTCTGAGTTCCTTGGGGTCCAATTGTTCGGGAAAGAGTCATACGAATCAATTCTGAGACGAAAAATTTTTTGGTCAAAAAAAAAGGAAGGTTAACCCCTTTGTATTTTTGGCGAAAATTTTAGCGATTTTCAAAAGTGCTGGAAGAAATTAATTGTGGCACTATTCCGACGTAATTTTGCGAGAGAAATCGATTGGGCGCAGTCCCAATACGCTGCGATCAACGTATGAAGAGTTAGAGCCGAAAAACGAGAACCTGAGTTTTCGACAGTTTTCAGCTGGTGCTTTTTTCATCGTAACTTCGTCGCTGTTGATCCCAGGCTACTTTTGCTGCGTTTTCTGAGTTCCTTGGGGTTCAATTGTTCGGGAAAGAGTCATACGAATCAATTCTGAGACGAAAAATTTTTTGGTCTAAAAAAAAGGAAGGTTAACCCCTTTGTATTTTTGGCGAAAATTTTAGCGATTTTCAAAAGTGCTGGAATAAATTAATTGTGGCACTATTCCGACGTAATTTTGCGAGAGAAATCGATTGGGCGCAGTCCCAATACGCTGCGATCAACGTATGAAGAGTTAGAGCCGAAAATCGAGAACCTGAGTTTTCGACAGTTTTCAGCTGGTGCTTTTTTCATCGTAACTTCGTCGCTGTTGATCCCAGGCTACTTTTGCTGCGTTTTCTGAAGTCCTTGGGGTCCAATTGTTCGGGAAAGAGTCATACGAATCAATTCTGAGACGAAAGATTTTTTGGTCAAAAAAAAAGGAAGGTTAACCCCTTTGTATTTTTGGCGAAAATTTTAGCGATTTTCAAAAGTGCTGGAATAAATTAATTGTGGCACTATTCCGACGTAATTTTGCGAGAGAAATCGATTGGGCGCAGTCCCAATACGCTGCGATCAACGTATGAAGAGTAAGAGCCGAAAAACGAGAACCTGAGTTTTCGACAGTTTTCAGCTGGTGCTTTTTTCATCGTAACTTCGTCGCTGTTGATCCCAGGCTACTTTTGCTGCGTTTTCTGAGTTCCTTGGGGTCCAATTGTTCGGGAAAGAGTCATACGAATCAATTCTGAGACGAAAAATTTTTTGGTCAAAAAAAAAGGAAGGTTAACCCCTTTGTATTTTTGGCGAAAATTTTAGCGATTTTCAAAAGTGCTGGAAGAAATTAATTGTGGCACTATTCCGACGTAATTTTGCGAGAGAAATCGATTGGGCGCAGTCCCAATACGCTGCGATCAACGTATGAAGAGTTAGAGCCGAAAAACGAGAACCTGAGTTTTCGACAGTTTTCAGCTGGTGCTTTTTTCATCGTAACTTCGTCGCTGTTGATCCCAGGCTACTTTTGCTGCGTTTTCTGACTTCCTTGGGGTCCAATTGTTCGGGAAAGAGTCATACGAATCAATTCTGAGACGAAAAATTTTTTGGTCAAAAAAAAAGGAAGGTTAACCCCTTTGTATTTTTGGCGAAAATTTTAGCGATTTTCAAAAGTGCTGGAAGAAATTAATTGTGGCACTATTCCGACGTAATTTTGCGAGAGAAATCGATTGGGCGCAGTCCCAATACGCTGCGATCAACGTATGAAGAGTTAGAGCCGAAAAACGAGAACCTGAGTTTTCGACAGTTTTCAGCTGGTGCTTTTTTCATCGTAACTTCGTCGCTGTTGATCCCAGGCTACTTTTGCTGCGTTTTCTGACTTCCTTGGGGTCCAATTGTTCGGGAAAGAGTCATACGAATCAATTCTGAGACGAAAAATTTTTTGGTCAAAAAAAAAGGAAGGTTAACCCCTTTGTATTTTTGGCGAAAATTTTAGCGATTTTCAAAAGTGCTGGAAGAAATTAATTGTGGCACTATTCCGACGTAATTTTGCGAGAGAAATCGATTGGGCGCAGTCCCAATACGCTGCGATCAACGTATGAAGAGTTAGAGCCGAAAAACGAGAACCTGAGTTTTCGACAGTTTTCAGCTGGTGCTTTTTTCATCGTAACTTCGTCGCTGTTGATCCCAGGCTACTTTTGCTGCGTTTTCTGAGTTCCTTGGGGTCCAATTGTTCGGGAAAGAGTCATACGAATCAATTCTGAGACGGAAAATTTTTTGGTCAAAAAAAAAAGGAAGGTCAACCCCTTTGTATTTTTGGCGAAAATTTTAGCGATTTTCAAAAGTGCTGGAATAAATTAATTGTGGCCCTATTCCGACGTAATTTTGCGAGAGAAATCGATTGGGCGCAGTCCCAATACGCTGCGATCAACGTATGAAGAGTTAGAGCCGAAAAACGAGAACCTGAGTTTTCGACAGTTTTCAGCTGGTGCTTTTTTCATCGTAACTTCGTCGCTGTTGATCCCAGGCTACTTTTGCTGCGTTTTCTGAGTTCCTTGGGGTCCAATTGTTCGGGAAAGAGTCATACGAATCAATTCTGAGACGAAAAATTTTTTGGTCAAAAAAAAAGGAAGGTTAACCCCTTTGTATTTTTGGCGAAAATTTTAGCGATTTTCAAAAGTGCTGGAATAAATTAATTGTGGCACTATTCCGACGTAATTTTGCGAGAGAAATCGATTGGGCGCAGTCCCAATACGCTGCGATCAACGTATGAAGAGTTAGAGCCGAAAAACGAGAACCTGAGTTTTCGACAGTTTTCAGCTGGTGCTTTTTTCATCGTAACTTCGTCGCTGTTGATCCCAGGCTACTTTTGCTGCGTTTTCTGAAGTCCTTGGGGTCCAATTGTTCGGGAAAGAGTCATACGAATCAATTCTGAGACGAAAGATTTTTTGGTCAAAAAAAAAGGAAGGTTAACCCCTTTGTATTTTTGGCGAAAATTTTAGCGATTTTCAAAAGTGCTGGAAGAAATTAATTGTGGCACTATTCCGACGTAATTTTGCGAGAGAAATCGATTGGGCGCAGTCCCAATACGCTGCGATCAACGTATGAAGAGTTAGAGCCGAAAAACGAGAACCTGAGTTTTCGACAGTTTTCAGCTGGTGCTTTTTTCATCGTAACTTCGTCGCTGTTGATCCCAGGCTACTTTTGCTGCGTTTTCTGAAGTCCTTGGGGTCCAATTGTTCGGGAAAGAGTCATACGAATCAATTCTGAGACGAAAGATTTTTTGGTCAAAAAAAAAGGAAGGTTAACCCCTTTGTATTTTTGGCGAAAATTTTAGCGATTTTCAAAAGTGCTGGAATAAATTAATTGTGGCACTATTCCGACGTAATTTTGCGAGAGAAATCGATTGGGCGCAGTCCCAATACGCTGCGATCAACGTATGAAGAGTAAGAGCCGAAAAACGAGAACCTGAGTTTTCGACAGTTTTCAGCTGGTGCTTTTTTCATCGTAACTTCGTCGCTGTTGATCCCAGGCTACTTTTGCTGCGTTTTCTGAGTTCCTTGGGGTCCAATTGTTCGGGAAAGAGTCATACGAATCAATTCTGAGACGAAAAATTTTTTGGTCAAAAAAAAAGGAAGGTTAACCCCTTTGTATTTTTGGCGAAAATTTTAGCGATTTTCAAAAGTGCTGGAAGAAATTAATTGTGGCACTATTCCGACGTAATTTTGCGAGAGAAATCGATTGGGCGCAGTCCCAATACGCTGCGATCAACGTATGAAGAGTTAGAGCCGAAAAACGAGAACCTGAGTTTTCGACAGTTTTCAGCTGGTGCTTTTTTCATCGTAACTTCGTCGCTGTTGATCCCAGGCTACTTTTGCTGCGTTTTCTGAGTTCCTTGGGGTCCAATTGTTCGGGAAAGAGTCATACGAATCAATTCTGAGACGAAAAATTTTTTGGTCAACAAAAAAGGAAGGTTAACCCCTTTGTATTTTTGGCGAAAATTTTAGCGATTTTCAAAAGTGCTGGAATAAATTAATTGTGGCACTATTCCGACGTAATTTTGCGAGAGAAATCGATTGGGCGCAGTCCCAATACGCTGCGATCAACGTATGAAGAGTTAGAGCCGAAAAACGAGAACCTGAGTTTTCGACAGTTTTCAGCTGGTGCTTTTTTGATCGTAACTTCGTCGCTGTTGATCCCAGGCTACTTTTGCTGCGTTTTCTGAGTTCCTTGGGGTCCAATTGTTCGGGAGAGAGTCATACGAATCAATTCTGAGACGAAAAATTTTTTGGTCAAAAAAAAAGGAAGGTTAACCCCTTTGTATTTTTGGCGAAAATTTTAGCGATTTTCAAAAGTGCTGGAAGAAATTAATTGTGGCACTATTCCGACGTAATTTTGCGAGAGAAATCGATTGGGCGCAGTCCCAATACGCTGCGATCAACGTATGAAGAGTTAGAGCCGAAAAACGAGAACCTGAGTTTTCGACAGTTTTCAGCTGGTGCTTTTTTCATCGTAACTTCGTCGCTGTTGATCCCAGGCTACTTTTGCTGCGTTTTCTGAGTTCCTTGGGGTCCAATTGTTCGGGAAAGAGTCATACGAATCAATTCTGAGACGAAAAATTTTTTGGTCAACAAAAAAGGAAGGTTAACCCCTTTGTATTTTTGGCGAAAATTTTAGCGATTTTCAAAAGTGCTGGAATAAATTAATTGTGGCACTATTCCGACGTAATTTTGCGAGAGAAATCGATTGGGCGCAGTCCCAATACGCTGCGATCAACGTATGAAGAGTTAGAGCCGAAAAACGAGAACCTGAGTTTTCGACAGTTTTCAGCTGGTGCTTTTTTCATCGTAACTTCGTCGCTGTTGATCCCAGGCTACTTTTGCTGCGTTTTCTGAGTTCCTTGGGGTCCAATTGTTCGGGAAAGAGTCATACGAATCAATTCTGAGACGAAAAATTTTTTGGTCAAAAAAAAAGGAAGGTTAACCCCTTTGTATTTTTGGCGAAAATTTTAGCGATTTTCAAGAGTGCTGGAATGAATTAATTGTGGCACTATTCCGACGTAATTTTGCGAGAGAAATCGATTGGGCGCAGTCCCAATACGCTGCGATCAACGTATGAAGAGTTAGAGCCGAAAAACGAGAACCTGAGTTTTCGACAGTTTTCAGCTGGTGCTTTTTTGATCGTAACTTCGTCGCTGTTGATCCCGGGCTACTTTTGCTGCGTTTTCTGAGTTCCTTGGGGTCCAATTGTTCGGGAAAGAGTCATACGAATCAATTCTGAGACGAAAAATTTTTTGGTCAAAAAAAAAGGAAGGTTAACCCCTTTGTATTTTTGGCGAAAATTTTAGCGATTTTCAAGAGTGCTGAAATGAATTAATTGTGGCACTATTCCGACGTAATTTTGCGAGAGAAATCGATTGGGCGCAGTCCCAATACGCTGCGATCAACGTATGAAGAGTTAGAGCCGAAAAACGAGAACCTGAGTTTTCGACAGTTTTCAGCTGGTGCTTTTTTGATCGTAACTTCGTCGCTGTTGATCCCAGGCTACTTTTGCTGCGTTTTCTGAGTTCCTTGGGGTCCAATTGTTTGGGAAAGAGTCATACGAATCAATTCTGAGACGAAAAATTTTTTGGTCAAAAAAAAAGGAAGGTTAACCCCTTTGTATTTTTGGCGAAAATTTTAGCGATTTTCAAAAGTGCTGGAAGAAATTAATTGTGGCGCTATTCCGACGTAATTTTGCGAGAGAAATCGATTGGGCGCAGTCCCAATACGCTGCGATCAACGTATGAAGAGTTAGAGCCGAAAAACGAGAACCTGAGTTTTCGACAGTTTTCAGCTGGTGCTTTTTTCATCGTAACTTCGTCGCTGTTGATCCCAGGCTACTTTTGCTGCGTTTTCTGAGTTCCTTGGGGTCCAATTGTTCGGGAAAGAGTCATACGAATCAATTCTGAGACGAAAAATTTTTTGGTCAAAAAAAAAGGAAGGTTAACCCCTTTGTATTTTTAGCGAAAATTTTAGCGATTTTCAAAAGTGCTGGAATAAATTGATTGTGGCACTATTCCGACGTAATTTTGCGAGAGAAATCGATTGGGCGCAGTCCCAATACGCTGCGATCAACGTATGAAGAGTTAGAGCCGAAAAACGAGAACCTGAGTTTTCGACAGTTTTCAGCTGGTGCTTTTTTCATCGTAACTTCGTCGCTGTTGATCCCAGGCTACTTTTGCTGCGTTTTCTGAGTTCCTTGGGGTCCAATTGTTCGGGAAAGAGTCATACGAATCAATTCTGAGACGAAAAATTTTTTGGTCAAAAAAAAAGGAAGGTTAACCCCTTTGTATTTTTGGCGAAAATTTTAGCGATTTTCAAAAGTGCTGGAATAAATTAATTGTGGCACTATTCCGACGTAATTTTGCGAGAGAAATCGATTGGGCGCAGTCCCAATACGCTGCGATCAACGTATGAAGAGTTAGAGCCGAAAAACGAGAACCTGAGTTTTCGACAGTTTTCAGCTGGTGCTTTTTTCATCGTAACTTCGTCGCTGTTGATCCCAGGCTACTTTTGCTGCGTTTTCTGAGTTCCTTGGGGTCCAATTGTTCGGGAAAGAGTCATACGAATCAATTCTGAGACGAAAAATTTTTTGGTCAAAAAAAAAGGAAGGTTAACCCCTTTGTATTTTTGGCGAAAATTTTAGCGATTTTCAAGAGTGCTGGAATGAATTAATTGTGGCACTATTCCGACGTAATTTTGCGAGAGAAATCGATTAGGCGCAGTCTCAATACGCTGCGATCAACGTATGAAGAGTTAGAGCCGAAAAACGAGAACCTGAGTTTTCGACAGTTTTCAGCTGGTGCTTTTTTCATCGTAACTTCGTCGCTGTTGATCCCAGGCTACTTTTGCTGCGTTTTCTGAGTTCCTTGGGGTCCAATTGTTCGGGAAAGAGTCATACGAATCAATTCTGAGACGAAAAATTTTTTGGTTAACAAAAAAGGAAGGTTAACCCCTTTGTATTTTTGGCGAAAATTTTAGCGATTTTCAAAAGTGCTGGAATAAATTAATTGTGGCACTATTCCGACGTAATTTTGCGAGAGAAATCGATTGGGCGCAGTCCCAATACGCTGCGATCAACGTATGAAGAGTTAGAGCCGAAAAACGAGAACCTGAGTTTTCGACAGTTTTCAGCTGGTGCTTTTTTCATCGTAACTACGTCGCGGTTGATCCCAGGCTACTTTTGCTGCGTTTTCTGAGTTCCTTGGGGTCCAATTGTTCGGGAAAGAGTCATACGAATCAATTCTGAGACGAAAAATTTTTTGATCAACAAAAAAGGAAGGTTAACCCCTTTGTATTTTTGGCGAAAATTTTAGCGATTTTCAAAAGTGCTGGAATAAATCAATTGTGGCACTATTCCGACGTAATTTTGCGAGAGAAATCGATTGGGCGCAGTCCCAATACGCTGCGATCAACGTATGAAGAGTTAGAGCCGAAAAACGAGAACCTGAGTTTTCGACAGTTTTCAGCTGGTGCTTTTTTGATCGTAACTTCGTCGCTGTTGATCCCGGGCTACTTTTGCTGCGTTTTCTGAGTTCCTTGGAGTCCAATTGTTCGGGAAAGAGTCATACGAATCAATTCTGAGACGAAAAATTTTTTGGTCAAAAAAAAAGGAAGGTTAACCCCTTTGTATTTTTGGCGAAAATTTTAGCGATTTTCAAGAGTGCTGGAATGAATTAATTGTGGCACTATTCCGACGTAATTTTGCGAGAGAAATCGATTAGGCGCAGTCCCAATACGCTGCGATCGACGTATGAAGAGTTAGAGCCGAAAAACGAGAACCTGAGTTTTCGACAGTTTTCAGCTGGTGCTTTTTTCATCGTAACTTCGTCGCTGTTGATCCCAGGCTACTTTTGCTGCGTTTTCTGAGTTCCTTGGGGTCCAATTGTTCGGGAAAGAGTCATACGAATCAATTCTGAGACGAAAAATTTTTTGGTCAAAAAAAAAGGAAGGTTAACCCCTTTGTATTTTTGGCGAAAATTTTAGCGATTTTCAAAAGTGCTGGGAGAAATTAATTGTGGCACTATTCCGACGTAATTTTGCGAGAGAAATCGATTGGGCGCAGTCCCAATACGCTGCGATCAACGTATGAAGAGTTAGAGCCGAAAAACGAGAACCTGAGTTTTCGACAGTTTTCAGCTGGTGCTTTTTTCATCGTAACTTCGTCGCTGTTGATCCCAGGCTACTTTTGCTGCGTTTTCTGAGTTCCTTGGGGTCCAATTGTTCGGGAAAGAGTCATACGAATCAATTCTGAGACGAAAAATTTTTTGGTCAACAAAAAAGGAAGGTTAACCCCTTTGTATTTTTGGCGAAAATTTTAGCGATTTTCAAAAGTGCTGGAATAAATTAATTGTGGCACTATTCCGACGTAATTTTGCGAGAGAAATCGATTGGGCGCAGTCCCAATACGCTGCGATCAACGTATGAAGAGTTAGAGCCGAAAAACGAGAACCTGAGTTTTCGACAGTTTTCAGCTGGTGCTTTTTTCATCGTAACTTCGTCGCTGTTGATCCCAGGCTACTTTTGCTGCGTTTTCTGAGTTCCTTGGGGTCCAATTGTTCGGGAAAGAGTCATACGAATCAATTCTGAGACGAAAAATTTTTTGGTCAAAAAAAAAGGAAGGTTAACCCCTTTGTATTTTTGGCGAAAATTTTAGCGATTTTCAAGAGTGCTGGAATGAATTGATTGTGGCACTATTCCGACGTAATTTTGCGAGAGAAATCGATTGGGCGCAGTCCCAATACGCTGCGATCAACGTATGAAGAGTTAGAGCCGAAAAACGAGAACCTGAGTTTTCGACAGTTTTCAGCTGGTGCTTTTTTCATCGTAACTTCGTCGCTGTTGATCCCAGGCTACTTTTGCTGCGTTTTCTGAGTTCCTTGGGGTCCAATTGTTCGGGAAAGAGTCATACGAATCAATTCTGAGACGAAAAATTTTTTGGTCAAAAAAAAAGGAAGGTTAACCCCTTTGTATTTTTGGCGAAAATTTTAGCGATTTTCAAAAGTGCTGGAATAAATTAATTGTGGCACTATTCCGACGTAATTTTGCGAGGGAAATCGATTGGGCGCAGTCCCAATACGCTGCGATCAACGTATGAAGAGTTAGAGCCGAAAAACGAGAACCTGAGTTTTCGACAGTTTTCAGCTGGTGCTTTTTTCATCGTAACTTCGTCGCTGTTGATCCCAGGCTACTTTTGCTGCGTTTTCTGAGTTCCTTGGGGTCCAATTGTTCGGGAAAGAGTCATACGAATCAATTCTGAGACGGAAAATTTTTTGGTCAAAAAAAAAGGAAGGTTAACCCCTTTGTATTTTTGGCGAAAATTTTAGCGATTTTCAAAAGTGCTGGAATAAATTAATTGTGGCACTATTCCGACGTAATTTTGCGAGAGAAATCGATTGGGCGCAGTCCCAATACGCTGCGATCAACGTATGAAGAGTTAGAGCCGAAAAACGAGAACCTGAGTTTTCGACAGTTTTCAGCTGGTGCTTTTTTCATCGTAACTTCGTCGCTGTTGATCCCAGGCTACTTTTGCTGCGTTTACTGAGTTCCTTGGGGTCCAATTGTTCGGGAAAGAGTCATACGAATCAATTCTGAGACGAAAAATTTTTTGGTCAAAAAAAAAGGAAGGTTAACCCCTTTGTATTTTTAGCGAAAATTTTAGCGATTTTCAAAAGTGCTGGAATAAATTGATTGTGGCACTATTCCGACGTAATTTTGCGAGAGAAATCGATTGGGCGCAGTCCCAATACGCTGCGATCAACGTATGAAGAGTTAGAGCCGAAAAACGAGAACCTGAGTTTTCGACAGTTTTCAGCTGGTGCTTTTTTCATCGTAACTTCGTCGCTGTTGATCCCAGGCTACTTTTGCTGCGTTTACTGAGTTCCTTGGGGTCCAATTGTTCGGGAAAGAGTCATACGAATCAATTCTGAGACGAAAAATTTTTTGGTCAAAAAAAAAGGAAGGTTAACCCCTTTGTATTTTTGGCGAAAATTTTAGCGATTTTCAAAAGTGCTGGAATAAATTAATTGTGGCACTATTCCGACGTAATTTTGCGAGAGAAATCGATTGGGCGCAGTCCCAATACGCTGCGATCAACGTATGAAGAGTTAGAGCCGAAAAACGAGAACCTGAGTTTTCGACAGTTTTCAGCTGGTGCTTTTTTCATCGTAACTTCGTCGCTGTTGATCCCAGGCTACTTTTGCTGCGTTTCCTGAGTTCCTTGGGGTCCAATTGTTCGGGAAAGAGTCATACGAATCAATTCTGAGACGAAAAATTTTTTGGTCAAAAAAAAAGGAAGGTTAACCCCTTTGTATTTTTGGCGAAAATTTTAGCGATTTTCAAAAGTGCTGGAATAAATTAATTGTGGCACTATTCCGACGTAATTTTGCGAGAGAAATCGATTGGGCGCAGTCCCAATACGCTGCGATCAACGTATGAAGAGTTAGAGCCGAAAAACGAGAACCTGAGTTTTCGACAGTTTTCAGCTGGTGCTTTTTTCATCGTAACTTCGTCGCTGTTGATCCCAGGCTACTTTTGCTGCGTTTTCTGAAGTCCTTGGGGTCCAATTGTTCGGGAAAGAGTCATACGAATCGATTCTGAGACGAAAGATTTTTAGGTCAAAAAAAAAGGAAGGTCCCTTTGTATTTTTGGCGAAAATTTTAGCGATTTTCAAAAGTGCTGGAAGAAATTAATTGTGGCACTATTCCGACGTAATTTTGCGAGAGAAATCGATTGGGCGCAGTCCCAATACGCTGCGATCAACGTATGAAGAGTTAGAGCCGAGAAACGAGAACCTGAGTTTTCGACAGTTTTCAGCTGGTGCTTTTTTCATCGTAACTTCGTCGCTGTTGATCCCAGGCTACTTTTGCTGCGTTTTCTGAGTTCCTTGGGGTCCAATTGTTCGGGAAAGAGTCATACGAATCAATTCTGAGACGAAAAGTTTTTTGGTCAAAAAAAAAGGAAGGTTAACCCCTTTGTATTTTTGGCGAAAATTTTAGCGATTTTCAAGAGTGCTGGAATGAATTGATTGTGGCACTATTCCGACGTAATTTTGCGAGAGAAATCGATTGGGCGCAGTCCCAATACGCTGCGATCAACGTATGAAGAGTTAGAGCCGAAAAACGAGAACCTGAGTTTTCGACAGTTTTCAGCTGGTGCTTTTTTCATCGTAACTTCGTCGCTGTTGATCCCAGGCTACTTTTGCTGCGTTTTCTGAGTTCCATGGGGTCCAATTGTTCGGGAAAGAGTCATACGAATCAATTCTGAGACGAAAAATTTTTTGGTCAAAAAAAAAGGAAGGTTAACCCCTTTGTATTTTTGGCGAAAATTTTAGCGATTTTCAAAAGTGCTGGAATAAATTAATTGTGGCACTATTCCGACGTAATTTTGCGAGGGAAATCGATTGGGCGCAGTCCCAATACGCTGCGATCAACGTATGAAGAGTTAGAGCCGAAAAACGAGAACCTGAGTTTTCGACAGTTTTCAGCTGGTGCTTTTTTCATCGTAACTTCGTCGCTGTTGATCCCAGGCTACTTTTGCTGCGTTTTCTGAGTTCCTTGGGGTCCAATTGTTCGGGAAAGAGTCATACGAATCAATTCTGAGACGGAAAATTTTTTGGTCAAAAAAAAAGGAAGGTTAACCCCTTTGTATTTTTGGCGAAAATTTTAGCGATTTTCAAAAGTGCTGGAATAAATTAATTGTGGCACTATTCCGACGTAATTTTGCGAGAGAAATCGATTGGGCGCAGTCCCAATACGCTGCGATCAACGTATGAAGAGTTAGAGCCGACAAACGAGAACCTGAGTTTTCGACAGTTTTCAGCTGGTGCTTTTTTCATCGTAACTTCGTCGCTGTTGATCCCAGGCTACTTTTGCTGCGTTTTCTGAGTTCCTTGGGGTCCAATTGTTCGGGAAAGAGTCATACGAATCAATTCTGGGACGAAAAATTTTTTGGTCAAAAAAAAAGGAAGGTTAACCCCTTTGTATTTTTGGCGAAAATTTTAGCGATTTTCAAAAGTGCTGGAATAAATTAATTGTGGCACTATTCCGACGTAATTTTGCGAGAGAAATCGATTGGGCGCAGTCCCAATACGCTGCGATCAACGTATGAAGAGTTAGAGCCGAAAAACGAGAACCTGAGTTTTCGACAGTTTTCAGCTGGTGCTTTTTTCATCGTAACTTCGTCGCTGTTGATCCCAGGCTACTTTTGCTGCGTTTTCTGAGTTCCTTGGGGTCCAATTGTTCGGGAAAGAGTCATACGAATCAATTCTGAGACGAAAAATTTTTTGGTCAAAAAAAAAGGAAGGTTAACCCCTTCGTATTTTTGGCGAAAATTTTAGCGATTTTCAAAAGTGCTGGAATAAATTAATTGAGGCACTATTCCGACGTAATTTTGCGAGAGAAATCGATTGGGCGCAGTTCCAATACGCTGCGATCAACGTATGAAGAGTTAGAGCCGAAAAACGAGAACCTGAGTTTTCGACAGTTTTCAGCTGGTGCTTTTTTCATCGTAACTTCGTCGCTGTTGATCCCAGGCTACTTTTGCTGCGTTTACTGAGTTCCTTGGGGTCCAATTGTTCGGGAAAGAGTCATACGAATCAATTCTGAGACGAAAAATTTTTTGGTCAAAAAAAAAGGAAGGTTAACCCCTTTGTATTTTTAGCGAAAATTTTAGCGATTTTCAAAAGTGCTGGAATAAATTGATTGTGGCACTATTCCGACGTAATTTTGCGAGAGAAATCGATTGGGCGCAGTCCCAATACGCTGCGATCAACGTATGAAGAGTTAGAGCCGAAAAACGAGAACCTGAGTTTTCGACAGTTTTCAGCTGGTGCTTTTTTCATCGTAACTTCGTCGCTGTTGATCCCAGGCTACTTTTGCTGCGTTTACTGAGTTCCTTGGGGTCCAATTGTTCGGGAAAGAGTCATACGAATCAATTCTGAGACGAAAAATTTTTTGGTCAAAAAAAAAGGAAGGTTAACCCCTTTGTATTTTTGGCGAAAATTTTAGCGATTTTCAAAAGTGCTGGAATAAATTAATTGTGGCACTATTCCGACGTAATTTTGCGAGAGAAATCGATTGGGCGCAGTCCCAATACGCTGCGATCAACGTATGAAGAGTTAGAGCCGAAAAACGAGAACCTGAGTTTTCGACAGTTTTCAGCTGGTGCTTTTTTCATCGTAACTTCGTCGCTGTTGATCCCAGGCTACTTTTGCTGCGTTTCCTGAGTTCCTTGGGGTCCAATTGTTCGGGAAAGAGTCATACGAATCAATTCTGAGACGAAAAATTTTTTGGTCAAAAAAAAAGGAAGGTTAACCCCTTTGTATTTTTGGCGAAAATTTTAGCGATTTTCAAAAGTGCTGGAATAAATTAATTGTGGCACTATTCCGACGTAATTTTGCGAGAGAAATCGATTGGGCGCAGTCCCAATACGCTGCGATCAACGTATGAAGAGTTAGAGCCGAAAAACGAGAACCTGAGTTTTCGACAGTTTTCAGCTGGTGCTTTTTTCATCGTAACTTCGTCGCTGTTGATCCCAGGCTACTTTTGCTGCGTTTTCTGAAGTCCTTGGGGTCCAATTGTTCGGGAAAGAGTCATACGAATCGATTCTGAGACGAAAGATTTTTAGGTCAAAAAAAAAGGAAGGTCCCTTTGTATTTTTGGCGAAAATTTTAGCGATTTTCAAAAGTGCTGGAAGAAATTAATTGTGGCACTATTCCGACGTAATTTTGCGAGAGAAATCGATTGGGCGCAGTCCCAATACGCTGCGATCAACGTATGAAGAGCTAGAGCCGAGAAACGAGAACCTGAGTTTTCGACAGTTTTCAGCTGGTGCTTTTTTCATCGTAACTTCGTCGCTGTTGATCCCAGGCTACTTTTGCTGCGTTTTCTGAGTTCCTTGGGGTTCAATTGTTCGGGAGAGAGTCATACGAATCAATTCTGAGACGAAAAATTTTTTGGTCTAAAAAAAAGGAAGGTTAACCCCTTTGTATTTTTAGCGAAAATTTTAGCGATTTTCAAAAGTGCTGGAATAAATTAATTGTGGCACTATTCCGACGTAATTTTGCGAGAGAAATCGATTGGGCGCAGTCCCAATACGCTGCGATCAACGTATGAAGAGTTAGAGCCGAAAAACGAGAACCTGAGTTTTCGACAGTTTTCAGCTGGTGCTTTTTTCATCGTAACTTCGTCGCTGTTGATCCCAGGCTACTTTTGCTGCGTTTTCTGAGTTCCTTGGGGTCCAATTGTTCGGGAAAGAGTCATACGAATCAATTCTGAGACGGAAAATTTTTTGGTCAAAAAAAAAGGAAGGTTAACCCCTTTGTATTTTTGGCGAAAATTTTAGCGATTTTCAAAAGTGCTGGAATAAATTAATTGTGGCACTATTCCGACGTAATTTTGCGAGAGAAATCGATTGGGCGCAGTCCCAATACGCTGCGATCAACGTATGAAGAGTTAGAGCCGAAAAATGAGAACCTGAGTTTTCGACAGTTTTCAGCTGGTGCTTTTTTCATCGTAACTTCGTCGCTGTTGATCCCAGGCTACTTTTGCTGCGTTTTCTGAAGTCCTTGGGGTCCAATTGTTCGGGAAAGAGTCATACGAATCAATTCTGAGACGCAAAATTTTTGGTCAAAAAAAAAGGAAGGTTAACCCCTTTGTATTTTTGGCGAAAATTTTAGCGATTTTCAAAAGTGCTGGAAGAAATTAATTGTGGCACTATTCCGACGTAATTTTGCGAGAGAAATCGATTGGGCGCAGTCCCAATACGCTGCGATCAACGTATGAAGAGTTAGAGCCGAAAAACGAGAACCTGAGTTTTCGACAGTTTTCAGCTGGTGCTTTTTTCATCGTAACTTCGTCGCTGTTGATCCCAGGCTACTTTTGCTGCGTTTTCTGAGTTCCTTGGGGTCCAATTGTTCGGGAAAGAGTCATACGAATCAATTCTGAGACGAAAAATTTTTTGGTCAACAAAAAAGGAAGGTTAACCCCTTTGTATTTTTGGCGAAAATTTTAGCGATTTTCAAAAGTGCTGGAATAAATTGATTGTGGCACTATTCCGACGTAATTTTGCGAGAGAAATCGATTGGGCGCAGTCCCAATACGCTGCGATCAACGTATGAAGAGTTAGAGCCGAAAAACGAGAACCTGAGTTTTCGACAGTTTTCAGCTGGTGCTTTTTTCATCGTAACTTCGTCGCTGTTGATCCCAGGCTACTTTTGCTGCGTTTTCTGAGTTCCTTGGGGTCCAATTGTTCGGGAAAGAGTCATACGAATCAATTCTGAGACGAAAGATTTCTTGGTCAAAAAAAAAGGAAGGTTAACCCCTTTGTATTTTTAGCGAAAATTTTAGCGATTTTCAAAAGTGCTGGAATAAATTGATTGTGGCACTATTCCGACGTAATTTTGCGAGAGAAATCGATTGGGTGCAGTCCCAATACGCTGCGATCAACGTATGAAGAGTTAGAGCCGAAAAACGAGAACCTGAGTTTTCGACAGTTTTCAGCTGGTGCTTTTTTCATCGAAACTTCGTCGCTGTTGATCCCAGGCTACTTTTGCTGCGTTTTCTGAGTTCCTTGGGGTCCAATTGTTCGGGAAAGAGTCATACGAATCAATTCAGAGACGAAAAATTTTTTGGTCAAAAAAAAAGGAAGGTTAACCCCTTTGTATTTTTGGCGAAAATTTTAGCGATTTTCAAAAGTGCTGGAATAAATTAATTGTGGCACTATTCCGACGTAATTTTGCGAGAGAAATCGATTGTGCGCAGTCCAAATACGCTGCGATCATCGTATGAAGAGTTAGAGCCGAAAAACGAGAACCTGAGTTTTCGACAGTTTTCAGCTGGTGCTTTTTTCATCGTAACTTCGTCGCTGTTGATCCCAGGCTACTTTTGCTGCGTTTTCTGAGTTCCTTGGGGTCCAATTGTTCGGGAAAGAGTCATACGAATCAATTCTGAGACGAAAAATTTTTTGGTCAAAAAAAAAGGAAGGTTAACCCCTTTGTATTTTTGGCGAAAATTTTAGCGATTTTCAAAAGTGCTGGAATAAATTAATTGTGGCACTATTCCGACGTAATTTTGCGAGAGAAATCGATTGGGCGCAGTCCCAATACGCTGCGATCAACGTATGAAGAGTTAGAGCCGAAAAACGAGAACCTGAGTTTTCGACAGTTTTCAGCTGGTGCTTTTTTCATCGTAACTTCGTCGCTGTTGATCCCAGGCTACTTTTGCTGCGTTTTCTGAGTTCCTTGGGGTCCAATTGTTCGGGAAAGAGTCATACGAATCAATTCTGAGACGAAAAATTTTTTGGTCAAAAAGAAAGGAAGGTCAACCCCTTTGTATTTTTGGCGAAAATTTTAGCGATTTTCAAAAGTGCTGGAATAAATTAATTGTGGCACTATTCCTACGTAATTTTGCGAGAGAAATCGATTGGGCGCAGTCCCAATACGCTGCGATCAACGTATGAAGAGTTAGAGCCGAAAAACGAGAACCTGAGTTTTCGACAGTTTTCAGCTGGTGCTTTTTCCTTCGTCATTTCTCTCCTGTTGATCCCACGCTCTTTTCGCTGCGTTTTCTGAGTTCCTTGGGGTCCAATTGGTCGGAAAAAAGTCATACGAATCAATTCTGAGACCAAAAATTTTTTGGTAAAAAAAAAAGGAAGGTTAACCCCTTTGTATTTTTGGCGAAAATTTTAGCGATTTTCAAAAGTGCTGGAATGAATTAATTGTGGCACTATTCCGACGTAATTTTGCGAGAGAAATCGATTGGGCGCAGTCCCAATACGCTGCGATCAACGTATGAAGAGTTAGAGCCGAAAAATGAGAACCTGAGTTTTCGACAGTTTTCAGCTGGTGCTTTTTTCATCGTAACTTCGTCGCTGTTGATCCCAGGCTACTTTTGCTGCGTTTTGTGAAGTCCTTGGGGTCCAATTGTTCGGGAAAGAGTCATACGAATCAATTCTGAGACGCAAAATTTTTTGGTCAAAAAAAAAGGAAGGTTAACCCCTTTGTATTTTTGGCGAAAATTTTAGCGATTTTCAAAAGTGCTGGAAGAAATTAATTGTGGCACTATTCCGACGTAATTTTGCGAGAGAAATCGATTGGGCGCAGTCCCAATACGCTGCGATCAACGTATGAAGAGTTAGAGCCGAAAAACGAGAACCTGAGTTTTCGACAGTTTTCAGCTGGTGCTTTTTTCATCGTAACTTCGTCGCTGTTGATCCCAGGCTACTTTTGCTGCGTTTTCTGAGTTCCTTGGGGTCCAATTGTTCGGGAAAGAGTCATACGAATCAATTCTGAGACGAAAAATTTTTTGGTCAACAAAAAAGGAAGGTTAACCCCTTTGTATTTTTGGCGAAAATTTTAGCGATTTTCAAAAGTGCTGGAATAAATTGATTGTGGCACTATTCCGACGTAATTTTGCGAGAGAAATCGATTGGGCGCAGTCCCAATACGCTGCGATCAACGTATGAAGAGTTAGAGCCGAAAAACGAGAACCTGAGTTTTCGACAGTTTTCAGCTGGTGCTTTTTTCATCGTAACTTCGTCGCTGTTGATCCCAGGCTACTTTTGCTGCGATTTCTGAGTTTCTTGGGGTCCAATTGTTCGAGAAAGAGTCATACGAATCAATTCTGAGACGAAAAATTTTTTGGTCAAAAAAAAAGGAAGGTTAACCCCTTTGTATTTTTGGCGAAAATTTTAGCGATTTTCAAAAGTGCTGGAATAAATTGATTGTGGCACTATTCCGACGTAATTTTGCGAGAGAAATCGATTGGGCGCAGTCCCAATACGCTGCGATCAACGTATGAAGAGTTAGAGCCGAAAAACGAGAACCTGAGTTTTCGACAGTTTTCAGCTGGTGCTTTTTTCATCGTAACTTCGTCGCTGTTGATCCCAGGCTACTTTTGCTGCGTTTTCTGAGTTCCTTGGGGTCCAATTGTTCGGGAAAGAGTCATACGAATCAATTCTGAGACGAAAGATTTTTTGGTCAAAAAAAAAGGAAGGTTAACCCCTTTGTATTTTTAGCGAAAATTTTAGCGATTTTCAAAAGTGCTGGAATAAATTGATTGTGGCACTATTCCGACGTAATTTTGCGAGAGAAATCGATTGGGTGCAGTCCCAATACGCTGCGATCAACGTATGAAGAGTTAGAGCCGAAAAACGAGAACCTGAGTTTTCGACAGTTTTCAGCTGGTGCTTTTTTCATCGAAACTTCGTCGCTGTTGATCCCAGGCTACTTTTGCTGCGTTTTCTGAGTTCCTTGGGGTCCAATTGTTCGGGAAAGAGTCATACGAATCAATTCAGAGACGAAAAATTTTTTGGTCAAAAAAAAAGGAAGGTTAACCCCTTTGTATTTTTGGCGAAAATTTTGGCGATTTTCAAAAGTGCTGGAATAAATTAATTGTGGCACTATTCCGACGTAATTTTGCGAGAGAAATCGATTGTGCGCAGTCCAAATACGCTGCGATCATCGTATGAAGAGTTAGAGCCGAAAAACGAGAACCTGAGTTTTCGACAGTTTTCAGCTGGTGCTTTTTTCATCGTAACTTCGTCGCTGTTGATCCCAGGCTACTTTTGCTGCGTTTTCTGAGTTCCTTGGGGTCCAATTGTTCGGGAAAGAGTCATACGAATCAATTCTGAGACGAAAAATTTTTTGGTCAAAAAAAAAGGAAGGTTAACCCCTTTGTATTTTTGGCGAAAATTTTAGCGATTTTCAAAAGTGCTGGAATGAATTAATTGTGGCACTATTCCGACGTAATTTTGCGAGAGAAATCGATTGGGCGCAGTCCCAATACGCTGCGATCAACGTATGAAGAGTTAGAGCCGAAAAATGAGAACCTGAGTTTTCGACAGTTTTCAGCTGGTGCTTTTTTCATCGTAACTTCGTCGCTGTTGATCCCAGGCTACTTTTGCTGCGTTTTGTGAAGTCCTTGGGGTCCAATTGTTCGGGAAAGAGTCATACGAATCAATTCTGAGACGCAAAATTTTTTGGTCAAAAAAAAAGGAAGGTTAACCCCTTTGTATTTTTGGCGAAAATTTTAGCGATTTTCAAAAGTGCTGGAAGAAATTAATTGTGGCACTATTCCGACGTAATTTTGCGAGAGAAATCGATTGGGCGCAGTCCCAATACGCTGCGATCAACGTATGAAGAGTTAGAGCCGAAAAACGAGAACCTGAGTTTTCGACAGTTTTCAGCTGGTGCTTTTTTCATCGTAACTTCGTCGCTGTTGATCCCAGGCTACTTTTGCTGCGTTTTCTGAGTTCCTTGGGGTCCAATTGTTCGGAAAGAGTCATACGAATCAATTCTGAGACGAAAAATTTTTTGGTCAACAAAAAAGGAAGGTTAACCCCTTTGTATTTTTGGCGAAAATTTTAGCGATTTTCAAAAGTGCTGGAATAAATTGATTGTGGCACTATTCCGACGTAATTTTGCGAGAGAAATCGATTGGGCGCAGTCCCAATACGCTGCGATCAACGTATGAAGAGTTAGAGCCGAAAAACGAGAACCTGAGTTTTCGACAGTTTTCAGCTGGTGCTTTTTTCATCGTAACTTCGTCGCTGTTGATCCCAGGCTACTTTTGCTGCGATTTCTGAGTTTCTTGGGGTCCAATTGTTCGAGAAAGAGTCATACGAATCAATTCTGAGACGAAAAATTTTTTGGTCAAAAAAAAAGGAAGGTTAACCCCTTTGTATTTTTGGCGAAAATTTTAGCGATTTTCAAAAGTGCTGGAATAAATTGATTGTGGCACTATTCCGACGTAATTTTGCGAGAGAAATCGATTGGGCGCAGTCCCAATACGCTGCGATCAACGTATGAAGAGTTAGAGCCGAAAAACGAGAACCTGAGTTTTCGACAGTTTTCAGCTGGTGCTTTTTTCATCGTAACTTCGTCGCTGTTGATCCCAGGCTACTTTTGCTGCGTTTTCTGAGTTCCTTGGGGTCCAATTGTTCGGGAAAGAGTCATACGAATCAATTCTGAGACGAAAGATTTTTTGGTCAAAAAAAAAGGAAGGTTAACCCCTTTGTATTTTTAGCGAAAATTTTAGCGATTTTCAAAAGTGCTGGAATAAATTGATTGTGGCACTATTCCGACGTAATTTTGCGAGAGAAATCGATTGGGTGCAGTCCCAATACGCTGCGATCAACGTATGAAGAGTTAGAGCCGAAAAACGAGAACCTGAGTTTTCGACAGTTTTCAGCTGGTGCTTTTTTCATCGAAACTTCGTCGCTGTTGATCCCAGGCTACTTTTGCTGCGTTTTCTGAGTTCCTTGGGGTCCAATTGTTCGGGAAAGAGTCATACGAATCAATTCAGAGACGAAAAATTTTTTGGTCAAAAAAAAAGGAAGGTTAACCCCTTTGTATTTTTGGCGAAAATTTTGGCGATTTTCAAAAGTGCTGGAATAAATTAATTGTGGCACTATTCCGACGTAATTTTGCGAGAGAAATCGATTGTGCGCAGTCCAAATACGCTGCGATCATCGTATGAAGAGTTAGAGCCGAAAAACGAGAACCTGAGTTTTCGACAGTTTTCAGCTGGTGCTTTTTTCATCGTAACTTCGTCGCTGTTGATCCCAGGCTACTTTTGCTGCGTTTTCTGAGTTCCTTGGGGTCCAATTGTTCGGGAAAGAGTCATACGAATCAATTCTGAGACGAAAAATTTTTTGGTCAAAAAAAAAGGAAGGTTAACCCCTTTGTATTTTTGGCGAAAATTTTAGCGATTTTCAAAAGTGCTGGAATAAATTAATTGTGGCACTATTCCGACGTAATTTTGCGAGAGAAATCGATTGGGCGCAGTCCCAATACGCTGCTATCAACGTATGAAGAGTTAGAGCCGAAAAACGAGAACCTGAGTTTTCGACAGTTTTCAGCTGGTGCTTTTTTCATCGTAACTTCGTCGCTGTTGATCCCAGGCTACTTTTGCTGCGTTTTCTGAGTTCCTTGGGGTCCAATTGTTCGGGAAAGAGTCATACGAATCAATTCTGAGACGAAAAATTTTTTGGTCAAAAAAAAAGGAAGGTCAACCCCTTTGTATTTTTGGCGAAAATTTTAGCGATTTTCAAAAGTGCTGGAATAAATTAATTGTGGCACTATTCCTACGTAATTTTGCGAGAGAAATCGATTGGGCGCAGTCCCAATACGCTGCGATCAACGTATGAAGAGTTAGAGCCGAAAAACGAGAACCTGAGTTTTCGACAGTTTTCAGCTGGTGCTTTTTTCATCGAAACTTCGTCGCTGTTGATCCCAGGCTACTTTTGCTGCGTTTTCTGAGTTCCTTGGGGTCCAATTGTTCGGGAAAGAGTCATACGAATCAATTCAGAGACGAAAAATTTTTTGGTCAAAAAAAAAGGAAGGTTAACCCCTTTGTATTTTTGGCGAAAATTTTAGCGATTTTCAAAAGTGCTGGAATAAATTAATTGTGGCACTATTCCGACGTAATTTTGCGAGAGAAATCGATTGTGCGCAGTCCAAATACGCTGCGATCATCGTATGAAGAGTTAGAGCCGAAAAACGAGAACCTGAGTTTTCGACAGTTTTCAGCTGGTGCTTTTTTCATCGTAACTTCGTCGCTGTTGATCCCAGGCTACTTTTGCTGCGTTTTCTGAGTTCCTTGGGGTCCAATTGTTCGGGAAAGAGTCATACGAATCAATTCTGAGACGAAAAATTTTTTGGTCAAAAAAAAAGGAAGGTTAACCCCTTTGTATTTTTGGCGAAAATTTTAGCGATTTTCAAAAGTGCTGGAATAAATTAATTGTGGCACTATTCCGACGTAATTTTGCGAGAGAAATCGATTGGGCGCAGTCCCAATACGCTGCGATGAA
The DNA here is from genome assembly GCF_021155785.1 of Neodiprion fabricii. NCBI lineage: Eukaryota > Metazoa > Arthropoda > Insecta > Hymenoptera > Diprionidae > Neodiprion > Neodiprion fabricii. The sequence continues at coordinate 1,068,474 of NC_060242.1, forward strand.
CGTATGAAGAGTTAGAGCCGAAAAACGAGAACCTGAGTTTTCGACAGTTTTCAGCTGGTGCTTTTTTCATCGTAACTTCGTCGCTGTTGATCCCAGGCTACTTTTGCTGCGTTTTCTGAGTTCCTTGGGGTCCAATTGTTCGGGAAAGAGTCATACGAATCAATTCTGAGACGAAAAATTTTTTGGTCAAAAAAAAAGGAAGGTCAACCCCTTTGTATTTTTGGCGAAAATTTTAGCGATTTTCAAAAGTGCTGGAATAAATTAATTGTGGCACTATTCCTACGTAATTTTGCGAGAGAAATCGATTGGGCGCAGTCCCAATACGCTGCGATCAACGTATGAAGAGTTAGAGCCGAAAAACGAGAACCTGAGTTTTCGACAGTTTTCAGCTGGTGCTTTTTTCATCGTAACTTCGTCGCTGTTGATCCCAGGCTACTTTTGCTGCGTTTTCTGAGTTCCTTGGGGTCCAATTGTTCGGGAAAGAGTCATACGAATCAATTCTGAGACGAAAAATTTTTTGGTCAAAAAAAAAGGAAGGTCAACCCCTTTGTATTTTTGGCGAAAATTTTAGCGATTTTTAAAAGTGCTGGAATAAATTAATTGTGGCACTATTCCTACGTAATTTTGCGAGAGAAATCGATTGGGCGCAGTCCCAATACGCTGCGATCAACGTATGAAGAGTTAGAGCCGAAAAACGAGAACCTGAGTTTTCGACAGTTTTCAGCTGGTGCTTTTTCCTTCGTCATTTCTCTCCTGTTGATCCCACGCTCTTTTCGCTGCGTTTTCTGAGTTCCTTGGGGTCCAATTGGTCGGAAAAAAGTCATACGAATCAATTCTGAGACCAAAAATTTTTTGGTAAAAAAAAAAGGAAGGTTAACCCCTTTGTATTTTTGGCGAAAATTTTAGCGATTTTCAAAAGTGCTGGAATGAATTAATTGTGGCACTATTCCGACGTAATTTTGCGAGAGAAATCGATTGGGCGCAGTCCCAATACGCTGCGATCAACGTATGAAGAGTTAGAGCCGAAAAACGAGAACCTGAGATTTTCGACAGTTTTCAGCTGGTGCTTTTTTCATCGTAACTTCGTCGCTGTTGATCCCAGGCTACTTTTGCTGCGTTTTCTGAGTTCCTTGGGGTCCAATTGTTCGGGAAAGAGTCATACGAATCAATTCTGAGACGAAAAATTTTTTGGTCAAAAAAAAAGGAAGGTTAACCCCTTTGTATTTTTTGCGAAAATTTTAGCGATTTTCAAGAGTGCTGGAATGAATTAATTGTGGCACTATTCCGACGTAATTTTGCGAGAGAAATCGATTAGGCGCAGTCCCAATACGCTGCGATCAACGTATGAAGAGTTAGAGCCGAAAAACGAGAACCTGAGTTTTCGACAGTTTTCAGCTGGTGCTTTTTTCATCGTAACTTCGTCGCTGTTGATCCCAGGCTACTTTTGCTGCGTTTTCTGAGTTCCTTGGGGTCCAATTGTTCGGGAAAGAGTCATACGAATCAATTCTGAGACGAAAAATTTTTTGGTCAAAAAAAAGGAAGGTTAACCCCTTTGTATTTTTGGCTAAAATTTTAGCGATTTTCAAAAGTGCTGGAATAAATTAATTGTGGCACTATTCCGACGTAATTTTGCGAGAGAAATCGATTGGGCGCAGTCCCAATACGCTGCGATCAACGTATGAAGAGTTAGAGCCGAAAAACGAGAACCTGAGTTTTCGACAGTTTTCAGCTGGAGCTTTTTTCATCGTAACTTCGTCGCTGTTGATCCCAGGCTACTTTTGCTGCGTTTTCTGAGTTCCTTGGGGTCCAATTGTTCGGGAAAGAGTCATACGAATCAATTCTGAGACGAAAAATTTTTTGGTCAAAAAAAAAGGAAGGTTAACCCCTTTGTATTTTTGGCGAAAATTTTAGCGATTTTCAAAAGTGCTGGAATAAATTAATTGTGGCACTATTCCGACGTAATTTTGCGAGAGAAATCGATTGGGCGCAGTTCCAATACGCTGCGATCAACGTATGAAGAGTTAGAGCCGAAAAACGAGAACCTGAGTTTTCGACAGTTTTCAGCTGGTGCTTTTTTCATCGTAACTTCGTCGCTGTTGATCCCACGCTCTTTTCGCTGCGTTTTCTGAGTTCCTTGGGGTCCAATTGGTCGGAAAGAAGTCATACGAATCAATTCTGAGACCAAAAATTTTTTGGTAAAAAAAAAAGGAAGGTTAACCCCTTTGTATTTTTGGCGAAAATTTTAGCGATTTTCAAAAGTGCTGGAATAAACTAATTGTGGCACTATTCCGACGTAATTTTGCGAGAGAAATCGATTGGGCGCAGTCCCAATACGCTGCGATCAACGTATGAAGAGTTAGAGCCGAAAAACGAGAACCTGAGTTTTCGACAGTTTTCAGCTGGTGCTTTTTTCATCGTAACTTCGTCGCTGTTGATCCCAGGCTACTTTTGCTGCGTTTTCTGAGTTCCTTGGGGTCCAATTGTTCGGGAAAGAGTCATACGAATCAATTCTGAGACGAAAAATTTTTTGGTCAAAAAAAAGGAAGGTTAACCCCTTTGTATTTTTGGCGAAAATTTTAGCGATTTTCAAAAGTGCTGGAATAAATTAATTGTGGCACTATTCCGACGTAATTTTGCGAGAGAAATCGATTGGGCGCAGTCCCAATACGCTGCGATCAACGTATGAAGAGTTAGAGCCGAAAAACGAGAACCTGAGTTTTCGACAGTTTTCAGCTGGAGCTTTTTTCATCGTAACTTCGTCGCTGTTGATCCCAGGCTACTTTTGCTGCGTTTTCTGAGTTCCTTGGGGTCCAATTGTTCGGGAAAGAGTCATACGAATCAATTCTGAGACGAAAAATTTTTTGGTCAAAAAAAAAGGAAGGTTAACCCCTTTGTATTTTTGGCGAAAATTTTAGCGATTTTCAAAAGTGCTGGAATAAATTAATTGTGGCACTATTCCGACGTAATTTTGCGAGAGAAATCGATTGGGCGCAGTTCCAATACGCTGCGATCAACGTATGAAGAGTTAGAGCCGAAAAACGAGAACCTGAGTTTTCGACAGTTTTCAGCTGGTGCTTTTTTCATCGTAACTTCGTCGCTGTTGATCCCACGCTCTTTTCGCTGCGTTTTCTGAGTTCCTTGGGGTCCAATTGGTCGGAAAAAAGTCATACGAATCAATTCTGAGACCAAAAATTTTTTGGTAAAAAAAAAAGGAAGGTTAACCCCTTTGTATTTTTGGCGAAAATTTTAGCGATTTTCAAAAGTGCTGGAATAAATTAATTGTGGCACTATTCCGACGTAATTTTGCGAGAGAAATCGATTGGGCGCAGTTCCAATACGCTGCGATCAACGTATGAAGAGTTAGAGCCGAAAAACGAGAACCTGAGTTTTCGACAGTTTTCAGCTGGTGCTTTTTTCATCGTAACTTCGTCGCTGTTGATCCCAGGCTACTTTTGCTGCGTTTTCTGAGTTCCTTGGGGTCCAATTGTTCGGGAAAGAGTCATACGAATCAATTCTGAGACGGAAAATTTTTTGGTCAAAAAAAAAGGAAGGTTAACCCCTTTGTATTTTTGGCGAAAATTTTAGCGATTTTCAAAAGTGCTGGAATAAATTAGTTGTGGCACTATTCCGACGTAATTTTGCGAGAGAAATCGATTGGGCGCAGTCCCAATACGCTGCGATCAACGTATGAAGAGTGAGAGCCGAAAAACGAGAACCTGAGTTTTCGACAGTTTTCAGCTGGTGCTTTTTCCATTGTAACTTCGTCGCTGTTGATCCCAGGCTACTTTTGCTGCGTTTTCTGAGTTCCTTGGGGTCCAATTGTTCGGGAAAGAGTCATACGAATCGATTCTGAGACGAAAGATTTTTTGGTCAAAAAAAAAGGAAGGTCCCTTTGTATTTTTGGCGAAAATTTTAGCGATTTTCAAAAGTGCTGGAATAAATTAATTGTGGCACTATTCCGACGTAATTTTGCGAGAGAAATCGATTGGGCGCAGTTCCAATACGCTGCGATCAACGTATGAAGAGTTAGAGCCGAAAAACGAGAACCTGAGTTTTCGACAGTTTTCAGCTGGTGCTTTTTTCATCGTAACTTCGTCGCTGTTGATCCCACGCTCTTTTCGCTGCGTTTTCTGAGTTCCTTGGGGTCCAATTGGTCGGAAAAAAGTCATACGAATCAATTCTGAGACCAAAAATTTTTTGGTAAAAAAAAAAGGAAGGTTAACCCCTTTGTATTTTTGGCGAAAATTTTAGCGATTTTCGAAAGTGCTGGAATAAACTAATTGTGGCACTATTCCGACGTAATTTTGCGAGAGAAATCGATTGGGCGCAGTCCCAATACGCTGCGATCAACGTATGAAGAGTTAGAGCCGAAAAACGAGAACCTGAGTTTTCGACAGTTTTCAGCTGGTGCTTTTTTCATCGTAACTTCGTCGCTGTTGATCCCAGGCTACTTTTGCTGCGTTTTCTGAGTTCCTTGGGGTCCAATTGTTCGGGAAAGAGTCATACGAATCAATTCTGAGACGAAAAATTTTTTGGTCAAAAAAAAGGAAGGTTAACCCCTTTGTATTTTTGGCGAAAATTTTAGCGATTTTCAAAAGTGCTGGAATAAATTAATTGTGGCACTATTCCGACGTAATTTTGCGAGAGAAATCGATTGGGCGCAGTCCCAATACGCTGCGATCAACGTATGAAGAGTTAGAGCCGAAAAACGAGAACCTGAGTTTTCGACAGTTTTCAGCTGGAGCTTTTTTCATCGTAACTTCGTCGCTGTTGATCCCAGGCTACTTTTGCTGCGTTTTCTGAGTTCCTTGGGGTCCAATTGTTCGGGAAAGAGTCATACGAATCAATTCTGAGACGAAAAATTTTTTGGTCAAAAAAAAAGGAAGGTTAACCCCTTTGTATTTTTGGCGAAAATTTTAGCGATTTTCAAAAGTGCTGGAATAAATTAATTGTGGCACTATTCCGACGTAATTTTGCGAGAGAAATCGATTGGGCGCAGTTCCAATACGCTGCGATCAACGTATGAAGAGTTAGAGCCGAAAAACGAGAACCTGAGTTTTCGACAGTTTTCAGCTGGTGCTTTTTTCATCGTAACTTCGTCGCTGTTGATCCCACGCTCTTTTCGCTGCGTTTTCTGAGTTCCTTGGGGTCCAATTGGTCGGAAAAAAGTCATACGAATCAATTCTGAGACCAAAAATTTTTTGGTAAAAAAAAAAGGAAGGTTAACCCCTTTGTATTTTTGGCGAAAATTTTAGCGATTTTCAAAAGTGCTGGAATAAATTAATTGTGGCACTATTCCGACGTAATTTTGCGAGAGAAATCGATTGGGCGCAGTTCCAATACGCTGCGATCAACGTATGAAGAGTTAGAGCCGAAAAACGAGAACCTGAGTTTTCGACAGTTTTCAGCTGGTGCTTTTTTCATCGTAACTTCGTCGCTGTTGATCCCACGCTCTTTTCGCTGCGTTTTCTGAGTTCCTTGGGGTCCAATTGGTCGGAAAAAAGTCATACGAATCAATTCTGAGACGAAAAATTTTTTGGTCAAAAAAAAAGGAAGGTCAACCCCTTTGTATTTTTGGCGAAAATTTTAGCGATTTTCAAAAGTGCTGGAATAAATTAATTGTGGCACTATTCCTACGTAATTTTGCGAGAGAAATCGATTGGGCGCAGTCCCAATACGCTGCGATCAACGTATGAAGAGTTAGAGCCGAAAAACGAGAACCTGAGTTTTCGACAGTTTTCAGCTGGTGCTTTTTTCATCGTAACTTCGTCGCTGTTGATCCCAGGCTACTTTTGCTGCGTTTTCTGAGTTCCTTGGGGTCCAATTGTTCGGGAAAGAGTCATACGAATCAATTCTGAGACGAAAAATTTTTTGGTCAAAAAAAAAGGAAGGTCAACCCCTTTGTATTTTTGGCGAAAATTTTAGCGATTTTCAAAAGTGCTGGAATAAATTAATTGTGGCACTATTCCTACGTAATTTTGCGAGAGAAATCGATTGGGCGCAGTCCCAATACGCTGCGATCAACGTATGAAGAGTTAGAGCCGAAAAACGAGAACCTGAGTTTTCGACAGTTTTCAGCTGGTGCTTTTTCCTTCGTCATTTCTCTCCTGTTGATCCCACGCTCTTTTCGCTGCGTTTTCTGAGTTCCTTGGGGTCCAATTGGTCGGAAAAAAGTCATACGAATCAATTCTGAGACCAAAAATTTTTTGGTAAAAAAAAAAGGAAGGTTAACCCCTTTGTATTTTTGGCGAAAATTTTAGCGATTTTCAAAAGTGCTGGAATGAATTAATTGTGGCACTATTCCGACGTAATTTTGCGAGAGAAATCGATTGGGCGCAGTCCCAATACGCTGCGATCAACGTATGAAGAGTTAGAGCCGAAAAACGAGAACCTGAGATTTTCGACAGTTTTCAGCTGGTGCTTTTTTCATCGTAACTTCGTCGCTGTTGATCCCAGGCTACTTTTGCTGCGTTTTCTGAGTTCCTTGGGGTCCAATTGTTCGGGAAAGAGTCATACGAATCAATTCTGAGACGAAAAATTTTTTGGTCAAAAAAAAAGGAAGGTTAACCCCTTTGTATTTTTTGCGAAAATTTTAGCGATTTTCAAGAGTGCTGGAATGAATTAATTGTGGCACTATTCCGACGTAATTTTGCGAGAGAAATCGATTAGGCGCAGTCCCAATACGCTGCGATCAACGTATGAAGAGTTAGAGCCGAAAAACGAGAACCTGAGTTTTCGACAGTTTTCAGCTGGTGCTTTTTTCATCGTAACTTCGTCGCTGTTGATCCCAGGCTACTTTTGCTGCGTTTTCTGAGTTCCTTGGGGTCCAATTGTTCGGGAAAGAGTCATACGAATCAATTCTGAGACGAAAAATTTTTTGGTCAAAAAAAAGGAAGGTTAACCCCTTTGTATTTTTGGCTAAAATTTTAGCGATTTTCAAAAGTGCTGGAATAAATTAATTGTGGCACTATTCCGACGTAATTTTGCGAGAGAAATCGATTGGGCGCAGTCCCAATACGCTGCGATCAACGTATGAAGAGTTAGAGCCGAAAAACGAGAACCTGAGTTTTCGACAGTTTTCAGCTGGAGCTTTTTTCATCGTAACTTCGTCGCTGTTGATCCCAGGCTACTTTTGCTGCGTTTTCTGAGTTCCTTGGGGTCCAATTGTTCGGGAAAGAGTCATACGAATCAATTCTGAGACGAAAAATTTTTTGGTCAAAAAAAAAGGAAGGTTAACCCCTTTGTATTTTTGGCGAAAATTTTAGCGATTTTCAAAAGTGCTGGAATAAATTAATTGTGGCACTATTCCGACGTAATTTTGCGAGAGAAATCGATTGGGCGCAGTTCCAATACGCTGCGATCAACGTATGAAGAGTTAGAGCCGAAAAACGAGAACCTGAGTTTTCGACAGTTTTCAGCTGGTGCTTTTTTCATCGTAACTTCGTCGCTGTTGATCCCACGCTCTTTTCGCTGCGTTTTCTGAGTTCCTTGGGGTCCAATTGGTCGGAAAGAAGTCATACGAATCAATTCTGAGACCAAAAATTTTTTGGTAAAAAAAAAAGGAAGGTTAACCCCTTTGTATTTTTGGCGAAAATTTTAGCGATTTTCAAAAGTGCTGGAATAAACTAATTGTGGCACTATTCCGACGTAATTTTGCGAGAGAAATCGATTGGGCGCAGTCCCAATACGCTGCGATCAACGTATGAAGAGTTAGAGCCGAAAAACGAGAACCTGAGTTTTCGACAGTTTTCAGCTGGTGCTTTTTTCATCGTAACTTCGTCGCTGTTGATCCCAGGCTACTTTTGCTGCGTTTTCTGAGTTCCTTGGGGTCCAATTGTTCGGGAAAGAGTCATACGAATCAATTCTGAGACGAAAAATTTTTTGGTCAAAAAAAAGGAAGGTTAACCCCTTTGTATTTTTGGCGAAAATTTTAGCGATTTTCAAAAGTGCTGGAATAAATTAATTGTGGCACTATTCCGACGTAATTTTGCGAGAGAAATCGATTGGGCGCAGTCCCAATACGCTGCGATCAACGTATGAAGAGTTAGAGCCGAAAAACGAGAACCTGAGTTTTCGACAGTTTTCAGCTGGAGCTTTTTTCATCGTAACTTCGTCGCTGTTGATCCCAGGCTACTTTTGCTGCGTTTTCTGAGTTCCTTGGGGTCCAATTGTTCGGGAAAGAGTCATACGAATCAATTCTGAGACGAAAAATTTTTTGGTCAAAAAAAAAGGAAGGTTAACCCCTTTGTATTTTTGGCGAAAATTTTAGCGATTTTCAAAAGTGCTGGAATAAATTAATTGTGGCACTATTCCGACGTAATTTTGCGAGAGAAATCGATTGGGCGCAGTTCCAATACGCTGCGATCAACGTATGAAGAGTTAGAGCCGAAAAACGAGAACCTGAGTTTTCGACAGTTTTCAGCTGGTGCTTTTTTCATCGTAACTTCGTCGCTGTTGATCCCACGCTCTTTTCGCTGCGTTTTCTGAGTTCCTTGGGGTCCAATTGGTCGGAAAAAAGTCATACGAATCAATTCTGAGACCAAAAATTTTTTGGTAAAAAAAAAAGGAAGGTTAACCCCTTTGTATTTTTGGCGAAAATTTTAGCGATTTTCAAAAGTGCTGGAATAAATTAATTGTGGCACTATTCCGACGTAATTTTGCGAGAGAAATCGATTGGGCGCAGTTCCAATACGCTGCGATCAACGTATGAAGAGTTAGAGCCGAAAAACGAGAACCTGAGTTTTCGACAGTTTTCAGCTGGTGCTTTTTTCATCGTAACTTCGTCGCTGTTGATCCCAGGCTACTTTTGCTGCGTTTTCTGAGTTCCTTGGGGTCCAATTGTTCGGGAAAGAGTCATACGAATCAATTCTGAGACGGAAAATTTTTTGGTCAAAAAAAAAGGAAGGTTAACCCCTTTGTATTTTTGGCGAAAATTTTAGCGATTTTCAAAAGTGCTGGAATAAATTAGTTGTGGCACTATTCCGACGTAATTTTGCGAGAGAAATCGATTGGGCGCAGTCCCAATACGCTGCGATCAACGTATGAAGAGTGAGAGCCGAAAAACGAGAACCTGAGTTTTCGACAGTTTTCAGCTGGTGCTTTTTCCATTGTAACTTCGTCGCTGTTGATCCCAGGCTACTTTTGCTGCGTTTTCTGAGTTCCTTGGGGTCCAATTGTTCGGGAAAGAGTCATACGAATCGATTCTGAGACGAAAGATTTTTTGGTCAAAAAAAAAGGAAGGTCCCTTTGTATTTTTGGCGAAAATTTTAGCGATTTTCAAAAGTGCTGGAATAAATTAATTGTGGCACTATTCCGACGTAATTTTGCGAGAGAAATCGATTGGGCGCAGTTCCAATACGCTGCGATCAACGTATGAAGAGTTAGAGCCGAAAAACGAGAACCTGAGTTTTCGACAGTTTTCAGCTGGTGCTTTTTTCATCGTAACTTCGTCGCTGTTGATCCCACGCTCTTTTCGCTGCGTTTTCTGAGTTCCTTGGGGTCCAATTGGTCGGAAAAAAGTCATACGAATCAATTCTGAGACCAAAAATTTTTTGGTAAAAAAAAAAGGAAGGTTAACCCCTTTGTATTTTTGGCGAAAATTTTAGCGATTTTCGAAAGTGCTGGAATAAACTAATTGTGGCACTATTCCGACGTAATTTTGCGAGAGAAATCGATTGGGCGCAGTCCCAATACGCTGCGATCAACGTATGAAGAGTTAGAGCCGAAAAACGAGAACCTGAGTTTTCGACAGTTTTCAGCTGGTGCTTTTTTCATCGTAACTTCGTCGCTGTTGATCCCAGGCTACTTTTGCTGCGTTTTCTGAGTTCCTTGGGGTCCAATTGTTCGGGAAAGAGTCATACGAATCAATTCTGAGACGAAAAATTTTTTGGTCAAAAAAAAGGAAGGTTAACCCCTTTGTATTTTTGGCGAAAATTTTAGCGATTTTCAAAAGTGCTGGAATAAATTAATTGTGGCACTATTCCGACGTAATTTTGCGAGAGAAATCGATTGGGCGCAGTCCCAATACGCTGCGATCAACGTATGAAGAGTTAGAGCCGAAAAACGAGAACCTGAGTTTTCGACAGTTTTCAGCTGGAGCTTTTTTCATCGTAACTTCGTCGCTGTTGATCCCAGGCTACTTTTGCTGCGTTTTCTGAGTTCCTTGGGGTCCAATTGTTCGGGAAAGAGTCATACGAATCAATTCTGAGACGAAAAATTTTTTGGTCAAAAAAAAAGGAAGGTTAACCCCTTTGTATTTTTGGCGAAAATTTTAGCGATTTTCAAAAGTGCTGGAATAAATTAATTGTGGCACTATTCCGACGTAATTTTGCGAGAGAAATCGATTGGGCGCAGTTCCAATACGCTGCGATCAACGTATGAAGAGTTAGAGCCGAAAAACGAGAACCTGAGTTTTCGACAGTTTTCAGCTGGTGCTTTTTTCATCGTAACTTCGTCGCTGTTGATCCCACGCTCTTTTCGCTGCGTTTTCTGAGTTCCTTGGGGTCCAATTGGTCGGAAAAAAGTCATACGAATCAATTCTGAGACCAAAAATTTTTTGGTAAAAAAAAAAGGAAGGTTAACCCCTTTGTATTTTTGGCGAAAATTTTAGCGATTTTCAAAAGTGCTGGAATAAATTAATTGTGGCACTATTCCGACGTAATTTTGCGAGAGAAATCGATTGGGCGCAGTTCCAATACGCTGCGATCAACGTATGAAGAGTTAGAGCCGAAAAACGAGAACCTGAGTTTTCGACAGTTTTCAGCTGGTGCTTTTTTCATCGTAACTTCGTCGCTGTTGATCCCACGCTCTTTTCGCTGCGTTTTCTGAGTTCCTTGGGGTCCAATTGGTCGGAAAAAAGTCATACGAATCAATTCTGAGACCAAAAATTTTTTGGTAAAAAAAAAAGGAAGGTTAACCCCTTTGTATTTTTGGCGAAAATTTTAGCGATTTTCAAAAGTGCTGGAATAAATTAATTGTGGCACTATTCCGACGTAATTTTGCGAGAGAAATCGATTGGGCGCAGTTCCAATACGCTGCGATCAACGTATGAAGAGTTAGAGCCGAAAAACGAGAACCTGAGTTTTCGACAGTTTTCAGCTGGTGCTTTTTTCATCGTAACTTCGTCGCTGTTGATCCCAGGCTACTTTTGCTGCGTTTTCTGAGTTCCTTGGGGTCCAATTGTTCGGGAAAGAGTCATACGAATCAATTCTGAGACGGAAAATTTTTTGGTCAAAAAAAAAGGAAGGTTAACCCCTTTGTATTTTTGGCGAAAATTTTAGCGATTTTCAAAAGTGCTGGAATAAATTAGTTGTGGCACTATTCCGACGTAATTTTGCGAGAGAAATCGATTGGGCGCAGTCCCAATACGCTGCGATCAACGTATGAAGAGTGAGAGCCGAAAAACGAGAACCTGAGTTTTCGACAGTTTTCAGCTGGTGCTTTTTCCATTGTAACTTCGTCGCTGTTGATCCCAGGCTACTTTTGCTGCGTTTTCTGAGTTCCTTGGGGTCCAATTGTTCGGGAAAGAGTCATACGAATCGATTCTGAGACGAAAGATTTTTTGGTCAAAAAAAAAGGAAGGTCCCTTTGTATTTTTGGCGAAAATTTTAGCGATTTTCAAAAGTGCTGGAATAAATTAATTGTGGCACTATTCCGACGTAATTTTGCGAGAGAAATCGATTGGGCGCAGTCCCAATACGCTGCGATCAACGTATGAAGAGTTAGAGCCGAAAAACGAGAACCTGAGTTTTCGACAGTTTTCAGCTGGTGCTTTTTTCATCGTAACTTCGTCGCTGTTGATCCCAGGCTACTTTTGCTGCGTTTTCTGAAGTCCTTGGGGTCCAATTGTTCGGGAAAGAGTCATACGAATCGATTCTGAGACGAAAGATTTTTTGGTCAAAAAAAAAGGAAGGTCCCTTTGTATTTTTGGCGAAAATTTTAGCGATTTTCAAAAGTGCTGGAAGAAATTAATTGTGGCACTATTCCGACGTAATTTTGCGAGAGAAATCGATTGGGCGCAGTCCCAATACGCTGCGATCAACGTATGAAGAGCTAGAGCCGAGAAACGAGAACCTGAGTTTTCGACAGTTTTCAGCTGGTGCTTTTTTCATCGTAACTTCGTCGCTGTTGATCCCAGGCTACTTTTGCTGCGTTTTCTGAGTTCCTTGGGGTTCAATTGTTCGGGAGAGAGTCATACGAATCAATTCTGAGACGAAAAATTTTTTGGTCTAAAAAAAAGGAAGGTTAACCCCTTTGTATTTTTAGCGAAAATTTTAGCGATTTTCAAAAGTGCTGGAATAAATTAATTGTGGCACTATTCCGACGTAATTTTGCGAGAGAAATCGATTGGGCGCAGTCCCAATACGCTGCGATCAACGTATGAAGAGTTAGAGCCGAAAAACGAGAACCTGAGTTTTCGACAGTTTTCAGCTGGTGCTTTTTTCATCGTAACTTCGTCGCTGTTGATCCCAGGCTACTTTTGCTGCGTTTTCTGAGTTCCTTGGGGTCCAATTGTTCGGGAAAGAGTCATACGAATTAATTCTGAGACGAATAATTTTTTGGTCAAAAAAAAAGGAAGGTTAACCCCTTTGTATTTTTGGCGAAAATTTTAGCGATTTTCAAAAGTGCTGGAAGAAATTAATTGTGGCACTATTCCGACGTAATTTTGCGAGAGAAATCGATTGGGCGCAGTCCCAATACGCTGCGATCAACGTATGAAGAGTTAGAGCCGAAAAACGAGAACCTGAGTTTTCGACAGTTTTCAGCTGGTGCTTTTTTCATCGTAACTTCGTCGCTGTTGATCCCAGGCTACTTTTGCTGCGTTTTCTGAGTTCCTTGGGGTCCAATTGTTCGGGAAAGAGTCATACGAATCAATTCTGAGACGAAAAATTTTTTGGTCAACAAAAAAGGAAGGTTAACCCCTTTGTATTTTTGGCGAAAATTTTAGCGATTTTCAAAAGTGCTGGAATAAATTGATTGTGGCACTATTCCGACGTAATTTTGCGAGAGAAATCGATTGGGCGCAGTCCCAATACGCTGCGATCAACGTATGAAGAGTTAGAGCCGAAAAACGAGAACCTGAGTTTTCGACAGTTTTCAGCTGGTGCTTTTTTCATCGTAACTTCGTCGCTGTTGATCCCAGGCTACTTTTGCTGCGATTTCTGAGTTTCTTGGGGTCCAATTGTTCGAGAAAGAGTCATACGAATCAATTCTGAGACGAAAAATTTTTTGGTCAAAAAAAAAGGAAGGTTAACCCCTTTGTATTTTTGGCGAAAATTTTAGCGATTTTCAAAAGTGCTGGAATAAATTGATTGTGGCACTATTCCGACGTAATTTTGCGAGAGAAATCGATTGGGCGCAGTCCCAATACGCTGCGATCAACGTATGAAGAGTTAGAGCCGAAAAACGAGAACCTGAGTTTTCGACAGTTTTCAGCTGGTGCTTTTTTCATCGTAACTTCGTCGCTGTTGATCCCAGGCTACTTTTGCTGCGTTTTCTGAGTTCCTTGGGGTCCAATTGTTCGGGAAAGAGTCATACGAATCAATTCTGAGACGAAAGATTTTTTGGTCAAAAAAAAAGGAAGGTTAACCCCTTTGTATTTTTAGCGAAAATTTTAGCGATTTTCAAAAGTGCTGGAATAAATTGATTGTGGCACTATTCCGACGTAATTTTGCGAGAGAAATCGATTGGGTGCAGTCCCAATACGCTGCGATCAACGTATGAAGAGTTAGAGCCGAAAAACGAGAACCTGAGTTTTCGACAGTTTTCAGCTGGTGCTTTTTTCATCGAAACTTCGTCGCTGTTGATCCCAGGCTACTTTTGCTGCGTTTTCTGAGTTCCTTGGGGTCCAATTGTTCGGGAAAGAGTCATACGAATCAATTCAGAGACGAAAAATTTTTTGGTCAAAAAAAAAGGAAGGTTAACCCCTTTGTATTTTTGGCGAAAATTTTAGCGATTTTCAAAAGTGCTGGAATAAATTAATTGTGGCACTATTCCGACGTAATTTTGCGAGAGAAATCGATTGTGCGCAGTCCAAATACGCTGCGATCATCGTATGAAGAGTTAGAGCCGAAAAACGAGAACCTGAGTTTTCGACAGTTTTCAGCTGGTGCTTTTTTCATCGTAACTTTGTCGCTGTTGATCCCAGGCTACTTTTGCTGCGTTTTCTGAGTTCCTTGGGGTCCAATTGTTCGGGAAAGAGTCATACGAATCAATTCTGAGACGAAAAATTTTTTGGTCAAAAAAAAAGGAAGGTTAACCCCTTTGTATTTTTGGCGAAAATTTTAGCGATTTTCAAAAGTGCTGGAATAAATTAATTGTGGCACTATTCCGACGTAATTTTGCGAGAGAAATCGATTGGGCGCAGTCCCAATACGCTGCGATCAACGTATGAAGAGTTAGAGCCGAAAAACGAGAACCTGAGTTTTCGACAGTTTTCAGCTGGTGCTTTTTTCATCGTAACTTCGTCGCTGTTGATCCCAGGCTACTTTTGCTGCGTTTTCTGAGTTCCTTGGGGTCCAATTGTTCGGGAAAGAGTCATACGAATCAATTCTGAGACGAAAAATTTTTTGGTCAAAAAAAAAGGAAGGTCAACCCCTTTGTATTTTTGGCGAAAATTTTAGCGATTTTCAAAAGTGCTGGAATAAATTAATTGTGGCACTATTCCTACGTAATTTTGCGAGAGAAATCGATTGGGCGCAGTCCCAATACGCTGCGATCAACGTATGAAGAGTTAGAGCCGAAAAACGAGAACCTGAGTTTTCGACAGTTTTCAGCTGGTGCTTTTTCCTTCGTCATTTCTCTCCTGTTGATCCCACGCTCTTTTCGCTGCGTTTTCTGAGTTCCTTGGGGTCCAATTGGTCGGAAAAAAGTCATACGAATCAATTCTGAGACCAAAAATTTTTTGGTAAAAAAAAAAGGAAGGTTAACCCCTTTGTATTTTTTGCGAAAATTTTAGCGATTTTCAAGAGTGCTGGAATGAATTAATTGTGGCACTATTCCGACGTAATTTTGCGAGAGAAATCGATTAGGCGCAGTCCCAATACGCTGCGATCAACGTATGAAGAGTTAGAGCCGAAAAACGAGAACCTGAGTTTTCGACAGTTTTCAGCTGGTGCTTTTTTCATCGTAACTTCGTCGCTGTTGATCCCAGGCTACTTTTGCTGCGTTTTCTGAGTTCCTTGGGGTCCAATTGTTCGGGAAAGAGTCATACGAATCAATTCTGAGACGAAAAATTTTTTGGTCAAAAAAAAGGAAGGTTAACCCCTTTGTATTTTTGGCGAAAATTTTAGCGATTTTCAAAAGTGCTGGAATAAATTAATTGTGGCACTATTCCGACGTAATTTTGCGAGAGAAATCGATTGGGCGCAGTCCCAATACGCTGCGATCAACGTATGAAGAGTTAGAGCCGAAAAACGAGAACCTGAGTTTTCGACAGTTTTCAGCTGGAGCTTTTTTCATCGTAACTTCGTCGCTGTTGATCCCAGGCTACTTTTGCTGCGTTTTCTGAGTTCCTTGGGGTCCAATTGTTCGGGAAAGAGTCATACGAATCAATTCTGAGACGAAAAATTTTTTGGTCAAAAAAAAAGGAAGGTTAACCCCTTTGTATTTTTGGCGAAAATTTTAGCGATTTTCAAAAGTGCTGGAATAAATTAATTGTGGCACTATTCCGACGTAATTTTGCGAGAGAAATCGATTGGGCGCAGTTCCAATACGCTGCGATCAACGTATGAAGAGTTAGAGCCGAAAAACGAGAACCTGAGTTTTCGACAGTTTTCAGCTGGTGCTTTTTTCATCGTAACTTCGTCGCTGTTGATCCCACGCTCTTTTCGCTGCGTTTTCTGAGTTCCTTGGGGTCCAATTGGTCGGAAAAAAGTCATACGAATCAATTCTGAGACCAAAAATTTTTTGGTAAAAAAAAAAGGAAGGTTAACCCCTTTGTATTTTTGGCGAAAATTTTAGCGATTTTCAAAAGTGCTGGAATAAACTAATTGTGGCACTATTCCGACGTAATTTTGCGAGAGAAATCGATTGGGCGCAGTCCCAATACGCTGCGATCAACGTATGAAGAGTTAGAGCCGAAAAACGAGAACCTGAGTTTTCGACAGTTTTCAGCTGGTGCTTTTTTCATCGTAACTTCGTCGCTGTTGATCCCAGGCTACTTTTGCTGCGTTTTCTGAGTTCCTTGGGGTCCAATTGTTCGGGAAAGAGTCATACGAATCAATTCTGAGACGAAAAATTTTTTGGTCAAAAAAAAGGAAGGTTAACCCCTTTGTATTTTTGGCGAAAATTTTAGCGATTTTCAAAAGTGCTGGAATAAATTAATTGTGGCACTATTCCGACGTAATTTTGCGAGAGAAATCGATTGGGCGCAGTCCCAATACGCTGCGATCAACGTATGAAGAGTTAGAGCCGAAAAACGAGAACCTGAGTTTTCGACAGTTTTCAGCTGGAGCTTTTTTCATCGTAACTTCGTCGCTGTTGATCCCAGGCTACTTTTGCTGCGTTTTCTGAGTTCCTTGGGGTCCAATTGTTCGGGAAAGAGTCATACGAATCAATTCTGAGACGAAAAATTTTTTGGTCAAAAAAAAAGGAAGGTTAACCCCTTTGTATTTTTGGCGAAAATTTTAGCGATTTTCAAAAGTGCTGGAATAAATTAATTGTGGCACTATTCCGACGTAATTTTGCGAGAGAAATCGATTGGGCGCAGTTCCAATACGCTGCGATCAACGTATGAAGAGTTAGAGCCGAAAAACGAGAACCTGAGTTTTCGACAGTTTTCAGCTGGTGCTTTTTTCATCGTAACTTCGTCGCTGTTGATCCCACGCTCTTTTCGCTGCGTTTTCTGAGTTCCTTGGGGTCCAATTGGTCGGAAAAAAGTCATACGAATCAATTCTGAGACCAAAAATTTTTTGGTAAAAAAAAAAGGAAGGTTAACCCCTTTGTATTTTTGGCGAAAATTTTAGCGATTTTCAAAAGTGCTGGAATAAATTAATTGTGGCACTATTCCGACGTAATTTTGCGAGAGAAATCGATTGGGCGCAGTTCCAATACGCTGCGATCAACGTATGAAGAGTTAGAGCCGAAAAACGAGAACCTGAGTTTTCGACAGTTTTCAGCTGGTGCTTTTTTCATCGTAACTTCGTCGCTGTTGATCCCAGGCTACTTTTGCTGCGTTTTCTGAGTTCCTTGGGGTCCAATTGTTCGGGAAAGAGTCATACGAATCAATTCTGAGACGGAAAATTTTTTGGTCAAAAAAAAAGGAAGGTTAACCCCTTTGTATTTTTGGCGAAAATTTTAGCGATTTTCAAAAGTGCTGGAATAAATTAGTTGTGGCACTATTCCGACGTAATTTTGCGAGAGAAATCGATTGGGCGCAGTCCCAATACGCTGCGATCAACGTATGAAGAGTGAGAGCCGAAAAACGAGAACCTGAGTTTTCGACAGTTTTCAGCTGGTGCTTTTTCCATTGTAACTTCGTCGCTGTTGATCCCAGGCTACTTTTGCTGCGTTTTCTGAGTTCCTTGGGGTCCAATTGTTCGGGAAAGAGTCATACGAATCGATTCTGAGACGAAAGATTTTTTGGTCAAAAAAAAAGGAAGGTCCCTTTGTATTTTTGGCGAAAATTTTAGCGATTTTCAAAAGTGCTGGAATAAATTAATTGTGGCACTATTCCGACGTAATTTTGCGAGAGAAATCGATTGGGCGCAGTTCCAATACGCTGCGATCAACGTATGAAGAGTTAGAGCCGAAAAACGAGAACCTGAGTTTTCGACAGTTTTCAGCTGGTGCTTTTTTCATCGTAACTTCGTCGCTGTTGATCCCACGCTCTTTTCGCTGCGTTTTCTGAGTTCCTTGGGGTCCAATTGGTCGGAAAAAAGTCATACGAATCAATTCTGAGACCAAAAATTTTTTGGTAAAAAAAAAAGGAAGGTTAACCCCTTTGTATTTTTGGCGAAAATTTTAGCGATTTTCAAAAGTGCTGGAATAAACTAATTGTGGCACTATTCCGACGTAATTTTGCGAGAGAAATCGATTGGGCGCAGTCCCAATACGCTGCGATCAACGTATGAAGAGTTAGAGCCGAAAAACGAGAACCTGAGTTTTCGACAGTTTTCAGCTGGTGCTTTTTTCATCGTAACTTCGTCGCTGTTGATCCCAGGCTACTTTTGCTGCGTTTTCTGAGTTCCTTGGGGTCCAATTGTTCGGGAAAGAGTCATACGAATCAATTCTGAGACGAAAAATTTTTTGGTCAAAAAAAAGGAAGGTTAACCCCTTTGTATTTTTGGCGAAAATTTTAGCGATTTTCAAAAGTGCTGGAATAAATTAATTGTGGCACTATTCCGACGTAATTTTGCGAGAGAAATCGATTGGGCGCAGTCCCAATACGCTGCGATCAACGTATGAAGAGTTAGAGCCGAAAAACGAGAACCTGAGTTTTCGACAGTTTTCAGCTGGAGCTTTTTTCATCGTAACTTCGTCGCTGTTGATCCCAGGCTACTTTTGCTGCGTTTTCTGAGTTCCTTGGGGTCCAATTGTTCGGGAAAGAGTCATACGAATCAATTCTGAGACGAAAAATTTTTTGGTCAAAAAAAAAGGAAGGTTAACCCCTTTGTATTTTTGGCGAAAATTTTAGCGATTTTCAAAAGTGCTGGAATAAATTAATTGTGGCACTATTCCGACGTAATTTTGCGAGAGAAATCGATTGGGCGCAGTTCCAATACGCTGCGATCAACGTATGAAGAGTTAGAGCCGAAAAACCAGAACCTGAGTTTTCGACAGTTTTCAGCTGGTGCTTTTTTCATCGTAACTTCGTCGCTGTTGATCCCACGCTCTTTTCGCTGCGTTTTCTGAGTTCCTTGGGGTCCAATTGGTCGGAAAAAAGTCATACGAATCAATTCTGAGACCAAAAATTTTTTGGTAAAAAAAAAAGGAAGGTTAACCCCTTTGTATTTTTGGCGAAAATTTTAGCGATTTTCAAAAGTGCTGGAATAAATTAATTGTGGCACTATTCCGACGTAATTTTGCGAGAGAAATCGATTGGGCGCAGTTCCAATACGCTGCGATCAACGTATGAAGAGTTAGAGCCGAAAAACGAGAACCTGAGTTTTCGACAGTTTTCAGCTGGTGCTTTTTTCATCGTAACTTCGTCGCTGTTGATCCCACGCTCTTTTCGCTGCGTTTTCTGAGTTCCTTGGGGTCCAATTGGTCGGAAAAAAGTCATACGAATCAATTCTGAGACCAAAAATTTTTTGGTAAAAAAAAAAGGAAGGTTAACCCCTTTGTATTTTTGGCGAAAATTTTAGCGATTTTCAAAAGTGCTGGAATAAATTAATTGTGGCACTATTCCGACGTAATTTTGCGAGAGAAATCGATTGGGCGCAGTTCCAATACGCTGCGATCAACGTATGAAGAGTTAAAGCCGAAAAACGAGAACCTGAGTTTTCGACAGTTTTCAGCTGGTGCTTTTTTCATCGTAACTTCGTCGCTGTTGATCCCAGGCTACTTTTGCTGCGTTTTCTGAGTTCCTTGGGGTCCAATTGTTCGGGAAAGAGTCATACGAATCAATTCTGAGACGGAAAATTTTTTGGTCAAAAAAAAAGGAAGGTTAACCCCTTTGTATTTTTGGCGAAAATTTTAGCGATTTTCAAAAGTGCTGGAATAAATTAGTTGTGGCACTATTCCGACGTAATTTTGCGAGAGAAATCGATTGGGCGCAGTCCCAATACGCTGCGATCAACGTATGAAGAGTGAGAGCCGAAAAACGAGAACCTGAGTTTTCGACAGTTTTCAGCTGGTGCTTTTTCCATTGTAACTTCGTCGCTGTTGATCCCAGGCTACTTTTGCTGCGTTTTCTGAGTTCCTTGGGGTCCAATTGTTCGGGAAAGAGTCATACGAATCGATTCTGAGACGAAAGATTTTTTGGTCAAAAAAAAAGGAAGGTCCCTTTGTATTTTTGGCGAAAATTTTAGCGATTTTCAAAAGTGCTGGAATAAATTAATTGTGGCACTATTCCGACGTAATTTTGCGAGAGAAATCGATTGGGCGCAGTCCCAATACGCTGCGATCAACGTATGAAGAGTTAGAGCCGAAAAACGAGAACCTGAGTTTTCGACAGTTTTCAGCTGGTGCTTTTTTCATCGTAACTTCGTCGCTGTTGATCCCAGGCTACTTTTGCTGCGTTTTCTGAAGTCCTTGGGGTCCAATTGTTCGGGAAAGAGTCATACGAATCGATTCTGAGACGAAAGATTTTTTGGTCAAAAAAAAAGGAAGGTCCCTTTGTATTTTTGGCGAAAATTTTAGCGATTTTCAAAAGTGCTGGAAGAAATTAATTGTGGCACTATTCCGACGTAATTTTGCGAGAGAAATCGATTGGGCGCAGTCCCAATACGCTGCGATCAACGTATGAAGAGTTAGAGCCGAAAAACGAGAACCTGAGTTTTCGACAGTTTTCAGCTGGTGCTTTTTTCATCGTAACTTCGTCGCTGTTGATCCCAGGCTACTTTTGCTGCGTTTTCTGAGTTCCTTGGGGTCCAATTGTTCGGGAAAGAGTCATACGAATCAATTCTGAGACGACAAATTTTTTGGTCAACAAAAAAGGAAGGTTAACCCCTTTGTATTTTTGGCGAAAATTTTAGCGATTTTCAAAAGTGCTGGAATAAATTGATTGTGGCACTATTCCGACGTAATTTTGCGAGAGAAATCGATTGGGCGCAGTCCCAATACGCTGCGATCAACGTATGAAGAGTTAGAGCCGAAAAACGAGAACCTGAGTTTTCGACAGTTTTCAGCTGGTGCTTTTTTCATCGTAACTTCGTCGCTGTTGATCCCAGGCTACTTTTGCTGCGATTTCTGAGTTTCTTGGGGTCCAATTGTTCGAGAAAGAGTCATACGAATCAATTCTGAGACGAAAAATTTTTTGGTCAAAAAAAAAGGAAGGTTAACCCCTTTGTATTTTTGGCGAAAATTTTAGCGATTTTCAAAAGTGCTGGAATAAATTGATTGTGGCACTATTCCGACGTAATTTTGCGAGAGAAATCGATTGGGCGCAGTCCCAATACGCTGCGATCAACGTATGAAGAGTTAGAGCCGAAAAACGAGAACCTGAGTTTTCGACAGTTTTCAGCTGGTGCTTTTTTCATCGTAACTTCGTCGCTGTTGATCCCAGGCTACTTTTGCTGCGTTTTCTGAGTTCCTTGGGGTCCAATTGTTCGGGAAAGAGTCATACGAATCAATTCTGAGACGAAAGATTTTTTGGTCAAAAAAAAAGGAAGGTTAACCCCTTTGTATTTTTAGCGAAAATTTTAGCGATTTTCAAAAGTGCTGGAATAAATTGATTGTGGCACTATTCCGACGTAATTTTGCGAGAGAAATCGATTGGGTGCAGTCCCAATACGCTGCGATCAACGTATGAAGAGTTAGAGCCGAAAAACGAGAACCTGAGTTTTCGACAGTTTTCAGCTGGTGCTTTTTTCATCGAAACTTCGTCGCTGTTGATCCCAGGCTACTTTTGCTGCGTTTTCTGAGTTCCTTGGGGTCCAATTGTTCGGGAAAGAGTCATACGAATCAATTCAGAGACGAAAAATTTTTTGGTCAAAAAAAAAGGAAGGTTAACCCCTTTGTATTTTTGGCGAAAATTTTAGCGATTTTCAAAAGTGCTGGAATAAATTAATTGTGGCACTATTCCGACGTAATTTTGCGAGAGAAATCGATTGTGCGCAGTCCAAATACGCTGCGATCATCGTATGAAGAGTTAGAGCCGAAAAACGAGAACCTGAGTTTTCGACAGTTTTCAGCTGGTGCTTTTTTCATCGTAACTTTGTCGCTGTTGATCCCAGGCTACTTTTGCTGCGTTTTCTGAGTTCCTTGGGGTCCAATTGTTCGGGAAAGAGTCATACGAATCAATTCTGAGACGAAAAATTTTTTGGTCAAAAAAAAAGGAAGGTTAACCCCTTTGTATTTTTGGCGAAAATTTTAGCGATTTTCAAAAGTGCTGGAATAAATTAATTGTGGCACTATTCCGACGTAATTTTGCGAGAGAAATCGATTGGGCGCAGTCCCAATACGCTGCGATCAACGTATGAAGAGTTAGAGCCGAAAAACGAGAACCTGAGTTTTCGACAGTTTTCAGCTGGTGCTTTTTTCATCGTAACTTCGTCGCTGTTGATCCCAGGCTACTTTTGCTGCGTTTTCTGAGTTCCTTGGGGTCCAATTGTTCGGGAAAGAGTCATACGAATCAATTCTGAGACGAAAAATTTTTTGGTCAAAAAAAAAGGAAGGTCAACCCCTTTGTATTTTTGGCGAAAATTTTAGCGATTTTCAAAAGTGCTGGAATAAATTAATTGTGGCACTATTCCTACGTAATTTTGCGAGAGAAATCGATTGGGCGCAGTCCCAATACGCTGCGATCAACGTATGAAGAGTTAGAGCCGAAAAACGAGAACCTGAGTTTTCGACAGTTTTCAGCTGGTGCTTTTTCCTTCGTCATTTCTCTCCTGTTGATCCCACGCTCTTTTCGCTGCGTTTTCTGAGTTCCTTGGGGTCCAATTGGTCGGAAAAAAGTCATACGAATCAATTCTGAGACCAAAAATTTTTTGGTAAAAAAAAAAGGAAGGTTAACCCCTTTGTATTTTTTGCGAAAATTTTAGCGATTTTCAAGAGTGCTGGAATGAATTAATTGTGGCACTATTCCGACGTAATTTTGCGAGAGAAATCGATTAGGCGCAGTCCCAATACGCTGCGATCAACGTATGAAGAGTTAGAGCCGAAAAACGAGAACCTGAGTTTTCGACAGTTTTCAGCTGGTGCTTTTTTCATCGTAACTTCGTCGCTGTTGATCCCAGGCTACTTTTGCTGCGTTTTCTGAGTTCCTTGGGGTCCAATTGTTCGGGAAAGAGTCATACGAATCAATTCTGAGACGAAAAATTTTTTGGTCAAAAAAAAGGAAGGTTAACCCCTTTGTATTTTTGGCGAAAATTTTAGCGATTTTCAAAAGTGCTGGAATAAATTAATTGTGGCACTATTCCGACGTAATTTTGCGAGAGAAATCGATTGGGCGCAGTCCCAATACGCTGCGATCAACGTATGAAGAGTTAGAGCCGAAAAACGAGAACCTGAGTTTTCGACAGTTTTCAGCTGGAGCTTTTTTCATCGTAACTTCGTCGCTGTTGATCCCAGGCTACTTTTGCTGCGTTTTCTGAGTTCCTTGGGGTCCAATTGTTCGGGAAAGAGTCATACGAATCAATTCTGAGACGAAAAATTTTTTGGTCAAAAAAAAAGGAAGGTTAACCCCTTTGTATTTTTGGCGAAAATTTTAGCGATTTTCAAAAGTGCTGGAATAAATTAATTGTGGCACTATTCCGACGTAATTTTGCGAGAGAAATCGATTGGACGCAGTTCCAATACGCTGCGATCAACGTATGAAGAGTTAGAGCCGAAAAACGAGAACCTGAGTTTTCGACAGTTTTCAGCTGGTGCTTTTTTCATCGTAACTTCGTCGCTGTTGATCCCACGCTCTTTTCGCTGCGTTTTCTGAGTTCCTTGGGGTCCAATTGGTCGGAAAAAAGTCATACGAATCAATTCTGAGACCAAAAATTTTTTGGTAAAAAAAAAAGGAAGGTTAACCCCTTTGTATTTTTGGCGAAAATTTTAGCGATTTTCAAAAGTGCTGGAATAAACTAATTGTGGCACTATTCCGACGTAATTTTGCGAGAGAAATCGATTGGGCGCAGTCCCAATACGCTGCGATCAACGTATGAAGAGTTAGAGCCGAAAAACGAGAACCTGAGTTTTCGACAGTTTTCAGCTGGTGCTTTTTTCATCGTAACTTCGTCGCTGTTGATCCCAGGCTACTTTTGCTGCGTTTTCTGAGTTCCTTGGGGTCCAATTGTTCGGGAAAGAGTCATACGAATCAATTCTGAGACGGAAAATTTTTTGGTCAAAAAAAAAGGAAGGTTAACCCCTTTGTATTTTTGGCGAAAATTTCAGCGATTTTCAAAAGTGCTGGAATAAATTAATTGTGGCACTATTCCGACGTAATTTTGCGAGAGAAATCGATTGGGCGCAGTCCCAATACGCTGCGATCAACGTATGAAGAGTTAGAGCCGAAAAACGAGAACCTGAGTTTTCGACAGTTTTCAGCTGGTGCTTTTTTCATCGTAACTTCGTCGCTGTTGATCCCAGGCTACTTTTGCTGCGTTTTCTGAGTTCCTTGGGGTCCAATTGTTCGGGAAAGAGTCATACGAATCAATTCTGAGACGAAAAATTTTTTGGTCAAAAAAAAAGGAAGGTTAACCCCTTTGTATTTTTTGCGAAAATTTTAGCGATTTTCAAGAGTGCTGGAATGAATTAATTGTGGCACTATTCCGACGTAATTTTGCGAGAGAAATCGATTAGGCGCAGTCCCAATACGCTGCGATCAACGTATGAAGAGTTAGAGCCGAAAAACGAGAACCTGAGTTTTCGACAGTTTTCAGCTGGTGCTTTTTTCATCGTAACTTCGTCGCTGTTGATCCCAGGCTACTTTTGCTGCGTTTTCTGAGTTCCTTGGGGTCCAATTGTTCGGGAAAGAGTCATACGAATCAATTCTGAGACGAAAAATTTTTTGGTCAAAAAAAAGGAAGGTTAACCTCTTTGTATTTTTGGCGAAAATTTTAGCGATTTTCAAAAGTGCTGGAATAAATTAATTGTGGCACTATTCCGACGTAATTTTGCGAGAGAAATCGATTGGGCGCAGTCCCAATACGCTGCGATCAACGTATGAAGAGTTAGAGCCGAAAAACGAGAACCTGAGTTTTCGACAGTTTTCAGCTGGAGCTTTTTTCATCGTAACTTCGTCGCTGTTGATCCCAGGCTACTTTTGCTGCGTTTTCTGAGTTCCTTGGGGTCCAATTGTTCGGGAAAGAGTCATACGAATCAATTCTGAGACGAAAAATTTTTTGGTCAAAAAAAAAGGAAGGTTAACCCCTTTGTATTTTTGGCGAAAATTTTAGCGATTTTCAAAAGTGCTGGAATAAATTAATTGTGGCACTATTCCGACGTAATTTTGCGAGAGAAATCGATTGGACGCAGTTCCAATACGCTGCGATCAACGTATGAAGAGTTAGAGCCGAAAAACGAGAACCTGAGTTTTCGACAGTTTTCAGCTGGTGCTTTTTTCATCGTAACTTCGTCGCTGTTGATCCCACGCTCTTTTCGCTGCGTTTTCTGAGTTCCTTGGGGTCCAATTGGTCGGAAAAAAGTCATACGAATCAATTCTGAGACCAAAAATTTTTTGGTAAAAAAAAAAGGAAGGTTAACCCCTTTGTATTTTTGGCGAAAATTTTAGCGATTTTCAAAAGTGCTGGAATAAACTAATTGTGGCACTATTCCGACGTAATTTTGCGAGAGAAATCGATTGGGCGCAGTCCCAATACGCTGCGATCAACGTATGAAGAGTTAGAGCCGAAAAACGAGAACCTGAGTTTTCGACAGTTTTCAGCTGGTGCTTTTTTCATCGTAACTTCGTCGCTGTTGATCCCAGGCTACTTTTGCTGCGTTTTCTGAGTTCCTTGGGGTCCAATTGTTCGGGAAAGAGTCATACGAATCAATTCTGAGACGGAAAATTTTTTGGTCAAAAAAAAAGGAAGGTTAACCCCTTTGTATTTTTGGCGAAAATTTCAGCGATTTTCAAAAGTGCTGGAATAAATTAATTGTGGCACTATTCCGACGTAATTTTGCGAGAGAAATCGATTGGGCGCAGTCCCAATACGCTGCGATCAACGTATGAAGAGTTAGAGCCGAAAAACGAGAACCTGAGTTTTCGACAGTTTTCAGCTGGTGCTTTTTTCATCGTAACTTCGTCGCTGTTGATCCCAGGCTACTTTTGCTGCGTTTTCTGAGTTCCTTGGGGTCCAATTGTTCGGGAAAGAGTCATACGAATCAATTCTGAGACGAAAAATTTTTTGGTCAAAAAAAAAGGAAGGTCAACCCCTTTGTATTTTTGGCGAAAATTTTAGCGATTTTCAAAAGCGTGGAATAAATTAATTGTGGCACTATTCCGACGTAATTTTGCGAGAGAAATCGATTGGGCGCAGTCCTAATACGCTGCGATCAACGTATGAAGAGTTAGAGCCGAAAAACGAGAACCTGAGTTTTCGACAGTTTTCAGCTGGTGCTTTTTTCATCGTAACTTCGTCGCTGTTGATCCCAGGCTACTTTTGCTGCGTTTTCTGAGTTCCTTGGGGTCCAATCGTTCGGGAAAGAGTCATACGAATCAATTCTGAGACGAAAAATTTTTTGGTCAAAAAAAAGGAAGGTTAACCCCTTTGTATTTTTGGCGAAAATTTTAGCGATTTTCAAAAGTGCTGGAATAAATTAATTGTGGCACTATTCCGACGTAATTTTGCGAGAGAAATCGATTGGGCGCAGTTCCAATACGCTGCGATCAACGTATGAAGAGTTAGAGCCGAAAAACGAGAACCTGAGTTTTCGACAGTTTTCAGCTGGTGCTTTTTTCATCGTAACTTCGTCGCTGTTGATCCCAGGCTACTTTTGCTGCGTTTACTGAGTTCCTTGGGGTCCAATTGTTCGGGAAAGAGTCATACGAATCAATTCTGAGACGAAAAATTTTTTGGTCAAAAAAAAAGGAAGGTTAACCCCTTTGTATTTTTGGCGAAAATTTTAGCGATTTTCAAAAGTGCTGAAATAAATTAGTTGTGGCACTATTCCGACGTAATTTTGCGAGAGAAATCGATTGGGCGCAGTCCCAATACGCTGCGATCAACGTATGAAGAGTTAGAGCCGAAAAACGAGAACCTGAGTTTTCGACAGTTTTCAGCTGGTGCTTTTTTCATCGTAACTTCGTCGCTGTTGATCCCAGGCTACTTTTGCTGCGTTTTCTGAGTTCCTTGGGGTCCAATTGTTCGGGAAAGAGTCATACGAATCAATTCTGAGACGAAAAATTTTTTGGTCAAAAAAAAAGGAAGGAACTCCCTTGTATTTTTGGCGAAAATTTTAGCGATTTTCAAAAGTGCTGGAATAAATTGATTGTGGCACTATTCCGACGTCATTTTGCGAGAGAAATCGATTGGGCGCAGTCCCAATACGCTGCGATCAACGTATGAAGAGTGAGAGCCGAAAAACGGGAACCTGAGTTTTCGACAGTTTTCAGCTGGTGCTTTTTCCATCGTAACTTCGTCGCTGTTGATCCCAGGCTACTTTTGCTGCGTTTTCTGAGTTCCTAGGGGTCCAATTGTTCGGGAAAGAGTCATACGAATCAATTCTGAGACGAAAAATTTTTTGGTCAAAAAAAAAGGAAGGAACTCCCTTGTATTTTTGGCGAAAATTTTAGCGATTTTCAAAAGTGCTGGAATAAATTGATTGTGGCACTATTCCGACGTCATTTTGCGAGAGAAATCGATTGGGCGCAGTCCCAATACGCTGCGATCAACGTATGAAGAGTTAGAGCCGAAAAACGAGAACCTGAGTTTTCGACAGTTTTCAGCTGGTGCTTTTTTCATCGTAACTTCGTCGCTGTTGATCCCAGGCTACTTTTGCTGCTTCTTCCGAGTTCCTGGGGATCCAATTAATCAGGAAAGGATCATACAAATCGAATCCGAGACGAAAAATTTCCGGTCGAAAATCTGGCAAAAAAGTAAGGCTAAACCCTTTGCAATTTTGGCTAAAATTTTCGTGATTTTCAAACTAGCTGGAAACAATTGTGAGTGGCACAATTTCGACGTACGTCTCCAAGAGTATTTTCTGTGCGCAGTCTCAAATCGCGTATCACGATTCACAATTAAAGCAACGAAGAAATACCCCCATTTTCCTCCAGCTATGGATCCCACGGCATCCGGGATGCCTTTTTTGCCTTTTCTGTGGTCCCTATATTCAGCTAGTATTTCTTGAGCTGTCGGTAATACGATGTGTTCAGGTACTAATCACTTAGTTCGTAGCATTTATACGCGTAGTTCAATTTTGAAGCTAGTTTCATTCAAGGCTATCATTCCGTTACCAATTCAAATGGTTCACCCGTTCCTACGCGACGATTCTCCCTCGCTGTGGATGTACGCACCGCATTGAACACAGAAACTGAATGACGTGACTTGTCATGTCACAGCCGTCACGTGAATTTAACATCCACCTGAATGTGACAAACAATTCAGTTATTTCAGTTCTGACGATGAAGACTGAAACTATTTCCATCAACAGTGCTTCATCTTTCGTCTCGTTGCCAAATATGTGAATAACCTAATGAGTGTTCAGAATGCCTACTGCTGTTATAATCCAGGAAGTTGTGTATCAGGAAATCGATCCGCTTGGTACTGCAAACTGATCAAGCCATTCGCATTTTGCCTCATCACAGCGATGCTAGGTATTTCTAACGTACCAATTAGTCGACTCTCGTGATTTCACGCCGCAATGTAATCACAGTAATCTTAGTTCATTACGTTTTCATTCATCCGAGAGTCGACTTACAATATCACATGACAAATTGATATTCTGCGAGCCAGATCGAAACTTATTTACCACAAACTACATCTTTTTTCAGCAATGTCAGTCTCTCATCTCTGCGACAAATACTCAGCAAGTAATTCTTTCAGAGCTATCAAAGCGGACTTAGGAAACTTGAGATCACACATGAGCACACTTTCGGTAACTCGACCTCATTGTAGTATTTCTCCAATCATTAATGGCAATCAACTTGATAATTTCCCATAAACGTCAGATGGAAGTCAAAGGCGTAATAGATACGCGTGATAATCTCAAGTACAAGTTAAAAGAACTGGGAATAGTCATACCGAAGATGTCGGAAGCGATTTTGAAGCTAAGAAACGACGTCTCGGAAGGTATGACCTGTACATTCTTTCGTTCTGCTACGTCGAATCCAGTATTGAAACACTATCAGGCGTCGAATGATCACAAAAAATACTGTCATCGATTTTTCCCCGCATTCTAGAGATGGGATTGCATACGAAAACATTACTGAAAGCCTTATCCCCCGAAAATGTCCGAGACATGGTAAGATGCGAAATAGAAACATACGACGCTGATAAAACTGGGATGACAGATTACGCTTTGGAGACGTCGGGTCAGTTTCAATGCAATTCTCGAATGACACATACATAACATGAATTTCACCGAGATGCAACTCGCTGCAAAAATTACCGATGGCGAAATGATATCGATGCGAGCCGCGAAGTAGTAAATTGTTTTTTACAGGTGGTGCGATTCTTTCCACAAGAAACACGGAAACTTACTCAGCTGGAGCGCCGGTTTTAACTCTATTCGGAATGCCATTATGCCAGCAGCAAAATACACCGCGTGCTGTAATACAGGTGATAAAACGGGAGAAGTACTCGTAAGACGTTTGAATTTTTCGAAAAAATGTATACCCGCCAGGTTTACAAGTTATTGCAATTTAGTCGGGCGTTCTGCCGGGCGAATGCTGGGCGTTCAAGGGAACCAGCGGTTCGGTAGTGATCCAGCTTTTGGGGCCAGTGTTTGTATCGGGAGTCAGCTTGGAGCACATTTCCCCATCGATATCACCGACAGGTGAAACAACCACAGCTCCGAAGGATTTTTCAGTTTGGGTATAGCGACAGGCTGATAACGCGAGAAAAGAAACGTTTGCTTAAGCATCAAGGGAAACTTTATTTAACAGGGCTTACACGACGTGGACGACAGGGAAGGGTTTCTGTTTGGCGAATTTACGTACGACAATAGCGGATCGGCTGTGCAATATTTCGAAGTGCAGGTAAGAAAAGAGTGCAGATAAGAAAGAGCGTGATACGTACGTTACACCGTGACACAAAATTGCATTTTTCTTCTTCGCAGCACAAGCCCAAGCGATACTACGATATCGTCGAATTGAAAGTGCATTCGAACAGTGGTAACCACGAGTACACCTGTATTTACCGAATCCGAGTACACGGGTCGTTGAACCGATGAGGCGCAGCGAGACTTTTTGCTTTGATGTCTGGAAGTGAAGTTGCAAAGAATATCTACGCCTCTGGCTATTACGAAATAAAAACCTTTGATAGAAATAACGAATGGAGGCAGAAATTGGCCAGTAATCGACGCTCACATGTTTGAAAATACAATTCAGATCTTGCGGGCTCGATATGAGCTTGCACAATTTCAAGATTCTAAAACTGTTGCTGATTTTCAATTCAAAATAATTATTTTTGGATTCCTGTGGAACAGAGACTTCATTTTGACATACTAGCACGTAATCAACGTGCGTATGCAATCCACATTTATAAATCTTTTACAGGTATCATTGTAACATGCGAAAGTGCGAAAAATCCTTTACAATTTTGAATACATTTTGTACAAATTTCTCAAAGAATATTGAAATGCCTCCCATATATCGTATGTGTAATAGTTTTTAGGAACACAAGCTTTGAAATAATAAAGGCAGAAAAAGACGCAGGCATTTTGTTCACTGCACTCTCTTCCATTGTCCTCAATTGTAGTTATTTCTCAATCTCGAAATACGTGCTTGCTTCCTTGTTGAAGAGAAGGAATTACAGCTAGACCTAACTGCACTATTCGCTTGAACGATTGAACATGTTTTATGCGTGAGAATACAGAATAACTCACCTATCTTCTTACAATCATATATTTATTTACAAATTCAATTTTCCGTACAATATTACAGAATTCTTAAACAATATACTTAACATGTGACTTAATAAATATTAATATTATTATCATATCATTTTGAAATAAATACTTATCATCATTCAAGATTTCAGTTGATATTTACAGAATAGGCAAAAAGAATCCGTTTTTTGTCTCGTATTTTTTCTTCGTTTTCCCTCAAATTTTTATTAACCATTTTCTTAACATTACGATAATTATTAATCGTCAATAGTGCATTTGGCAAGATAATTGATAATTTCTTTACGCAAAGCTCAGACTTCGTACAAATAGCAGAGCGTCTATACAATAACATTAAATACCGAGTCCGAATCAACTTTTGGTATGCAAACCGGAATTTTTTTAAAGTTGCCAAATGTTATATCTCAAAAATTAGAATGGAAAACAATTTTCCACCTATTATCGCACAAACTTGTTAATACGTATAATACATCGATTTAATTTTCACTGATTCAACATTATTTTGCTATTCTTCATTATATTTAACTATGATTACGCGAATATTCTTAACACGATCTCATCTCCAGAATCTTACATGCATTCGTATTGATGGAAAACGCGTCGTAGAATTCGTAGATAATTATGTAATTTCTAGTATTCGTAAGATGATAATATGCAACGGTAAACTATATCATGTAGATTCAGGTCGTATCGAGTCCGGGACGTCAACCATAAACCTATGTATTCTATATATGTTAATTTTTTAAATTAAAACTATTTATACGCAGAATCACGACGGTCTGATATTGATCGGTACAACTATATGTATTTGTAAAATTATTTTTTAAAACAGCAATGTCTGCGCAATATCGTTCTTCTCTAGTATGCGAGGGATAATATTTAAAAGATAACACCGAAATTGCCACGTTAATTAATAACATTATTATGCGATGCTCACTAATACACCCGATTTTTAAACGTTTTCAATCACTACACTATATTATTGGCAGCAGCAGCAGCTCAGCACGGATATTCAATGTTTATTAAATTTTTATCATTTCCTTTTTCGATTTGCATTTAAGCAATAAAACATAACGATTTTGTATATATGTTGTATACCTTATATAGAGAGACACATTTTTATCACATGATATATACCTATATATATATATATATATATATATATATATATATATATATATATATATGGAGAGAGAGAGATGTATATATACATACACACGCACATATATATATATATATATATATATATACATTTCCTAAAGATTTCATTACATTATGTTTTCATTTTACTTCTCCGGTGAAATGATGATAAAAATTTCCGACTCCACAATAATGGAGAGAGCGGAATGATTCAACAAATGTACAAAACTTTGCTAATTAATGCAAGAATAATGATTTAGAATAAAAACGGTGACGCGTATACCGGTGATAATTTATGACATTGTCTTTTACTGATTAATCATTAGTAAGTCATTATTTTTCATATGTGCATATATCAGGATATATTGTATATATAAACAGCAATACGTTGGGCATACGTGAGGGTGCGATCTAGTTTGGTTAGGATAATAATATTAATAATAATAAAGTTCAATACACTCAAAAATAAACAATAATTATGAATCATGTAGCTTAAGGTCAGGTAATAGTTTTAAAGGATTGACCAATAACTACTTCTATTACTACTACTAGTGCTACTACAAAGGAAGCTTGCCGATAAGACAATGTAGAATTATTATTAAAATATAAATTTAAAATTAGATATCGTACGTTATACAAGACTATCACGACCCGCTCTAAAGCATATAGTTTAATAAAACTGTTTCTTTTTTTTTTTTTTTTATACATACACACATATATATGTATATACAAATTGCACAATCACAATTTACTAATATGTGTAAATAATTGACACGGTGTAGATTTATCAGCAGTGGTATACCTCCATACAGCGTTTAGCATTATAATTTATACTCTCTCACTCTCTCTCTCTCTCTCACACACACACTCTCTCGCTCTACACTTTACATATTTTCCATATTAATATTATTAACAATAATAATAACATGTTTAGCTCGTAACTGATAAATTGAACAATCGAATAACGTCAATTTTAAAAAGAGTTTGCGATTTGACAAAATAAGAAACTCAAACGAAAGTGTGTTACCCATTTTGGGTAAAGGGTATGTCATATCATAGCTCGAAAGTAAGACTAATCAGGAAGACTTATTGAAGATCTGGTATTTGAAAGGTACATTTTATCACTTTTGTAATAATATGTATTCGAAACAACAATTATACGCACCATGCATGCATGTACGTATGTATGTACAATACTTAGTTCATGATAACTGTATGTTCAAGTGAAGTGTATAATTTCACGAGTCCATGTATTGTTTTGATAAATCATTTCGGTGTAAGAGTAAAATAGATGAATGACTGATATATATTTATATGATATGAAGTTAATCGGGTATTCGACCGTTATTAAATCGGTTGTAATGTATAAATTGACACGGCTCTTTAGGAATACACAAAGTGTACGAATAGATAAATGTTTTCCTGATTTGCAAAAAATTCATAGAAAGAATCTTCGAATGGTTTCTTGAATTTTGAAGTAATAAAGAATATTTGTCCGCCTCACATACCTTTGCAGTTTTATAAGCAAACATATCTGTCGTCACTTATTTATTAAACATGGCTCTCAAGAGGAACCTTAAATACTTTCGAAGCAAGATTAGCGTCCGGTAGCGATTGCGGGCGTGCATTAGTAACATTGAAAACAACATTGCTGGGTCCTCGGAAGCTGACTTCGATTAAAAAGCTGGTATCGGCAACGTTGACGCGATTACTGCTCAAATCCGGTGAGCTGGTCCGAAGTTGACTCTTCGTTGGCTTGCTGTCGTTTTTTATGACCTTTTCAGCCTCCGTTTGCAGCTTATTGTCTAGCCAATGAACTTTGTCGAAATCCTTGGTTCCGCCAACCGTGTGTCTCCTCTTTATGGATCGTTCAGGCATTCCGTTTTTTCTCTTCAACTTCGTAGCACCTTCTTTTCTCACCGACTGTCTGCGCTTGCTTATATTACATTCCGTTTTCTCAGTTTTAGTTAGAGATTCCGAACGCTTCAATTTACTATTCGGCGATTCGGATCTGTCAGAGTGTTTGTTCAAGCTTTCCGAACGTTTTAATTTGCTATTGGTAGGAGAAGCTAATCGATCCGAATGTTTGTTCAGGCTCTCCGATCGCTTCAACTTCGACGTAACGTTGTCCGATTTCTTATTCAAGGATTCTGACCTCTTTAATCTCGATCTCGTGTCCGAGTTGCTTTTACTGAGGCTTTCAAACTTCTGTAACTTGTTTGAATACGAAGTATCAACATCGTCTGTATCCGGACATTTTGCTTCATCTAATTTGGTATCGCTGCTGCACGCCAAACCGGCGTTCCCGCTTTGAATTTTAGGTTTTTCAACTTTACTTATGGATTCAAAACGTTTTACTTTTGAACTGTAAGGCAGATCGGATACATCAGTCTTTGAGTTGCTTTTCTTTGGATTTTCATCTTTTTCTGCAGCATCTATCACCGTATTATTTTCCGGTAATAAATTTACAGTTATATTTGTTTCCGGTAATTTATTACGAATGGTTCGGTCGTTATCGGGCGTAGTCGGGTCAGAAATAACACTGGAGTCCGTGTCTTTTTCTGGAATATCCTGGTGAATACAGATAGAAAAATGAAAGTTATAGAAATATGAATGAAAGAGAAGACTTACGCGGCGAAGAACATGTAAGAAAATCGTCAACGTCACAATTTGTCCAAGGTCTTACATTTTTGGTGTGTGGGGGACGTATCTTGTCTCCTGTAGAGGTTTTGTGGAGGCTGGGATCTCGATAGACCTCCGCAGGTTGATGATTCGTAGAACAATTATTGCAGCTGCTATCTCGTTTGTTTGGGGGTGGATCGGACGGCGTCAACTGACTCGGTGGATTCACAAGTGATTTCCATTTTCTGTCAAAGGTCGACGTGAGGCTAGTCAAAAGATCGCTACCTGTAAACGAAAAAGAAAATATTCTCGTTACACTCAACAGCGTATGAATAACTCGTACACGTATTCATTTATGATCTAACACATAAAGCATATTTTCTTTTGGACAACGTACAATAATTATTATTTGAGCACAAAAAATACACTAGTTATAATTATATGACGATAATAAATAATGCTAACAGGTAGACAGGTGGTAGTGTTGTTGCAGCTATGGATATTGCCAAGTGAACATTCCTGAAATAATAACGGTAACAATAATGCCGATAATAACGATAACAATAATAATAATAATAATATAAAAATAAGAATAATAACACATAATCGGCAAACATAATTCTCAACAACAAAGATGAATTGTGATGTGCAAACGTGTTAAGAATGGCTTGCGTGCGACATGACAGGTCAAAATGTGAGTTGCCTGGCGGTATGAAATGTAAAAATGATGAATTGGCTTTTTTTTTTTTTTTTAAAGCTGATGAGCTGCAAGTTTAAAACATAAAACGCTAATTAGTCAATGATGAGTAGGAATTTTCATCCGCCACATGTATGAATATAATACTCTGGCATTCTCGATCGAATTCTGGATTTGGAGCACAGATATATGAATTTGAGAAATGCAGGAATACATATCGCATGATGAAAAATCCGATGAACCTTTTTTTTTTCTTTTTTTTTTTTTTCTATCGCATAAAGAAAAACAACGAGCAAACGTGTGTAAACGATTGAAAAAATTTAAGCCATTCAGATGAGACAGCCGTCTGCTCCTCAGACACCTCTGGTCTGATTTACCTCTAAGGAATTTGTTTAAAGTCTTGGATGATGCCCCTGCCCCTGGGGTTGATGATGCTGGGGCTGAATTGGGGCCTGTGGGGGCTGGGGATGGGGGCGGTGTCTTCGAGGGGGGGCCACTGGCCCCTGGAGCACCGTGTAGATGGGTCGATATGTAGCACCAAAAACCCGGGCTTGGTGTATGCCTATGTAATTTCATATGAATAGTACAAAGGAAAAAAGATCAGAGTTCATTTTTATTTTCAATCACAAGCTTAGCACGCTATCACATAGCTTTTGAACGTTTCTAATGTTTAATCAGAATAGTTCGTAATATATCTACTCAAACATTGCTGATTTATCGTCCCAGTTTCAATTCAAAATGGACTTTCAAACATGCAACATTTTAATGTAAGTAAAAGTTCAACAACCTTTGATAGTATCATTTCTTAAATTTACGCAACTTATTTGCTTCAAAGTTTCTTGAGAGTATGTATTATATACGTTTTTTGCTATGTAGAATTTGCGCATTTATAACTTATTTTTCAATCGAAAGTCATTTTAGAGAGGAAGCTGATACAGTAGGACCAGTTAAAAGACTGAACGTAGATATCAGAAGCACATTTATAAGCTGCTGAGGAATGTTAGTGGGCACAGTGGCAATTCATTTACAATAACAACGATTTCTCTCTACAATTCCCAATGACTTGATTCATTTTTTTACACTATTAGTATGAACCGATTAAAGTCCTACTGTAAAATCTATTATTGTACTTAATGGTGCAAGAATTACTAAAATCAAAATAAGCAGTTTTCAAGCGAGAAATAAAATAGGAGATACCGTTGAAGACTTTCCTCAATTTCATCTCGTGTGAAAATTGTAATAAAATTTCACATTGTGCGGTTCTGATTTTTCTTCCTCCCTACTTTTCACATATTCGATATTTCACAGTGACAACTTATAGTCGAGAATTATGCATAAATAGTATTAATTACACGCATTAACAATACCCTGATTCTATTCAGCGTGCAAGCCAGTGAAGCACATCGGCAGCTTTTTCTTTCATGTCACTCAGCATCAACAATTGAACTGAATTTTGTTTGAAGTAGTGTTATATATACAAAATATACAAAAAGATATAAAATATCAAAAGCCTAACATGCAAGTCGGTGGTCAAAAGTTATCTACAGAGAATGATCGACAATAATTTTTTTTACAGTTTCCTCCAATTCAACGTTAAACTTGACATTACAGGTATAGTCAAAGTATGTTTGAATTAGAGAAGCGTTTCGATTATACCGAGTATTATTTGCGGTATCATTCAATATAAAAATAATCATTGAAGAGTAATGAATTTGTGGTACTGCATGCTCGGTGAGGAAAATAAAGTAAGCATACAGCATTTTACAAGAAAAAAAGACGTTCTGCAATTTTAAACTAAATTTGAATACGAAAAAGAAAATATTTACGAATACGTAAGAACCATGGTAATAAATATATTATGCGTGAAAAAAGGAATGATTGTAATTTTTTGTTTTGAAATGTAGAAAAAAGTACCTAGAAAGCTTTTTGTTAATAGTGAGAATCTTCTGAGTCCAGTGTAGGAAACAAGATCCAGCTACACTCACCGACCATCAGAAGCAAATTACAGAGAGAAAAATACACAGAGAGAATAAATTGACATTTGGCAGTCTTCACAAATGCGTAATTTATGATATTATTCTTGATTCGAAAGAAAAATGGTGTTGAGAAAGTAATGATAAAATCAATGAATAAAAAAGAAAAAAAAAAAATTAAGAGATATTGACAAGTACGAGTAAATTTGTTAGTATGCGTGAATGAAGAAAGTAGATATGCTTATGCCTGCGTAATATTTTATATTACGCAAGTGTCGAATAAAATCTAGCCTATTCATTATGAAACGTATACATAGTTACAATAATTTAGATTATAAAAACACTGACTTGGATATTTTCAAACAAAATACACATAAATAATAAATAGTAATGTCGATAATGAATTACGTATACCAATTGTGCTCAAATATATTATACGAAAAATGAAATTTAGCAAAATTACGGAACACGTGTTTCCCTGCGCATCTTAATTACGACGTAGACACATGTTACACAAGACAAAATTATTTTATTATGTTATTTAAAGTAACGTAAATAAATCCAACGCACGTATAAAACTTGTAAAATGTACAATGAATGCTGGAAAATACTGGAGGTCAGGTGGGTATCTCGCTCAATAACAATCGACTATCAAACAACATTTGAAATGAAATCTGCGATGAAGAAGCATTCTATAAATAACCAATAACCCCCTGAATTTTCCTATGTATGAATTAATAGCGATCCGTTATCGTGGAATCAAAATAACTTGATAATTGTTGACGTATGACAGAAATACGAAACTATACAACATTTAAAATAGGTATGTATGTAGCGTGTAAAGTGCTAATGTAAGAGTATGTACGTTTACGTGTGGGAAATGCTCCAATTACTAGCTAAATTCTAATTTTTATGCAATTGCAAGGAATACAGCAATATATTATTTAGTACACATTTAATTTATGAAAAACATAGATTTGAAGAATAAGAAAATTCAATTATAAAAAATAACTATACCAATTTATTGATAAATCAAATTAGAAATTTTAAAACGTGTGAGAACAGTGTTAGAAGTTTTTAGTTTGTCACAATCTTAAACATGAACACTTTACAGGAAACGGTAACATCTTTTTTCACGATGTAGTATAATTGTCGGGTATATGGAGTATAATTGTCGAGTATATGGAATATAAGAACAATCGTTCGGTACTAACCATCGTCAGAAACGTCTCCGGGTAAACCGCGATGCTGATGCGATGGCGAAAGTGATGTATGCGAGTGAACTTCGTGCAGGGAGTCGAGGCTGCCGTAACGTGCCGGCGGAAGGTACAAAGAATCCATTGATGGCTAAAATCATTAAAAAAAAAAAACCGTTTCTTACTGGCTCTTTGGCGGAGTTGAAAAAAAAAATGTCGAAGTCGATTTGCAAATGATATACGGTTCGTTGTTATTATTCTTTGAAGCAATAATGAATATCATCAAGCATTACCTCCTTGTCAGTCTTGAATTTTTTAACGACCCCGTTATTCATCTTCTCCCCTAATATGCTAGAAAGCTGGCTGCTTGCCTGAGCTTTTTGTTGTGACGTTGGTTGCTGTTGCACGGCAACTGATATCGGCAGTATTCGCGCCGTAGCTGTAGTTCTCGACTGGTTACAGCTATCGTTGACATCTATCGATCTACCAGAAAGTCTGGTATTGGAGCTGGATAATCTTTCGGTAAAAAAAGTGGGCGTCACGGCTCCAACGACAATATTGTCCAAAAGGTCGTCATTCTCCATTTCTTGTTTTGCCAACTGCCATTCCATTTCAATTCTTTTTCTTTCCTCCTCACGTTTTTCCGCCTCGCGTCTCTGCCGAGGTTGGTCCCTTTGCAGCATCGCCTTAGTCTCCTGTTCAAATTTCCTTATTCTTTCTTGCGTAGTAGCGCTCAATCCGGCGTACGTTCTTATGGCAACTTCGTCGTTACTTTGCTTCGTATCGTTCGAAAAATTAGATATATTTGATATCGTATCGAAAGTACTCTGACTAACGTCGTCTGAGATTCTGGGAGATTCGGACGATGTCGTAGTACCGATTTGCTGGCTCGTCGAGTACTTAGGTTGAGTCAAGGTAGAATTTGTCGCGCTACTATTTCCCGAAAAATTAGTGTTACTGTCACTAGAACTTGCCGACTGATTCGATTGACTCTTATTCTCGTGCATCGACACCATTTCGCTCACTGTACATTGACGTTCGGCCATTGCCATGCTTTGTCTTGATGCGGCGGAGTTTTCAACTTGTTGTTGCGTTCTTGACTAGGATGAAAATGGAAAATGAACGAATAAGTACCGTATGATAATTAAAAAAAACTCTACTCTACTCTAAATTTAATGTGATTTCGAACGTTTCGTTGGTGTGACGCCTCAATGATTATACTTTCAAAAAATCACTATTTTTTTACAGTTGAACCAACCTTATCGTCGTCATGTTCTTCGTTGTCTGGTTCATCCTGTCCCTTTCGTCTCCTCTGAATTTTCCTGTTAGCTGCGGATATGATTGAGGATACAATATCCCTAGCTGAGACCATTTCGCGCATGCCTGTGTCATAGCAAAATAAGAGCAAGCAAAATAAATAAATAAACATAAGGAGGCAAACCAAAAAAAAAAAATCATAACGAATAGCATGAGTAACGTAATTCGGGGAAAACATAAAATCGAAATCAGATGATTCAAATACATTATATGATTTAGAGTTAGTGAGTGCAAATGTGCCAACCAAACTGAACGATAGGAAGCAAATTAAAATCCACTCTTACAATAA
Organism: Neodiprion fabricii; assembly: GCF_021155785.1. Classification (NCBI taxonomy): domain Eukaryota; kingdom Metazoa; phylum Arthropoda; class Insecta; order Hymenoptera; family Diprionidae; genus Neodiprion; species Neodiprion fabricii. Next base: position 1,108,311 of record NC_060242.1, read on the forward strand.
TAGGGTGAAATTACATTTGCAAGAATTTTCAATCTCATTAAGCTGTTTCTGGTGTTTACTGCGAGAACAACAAAAAGAAAAAGAAAAGAAAGACACGTAAGTGAGTAAACTTCGTCAGTGGTTTTAATTTCTAATCATTTGAAACGAATTACAAATTAGGCAGAAAGAAACTATCGAAGCATGCTAAATCCTGATTCATTTCAACCAAGTTTTGGTTTTCATAGTTTTCAGCCTTGCGCAATAATTTTTTGAAATCGAAATCCCTGGCTCATTGTCGCCGATTAACAACACATTTCATCTTGCTTAATCTTTCCTCATACCTACCTTCAACTTTATGGATATTGTTCAGGAGGAGATTGTGATTTATGATGGATGTCGGTTCAACTTCACTTCCATCTGCTGGAAGGCTCAGATTGACGCTCAATCTGCTCAGATCGTCCAAATCCTCTTCAGAAAAGAACCAATCGACCTTTAAAGACGAAAACAAAAAAAGAGCGACTGTGTAATTCCGGTTCCTTGTTTGTTAAAAGTCTGGTTGGATTATTGCGTTCCGTAATTATAATAATTGAAATAACTGAGTTTAGAAATGTAGGGATGACATTGACGACTCACGTTATTCAACAAGCTCTCAACAATTCGGCATTGGTGGGACATGTCGGTAACCATGGTGACCATGTTGTCCCTGGAACCGCTGGCCCTAACTAAAGTCGGTCCGAATACAATAGCCAAGTTTTTAGCCTCCATTTTATTCACTTCACTGTGCTCAACGATCTTCTTTAAATGAAACAGTAAATACTTCAATGTCTCAAAATGGTGTTCTGGCAAATCACGCAATAATTTTCTTATCGTCGCCATCCTCCTTTGAGGATCCTCTATCTTATCCGCGTCTATAAACATTGGATAAAGATCGGCGGTTAATAGAGAATCCGGAAGCTGACGGAAAAACGATTTCAGCAGCGATGATATCACGTTGACGTCGCTCCACCTTGGATCCTGAAAAAACAAATCGTGTATAACAAGTGACGAACTTCTACATATCTCGTAGATACCGCTGCCGTTCTCATAAAGTCAGAATTACCTGTAAATTGATATTCTGAAATCCCTTGTTCACACTTTCAGTCAGTTGGGATATAGCAGCTGTGTTGCCTGGTACTCTGTATATTCCAATAACCTCAAGTCCTCGCTCTTCAACTATTCTGGTACACATTTCCACAATCAGCGGTACATACTCGGAGAATGTGGACTGTAACGAGAAATCGTATGGTGTTAAAAACGGCCGAAAAATTGACGATACCGTTACAACGGACTGTTTCCAACTTTAACTCACTGGTCGGCACAGCTCCAGCGGAATCTTGAATGTGGCACCTTCGGGGGGCAGCTGAGAGGTCGGAGAAGACGGAGATTCAGCCTGGCCATGCATTCGCCTAAGTTGTTTGGCGACCCTGCCCTTCCAAGTTTTACTTTTTGGCGACGGTAAGTTTTCCATAGTTTGACTGGGCTTCCTCGTTTTGTTAACAGGAGATTGCCCGGTCGGAGATCGATTCCTGAACGACGTGAATTTCCTGATTCCCTTGTGACTTGGCAATGGACTCGACCGCTGACTGCCTTGAGCCGTCGCGCTTGGTGTCGTTGGTCCCGGAGTTTGAGGAACCGCTTGCTGTTTGGACGTACTTGTGGCAGTGTCCTGTTATGTAAACGGTAATTTGCAATATTCTTTACCGCAATAACAATTCGTCGAAAGGAGTTATAATTTTCTTGAAGAGTGTATCTACGTTTTCACCGCAAAACTTGATAATTATTGTATGTACATTCGTTATCTTTATCAGGATGTACGAAAACTGAACTTATGTATTTTTCTTAGTTTCCCGGTATCTCGCGCTGTTCCAAAAGAACCCATCATCATTATTATTTATATATTTATCATCGTGAGCAGAGAATTTAATCATTCGAAAATCGACGTTGATATACACAAGTATGCGCCGTTTAAAATTCACAAGGTACAATTCACGACGACACCTTTATAAAGCGCGCGAGCTTCATCAATATGTCAGCGGGTATAATTCGAGGCATTCGATACCAATTTAGGAGAGAAATTCAAGCGATTTCTTGACGCGATAAATCATCGCGCGGAAAAAATTCTCTCGCGTATTTAAAATAGTTATAAAGATTCCATCAGAGGATAAATTCCTTTCACGTCGGATTCGCATAGTCGCAACTAAATCATGAAACCTCGAAACGTACGGGATAAAATTTTTTTCATTATATATAATGTACAATTGTGTGTGACAAGTGTATTTTTCTATGAAAAAAAATCGTCTACTAACGGATGATTTCTCGGTCGCCGCGTGTTTGTGGAGGGCGCGAAGCCAGAGAGCCATGGAGGCGGCATCCTCGGATTGAAGCAAAACTTCGGCGGCTGGATTGGCGACCCTGAGGACGTGTTTTCTCTTTGTATAATCCTCGGCAACGTCGACCAGAGAACATCGTACGTCGACGTTTTGTCCGGCATCGCCATCGCCCGTCGACGACGGACTCTGCGAAAATTTGACGAAAACGATTATTAGACACGTATAATGCTTATTGTTGTTATAACATTACTGTACACGCTCGTCGCTCCACGTATATATGTATGCACGTATACATCCATGTGTATATATTAGTTTCATTATTTGCGTCACTAGTTTCTCTCTATCGCATTTATTTTCGTCGTCATTGGATAGAGGTATGTGTATAATATACAACCTGTGTGCGGTTATAAGGCGTATTTGCTGTGATATTTATCGCTCTTATGGCCGAGTCGTCGAAGAATTAAATTACAATAAATATACTAAATCTGACTGTAATAATCGAGGGTATTGGTTAATGCAGCGATCATTATAAATTACCATGGATTCTATACCGCCTGTTAGATTTTCTCTCTCATTTTGCACATTAAAACTGGACTTGGAATATTCGTCTCGTACCTTGTTCATACCTTCCGATTGTAATAATCCGTACATAAGCCCGTGTTACGGGAGACGCAACTGTTTACATGTGTATATTATGCAATGAATAATATCTACAAACGTAGCAGAAAACGGCGAATTATCGTTGTTCGATTATTCGGGTATGATACATTGAATGCGATACGTGGGAAGGCGAATAACAGGGTAGGAAAATTATTGTATGAAAAGGCAGGCGCCGAAGCGCGCAGCTAACGAAAAGTGCCCGCGAACCGAGACACACACTTAAAAAGCACCTTTTTCTTAGCGTGGTCTCCACAAAACTAAAGACTTATTTTTAACACGTCAACTTACTACCACGCGCCGCAACCATTGCGTAACCATGCGGAGCTTTCGTATAGATGTAACACGTACACATATAAGCATATATACACGCTTTTCGTCCGCCTCCGAATTAACTCCTCGAGAGCTTAACTTTGTCCCTAAAGCACAGGCTCCCTCTCCTCCACAGATTCACGCGTATGCCAAAGATACGATCAGAAAATCACTCGAGCTTCCTTCTACGCGCTTGTATCTTAATTAATTATTATCAAATTGATTACCATTGTTAGATTCTTGAGGAAATATTTTGTCGTCGTTGTCTCGGTAAGATTCATACAATATATTTTGTCTTCGAAATTTTGGCTCGATTCAAATCGTATAATTTAAAATCGATGAAAATAGACGTGCGCTTTGATTTGATTTTATTTTATTTTATTTTATTTTTTACCCAAGGGGCCGTGATGCTCCATCGTCTCAGCAATCTTCTGCCAAAGAGACCGTGGCTATTGACATGAAGCGGAATAGAAGATTGCGAACCGCTGCCACTTGTTCCCAGCATTTCGCGAGTTGTGTATAATTTGTAAATAATTATCACCGACGGTATTCTACCAACTTTATTTCTTATCACGTTTTATTCAAATTTTACATATAAATTCAACGACACCAGAAGACACAATTCTTTTCACTACACAGCAGACGCAAATGAATATCGGCACTTCTTAAATTTCCGTAGTATCTCATTGTCACTTTATATTACTCAACAAACTCCACGAATGTGATGACAAAAAAAAAAAAAAAAGAAATCGAACAATTGATTCGTTTCACCGGAGTAAATCAGAGATCATATCAGGGAGTGTATGTTTCAACCGAGACAAGGAGAATAATCGCGGCGTAAGTTGGAATATTGTGAACCAAGAGACAAGGAAGCATCAGACGCGAATGACAGACTGGCGACCACGTCAAGTAGGCACCGAATGAAAACGGGGGATAAGCGACGACAACTGGCGAACCTTTCACTCGTGTCAAACTGGCGGGGAAAAAAGTTTTCGCGACCCGTTCCGCAGCAGAGCTGCAACGTTTAAACGAACTACTGCACAGACAGCGTGATGAAAATTTCGTTCACTTGTCCGCGTAGTTGAGAGTTGAAAACGGTGAAACAGAACGTGAACGATCATTAGCAGAACCGCGCAGCTACAAGTTGCGGAACCTTAATGTCAACTGAATATTACAGCAACGTGAAGAAAAACGATTCCAGTCTGGTTTCGTCTATCTCATTTTGCGGTCGGAATAACCAGCTCGCGATACATGGAGAGACATGTGTTTCCGTCGCCTAGTCATCGTATCGCGAGTTTAAATCGCCTGTTTTCATTCACGCGGCATTAATTATGCCCCGTTGAATTTATTCCAGTTGAAATAAACGGCGCTGATTACACGTAATCATGCAATCACGGTTTAATTCGTGAGTCATCAATGAGAATCGTTCAACGTGTGAAAAATGCTATTGTACAATGTAGAGTTGTTCTTGTCTCATTTTTATCCATGCTAAATCTATATTTTGAATCTGTTTACCTGTAACAGCGACGAAAGAGATTGAAAATAAAAAAAAAAAAAAGAAAATCGTCGCGATTGAAGTTGATGCCAAAACGGCCTTCTATTCGGACCTGATCACGGTGCGATTATTATTGTTATAGTATATTTTTATACACTCGAATCTTACCTCCTCGTATTCCTATTCAATTTGCGGAGAAACTTATTGCGCACGTGCCCAAGCATGTGTGATTATTTCAACAAAGGCAATAGTCCCAAAATGTGTAAACTTCCGGCCGATTATATACGTAGCTTTCTACATTTTCTCGGTCCAATTAACAGCTTTGGTCCTTGAGAGTTTAAGCGCTGAATTAGCGTCCGGTATCAAGTTGAAAGCATTACTCGTACGAATGTTGAAAATTTTTGATTAACTTCTTGCTCGCTTCACGGTCCGTGTAAATTCGTAAAAAAAAAAAAGAAAAAGGAACTGGCGTCAAAGCGGATCAACGATACAGGAATTCCGATAACCGTGTCAGTAACACACATAGACAGTCTGAGTAAGGAGAAGATTGAATGAAATGTCGAATTTCGATTAGTATGTAAGACGGCCTCCGCAAGAGGATATTGCGATATGATTGTAACTCGATATAGCGACGCGACTTCGTCGTTCGCCATACTAATCAGCCTTTGACTTTCAAGTTATCTGCAACAAGTTTTACGGAGTGCAAAGCCGACGTCCGGCGATTACTATTGCATGAGTTTGGCGGTCAATTAAACGGATAGGCAGGAGCTGCAGGTGCGAATTAATTGAAATAATAAACTACGTAAGCGAGGCTAACTCTGACGCATACCTTCGCGCGATTTCCGATGCACGGAGAGGAGGTAATAAGTCGATGAACAAGGTACCAATCGACCGTCAAAGCAACGTCGTCGGTTTGTAGAGGGGAAAAAAACATCCAGAATCTAACCGGGAATAATTTTTATCGAAATTCGCTCGCCGAGATGGTTTATTTGAGAAGATGGCAATGTCCGGACCGTGCCGAAAGAACTAACCTGACTGTGACGATCCTTGTAAAAGTAAAGAATCGGACCTCGCAGTACTCCCCAGACTTGCTTCCATGAACGGTCTGTGGATCGCTGAAACAGAAAATAAAGAAAATTTAAGCCTAAAAGGAGGAGCTTGAAATTGAATACATTTGAATACTCCTATAAAGGGGTGAAAAATAATGGAGAATAACGATGAAAATTTTACGATAAAGAATCACAAAATTATCGGCGGTATGAAAGTTTCGAGTGTTGACCCGAAGCCGTTATACCCGTATCGTAAAGCAGTCATCGTCGCTGTTGAATATTGTATACGAGGATCGACAACTATCGTAAAATATTTTTATTATATCGTAGAAATTTGTCGGGTTATAGTGTGAAAGTGTACACATGCCGTCGCGGATTCTGATTATGAGACGGCTAATTTTTAGAACAAGTCTGTTACGTTGGCAATGCAGATTCAGACCTTGGGTATCCTAGTCTATCTCTCGAATTTGATTTCTTTTGTAATACGTTATAGTAGACTAAAAACTGAGCGACACGTATTTTACTTTTCAGCTGCCATTAAACATTTTAAGGGGGTGATACCACCTTCCAAACTAAGACAATATGTCAAGGGGCGATTTGGCAGTTTCAACCAAAAGAACATAATATTTGTAAACTGATCCGACTAGATCCAAGTTTTCTCGCAACGACAAATGAAAAATATAATTTTCTCAATTAAAGAAGATAAAAAAAAAATAACTGCCAAATCGCCGCTCAACATGCCTTACTTTGGAGGGTGGTTTCACCCCCCTAAAGTGGTTTAATGGGCAGATGAAAAAAGATGCGTGTCGCTTAGTTCGTATTCTGCTATAACTTATTACAAAAGAAATCAAATCCGTGAAATCAATCTAAGACGACCTTCCGTGTCGGAATCCTTGATCACGCGTGTACGTGGCAAGGTCGTTCGATAGAAAAAATAGCGGAGGATCGCCTATCTTTCCTACCTTTCCTTCGAGGACGGTGTATTTAACGTGAAGAGGTCCTTCTCTCTCGACGGGTTCAGCGTCTTTCAGACTCACGGTGCCACTCGAGTTGCTGTGACCCCCAGCGATGCTGTTGCTGTAAAATTCACCGCAAGCTTAATACACGCGTGCATATTTTTTACACATTTTGGGAATTATTTGTTCTGCGAGAACGCGTGACAAACTAGTCGACAAAGCGTTATATCATTCAATTTTAATCAAAGACGAAACCAGTAGTACAACTGTATGTGTTCCATGTGAATGTGTGTCTGTGTGTGTAGATGATAAATATTCTCTGGTGTAAGGACTTCGTGGAAACTCGTGCACTATGATTTCGAGCATTTTATTCGACCATGTGTAACGACCTTTTTCCAATCATAAACAACATTGTTTCTTGGACTATATTCGGATATTTATTGTATGCAAAAAGCCGAACCGAAATTATAATAAATGAAAGATGTGCGACTTCGAAAGTGAAATAATCACATAAGGTTATTGTTGTCTTGATTTTCCTCGATCGAACAATTACTTCCTTTAATAAAAAATACCATCGACATTCCAAGTGTGTGTATAGATGATTGTTTGGGCAATGTATATGTGTAACTGTGTACGTTAGATATTTCACTACACACGTACGATGAAAGTATATTATATATACCCAGGCAATAGTTGGGTACACGGGAGATTATTATCTGGGAAGTAAAACAGCGCCTGATGGCAGGCAGCCCGGCTTTACCCAAGTCAAATAATTGTCAGGACGTAAGCTGGGTTGCCTGAATGCGGGCGCTAGTTTATCCTCTAATATGATCACCCTTCGCGTTATAATGCACAGTTATATTATGTCTACGTACATCGGAAATTTGACAAACTTGGTAAACAACACAACGTATGCGGCAGATTACAATATACATATGCGTACATGTACGTGTAGATGTTACATACGCAAGGTTGTCCATTGCAATTTTATTACTGCAAAAGCTCTTAAAACATACTTATAGGTATAACGCTAGTTATCTTTTCTATTTTGTTTTTTGTAGTTTAATCCAAAAACATGTTCCGTTCAAAACTGTATCCTTTCAACTTTCGAAATACGGCTTAAGTCATATTCATATTCAACGTTTACACACGCGGATAAAAAATGTCTCGTCGTTGAAATCTCTCATTCATCCAAAAGTCACGTCACCGCATATCGAAATGTCGAAATATTGTGAAAATGATTCCCATCTCACTGGTGTAGAATCCAAAAAAAAATTCCGTTTAAATTACTTTTAAAAAATCATTCAAATTGATGAACCCGTTGAACGAAATTATGCTTGTCTGTTAGAAAATTACGAACCAATTTTTCCCGTCATTGAAGAAAAGTTTAAGAAAGCAAAAATGTTTACGCTTGTTATATTCCAGCACGATAACGAGGATTGTCAATCTTACTCTCGTTACTGTAAAATACATATTATATAATGCAGAGTAGGTACATATACACCGTTGGAAATAGTTTTATGTAAAAATTTCGGGTAAACTTTCATGGAAATTTGCATAAATTCAAGTGTCGCTGGATTTCCACACTTTGAAAATGTCAAGACTTTGATATCTGATCGAAATAACTCACTGATACATTGGGAACGAGAGAAAACAATTTTTCCAACAATGTATTCTACTACATAATGTGTGAATATAAACTTTGTACACAACATATGCGATATATGCATATGAAAAACACGTACAGACACACACACGCAGCAGCAGCCAGATGAACGGACGACGAACGAAGAAACGAACGAACGAATATGGACGGACGGACAGACGTAAAAGAGGATGAATGTTAGAAATGGCATTTCAAGAGAACGAAAATAAAAATAATAGAATAGTAAAACAGTGCGGCACGTAGCTCGCACGTAATAAGTACAGGTAAAATACGTCACGTTCAAAATTGTATGCATAGTGCTGATCTCGTAAGCGATTCATTCAATCATTAATTGCACAATATATACGTTACACGGTACAGTTGCTGTGGTATAGTTTATTATACATGTACACTATATCATCGCCAATCGTGCAGAGATCGATATAGGCATATATACACACGTATAGATCATTCCTAGGCATATATATTATACATATGATTTACGAATAGTTTCTACTATAGAAGGCTGCAAGATAGTCAAAGTTAATGAAAATATATATTTAGGGCATTCCGTACCATTTCAACCTGGGTCTGAGCCTTGACTTCTCGGATTTGGCTCGCAATTTTTCACATGATTGTTCTCACTTTGAAAGGCACTCGGTTTTTCTTTCTCAAGATTTTTTAGACGTGGTTTTGATTCTCTACAATTTTTCAAAACCATGTTATTGATAGACACAATTTGTAGATCTGACAAAATTCTGAAAATTCATGTGTCAGATATTAAAATTTTTAAGCCTTATAGCCAAAGTGAAAAATTTCCTCCCTCTTACTGTTTTCAAGCTTTGCCCGAACAAATTACCGCGTTAAAAGAATTAGAAGCGGCAGTCACTTTACCATGGATTGCTGCTGGCATATTTTCATACGTGACATCATATTTTGAAAAATTTTCAATTTTTTCGTAACCATTATAACATTTAAAGTTTTTCTTTTTTTTTTTTTTTTGAACAGTAACAATTATCCATTCCGGTTGTAAGCTTAAACATTTTGATACCTAATACACGACTGTTTGGAATTGTTTCAGATTTTTAAATTGTGTCGAACAACAACACGGTTTTAAAAAGTTGCTTAAAATAAAAGCGGTGTCGGGAGAATCTCAAAAAAAGAAAAAAAAAGCGAAATGGTCAGACAAGCCTTGTCGAAGTGGTGCGAACTGACCCATATATATACATATATACGCAGGTGGATGTGAAGTAAGCAGACACAGGTGGACAGGCGGGGTCTCACCGATGCGAGTGACGATGGAGCGACGCCGCCTGTGTTACATCCTCGAAGATGCGTCGTAGGGGTGTTATGTCCCCGGGAAAGAGGGGCGGACGCCATCGCCTGTGGGCGCTGGAACCGGACTCATTGTCATGTCCATGTGCATGCTCCTCGTTTGTTTACTCATTTTTTTTATACACTTCATTTCACGTTTATTTTTTTCTTTTTTCTCCCTTTCTTTCCCAGTCTCATTATCGAAAGTTTTTTGACAGTATCAAATCAAATTTTTAATTCTCATCCGCCATGTTGGATCCAGGATACTGGATCCGCAATTTTGAATTTTTGAACTCTGATTTCAGTTTCGCAATCAGCCACCCCAAAAATCTTCAAATACTGTCTTGTTATAAATTTTGACTCACCACAATAATGTGTGACTCAAGGGGTTAAACACGACGATAGATTTTCGGAGATGCAGGAAACAGCGACAAGGAAAAAAAAAAAAAACGAACGAAGATTAACACGATTAAAGGCGACATGATTGATTAATCAGAGGTTCAGCGGTATATCCCCCGTTAGTTATCAAAGATCAAAAAACGCGTGTCGGATGTGCAGTGTATACGTGCGTGTTTGGAAGAAAAAAACATTTGCAAATTAATTGCGAGGGTAAAGAATAATAATATAAGTGGTAAAAACACAAGAAGAAGAAGAAGAAACAGGGCGCTGCTGAACATGGATAATTGCAGAGATTCACGTTTGCAAACAGAACATCGTCGTTACATAAAATCGCAATATGTATATCGATTAGCAAAAAATTATGAGTGTGCACACCCAGAGAAAATCTATCTCATCAACGTTTCCTTCATTGATTATCGAGCTTCGTAGTATCGTATGTTTACGTGAATATAAAAAACCAATTTCAACAAAAAGAAAGAAAAAAAAAAACATTTCTCTGGGTGTGGAAAATCGCGCGACATTATTTACCTGCGGTTAGATACAAAAATCGTATATAAAATGAACATAAGAAAAAAAAAATATATAGACAGCTGTAAGGACCGTTTCTTTCTTACCTTCTTAAAGCGAGAACTGGCTCGGAGTCTGAGAGCTCAAGATCACTGTCGACGTGCATGCGTTCACTCCACGTAGCTTTCAGGTAGGAAACTCTCCTGGTCGCTCGATCCTCGTCATCTGATAGATAGAAGATAATAAAAAAAAAAAAGAAACGTCAATGGTTATAACAGGATATAACGTGTTTGTTTGACTAACACGGTTGGTTAGAAAAAAATAAAGAACAAAGTCAAAACTAAAATTAGTAAGATAAAACGAACACTGAAGAATAAACCGTGCACAACCGCAAACACAGTCCACAAAGTTCACAATTTATGCATAGAAATATATATATATATATGTAAGATTTTGATATTGAAAAATGAATTTCCGCAACGGCAGGAAGAAAGAAAGAAGGTAAAAACGCGACTGACGTACTCTTGCGCCTTACAAGCGGTAATACGTAAAGAAGTGATATCCTGTATCGAGACTGTTCAATGTTTCCCATACCGAACCGCCATAATCGTAGATAAACGCGTTCACGGATAACGAAATTCAAGATAATTACTAATTGCCACACCGAGCCGGTTTTCGCCACATTTCGTACCCACACATTTTTATCCGTAGTATGTGTGGAAAACTAGCGAATGGAATTATGCAGGCCGGACTAAGATAGGTAGGTACGAATACGATAAGGAGAAACGAAACCTCGACGTGAAGAAATGGGAAGTTAGTCATTGGGTAAACAAACATACGATGACACATCATATTCGTACAGTATAATATTGTATGTAATATTGTGCGTGTGATGTTCGCCGATTACGAGAATTGACTTGCGATGACAAAGCGATGAGAAAAACATTATCACTAATTGCAGCAACAGCAGCGGCGGCAGCAGCAGCGGCGGCAACGAACAAACCGAAGAACAAAAAAAGCTTTGTTTCTTGGACAATGGGCACGAGTCGATGTAAAATACTGATTTTTTCTTTGTCACCTCGAGTCGTTCGAATTGCTGCATCGATGTTAGACACATGTATTATTAATAACTTACTGTTCTGCTGGGCCTTAGAGCACTTCTGTCGCCTGATAACCACGCCGTTCGTCGGCGATGGGACTGGTGCAGGAACTGTAAAAAGCGGACGCGGAAACGTGTATATCAGCGTTAAAGCGCGCACACTCGCAAACGAACGTTATTAACATTAAAAAACAAAAAAAAAAAAAAATTAACATCAACTTCGACGTCAACATCTCCCAGGTATGCTTGATTTGTGCAGTCGATGGTATGCGCACGTATTCGAACGCCCTTCTCCGATTTTCACATTATTTTGCGATTATATCGATGCACAAATCAAATATTTAAACGTTATACCAGCATACCTATACATCAAAACCAATCAAACAATCAAACATTTTCTTAATTTTAAATTTGCTGTATAAACATATACTTGCCGCAAAAAAGAATACAATTATATCTAAACAATATAATGAGAAACAAACACATGCATGTAGATATATTGGAATGTCAAGTGAATATTATTGTATTATTAGTTACCTGATCATGCGATTAAAAATGCGACAGCATTAATAAATGTTACTACGTTTAGCAGATAAAAATTACCACAAGCAATGCGATGAAAAATTTTACGATCGAATAAATCTTTTTTTTTTTTTTTTTCGTCATGCACATTCTTTTTGTTTCCTCTTAGCTCTGGCCGATGTCGATTATGTAAAGTTTTTGGTTTAAATTCGATTTGAACATAGGTGAGAATGTTAGTTTTGTTTATATCGAGCCGGAAAATTGGTAATAGGTTTAACTCGGTTCATACATAAAACGAACATTGAAACAAATTCAAAGCATGTAACATAACTTCAATCGCTCTTCACCTTCTATCACCCTGTAACACCGGCAGTTGTTATGATTAATACGGCAAGCGTTGTAACAAACAAATATCGTTTTGACGACAGATTGTTACGAGTGTAATTATAACGTGTAAGAAAAACCAAAAATAAAAAGAAATAAAAAAAATCGTGTGTTAAAATTGTTAAAACGAAAGAAAAAGGTGGACAAGAACAACGAGACGATAAAATAAAAACGAAAGAGAAACGAAAGGTTGAGGAACAGACGAAAAAAGACTGTCGATAAACGAAAAGATAAAAAATAAATCCTGACCTAGGATCTGAGAAATGCCTTCTGGGGTCTCCACGTCAGTATCAGCAGGTGTAAGGAAGCCAGAGCCGTTCTCTGGGCTTTCCGAGGGTCTCAGAGGATTCGAGATGGAAAGTTGATTGGGCCTGACTGGCTGAGGCGAGCTAACGATTATATTCGGGGTTGTCTTATTTGTCTCGGAATTCTGATTCAGGTCTAATATTGGCGTGGGGAATAGCGGGTCGTTTGGATCCTCGGTTTTAGACACTTGTTGACCGTCGACGTCGGCGTTACCCTCGCGGATCGCGTCTTGACGTCGCATCAGACTTTGCTGGGGTGCTCGCTCTGTCGTTTGCACACACACACATCCCAACAATCGATGAAATTAATGTGGAAAATATACACGTGAAATGAATAATTTTGCAATTTCATTTTTGTAGATGCGGTCGACGATTTTTCAACTTGCAATTGACCAATGATAAATGACAAATATTTGTGGTGAGCGTGAAACAAATGTGACAAATTATTCCATTACAAAAATATTCAAGTCAAACAGTAAAGGTGATTCATCTTCGGAGAAAAGTCGCGTTTTTTTTTTTTAATCAAGTTCTTTCGATCAACATTTTCATACTCCTTCGAACATTTACAGTTATATTCAAAAGCGGGCAATTTCGTGAAATTTGATTGGAAAAAAAAAAAAAAAAACACAGAGAAGAAAGTAAAGAAAAAGAAAAACGAATAAAAATTTTATACGGTATACCCGTACGCAAAATATTTTATCTGTGCAAATAAACTACGCAGACTGTTATTTCATTTTTACATTCACAATCAGTAACCCCACACGTTTTTCTATCAATACATGCTTTTATTCTCGTCAATAATAATTCGGATAGAAAAGAAAATAAAATTTATCCACTTCTTAAACAATCATCATGCGAAATGGATGAAAATAACAAAAATCCAGAAAATCAAATCAACGAGGTTCAACTATAGCTGAGCCCTCCAAAAATGGATTAAAAAATCAGTTCGAATAAAAATCACCATCGTTGATCAATAATAAAAGATAAATTTAAATATTTCAATCAAGGATGGCGAATGTGAAGTGTGATGATGAAGAGAATTTGAAAAATACTTAATTGCCGGTTTTCTAAATCAAAAACTACCCATTTTTAGGTACAACACGAAGTGGGTTTGAAAAAAATTAGCTACAAACAATAAATAATGACGTACTGCCAAATATCTTGGCATTTAGGTATATAGAAATGATCTAGTTAAAACATACTGGGAATGATGGTGCAGTGTCTCTCTAAAAATAAGGGTTACAGACAAAAATATATTTGCAAATGTTACAAGTATGACTCACCAAGCTGGGCTTTAACCGCCTGTAAGTAACTGTCTTGACGCTTAGCCTTGTTTCTTTTCGCATCTTCCTCTTCGACTTCCGTCTGCCAAGTGTGCCTTGCATTTCGTCGCGACGTGCTATTCGCTGCCTCCCAAGACTCCGCGCTGTTACTTCGTGCCCTTAGATGCATGGATTCAGTTTCCATCGCGGGCATTTCTGCGAAAAATTTATAATATATTTCGACGATTCTAAATGAGTTTGAAATTACATAACTACAAGGCGAGATACACAGCGAGTTTATAACACCCATTGTAGAAACAACTACACATAATTACAAGAAAATCCACAAACTCTAATTTCAAAGGCAGGAGTTTCTGATAGACAGAGAAGTACGTGGATGACTGCTGCTCGTTCAAGACGCGAAAATGTCTAGAAAACTTCTGCCGATAAGTGGATAGAATTAATGAAATGGATGAATAGAATTTCGGATGAATTTTCGAGTAAAGATTTATGGTTTTTACCGAGGGGTTAATCACTCTTTGTCGTCTGTCGTTTGAAGTCGTACGAAATCCATCTTTCTCTCTAATTTTTCAAAGTGATTTACCCCTGGGTTTCGAATGATTTCCGATAATGGGAAATTTTATGATCACTGTGAGAATACAGTGTTGACACGTTAACTGACGAGATAGATATACGTTACAAAGCATGAGAAAAGGAACGATGAGACATGCTCTGCGATGATATGCTTCGTAGTGTCTTCCTGACGTTTTACGAACGTCAAACGTTCATCAAGTATGAAAGACGAGTTAATGATACGGACACATGTTACATAAACTGCCACGATAAACACACTATTAAATACATCGACAATACAGGTCTGAACTTGACACGTTCATCTACCTCTTATTTCCCTATATCCAGCCGGCGGTTCGCAATGGATGTACTTGCTGCCTACAGGAATAACTCTATTCCCCGACAATTCTCTCCCTATATGCATATAGACCACAATGTTTTGTTATTCATATATTATATTATACGTAAATACTTTATATTTACTGTAATTACAAAGTAGAGATAACGGTTAACCCAATTTTGTCACGGTCAACCGCGTCACCCCGAAAATATCTGTCTGTGAAAATTCCATTTCGAACTGGTAAGAGTTAATCAAAGCTTTCCACTCGTCTATTGTTTGAAAAAAAATAGTGAACGTTATTACATCAGCGACCAGATTATCAAAATCTTGATTTTTTTTTTTTTTTTTTCACAGAGATATTTTTTCACCCGAAAAGTAACTTCCAGTGACCTTGTGTGTTTGAATGAAAAAAACTGACCCAGATTATTTTTAGCCACTTCAATTCAAGGCCTGTGATAGGAGACAATAAACTGAGCAAATAGATAAGAAGAAAAAACGCAAGCTAATCGCAAAGTTTTGATAACAGAAAACAACAAATGTGATAACATTATAACATACCGGACTCGAGTGATTTGCTCTCTCGATGAGCTGGTATTCTCCTTGGTTCTCTGGCCTCAGCTTTGGATTCAAATTCTCTTTTTCTAACAGCCACATTAGGAACACTTCGTTTACTTGATAACCTAGATAATTCACTTTTGTACAAATTAGTTCTATCACTAGTCGGCTCGTCATCGTCGCTGAGCAGTCGTCCCGACTCAAACTGCTTAGCCCTGCGAGACACAATCTGTAATCCTTGAGGCGGTACGGAAAATTTATCGTTATTTTTCTTTTCCGGTCCGGGCGAGGAGGGAAGAGACGAAGTTCCGTTCCTCAAATCCTGACCACCACCCTGCTGGTTCGACGTGACATTCTCGTGTATCCTCGACAGCGTCGTTACAAAGGCAGCCTTGTTGCCGCTCCTCGTATTCGAAGATCTGAACTGCGCGTCGTTGTTAATCTTATTGCCATTGTTTCCTGCGACAGGCGGTCCGTACTTGAAATGATTTTCTTTAACGAACTGACCGTTGCTGTCGTAAAGAGAGGAATAAAACTGGTCACGTTTCGCCTGAATCTCCTCTATGCCAGGCTGATCTCCGTCATCTTCGTCGTCATCGTCGTTGTCGTCGACGTCGTCGTCGTTCTCTCCGTCAAGCTGATTAGAATACTCAGTTTCGCTGTCCAAATCACCTCTAACTCTCTGCAAACTTTGATTCGTAGGTTTGGGAGCCCTGGTATTTCTCTCAACGGAGTTTCTCGTCGGAGAATGTTGCCGTCTACTGGCCTGCTGTTCGTTGGGAGGCCATACTTGTCGTTGAAGTTTTTGCGGCCTTGCGTAAAACTCCCTTTGAATACGCTTCGACTCCTCCTCGGGTGTGAGCCATCCGATCGGCTGACTCGGTCGCCTGAGAAACTCCTCTTTCTGTTCAAAGCTCCGCCTCAATCTGTTCATGATAACAGAATCGTCGGAGTACTCGTTGCCGGTCAGGGTTGAATTCGAGTCGTACGAGGAGAGACTCTCCTTGCTGGCAGGGCTCGAATCCCTCCTGGACTCCATGCTCAGCCGGGAACCAGGAGTGCTGGACTTGAGGGCGTCCATGCTACCGTAGGCCTGAGACTCGACTTCGCTGGCCATTCCGCTGCCTTCGCTGGCTCTCCGACTGACGACCCTTCTTCCAGGTCTGTAAATCGGCACCTGAGGTTCAGCCCTGGACATTGGATACTGATCGAGCGATTTGCTGATCACGTCCGAGGGTCGGACCCTCTCGTAAATCGGGTCCTTTATCCTGTCGTAGATTTGCTCGGTGTTCGACGGCCTCGAGTATATCGACTCGGGCCTCGTTCTGTCGTACAAGTCAAATCTCGAATCCGGCGGCTGCCTGAACGGCTGGGGAATTTGATTTTGCTGTTCTTTCTGCCGTCTCTGCGGTCGCTCCGGATGGTCGTAGAGCGTCTCCTGATTGTGAGCCTCCAGAGGCCTCCGCTGGGTCGGTGCTAGCATTTTAGTATCCTTGTAGACTTCTTCTCTCTGTTGTTTGTACGGATGAAGGGTTGTACCTTGGTTTTCGGAACCCGGTGGAGAACAGACCCAGGATTGTCGGCTCCTGGGTGTCGGACCTGGTATCATGCTCGTCGATCTCCTTTGCTTCTGCGACGTTCTGTCCGGCGAGCGAAGTCGAGGTCGTTGATTCGTTTCGGGATTGTGTGCCGTTTCACCAAAATACTGTACGATGAAAGAAATAATCGGTTAAACAAATACGTTACACTTGATCGTAATATCTCGAGAAAATTTTTTACATCAGAAGACAGAAATATCGCCCGAGTCGAATTCGTATTTTTTTCCCCCACAGAAACACCGCGTACAAGCCAATTAAAAACGAATCGCGTTGTTGCAATGGCAGGGGAATTGAATTTACTCCGGATTCTATAATTGAATCGATACCCTGCCTCTCCTCAGTCTGTCGGACGTAAGGATTCATTACGGCAATAGTAGCGCTAAGCCGATCAAACACAGGCTGCGAATATCACGGTGCGACGAACCGGATCCAATTATGCCCTCCTAACCATTCTGTACGCATTACAAACATTTCGTTATCATCGAGAGGTGAAGGTTCAAAGAGAAAAATAAGTCCCCGGAGATATTTCTTAACGTAGGTTACACCGCGCCGAGAAAACTCAGGGTAGCCACAAATTTTCGGGAACAAAATTCCACGACATTATGAGATTTTTTCCACGATCCAAGACCCAGTTTCCTCCGACATTTCCCCAATTCTGGTAAGTCACCAAAGCCTAAATCGTTGAGCTTATTCGTTTCAAATTCAAATCGAATTAAATTTGTGTTTTCTCAACGAAAAAAAGCAACCTTGCCGTACCTCAAAAAAATCATATCCAACTCCCAGGACGCAAAACTGATATTTTCAGTTTATTCCATGAGCAAATTAAAAATACCCCGACACTTTCGCGTTTTCCAAGTATTCCAGGTGGCTACTCCGAAATCTATCAAAGGTCGAAAGATCTCTCCATTGTGAATGCGTGAAAAAGGAATTCTCACCCGTTGCAAAATGTCGTCGTCCTTGGAAACGACGATTAGACGTAGCCAAGGACCCGCCTGCTGTATCCTCTGGACCACGCGAGCGTACTGCTCGCCCCTCGTCGGCACCCCGTCGACGGACGCGACTCGATCCCCTGTCCGAAGCCCGGCTTCCGATGCCGGAGAATTGGCGCGTACCTGTTTCACGAAGATCGTGTCCATCGGCTCGTCAATCCTGGCCCGCTCGTGTCCCGGTAACATCTGCTGATTAATTGGAAAAAAGTCGACGGTTACTAATTTTTTATTTTCATTTCCGTATCTGTCGCACATTTTTCATCATCCGTCAGGACAACGTTACCGAATCCTATAATAGTTTGTTTCGCGAAATGATTGCGAAACGCGTCCTTCGATTTCACTCGGCAGCCTGCGGGTTACGCGTTATATGTTTTCGAAACAACAACGAGACAATATAGGGAGAGATGCGAATACGCGAAACGCTACCAAAGACTTCTGCAGCCTTCGTTAAATGGAAATAAAGAGCGTAGGTACGGTGTACCATGTGTATACATATATATATACACACACACATACACGTGTAGGTATTCACTCGCGCGTATGCCTACTCGGTGCAACTTTGTACCGTGCAGAAAAACATTTCAGGTCATTCGAGTATTAATTATCTCCCCAAAAGGTATATGGGGAACGGCATATTACACCAGAAGAGGATGCGGGCAGGAGGAGAGGGGGAGTAAAATACACGAAGGCAGAGACGTATGAGGTAGGTAGACAAAAATTTATGCGTCTTATACGCGCGTACTCGAATAGCCTGCAAGACCTTGCAGTGGTAGAAGGAGATGGCAAGGGATCGAGGTACAACGGGCACAGCCCGATGGCCACTGACAATTAAGAACGTGGTCTTCCGATACGATCGGCTACCGATACGCAATTCGTCCGGTTCTCAACTTGCCGATACGTGTAACTCTTGTACACAGATATACAGGCGCGAGTGTAATAAGGGAGAGCCAAGGACGATCGTTAATTAAACCGTATATCACTGAAGCAACCGCGTTTAGTCATTTTCGACGTGAGAACTGCAGTTTTAAACCCCCATTAAGGGGGTGAGGTGTACATCTCGGACGGTCTAAAACCATAGTTTTTTTCTTTTTTTTTTAAATAAAATGAACCCCCCCCTTGAGCAGCAGCCTCGATCGACTTTCTCGAATTTTTTTTCCGTCCAGTGTCGATCGTTCGTGATAAACGATTTAATTTCGGTAGAAAACGACGAACGCGCGGTTACCGAGTAAATTTGTTTTTATCCGACTTACGTAGCAGGACTCGGGCGGGTAGACGATGAAGTGTCGCAGAGTGAATCCGAAGCCATTTTCACCACGTCGAAGAAGAAGAGTTCTCGGTCCACGGGACGGAGCCGGCAAGCTTTCTCGTTGGTTGGCGTTATTCGGTGCTGGCGGAGGTGGCGATGCGTGGCCAACCTGAAAAACAACGATTAATTACCAATAACAGAATCGCCAAGCGTATATTAGGTGGCTGAAATAGGAGATCTTAAGCCAAGCGGAAAGATTTCTCTTCGTACCGATGAAACGGTCCGCGCAATGCCACGTGAAAAACGTGATTGTTGATTCGCGACTGCGACGATCTCTTCGAAAGAAAATCGGAGACGCGACGATGAATCGTCTTGTACGTGACCAGATACAGGAATTATGATATTTCTTTCATTGGATTCTCAGAATTATTCCAATCAATTTTAACATTCTTTAAAGTGGAAAGGTTTTTTAAAAATCATTCGTACGATTAATGATCAAAAATACGAGTCATTTATAGACCGCGGCAGAATGGTAGTCATCTGCAGGATACATCGATCGCATATCCGCAAGTCTATAACCGAACACGAGGGGATCGGAACGGTAACGAATTGCAGTCCGCAAAGCCGACGTGCACGATGTACGAGGTGGACCAGCCAGCTGATTAGCGACTCGATTGCCCGGCGTTAACGGTCGTCACGTGTTAAAAAACGCGTCCCCAGGATACGTTCCTTCTTTTTTTTTTTCTATTTTTTTAACCCAGTGACTCCCAGGAACCCGTCCCACGGATAGTGGGCAAAATTTTCATTCAAGAGAAGCCAAAGACGTGTATTTTTCATTTGACAAAGTGCTTGACCGTAACGGACGGACTTTCGTTGTTGAACAAAAGGTTTCATCAGGTTTCGGACATCTTTCATCGGCACGCGATTGATGGGTTATAATACATTGTTTTGAAGAATGTGATTGGAACGAACGACGGAGTATTTGTTCATTGTCCACTGATCCGACCAAATTGAGGAGAATACAAAACTTTAACGTATAAGCTTTTTCGGAGTGCAAGACGAGGCTGAAGCTGAGAGCCAGAATTATCAGCAAAGATTCCAAAGTTCGTTCAAATAAGGCAGTGAATAACGAGCGTGACAAATTATGTGAAATACCTCGAACCGCCAATACCTTTGTACAATTACGAGGATAAAACCGAGCTGCGTGTTTCAATTTCTAAAAAATTTAACGCGTCTGGCTGACGGTTTCAGCTTCACTAGCGAAGTGGGTACAAGTTCGGAAAACGATGATTACGGCAACGATTGGTGAAAAAATGTTTAAATAATGGTCCGATACCTGCGGCAGTCCGCGGTACGAACGTAAGTGACGGTGGGACAAGTAAAGGAGAGCTCGGAGCTTCTCAACGGCGGCGCGTTGTGTTGTTTCTAAATATAGCACCGGCTGGCCATGCAGAATATGCATGTCCGACATACACCGATTCGCGTAGGTGTTACCAGCGCGGTAATCAAGCCGGTTTTCAGCCTCCTCGAATCCCCCTCTAGGCCATCCCCTGATAGCGGTGGTGCACGTACAAGCGCGTCAAGTTGATGCAGTTGTTATAAACCTCGACTCCGCGTGTGTATTAAACCACGTGTGCCGAAATTATATCCGACGGTCCGTGACGCGTTGCGATTGGGTAAATAATTTTTCATTCCCTCTTTTCGTCGTATCTTTAGACCCGAGGAAGAAAATCACCCGCCCAGCTTTCTTTTCCGCCTTCACTTTTCTCTTCTCTTCTTTTAGCTTTTAGTTTCTTTTTCGAATTATATTGAAATACTTGATCCAATTCACGTGAGTGCGAAAATTGTGGAGAAAAAACGATGTCGGATCGTAATATCGCCCCTTGTTTATCTGTTATTTAAAATTAAAGGGAAGTTGAGAGCCGCCTTCTTCGTCGCAATCTTCGAGAGGCGTAAAAGTTCGTACCTTAAGGTTCGATGCATCGAATAGCAGCGGCTGCAGCTGCTGGTAATCCGTGTGGAAGATATATTGCAATTATATGCAACAAGATTTGCATGCGAGGTGTATCGTACATATTGTACGAGAAACTTCGGAGGCAGTCCGGTTATAACTATGGCCTACCTCAACGGAAGTGCCGTCGATGGAGTCACAAGATAATCGACATCGAACCCAAGTCACCACGGGTTAAGGTGGTCGCCTAGTCTGATGGCTGTTTTTTTTTTGTTATTTTTTAAGACAAAGCGTTGAAATAAAATTTCTTACAATTTTCACATCAGATTTATCGACATTCAAACTAACTTTGTGAACTTTTGTCGAGCCGAAATATTGAATATAACCTAATGCTTACGTGATGTCTGAAAAAGCACAACTAGGATAATCACAAGTTTTTGTCTCGCGAGCTAAACAAACGTCGAAAAAAATGCAAACTTCAATTTTTTTTTTTCTTTTATTTTTTTATAAAAGAAAAACTGGCTAAGCATCTCACTGTGACTGGCAGGGTTAACGGAAGTTAAACAAGTAAAAAAGAAACAATTCGCGATTATACTCGCGAATTTTAATCAGATACGTTACGATTGTCTTTCGTATCGCTCTACACGCTGCCGGTGATACGGGTAACCTAATAAAATAAGGCATACGCTTCGACTCTTGGATAACACCGGCTAGCCAATGAATGGCGAACAAGTCGCATCGCTAACTTAATTCTCCTAAATGACGGTACAATTTATATCGTCACGATCGTCATCAACATCATCTCGAGTTTGCCCGTCTTACATACGACACGCAGAAGCGTGCGTAAATGCCATTTGTATGTACAACGTGCATTGTACTACATGTGATACATGCGTATCGTACTCACGAAACCTATGAGATGATCTGTGAACGTGGTCCTTGATCCGTGCTAGTTAAGTTCGCAATTTACAAATACTTTACGCCTTGGAATATATATGTATACATATGGTGCAAGCCGAGAAAAAGAATAAGAGAGAAAGAGATGGTCTTAAAACCAGTTAGCTCTCCGGCAGTTTTTCCATCTATTTTATTTCTTTTTCGCCTTGCTTCTTTTATCACGCATCTGTATAACGTGATGCGAAAGAAACGGTTCAACACGCGAGAATTACAACCGCGAGACTATCCGCGGAACGAGAGTTGCTAGATATAACCTTATGCTTGTGTTACATGTATGTTTACGGTGGGTATGGAGGCGACGAACGTATATACATATGTATACATATATATACGGCAAGCAAACGCGACGACAAAGACGATGATAAATAACGATAACGCAAGATTAACAAATTGCTGGCACTTTATACGTCACGCGTATATGTATACAACGTTGTAGGTAGGTACATACATACGTGCATAGGTACAATCGACACGCAACGAACGAATTATGTCTAATTTTCAATTTACACCTACCCAAGATATTTTTTGTTGTTGTTGTTGTTGTTGTTATTTTTATTATTATTGTTGTTCTTGTTGTCATTGCGATCGTAAAGGGCGTGATGTTTACGTCCTAGATTTCGGACTGGTATGTTGCATGTATACACATATATGTATGTAAGTAAAGATAACGGAAGAAGAAAACGAAGAAAAATTGAATACCGATGCTTTTTTTTGTATCAAACATCTAGTCCGGTGTTGAAGTGTAATTGCTAAATAGAAATATAAATAAAGAAGTAAGAAAAAATCGGAACGTGACAAAATTTTGCTAAAGGCACGACGACGCCATTCTTACAGAGACATTCGTCACAACGCGTGCCTGTTTATAAATTACCAAAAGCATCGTGCGGTGATATTATATTATAACCACCGGAGAGTAAAATAAGGTTATTTCGGTTCATCGACACTCGTACAGATAACTTTGTAAAGTTCCGACTTCGAGTGCCGATCGCGAGTTCTTAATATCTAGGGCAAACTTAGGCTTTCCGCCTGTAAAAACTGCCTATCGAGACAAGTTTCTCTATTTTCTTCAACGATATGAAAAATATACGTAATAAATTCGTCAATCTTTTTCTCCTTTTTCTCTTTGGGCGCGGATCGTTTTGTTGCGTCCTTCATCGACCGACTCACTCTACGCACGCCGGACGAATCGGAACTCGTTTTACATACAAGAACGGAGACGTGGCAAAGGACAAAAATCTTCTACCGTTGAGGATTCTCTACAACCGTCATCACGCGTCGTCACGCGTTATGCCTGCAGGTAGCAATTTTCCTGACAAATTTCCAAACGCGAACCGCGCGTGTGTATCATTTTCCCATTATACGCTCTCGTCGTTGTTTCTTCTTCGAGTTGCGTCGTCAAATTGCACGCCGGTATTTCATTATTGCCGCACTCTGCAGCAGCAGACTGAAACCTCGTCCTGAATCACCTGCGAACGAATGACTGACGTACGTTCTCTTTTTTACTGTTTCTAATTCATTTCCTCCCATTTCTGACCTCCTCTTTATTATTATACGGTTTATCCTTGACGTCGGTTATCGTTCGGTTCAACGGTTTGCCGTATAAATTATTGCATCGTTCAGCTGCTAACCACTCTCCTTATCGCGATTAGGTTTGAGGCTGCGATTACATCGTTATTGTATAGGTAGGTACGACACAACGACACAGACAACGTTTTGAGGTCAAGATTCGCCGTTTCAAAATTTCAGGGTCGAGACCTCATATCGGTGCTAGCAGCGGTGGTATAGTATTCCTAAGTCCAAACTGCCCAGAACCACTAATGACTAATTTGTTTTCGTTCGTCAGCAGCGTGGTAATTACGCCGGTAAACATCTCCTAGCGGAATTTTATCTCTCTCTCTCTCTGCATATATATATATATATATATATATATATATAGGTGTGTATATTTATGTGTGTGTGTGTGTACATACGTATCATCGGTACGTATAGTCAAATTAGTCTCCAAATGTACAACGATAAAATATTTGTCAGTTATTGGTACAGTAAATTCTTTCGATTGAGAATATACAGTAATAACGTAACGAACAAGATACTGTGTAAAGAAGTGTCTACTTATGAGTCAGGATACTCGTTCGTTGCAACGTACCAATAACGGACTCGGTCCCTGCGACAAAGAAAAGAAAAACGCAATCATTAGTCGACTGATCGATGATCTATTTCGCATGGCGGATGATAAAACGAGGGATTAATTGCTCGAACGTGACCAGAAAAATTGGCAAATACTTGACCAATCGATTACGATTCGATCGTGAAAGAAAAAGGAAATCACGGTGCGTTTTGTGGTGCGTTATTCGTGCGGTTTTCGTCCCGCAGATATATATATATCTTCTCATCTTTTCATTCATCATCATCACACACACACGCACATATTTTATACTCCGATGATCGCGTCTGCCACGGATCGAATCCAAAGCCTTCTGTTTTCGATCAGACTGCCCCGCTAGCTGCCAAGGCGGCATGCATGAGAAGATTCGAGCAAAAGGTTATCTCGCTCGTACGCGCCAACACCAGCATCTCGAGGCGTAGATGAACCGATCGACGTTTCGTGCTTCGAGATTTTCTCAGCAGCAGCGCGATTCGATCGCAATGTAATATAAGATACGGAAAATTATCGGTAAGCCGAACATTCCCAATTTGCGATACATCTACGTTGCGAACGGAATATTTGTTGACGATGATGATATTATTTGTTGACAACTCCTGCAAACGAAGTGATTTTTTCTCCAAGCGCTTAATTTGGAGCGAAGTTGTAATTCCGAATTTTAAAATGTTCGGAAATTAAACTTTGACGAAACAACGATGGTTCGAATGGTCGGAAAACCCACGCTCAAAGTTCCGAAAGTGTGAGAATGAGAAAATTTTTAAGTATGAAACATGGAAATTCCGAATGATCCAAGATTTTCAGTCCCGTGAATTTCTGACTCGGTGAAATTTTACTTCTTTGATCGTTCTGTGTTTTGGATTTTCGATATTTTTACGTTCGTATTCCTGGTCACTCTGATTTTCGGATTTGCCAATTTTTTCCACCCGCTCGTTCGGTAAACCACGCTACCCGAGTATATTTTAATTTTCCAAATTTTCCCCTATCGAAACTTTACTCTTCGTAACTTTGCTCCATCGTAACTTGAATTTTCGGAACTTTGAGACGTCGGCTTTCCGACCAATCGAAACTTTGTTGTTTCTTCAAAGTTTAATTTCTTTACTCGAAGGTTTCGCCGGAAAATAATTCGGTATTAGGCGTGTGTATTTTCGTTCCGTCCGTAATAGCTCGAACGAATAAATCGAATTGACAAATGAATAACTTAAAAATAATCAACCGATGAATCAACTGCGTATAAATTCCATTTTGGTATTCGGCACAGCTGACGTGCGCTTCGTCTTTTCGTCTCCGCATGCATTAATTACATACGGATACGCGTGATTAAATATTGCGATAGTAATGTAAGGGATGTTGCGCACAATATATAAATATACGTGTATAATATCCACTAATGACATATTCGCAACTCGTAGCCGTGACGTCGTCGTCGGCCATTGTCTTCGGATTCATTAGGCGCCGCGGCTCGTTTCTTGTCTCTTACTTTTATTTACTTTCTATTCACCATTTTTGCTATGAATTCCAACGTCATTCTTCCGCGACGTGTGGTATAGATATAATAATATAAATACTCTATGTCCGAAAGATCGGAAGAAAAGAAAAGAGTATAATTAATCACTCTTTCCGATGCATTTGTATCACATTATCATTACTATCGTATTATAAACATACTTATAATATACGTATATACGATGTATTCGTCGCAGAGATAATTTATCAAATAAAACAAGCAATTCAACAAATCGTTAAAGACGCAGTAAAAAATTCATCTAAATCGGAAATAATTTATATTAAGACGTGTATCGATGATTATAAACAATTCGTGCATATATACATGCAGATATTAATATAAATTATTTCCAATTTAGATGAATTTTAGAAAGCGGAATGTTTTCCTGTCGAGTTATTACACTTTTAGAACGTCTCCGGTTCTTACGTGTCAATATCGTACGACAAGAATAGCGAAGCAAAGGAAAAAAGAAAGAGTAAAAATCAAACCAACTGAGAATATCGTAATATACGTATATTGTATTACATATTTCCTATGAGGAGTAACGTTGCTTTAGTAATTTTTCATGCATAACGATTGCGATTCTTCGGTTGCGAACAGAACGATGAATGAATCAGTTCGGTTATATAATCGACACTGTTATTGTTATACATAAATGAAGCGTATGAGACAAACACGCGATAAGGAATAAAGAGAAGAGAAAAAAAGTAAAAATGTAAATGGTAAAAAAGTAAAGAAAGAAAAAAAACCAGGAGGCGTTTGCAATATCGATCCAAAAATAATCCATCGAGTATGTATTCTCCGTGGCAAAAGCTAACTCACTCCCTCGTATTATACATGTATACATACATGCATACATACATACATACATATGTATGTATAATGTAATAGATCTGCCGGTACTGCCCACGATTAGGAGGAAGAAACGGTAATAATAAGGCTAAAACAAATATGTAGCTAGGCCAGATGATTAAATTTTACCGTTGATCGATAAATTTTTTTTTCTCTTCTTATTCACGTGACAAACAGGACTGCGTTAATGACCATGCGTTGTAGCAAAGTTGCGTTGACCTATAACGTATGAATAATTCCGTAAGTTCAATCGTTATGCTTCGTTTTCACTTCAAATTCTGATTATTTTTCTCTTTCTTTCTTTCTTCACTTTTCAATTTTCGTTAAAACGCAGCGACGCTTGAACTGAGAGAGAGAAAAAAAAAAGAAAAAAGAAAAAAAAACCAGCTGCGGTCGAATATGACCCGACTGATCGACGTTTGTGTAAATTAAGCGGCGATATATATATAATTACAGAGGATAAAACCGAAGCTCAACCCCCACGCGACGATAAAATAATCGTCTAATTTTCGTTGTCGCGTTCTTCTCGCTCGCGTCTATACATATATACATATATATACATATATATATATGCAATTCTGAGACAATAAATACAGCATCGTTTGTATTTCGCGACGAATCGCCGTTTTCTCTGGTCGTATTCTTTGTTGTCGTTTTTTTTCTTTTTCAATCCTTTCTTTTTCTTTTTTTATCCTCTGAATTTGTATTTTTAGTTTTTTTTTACCACTTCCTTGCTCGCCAGCCGCGAATCACGCCGACCTCAAATTCTAAATTTAAAGACAATATAAATTAAAGCGTATATACCGTAAGGTTTAGTCATGCCTAGGTCAGCGATAAGTTCGAATCGTTTTGTGTGTTCGACCAACTTCGCGAAACTTTAATCGTACACCGGCGTCATTCGGAATATATATACATATTAAAAGGTTTTACGGTACCTGCGTCGTGTGTGGATATATTATGTAATAAATAGCCACCTTAAACATAAACATTAACGATTCGATAATAGAATCGTTATATATATACATACTGGAGCATACCTACCTACATTATAACGTATTTAACACACATTGCCCTGCCACAGGATGAATTTTAATAAAATTTTATTCAACTTTTAATCGCAGCCTTTTTATTTATTGCTATATTTGATTATCTTTAGTGGATACAGCGACGAAATTGAATTGAATCGACCCAAGTTTTCTTTTCAACAAGCGTATGATATCGTACCTTACTTTTACTCGATAAATTTTGACGAGTAAGAAACGTGGAATTATCCAACTAACGCAGTAGCTGTTGTTACACTCGTCCTCAAACAAACCTAATTTTCTTCTCGTTGACAATGAAAGTAAGTAAAAAGAAAATTATTTCATACAATATACAAGGTGTCTGAACGAAAAGTATCTGAAAAAAAGACGACACGTTTTTTACCAAGTTTATTCGAAACCGGAGGCAGCTACGCGATGAGGAATTATTATATTATTATCTCCATCGGATTGAGGCTCTGCGAGGGAAAGCAGAACGACTCGTACATCTACCGCGTATAATGATGATGATGATGATGATGATGGTGGTGGTGGTGGTGGTGGTTAAATGCGCGGACAAATTTTACGTAAGGTGTGTGTATTTATTTGTGTGTAACGTGTAACTGGAAAGGTGTAATATTACACGGAAAACCCCAAGTAGCCGAGTCTGTCTGTGGAACTGAGGAGGTATAGAAACCACGAAAATAATCAGTGGTCAAAACCAAGCCCCGTTTTTCTCGTATTCGAGACGACAGCTTCAAGACACGACTGGAACTCTCTCAGATCCGATTCGCTTTAGCCGCGGGAATAATAATTTTTGTCGAACATACGTTTATGTATAATGCAGGTATACGTGCACGTATATTACGGATATTTGATTCGCGAACGAGGATCGAGCGTCAGAAAGAAAGAGAGAGAGATAGAATTATTCCAAGGAGGGAAAGTTTCAGCTTCGAGGCAAAGCAAAGTTACGGAATAGATCAGAAGAAACTTTGGTAAACCGCTAGAGGATCGTATTTAACTATTACATATTTTCTAATGCCTGTTTCTTTTCCAACGAAATTCAATATATTTCTTAAAAAAAAGCACACGACTTATGAAAAGTTTTCCTCAAAATTAATTTCATATTTTTTCCAAATAATTTCAGCATGTGATTCTTAAGGACTGAGAAAATTTCTGGATTTTTTGAAAAATGTTTCAAACGATTGAACATTGAATTTTGAATATTTAAAATTATAAAATTTCTCAAATAAGAAATAAAGGTGAAGAAAATTAAATTTCTGACAATTGATCGAAAATTCGAAAAAGACAAAAGTTTGTATTATAAATTGTCGAATATCCGTAACTCAATCCCGGTTCCACAGTTATTCATCCTTTTTTAGTTGTATCTGTTCGATCGTCGGTTTTAAAATAACCAAAAAATAAATATTTAGTGACTGACTCGAATCTCTAGCAATTGTTTTAGTTATCGAGAAATTCCACAATTTCTCCCGTAAATTAATAATTTTGTAAAATAAGTGAGTCAATAACTGTGTCTAAGCGTGTCGATGACTGGTACACATACCTTGTGTAATAAAAATTCGAGACTTCCAGGACTGATTTATTATAGTCTGAAGAATATCCAACCAAATGAAAATGAAGTTAACGAAAACCCGTTAGATTTGTAACTAAATGCCCCATAGACGTATTACACGTATGGTATAAGGAAACTGCCGTTCGTAAATGATAATATATTTGGAAAAATATTATCATAAATAAACGCGATACGTCTACCACTGATACGAGCAAGCTGGCTGCGCCTTGTTTGTCCGAACCGAACCTTCCTTATTCATACCGCATTATAGGTGACACGCAACGTGACGGAAGTGACCGCAATTAGCCTACAATCGGACAGACATCGGTGCTACCGTAGGCCTCCAGGTACACGAACATCGTTTGCACCGAGTCTGTTGTCAGGCAATAAAAAAAAAATAAAAAATTAAAAATATTCGGAACATGGCTTCGTTTTTGTTTATAGGGGATTTCGACCGTCAGAGACTCAAATCCGAAGTCATTTTTGAGTTGGATAGACGGCGTTCCGAGAGAACAGCAAAAGTTGACGTTTTTTGCGTTTTCCTCGAAAACTGCTGTCGATAGATTAAAAATGACTTGACGATCGTGTGGAGCGAAAAATTTTACATCGAATTACGTCAAAACATGTCGGAAATGGAATCAGATTAACAAATTAAGAGAGAAGAAATCATCTCGTCAAAATTCCCCAGATACCGTCGATAAGTAGAATTTCTTTATTCTCAATTTGTTGATCAGATTCCGTTTCCGACATATCTTCACATAATTCGACGTAGAATTTTCCGCTCAAACAATAAGCGATGGGTCAGGTCATTTTTCACTTATCGATAGCAGTTTTTCAGGAAAACGCACAAAACGTCAAATTTTTTTTATTTTATCGAAACACAGGCTATGCAGCTCAAAAATGGCTTCAGATTTAAGTTCCTGAGGGTAAAAAATCCCTGTAGACAAAAAATGCAGCCATATCCCGAATATTTTCAATTCAGACCTATTTCAACGTAAAAACTCCCTAGAACGGAGTCAGAGCTACTCGCGAATAAAATATTGTTGACAGCGCTGGAAGCTAATATCGGATCG
This sequence comes from Neodiprion fabricii, assembly GCF_021155785.1. Classification (NCBI taxonomy): domain Eukaryota; kingdom Metazoa; phylum Arthropoda; class Insecta; order Hymenoptera; family Diprionidae; genus Neodiprion; species Neodiprion fabricii. The sequence goes on from NC_060242.1 coordinate 1,138,959, forward strand.
CACCGTAGTTTACATAAATATACGTATGTATGTACGTACGTACGTAAGGTAGGTATATATAAACGGCTTTCCTCGTCATTTAGGATAGGCTTATAGCTCTCTTTAGGCACAGCCTTGACTGGCCGCGGTCACTCGGCTTAACGAGACTTTAATTGTGACGAATGAATCGTACCGAATTATTTTTCATGTGCGCCGAGCTGATTGCGAGTAGCTCTGTACTTGACTAATTGGCGCGTGTAACGTACGTTGCACGTATAATGTGCATATGTGTGTGTATAGATATACGGAGTGAATCGCTAACGACTGCACGGTACGTCGTCTGCTGAAACTTAACGCGCACGCGCCACATTCCGATACCAACTGTCTGCCAAGGTGACCAACCTTCGTAAATGTAACCTAACAAATTTTGACAGTTGTAGGTTGGCAACTACGCTCAACTTTCGACTGTCAAAATTTCACGAGTGTGAAGTTAATTAGCAACGTTACGGAAAAACGATGCATGTTTTTACACTTGCGACGGTTGGTCGCCCTGGCAAACAGTTGATATCAGAACGGTGCGCGTGCGCGTTAAATTTTAACGTACAACGAACCGTACAGTCGTTAGAAATTCACTCTGTATAATATACGTATACATGTATAATACATTCCCAGATTATCAACAAACTTTCCAAAAGCCATGCATACGTTCAATGATTTTGGTTTATTTATTTTCAAATCCGAAATCAACGGCATTAAAGTCATTTTCTGACAAATATTTATACCTCTAGGTGAGTAAGTGAACAAATGCATCGATAAAACGTTCGTTAATTAATTATAAATGACTGAAGAAAATTGTTTTATTCATCGAAGCACGTGAATTTGGCGACTGATTAGACCGACGTTTAAAAACTGCTCACCTCTTATTTTTTTTTTTTTTTATATAAAATGGTCAAATCATACGTAGACAAGTATAAAACATCGATGGAGTCAAGAATTTGGGCAGGTGTTTCGCGATTCTCGGCACGCGCCGCACGTGATCATACGCCTACCGCCTATTTTCACACTTGAATACATACAACATAGCCATATGCATAGGTACATACAGCTTTATGTATACCCGAAGCGGTAAACGAGGCGCTACACGTATCGGCGACAGACGGTTGGTTACCAACATATATTACGTAGCGATAGGAATAAGGGTGCAGACGGTAATTCGACCTCGATATTCGGCGCACGAAACGCCCTTAATTCATATACCTTGTTTAAACAATACGGCGTAACAGACGAGCTGCGAGTGTAATTCACAATCAGTTTCGAAAGACGACGCGTGTAAGAAGCGGGCGGTAAAATTTGATGGACGAAAATTGACAAGTTTCGAAAACTTGAAGTTTAGAAATTCGAGTTTTTTTTAGGAAACTACGAAGTATCGAATGGACGGCTTAAAGCTCTGAAATCCAAGATTTGCAAGATTGTTAATCTTGACGTTGATTTGTTTGGAGAAAAAAAAGTTTTTAAAAAAACCAAAGAAGCGTTATTTTTTCTCTCAGTTCTTATTAAAAAATCGAAAAAGCGGAGCGTAAAGCCTCGTGACGACAATTCGGTTTGCATTGCAGCCCTGCAGAATCCGTGCGTTGGCTCGGCACGGCATGGCGGGCAGACCGGCTCGATTTATTGTCCCGGAAGTCCGCAAGCCGGCGAACGAACGACCGGATTCCGTGTCGCTCGAGGGAACCGTCGAAAACCTGGCGACCTCGGGAACCTGAAGGCGTGCACGATTTAAATCCTCCAAAGGATACACGCACACACACACGAAATGAAAGAAAAACAATAAAAATATCGCGTCGTCATCGAGATATTATCGGCAGACCGTGCACGTAGATGATTGTTATAATTCAACGCACGAATTGATAAATTACATTTCATTACACATGAACAATGGATCAATTTCCTTCGTCGTAATACCCATTGATTCCAAATAAATATATATTATTTCCATTTTCTATTTGGTCTCATTATTTGTACTGCTCATTTTGTGCCGAGACATTATTATACTACGATTACATTTCGATTTTTCAATATCTGCGTGTATACCTGTTTCACAATGGCAACAATTCAAAGTTCAAAGTTCGTGAAATAAATTTTTAACCACGTAACGAAGCGTTGAGAGGGACAAAACAAAAAAATACACGTTGATTTTTATAATGTCTTCAAGAGTTGCTTATCCAAAATATGATTAGATATGCCAATTACTTTATTACGGTTCATCGGTGCATCGTTCAGAAAATTCCTACATGTATGTAAAATTCCTACATGTAAAATTCCTACACGGGTTTTTAACGTACGTTATAATACCTTATACGTATTTCTAATACATCAACGTGCAGAATTGACGGAATTGCGCAAGCTCTGGAAATTCACGAGTGCCTGTGTACGTGTACATACGGGGCATTCCACGCCAACTCAGCAAACGCTTCACCCTGACATTTTTTAATATCACCAAGGATTTTTCCTACGTAATTTCCGAACCTTGAAAAGGTTCCAAAAAAATGTTGTACTTTGTTCAATCACTCGCCTTTACCCAAAGATGTTTTAAAATGTTTTGTCTCGAAAGCCAAAGGTTTCTTTTTCTCCTCGTCTCACAAAAATCAATTCTGGATATTTCCGAGATGAGTGTAAAAATTCACAGGGTAAACACTGACGATCGAAGAAAATATTGATATTATTTTCAGGGTTAGTAACCAGCGTAAAGGAAAAATCCCTGATGAAATAAAAAAGAAAATGTCACGGTCGACCGTTTACTCCGTCGACGTGGAATGCCCCGTACATCTGTATACGTACGGACATATGTATAATGACAAACGAACCTTGCCGTACGCGATGTATGTACAGGTACGTAGGTACGAGCGATGGATGCCCGGCACCTGCAACAGCAGCAGAAATGCTCTGCGAAGCGTGACATCTGCTTCCTCCCCACTCGTAGTTTTAACCGGCATTTCTACCGGAACACCGCTCTTGCGTAAAACATTTGCCACGTCCCTCTGCGTTCGCTTCTACATCGTATTTTCGCCCCCCCCCCCCCCCCCTTTTTTTCACGCACCCTATCTCTTTTCATTTCCACACGACTCAATTTCATTTTTCCCTTCATTTTTAATCTCGCACATTCGATTTTCACGTCCGAACGATCGTCGAAGAAAAATAGATAAAATGTAAAAAAAAATTAACGCCTAGTCGAAGCATATAATATAGGTATAATACGTTGCACAGATACAAGCGTAATTGCTATAACGATTAATTTTTATACATATCTGTATCGTGTTCTTTTTCTTTCAACTCAACTTTCCACGCCTCCTTTTGTCTCTTCGAAACGCGTTATATTTATCCCCTGGACCTTAACAACCTGGCACTGAAAACTTTCACAATTCTTCTCTCTCTCTCTCTCTCTCATTCTCGGTGCAGTTTATATAGTTTTTTTTATATATCGCACACACACGCGCGCAATACGTACACCAGTGTACACATGTATACGTGTACACAAAAAGGGGGAAACGCTATTTGCAGCAGCAAAGTTCAAAAATTTTCACCAATCTTATCGTGCGCATATCGTTGCCATTGTTTCTCAAGTGATGAAACAATGCCCGCCTAAACCTATAATCATCGTCGTCATCATCATTATCGTCGTTATTGTTCTTGCTATGATTGCATTTAAATACACACGTCGGAATAGTAAACAGAAAGCAATTTGTTTTTTTATTCTTATTTTAAATATTTTTGTCTAACGTAAAAGTAATTGTTTCATATCAAACATTTTGTCGTACACAAGCGAAACTAAGAATAAAAAAAAAAATCATAAAAGTGATCGAAATTAAAACTGCAGAAAGCATACGTGCATCAGGTATTACATGCATATTATACGTATGTGTAAACAGATGATATCCAACTTTTGATGTACACGCGTCTGCACTTCAGATAATTTGTATATATTACGCATGCAGCGTGGATCGGAGGCGAATAAAGCGGAAGGGAATAAATTGAAAGCCTAGAAGAAGTGAACCAGGTCACGCACCATGAGCTGTTGGATGATACGTGCATGTCATACAGGTTTACATATGTACTATGTGTACATACCGTGTATATGTAGTATGCACATACGCGTGGTGATCGATAATAGAATACAACGACTGTTACGATATATTATACGTATATATGCACAGTTAAATATATATTACGTGCTCTTGAACCACGTGCATAATATCTGAACACATACCGTATAAATTTGTTGTTGTATAACGCGTACTCAATTTCATAAAAGTTCATTCATAACATGGGTGTATTCATTATGAAAAAAAAAAAATTATTGCATATTAAATGCTTAAATTTCTTATAAAATTCAATTTCATTGAGGCATTTCTCATTAATCGTGCGGTATGAGAGCGGGGTTGACGTTGTAATTAATCGACGCACAACTCGTCGGCGCGATAATAATTTCTAGCTTATACGCGTGTATATCCCTACAGCAGCAGAATCATCGGCAGCATTGGCAGGTGCGGAAGTAACGAGATTAAAAATGAGAGAAAAAAAAAAAAAAAAACTGAGGAATTCTTGTCTCGGGTATTATTCCTACCTACCCTACGACTAATTGACTACTACATTTCATCAAGTTTTTTCATCATCATGCGAATCTATCGAAAAGATAAAAAAAAAAGGAAAGAATTTGAAAAAATGAGTAGCAAAAAAAAAAAAAAAGAAATATACATATATCTTATGTATAACATATAATATATATATGTGGATAACAATGGGGGAAATCTTACATTACTTCCGAGCTTCGGATAGGCTGTATTATATCAACATTACGGATGATATATTCGAGGTCTGCGTCCTTGACGGTCGCGAACAAAATGACCTGAATTCGTTCATCCTCGTCATCCGCGAATGGCAGCAAATTTTCCGCCGATATGTTTTTGTAATTTTTACACAAGGATTGGTTTTTATTTATTTATTGTTTGTTCTTCTTTCAGCGTAAAATAATTATTTTTTCTCCTTTCGTCGCCGATTTTCGCGAGTTCCATATCGCCGTTACAATATTATTTTGATTGCGGATGAAGAGAAGAGGAGAAAATGGAGAATTGAACATTTTGACGGCGTTGCTCCAGGTTGATCGGCGCAACGATCAATATCGGCAAGCTGTACGAAACGATCGATCGTAAAAACAAAAATAAAATCGAACGCCTGTGATCTAAGCTTCGGGGCAGATAGTATGAAATAAAACTCGAACGGATACATAAGTAACGTATCGGATGTAAAAATGATCTTTCGTGAAAAAGAAGAAGAAGGTAGTAAAGAGAAAAAAAAAAGACTACAAGATAGAATAAACTTCATCGAAAGTTGTAACGCATCAATTATATTAATTACGCCGACGAGTGGGATAATTTTTTTTTCTTTCGTTAATTTGTAACAAGATCAAGAAAAAGGATAATGAGACATTATCGCCGTTTATGCAAATCGCGTATACCTATGTAGATTTATAAATAAACCTAAAAAACAAATCCTAAGCATAAATTTCAAACGTCAGTTGCACAGTGTAATACACGTGTGCATGATATACGTACTATGGTTATAATATCTGACAAGCGGCGATTTGTCGAAACGGCGGAATTGCGGATCAACGATCGAATCGCGAAAATTATCCAACTTGTATTGCATGTATATACGATATACGTATAAAAAAAAATTCTTCAAACCGAACGACAACGTGTTTCACCACGAGGCGAACTCCAAGTTGTCGTTACGTAAGGTTTCCTTCCCATTCATTCACGATCAGAGTCATTCTGTGCACATTCTCTCCGATGCTTTTTGTTCCCATTCTGGTTTTTTTGTTTTTCTTCGTTTTTTTTTTTTCTTTTTTTGCCCGGATCGATTACGTCAAAAGTACGATTCAGCTATTGACGTATTATCTTATTGTGTGTAACGTAGAAGCCGGTAGGTACAGTCTCTACCGGAAATTAATCTTTACGTGTAAAATACCAGATATCGCACGGCTAATGACCAAAAAACAAGTTCGGCTGTGAGCTTCGGACGGGTTTTAATCTCTCCGAATGATAAGAATAACCTCGTACAATCAGTGCTAGATGTATGTAATAATTTGCAAATTCTTCATTTTATTTTCAAATACCGTACAAACGTTTTAACCGTTTCAATCACACGTTATTGTACCGAGTCAATTCTTATGCCGTAGTATTCTGTTGTTTTTGAGCCCTGTGATTACGAATCTCGAAGCATATTAGAAAAGTTCAAGATGGTGGATCGAATATGGCCAAAAAACCCAATTCAGGAGTTTTCGGGGTCGCTGATTGGATTCGCCGTGCTGAATATTAAGAATCTAATTTCAGATTCGTAATCAGCGATCCGGAAAATTCATAATTTATGCAATTAAAGTCAATTTTCACGTTTTTTATCAATCAATTTGTTTCCCACAATAATAACTTACATCATATCGCAACAATTACTCTCGGGTATTGAAAATCTATCAGTATACTGTCAGGTGTAGCAAAAAACCACCAAGAAATATGCTTTCAGAGTTCTCTAAAAAATATGTGGTAAGAATTTTTATACCACTACGACTCAAAGGTTTAAACAATCCGCAATGAAGCTGTTACAGAGTTTATTATGTGCCTCGGAAATTGTTCGTAAAAATTGTAGATAGTAAAGACTGGTAAATGAAATACACATACGTAACATGGGAAAAAAAAAAAAAAAAAAAAAACGTAAAGCGAGTCACGAGAGCGAGAAACGGGTAGAACCTAACGGGAAGGTGAGTGAACATTAATCGTATTCGACCGCGTTTCACGATCTGCAGATAAAGCGATGAGCGGACACGCTCTTCAAGTACGCACACACTCAAATAATTCATGCGTGGGTTTTTGCAACGTGAGGATAATCTTACAGGGAGACTTGAATTTGAGTGAATTATCCAAAGTAGGGGGGAAAAGAAAAAAAAAATCAAACAATTTACTCGAATCCAAAAACATATGAATAAATATTTCACAAATTATTTACCTCTCGAAGCAATCACGTGTTCAAGCTTGAAGGTCTGCGCGGATAGATGAATATTTAAATAATCCAGCGACAATGTCGATGAGTATCAAATTTTTCCTTCACACGCGGTAAATTCTAGGATTTAGATGAAAAATCCGGTATATGCGTGTACAATTGTTTAAAATATCGAGATTCGTGACTCGCGTGTAACATCGGTATGTTATTTTATACCTCAGGACACTTCGCCGGACGACACAAATCAGTGTCGCTGCCAAAAATTCTCACACAACTGTATATATAAATAATATTTAATGATTTACCACGACGTGCGTTGTACGTATTAGATTTTGCAGGTGCGGATGCCGGGATGAACCAACCAACCAACGAACCGGCACAAATCACGCCTCGACAAACTAGAAATATATCTGTCCTTTTACAGAAAACCACAAAAACTTGGACGCACTGAAATCTGCACTCCACCTCTGTTATATATACAAAATGTCTAAGAGTGAAATTTTCACAATAAAACCGTACCTTGCAACAATAACACCGCTAATTAAAATAAAATCCAAACTCGGAAGGATTTACATACATGAGTGTATAAGTTGTATTAAACCCAATTAAATAATAATTGCGCGAGTTTATAATTGAGTATACACATGTATATATACATTATAATCTGAATCTACGGATTTCAACCCTGTGCGAATGTTTCTTGCAACATTAATACGTACCAGTAACTGGTTAAATATTTGTCCGAATAAAAGAAAAAAAAAAAAATGATAAAGAAGTTTATTGATTTTTCTTCGTATTCAACCCCCAGCGTCTTCGATGCCCAATTTTATTTCACTGTTATTATTGTTATTATCATAAATAAATTCATTAAAATCGTTCAATTTTTATTATTTTAAATTATTCATCCACAATCGTCGCACCTTTTCACTTCGTACCTGCACCAATTGTTACAACAACTTCGTATCACGGTACCGCACAGGCATAATCATCGGCGATAAGTGAAAAAATTCGAATTCGCGTTTACGTAACGTATCGCAAAACCGACGAGGAGAATCGCCGAGTCGGTCCGACAGACGAAGCGGCACTGGCCGGAGTCGGTGTGTCGTCGATTCCTCGGCCGGCACCCACCCACATCCCCCCCCCCCCCCCCCCACATCCCCCCCCCCCCCACTCCTACTCCAATCCCTTCCCCACCCTCGCTTCTTCATCGCTTTTTCTTTTTCTATTTCTTTTTTTGTTTTTTTCTTTCTTTCCTTCATCCAGAAGGTGTCAAATGCCGTTGAGTAAGTCGATACGCGGCAGGATTCGGGTTATCTGCGAGGATTACGGTGTCCTGTGATTCCACCTCCTAACTATAATCTTCATATTTTTCATATATTCGTCGATGAATTGGATTATAACCGTTAAACTGAAAAATATTCTCGTTCTCGTTGAAAAGTATATACCGCGTATGTGTGTGCATATTTTTTTTTTTCTTCTTTTTCTCTTTCTTTAAAATGAAAACATTCACCCCCCAAAAAATGTCTTTATTTGAGTAAAGAAATTGTAATTGTTCAACGATTTTGAAATGTCTCTTGGGAAATGTGTGCAGAAATTGAGTTGGTTTTTTTTTTTTTTTTCTTCCTTCTACTTTCAAAATTAGCGTCGTTCCAGCAATGTGGGAATAATTATTAGAAGAAAAAAAAAAAAACAACAGGAATCGATTTGTCGGAAAATTTTTATCTCTATTTCATACGTACTTGACAATTATTTACTTTTTCCGATATATCTCGAGAATATCCTTAATAAAAAATAAAAATATCAAGATTGTAGACAAAAAAAATTCGTTTAAATAAAGTCATAACGATACTCGTTCACGCTTTCATTTCAATTGTTCTCAAAAACAAAAAAATTTTTTTTAACGAGCTAACAGAATAAACAGAAACTTTTTCTTGCAAATATATGTAAAACTTATATTTTCGTGTCGATTCGACGATTGTCAATTTTTTTTACCTTTTTTTTTTTTAACAGCATCGATTCGTATGGTAGATTTTTAATTTCGAATATCGATTATTTTCAGAACATCGCCGCGCATAACTTTGTTTTCATTGTTATAGAATTTTAACCGAGTCAAACAATGATCGATGGAGATTTGCCAACGGTTAACAAATCATACTTTGGCTCGACGAAAAATTTGACGATCATAAAGAAACATTTATTTCGTTACACACAAATAATACGTTTGTTAATAATAAATAAACTATTTTCTCACTGTATACAATAAGGTACGTATAAAGAATAACTTTTGACGAATTCTTAAATGTAAACCGTATACCCATTTACCCGATTGAATTCTCGCCCAGTCGACGAATAGTTTCGGTGATTTTTGAATTGCCGTTTGAAATTTCACCCTCAGCTGATGCAATTTTGTTATAATTTATTCTATATACGCATGTTTGGACGCGTTAACCATTATAACCAAGTTACTCCGAGTTGACCGTTCACCTGATATTCCACGATCCCTGTTTCACGAGAATATATACATATTCCATAGCGACCGAGTATATATATATATATATATACATAGTATAAATGTACAATCTTTTGACCTTTCGAAACACGCGCGTGGTTTGACTATTCGGAAACGAAGATAGATGAACGGATGGACGGATAGATCGATAGATATACGAGGGAAACGAGACCGATTTATAAGACTGTTCACTACCGGATTGACTTTATTTCAGGACAACCCTTTGAGTCGTGATGGTTGGAGTATTCTTACCACCTATTTTATATCCATTTTTTGTATATTTAGAGAACTATTCGAGAGTAATTGTTGCGATATAATGTAATTTATTATCGTTGGAAACAAATTGATTGAAAAAAATCGTGAAAATTGAAAGAATGATTCATTTCCGAAAAGGTTACTCCTCCTCGCATACGCGTGTTTTACGTAAATTATAAGTTTTTCGCGTCGCTGATTATTCGATCGAATACGAAAAAAAAAAGAACTCTGTGCAGGGGTTTTTCGGGGTAGCCGATCACGAATCTGAAATCGGATTCAAAAAATTCAAAATAGCGAATCCAATATCAGCGACCCCGAAAACCTCTGCACAGAATTTTACAACCGAACTCGATGAAATTTGAAATTTCCGTCGACAATATTGAATCCACCATCTTGAATTTTCCAAATCTGATTTCAGATTCGTAATCGGCGAACCCCAAAAACCATGTCACAAAAGTTTACACATCGCAACAACGTGTCACTCAAACGTTCAAGAACTTTGCGAAACCGAGAAAAAGAAACGGACCGATCGATTTTCCGGCCTCGAAAAGTCAGAGAGCTTTAAGGGTTCAGACTTTGGGGTGCCTGACGATACACGTGCTTGACTGCCTGCCGGCTGTTAGACGAGCATCAAGCACACACGGTCCAAACTAAACGCGTGCTTCTTCGCACTTTCTACGTATGCACGCTTACACGAATCACGCAATCCCAAAAACGATCGATGACGCGAACAATCTGGGCGTGGAAGACAAGATTGCGAAGAAACGAGTAGGAGAATTTTCAACGACGATTCGAAACCTTGTCTTGTTCTACGCTATATTACACATGCGGAACAAATTTTTAATACAAATCGATTGCCTCGTGCGGTTGTCAAGATTACATTATCCGTAGTGTAAGAAGACGAATAAGACTAAGTGTAAGCTGTGCGAATAATTTGGCAAGAATTAAATCGAACCCAACACCCCTGAATGGAACGATTTGATTCGTGAAATCTTTCACTAACGCCATCCGTTGTTGCACCGTGAGCAAAAATGTCCCGAAAGGTGATGAAAGAGGAAAAAGATTAACGAAATTCTTCGAACAACCAACCTCTGTACCGAGTTAAAAAGAGAAAATGATCACGAGGTGTTCGTACGCATGTGTGTACATACATACGTCACGGATTGGCAGCGCATAAACGATCCTACGTCACAGCGTCTAACGATCCGTCCGTCTTTCTATATCTGTTGGCGGAAGACGAGCGTTACGTGCACGGTATATATTTTCAAGAGATAAACCACTACGGACATATCGGCAAGGAACTGCAAGCACTCCGCACCAGATGATCATCGGAAGCTCGTCGAAAGCTCCCAAGTTTTGTGAAACGAAACCAAACGATTCGGGACGGGGTTGAAGTTCCGAATATGAAAAGTTGCGAAAGTGCCAAATTCAAATTTTTTCTTCTGGCGAAACTTTTCAATACAATACAAAGCCAGAAATCTGATCCCATTACATAAAACATCCGAATACACGGTTTTCGTTTCATCGTCGAGGTAAAAATCGAGTTTATAGATGAGATTCGTTTCGAGGTTGAAATTCGGTACAATATTTGAACATGTATTCGTATTGTTATCCGAGAGACGCGTAGCTACGTAAAAACCTACGTCGTACGCACACATCTTCACGTGTCAACGAAACGAATTGCCGAAGGATAAAGAATCGAGTATAACGTCCCAGACTCGGGAGTTTATTTGGGTTATTCGGTTACAGTTATACGCGGTTCGTATACACGTACGTATGCATTACAGACCGTAACTCGCCGGCCGCAACTTCCGATCATTTCTAATTAGTATCTTATTACGAAATTACCTAAACCCGACACCGCAGCCGCCTTACGTCTATACCTGCGGACAATGACTAGTACGGACTAATTTTGGACGCTGACGTAAATTCTATAGAAGCGAGCGAGAGAAGAGAGATCAGCCGCCTCCTTATTTTTCCTCTCGCTTCTCGCGCCTAGCGATATTCCTCCTTCGACTTCTTTACAAATTCTCTCTCCCTCTCTCATCCTAATCTCGACGAGTGTACGAGACTAAAATTAAAACCGTAACTCATCGTTATTAATATGCGAGATTTTACAGTGATCGTTATTTAATTACGACGATTTCATTCTACGATCGTTTCTCTTTCTCTCCGTAATACCGAATGCGAAAGCTCTTAGTTTTACACGGACCTTGTCAGCTTACCGAGGGTTAAGCTCAACGCACAACTTCCGGCTCGCGTGGATAAATCGTGACCTCCGCCTTGGTCAATTTTCCAGGCGAATCTGCACAATTTTATTGTTCTAAATCGTGTAATCATTGAGAGCGAGGCGGCTCGACATCGTCGTTGCGTCGTTGCACACTCTCGGCTACGTAACGCGATTCCGATGAGTCAGTCGGTCGGTCGGTAAATCGGTAAAACGGTAAATCGGTAAATCGGTGAAGAGCCACGTGATGCCCAAGGCGTAAAACATCGCTGCGGTAAATTACTTACGTACGCAGAGATTGGCTAAAAATTTAACCCGCTTTTTGTAAATAATTTTAACAAAGAAAAGAAGAGCAAAGTATACTTGTGACAAATATGTTGGGGTGTTTCGGGAATGAAAAATCAGCGATTTTACACCGTGACGCCCCCGAAAAATGTTGGTCGCGATAAAAAAAAGATTCTGTGAAAAGATGAGCGTACTACGTTATATGAAAAATGGCGCTCGGTTGAATTCTTATTTTTATATAATTTTTTAAATTTACGAAGTATCGCGAATGAATTTTTTTCTCCGTTGCCTGCGTCGATCGTAATATCAATTTACAGCACAAACAAGACCCACCACTTGTAATATGATAAGTGGATCTGACGACTTTTTAATCATCTGTTCAATCTCATAAAATAGTTATAATTCAGTGTGAACTTTTGATTTAGGATAATAAGATTTCCGGCTGATTTGTCGTTGCGTTATGGATCGCGATTTTTCGATCGCGTACAAATGTCAGGAAAGAAATAATAATTAAAGTGCTACAACGTGTTTCTTGACTAATTCAAAAAAATGCGAATAAAAGTGCAAAATCAAATGATCGCGATCTTCCATATAACGTAGAACGCTCATCTTATCACAGAATCATTCTCTTAATCCAAACAAACTTTTCAAAGGTTGCCACGATGGAAAATGGTGAATTAAATTTTTCTGAAACACCTTAACGCATGCGTACTACGTGTAATGAAAGAAACGAGAATGCGAGAAACAGAGAATCATTGATGAAATTTTCGCGCAAACCTTCGCTACAGTTCTTCGCGTTAAAACAACGCCTTTGATGTATATTTTTACGTATCGCGTCTGCAGAAGGCGCTCAAGGATCAGGAATATAATTCACGAGTGCAGCGAAGGATAAACCGATAAACCGTTAAAAGGCGCGTTTGGCAAATTCGAAGATAAATAAAGAAGAAGAGAGAAAGAGAATGAGAAATAAAATGAGAGTGGCCATCATCTTATCCACACAAAAAAAGGAAAACAGCGAGGAAATAATTTGGAGAAAAATAATTGCATATAAAATTGCAGTTCATACCGTTTCGACCTGGATCTGACCCTTGACCTCTCGGATTTGGCCCGCGATTTTTTACAAGATTCTTCTCGCTTTGAAAGGTTTTCGATTTTTTCTTCGAAAATTCAAATCGAGCCCGAAAAATCTGTATAAAAAAAAACTGAATGACTTTCAAAGTGAGAATAATTACGTGAAAAATTGCGGGCCCGATCCGAGAGGTCAAGGGTCAGGCCCAGTTGGAAATGGTACGGACTGCTCCATATATATGTGTATGTATGTATGTATGTATGTATGTATACACCTAGAATAATAAAACGTGCGTGATGATATTTGGCGTTGCGTGATCTGCACACGGTCTCTTAATTATTGACGCAACGAACGGACCTACATACGTATACTTACTTACTTACGATATTTATCGTACGTATTATACGAGTAGGTATCGCGCAAGGCGAGGTCAGCACTCGTACTGTTAATATCCAGCTGTCAATTCTCGTTGTTATTATAACACAAGTTGTACGATTCGTTCGTTCGTTTGGACAAGTTAAACACCGATGTTCGAAAAACAGAAATTAGCCAAGAAACCAAATATTCTTCCCAGCATTAAAAATGATTTCTAAATTTAAATAAATTATTAAAAACCAACGTAACGAAATCAAATTTCCGACCACTTATACAACAATGCAATAAAGGGTTTCTGTTAAAATAAAAAAATAAACAAATAAAACAATTTTCGTACAATCAACAAGTTTTTCAATTTCAATTATATTTTCGTTGTTTTTTTTTTTTTTTAAATTATCACCGTTCCAATTTTCTACCCTCTGTTTGACGACGAGAGATTTTTCATACCTTTGATAGAGTATAAAAAGACTCGGAGTTTGCTGATCGTTGTCAGTCTGTAATGTGCGTACTTAAAAGAGAAGGATAGCCGAATAAAATACTCGATCAAAGAGTTCGCGCTCTTTCCCTCTCGCTCTTTCTCGATTATTCGAAGGTTGATCTAATTTTACACAACGACGTTCAATCGCACGCTTCTGAACACACGAGAGAAATAAAGGCGTAAACTAATCGACTTTGACATAAGCCAGCTAGAGTTTCGCCGGTGGTGGTGTTGCCGCTACTCGTTACAGCGGCACTTCTTCTTTTCGTCTGATATATGGAAAAGAAACAGTCGATGATTCAAGTCTGCCCAAGCAAAATATAACACGTACGAACGCACGTCTTTGGGAAAGAAAATGAAAAAAAAGAAAAAGAAAAAATAAAAAAAAAACCACCACCATTCGGTAGGCGATACGATACGCGTTACGTGCGTACGTGTTACACGTACGTCTTTCATTCATCGGCGAACAAATTGATCTGTCCGTAGCGCGAAGACGATGCGATAACACGTCGGTGATACACTAGCTGGTGTTTGAACGTTATTCTTAATTTTTCAATTATTCTTCTTTTCACCGTGAAACCCGGATAGATCTGAGAATAACGGAAATTCGGCAAAGTTTACCGCCGATTTATCCTTTGCACTGGAAAAATAATTGCCTGAACGATACGTGTTTATTCGCAAAAAAAAAAAAAAAAAATCGATCGATTTCTTTTATCTCTGTAAGCTGTGATGAAATGATTTATCGTTGTTAATGGAAATGTGAAATCAGCCGATCGACGTATGCCTAACATTGACGGGACGAGACGCGATATTATTATGAGAAAAAAACGTTTGTATTTCATTTTCCATATCTCTTTGCGTTTGCTTCGCTTCTTCGCACAAGTGAGTAAACGTGACTACTGGCAATGATTCTAATTGCTTTTTCTTTTTCCTTTTAATACCGTTTCGCAACTGTTGTTTTTTCTATCGAATTGTTGCAATCGGCGACTTGAATGTAATAACAATAGAAACGGGGACGTGAAAGTGAACAATGAGAAAAAATAATAAAATAAAATAAAAGCAAAAAAAAAAAAAAACGAATCTTTTGAAGCATACTTTTAGTCTTTCATCGTAAAGAATATTTGAAAGCAATGGTGAATCATTCTTCAAATTAACTGTTTTATATTTCTTTCTTTCTTTCTTTTTTTTTCAAACAAAATCTACTTCTTCTTCTCTTATATTCATCGCTTCATTTGTTTATTCGGCGATTGATATAAAAGTAGTGAAAAGAAGGATGAAAAAAGAAGAAAAAGACGGCAAATTTTTGACAAAACGTTTCGGACGTACGCGTGTATTTACACACGTAAAGTTATATAGATTGTATACCCATACCTACAATCTTGACGCAGAGTTAGTTCGTTAAAACTAAAACGCCGCGGCGTCGTCAGATTTATAAACGAGAATTTCGTCTCACCGTCAATTACAATAGTAAATGTGTATTACATACACGCGTAAAACTGTCTTGAAATTTTTTTATTTTTTTTTCTAATTTCTCGCGTTACGCACGATAGATGAAAAACACGCGGTGCCTCTAATCGGCTCGCTGTTCGTACACGTAATATCAAAGTCGTTCAATCAGTCCGCGTTAAAATTATCTTAACAATCGTACTTATTCTTCTCATTCCCGTATTTACGTTACATTCTCAAACGATCGTGACGTAAAAACAAATATGATTGGAAAAACGAATAAACCATAAATTACGCCTCTGTTATATTTGCACCGAATCGATACGTAACGCTACAAAAAAAGATCCGCCCGCAGCATCTTCCGGGTGTACAATTACCGATAAGACGATAAAACGTACAGGAGGAGGGAGACACTTTCTTACCGCTGCCGTTCTACATGCATACTCAGGCTTAAAGATGGTCGAGCGATTGCACTCGTATACGCCAAGTGTGTACGATACAAGTTTAACAACGACAGGGTTAGGTGTAAAACCGAGTCAGTGAGTGAGGCAACGCTATAGGTATAATAAATTACACTACCGTGCTCTTTATCACAAGGTAGAAAGTTCGTTCATTCAAGTCGAGGCTAGGCGGCCAGATACTATAGGTCAGGTCAGGCCAGGTTAGGTTAGGATGTGGGTAGATACCTATCTGGATCTGCACAGGTCTGCATCTCGGATTAGCCAGATCGTCGTGAACGATTTTACTCGAAGCAAGGTGGAATAATTTCACATCGCATATACCAATCTCAATTTTACTGTAATTCTTTCGCTTGCGACGGGGTTAAAATTCCGAATCTCATAGATTCCGAAACTTTTTCCCTCGCTAAACGTAAAGTGAATAAATGAAACTTTGACGAAACTTTCGACTGCCTTCCGTGTTCGTAAGTTTAAAAATATCTCTCGCGACAAATGGCTGAGAAAGGATTATAAACGACAAGGACGATAAAATCGGTAACGAACGATCCTCTTCGGTGAATCGTCACTGTCCGTCTTTAATTATCGCGTAATTCAATAGTAAAGTACAGCAGTAAACTACCTAAATGCCATATTGCGTATAACAATGAATATAATAATTAACGACGAAAATGAAAATCGGCCGCACGATTAATTCGAGTTGCCCGCGGAGCGTTCCCAACGAATCCGCACTTGCACTCGACTGGCTGTGGCTGGCTTTATAAACTCTTCTCGAAGATGAGAAGATTTATCCAGTGACTTCCTGACTCCCGACACACACACAAGCCGATGAGAGAAAACCATTGTCGGTATGGTAATGAGATCTGCATGGTATACCTACGTATATATCGTACCGATGCTCTCTTTCTCCCTTTCTATCCTTCTCGCTGTACTCGGTCCTGTAACTCTTGGTCCACCCACCACTCGTCCCTCATCGTCAGTCGTGAATACACTGCCGCCTTTAGCGTTACACGATGCTTTTAGCTCTCTTTCTTCTTCTCATTGTTCTTATAATTCTTAATATTCTTAATATTCTTAATATTCTCGCTGTTCTCATTCTCCCCGCCCATAAGATGAGTGAAACGGTAAAACTTGCTCTCCGACTCGCGTCCTATTATACCTATAACCTACACTCTATGGGTAAATTGATGTATGTAGTAGGCTAACGTTCCACGGATCGGAAGCATCGGCACCGCAACGCGTGGGCTTTTGCCTTGTTATTCCACCGCAGTCCGGAGAAGGTGCTTGTGAAAAATCTGCATCATCGTTAACGTAAAAACGATTCTTCCGGATCGTTATCCTTAGGTGCTCCAAAAATAGATTGCCAATTATTCTTTATTCAGTCTTTCATTTTGATAAACTAAATATTCTACCCTACAGACTTCAGCTTCGTACGACTGGTTAATTATTCGTTACCCGTAAATATGAATTCATTGATCATTGTGCAAGTATTCATACGTTATGTATATGTACGAGTACATTATCAACTCGCAATTTTTTCAACTCTACGAGATTTGTTGCAGCCTTGTAAGTTACGCGCGATAAATAGCTTGAATGTTTACACGAAGTCAAATCAGAAGCGAGAGGATATGCGATAAGGTGGCGTAACGCCGCGGCTAATTGTCGTGATAAGATAGACGTGGAGTATTATTATAATATTACCATGTAATTCAATATATACAAATTGTATCGCGGAATTGTTGATGCATAATAATACGCGTAACTGCCGGAAGTAGGTAGGGAAGATAATAAGACAGTGATGCAAGGAAAATGTTATGGAGGAGAAAAGAAAGGCTGATGTTAAAGGTGTAAAATGCAACTTGAATAAATACCGATAAGCATAATGTTGTACAGTTTCGATCGAAGAGTGATATAAATACAACTACAGAAGTGTTGCAAAACGGGATTATCACAACGTTAAAATTTATAACATTATTGATCATTTAAAAATTTATTGTCCATCTTTATCTCGCATGCTACATTATACGAGACCATCAATTATCGCATATACGTACGGACATTTGCATATGCCGAAATTTCAATAATCGCGCACAGCAGCCCGGATGATTTGAAAAATAAACCAATTGGCACTTTTTCTCGCGGACTATGAACACGTGTCTTATAATACAAACATAATTATAATAACAAACACATGTGCAATTTTATCCGACATCTTTTTTTCCTCTTCTTTTTGTACATACTTTTTATACGTTGAATTTCAGATGACCGGTATCTCATTACATACCCACGTTGCATGTATTACAACAAAATGCGCAAAAACTTGTCACGGTAAAAAATTGATGTCGATTTATTTTGTCGTATCTCCGATTCTCGCTTTAAAAAAAAAAAAAAAAAAAAATAAAGAAACGCGTAATTTTTTGTATTCATGCGTGTATCGCAAGCGCCTTCAAGTCTTACACCCACGACTAATTATCGTGGCATTCGGACTGTGACTGATTGTGAGAATTGTACAAACTTTGCCAGTTTCGTTTCGCGCTTATACGTAGATTAAACTCCTCTTCTCTTGTACCGTTTATATTCCGCGCGTCCTTCGCGAAGGATTAAAGTTTACATTGCACGTACAAAATAGGTGCGTGAGTATACCTTCAACGTTATATTCTCTTCTCATGGCTGAAAGGCACAGGCCGCAGCCTCATCCAACTAAAAATTGCTGAAACGGCGTTCAGGGATTGCGCATCTTTATCAAGCATTACGTTATATTGTCGTAAGAGTTAATCTTTGCTTTTTACGTCAGTGGTCAATAACAAGAGGAATGAAGAATAAGACGATAAACAAGAAGGACGTGTTTCGAACGATCGAATGACCGTGAAAAAGTGGACACCCTGTGTATTGAGCGAACGTGAACGGAAAAACGGATTACATTTTACTTTTCGACTTTTCGCCCGTTTCAATCGAATCGCAAATTCGCAATTAAGCCTCCCTCCGCATATTTATTCATACATTATCAATTCATACCGGAACAAAAATTGAATCGCAAAGATATTAGAGATACGAGGTGAAAAGACGTTATTTTATATACAGGTTAATTAACAAATGAATTTGCGTGTACGTTATACATAATATATGCGTGAAAAAAAAAAAAAAAAAGAAAGCTATGAAAATTATGTTCGCGAATAAACTTACGATTAGTTAATAAATTCAGTTGCTACAACACCGGCGGCTTTCAAATTGTATAAAAAATCTTGAAAAATTCAAGCTACTTTTTCCGAGTTGGTAAAAGTGCGGAATTTCTTTTTTTTAAACAAAATCAGAAACTGCGAGGATCTGACGTTGGTAGGGTTCGCATGGAATCCGCCGTACATAAGTTTAATTTCCTTCGTCGAGCGTTTGCAACAATTTCTTCGCCGATTTTACGCATCGGGGCAGCTTGGAGTGGGTTAGATACCGTAAAAGCCGTTTAAACACACAAACTCCGTGCGGATTTTCACCGGTAAATATATTATGTATAAACCAGGCGGTGTAATTTGCGCACCAAATTTGCTCGAGGCAGAACGAATGAGTTTCCGCACGACAAACAGGCAAGCAGGCAAGCGCAGTCGGCGCGGTTTCGATCAAAGTATGAATTATTCAGAAGCACCCGAAGCGGTGAATTTGAATAGATCGGCAACATTATGCCTTTCTTTAATTCCAATACGGACACGGATTGACGGTTTTTTTTTGATAAACCGTAGAGCAATCTCGTTTCTCTCGGAAATCGAATAAAGTTGATAAAATACGAGGAGAAAAATGGAATGAGGCTGTACGTGCCATTTGTTGTCGACGTTGTTATTTCGAACAAATTTTATGCTTCGGAAGACTTTGGCCTCGGCGCGTACGTACTTTTTGAAGAAAATAAATGAATAAAAAATGGCGCTTAGAATCTTTTTTAATTAACCTCATCGTATATGATACAACAGCGGTATGGAACTTTGAACTGTTTTAACCTTCAGAGTGCCGCCCGGCCTGCTTTTTTCAGTAGTCAGAAAATAACTCGGAAACTCCACCGGACGTTTTGACTATTTACATACATAAATAATATCTCTAAAAAAAAAAAAAGAAATATCGAGTTTCAAGTAAAAAATGCCCGCCCCCTAAATGTTAAAAAACAGAAAAGCACGAAGAAGTGAATTATTTCATATTTTCGAACAGCGGTAAATTTATTGACGGCTTCATCGGGTCGACATTTTTTAAGTCTTTTTCAGGCACAAAATTAAGTTCGCTACAAACGTGTCGTTTTTTTTTTTTTTTTTTTTTTGTTTTTGTTTTTGTTTTTGTACTTTTTTATTTTTTTGTTTCTTGTTTTCGTCTCTATCCCGGAAGCGGAAGTCGACGTAGAGACCGACCGCTTATAGCATGCGCACGGTTCGCCGTCTAACCGTAAAGAAAAGAACACCTGGAGCAAAAAGAAAGAAAAAAAAAAAAAAAAAAATCCGTCATCGGAATTGAACCACCGTTTTCTCTCTCGACTCTTCAAACTCCATCGGTGTATACACGTATACATACACATATATATATTTACCTACGGTACAAATTGCTGTTAATAATTTCGCATCGGAAGAAACTTCGATGATGATAATAATAATCGAACAAAAGCGGAGATCGAGAATTTTCATTTTCTTTTCCTATATTACGCAGGTACGCTCTCTCTCTTTTTTTTCCCCTCGTTTTACGGAGAACACGATCAGCGATAAACAATTTTGTTTATACGAAATTGACGATCGATCAAAATAATTCCCCGCTGCACGTAGAAGGTGACCTATACCTCTCGAAAAAAAATATATTTTGTAATATCGTTTGGTTAAAACGTCACCGATTCTTCTCTCCGTCACGACGTCGTTGATCAATACGCCGTGTTTAGCTCGATTCACCTATTTATCGGAAGCCAGCCGACGCGTGAAAGAAAAGGTATACGCGTAGTTGCGTAATCCGGTATTTGACGCTGTCGTCGACATCGTGAAGACGTGATAAATCACTTGATAAATCACAACGGCGGTGACGATGCGCGCAGGGTATCATGGGTATTTAGTTATAGACACCGCGGCCTCGCGTCCAACACTGCGAAGTTTACACTTACTCACCTGAAAAAACAAACGACATTCGGCATCGGCTCCACCTCGTCCCGCAAAATATCCCAGGATCCGCGTCCGGAGATTCAGCCAAGCGATAGATCCGTCAAGTTTTTCATCCGTTCCCAACTTCTTGCTCCGTTTCGCTTTGAAATATAACCGCTATATCATTGTTTTCTAGAGCGGAAACGCAAGGCACCGTTTTGCGGTTCACGGCTAGTTTATACGACGTCACACCTGCGATGTTATACCCGGTATACGCATGCGCCAAATAATTGAATCTCATTGGTCGGCGAAATCTTCCGCCAGCGTTATTCTTGTCCGCGATGCAGGCGAGCCAACCTACGCAAAATGTCTGCGTTTGAATCTTCAAAGAGCGCAAGCATTGAATTCCGACCGTTCTTCGAAGAATCAATTTTCCCACCCGATAACAAACGCTTCCCAAACCTTTCCGAGTCACTGACTCGATTATCTGAGATTCTAACCTTGAAAACTCGTATCAATCACATCGCCGACAGAAACAGTTTGACAACTGAAACTCGGGATGGCCAGCCTGCGCGAACATGCGACAAAACTCGCGCATGCGCGGTTCGAATACAAATTTCAAGAGATTCTCCCGGTATGTGCCTGAAAGATATTGCACAGTAATTATGGTACGGCATACACCATAGATTGTGGGAAAACGGTGGTGTTTGATCAGTGGATTACGATTAGAAACACGTTGTATTACAATAGTAACAACAAGAACGATAACAAAGTCGAACCCATCATTGCTAAACTGCAATTATTATAATTCCTGCATGTATATAAAAACACGATAAAGCACCCAACGTTCTGCACGGTTTCAGAATTTATTTATCGCAATCATATTCAACAATCACCGGAAATCGCCTCGGGCATGATCGGTTCACTGCCAACGCCGCTGCAGCGTTTCGTTTCTATTTATTATCAAAGTCAATCCCCGCTAAAGCGGCGATAAAACAATTCATTGGGCCCAATAAATCCACCGCTTCGCCGGCGAATGTAAAACTTAACTAACCGACTAACTGACCGACTGACTGGCTAACCGGCTTTCCGTTCGATTATTATTTATTGCCAGCACACGTATTATATATTATAGACGGATGATATTCTTTGTTTTCTTCCAAATTTCTATCTGTAATTACATGGCAGTTAAAACGACAGCTGTCTCATCTCTGTATTATGGGGTTATACCTGGTCAGGATTTTTCGAAAATCGATGTTTTTTTATTCATTTCATTATTCATCAAGATTCAATCACAAGAGAGACAAATAATCTCACAGGATATAGAAATGCATTTTTCACACCCAAAGAATCAGTTGTATGCACGTACCATGTTGTATGTTTACAGTTTGCTTTATCATTGCATGTAAAAACATACATCGAACGCGTTCCAACGCGGCTGAGTGCGCTACATTTAAAAAAAAAAATCGTTTATTTTACCACGAAATATCTCCTTGCTGCTCCTCTCTTCTCCGATAGCTTTACACTCCATGCGCGATACATACAACCGTGATATGAATATCGTCAAAACTTTGCCTTGCATTGAAATAAATTTTTAGGAAATATTACCGAGAATATATATTAAAAGACATCCCACAACTCAACGGTTCAGATTTCCCAACCTAACAAGTTACAAGAGAAGCGGAAAGAAGGAAAATAAAAAAAAAAAAAAATTCCGCAAGCGAAAAAATAAAAATGGTATGCCGGGTGTATAATGGTATATAAATTTATGGGTTCAACAAATTGCGAGAAAAGTGTTACGCTGGCTGGCTTTGATGTCCGCATTGGATGGAAAATTGAGCGGGAGATACAATCGCCGGAAGGTGGAAGGTAGGAAAAAGAAAAGTTGACGAAGAAGGGGAAGGACGGAGGAAAAGCATCGGGAGAGAGAACAATTAAAAGCTTTGTCTCGGAGCTTCTCTCCCTCTCGACCAGGAACTTATACGCTAAGCCGTCCCCAATTAGCGTTCCTTCAATTATGTAATATGTATATATACGACGGTGTAATATTAAAACAAGGGGCGGCGCACCCTCGATCCCTCCAGGCGACCACCACCACCACCGCCAACTTTGGACGCGCCTCATCGTAATACAGAGCCAATGTGCGTGTGCGGAGGAATACTAAATATATGGGGAATTCCATGCGAATCCAGCCAACGCCTGATCCGTTTTTGATTTTCTTAAAAAAAATTTCTGCAATTGTCTCAACTCTGAAAGAGTATTCTCAAAAACAAATTTCTAAAACCGTATTTTCTCTTCAAGACATTGTGAGAGTCAGGCTCCTCGTCGCATATTACAATTTGTAAGATACGGCGTTGCTGTAACAATTAAGGTGCTTGTTACAAAAGAGGAAGAAAAAAAAGAATAAAAGAAAAAAGAAACAACAGCGAGTGTGTTACAAATAATTATAAAGGCTTATTTAATTGGGCAAAAGCTGTATAGATGTTTTACATACTTAAAAACGTGAAACTTAACAGGGGATTTAATATTCATATTGTAAAACTCGTGTATGTTATACGTATAACCGATTATTATTAAAGTTTCGCAAACTGAACGAGTAAACCACGTTGTCAGGTTCATTCCGTCGCTAATACGCGATGATCTACACATTATGTGCATACGTATATACGTACCGCGATGCACATAGGCATAATACAATGTCTCCCTTTGGGAAATACATAGCTGCAAGTACCGGTACATAAGGGTGGAATACCGACGATAAATAAAACATAACTTAGCATGACGAAGGGTTGATTTTGCGGAGCTCCTCCAGGGGTAGAAGTGTACAGAGTATTCCCGTTTTATGTTTACTTTTTTACTGTTTTTCTTTTTTTCGCTCTTTCATCTCGTACCTCTTTTTGCTTTTACAATTCGACGAGCTTTTGGGGGAGTTGCAAAGATTTACGCAACAAGCTGTCCGTGCGTGCAATCGCTGGATTATTACTAGATGATTAAAATTTGTACAATAAAATCGTGAAATATATATAACAATAATGTCCCGGCAGATACACTTTATGTTTGAATTGTTTGTTACAATTTTGTTGATAAATATGACACAAGTTATCGGAATTTTTATCATTTAAACCGTCGTATCGACGTTTAATTTGTACTTCGGACATTTTTCTTTCACTTGGCAATAAATAAAAAAATAATTTGTCGATGGTTAAATCAGTCCAAAAATTTTGCTGAACCTGCTGGCACACTTTCTTTTTCTAACCGTGTAACATGTACAATTCACTCGTAGTTGTTCATTTGTATCTTGGATACTGTCAAATAATTCAACTGTATAAAAAAATTCGACAAGATTTTCGTCGAGGAAACAGACAGAGACGAGGCAGAATATTCTGTAACATTTCAACGGTCATCGAATAAAATTATTTTCAAAAAATGCAACTTAATCTCCACCCACAATAAATAAAAATCCCGATGTAATAATCAAAATACAACTTTCGCCACCTTCTTGCAAGGAAAAAAAAAAAGGAAAAAAGTGATCTGAACCAAACTTGAATTTCCTAATAATCTGTCAATTTCCAAGGGAAGATGGAAAAAAAAAGAGTGAAAGTAAAAACTTGTCATCGGCATCAATTTCCAATAAATTTATCACATTCTCCCCGTCGTCCCGCGTGCAGATTATTTAACCAACGTCGACCGATGATCCCGAGGCGAAAAGCAGGGTGCATGGCACGGCGAATGAAAGGGAGGGAGATCAGTCAATGTGAAAATTCGTGGGGTCGAAACGTGGCGGGTCATTCACCCTATGGAAATACGATACGCTGTGAGAGGTTTGACGTCGCGATGTTATTACGTGACGGAAAATGCCGATGTATCTCAATTATAATTAAATTATAACGTACATACGAGAGGTAAAATATGTTCTAATCCAAGCAAACGGAATGCCCGTCCAAATCGATACAAGATGTATTCCGTGTATAAAATGAATATTAATTAACACAACACATAAATATCTTAGAGTGAATAACGATTATAATTATTTGTTATATCAGTTATATCGCACGCAGTGACCGCATCGCCGTATAACCTTTCATCTCCTGATTTTGTCAGTGACATCAATGTTTCTCTGACGCGTCACACACACACACACACACAGAGACACACTAAAAGAAGAATCGTAGGGCGGTTTTGTCTCGAGTCGTGATATAATAAATAAAACAGAGTAAAACGAACGGCGAGAAGATATTTCCGTGTCCGTCGTTTACACAATGATCTGTTTGTTGGTTCGGTTAAACTTCACGTTAGGCGAAGAAGCGGGACGTCTAAAGCTTGAGACTGTTAGAGACATTATTTAATCCGGAGGCTAGCTATACGGAGGAGTGTAAATATGAAGATGAACATGACGAATAACCGGAATAAAGAAGGAACGAAAAATCGACAAACACGTTATCTAATTTCAGAAGAATTTATTTCGAGAAAAAGAGAAGTTGCGCCAATATTTTTCCCTCAATCTGTAGCGAATTTGAAAAATTAAAATTTCTCCGAGAGGATTAATCTTTCGCATAAAACCGCGGAATTGTTAGTCGCAGTTTTCTGTTGATTGGTGAACGATTAATTCAACCCCGACACGACAAAAAAAAAAAGAACCCGGTTAAAAAATAAAACCAACCTACCGTAGGTACGTATAAGAATTACTTAAAGTCCTATTATATTATTATAACAACAACGAATGAAATGAAACGAATTAAGGAGAAAGGAAGGATCGGCTTCCCCGCAGGAATATAAACTCGTTAACCAAGGCTTACGTGTACCACGTACTACGTATATGTTGGGCGAACGTAAAACGCACTTCCGAGTCTCGCCCGCGGTTCTTCGGCCAACTTTAACGATCACTTCCAGCCTTTATTCGGTTTTATTGTTAGCAGGAATTCCCAGCTGCGGTCTCACGACTTCCGAGTTACAATTTTTCAGAAATCGCTTATATGCTGTAAAATCTCGGTTCAACATCGGCGACAAACATTTCGAACATTTTGAAAAGAAAAATAAAAATAAAAATACAGAAACTTATTCCTCAGACTAATTTCCAACGAATTAAAAAATAAACGCAACTCGCACTTCCAACGGAAAAGAATTTAATTATCCGCTATTAATTACTCGTCGAATCGCGCTGTATTAAAAGCATGATACATTCAACGCGTGATATTATTTATATACGTATGTGTGCGTATAAGGTGCATACCGTAATACGCAACGTAGCTAATAAACTCTACGCGCCGCCACCGAGTAGCGAGCGTAGTTCCCTTTTACTCGACGGTGATATAAAAGTATACTTTCAGGCACGCACGCATTGCAGGCAAGAGGGAAATTAAAGGGAGAAAGAAGAGAAGGATACAGACACGCCGGAACCACGGTTCGTGATTTCTTTACGGGTTTACGGCAGACCAGCTGCCGTGCCTTACGGAATGGTCTTGACGCAAACTTATGCTGGCTCTCATTGTCACTCATTGTCAGTCAAATATTTTGCCCTTTCTTCTTTCTTTTCCTATCGCTGGTGGTATACCGATAGATTTGCAAAAATCGAGAGTGACTCGTTGCGATATAATTTATATTACGTATTTTTAGAAGCAAATTGATTGAAAAACAGCGTGAAAATTGAAGGAATTATTCGTTTCCGAGAAGGTTGCATGTTTTACGTCAATTGTGAGTTTTTGGCGTCGCTGATTACGAATCTGAAATCAGATTGTCAATATTCAGGATAGCGAAACGAATCAGCGACCCTGAAAACTCGTGCTTAGAATTTTTCGTACCATATTTGACGGAGTTTAAAATCTTCGTCGGTCGTGTTGTCATCGTCGTCTTCAATTTTTTAAATCCGACTTCAGATTCGTAATCACCGAGCCAAAAATCCATAGAATACATTGTCATAAAAATTGACTCAGCACAGTAACGTGCGTCTCAAAAGTTTGAACCAATCCTGCACTTTTGAATCCTGAATTTACGTTGATATGTATATAACATAGAGCGTTTCTTTTTATTCCAACGTTCGGTCTGATTTTTACAATTTTCGAGACATTATCGTTCCTTGCAGGTTCTTCGCCTTCTTCCGTAGAGTATCAAATAACTGCGCGATAATTATAACGTCGCATACATACACATATATTAGGGTGGTCCTCGTTTAGAATGATGACGAATTTGTTCCGGATCACCCCACCAAATCAACTGTAAATAATTGAAAAACAATTTACAATTTTTTTTCAGATTTTTACATCAACCGTAACCCGTGTCTGTAAGAGGAAGGATTTCCCAATTTAAAACACACGAGTTTCGGACACGTTCTTAGTATATATTTTACTGTAAGAGTAGTAATGTTCGAAAAAATCCATGAACCTGAGGTTCTAGTGAGCATGGGTGCTACTATCTGAGAAAAAATTCACATCGTCATACCAGGTAGGTGATACAGACAATCGCATTTCTTAGAAATAAAAAGAAAAGGTCAAATTTCTAGGGTGTGCAATTCGTCGAGATTGGTTGGTACGATGATGTGAATTTTTTCTCAGACAGTAGCGCCAATACTCACTGAATCTTCGCAGTTACAGATGGATTCGAACATCGTCACGCTTGCAATAAAATACATGCTGAGAGTGTGTCCGAAACTCGTGTATTTTAAATGGTGATATCCGTCCGTTTACAGGCACGGGTTAGAATTGATATAAAAATCTGAAAGAATCAGGAAATCGTTTTTTAATTATTTATAGTCGATTGGGGGGTGGTCTGAAAAAAAATCATCAACACCCTAAGTAAGGATCACCCTAATATGCATATACGGTATGCAGCGGAACGTGGATAACAGACAACATCGTCCAAGAATCGCGAGGCACGCGCTGTAATTTCAATATATCGGGTACGTTACGGAGGAGAGACAAGATACCCAGGTCGAAAAATAAATTCGTTATACGAAGTAGGGTTCAGGGTCTCCCCTTTAGAGCCTGAGGGTTGTCACCGGGTGAATCAGCTCGTCGTCCCAAAGCGACGCCCGCACCGCGACGTTTCTCGATCGTGACTCACTCGCGTCGACGTCGACGTCGACGTAATCCAGTCTCGTATGCACACCCTGTACCGCACCTTACCGATAGAACCCTCAAGGGAAGAAGAAAGAAAACTCGTGCATATAGCAAGCGCATGGTCGGTCTCGTCGTCAGACTCGCTTCCGCTCGCAAAATGGTAGAATCGATAAGAATTCGGAGCGAGTTAGAAAGGGGAATCCGCTATTCTTCACCTTTCGACATTGTTATTTTTACGTGAAACGTGTAAATTCTCCACAGATCGTTGCGTAAAACATATATTCAAATTATCGTAATCATATCTGACCGTAAGCATAGAAGCGTGGATGTGGAAGAGGATAGAATATGCACGATCGTCACTTACCTGAAACAGAAGAAAAAAATAACGATCGTTACATAAAATGGTATTAATATTTTTATGTATCAATAAAAATAATGTACAAAAAAAAAGTGAGTTAAAAAAAAGAGAGAGTAAACTTTTCCTAACGCTAAAAATCATCTCTAATTCCCATGATAGAAAAGTGATATTTTCAATTTTTTTCCACGACCAAATAAAAAATTCCAAGTTTTCCATGACCCCTTTTAAACATACCCTGACATTTACTGGTTTTTCAGGTTTTCCATGCTGATCGACGTATGGAACGAGAATCGTAGTACATAATGCAATCGATATTGATAATCTACATGAAAATTAAAAGGTTTCGTACAGACACGTTGATGCTTGACGAAATAGAAGAAAAATAGGATATCAGGTATACATATGTATAATGAGAAAACCGCCGGAAGCGAATTACATTTTTACCATAGACGTATGTATGTGTATGTATATATGTATACAAGCGTTTGCAACAACGCGATGGGATTCCTTGACCTATACCTCGTTTATTTTCCCCGTCGAGTCGTCGAGCAGCCTTGAACACCGTGTTAACAGAGCCGTTTCATTCGTTTACCTTTACACGTTACGTACATACGCATATACGTGCATCACACACCGATGCATCATCCGTCATTACAACAAACGTTCAATCTTGTACGAAAGTAAATATCACCGATGCAGCTGCTGCAGG
Organism: Neodiprion fabricii; assembly: GCF_021155785.1. Classification (NCBI taxonomy): domain Eukaryota; kingdom Metazoa; phylum Arthropoda; class Insecta; order Hymenoptera; family Diprionidae; genus Neodiprion; species Neodiprion fabricii. Next base: position 1,168,296 of record NC_060242.1, read on the forward strand.
AAGAAAACGCGACGACGATTTCATACCGCACCGAATATCCCATAGAACGGTATTATTTTTTTAATCGGATCGAAAAAAAATTCGTCTTGTAAAAATGCAAAGAAAATGTTGATTGGAAAAAGGAATAAAATACGATACAAACTAATTTTATTCGACAGATTGAAAACCTTTTCGCTAGTATTTAAAACGAATGTGTAACATAATAATCTGTTCGTTTAAAATATAAATATTACGTAGTTGTTTATTTTCTTATCAAAATAATAAACCTTAATGAATTACACAAGTTTGTGTCATGTGCTGCATATATTATGTGTATAATGTTAGTTTACAGAAGTTTATGTAAGTTCAGATATGTAATGATTGAATTTTAAGAACATTACGCACGTACAGCAACACGGAGATGGTGTTTTATGACGGTGCTGAAGTTAGTAACGTTAACGTATTCGAAACGTTTCAACAAAAATGACTATCTTTCAACTTTAGAATACCTGACAAAAGTTGAATTTACCAAATCTGAGTTTGTAAATTTCAAGTAATCCCAATGTTGCAAAATGACGACTTTTTCCAAAGATGCATCCTATACGACAACCTTACAAACTTCGGCCTGATGTTTTGCGAAATTCACACCACGATCTTTATTTCGTATTCCCAATATTGTATCCGCCGTAAAGGCGCAAGCGTAAAAAATCACATTAGTCATTCCGACAGATGATAAATGTTTTAAATGAAAAATTTCAACAACATGTCAGAGATATTATATTCCCCGATAAATCATCAGGATCATCCTCATCATCATCGCATATCGGAGTGTAATAAACTGTCCGCCGACGCTGAGAAAATATGCACGAACCTATAATACGTAACACTGTGCATACAAATATAATAAATGTTTGTTTGAATTAAACAACTTATTTCCGGGTTTTAACGACGGGTAAAATACCGCGGGGCTTGCCAAGCCGTATCTATTTATAATACGACCAACGTATGTATTCGGGGTGGAATGGCGGGTGTACGAGTTAGGTACTTGTACAATATACATCATGCATCGCACGAGTTTCCGAATCATTTCAACTAGGGCGAAGCGAAAAGCCAGCAACAGGCATCGGCGTACTTTGCATGAAAAAAAAAATTACTTTTATTCTTCCTACGCGCGTAAAAATTCCGCTGGAGCTTCTCAAATGTATTATCTCGTCAAAATATAAGCTCTTGATATTGATACGCAACGGTGTCTGTTTTATTTTATCAATCTTTCATTCAAATAATACGTGGAAAAAGAAACGGAAGGATTTTGAATTTTTTATTCTGATCGTAAACGGCTTGACTTGTAAACTATCTGAATACAAAGTCTTACAGGAAATTTCACGCCTTATAAAATAGTAGTGAGATAGGATTTTCCCAACTACAAGCGATTTAGAGTTATTCGACTACAAATATTGAGTCTTCTTAAATATAGCTTAATCGGTTGGAGTTGGGAAAATTCTCTATCTCAGTATTATTTTATATTGCGTGAAGTTTGCTAAAAGAATCTGTATTTATAGATAGTTTACAAGTCAAACCGTTTACGAAAAGAAGAAAATCAATAATTTTCCCATCATTTGTCGTGTGTTATTTAAATGGAAAATGGAAAAAATAAAATAAATACCTCTGAATATCAATATTCAGAGCTCATATTTGGTTGAGATATTCTGTTTGAGAAGCTCTAACAAAAATTTGATGCGCGTTTGGAAGATAAAAAAATTTTTTTTTTTTTCTTTGGAACATCCTAATGTACAGACATACGTACGCATCGTACACGAATGAAATGATTCGTGCTAAAGGCGTAATTTTCCTCTTAACTTGCGGTAAACCGCATTATGCATTTCCATCGAGCTTGAGTGCAAGCTCGCGACTTTTGTTTGCGAAAAATCACCGCAAGCCTACTCAAGGAAACATCCTGCAGTTAGCGAAAATTATAACCAACTCGCGGTTAGTGACTGAGAAAAAATATAAGCAAAGAAAGAAGGAAAGAAAATAAAAGAACTGCAACACCAGTTTTTTCTCATTCAATCATTCTGTATTATTTATAACATAATTGTCTAAAAAAAAAAAAGGAGAAGAAAGAAGGAAACAAAATCTAGTAAAAATAATCGCGACAAATGCAAACAATTTATCATTATACTTACAGAAAATATTCGGCAAGCTTGTTTGACGATTAAGAATTAAATGAAAGAAAATGTCCATTCGCATTTATCCGAGCATTAATCACCTATCGAGATCTATATTTCGCCGAAACCCTGACGATGAATAGAAATTATACGTAAATGTAATGAATTTGTGGGAGACATCCAATCGGCGAGAAAATTTATAGATAAATAAGATTTCTTCAATACCAACATTGAGATGTTTCGACGACCGCCTGCTCAATGGCAACCGATTTTACGGCGCTGCAACAGACGTTGCCTGATGCCAGGCGCTTGGCTTTTAGACGAAAACAAAGACAAATCGAGAATTTTTTGTCTCTATCGCAGAAAGAACCGAATGATACGATACCTAAATGATGATAAAAAAAAAAAAAAGAAAGTCGTGTCGGGTCCATTTAAAATCGTGGTACTTTTTTAATGCCCGTAAATTGCGACAGAGATTGAATTACACACGACACTGTGTGAGAAATGGCGACGTATTTTGACGGTCGTCGTACAATTGGAGTTTGACTTAGAAATAAATTGGATATTTAGAGTCGGTATGATTTACACGCGTGATTGACGGAATTCGACCGTAACAAACCCGCAGAAGTAGAGCCGGCGGTGATGGTGGTCGTGGTGTATAAAGCAATAACTTTAAATTGAGCCAAGAATTTCAATCCTCCAAACGACCCGGCAAATATACATATGTATACATATATATCATAAAAATGTCCCGCTTAATGCGCGACAAGCGTATCTTTTCACAGAAATCGATTGTACGAAAAAGTATCAAATATAATACATTTTATAAATGAAAACAAGGTAACTTAAATTATTGCGCGTATACGATGATAATGGGTATAAATTCCATAGAGGTAGGAGAAGAGGGCGTAAAATCGAAGATAAAAAAAATGTTGTCACCGACAATGATAGAGTAGATGACGATGAGACAGATGAAGCAAGTCAAATTTCAAATATTTATCGACGATGAAAGATTTTTTGTTAATAACAAACTCGCCGAACGGTAAAAATTCTCGGTATCCAATGACGCGGAAATTCTGTATTGTCGAAAATCTATTTTTTTTTCCAAGTCGTTCTACTCCCCATATAAAAACTTGAAATCATTATTTATACAAATAATAATAATGATAATACGTCGTGTACTAACGAACAGCCGCGCGCAAGAGCTGAAAGAAACGAAGAACAAAGCGGCGAGAGGCGATAAAAAGCGGTCCTGATTCCAGAATCAGCGAAGGTGAAAAAAAAACTCGTTTCCTGCATAAAAAAAAAAACAAAAAAAAAGACGCAAGAAGATTTCCGCAACGCCGCGTACCGCGAGCATTTGTTACACAAGTTGTAAAGACGGAAATGAGGCAAGATAAACCGCTTTAAAACAAAAAAAAAAAAAGTAAAAAAACTTGCAGGCTCGAAGCAACTCCTGCATACTGTTCAATGGCACAAATGTAATGTCGAAATCGGGTTTAAAATTTCATGTAATACAAAAATACACAAATGGAACGTGCAGACTACGTTGATCGTAAAATAATATAATACGCAATTCCCGTAGATAAAAGAGAGAAAAAAAAGTTCTGAAATACTGTAGAAAATTACGTTACGTGGTATACTGTATAAAAATCGCAAAAAAGTCAAGTTTGCTCTGCCATTTTCAATTTTTAAATAAGTATGCAAATGGCTCAACAACGTCATGTTCGTATAGTCGTAATTATTATAATTTATTTCGACAATTACAGCTTCACCGCGACAATATTTGAAATAAAATAAAGAGAAAAATTGACCGTTTCAATTGTTCTATTCGGATTCGTTTAATTTTTCATTTAACAAGTAATGAAGTAAAAAAAAAAATTCTCAAGTCCTGCACACGAAGATTTCATACTAACGATGGCCACTAAACTAAAAATAATCGATGCATCGATTGATCGAGTCAAGAAAAAATAAACTAACACGACTCGATTGAATCGATAAAAATGAATCGATTAATAGATTATTTTGTATTTTTGCGAAACTGTGCGTTTGAAATCAAAATACCATAAATTTGAGTACGCAATCTCAATGGCGGAAAAGTTTGTTTATAATTGACAGTTTCATTAAAAATATATTTCAATTTCAGGTAAAAATATTCATCAATCTTTTACTTTTATATCAAATAGTTATTCAGTACCTGAGAGAGTGATGATAGTCGAGTAAAGTCGAATTTGAAAAACAATCGATTATACTCAATTAATCGGGAAAGAATAATCGAATTAATCAAAAATAGATTATTATTTTCGGTGATTCTTGTTTCATACGCGTACATACGAGTTGGCGGTAGTTGGCAGCGGAGAACTGCAAACGCGATAAGTAATATATATATAGATCTAGACACGTAACGTAACGTAACGTAGGTACGGTACGTACGTACGTAAAGCCCGTTATACGAGGCTGCGTGATGCATAACAGCAGTCGGAGTGATGCGGTCGGTCGTAACCGTAGAGTCGAGGAAATATAGAAGAAGCGGCGAACTCTACGGTGATAAATTCCGGAGAACCGTCAGACTTGCCGCGATCGGTTGTCGGGTCGGACCACCGAGGTTGGGTTCGCTGGCTTTAGGGTTAGATCAGTCGCGTATTTTTCTTTTTCTTATTATTCTTCTTGCGACGTTGCTGCTGCTTGTCGAGTGCGTTTCGTCAGACGCGAGGATCGCCCAGATTCGTTTTCCTCCTTCCGTCTTCGCCTCTTCAAAGCTCTTATTATATGCGTGTACATATATTAGGGTGAGTGTTGATGATTTTTTTTCAGACCACCCCCAAATCAACTATAAATAATTAAAAAACAATTTCCTGATTCTTTCAGATTTTTATGTCAATTCTAACCCGTGCCTGTAAACGGACGGATATCACCATTTAAAATACACGAGTTTCGGACACACTCTCAGCATGTATTTTATTGCAAGCGTGACGATGTTCGAATCCATCTGTAATTGCCAAGATTCAGTGAGTATTGGCGCTACTGTCTGAGAAAAAATTCACATCATCGTACCAACCAATCTCGACGAATTGCACACCGTAGAAATTTGACCTTTTCTTTTTGTTTCTAAGAAATGCGATTGTCTGTATCACCTATCCGGTATGACGATGTGAATTTTTTCTCAGATAGTAGCACTAACGCTCACTAGAACCTCAGGTTCACCTCAGGAAAGAATTATTTACGTCAAAGAAGCTCCGGTCAGATCAACAAAGTACGGCATTCGATCGATGTGAACGTTTCGTTGGCTAGATTCGTTTTAATCGAAGTACCCAATCGTTTCTGTCAACGAACCTGCGACATGGAGGTTCAACGCATAAACTTCAATGAAATGATATTCAGCTAACCAAATTTCGGAATTAGATGAAAAAGTTCGCTCTAATCGATGCTTGACTCGATCGCGAAATAATTCCTTAGACTAATTGTAAATCATTTTGACAGACTGTCTAATTCGAAATTGGTGAATTGAAGTTACCGTATTTGGAACCAATAAGGGATACCAGATTGAAGTTAGATGGACTTCAAAAAAATCCGTTTCGTCGGTTCGAGAATTGCTTTCCCTCTGTCGTTAGTAACGTTATCACAACGATATTTGTTAAGCGAAAAATCGTAATATCACAAAAATTTTAAATTTTATGAAATTCATCAAACCGTAAAGCAAAACAAGATATTTGTTATAGTTCAAAAATTTAGTTCCTTTGAAGTAATCCAAAAATCGGTAAATCGTTAATCTTTTTCCGAATATTTCGTTAAAATAACGCTTCTAACATAAGTCTCGCGATAAATAATCATTAAAATATACATACACATGTATACAGAAACTGAAATGCGAATTTTTGCCAATTTTTTCGACTTTAATTTCTGCTCGAGCAGTTATCGGCGCATACGTAAACGGATTTCAAGACGATGCTGCAACGACGACTGCAGCAAGTCTGCTGCACTAGTTTTATCGATCCGGGCGGCGTCGCGTCGCGTCATCTCTGATGCACGTCTCAAGCATCTCAGTGCAGCGGCAACAGCAGCAACAGCAGCAGCAGCATCTCGAGTTCAAGTGCCCTTCGCAGATTTATCTTGAGGAGGATTTAAAGATCCAAGAGAATTGATCGGTGTAAAGTAAAAAGAAAAAAACAACTCTTACGTCGATCAATTTATCGCGAGCTCGACTCTTGCAACGAATTACTTGTTACATAGGTCTGCAACCAAAAAACTGCAGAGATTATTTTATAAACTTTTACTCACCGAAACTGGGAAATATACTCAATAATTTTCATCGCGCCAGGTTTTTTTCTCAAACTCGTGTTTGTAGTTTCATTTGGAGTGAAGCCCCCCGTTTTTGACTCGAAATCTGGTTATCCTATTCTCGATCAAAGAGAAGAAGAAGAGGCTTCATGAGCAAAAAAGAATAGAAACGGAATGTTGAGTACATTTCGTGAAGATACTATTGGTCTGATTTTATAAGAACTGCTGTTTAATTCGTTGTAACGATTTTTCATTGTTTTATGCTTTTTTTCACACAAACATCTCGTATTCTGCAAAAGACCGCACGTGATGTAGGGAATTGTAAGTCATTTTAGACGGAAGCATAAATATTTACCAAAACCATCCCGTGCAGCTGAAATAAAATATTATTTTGCTGATCCGTGTTGTATCGTGACGAAATACAACGTTTTGCTTCGTCAGGTTTTACTTCATCTTCGATAATCCCAAAAAAGCAAACGATGATTATTTATTAAAACATTGACTTTCATTTATTTCCCTTACACCGGAATTGAATCTGACAATATCATCGCCAAGTTATCATTTCATTGTCATGCCTGTATACGTGAACCACCATAACGTAACATGATTGAATTTATACGTGTGCAAACTTTCCCTTGCTCGCAACTTTCCAACGAGTTTTTATCACCTCGTCTCGTCTAGGCGACGAAGTAACGCACCTTCGACTCGAATAACCGAAACCATCGCTTATAGGGCAATTCTGACGAATTTTTTCACACCCCTTCAGCCCTTCCACGATTCAACTCTGACGTCAATAATTGGAAATCGCACGTTTCCGCCTCGAGAGATTATCGCGAATGATTTTTTACTTCATTTGTTTCTTTTTCTTTTTCCCTAATTAGATCTACCAAATCGAAGAATATCTTGGGGAATATCTTGCGTTTGATAACAAAGAGTCGATGAAGCCGAGATGTTCACGTTACGTAGTTTTTCATTTTTTCATTTTCCCGAGTTACCGAGTTTCCAATTAGGTTAAAAAACAAACCAAGACTTTGACCTTTTCTATAAAAACGATCCAATCAAACGTTTACCAAGGTAAATAGTAAATATATCGTATTTCACACGATTTCCATCTCGTTTGGTTTTGTTTTTCGTTACACGATGACGTACCGATCGTGTACGATAAGCCTGAAACGGAAACGCAATTGACTAGTTTCAAATAATATAGATCGTACAATAATTGCTCGCATATAATCGCAGTCGAAGTAAAAGTCGAATCATTTACAACTTTCGCCAGTTTGCAGAGAGCGTATAATTTATATACATACACATATACGTATATACGTACATGGGGCATTCCAAGTGAAATTTGCAACCCACGCACCTCACCCCCTTCGATTTTTATAATTTTTTACTACGATAGATTATATATAACGTAAACGTATAAGTATAATGCATGTAATATAATAGACGATGTGGAAATATAACGAGAATTATAACGAGGCGCGGATCAAACGACGCACGTCGTGTAAAACGGTTTGATATAATAAAGTGAGTGTCGAGATGTATAACAACGTCGTGTCTGCATACGTATATTTATAGGTATAATATAGAGAGACGGCAAAGCGAAGAAGAAGAAGTAGGTAAGTAGTAAGTAGGTGGGAACTAACGGATAATTACGTTTATATCTGTCCGATGGAACGGAGAAGACCTGCTGCACTGCCGCAAGCCGTTTCGGGAGAGAAAGAGAGAGAGAGAGAGAGAGAGAGAGAGAGAGAGAGAGAGAGAGAGAGAGGGAAGTTTAAACCGTACAACGCGACAAGGATTTCTGTCTTCGCATCTCCCTTATTCATGGCAGTCTCACACACACACACATGCCTTATAAATAACCAAGTACACGTATACTACACTACATGTACGATAAATCCCCCACGAATTTAACGACGATTATATAAATTTCCCGCCTTCCCATTATCTATTCCTTACCGTGGGGAGGGGGGGGATGATTATTTAAAATTTTGTTACCATATTAAATTAACGTTTAACGCTTGTGCGAAATAATTACAAGTCATCATTCATTCGCGTCCTGTTACACACGCTTGCACTTTTTTGCACATGACAGATTATACATCGCTGTTGTTTTTTTTTTCAGCTTTTGGTTAAAGTTTTTGTTTTCTTTGCATTATTATTATTATTTTCACTCACCACGTGCACCTGCGGAGAAGCGTTCGGACTGTCCGCCATTGTACCTCGATCTGTGAAAATATGAATAAATACAAATATTATCAAAACAATCCTTGTTGCAATTGATTAATGTATAACAATGGTAATTAATTAAGATACAAGTTATGTATACGCAATATGTATGAAATACACATGTGTAATAATGAATACACATATAAATAAAAATGATGCGTGTAGAAAAAAAAAAAAAAAAATCCAGTCTGACATGGAAAAATAAAAGATTGCGAAAAACAAAAATTGCTAAATATTGAGATCTCATTATCGCGTGGCGCTTAGAAAATCACATTTCAAATGATGGAATCTGTGCGAATTTGTTTCACATTTTAAAACACGGCGTTTTCGGAATCGATTTTTCGATTTTGTTCCCAAATTTCACCGGTAGCTGAGAAAAAAGTTTGTAAAAAAATTCCGAGACCTTTTTTTTGAATCGGTAACAACAGACGTACCGAATGATGATGAAAATCGAAAATGGTGAGGTACGCGTGGACCGCTAATTTTCCGTGGAATATACCCTACGCATAATTTTCACCCTGCATTCGTCGACGTTACGCGTATGAATACGTACGTTATCGGGGCATGACGTCACGGATTACGTGGGCGGTTTCGGACCTTCTCTGTACGTATATCGTATTACGAAAGGTCGAACTCGCCTTCGTGACATTTTCACCACCCGATTCGCCACCGCGGCGCTCTGACATTATATAAATTGAACAGGGAGGAGGACTTATCGTCTCCCTCCGTTTATAATAATTCGCGATATTTATTTACTCATGCGTGTTTTACGCATTTCAGATCTTGCATTTTCGTGTAATTGACCTGGAGGAACAAATTTATATGCAATAATAATTTACGTAATAAATACGATAATAGATAATAACAAGAAGTAACCCGATATTAGAATTTCGATTCGACTAATTGTTGTACGACTGTATCGGTATACTTTTTTCTTTGTTCACAGTTTCCGAATCATACTTTGCCAATTCGTCTCGTTGCGACTTACGGAATTTTCGTCAACGATCATTCACGGCAAGTGTCGTCGTGTGAAAATTTCAACATACGATATCCAAGACACCCAATTTGTACTTGAGAAAGATTTATAAATTCGTTGAAACCGCGCGTAGAAAAGTCGAGTTCTCTTTCCTTCGAAACACAACGATATACCCTTTTTTCGGTTTATAATAAATCCACCGATACGTCAGAGAGCCAGACGTCGAGGGTGGATCGAGCGGTTAACCGCTGTTGGCAGATGACCGCAATGTTGTCGTGAAAATCCGCCTGATTCCCTGTTAAACCGGTATGCGCGAATTATACGCGTCTGATGACCGCGTGTCTTTACGTATTGAGTTTTACGTAGACTATAACTACGGTAAACTCAAGTATTTTCGGAAAAAAACTTGGTCAACTGCAGTAAAAAATACGCACTCGCTGAATCGAGTCTGTACGTACTAGATATATATTGTAACGAATTACCGTTGTGGAGAAAAAAGAAATTTTTTTAACAAGAATTAGCGAGGGTAGAAAACTTTTTTGGATGTCAGGAAAGTGAATGTATTCACGTTTCGTGCACGTTGTTAGACCTGTAATAACCTATGTGTGAATTATTGTGCAATAATCCATACTTACGTATGCACGTACGGATGTACCTACGTCTATAACGATGTTATATACGTTATTGGTAAGTGGCCAAAAATTTTCAGGCACAGCCGGTCCGCGACGAACTTTGCAAACTTCTGTCTCTTAAATTACGTCGTATATTATTATACGTTATAAATAAGCCGTGTCGATTTGTACGTTATTTATAATCACCCTTCCTTCCAAGTATTATAAGCTTTAGGCATTAATAATTCACTCGTAATCATTTTTAATCAATAAACGAACACGGCGGATGCAAAGCTGCGTTGAAAAAAAAAAAAAAATGATACGTATAAATAATTGATCCTGCGGGACAGCAAGTATTTATTTACACATGTGTGCGTGCGCGCGTTTGAAACAATAAGATGGATCAGGGTATTTCGGAAAAAAATAATTTACGGCTTTCCACCGCGGCTGCCCCTAAAAGTGCACTAATTTCTTTCCGAAAATTCGTCAACATATCATACCTATGTATATTTGTACGAAATACTGATAAATAAAATGTATACGCGCAGTGTTATAGGTGCGAGATATTTTTGGCGCGAAATTCTAAACCCACCAGAAACATTCCTGGCTGGCTGTGGTGTGTTGGGGGGAAAAAGGAGAATGAGAAGGAAAATGAAAATGAAAATGAAAAGGAAAAAGAAGAGAGAAATTCCACGCGTAAGAATATCGTGACAGCTGTTTCGCGGGAATTTCTGCCGCTTCGCCGCGCTGCTGAGTAGTAAATCAGTACCGCGATAAAATCAAAGTATCCCTGTATACTTCGGTATTATTATACACACCCGCGTACAATGTAACGCCGGACGTATAGGTATGTTTTACGGAAAAAAATCAGCGGTGGAAAAATAAGAGAAACAAAAATTTTCCTCTCGTTACGAACTCGACAGGTTGAAAATCGTCGAGAAACGAATGGCGAAAATAAAATGCGCTGATAATTGGTAATCGATGTAATATCGTATCGTTCTGTAATAAGTAATCGCGTAGAATGTTTTTTTCCTCTTTGTTGCAAAAAAAAAAAAAAAAAAAAAAAAATTCAAAAGCTATTTAAGAACCTTAAGAACGTTCAATTCTCTCAACAAATATGTCTGTCAATTTTCTGTCCGACGCATCGTTAGCCAGTTATAAAAATCAGAAGGAACAAAAACTATTTTTCGCGTGTTATTATCACGATAAATAAAAAATTGCGATGCGCAACCTCTTAATGTAAATATTAAAAGTTCAAATTATAACAGACGTATTTTTATACCTACATGGTACTTTTGGATTTTTTTTTTTTTTTTTTTTTAACAGCCCAATATATACATATACATATACACGTAAAGATTTATCGTATAAATATTATACAAGATTAAAAAAAATTTGTTCAAATTCCGCACCTACGTACGTATGTTATAAAATGTAAATAATAAATCGACGTTGCATTATTATTCGTTGAATAGCATAAATCGTAAAATGGTTGGATACCGAAAATCCATAATTTTCATACACAGATTGTACTAAATAGATAGTTTAAAAAAGAAAACTAGGTAAAAGTAAATAGAAATTTATGATATCCGGTGAAAGGAGGGAACATTCTTTACATTCTTTTATTATTTTCAATTCCCGATTCTTTTTTAGAATTAAGAGACGACGATCGCTCAGTCTCAACGACTTGACCCTTAGCTAGCTGGCGTGTGAGACCGAAGAAGGGAGGCGGAGGTGATAAAGAGAGATGAAATAGACGGATCGGACGGAAGTCAACGACCCGGGGTGGCGGCGCGAAGCTGTGATTCTATAAAGGTAGCTGCGTCAAGACGAAAAGGCGAAAAGACGAGGCGACGAGGAGACGAGGAGACGAACCTGCTTGCCGGAGAGGAAGAAAAAACGCTTCGACGAAACGAAATTAGCGAAAGCGATACGAACGTTTTCGAAACGAGGAAGGTACGAGAGCCCGGATCGATATCTCGGACTTGATTTCTTTTTTGTAACACGTTATAGCGGACTAAAACTAAGCAACGCGCTTATGCTCCTTTTTTTTTTTTATTTTACATTTTTTTATCCTTTACATCGGCATCGTAACGTCAGCAAAACAGTTATTGTGCAATTTTAAAAGAAGTTGACTCTTCAAAATACCTATAAACATGTTTGTTTCTTTGTTATTACTTACTATCTCAACATTGTACGTGCAGTTTATCCCGTTAAGTTGTATAATGAATGGAGAGAAAGAGAGAAAGAGATGGAAAAAAAAATAAATAAATAAATAACAAGGGAAAATAATCGCCTTTAAATTTAGGGGGAGAGATGATGGGGTACAAAGCACTGATCATATGGGATCAGAATTTCGAATCAATCGTTGGCCGTTTCTGCATCGTACAGCACGGCCTAGTTTATCCCGCAAACCACTTGACTCGCTTACTCTCTATATATATATATATATATATTATATATATGTGTGTATATAAGAGCATCACATCCTACCATAGATCTGACGAGGCCTTGTATTAAAACTGTTAACGTATCAAGGTACCGCCGCCTGTCACTCAAGAAAAGGACCACCTTAGGCCCTCCGAAATAACGCAATTATTACGAAACGAGTTTTTCGAATTAGGTACAGTAATTATTCGTACACCTAGAGGTATATACGATAATAGGTTACAGGTTACGCAAGTTTAACCGTATTGTGTTCGATCGTTTTAACACAGATTTTTGCTACGCACGAGTTCGCTCTTCGATTCGCGAGTATAATCTTAAAACCTAATTCAACGCGTTACGTGTGTACGTATTACGCAACATATTGCACAGGTACGTGCGTATCGAACAGACGTTTGACCGACGTATTTTCGGTTGGTGATTTTACAAAAATTTTCTATCGCGAAGTAGAAAAATAATAATCATTGAAAAAGAAAAAAAAAAGAAAAGAAAAGAAAAAAAAATGACGGAATTTCGTAGATTACAATTAACATATAATTATAATAAAATAAAATTAAAAATAAAAAAACTATAATTAACGATGGTTATCTTCTTCTCTGAATTTCTCACCTCGATCTCACTTTATTTTATTAACATTAGGCGGATTTTACAACCGCGTAAAGACTGTGTTATTTATATTCACTGACCGATCGCAAGTCATCAAAGTACTAGGGGAAAAAACAGATTTTTCTCACCAATCTCCGTAATTTTTCAAAAAAGAACTTGTACAAAAATAAATAATTTTCACTCTTTTGGACTCGGTCGGTGTTTGAATTAAAATGATGATTCGCTGAACAGTCTCACTTGTAATCGTTTGAGAAAACTTTTTTTTCAACTCTGATCGATCTAGATTTGCTCTTGAAAATTTTTCGTGACTTACGTCTGGCCGAGAGATTGAAGTCGACTGCGGAGTGTGACTAATTGTAAGTTTGCGGAATAACGGAAACGACGCCTATGGAAGAACTGAATCCAACCCTCCCACCCTCCCTCAATACGGCGATGATAAGCAAACTCCTGGGTAGAAACAGTACGAAAATTTTGTCAATTCGTACGATTTTCCTTCTCTGTAGTTTTCGGAATCGCTGATTACGAATCTGAATTCAGGTTTCAAAAATTCAAGATAGCGGATCCGATATGGCGGGAGGAAAATTTCAAATTTGATCGAATACGGTGAAAAATCTCTGTGCAGGGATTTTCGGGGTCTCCGATTGGATTCGCCGTGCCGTGAATTTTCAAAATCTGATTTCAGATTCGTAATCGGCAAACCAAAAAACTTGTAATTTACCTAAAACATGTATACGTGTAGAGGTTTAACTTTCCCGGAAATGAATTATTCCTTCAATTTTCCGATGCATTTCCAATTGCACGATTGCTTTTCGTTCAAAAGCATCTCCCAAAATTGCAAGAAAACCATTCGATAGAGTGACGCTTATTGAGTCGTACCATTTTTTAACGTTCTCGGATAGTTTCATTCATATATATATATATATATATATGTATATATACACCTACAATGACGTACGTGCAGGACATTATTAGAGAAACCGATGGATGCGTCAGAGCAACGAGAATCGCGCTAATCGACGATTCGAGTGCGTTTTCGCAAATTCTCGACAAGATTCCTCCTCGCCCTCCCTGCGTTGGGAATCGTGTATATAAGTAAAATGATTCACCACCGTCAGCTCGAGGCATGACGGGTTAAGATACGTGTACAATGTCGTCTTATCTCCTCGTCGGAATATTTCTGCATGCAAACATCTTTTACACCTTTTACACCACTTTTATGCCCCGGCATTGGGCGCTTGCACACAAACCTAGGCAAAACACTGGCTTAGTCGCAGAAAACACACGTCATTAAAGGATCGTGTCCAGAGCCAGTTGACCCATCGCATTAAACCAACTCGACGGTTTCCTTGCGATAAGATATGGGTATGATTAAATTATGCAAAGCTACATGTGAGATAAGTTTTGACCGTTGGACAAAATTCCTAGGAAAAATTTATGCAGCAAAGTTTATTATCACGGCGGTTCGCTTCCCGGATTGATGTAATTTTACAAATTATTACGAATGAGAAAGAGAGACGGAGAGAGATGATTGAATGAGGATAAAGGAGGGCGATGTATGGTGAGTTTGAAATTCGTAAGGTTGTGGAGTAACGGTCCGTTCTTGGAAAAAAATTTATTTTCGCAATTTGAACATTGTCCAAAATTTCGTAAACCGTAATAAAACAATACATTTTCATATTTCGCAAAGTCCGAACTCAAAGCCCGTATATTTATTTTAAAAATTGTAACTTGGCCATTTTTTTTGGCCTCAACGTCTCGTTACGTTAACGTCGCCAACTTCAAACTCGGGACACACACACACGCACACACACATATATATATACATATATATAATGCCAGCTAGATACGAAAAACATGGATTGCTGTAAAATTAAAAAATATAAAGGAATCATTGCAAGTCAAGAATTAATTCATACATATTACGTACAACGATGTGTACCAGCTGCTGAGCGTGAGAGAAACGCCGACGAAAATTTCGTCAATCAATTATAAAATGTTTCAAACGCACGAAAGGCTGAATATAATAAATATTTAAACGCACCGTGTGAGATTATTTCACACCGTAAATTATATAAATGCACACGTACATATATTATACGAATACACGTATGACGGAAAATAAAAGTGTAGAGTGGATAGCTGGCTCGGGCAGAGACGATGAGAGGTGAAAAGCACACGAGTGTAATCAAGAAATATTTGCACGGCGCGTTGTTTTTCAACATCATCATTCGGCCTACGGTTCGTACCAGATTTACATCGTACAAGTTTTTCTAGCGTGAAATATATTTTACATGTACAATATACCATGCTATATCAATATTTTGTTGGATCCGTAATATATTTATGTATAAGGCAAAGTGGCGGTGCGTTTGCTGCTCCAGATTTGTTCGTCGGTCCGTGAATTTTTTTTTTTGCTATTTTTCTTTCTTTCACAACCCTTACTACACAGATTTTTCTCACCCTGCTAAATATTACATTAATCTTCGTCGCCTCGAGAAAAAAAATGAGAGCGAGTAAGAAGATTGTAGGAAAAAGCGAATCGCCACGTGGCGCGTGCGTCGAAGTTTTATGTATATGTATACATAATACATATGTTGAAGGGAACAGGCTTTTACTTGAAAAGATTAGAAAATGTAATTTTCAGGCAAAATCATCGATCCGACGTGATACCGAATGGGAGAGAATCTGGGTGGTGAAAATTACACCAGGCGCTGAACGTTCGTCGGAAACCGGTGAAAGAGAAGATCTGTTAAAAGATACAGGGGATGTTTCGTTATAGACAAAAAGAAGAAGACGCGAAAGTAGTTGCGTAAGGAAAACGAACACTGTTGAAAAAAATTACCATTATACAACTTTGGAATAATTTTCATGGTTGCGAATTTGCAAAACGTTATCACGGACAATCCTGACATTATAAAATAACGATTTTTTAATTTCAATCTCTTTTTCTTTCCCCCCGATACAAAGTAAGAGAAACATCGTACGAACGAAGATTTCCGAAGGAGGACCCAGACATTTGGAAAAGTCTGCATCGTGAGATTATAATCGTTACGAACTTCAACCCGACTAAGAAAAAAAAATGTTTTCCTCACTTTACACGCGGTGGAATATATTTTGGTAAAATTCTATCCCCCTCAAGCCATTCACTACTGTCCATATTTATTTCCGATTCAACAATTTCGGTATGATTATACAGAAAAACGCATTGATACCCAGCTATAAATTATACAACGGGGACACGTATATAACCCTTCGGAGTGAGTAAAAAAAAAAGAACCAAGATTAGAAGAAAGAAAAATTGTAGAAGCGTGCTAGGGATCCAAGGAATTTGTAAAAGAATGAAAAACAGAAGAGAATAAGCACAAAAGTGTTACAGATACCTATAATACGAGATACGAAAGGGGGAAAAAAAACAGACGAAAAAAGAAAAAGAAAGAAAATGAAAATGAAGCGTCTCGTCGAAATACTTGAATGAAACTTAAAATAGACCAGCGTCTAGGAGGAAAAGTTTTCTATGCATACAGATATGCGGGACTTTGAATGCGTGGACGAGCTGCGAATCGTTACCAAAATCTAGGAATTAGTGGTAAGGAATATTGTTCGTATAAGAGACGACGACGAGGTCTAATTATAATTATCGTATTAGGATCGCAAACGGGTTTACTTGCAGTTTCCTGAAGTTAACGACTATCCTACACAGTCGAGATCATCTCTCAACTTTTTCTCCCACATCCTCATCCTCGTCTTCTTCTTCTTCTTTTTCTTCTTCTCCTTAGCGTCTCGTTATCACATTTCAATCTGTTAGCTTCCGCCGTCAGAAAATTTGAACAGCAGCAGCGAACGAAGAGTTTATTTTTTTTTTTTTTTTAATTTTATACTTAGAATATATAATAACGTAATTGAAATTTAAATAACGATTTAAAATCATTACGCATTTATAATAGTTTTATATACGTAGATAGGGAAAACAAAAAAAAAAAAAAAAAAAATAGAAGTATAATTTTTTGAGGAATCGCAGAGCGTAAATTTTTTTCTTTTTTTTTTCTGCGAGGATAAATCGAACCTGGCGCCGAACCAAATTGACAACTTGTTCGTGAAATTTGGCACGAAAGAGCACAAATTAACATTGCAAAGAAAACGGCTAAGACAACAATTGTATATATGCATTAACGAAGAAAGACCTGAAAAATAATTTGATTCGACTTTATAAGTAAGATTAAGAAGATTAGCAATTTGCAATTAAAACCGCGATGATATTGAAAATCTATGGAGTTTATTTTCTCAGCCGAATGATCGCAAGCCAAATGATTAATCACGCTACGAAATGTACAAATTTCTTCGTGAAAGTGTCGAAAAAATGTTTTGAAAAAGGAAGAAGAAAAATAATAATAAATACAATGTTAAAGACTTTGAGATAGATGAAAAGAAAATGGAAAAAACCGAGATGAAATATTTTCACAGAAGAAAAACAGTTAAAATTAACGCTCCTTGAGCTGCTCCGGGTCAACTGACAGAGACGAGCTGTTAGTCATTCGATTATTTATAAACCGCAAAGCACGCGGAGGTGGAGAAAGATAATTAGAGTATTTGAGGATGGAGAAAAAATAAATATACAAATGTAAGAACGGCCGGGAAAAGCGATTGACGCCGGAATTCGGGCGCGGAATTTTTAAATAAATGACTTACTTTCATCATACGTCAGGGGCGGGGTTGGAATTCAGAATTTGAAAAGTTACGAAACTTGAAGAAATCAAAACTTCGAATTGGCCGAAACCCGTTGCTCAAAATTCTGAAAGTGTGAAAATAGGAAAACTTTAAATTTGAAAAAATTTATTGTTTCTTCAAGGTATAATTTCATAACTTCATCTTTCGCCATCAAATAATTCGGAATTAGGCGCTTTCGGAATTTATTAAATTCGGAACTTCAACCCTGCCCCATAAATTATATACACATTATAACAATACAATATAAATCTATATTTTATCGTTATCTAGCCTTAGTACTAAATCACTTGAATCACACACGTATATAAATAATAGCTATTCGTCGATCCGACAAATTGAAATGGTCACGTGAAACCGATCGACGATATATAATCATTAATAATTTCGTTGATCGAGAGTAAAGAAATAAATAAAAGCGAGGCAACCACTTCTCGGTTATATTGCCTAAACGAAAATCAATTTTTCTCCGTCAGCTTGAAGCGTTCTGCACATGATTGAACGATTACGAGTTGAGAATTCGTCGCGACGTGAAGCAGGTGATCAGTGCCAACGATTTTGGAAAAAGGCCAACGCAATTTCTCCGTTTTCTAAATATTTTTTATTTTTTTTTTCCAGCTTTTTACAAACATTTACGCGGTTTTTGAATTTTACATCATCATACCAAGAAAATCGTGCAATAACTGGAAGAAAAATATCCTCCCTTTATTCCCCTAAACGCGCAGAATTTTGCATTTAATGCAATATTTGGAAGAATAAAAAAAAAAACACGTGTAATATTTTCTTCAACGTTCAATGCGTAAAAAACGAATCAATTTTTTTTTTACCGAAGACCAATTCGTGGCCGGATCACAAAATGATTATAATAACATAACAATTTATAATAAAATAATCAATTGTGCGCGTGTAATAACAATAACAATAATAAGAACAAGAAGAAGAGGATGAAGAAGAGGAAGCAAATTCGCAGACATTCAGGCAATCCTTGGCATAAGATGACAATGCACGTAATGCAGTTTAATTATCATTATCGTTATCATTATCGCTACTAAATGTAAGTCTCCTGGCAAATTTCCTAATAACCATGAAAATCCTTCAACCACGAATCTCGTTGGCTGCAACGCAACGAAATACGTACCTACGTCGGTAATAATGATACCGCGTAAATTATTAATTAATTTTACTCGCACACAACAATTTCAATATATACATATATGTTACAAATAAGAGGAGTAATAAATATATAACATTATTGAATCGTGGATCATTTTTTTTTTTTTTTCTTTTGCAAAAAATTTTCCACTTTTCTACAACGTATCCTGACGTACTATATGATTATCGTCGCACGTGTTAAATCGGTGTCAATCGATATTCCATAAACTGCAATTGACTCGCGAATGACCGAATTAGGTCAGACATCAATTTCAAGGTTCGAATCGCGAACGAGCAAAGATCTGTTCCGAAGATATCGAACATTCTACAGATTATACACTCTGTAATATAATAAGAATTTTACCGAGATTTCGAGATACGAAAAATCATTTATAATAATAATAATAATAATTTGTTTATTTATTTAACAGTTTGCCAGCAAGAAAATTACGAATCTAAAAAACCTGCAGGAAGTTACAACAACCTGTGCGTAGGATTGGTATGCTAACGATTAAAAAATCCAACTTGAATGACTAACTGAAAGGAACAAAAGAGAAAAAAATTTTAAATTATCTATATTGGATAAATTATATTTTCCCATTATCAGGTTTTATTTTATGGCCAAATTTCATCTTCTTCGTTCATTGCGCGTGATATTATACATAACGCTAATAAATCATTTTTATCGCTGCTACCGTCGCGCGAACGCGTTTTTTCAAGAATCGAAAAACTATCCAATTCTTCTTCATCGCCGCGGGAATTTATTTGAGTAAAAAAAAAAAAAAAAAACGTTTCAGATTCAAGACAACTCGTGAATGATAAGCTCAGAGTAGCGTTAAAGTTGAGAAGAGAAAATGGATTTGTATTAATGTAAAACGGAGGAACATCACGATTGTTACGAAATACAATAATCAGTAACTGACAACCACGCAAAAATAAATAAACAAAAAAATAAAAATAAAGATACGAATGAAATCAAGCTCGAATGACGAATGAAAAAAGTAATACAAACTATAATTCAACGATTATTAAACAAACGTGCAAAATATTGTGTAAAATAAATACATTATAGACACGCCGTTTCTCATTCAACGAAACTCGTTAAACATTGATAAACGATTAAAAATATACTTGCGTAACTTCTTTGACCAAATATTAATTCACGTTCAAACTTTTCAATACCGCACCGGCTGTGTAACGAATATAAAAGGTATAACAAACAAAACCGGAAACAGTATAAACCCGGTGTACCAATGCACATATACATTCAATAAATACAGATGTGAGCCGGTTGCACGAAATACAGAAATTGTTTAAAAGGTCGTAGAACCGACCGAAAATTAATGAACAACGAAACTTGTTCCTTTTCTCCATCTCTAAGACGGTGGTTGATTAATTATCCGTGTAAATTATTGTTTATAATTTACGTCGATCGTTGGTTCGAGCCGCGAGACAAACGACGGTAATTTGGTTTTTTTTTTCCGCTCCGAGATTTAGACGTCAATTAATCCCATTAGTCGTGCGATTAAGGAAGCGTCTCTAATAAATATCAAGCCACCACGACCGCAGGCTGCCGCGTTGAAGAGATTACAGATGTAATAAAGATCGATAAATCTTGATCAAGCCTCAGCGATTGATTTATTCCCGAGCGTCGAGTACCATAATCCAACGTAATGGGTTCAACTTCTCAAATTTCTTTTCTCCTTTCTCTCTTACCAATGCTATGTGGCATAATAATAATAAATTATCGACGAAACGTCGTGCCGGTGATAAATAATAACGTCGAAACAGCAGGAATTCCAGAAATTGATGCAGAAAGTCGCGTTAAGCGTATCTCTAATTATCCTCGGAGCTACGGAGCGGAGAGAAAAGAGAAATAAAGGAAGGGAGGGGGTAAAAAGAAAAATAAATAAATAAAGGAAAAAACGGTAGTTGTGACCTTGACGCAAATTTTATACCGCGCCAATTCGACCCTCGGAAAGATTGGCGGAGATTGCAGAAAATACGGGAGACAAGGAGACGTCCTTCATCCCTAATGATGAATTTAAAACGTATCTGACCATGCATGCACGTACATGCGTACATGAATCCGACTAGTTTTTTTTTTTCATTCTTACGAAGCGCATGAAAAATAAGGGGATAAAAAGTTTCAACCCAAATTGGTTAATAAAATGCAATATATTCAAAGAAGAGAAGAAAAGAAACAACAAATTTTGCTCCAACTTCATCGATCCACAGGAGTATAAACAAAATGTCGGTGGATGTCTGTGAATTTTTGTCACAAATGGCAGGAACAATATGGATCAGATCAAGAGAATCATCGATTTTTTAGGCGTTAATTACACTTGCAGAAAAATAATGACTGAACGTATGACAAAATCTCACGTTACTCAAGCACGTGGAAAAAAGTTTTCGTATTTACGGGGACCCCTCCGATTTAATCTGGGACGCTCAAATTTTGTACAAATTTTATATTTTTGCCATTTATTTATAATCAATCCGGTGGTCGGATGGGTAAAAAACGAAAAACCACCCCAAGATATACATGTTTAAAATTCCTTTGGATATAATATTATAGCGTGGAAACTTTGAGAAAAGAGAATAATATAGGTATAGACGGAGGAAAGAAAAAGGAACGGAGAATGGAAAAAGAGATCAAGTTTTATTTTAACGCGATGGTTTAAAAAAGATTATCAATAAATTCCCTCTCAACTATTTGCATCGCGATAACAATATTATAAGTAATTGTTTGCGTACATGTAACGAAAGTGAAGTTGGCTACGAAAGGCGTAATAATGCATTAGAAACGTGAACACCATGGCCGCCAAGTAGTCCTTGAATTGTTATAATCGTTGCGCGTTGCGCACGTGCATTGTTATATAAAATTACAATTAATATGCTGCAGCTACGGTTAATTGTCCGTTGTTTGTTATTATGCGGACTGCAACACGCTTCAGAATTCCAAAGTTAAAAAAATTTGTATACATAATATTATATATTGTACCTGATGGATATACCGATGTGGACATAACATAATATCGTAAATTGCAGTAAAGTTTATCAAGTAAATTATACGTTGCGAGTACAGGTAACAAAGTTGTAAATTGTATCGAAGGAAGTTGAAAGTTCGGAATAGAAAAGGGAAGAAAAAACACGACAGAGACAAAACTATAAAAAGGCAAAGCCTCTAACTTTATTACTTTTCACATCGCAGATTGTCGAAATAAAAGATTAGTGATGGTGACCCGCGTGATTTTGGTGACCCGCGTGATCCGCGTGACCCGCGTGATCGTGGGAGTGGTCATCGTGCCCGTGGTGGTGATCTTCGTTGGCTGGAAAATTGGTCGAAAGGTTGAATAAATTGGTACGAGGGTAGAAGGTTTAAAAATAAAGAGAAGAAGGAAAAAAAAAACAGAAAATTTCAACGGTCGAATAATTAATTCACATCGCATTTTAGTCGAGGGAAAATAATTTTCTATAAAATTGTGGGTGTGAAATTTTACGGAAATAGAATTGCGATGAAATTAATTCGAGCTACGGAAAAAATGACGCGTTAGTTTCAATGAAAATAAAAAAAAAACGCGCGCGCGCGACGTATGAGAAAATGGTTTGAATGAAATTCAACACTTCTTTTTTATCAAAGTCTAGTTTAAATAAAGCAATAAATAAACGTAAATATCGTCAACCCGAAACGGTTGAACAAAACGTTACGTTAAAATACGATATATTACCAAAACTCGTCAGTTTCATGGAAAAATTATAAAATAATCGTTGAGATGTAAAATTATTCTAAGCGACAACCGGACGGAAGTGAGTTTCAAATGAATCTAATATCGATGAAAATAATTTGAAAAAAAAAATAAATAAATAAATAAATAAATAAAAAATAAAAACGGAGTAAATGTAGCGAAAAAATTATAACCTCCAACGAAGAAGAAACAAATTTTCCATAATTATAACTATATGCATACATTACACCACATATGGGTAAAAACACTTACGGTGCTGTTGAGCCTGGACGAAAGTGTAGAGTTGGCAGATGACCAACACGGCGAATAAGACGTAGGCGATAATCTTCATGTTGAATAACAATGTATACGTATATAACTCCTCTCTTATTACCTGGTTTAACAAAATAACGCGCTGCTGCTGCTGCTGCTTCAGAGATGCGAGCAAGTTTAGTTATACCGACAGAAGCTCGGACGGCCGGCATTTATACCGAGATTATCATTATGCAAGCACTCGCGTGTTGTTTGTTAACCATCGTCGTATCGCCCAGAGTTGATCCCAAGGGGTTATCGTCTCACTTCGTTAAATTTCATTCGTTTCGTGGATATGATAATGTTTGAAAAAAGAAACGACAGACGAATCGAGAAATCTATCAGGCATCGTCGCGTCGCCCCAATTATTTTGTTTGTCCAACCTGCGTATGTGCGTTAATTCCAGCGAAAATATATGATAAACTACGTCGAATTCAGAGATAACTTTCTTTTTCTAGAAATTTGTATTGGCGTTAATAAATTTTTGATAGTCGGTATTCGTTGGTAGATTTTCACAGGTCAACGCGAATTTTCAGTCCGGGTTCTCTAGGTGTGAAATTTTTCTTTCCTCCGCGTAATTATTACAAGAAAAAAAAAATAAATAAAAATAGTTTCATTAGATAAAGTTTGCTGTTTTAAAAACCGGAACAATGCTTCGGATTTTAAGTAAAATTACCTATTTTCTCAAACATTTATTGCAGTTAACAATTAAACAAACTGCAGTTGTGCATTTAAATCGCTTTTGTTAAATAATAATATTGTTTCGGTTTTTTTATCAGCTGAATAATTGAAATCATAGATTTTCTTCCATTTTGAAACAACACTTTCCTGACTGAAAAATCAAACTTTTTTCGCGAAATAGTATTTTTTACGTCTCTAATATCACTCAGCATGTAACAATCACGTACACAAATCCCAGGCACAAAATCTCTGCAGACTTGTGCTTAGCGAAATTATTAAATAGTTGTTATTTCTCCCGAGGCTACAAAAGCAAACTTTAACGGTGGTGTACGTACATATTTTTTCATTGTTTTGATGCGTGAGAAATAAAAAAATAATCAACTCAACCCAGGCACGGAAATAAAAAGAAATTTTTGCTGAGCGGTGTTGATCAGAAAATTAGTTAATTAGTTCGATCGAATTAAGTTCGGATCTTCAGGCTCGTTTATCGTCGCATATAAAAATTTCCACGCTGTAACTACATAATGCTTTTTTGCAATAAACCCCAGACGCCTATCTGAGACGACGTGGAGGCGGGTCAAGGCGATATTAATTGTGAAACTCACTGTGGAAAGGGTTCATTGGAACGATTACATTGATACATATTACATGTGCATAAAGGGAGCATAAAATTTTCCTTCGACGCAATTGTTTGTACAACGTTCTGTGAGTTCGTTTGAGCATGACTAAGCGATCGGAATGCTTGTAATTATAAGATTAAATAAATAAGAAATTGTGTAACGCAATAATTACAATTTTTTCATCATCGCGTTGCAAGATGCAAGCTGCACACGCAAGATAAATAATAATTAGGGTAGATTAATCGTGTAAAATATTAAATCGCAAAGATAAGACCTGATGAAAATAAAGAACGATGAATTCATGCGAGAAGCATATTTAAGAATTATTTTTAGAGCATGGGAATAGAGCGATTTGGCCACGAATTTTGATATAATCGTACAAAATTGGGGATGAAACAAAAAATGAAAAAAAAAAAAACGAAGACGAGATCATCGAATTATATCATTTTTTTTTCTTTTAATTACTCTTGCACAATTGCAGTGGCCGCGTGCACGTAAATATTATACATAAGAAAATGAGACGCGATAATAAAGGCTAATCACGCTCGGTTATAAGAATATAATTAAAAAATATTATTGGAAAATACTAAATAATCAAAATCTTATCAATATCGCTATAGGACGAATAAGGCATTCCGTACCGAATCGGTTAACATTTATAATACGAGGGATGCATAAAATTCATTTGTCTCGACGCGACGCCTCGATTTTAAATCGAAATTTATTATTAAATGTTTTTCCAAACCTGAGAAATCAACTCATTCTTTCCCTTTTCACAATGTCGAAAATACTGAGACACTTGTTTTAACGTTCCAAAATTGAAAAGACGGATAATCAGAATTATTATTACAGAAAGCAGAATATTTGAAGAAAGGAGAACTTTTTCTAAAAATTACGGTTGAAAAATTCTGCACAATTAATTATAAACATATAATTTGCGACCCAAGTTGCATCGACTTAAAAAAGAAACACGGATATAATTTTTTTTTAAAGTTCTTTGAGGGGTTAATCGAATTGGCAAAGAAAAAAGAAAAGCTCCAAGTTTTTTTCCGCCGAGTAGTACGAATGAACGCGTATATTTCGTTTCTTTAGCAATTCGTATACATGACGCGTAAGCTGTATCTGCAGACCAAATATTCCATTTATACATCGACGATAAGAAGCAGCTTATACGCAACAGCGGGCATCGCCATTATCGCTGTCTTGCACTCTGTGACTGTCGACAGTCGATCCGCAGCATCGAAAGAAAATGGTACATCCGAGGTACGTAAAATACGATATTTATTGTTGAATTAATAAACAATAATTGATTCATTCTTCTATTATTTTTATATTTATATATATATATGTATATATATATATTTATATTTAAATAAAATGTGCACGCAACCATTGGGGAAAGTTTTCTGCACGCACCAGTTGCAATTGAATTGCAAGAAGAAAATTTTCCGACTAACAAGGTTTTTCGAAAGCTGCACCGAGTTTATTCAAATATTGAGAGATGTTTGTCCGGAAAAAAAAACAGTAATTAAATAAAAAGAAAACGATGTAATTACGGTTTAAAAAGTGTATTATGTATAACAACCGAAAATTTGAATTCAATTTTATAGAAGCAAAAATTGATTCCGTACTTAATGTATGAACGAATAAAAAAATCAGTCAAATGACGAACAAAGAGGTCCAGTTTTTGATAGTTTTGAAAAGTATCCATATCCATTATCGTTCCGTATTTTTTTTCTTTCAACACCAGAAATCGTATAGAATATCCATTTTAATAAACATCGATCAGAGGTTAAAATTCTATTTAATCAACAGAGTTTTTTCTTCTCTCCTCTAAAATTGTTTGAAATGAATTTTGAATAATACGCTGATGTTTTCTTTTTTCTGTTCGGAAGTAAAAATTTCTGACACATGCTGAAATCCAAACGAGTTTCTAAACTTCGATATCACGTGATTGTAAATCAGGGCACAACATGCAACTTGGGTCTTAAATTTGTGTGGATTTTCTTTGTTCAAACTGTTATTATTGTTGTTGTATCTTACGCGTTACACTCGACGAGACCTTAAATCGCGTTTCGACCGCTGGCCGATCCGACAGCATAAGCGACGACTGAAAAGAATAAGAAGAGGAAGAAGAAGAAGTCACGTTCAACCGCGCGAATAACAGTAAATATTCCATTCTACCTGACTGGCTGCAACCGTTCGTTCTGTTTCTTATTCTTATTCTTCTTCTTATTCTTATTCCCGCGAGATGTCGAGAAGAAGAAAAGAAGAACCAGCGAACACGAACTGAACCATGATGCAAAAGGCCGAATTCATACTCGCGCGCGAATCTTGTTGCGTGTATAATGTAATACGGGGTGTATTACTTGAGTTGACACGGCAAAATATCTTGTGAACGACGCGTTTGAGAGAAAAATGTTTGGAATTAAAGTTTCATGGTTCGTTTTGAATAATAATAATAATGCCGGAAAGTTGTTGACGAATTGTTTAAACAAAAATTTACGTAACAATATAATAACGAGATTAGGTATGCATCAATCTGCAATAGATCGGGAGTAAATGAATCGATACGATCGATCCCTACGAAAATCAACGAACGGAACGGAATCGCGCGGATCCTGTGAACGGTATTTGCGGTTCGCGACCATCATCCTCGTCTGAACCTCTGGGTTACAAACCAGTTCCAAACACTCGTCTTAAAGGTTCAGAAGCACGCCGTGCTGCTGCCGGTCAGGCAGCAATGACGTTGAGAACTGACTTCTGTTCGAGGCAGCAATTGCGTTACTCTTGCAGCGTTATACATATACCAACATTGTATACGTCTGCATATAGAACGCGTGTGAGAGAAGAAGCAGCAGCAGCAGCAGCAGCAGCAGCAGCAGCAGAGAAGCGTTAATTGCCGTATTTAACCCCGCAGTGCAGCAGCTTGTGAGCAGAGTAGTTTTCTCGGTTAAAACTATGCTACCCAAGATATAATAGAACTCGATTCTTATCGAGGAAATTTCCATGTATTTGTTGAATTTGAAAACAAATATTCTCTCCAAATATCCGTATCGCAAACGTTGAAGCAAAACGAGTAGCGAAGAAAAAAAAAAAAAAAAAATCATGCGCGCGATGCAATTTTTGTACCTCTTTGAGTAAACCTAACTCAATTATAGTCGTGTGTGTGAGGGGGGGGGTATAAATTTTCAAAAACGTTTCAAATTCGAAACAGTCATCAGTTTTTGAATACAATCAGATATTTCTACGATATTCTCTTAATTTTCTGCTTCCTCCCGTTAAATTGGTCTTCACCTATTCGCTACGCCGCACGTATTTATCATCGGTTTCGCTGTTCGTTTATTTATATATTATTTTTTTTTTTTTTAAGTGCTTTTTGGGACTACTTTGAACGTCGCGGATCGGGTGAAAAGTAGCCGGGTAACTCGACCCGACCCAAAGTGAAACTAAACGAAACGAAGAACCTCCAACGGCTGTTGGGGCCCTTTTTTACCTGCTGCAGTGTGCGAAGCAGGTCCGAATAGAGAGATTGCTGCATCACGCCACCCACCGCATTTCGTGTTTTTATATATATTGACTGACGACGAAGAAGAAGAAGTTACAAGCGAAAAAGTAGAAAATGAAAGAGGATAAAAAGATTACGTGCGAAAAACGACGACGCAGGCAGAGAAAAAGAACAACGGTTTTCACCGATCGCTGATCAGCCGTTAGATTTACGCTGCTTCGCGTTCAACGAGTACGTCTATCGTACAATGCACACCTTATCGCATATAGATGTAGATATGTGTAACAATACGTATGTAATACCACACACAACGGCGCGTGACGCAACAACGACGATGACGCTTTGAAACGGCAGAATGAAAACGTAAGTATAAAGCGTTGTAAAATTGTGTAACAGCTTTATAGCAACATATTTTATACATGTATGCATACGTCTATGTGGGTTGGAAATTGCGGCGTTGAATAAAACGAGTGCAGTGCGGAGTGGAGAATAAATTGTTTTATTAACCCTGTTGGTCAGCCCCATGCACAGGAATTTAACTGCACGCATGATGGGTGAACAAGAGTGAAAATTTAACTCGAGAAGCACGGCGTCGAGTTTTTCCAATCTCTTTACAAATGTATCACATCGTCGTGTGATACCGGAATAAGAGAAGAAACGTAAAGTAAGAAACGAAAGATTTTTTTAACGTATATTTGATTCCGAGATACGGTAACGTAACATAGTTTACGCATGAGATAAAATTTATCCAGACTTGTACAATTAAGGGTAGAAGAACTCAAAGAAGAGAAATCGGCACGAAAATGTTTGTCGTTTTTCTTCGTTAAGCTCGCGAGTGGGTTAAGAAAGTGTAACGAGACGCTGACGAAGATTCATACATAAAATCGACGACTGCAAGCAACCATTTACCGGAAGATTAATTTGTTCAATCAGACACGGGATGATAATGATTGAAATTAGTGAGGCGTGTGAAGTAACAGGTTTATTTTTTTCACCGTGAAGCTTTTCATTACTTGTTTTTCACTCCCAACTTCGACGGCGTGTAGGTAAAAATATTTTTCTCACCGAAACGATGTTGTCATCGCGTCGTTTAAGACCCTTTCTTCCTCGGCACAAGGAACAAATCTTCGATAAATAACAACGTAACGAAATAACGAACGTTTGATGTTACACGTACCTGTATGCGTAGGTATATTCGAAAAAGAAACGATTCCTCGATAATCTCCAACAAAGATTTTCTTATCTGACCGAGAGGAAGGAGGAAGATTGTCGTTTGCGGGAGGAAATGGAACCCGTATATCAAGAAGAAGAAGAAGAAGAAGAAAAAGAAGAAGAAGAAGAAGAAGAAGAAGAAGAAGAAGAAGAAGAAGAAGAAGAAGAAGAAGAAGAAGAAGAAGAAGAAGAAGAAGAAGAGGAGGAGGAAAAAGAAGGCAAGGAGGCGGAAGAGAAGCAAGATCGCATCTACGATTCGTAACGGCCGAAGGTGGAGGAAGAAGAAGGAGGGGAAGAAGAAGACGAAGAAAAGAGAAGAGAGGTGGAAGAGGGGGATAAGAAGGGGGAGAGAAAACGTGAGACCGAACGTCCTTGGCAAGGCTAACGAACCAGAATGCCTCGTACATACGTAGATGCATCTTACACATATTATACGCGGTGAGTACGCGCTTCACGAGAGACGAGAGGTGGTCCGATGAACGTCCTCGGGGATCCTGATTGACACAGGAGGCACGCAGCCGTTACGATTTGAAACGAAGCACGCGACGAGGAGTCTGAGAAGACGGGATTGAAGTTAGTAACGTTTTCGCAACGACACGCTGGGAAGAAAATCACTATTTTTTTAATATTAACAAACAAATGATTTTTAAGGAACTAATTGTATGATTGCTGAATAATGAGTATGTTTTGTTTTATCACGGTTTAGTACTGAATTTCAAACTGTTTCTAACGGTTTTTCCTCGGCACGAGTCGTTACTAACTGCGACGTCGTGATCTATCGGGCTGAAGTTTGCGACGGTATTGTATACGATGCATTTTTGGAAAAAAATAGTTACTTAGCAACTTTACGATCAGTTGTAATCTAGTAAACCGTTAATGCAAACAAATATATTGAAAATTCAACTTCTTCGACGCAAAAATAGTAATTTTAGTTTCAACGTTACTAACTTCAGCCTGATCATTTTGATCCGAGAAGAGCGTGTCGCGTGCGGCGTCGCATCGCGTCGCGCTCACGCTGTTTAATCAACGCGACAAACATCGTTGTTCTTTCGATCGTAACGATGAAACACGAGAGCCCAAGTACATACCGTATACGTTGCATACATACGTGATACGTATTTATGTTACGTATCGCCGGACTCGGCGACGTTCATTATTTACAAACAAAGACGCGTCGCGTGCCGAACAACCGAACATCGCAACTGAAGCCATCCGAGGCCGAAGAGAACAATCGACGATCTCGAAATTCGAATCGTGCCCGAGACGCCGTCGCTGCTCCATCCAGCTTCCGATGCTTCCTGGGGGGAGGAGACGAGGAGTCGAGCCGCAGGAGACGAAACGCATTCCTCGAGCGCACGAGGAGAGCGCCAAGAAACGAGACACAGAATTTCTACAACAACGTGACTCACCTCGGCGGGCTTTTCTCTTTCGCTTCCTCTCTCTCTGCGTGTGTATATCTTTGTCTCCCTCTCTCTCCCTTTCTCGTCTCTCAGCTGGTCCGCGGGGCTTCTCGGCTATCGCTGTCTCTCCGCGATATCGACGCACTTCACCTTATCACTGCTTCGCAATAGCGACACTCGTAGCATAATTTCCGGCCACAGTTATCGTTGCGCACCGGCTCGTTACTACACATAATGCCGCGAACCGAACTCGGCTGAAAACTTACTCGACGCACGGCCAACAGCGATCATCGCGCGACGACACGTCCTACTCGCTGCACGGTAACATGGCGGCTGCCCGACTGACGGCGGGCAAAAAATAATCGACGATCGACTCGCCATCTACCGATAATCCTCGAGAAACACGGTTCACGGTGGTTTCAGCGCCCGCGTCATCTTGCGGTCGAAATACGCACTCGTCTGTGTCTCTCACCTCGCGACGCGACGACGCATGTCGAGTAGAGGAGGCGTCAGGCGTTATTTCCAACTCTCATTCTCTTACACCTGTATCTCTCTATACGGCCTCTCTTTATATACGGTATTTCGCTGTAACGGCCTTATGTAATTACAGGCACTGCTGGGTAATATTTAAAATGTTTTCACTTAAAATGGGCATTTAAAATGTAAATGACAATTTGCATTTTAAATGAATCTATTGAAGTATATTACTCAACGGTGATTATGGCATTCTTTCAATTTATGGTCCACAAGAAACATTTTTGTAAGAAGCAAAAGAAATGAAATACTTGCAAAAGTTGAAAATGGGCGAGCTATTTGACTTGAAGAAATTCGCACTGAAATTGGAATTTGCATCAAAATTCTAGATTTACATTGCACTGTGACCGATGATCAGAAGGAAAATAGTAGCATCGGGGAAAACTGCAAATTTTAATTTACCTTGCGACGTGATTGCATTCACATGCTTACAATGTCGTTTTGCCGGCTGCATTAATCTCAGCTTTCAAAGCAAAATCTTTCTTCGACTTCTCGGGACTATTTCTGATTAACGTTGAACATTGATAGTTATTGATAAACGCAGCAAATTACCGCAGAGCCGAGACGAAATTACAACTCACAAGCGCGTTCAACCGCGGCCATTTTGATTGTACGTCAGCAATCGAATCCGTCTGTCAATTGTTCCGAGGCCTCAATTGTTTTTTTTTCAATTCCCGCGAATTCGACAATTTTCAAACGACTTATTTCAGGTGGAATGTTCTTAGCTGCCCTAGAAGGATGTTTTTTTCACAAAATATTTGAAGAATACTTTCTCATTTCCAAATATTCAGTAGGTAAAATTCATTTTGCGATTGGGGTTCACTACTAAACTATAATGAATTGCAAGTTTGTTGAATACTTTTTCGCATGAAAAATTGAAAACCTAGTTTAAAAATTTTATTCAAATACACGGTAGAACCTGATGAAAATATAATTCAGATTGCCTTGAGAACAAAAGGAAGAGGGTCTCAATTACGTGAAATACAAAAGTAAAAACACTACATTTTATTCCGATAATACTCGATAGAATAATTTAACTGCTGACAACGAGTGAAAAAATACGTGTTTTTCTTCGTATTATTATTATTATTGTTGTTGTTGTCTTGTACACGGTTAGCGAATTATGTCGTCGATTGTTCGAAGCTGCTGAATCCAAAGATCGATAAGAGTAAATCTTTATTTGTATCTAGCTCGATTCCAGAGACAAGCGTATCCCATGCAATGAAACACCACGTACGATACAGCCATGAAAGAAATGTCTGTCCAGTAATTATCAGCGTCAAAATCGTACCTGTCCAAAACCTCCGACCCATCCGTCATGCAGGGTAGTTCCGGATCTTCAACTTCACAAGCTGAAAGGAATTACGAAGAAGAATTACTGCAGCCGATAATAGAAGACTTACAATATTCAACTGACGGAGGATCGTCACTTCCTTGGTCAGCCTTATCTTCGAAAATACATGCAGCCACGCATTAAGAATATGTTATATTTTCGTTTGACTACAAATATGACATCTGCTCGATTTACTTATTTCGACAATTTCCTTTCATCGCCTTTCACAGATAACGTTTTAGTTCGCCAACATTGCGCAGGTCATTTTTCCCTTCGTCACGATTTGTATGGTTGTTCATCAATGATTACATTACATTCTACCAAACTATCGTAAAAGAAATATAACCGTGCTTACAAATGTTGTGCACTCCGTCCCACTGAACGATGGTTAACGCCTCGGTGGAATGAAGAAGCCACGAGATGTATTTTACCCACTGCACGTAAGCCGGCAGGGTACTGAAAAGATTAGATCTAGTTAAGGAATGTGTTTCGTATAAACAGTAAGATGCCACCCACTCGTCCACTCTAGGCTGGTAAGTACATCTAGGCATGCGCCAAAGTAAATCTCCGTGCTTGGTATACCCGAGCTTGATGAAGGGGCCCATGGTTACCATCAGTATGTAGTCGAAGGGGACCAAATACGCCATTGCGAGGGGCACGGAGTCAAAAGCAGCGGCGAAGAAGCAGCCTGTGAAATTAATGAAACACGTACACGTCGATAAAGTGCTGTTTTGTTGCATTGGGAAGATATGTGATGGAATTATGTATTCTTTCGCGTTCCGAATCCCTCGCAGACTTTCATTACTTTTCATCTGTCAGGAATGTTACCGAGTTAAGAAATAAGAAGGAGTAAAATTGGAAATCCTTTTCATTTCCCTAACTTTCATTAGACCTACCGCACGCGGTGGAAACGTTCATGGTGAAGATGACGACGATCACGCTCAGAGCGAAGGCCTCGATGCTATTTCTGAGTCCAACGACCCAGTAGACGATCATCACGAATATAATTGGCTCGATGATCAGACCGGGAATCTGCAAGATGTCTGGTATAAATCGTTTCCCGTAAGACTGGGCGCTATTTCTGGTTTGGTTTCGGACACCTAATCATTTCGCGTTTTTCCTAATAACCCATTACTCCTGATATACTCCTTTTCTCTTACCTCGTGATAAATAAAGAGACGGTGAATTATTCTACCGTGACAGGAAAATTTTTTCTATCCATTCGTTATCCTCACCAATGAAATAACCCTCGCCAAGTAGTACAAATGGGGCGTGTAAAGTCCAGCCCGATGCTCTCTCAGGAACAGCGGCATCTCCTGCGGAAGAGTCGCCAGGGTGGCGTACATCGGTAAAAACGTATTCTCGGTTACCAAGATGAATAGAACTCCTTGAACCGCCTGGATACCGAGCTGATCCAACTTTATCGCTCCAAAGAAGCAAAGGGACACCAGGATGGCGAGACACTGGAAGAAATCATCGATTAATACACTTTTTAAATAAGCTTCGTAGGATCCGATGCAATTAATTTCCGTCTACCAGTTTCAAGAGGATGCGTAGAAGTTGGACATTTGGATCCCTGATCACTTGAATCGTACCGCGATTGATCAACAAGTAAAGTTTCGTCCACCACCAAGGCTCCTTGCTGTGATTGCAGAGATGTTGTGCATTTATTTATATTGCTGAATAATTTCGCAGTAAAACCGATAGTTCTTAATGTAATTGCTTTCGATTATAAATCTGGATGTTCGATTACTTAATATACATATAGATGGGTG
Source organism: Neodiprion fabricii (assembly GCF_021155785.1). Lineage (NCBI taxonomy): Eukaryota > Metazoa > Arthropoda > Insecta > Hymenoptera > Diprionidae > Neodiprion > Neodiprion fabricii. The sequence continues at coordinate 1,202,568 of NC_060242.1, forward strand.
CATGACTTACAATTTGTAAGTCTCTTCAGTTTCTCCCGTCCACTGAAACGAATAAAGAAAAATAAAGTTGGATGACAACCTGATGAAACATGTACCTCAGGCTGATCCTTATTTACGGTATTGACAATTCTTTAATTTTTCAGATCTTTATCTCGGACTGTCTCAGAGTTGACGTAAAAAACTGAAAAAATTCGGCAAATGGTTTCGAAATATTTGAAATTGATTTGGGGGGCGGGGCGGAAAAAAGTCATCAATACACTGAACAAGGACCACCCTAACGTACCTCAACGTAAAGCTTAGTTTCGTTAAGACGTTAAGGAATTTCCTCACGTTGTAAGAATTTGAAATGTGAAGCTCCAGCTGTGTGATCAGGTCGTTCTCCTTACTGGCGTCGCTGACGAGAAAGGCGTCGCATATTCTCTGAGCGTTTCGCCTGCTGGCGTCTTCGTCCCGCGGTGCTGTAGCAAGGGTTGCTATAAGGAAATCGGCCGGGTTGTAGGCGGGAGGACAGTGGTGACCTTCGCTGAAACGCAAGAATTACAAACCCTGTTGCAGAATCGTAGTTTCCCTCATGAAAATGATTTTACTGCAAGAAATTGTTTTTTTACAAAATATACGTAGATTTTTATGAAATATTCCATCTTATCGGCAAAAGATCTACGAGATACGAAAATTTTTAAATCAAATTAACAATTCTTTACGAAAAAACTATACGCGTGTTTAAAATTTTGTAAGAATTAATACGAAACGTTTCAATTTCCGTCAAAATTCGTAGAGTAGTAGGAATTTTCACCAGGGAATTGAGTTGTTCTTATTACCTGGCGAAAAACTGGACCGCCTGCACGCCGGTGCCGATAAACGCGATTCTACCCTCGGCGATCAGGATGATCTGCTGAAAGGCGTTGAATATCGACGAGCTCGGTTGATGGATCGTACAGAGTACGGTGCGACCTTGAGAAGCGACGGCTTTCAGATGAGCGATCAAAACTCCGGCCGAATGGGCGTCGAGTCCTGTCGTCGGTTCGTCAAGAAAAAGGATCTTCGGATCGGATATCAGCTGGCAGGGAAAATAAATTTAACTAGTCGGAAGTATAGAATAATTACTGTCCCCAAAGATAAAGCACAAGAAATAAAAATGGAAAATAGGGAGAAAAAAAAAGTTATAAAAAAACCTGTACTTACTTCGGTGGCAAATGCGAGTCGCTTTTTCTCACCGCCAGAGAGAACCTTCTCACCGCTGGTCCCAATCTGGGTCCCAGACCTATGGGCCAGTCCGATTTCCTGAAGGAGACGATTTATCCTAATCCTGATCTGCCGAAGTTCCGTTCTCCGGTCCAGCTTCATCCTGGCCTGAGTCGTAGATTCGTCGTAAAAATCATTCAATAATTTAATCAAATGGATAGAATGGTTCTAGAGAACGTGCAAGGTATAATATGCAGGTATAAAAAGTTTGCGGATCAAAACGCCGTACCATGAACATCAGATGCTCCATCACCGTCATCGAACCAACGAAAAGATCTTCCTGATGCATGAATCCGGTATGAAGCCGCATGTAGGACGGACTGACAGGATGTCCCTGCACCAATATGTCGCCATGGACGATGACGCCGGCTGGATAAATGAGGAACTTCCATAAACGTACTTTGTACTTTGTACAATTAACTCTTTTAACCCTTTTAGTCAAGCAATTAGTGTATTATTTTTTTGTTTTTTTTCTTTTTTTTTTGCAATTATACGTTACCTAAGTACATTTCGACGCTGAATGCGAATCTAGTGTCAAAAATTTAGTAATACTAAAAACAATTCCTAAAATGGATTTTTGTCAACCAATGAATTCCAAACGTTTTAAGCGCGCGTTTGTTATCAAATGTCTCCGCTGACTAATTACGTTCACGAAAATACGTTGCTTTTTTATTTTTTTCTTTACACATATTTACTTGTGACAATTGTAAACAAGTATCATCTCATGAAAAATCTCCATCACTCAAGGCTTAAGTATTTTTTTAATTGACAAAAATAAAGAAAAAAAAGGAGTTCCGCTTTAAGTGACTTCTGTGACTGAAAGGGTCAATTCGTATGTGTAATTTTTGGGATGATCTTGTTTGACTGGAGCCGACATATTCGGTATTCAAATAACATTAACTCACGCGGGGAGCGATATGCGAGGGCTGTCATCAGTGAACTCTTTCCAGCACCGCTAGAGAGGAATTATTACGCTTAATCATTTGCTTTGTTGCTTTTCATCAGCTGGTAAATAAAGCGACTTAGATAATGTCGAGGATTTAGAGCCTCGCGTAATCTACTCACCTTCCTCCCATTATCGCAACGAGTGTTCCCGACTTTACGGCGCCACGCACTAATTAGTAAGAAGAGAGACGTTGAAAAGTTTTTATATATTTACACCAATGGATATAGGTATACTTATATGTAAGAACTGGATACAGTTACCGTTGTTTATCAGCTGTTTGCAAATCCTGTTGTCCTTGGTGGTTGCGTAGACTGATAAATCGCGCCAGGATATGGTAACGCCTTTTTCACACTGGGTTGCATCCTCGTTTCTGGGGGCCAAAAAGCCCCTCGAGGTGAGGACCATCTGTCGATGATTCGAGAGGTGAAAAATAACACAGGTTAAGAAAAAAAAAGAATTATTTTTATCACGAGTTTCTATTCAGATAAATAAATTTCGATTCTATGCATCGGATAATAAGAAAAACCCTTATTTGTTACTCATAAAGTTTGTTTTTGTATTTTTGACGTTGATAGCTAATATGGTTGCCTGTTCGGAAGAACGAGCAAAACGTTTTAACCAAGATGCGATGGACTTTATCGTTAATAACGTTATCAGGGGTAGTACAATGAAATCACGATGGGAGACTACGTTTGTGCTTCGATACGAGAAAGTCCGTACGAAAATAAAAGAAGTACAAAGAATATTAATTTTTAAATTTTGTTCATCAATTCCTTTGCATTTGTAGTCTATTAACAATTATTATTTTTCAATAATAGTGATTTAAATGCAAAACTGAAGTTTGTTTAATCATTATTTACAATAAATGATTGAGAAAATAAGTAATATTTCTTAAAATCCGAAATATCGTTCCGGTTTCTACAAAAAACAAACTTTATCTAAAAAAACTGTTTTTTCATTTACAAGTTACGTAAAAGAAATCAAAATTTGACATCCGGAAACCAGACCCAAAATTCGCGTTTACCGGTGTAATTGGTCAATGCAGACCGTGCGATAGACAAATTCCACTTCACGAATTCGAAAACAAAGTACCATATAGGAGGCGGTTCTTCACAGTTCTTACATTTTACCGGAGATTGAAATCGGTGACGTTTATCTCTGCAGATCCACCGATCGACTGCAGGCCACGTGCGCTTCACTCGACTGGGAAGAATAAAATTCTCTTCCTCACTCTTGGTGGGACATGACTCGAAAGGTTTGAACGAGTCGCGGTTAGCGAATGGTCGAGGAGCTCTCGAATGTCCTCCGCATGACAAAATCAATCCTCCGTACTCGTGTTACACACTTTAGCCTTACGATCGGTTCTAGGAAAAGTCTTCAGCCTCTTCAAACTACGTGATCCGAATCGACGGACCCCGATATGCCCTCCATATTTCGGACCCTCTGATACCGCCGAAGGCTCCTCGTGTGACTGGAAAAAAAAAAAAAAAAATGAAAAAGAGAAAGAAACCATACAGCGGTGGGATTAGGGTCGTCAAATCGATCGACCGACGTGTCAGTCGTCGATTTGACGAGGATGGAAGTGTTTCTCAGGCGACTTTTTTTTTTTTTTCATCATCAAAAGACATTCGGAAGATCGGAAATTAGCTTTTGACAGTTGTGTTTCCCTGACATTTCCCGAATTTACGTAGACTTTTGAATTTTCTGATAATGTATAACAAAGTGTACCGGTTATTGACCTTTTTTTTTTTGTTATATTTGTTTGATCGTTGGTTACTGAAATAACGAAAAAATAAATTTCCCGTGTCTAACTGTAATCCAGCGATTGGTCTTAATTGTCGAGAAATATTCACAATTTGCGACATAAATTTATAATTATGAAAAACAAAAGGGTTCGTAACTGGTAGACTTACCTTATCACGTCCTCAAATGGGGTCGAAGGTCGGGATGAAAAATTCCAAGGAAAATATATCCAAATTCTTGACTGTTAGGTCTTCCTGGGCGGAAACTCGCGTTAATGTTAATCATCGATGACGGCATTCACTGTGCGAACCGAGAAGCGTGTAAAACACGTACGATGTTAACACAAACGTGTTTTCCTTCTGGCAGTTAGGTTCGTGTCTCTGGGTATCGGATTATTGTAATCGAAGACTGAAACCCTAGATTTGCGGGCCCCGCGTTCCTCATGCACGGTACTCTTACGGTACCATAGCTCCAAGCCATGTGTAAAGTCTGTAACTTACACGTACCTGCCTGGCTGGCGAGAAGGCGTGGAAAAAACTGCATGTAAAAAATGTCGTAGAACGGCATCTGGTGATAAAAAGAAGTCAAATTTAAAAGGGGAAACATTTTTTTAAGAAATTTCATTTACCCCGTGTTTGCTTTTGCTTTCTTTCTCATTCTTTCCAGCTTACGCCAATCTTTTTACGCCTTTATATTTGTGCATAATTTGTTGCAGTGGATCTCGATACATCGCACGCGATGTCGCTGCAAGATTATACTCGAGAGAATCATTTGGTCGGTTGCGGCTTCTCGGGGCAGTGTCATACTTTTTGCTTTTCTTATTTTTCCCACGAGTTGCGACGCAACACAGCTCGGGCAACTGGTTTCATGCAATAAAAACCACCCCCCGGTCCCTGGATCTGTAGGAGGAAAATACTCGTCACGGATCATGGAATGAATTTTAGTAATAACATTGGCCTGCGATGCTTTTACCCCTGACAAAATTGACTAGTAATTTCGGTAGGTATTAGGTATGAATATATGAAAAAGATATTTAAAAAATTCTGTTATGTAAATTTCCTGAGAATTTTTTTCTTGTCTGTCTTCTCAGCTTATATTATGGTGATCTTAAGCGTATTTAGAGCTACGTAAGTAAATACAAGAGAAAAAGATTGAACAGGAGTTTTGAAGAAAGTAGAAAATGGTATCGCAAGTCTTTTTTATTTATCTAGTCTCTTAAGTCTTGTTTAAAACTAAAGCCGTTCATTTTAAACCTAAGCAAACAGTTTTATAATCAGTATATTCGTTTTTGTCACAAGATTTTTTCCAGAAATCTGTAAATCTGCGTGTCTTGCATAAAAGTAAATCTCGGTGAGCTGTAAAAAAAACTAGAGCTGCATTTTAATTCAACATTCCCAAATACCGAAAAAAAAGCATTGTTACTTAAGGGGGAAATTGAAGGTTGTATTTTGCAGGCCTGTGTAATTAGTTGACCTTAGAACACGTTTCGCAGGAATAATTCGGTGTAATTTTGCGTGCGAGAGTCGTGGGTCAAGATCAGACTTGAATAATTATTCCATGTACCGGCCTTATCAACAAAATTGTCCGTCATTTGTATTCAATAGATATCTTATAACTTAACATCTCGTATTATATATTGATTATGTTGCATGCCTATGTAAAATTACAGATATATCAGGTATATTTACAGGTATTTGAAGGAAATTATATTTATTCGTTAAAATATATTACGAGCATGACTTTTGCTCGTTTATTTGTTTAATTGCTTCTTCGGACCGGACGGAGTAGCACTGTTGTTGATTTTTACATAAATATGCTCGCAATACCGCATTTCTGCACGCTTCCAGTGCAAATCTACAACGTCGGTTGATCGTACCGCTGACCTCGTCTTCGGTGCGAGTTCGTAAAATGTGCAGGTCAAGAAACCGCTGTGGTACGACTATTATTTCGTCCGATAAGCCCTGAAGAGGATGGCAAAGAAGGCGGACAACCTGAAGACAACGATCAGGGCAAACAGACAAACGATGTCCATCAAAAAGTTGTCCTGCGTTCGATAAAAGCGTCCATTAGTACAAATGCTCGGTTGATACGGTAACTTGGAATTTCAACTTATCACTCATTAAGCCTACCTCACTGAAGTTCAGGGTCTGGAGAACGACGCGGCCGTTTTTCGGGCAGGTTTCGTTGCTCCGGGTGCAGCTGATGTAGTCGACTTCGCTCCACTGGTTCACGAGCAAGGCTTCGTTTCCGTAACGGAACCAGGACAGATACGAGAACCAGACGAAGTAAAACGGGACGGATCTGTATAGTATAGAAAATTTTCACGATAATTATAGGAGGAAATTTCATCAGACGTCTGACGTGTGTAAAGATTTGGATAAAACGTGAGACTGACGCTTTGTTTAGAAAGAATCCTCCGAATAACAGGAAAGGAATTATCAACGGCGGCGCTATCGCTGAAGCCATCGATACGCTTGAGCTCACGCAGGAGATGAGATACCCTGTGAATTAGAATTTAGTTGTAGCTCATGGACACCACGACTCGTTGCGGAAAGTTGAGGAAACGAAATTGGCAAAAGATGGAGAAAAATTTTACGGTGAAATGACAATGGTTTTAGAATACATTATATTCTGAACTGGAATTTCAAAAACGGGGAGGAATTAAACTCCGTCCCTCAAAAACACGCTTCGGTATGTGGATGAGAATTTCGGTACGCTGGAAATCCTGTCGACACGATATAATACAAGTTATTTTTTTTTCTATTTTTTTTTGAAATAGTATCGAACCCGGTCAAGACACGTGCGAGAAATAAAATAATCTTCTACAACATCCAAACTCTCGATGTACGTATGAGTTGCATATGAACATTCGTATCATGTATTACATGTCGGATGGATTGGGTATAATTTCTGTGATGTAGTCTGGCCTAAGAAGTGTCACACGATCGGTGCTTGGTAATTCTATCACGTGCGAGTAAATAATTATGTGAGAAAAATATCGATACCTTCTTAGTCGAGGATTATTCGGCTTGCATAACGTATTTGGCTTCTATAAGTATATACGTATATATACTTCCTAGCACAAGAAATACGCCTACATCTGTACTGCAGCGAAACAGTTCACTGATAACAATTCATATAAATTTTCCGTTCGCACTTTAAACTTGATTCGAGTCGTTCTTTACATAACTTAAGAATAGGCTCACGACTTGATTTTTCGTGGGTAGGACCCGGTCTGTATAAAAAAACGACTGTTACTTTGTCGAAATTCAAAGTCGAAGCTAGTAGGTCGAAGGTCAACAAACGACCTTAAATAACTTTTGAAAGAGTAGATTTGTCACAAGATGATAATTTTCCATGTTATTTAAATCGGAAATAGAAAATCGCGATAACGTACCTCTAAATATTAATATTAAAAGCTCAAGCTTGGACAGCATTCTTTTTTCACAATTTCGCACAATATTTTTGACTTGAGTTTTGTGAAAAAAAAAAAAAAATAGTCGACATTTTTTTATACAGTGTACGCAGGACATTGACCGAAATCTTACAGAGTTCAGGCTACGATTCCCGTTCACGTCACTCAACTAGACTCTAACTTCGAATTTCGAAGTCAGCGCTTTGTCGCGGTGCGGATTCGGTTACACAGAGACACTTGATCTGGACAAACTAAGAACGAATTAACGGCACGTGACGTTTATTACGTGTCACATCGACATCGCGACCGGATAATCAATACCTATGCCCGAAAATTAGACGGTGATTTATGACCATAGAAGTGCACTCCGATCGACCATCATGGAGATGGAACGCATACTTTTTTCATATGTTTGACTCGCCGAATCTTCTCTCCTCATATATATCATCGTGACGTAGATTTCTGACTTCTGCCTACCGAATGAGGTCGCCACGTTGGCAACTAGCGTGACTATTCCAGCCGTTATAAAAAAGTGCTCCGGTCCAGGGTACATTCCGATCATCGGATAGACGATCGCGGTGTAGATGAACGGAATTGCGATGAAGACTGGCGCCTCCGCCAATGTCTTGCAGATGAAGTAGACGTCGGTTCTGTACATTCCGTTACGATGCTCTCGCAGGAATATCGGCAATTCCATAGAAAATACCTGCAACGTAAGTTAACGATGTTACACAACCAAAAATTTGCCACCGCCCCTCATCGCATACTGACATAAATCACCGCGAACACGTTCTGGAACGTCATGTTTGTGATGAAAATGAAGAGAGCTCCGTTTATGTTCATCACACCGTTCTGATCCAGCTTCTGTCCGTAATAAATGACCCCGATCAGCACCGCCACCATCTACAATTCGCAAAAAAATGAGGCATCGTCGTTAGTTGGTCACATACTCTCTAAATTTCGTTGGATCAAAAAATGCGCAACTAGAACGATGTGATGGAGTGAATATTCACTATTCAAGAGTGAACTTTTTCACTCGAAACGCTTCGAGCGAAATATTCACTCCGAGACGTTAAGAGAGTGGGGATGTAGACCCATGAAAGGACCACGTAATTCATCGACAAATTGATAACGTACGATCGTTTGTAGCAAGCGGACTTTTATCAGCATCGGTTCCTTGATCACTGATATCCACGACCGCCATAGCACGGCTCTGAACTGCTCGCACGACGATGCCTTGTAGGGAGATCGTCTGGCGACCGTGTTCGCGTCCACCACCGAGTCCCCGAATTCACCGTCCACGGTGACAGATTCCAGGGCCATTTTCATTCCAATTTCGCTCTTCTGGAAATTTTCGCAAACGTTGTTTATGGCCTGACGACACTCCGCCTCCCGACCCGGAACCACCGCCAAGACTTGGATGAAGTGGTCGGCTGGGTTGTAGTTGCTTGGACAGGCGGCGCCGACGCTACGACGTTGAGGAAAGTCCCGTTTTAATATTTTCTACGTCGTTTGCAGTTCGATATCCGAGCATGCTCGTGAAGTTATATCGGTAAGCGAAGGACAACGACACCTTTTAAAGAAAGCGCAAGCTTGATCCGGGCTTCCCATGAAGGCGACTCTTCCCTCGGCCATCAGGAGGATTCTGTCGAACATTGCGAACAATTCCGAGGACGGCTGATGCAGGGTAGCAACGATGGTCTTGCCCTTCGCTGAAAGCATGCTCATTCCTCAGAATTAGGCTCGCAGAGACTTACCGAGTCACGGTACCATTCCACAAACCTGTCAAGTTCTTCAGAACTGTGACGACCTGATGCGCCATGAAAGAATCCAGCCCGGAAGTTGGCTCGTCGCAAAACATCAGCGGAGGATTCGTAAGATACTCTGAGGCAAATGACAGTCTCTTCATCTCGCCACCTGAAATCCCGTTCACTCTGCCGGGTACCCCAATCACCGTGTTTTTACATTTTGTCAGCGCTAGCTGGAACGGAAAAGGGAAAAAACACGTCGAGTTCAATTTTTTTCTCGGATAACGAAACGCTTGCAAAGTTTGCAACAAAGACCTGTGATATATATATATATATTATTTATATATTTGGAAAGAATATCGTTAAACCTGAGAGTGAACCCAACGACTTCGTCGTTTTACAGATTCTTATAATTTACCTCGGCTATGACCTCTTCGACCCTTTGCATCCGCTGCGAATACGGAATGTGTCTGTCCATGCGGACCAGGGCCTGAAATATGAGATGCTCCTTGACGGTCAATACGCCGATGAAGAGGTCGCTCTGCTGGACGTATGCCGACCTGGAGGTGAGAACGGTCGGAGTTAAGCGACGACCATTGGCCGCCCTTATTCCGGATACGGTTATCCCGTGACCGGTGCGGAAGGTCAAGGTGTTCAAAAGCGTGGTCTTCCCCGCTCCCGAAGAGCCCATGATGACCAAGAGTTCACCGGGATAAGCGACGCCGGAGACTGAAACATCGAATCATTGATCGTTAGAAATGGTGTCGCAAAAAATTCATCGTCCAAAAAATTATGGATCCGGTATTACCGTCCTTCAGGATGTGCTTCAGCTCGACGGGCCTTCTCCCCTTAGATATTCGCTCCCACAGTCGCTGCTTCTTTGCGGTGACATAGACGTTCACGTCGCTCCATGTGAAGGTAATTCTCTCCAATGAACGGTTGGCGCTCGGCCCTGAGCCCATTTTTTCGAAGCGCACCGCAGCCACAGGACTCGAGGATCCATTTCGCTCGGTTCCGGATGAGCCATTTTTCTGCTGTAAACATGTTCGCAATTTTAGCTTGGCGCTATGCTACGGCTTATACGTTTCGTTGGTGTCAACGGAATGCGAACAAGCGTCGAGTTTCGATATGGTCTAGTGGCCCAGTTGTTGAATATCAAATCTGCCCCGTCACAAAGTTTTTTATAAGGGCAAAGTAGCTGCGCAATTGATTCGACGCATCTATTGATATTTGTTTAAGGTCGTATTGGACGGATATTATCAACTAAATTGATTTTTTTCAAATATTCATCGCATCGCGAAGTGTTGAATATTCTCACCGAGACTCACTTTTGGTTGGGAATGTACGTCCCATAACACGTTAATACTTTATCAATCAAGATCGACACGTTAGGGTCGGTTCTACTCGTTTTGCAAGAAGATCTCTTAAGCTGACTACATTTTAGCGAAATAATTCATGATACCAAGCCAATGCGAGCTTGGACCGCATTCGTACAATCGCTGTTGAAATAAAATTACACACGCACTGAACAGCTTGGACTAAAGAGGAATTGTTTAGCCGATATTAATACACGCTGCATCTGCTCCGGAAGGAAGCCGTGCTGGTATAAACGCGGACCCAGCTCGATGTTGGGGCTTCCATGACTAGAACAGGCAGCGACCCTGTCATTCTTTCATCTCCTGGGGAAATAAGTAGACCGGACTAGCCCTTGAACTACCATTTATGACTATCAGCAATATTCAATTTGAAATTTCACTCTCATTTTCCAACTATCCCAAATTCGCCGGAATCGCATCAATTCACGTCTTACATAAACTTTACAGAGCGATACTTACATTGTTCAAAGACTGGTAGGAGACCCTGTATTTCCCTGTGCTGGTTGTAGCCACCGGTGGATTAGCCGAGGGAATGAGCGGTTCCGATTCCTCGGTGGCGGTCATTCTGGATGCTTCTCCTCTCTTAATTGTTCTTCAGACAACGGTGCGAAGAGTTCAAGCCCGATTTCCTGATCTTGGTTTAATCGATTTTTCTCACTTTCGAGTTAATTTCGGAAAAATTTAAGGGCGGAGTCGGCTTGAGGACCCGCTGTGACTGCCAAGTACTGAAATTCTTCGATACTAATCGTGCAAAGTATCATTGTCTCGATGTGCCAGCCTCGTCAGCTCGAAAAATGGCATTGACTGCCATGTTATTGACTAACGGGGAAAAAAATTTGTACACCGTAACTCGTCAAACTGAGTCACGTACGGACTGTAAACAACATAGACTCAGGATGCGACTTATCGTTAATGTTCGCGAAACACGAGTATCCAGATTTTAATCATGGTGAACTGCGCGTGATGCCTCTGGAAAAAAAGATTAGAACCCGAGTTAGTCAATTTCGTTCTCATTGTTTGTAATGTTTACATTATTTTCCGAGTATACACTGTTTTTTCATTATCGCTGTACAAATATTCCCGGTCGCTCGAGACAAACGCTGACACATTGTGGTCTGGATACTTTACAAGTATGGGGATGACCGATGAGACAGATTTTTATTTTATAATAATACTCTCGGTTCAATGTGCGACTAATTCGTGGATGGTTACAGGTCAATTTATTGACTAACCTTGTGATCCTTCCGTAATAATTATTTAACATGTTTTATACCGACTCGAAAACTCACGAGTTTTATCAACATATTTTTAGAACACCCTACATAACGCGTGCATTTACGACCGCCATCACCTTACGTAAAGAAGTCGCTTGCGTAACACCATTTGAATAAAACAAACATACTCCGTAGATCTTGTGGCTGATATTATGCTACGGTATAAAACAATTAAGTATTCGCGTCCTAAATAATCCAATAACGTATACTACTGTCTAATCTCATTGAAATTGAATAGTCATTTCGATCTTTGAATTGTTTTCAACATCATTGATAAAAAAAAAGAAAGAAAAAAAGAACAATCCCTGCTAGCAAAAACATCTTGTTAGTAAAAAAAAAAAACTAAAAAATTTGTTTAAAAAACTATTCGAAGTTCTTCCAAAGTTTTTGATGAAGTTTACTAAAAATTTTCTAATCGCCGTCAATAACCGAATTCAAATTAACAATGAATTCAATTGATTTATTGAATGAGGGACTTGCTGTAGCGATGAAAAGAGCGAGAACGCGCTTTTGTTCCAAGAATGCAAGATTAACAATTACTTACCGTTGGAAATTGAACGAATATCAGTAAATTCCTGCCGAATGAAAAAACGGGAATATTCGTGATAATACACTGTAACTTTACGTGCAAGCTGAGCAAGATTAATGATAACCCGTTTAAAAGTAGTTCACTCCTTTAATTCTTTGTATCCGTGACCCTGCTCCGAAAACTTAAGTCGCGATTGGCGTTTATAATTGTTTTCCGATTCCTCTCGATATTCTCAGTAATTACTCTGTTCCGGAACCGCGACGACACCCAACGGCCGTAACCACCGACTGACTTAAGGGTGCTTTCAAGCCATCCTATCACTCGCTGTCTCCCCTCTCCAAGTCGCTCCTCTCCATCGTCGTTCTCTGGAGATTTCCATTCCTCGATGCCGACGATCACGTCGGTCAGTTCGTCATCCCGTGAGATGGTGACTGTCGCCTTTGTTTGATTGACTGATAAAAAATTAAGCTTGACTCCCATCTTTTTGTCACAGGCACGCACGTATTTACAAAACGGTGAAATCATGTCGTAACAAAATTATTTCGTCAAGTACATTATTTATGGGTAATCTCGGTGCGTGTATAAATTTTTAGGGCGAATCGTTGGCCCACGCATTATTGGAAAGTATAACTATAAGTTCATATGCGTACGAAGTGCGTGGATTATATTTATGCGAAACGCGGCGGAGCATTTTGCCGAAGCATTTGAAACAAGAACTGTCTGTTTCCTGTGTCACATGCAGATTTCAATTACATTTGCGGTATCGTGACTTGCAGCATCGCAATAGTTTCGTATACATTGCAATTGAGGCCGATCGCTGTTAAGAAATATTATAGGTATACAAAGAGTGAGTCAAAGTTCGACGATAAGATGAATTATTATTTCAAGCAGCGTTAAGGCTTCTCGATAATACATTATATTGTTAAGTTTCATAAGTTTCGGTATTAGAACGTCAGCTAGCAAAGTCTAATACTCTCGTCGGCTGGCCAACGGTTTGGCCGTTTGAAACACTCCGCTACTTTCGGAGCATTTTATTGTCAATCTTTTTTTCTTCGGCTCGAGTATTATACACCGATGACAACCGCACGTCATCCCCGTGCACCCGATATCTCTGACGGAGATCAACGCACACGCAAGTCAGTCTGTGCTTATACTGTATAACATGTTATTATGTATATAGAATGTATGTACATACACATAGTTAGACAAAAAAGAAAACCTGCGATCGCCACACTGTAGCCAGTGAGCTCTGGGGGAAGGATCGAGGATCGAGCCATCATGGGTATATTACCGGATTAGCCGGCATTACCAAAACTAGCCCCGATTTACCCCCGTGGCAACCCCCGTGGCTTTTTGATTAAGCACGGCCCACTGGGCCCTGCCCCATCTGCCCGTCACCCCATAGAAACGGTCCGCCGCTCTGTGGGGCCCGCAGTGGTATCAATTACATTGTTGTTATTGGCCTAGGAGAGATTTTCCCGTAGATAATGCACTGGTATAAGAGCATGCACAATGAGAGCTCGGTACGCGGTCGCAGGTATTTTATTTACACGGCGCTTGCCAAAGACGCGCTGGTTTTGTCGGACCCCTCGCGGTTCATGCGATAGCCATCAAGTGTGCGTCTAGGCGTCTAATTCGCCCGCTCTGGTAATGGATACCGCATTCAGACCGATCCTGGAGGACCCTGGAACCCAGGACCAACCAGGAACGACGGGGCGGAAGCGCCGGGGTCTATAAAACGAGGGATGGACTCGTGAGGCGATTTAGTTTCTTGCGTTTCGAAGATGAGCGAAGCCCGCCGTTCCCAGAGGCTGTCGACAGACTTCAGCATTGCCCGGATCCTCGCCGCCGACGAACCCTGCTCCACCTCCTCGACGTCGTCCTCTTCCGGGGGTAGCCGCGTCCCGCAGTTGCCGAGTAGTTGCCCCTGCTGTCCAACCCCGCTTTCCGCACCCTTCGTCGTCGCCGTTCCCGAGCAGAGGGAAACCGGTGCGGAATGCCCGTCGCCGCCTCAGCCATCAGATTCCGGAACGAACGCCGGCGCCGTTGCTCAGGATAATTCGGAGAGGAACGACCTGCCCTGGCTCCACTGCACCAGATACCGACCACCCAGGCTACCGAAGAGGTCGACGGCCGGGAAAACGTCCAAGAGACGACCCGGGAAACATCCAAGGATACCTTTCACCGCCTTCCAACTACAAATTCTCGAAGACAAGTACAGCAAGGGCGCGTACCTCGCCAGAAGAGACGTTCTACAACTTTCCACGGTACTCAGGCTTCCTCAGAGTAGAGTAAGTACAGCCTGAAGGCTCTTGAAGTGGGTAGAAAAAATTGGATCCGGGGACCTAATCGTACGTGAAAAGCGAATATATTAGTGTGATCGGGTTAATTTGTAAAAAATCAATGGATCCTCACTTTTTTTCCTTCGCGTAACAGTAATGCAAATTGAAATGCACGACGATATTCGTTAAAATAACAACCTCAACTACTCGACGCGACGGCACTTCATGCATTACGTAAGTTCCAACTAGCTCACAATGAGCGAAAATTTTTACCGGGATTGGAGTTGCTATCAGTATGAATTTCTGGTCGTTGCGTAACTAGTTACAGGTAGAAAAAGAGCACGTCACCTCCTAAAAAGTAGCGTACAACGTCCCAGTAGAATAGGCATTAAATTCTGTGTTACTTGCAGGTAAAAATTTGGTTTCAAAATCGACGTGCACGAGAACGACGAGAATCATTGCAATCGAGGAACGACGTTCCGAAGTCCGCTAAGAGTCCGAGTAACGTTCAAATCTAAAGAATCAAATTTTTTAAAAATAAGGAAAGCAAAACCGAACGCAAATTTTGAGGTAACACTAACTCGATCGGAAAAAAAAGAAAATAATACGCTGAACCCGTAAACTTTATTGTAGTATCATTAATATTTATTATTAGCTTGAAGATAGCTTATATCATTCAATTACTGTATCTTTAGGAAATAGCGGATTGGAGTGGATATGAGAGAAAAAATAAATAAACTCGACGCAATTATGTTACATTGGTAATATTAATCTTAATACTTATTAAATATTTGTATAGTTACAATTCAATTAATATTGTTTATAATAAAATGATGCTTCAATACTAATTGAATTACGAAGAGATAGCGAATAAAACGTAGCATGAACCAACAACATGATTGTTCATTGGTTCTCAATTTCGGATAAGCAAAGCTTGTGCCTTCTGCCCCTTGAATTCAATTTTTATTTATAGATACATATTCAGCAAATTATTTTCGTCTTTTCTGTGCTTAACGGATCTCATTGAAATTTGAAGGAGAACGAGCCGAGTAACGGGTTTTGATACGAAAAGTACTTATACAGAAATAATGGAGGACGAAAAACCCGCCAGTAACGTAAATTAAATACTGTTCCCGTTGCGTTCAACTGTAAATATGACCTTGCGTTTGCGACGTTGCAGCTATTTGACTATAACAATTCGTTCCTACCGCAGTTTTTCAATATCAACTATTCTATATATAATAGTGAATTACACATTCACTATTCAAAGATAGACGATTTGTAATACATCCACAGTCTGCGATACTTGTCATTGAATTGAGTGCACGTATGATTTGAACAATTTATTATTAATTTAACTGGAAATTTCAATAACTCGCTTATTACATAGTTTTAATAAATAGGCAGATATCTTTACTACGCTGTTTTGTTAACCAAGCCTAACGTCGAATGCATATTTTTCCCGATTATTATATCACCGTCTATTGTGCGTGTCAGCTGGCAATTATAAACAGTACACTTGAAATCTGCGTTAAAATTACTTGAACAAACGCACGAAAAGACTTGCCTCCTAACGAACCTTGTTTAGCACCAGCTGGTCAAAGAGCAATTATACTCTCCCTGCCCGCTCCCACGCCAATCCACTTGACTGAAATGCCAAAACGACAATGTTAAAATAGCGAGAAAAAAAAAATAAGCGGGTTCTTTATTTGTTTTCACAATTTTTCTTGGCAACAACGGCACTTTGCGTCAATCTTTATTCCATTACGAATATATAAACCACCGTACCGTGCACTGAATGCGCTACTTCTGAATCTTATTTTTTCACTGAATTATGCGTAAAAAACTTTTTACAATGGCGAAAACTTACCTGGCACGTTCAAACGTTCTTCTATTAGTCGCACATATTTACGAGCGTTAGGCGGTAAGTTTTCCAAGGAACGTACACCTTCAGTTATCGTCTCCCATCCCTTCACTGTTTCGTAGACTACTTCAACACGGCCCAGCTCAGACGCGCTACTTGGGAAGTAATCTATGTCCTTTCCGTTTAAGCGATACCCAACACAGACCTTGATCTCCTCCAGAGTATCCAATATGTCCAGTTTGGTCAAGCATATGGACGTATATCTGTCAAGAATTGTTCGTTAGATAAATTGAGTCGAACGAATTTTTTTTTCCCTGGAATAAACCAGTTTGGATTTTGAGTATTTGATTTAAAGCTGCGAAAATAATTTACACCGGCTGGCAATAGAAATTTACGGAGCATTATTGTATCATTGAGTAGCTATATTCGGTCTCTAATAACTACTGACGAATATCAACTAACCCATTGACCATTCCCGTGAACTTCAGCAGCGCCAAGTCAAGCCAGCCGCAACGTCTTTTGCGCTTAGTTGTAACCCCAATTTCATGGCCTCTGCTTTGCAGTAATTCACCGGTTTCATTCAGCAACTCGGTAGGAAAGGGCCCATCGCCAACTCTGGTAGTATAGGCCTTGACGACTCCTATCACTTCTCCAATAGTGCTCGGCGGCAGCCCCAAACCGGTGCACACTCCTCCTATACTGCAGTTGGAACTCGTAACGTAGGGATAAGTACCAAAATCAATGTCCAGCATCGCGGCATTTGCCCCTTCGACGAGCACCTTATCACCGTTCTCCAAGGCTTTGTGCAAGAAATATACAGTCTCTTTTACAAGTGGCCGAATGTGCTCGGCGAACCTGAATAAACGAATTCACTTGAAAATAAATAATAGCGAAAATAGTAATAGTAAAATAGATTTGATTGATATTTTGTACCCTTTATAGCGTTCCAGTTCTGCCTTAATGTCCACTTCAAGGGAAGGAAACATTCTCTGATAGCAATGAACAAGCGTGTGAAATTTGTCGGAGAACTTTTCAAAGTCTCCGAGCAGATCACCGACGCGAAGCCCATTTCTTGTCGCTTTACTGGAATAAGTTGGGCCGATTCCTTTCTTTGTTGTCCCCAATGACTGCTTACCTTTTTCTAATTCTTGCAATCCATCGACTTGCTGATGAAAGTCAAATACTATATGCGCTCGATCCGATATTATGAGTCTTTCTTTCCAGTCAGTCAAACCTTTAGCTTCGTTCTTTTCCAATTCCTCAAACAATCCCGGAAGATGAATGACCACTCCATTTCCTGTGGTAAAGATAAGATAGATACAAGAGTCCAATGTAGTAAAATCAATGAATTCTAATAATACCTAATGTAGAGGGAATTTATAAATTGCATGACTGTTACTCCTGCACATCGACGATCAAAAAATGTGTAGCCAACATAATTAGATACTAGGTTCATTCTACGTAATTTGGTGTCAGCTGGAAATCCGGTGACAAGCCGTACCAGTTAGATATTTATTAAATCAATAACTACATTTAAATGTGCTGATGTGAAAACTTTATGCAAATTGTGGTTTATGTCCAGGGTCATATTACCAGCTCTAAAACTCGATCGTAATAAATATGCCAAGATAGCATATAAAAGTGGCTCGTAATGTTGACTCGAGCTATCTAGCTTAACTATCAACTACAAATACCAGAAATTTTGAGCCGATAGGGCAAGTTGAAAGCAGGAAAAAGTCTCTGCACTGTTTTGCAGCAAGAAGTTATCGGATGTATAAGATCAACATCTTGAGGAAATTATTATTATAAGTATAATTTTAGTACCGATAACGGATTTGCATTTTGGATTGATGATTCCACTTGGCAGCAAATGAAAATCATATTCTGCACCTTCTATGACCACAGTGTGACCAGCGTTGTTTCCTCCCTGAAAAATCAACAAAGTTTGTTAATTTATTAATAATTAATTAATCGTTACCAGTTAGTCGATTAGATAACTACGATAGTCACTATTTATTCAATTGTATTTATGTGCTTGATTTTAGTTCAAAGTAATAGTAATTAACTGTATTGCCCACCTCCCTAAAATAATGTAGCAGAGAAATTTCAGAATCTTTATTCCAAGGGCAAGATTGACTTGATTCTGTTTGGCATAACCACAGCATAAGCTTCCTGCCAAAAATAGTGGGTGGCTGGTGTTCAAGGACAAATCAAGCACAGGTGCAGAAAGCTTATTTCTTAGGCCCCAGAACTCTGATCAAATAAAGTATCGGCTCTGCAGCCATAGGAGATGCTCTAAACTTAGTAAGCAATTATGCCGCACAAAGCATTTATTTTTCAAAGGCTGAAATTTTGAAAGTTTCTTCCTCAATTGATTTGCAAATTGCAAAATGTGAAAATGCTGATAGGCGACAAAAATTACCCCCAGGAATCAAAATTTCGTCAAAATAATTGAAATTCATAATACAAAAATTGAGTAAAAAAATATTTCTACAATTTTCAACGCTTGTTGTAATTTATAATACTCCAGTACGAATTTGAACAGCAGATGACTCTCACATTTAATTTGTATAGCTTAATTTTCAATCGAATCTCCTCAATCACCTTCCACTTGACCTTGACAAATTAAAAGTTACGCGCATTTTCATTGGCGGGAAGGTTTTCTAAAAAGTCTATTTTACGGCCGGGGGCCTCTAAGACCCTCAATCCAGCACTGCCGGTGTTGATAAATAAATATACTCCGATGAGGTTTATGCCTATTACATCACGGCATCATAAGACCGACTGGCAAGCGGTTATAATATAGTTGAGTGCACATAGATACAGTAAAGCGAGTAATGGCGTGAAAACGTGGGGAAACGAAGAAATAGCGGAGAACTCAACCGCGGCTTTGTCCTCGTGGCAAGGTTATTTTTATTCATAAAAATAATGGGACCGTGTCGATTACAATGTGATCTCATACCGGGTCACCAAAATTAGTAGCCCTGACCTTCGGGGGAGGGGGAGAAATGAAATCCGATGCAACGCTATTCCAACAGTACCTAAAAGCTGGGTTTCGGACCATTTGAATGTTCAAAACAGTCCGAGGAGAAGCAGAGTTTGAAAATTCCGGACTCCGGCAGCGCGCTCTAACTCATGAATTATTATGAATATGCACCTGACACCTGCAGACAACGTCGGCGTCGGTCGCCAGCATGTCGACGACTTTTCCCTTGCCCTCGTCGCCCCATTGCGCTCCCAAGACGACGGTAACTTTCGACGTGGCTCCGGGTATCGATGTTCTCTGTTTTTTCCTCGGGGACACCACGTTCCCGTTGCCCTCCCCGTTTTGAGGTGGGACGACGGTGTCCTGGGGCTGCCTTTGACACGCAGACATCTCCGCCCAGCTATCACGCGACACGCGACTAAAACTACCCGACGAACCACGCACGTTCCGCGGTTCGAGTGACGAACGTTCTCTACGCTACTGGCAGCTACTACTGGCAAGTGGCAACGTTCCGCGAACCTGAGGAAAATCACCACGGAAATCGTCCTCCTCTCCCACGCTATTCTATCACGGCGGCGCAAACCACGCGCCCGCGATGATACATCGACTGTATTGTAATGAAGAGGGCGAGCCGCACGGTATTCCGGTAATTCCCCCTGATTGCGCGCAGTCCGCGCTTTTTCCAATCGAATTCGCCGTTTTTTTCCCCGCTCGACGTCTGGTAC
Source organism: Neodiprion fabricii (assembly GCF_021155785.1). Classification (NCBI taxonomy): domain Eukaryota; kingdom Metazoa; phylum Arthropoda; class Insecta; order Hymenoptera; family Diprionidae; genus Neodiprion; species Neodiprion fabricii. The sequence continues at coordinate 1,222,698 of NC_060242.1, forward strand.
ACATTTCAGTGAGTTCAACCGTAAGCCTATCGGCAGGTGAGAGCAGCTTCCGGTCTATGGCCAATGAACGCTCATGTGCCAACGTCAGTCCCCTGACACTCACCGCTGTTCGTATACTAACACCCGTATTCATAGTCCTTTCTTGAGGAACAAGGATTCCTTGTTCTCATTTCACGTTTCATGAACAAGGAATCCTTGTTCCTCAAGGAAGGACTATGAATACGGGTGTAAAAAATTGTACGCATTTTGTCCCCGTTTTTAGTTCCTCTACGTGGGGCTAGTAGACTTCTGAAACGCTCGCTGCCCTTGCTGACCGCGCGCAAGCTTGCCAGACAACTACTAGCGGCACTAGTGGTATAATATATATAGGTATGGAGGGACAGCTTCCCCAATACAGTAATTTGTTTCGCAAATCTGCGGCCAGGCTATATAGTTTTGCGGGCCATCACCGGAGTGCGCGACGAGCGCTATGGCTATACTTTTGAATTAAATGCTATGCAATTCAATGGCAAATACACGTGTCGTATCGTTCGACCACTCTGTAAAAGTGTTTTATCGTACTTGTGGTCAATTTGGAGGGTTGCCATATACTTCAATACATCATAAGTAATATATTACCCTTCACATCATAAGTAACGTCGTGGTGTAAACACTGAAGTAAAGCAGTCGGCTGCGTGACGTCACGTTCGGCAGTACTGCATGTATATTTCGGAACGCACCGATGGTACGCAGCCTAACCACAGCGCGTTGCAATCTCGGAGGCCGAGGTGTGCGACAAAGAGGAATAAATAAAAGCCTCCCCCTGCTAGGTCACGGTTTTAGAGACGGAGTGCCCAGATCTGTGTAGAAGACCGTGATCGTAATCTCCTTTTCTTTATTGATATGACTACACCTTGGACCACATGATTTCCCATAAACATTTTCGCCGTATGGTCTTGTTTAGATCCTGAAATGACCCAGGACACGCAGAAATGCAACTAGAAGTCGAGCAAAAATTTCTATTCAGAGAAGCTGTCAAAACATCACGGGACCACTTGTGTCATACATGCACCACTTGTGTCTGCAGGTTGCATAATTCTGCAAATAATCGCAAATAAATACAAAACAGCTAAACAGGACTAAGATTTATTTAAATAAGTACCTACCTTACAATTGTTTACATAATACATTTACATATATCTATATGTTTATGTATATATGTATATAGATATATATCTATATATATGTATATACACGTATACTTTACAGAAAGTTCGTTTTTATCAAAATAAAAGTATTAAATAATATTGATAATCGGTAATAATGGAGGAAAAATTTTAATTCTTCAAGTTTTTTTCCCTTTTTTGTTTCTTATTGTATATCTTAAGACTCCCGTCAGTGATGCATCCCCCCCACTTTTAGCTTCTTATGATTACGGATAGTCCTACCAGTTTCACTGTCGGAGGATTCGGATTCCGAATCATTGTAAGATCCAATTCCAACAGAATCAGATTTCGAGACATCGCAAGACTCGGCGGCATAATTTCCAGTTATTTTAGCCTTTTCCAATGTTCGAACTGTAAACGAAACGTAATTTTGAAAGTTATTCAATATGCTTTCAGAAATTTTCACTATAAAATTAATTATTAGTTACAATTGCGAAGACACAAACTCTGAGATTCCAGCAGAGTGTTCTGGCGTTTCAAGTCGTCGATGTCCTGTTGATGCGATGTGTTTTTACGCCTCATAAACTGTATGTACTCTGCGGCTTTCTTCAGTATCTGGGCTCTACTGGCAACTTTCTCTCCTTGTAAAGCTGGCACCGAGTCTCGAAGACTCGAGAAGCTATCCTTTATGTGATCCCGTCGTTTTCTCTCCAGTGCATTGTGATGGGCTCGTTTCTCGGCCTAAATGAGAAACACAAACGAACCTTGATAATCACTGAATTAAATAAACTGTTTGGAAGTGTGCAGCGATCAAGGTATATACAATAAAATGATTAGCATATATGGAATTGAAAGTTAACTAATGGGTGTCTGTGTGCGCGACATTGTGCTGTGCTGGTTCATAGAATCTATCTGAGAGCGAAAATCGAGGCATTTTTAGACGCGTTTATCGATACCTGCGAGTAGTACTGGGTATTGTTAGAGTGCCTTTGCCTGGAGTCAGAGTCATCACCTTCCTGGGGAGGGATATAAACAATGCTTTAACCAACCTTATTGCGTATTTACGCTACACGAACTTGGAACTTAATTTACGTATCACACTCACATCGCTCTCGATATCGATATCACGGTCATCGTCACTCATTTCCACGGGTATTTGGTAAACACAACAACTACCCTCTACTTCGAATATCCTGATCAATTTTTTTTGTATGCACGATGAACAACTTCTGGGCTCCAACGACACTCCGTCATCCGTGTGTCTCGAAGCGTGTGTTGGTGCCAGGATTGACAACTTTTTGACAACCAGGTGCACCGAAAATTTCTAGGGAGTTAAAACGTCCCTAGACGATCTCTGCGTTCCGTTGTGTATTACTTTCATAAATTGTATATGCGTCAGCTGATCTCGTACAAGGCAGTATTCTAACTACGACAATTGTTATCAATCCGTCTATGATTAATAATTATCTTTCAAGCAGGTAACGCTCTCGTGTCGTGTCATTTAACTGTTTATCACGAAAAAAATCGTCGAATGCCGCGCTGTGTGAACATTGACGTGTCCTAATGACGTAGAGAGTGTCGTCTGCTGGGAGGGAGGCAGAGAGGGTAGCAGTCGTGGCCACTACTTGCCGCAATGTACGCGTATGTCCCGATCTTTATTTACGATTGATATATAAAAATAAATAACCGAGCATTTTTCTCGATCTTCATCGACTGAATTCGATGCGTTAATTAATTGAATAATTTTCATATAACTCGGGCGAATGAAAATTCACTGTGACTATGGAGCTCGGAAAAGGACTTTTAGTTTTGTTGCTTCTCTTGGTTATGTTTTCCGAGGCAGAGCTCGACGAGGGGTTGAAAAAACGTGAGGATATCGGGGGTAGTAAGAAATCTGGCACTAGCGATGATCACGATGAGGAAATCGTCGAGGAAGAGATGGAGAACGCCTTCGAACAGCTTCGCGAAATCAAAGCTTTGCGTGACACTATTTTGAAGCTGGTACCAGCATCCAATCCCTTTTTAAGGGATGTTGTTGATAAACAACGCAAGGGTGACTCCCAAGATCAGGACGAAGATGACGATGATGACGTAGCGTCCTACACAGTCGTTAGATCCGGTTCAAAAGATCCGGAAATAATTCGGATGGAAGAAATGATAGCTTACGCCAAACAGTGGAAACTTGAAAAGAAAAGAGAAAGAAAAAGAAGAGAACAAGAAAGTCGTGACAGGAACTTGGACGATGATATCGGCATCGATTCTTTGGAAGAAAACGATGTATCTATCGCCGATGTTCCAGACGAAGAAATTATCGTACCATTGACTCCTGAACAACAAGAAGGTTCGGTAATTTCAGAACTCCTTTATCATTCACCTCAAAGCAGCAAGTGTGTAGAAAAATGCAGCAGACGTATATTGTAGCGATCCTTTTGCTTGGGCTTCCTCGAGTAAATTCACATCCTTTGGTTCACCGTTATGATGCTTATGTAACATAACCAGTTTCGACTAAACGCTGCATAATCTTAAATGCATAAATAGTTTTATTTAGCAGATAGCTGTATAAATTGTTCCACCTCCAGTCATCCGGTATTTATTTTGAAATTCATCAGCCGAGGAATTATTCAAAAAGGCTCAAGCCATTCTGAATGCTACTCACTCCAATAAGGCCGAGGCACAAAAGCTCCTTACAGCAGCCGCTACTTTGGGACACAGAGAGGCTCGTTCGATGCTTGCTTGGGCTCAGCTTCTAGGAACACACCTAAGTTCGTCATCATCCGGTTCTTCCTTGCAGGATATTTCCTCCGCATTACAGACTTTCAAGGAACTTGCTGAGACTGGATTACCTTCTGCTCACATGGTACTCATCAAATTTATCTGACAATATACATTTCACTTGCAATTAAATATATAGTGAGTAATATTATTTTTTTCAAGCTCATCCGGAATGTAGTTCAAAATTTCCATGATGTTTTTGCTAACATTTTCAAAATTTCTATTCATTTAGGGTCTAGGTTTCCTTTACGCCACAGGCTTGGGGGGATTGAATGCGTCACAAGGAAAGGCATTGTTACATTACACGGTAGCGGCTCTAGGCGGAGATACGCGGGCACAAATGTCTCTGGGATATCGCTACTGGGCTGGTGTTACAACGGCAGCGTCTTGCGAGAAGGCGTTGGACTTTTATCGCAAGGTAGCTAACAAGGTTGCCGAAGAAGTATCCTTGAGTGGGGGTCCAGTCATTCAACGAGTCAGACTCTTGGACGAGTACGAAAATCCAGGGTATACTTCCGGTATACTGGACCAGGATTTGATCGAGTATTATCAATTGCTAGCAGAGAAAGGAGACATTCAGGCCCAGGTTGGACTTGGACAACTTCATTATCAAGGCGGGAGAGGCGTCCCTTTGGATCACCAAAAGGCACTCCACTACTTCCAGCATGCGGCTGATGCTGGCAATTCATTGGCTATGGCCTTTCTGGGAAAGGTAATGACAATCACCTGCTATTAGAGCAACATATCAGATCAATATCGTTCAAATTACTTGCAGCGAGTTCTTCGGATTGTCGGTCATTAGAAAGTTTCTGTTAATACAGCATTTCGAACACTCAGGTCCTTCCTCTTTTTTCATAAAGGTATAAATTAGCCTAATGTAATCTGTGAGTCATGATTTGAAATACCAGATTATGCAAAATCAACCATGAAAAAAGATGAATCATTCGAATTGAAAATATGGATCTTAAAAAATATACCGACTGGTACTTAGGGTTCTAGCTTGGCGGATGGGATGTTGAAAATTCATCATGGAGGCTGAGGTACTAAAGACTTTGCTTAATTCAGGTATATAAAGTTTCTGTACCCTATGACTTGAACGCTTGTAGATCTGTAGTAATTTTAACTAAGCCATTAGAACGAGTTGTGACCCTAATCAGATTTTTTTCATTCAAGCAGTTGGAAGTTTTGTTTAAATACTGTTTCTGACATTGGTAACATAACAAAAAATAAAATGATGCCACTTCGTTTAAAATGTAACGTCATAGGTTTTATCGGGTAACATATTGAATTGAATTTTTCACCTACTTGTCTTTTACATGTATCTATAAAATATGCATCTGCAGTATCATTGTGATAATCGACAATCCAAGAACCCACGCAAAGTAGACAAAGAACTAATATTATTGTATGTATGAATTTACATATTAGGTGTTTAATATTCTTCTACCTTTACCCTAGTCCTGTAATTATTCGTTTTCCTATCCTAAAACTTTGTAAAAGCTTATGTGTAAATATAAATATATTGCAGATTTATCTCGAGGGCAGTGACATAGTTAAACAGGACAATGATACAGCCTATAAATATTTTAAAAAGGCTGCAGAGCTTGGCAATCCCGTTGGCCAGAGTGGCTTGGGACTTATGTACTTGTACGGCAGAGGCGTTGAGCGAGACACGACCAAAGCCTTGAAGTATTTTAGTCAAGCAGCGGATCAAGGCTGGGTTGATGGACAGCTACAGTTAGGAAATATGTACTTCAGTAAGTATTATCAGACATTACTGCTGATCTGAGTGAGGAGAAACATCACCTACATTCAAATTTCACGATCAGACACTCGTGTTTATCCCTTGATCTACCATATTTAAAGTCACAATATTTTTTCAGGTGGAACAGGTGTAAGACGCGACTACAAGCTGGCTAACAAATACTTCAACCTTGCAAGTCAATCTGGCCATGTACTGGCACTGTACAATTTGGCACAGATGCATGCGACAGGAACTGGAATGATGCGAAGTTGTCCAACGGCTGTAGAGCTCTTAAAAAATGTTGCCGAGAGAGGAAAGTGGAGCGATCAGCTCATGATGGCTCACAACGAGTATCGGGAGGGAAGAGTAGACGAAGCATTCGTCACCTATGCAGTTCTGGCGGAGATGGGTTACGAGGTTGCTCAGAGCAACGCAGGCTTTATTCTGGACAGAGCAGAGACAACCATTTTGTCGGAAGAAGAGGGGCTTGTCAGAGCTTTGTCTCTTTGGGCACGTGCCGCTGCTCAAGGGTATTCTCCCGCTCAGGTAAAGTTTGCAAAATACAAACTAAGCCTAATTATCTCAACACTGATCACCATTTCGAGATAGTCATATTTTTCTTTGCCACAGAGATCATAATTCGTTGAAATACTTACAGGTGAAACTGGGCGACGCTCATTACTATGGCAAAGGTACACGGGTCGACTATGAAGTTGCAGCAAGTCACTATCGGTCTGCCTCAGATCAGCAACAGAATGCTCAAGCAATGTTCAACCTGGGCTACATGCACGAGCGCGGTCTTGGCCTCGCGAAAGACCGACACTTGGCGAAACGCTGTTACGATTTAGCGGCTGAGGCCAACGCAGACGCCCGTATACCGGTAGCCCTAGCCCTCCTCAAGCTGTCTTTTTTATTCGGACTTGACTACATTGAAGAATTGAGCGTTATGGAGTATTGGGACCAATGGGATCAGTTCCTTGGGCAAAATTGGGACTTATATCTCATCGGATTGCTCACCGGGATGCTCAGCTTGGTCATTTACTTTCGTCGACCTCAACCGCCGCCACCGCGACCCGCACCCCCTGTTAACTAGTCTTATTTTACTCATACGAACACTTGAACACCACAAATTATCATCACCAAGCGCAGGGTCGTTCATTGAGTTGTGAAGTAACACGATCGAGATGTTTTGTATTATTTTAAATATGAAATAACGGATATAAAAATTTTATCAACTATTTACAAATGTATGGTTCAACCATTGAGAGCCGCGAGGCGCAGTTTAAAAGTGCGTCATTTGAAAAATCTGCTGCGATAATAATTCCCTAGAATTCCCGTAGGTGAACTCGATATATTCAGCACGTTTTTTCTCTAAATTATAAAAACTGAATTGATTGGAAATGAATGAATCTTTTATTGTGATTAATTGTTACAATAACTGGAGAGGGACTCTAAGATGTATATTTTATTATATCTGTGTACTACTTGTCGTATTCATACGAATTTCATATTTAGTATGACTGTGTGCTTGGTTGGATGCAATGCGTCGTTATTACATTTAACAGAAAATTAATGGAATGTAATTAAAAATTATAATGAAAGCAAAGTGTTCAATTCGGCAAGCGACTCGAATTCAATCTTTCTTTAAGAGTCACAGTGGAAAGTCGGACAAACTAAGACGCTTTAAACCATGTAAAACAGTGTGTTTGAAAAACATTGAAAACTTTTGAAGACGTTGTCTTATATATATAGAAATGGTCTGTGAATACGTGAACTTGAATAAAAATAAATTACAAATTAATATATTGTAACGATAATTATAAATTATGACATGTAAATTATAATGATTCTACCTGTGCGATTATAAAATTTGATCTAGCGTAATTTCTCACCAAATAACCATGACAACACTGATTATTGATTAACAACAGCTTGAACAGGATAGTAGAATTTATGGCGAGTGTCATACAAAAGAGTACAAAAGAGTGGAATAGTTCAATTCGAATAAAACAATTCATATAAAAGAATCATATTACTTTAAATAAATTGCCGTAACAAGAGACGAAATACATCCAAAAATTTTATAGTGAAGAAATTTAATTTGATAATTTGATGGTGGCATCTCGGAATGCCAAAGAAAGATAAAAAGGATAAGAAAGACAAGAAGGAGAAAAAGGAAAAGAAAAAAAATGTGCTCAATGAAAAAGATACGGTTTTCTATGAACAACAAATTCTTGACAACAACAGGCAGTTATCACGGTATATGGAATGTCAAATTTAGTCGAAAGTTTTTGACGTTTTAATAGTATGAATGTAGAATTATTTTTTCAAATTAAGACCATTTGACTCAAGACAATAACATAATAATTCACACATGCAATATGCATTAATAGTGGACGAAGAATGATTGCAGGGTGCGTACACGAAATGAAGAATTGGAAAGCGAGATTGAAGTATTAAAGCAAGAGGTACGCCAGCTCGAAGAAGATCGAGCAGATGTCGTTGCACATCTGGAACTAGTATTGCGCCAGAAAGTAGAGGAGGCAAATGAGCTTAGCGAACGACTAGCGGCACTTGAGGAATTGCGTAAAGAGGAACAGGCAGCATTTAAGAAACGAGAAGCTGCTTTAGAACTGGAATATCGTAACATGGAGAATACTTTATCTGCAGAGGTGAAGTTAGCTGGTAATAATCAAACCGTCAAATAGGTAAATGGATTTGAATTAAATTTCACATAACGATTCTTTGTGATAAATTCACATTCTCATTAGCTGGAAAATTAAATGCTTTGGAGGACTGGCGCACTGCAAGAATTGATCTCTTGCGAAAGTTTGAGATACAGGAGGAGCAGATGACCGAACAGGAAGAACGTCACAAGCGACTTCTCTACGAAGCTGAGAAAGAGCTGATAATTAACAAAGCCAGGTAGTAAGCTTTGCACTCGTGTAACACAGACAACTGAATCTACATGTAAATAGAGTATTATGAATTTTTTAAATAAATTATTGGTAAGATAGTAGCACAACAAAGGATAATCAAATAGTTGTTTCGTGTTAGAATGAAAACGGAAATGGAAGAAAGACTGATGGAGCTGGCTCAAAACTTTCGTGATGCGACAAATATTCGAATAGCTGATGCAACGCATCGTGCGATCAGGGAAAATATTGCATTAAATAAGGAGTTAGACGCGATGCTTCAAGTTTGCAAGGATTTGGATTGGAAAACGAAAGAATGCAAAGAGAAGAATCGAACGCTGAAGCTGCAAGCTTCGCTCTATGAAAATGAGGCAAAGATGGCCCTAAACAAAACTCTAAAACAAAATCGAACCATTGAGAAGCTGGCTAAAGAACACTACAAGATGACACTTGAATGCGGAAAGTTACAGAGAACCGAGGCTAAGGTACATCGCATTGAGCAGCTCACTCAAGAGTACAAAGATAAGTGCCAATATGTAGAAGACAAAGTTAAAATCCTTGAACAGCATACGCAACAAGCGAAGAACAACGAGGCTCAAGTTATGAAGGAATTATCTGCCAACTGCGATGAAATTAATAGGCTCAACAAGATTTTGTACGATGCAAGAAAATGCGTTACTGAGGCGTTGAAGGTACTTTCCTCGCATAATCAGATTGAAACTTTTTACGCATCTTTTTTCAGGCGTATATTTCAATATGTATTCTATATTTTACTGACAAATTTGCAAATGTCTAGATTCAAGCAGCAACTTCTGATGAGAATATTTGCACGGCTTGCTACCCGGACATAAAGGAGAGACTATTATGTAGTCTTCTTGAAATTCTGAGCAATGAATTGGCTGCATCCGAGGAAGGGTCACAGTCTCCTGTGCGAGTATGTAAAGTCATTTCAGTCATTTGACATTGGGACAATTGGAGATAAGTGATGGAAATATTGTGCCGTTGATTTTTGAACGAGTTACTCATTGTATATTACACTTTTACAGAGTACTCACATCAAAAATAGTCAATATACACTTGGCGACTTGGGCCTTGTTCCAAGTAGACAAATTGTAAATGAGCAAGTATTGTCGGAGGAAGAGAAAATCGGTGAAGGGGATGATGAGTCAGAGAAAGAAGACGAAGAGAACATCGCGACTGGGCTGGAGGATAAAGTTGAAGTAGAGGAGGAAGCGGTGGCAGAGAGCGATACTGAAGAGCCTAGGAAGATACCGTCTTGTCTGCTCACGTCAGATTCTCAAATTTCAAACGTTTCAAGCCCACAAGAAACTCCGTCGGAACTTTCATCGCATGAACCTGATATCGATGTGTAATTTTTCAAATTCTGTAATATTGTGTGAACGAAACGCAAAAAAACGCAAAGTTTTAATTTTGTCGAATGTAAAAGCATACACGTTCATGTACCAATCAAATATAGACTGTTGCTCGGATCAATCTGATCATTTATTTGAGAGTAATCATAGCTGGCCAAATTCAACTGTTTTGATAATAAATGATAATTATTTCTGATGTTTAAAATCATAGAAAAAAAGTTGTATGTGATTTAGAAAATATGTTATCGCTCTTTAATATTGTCTTTTGAGTAGGTAATATACAAGTATCAATCACAATGGTGGATCTTTACGGTGCAGATAAAGGCAATATTTCATTACCTCCGAGACTTCAATCACCCGAAGTCCATGATGAAGAAACCGATGACTCAAAAGAAGTCATGATCTTAAATATGCAAACAGCATTTTACCAAATACGTATTGCAGATATTTTAAAACGAATTGAAAGGTATATAGCAATTCGACTATATTTCTTTATAAAGACGATTACATGTAAGGTAAGTTACACAAAGTTAATTCTATTTAGGCTTCAAAACCGAAATACAGAGATTGAGGATTCCTGCATCGCAGAGAAACTTTATCGGTCACAAGTTGATATTAATACAGCAAATCAGATAGCTGAACTGAACCGACAAATCTACAGTGAAGTGGAAAAATTAACAGAACAGAAAAAACGGATCCGAATGATTCAGGATTGGATAGTCGAAGAAAAGGAGGCACATCTTAAAAATGTGGAATATGCAAATGAAAAATATGAGAGGACACGACTGGAAATTACAACAAAAATCAATGTCTTGAGTAATATATTTATATTATGAATTCTGTTGCAAATTTCATCACAAAACCAAATTATTTAAGACTCTAAAATCAATACCCTGGAGGAGTACAAAGAGGCGAAAACCGATTTGCGTAACAAATTGATTGCCGGCAATAATCTCATTGCTCAGAGAGAGAAGGATGTTGAACAACGCTGTGAGCAGATAGACCGAAAATTTAAAATTGGCAGAGAAAAGTGAATATAATATCTTATTAGTTCACTTATCACGTTTGATATATACCTTACTGATTAAAGCGGCACATCTTACTTTTGTAATTTGATAATTTGATAGACTGAAGAATGAAATGTACGCGCGCCTCCGAGGATTAGCTGGAACGTTTCAAATAGAAGTTGCTACATCTATAGCTGAACCAATTCATCGATTGATGCGTGAAAACGTTTTCCTTAAAAACGAACTGTTAGATGTTGTCAGAGAATCTGTACAGAAAAAAGAAAAGATGAAGGAAAATAAGTACATACGACGATCTCAGTACCATTAGGATTACTAAAATTTTTCAATCACAACTATCGTCTTTGTCATCAATATTAGCTGATAGACATACAAAGCTCTAGTTGTGGTATCGGCTGACTATTTTTACATTGCGCAGTCAGACGGATGAAACAAAGACGCGAGATTGTGCAGTATCGAGGAAGAGTACAGTAGAATACCTCATCAAATCAAAGATTCAAGGGCATCTCTTGAATACAGTAAAAAAGGAACACAGAAGAGTCAAAGATTTTGTCGAGAAATTCAGACAGACAGCGAGTGACGTGAAAATGGTAGATGATACTTATGGGATAACAAAAGCCCAAACAGATGAAATGTTGTATAGAATTAGTGCATTAGAAGCCGGTCTTCATCGACAAGAGACCCAACTGAAAATTTTCAGGCATCTCAGAGATAAATCTGAAATTGAACTACAAAGGTGTACCAATATTTTCTACGACACCAAATATGTCGTAGCTTGCGCGCTGAGAGTATGTAAAGTGATTATCTTTCTGATATAATGTTTATATGATTTCAAATAAACTCCTGTTTAATCTCAGCTTGTTCTTATGGTTAAACGATTAATTGGACCACACTAACAAACTACCCTGCGTCCCGTAATAGATGAATGATACTGGAAAGGACATTTTAGAGATGGGGGACCGTCAGTTGATGCTTTATTTGTTTGATATACTCAACAAAGCTGTCACCGAACGATGGAAAAATAGGACACCTTCGTACGTGCCAATTCGTATTGTCATATAAACACCTCCGTAATGCATGAGTCACATTACATTTTATGCTTTATATTTTCTGTGGTACCATAATCAAAATTTGTTCAAGTTTCCTAACAGCCTCAAGCAATTATTATTTCAGATCTGCTACTGTGCATTTCCCTCAAGAAGCTTATAAAATTGGTGATCTGGGCATTCAAGTGTCGCACATCGAACTGCGTAAAGCTAGAATGTCAAGGCAAAGAAAATCTTCAAGGCTCAGTACATTTAAAATACTGGCATCCCTTGGAGTCAAATTGTCTAGGACTAGCTCTACAAAGAGCAAAATAATACATGTATGTTTAAAGTCATATAATATCAATTTTTCCTGACTCAAATCCTCTGAATTGTGTGTTTTGAATGATGATATTGAGTCAATATTATTTATTGGTGACGAGAAATATTTTATTTATCACGTAGGAGGATTTAGAAAATTCGGATCAGGCTGAAGAGTCCGAAAATTCGACCAATGAAAAGGTAGATAAAAGTAGCAAACAATCGAGCATATCTCTCGGCAGCCAAGAAGAAGATTTAGAGCAAAAACTTATTGCACTAGAGGCTGTTGATGATGAAGAAACGGAAGTTGAACGAGAAGATGAACCAGAGTTAGAAGAAGAAATAAAATTAGAACCAGAAGAGCAGTTACTCGAGAATGATAATGTGAAACAAGATGAACTTGCTAAAAATCAAGAAGTAGTAGTGAAGACCGAAAAAAGTGAATCAACAATTGCTATTGCGGTAACTGGTGAGGCATCCTCGGATCAAGTAGATGTGCCGGAGTGACAATGATCTGTTTATTTGCATGTACCAAGTAACATTTCAAATCAAATTCTTATCACGCATTTGAGCTCTTCTTTCCTTGCAAAACTTGTAAACTTCAAACATGATAGGTCAAACACATGTGCTAATCTGATTCTGTACCAAATCAAGAAAAAGTATTATAAGGTATCGGAAACTCCTAAATCAAAATATACAAAAGTTATTATTAATTCGAAGATGATCTTTTATTCATATTATGTACACCTAATTTACCAAATTTCGCTTAATTGCTGCAACTTACGGGTTTCAGTGGTGGAAGTAAACTCGCTCGCTCAACTATTTAAAGGTGTCTTCCCAGCCCATTTTGTGACTTGCTTTTTCAAATTTCTTAACTTTAGCCTTGTTGAGTTTTCTGTAAAATAAAGAATCGTATATTATTATTACAACTAAATTAAATTATATGATCATTTTATTCTGCTTTATATTGGACTAGTTTAACAAAAGAGCAAAGTATGATCTAATAACAATACAAAAATGAACATACAGCATTCGGGTGCCTGGTGCAAGAATGTTCCTCTGTTGAAGAGACTTGTATCGATCCCTAAGCAAGTTTCCTACGGTCTTAGAGTTTCTCAGGTTGCCAACGAGTTCTTCAGCGAGTTCAAAGTCAGGCTCTGGAGCTTCAAATTTGACTTTGCTAAGAGTCTTGGGTTCAGCAATTTTTCTTTCCTTGGTTTGCGCTCGTAATTTTCTCAAAAATTCCTCCTTCTTTTCTTTAGCAGAAATTTGTGTGGCGATTTTTTTAATCTTATAAATATCTGCCACTTTTTTCTTTTCAACTTTAGCCTGTTTCCTCTCCAACTCAAGTTGCCTTTGTTCCTTTTGCTTTCGCCTTTTAACAAGTGGTTTCTTTTCATTCTTTGATGGTGGATTTACTGATTTTACGTTTGGATCATGGTCCTCGGTGTTAGAAGTTTCATCCGGCGTTTTAGATTTTGTTGGCAATCCTTCGGACATTTCTTGCATCCAGCTATCGTTTTTCTTGTCTGCAGACACCTTGGAGAAACAAATTACAAGAACTGAATAAACGACAGCTCGTGTAGCGGATAAAAAAAATAATAAAACACTATGCTAATTACGGCAATCTTTAAACTCAGAATCTTTCCAAAGCAGATCAGGTCTTTACCCCAAATTTATGTAAAATATACAACTGATTTACTTTTTTAAACATCTTTGTAGTAACCCTGTCCAGGTGTGCCTCTTGCTTCATAAGCTCCATTTCCTTTTTGGCAACTACTGCCAGCAGCTCCTGATGGTCGGTGTAAGACGGATTGTAAGAGGTACCGGGATGAGGTGCTTGTACAGCTGGAACTACGGAGGGTTTATTGCTAAGGGATAAAGGAACTCTCTTCTGTTTTTGCCCAGTGTTGGCTAGAGTATGACGAATTGTGTCGGAGGTGAGCCACTCGCTCTGTACATCCATGTGAACCTTCTTTTTCTCCATCCATATATCTTTGTCAAATTGACCGAGCTTTGGTTTGTTCACTCGCTTCTTTTCAGCGAGTGCTTTATTCTTGTTTGCATCAATCTCCTTGAGCTTCAATTGCCCGTTTAATCTTTTCATCGCCTGAATTCGTCTTGTTATAGGATTTTTACGTTCCTCCGGAGTCTTTACTCTGTTCCTTTTCGCTATTGGATCTGGAATAGCTGTATGGGGTTTCAGTATGGCAAAACATACCGGTTCCTTAGATTTCAGCGCGAGTCTACGCTGCTGTTTAGAAGTAAGCTCAGACTTTTTTTCCGGCGATTTATCAACGGCGAACAATTCACCGTCTGATCTTTCCGAAAACGGTGCACCAAGGCGTTCCTCTAACCTCTTTTCGTCCAAGAAGTTATCCACGTCTTTCGTGTCGACGTGTTTCCTCCATGATTTTTTTGTCTTTTTAGACACCTTGCGCTTCTTATTTAATGCTTCCTTCATTTTGTGCTTTTTTATTATTATAACGCTTACGCTACAGATAAATGGTGCACTACTCCGTAACACTGTCTTCGCAAAATTGAAGGTTAAGGCTTACAAGACACGCGGTCGAAAGACGAAAACTGCTCATAGTAGTCAATGGTAGGGATACCAATCCAAAACGCTCAAACATACTCTCTTCAAACTGGGTTTTTGTGAGACTCGAGAATAGCTGGCGCAGAATTTGAAGACTGCAAGCATTTTGTTGAACGGGAAAAAAAATACGAGGAATTAGTTTGCTCATGTGCAGAAATTATTCTGCGAAACATTTATGGAACATCAATCAATGTAATCTCGAAATTGGGTTTTTTATTTGAAAAGGACTAAGTTAATCTTGTGAATAAATGAAGTTGCGGAAAAATTGGACCAGTCAAGGAACATGAAAATTTATTAATTATAATTTGAGGCTTGATTTGCAAGCAATTTATCATGAATCAAGTCATTCGTAAGATTTTTTTTGTCGAATCGTTGGAACAAGGAAGTAATTATTAATTACAATAAATAAAAACACAAGGAGTTTTGGATTGATATCTCTACCGTTCACTATCCATGAAAAGTCCCACATAGATATATTTAATTGTAAGAGCGGAACTAATTTGACTTTTCGGTACCAGACATCTCTAATTCCAGCAACTAAGAAAGATCTGGAGCAGATTCTACAAGAAAAACGCCATTCAATAGATATTTTCAAACAACTGGTTATATTTAACATTACAAATTATATCGCTCATCGACAGATAGTTTCAATCTGTGGATCCGCACCACCAAAATCGTACACCGTTATCTCTGCATCGCTCTAATTCTTCATCGCAAATTCGTTGACCAGTACTTGTGGCCATTATTGGCAAATATCTGTGCAAGCTAACACCGTTGACACAATCGTTCGATAACTTTATCGTCTGCTTTATGTCCAATTGTTCCCCATTGACCATGTTTGGATCCTGTTCCCATATATTTACAGCCCCATCTGTACCACCTGTATCAAGAGCTCTTAGTAGTAATAGAAAAGTAAACGGCAAATCAGCTGAAACTGATTGACCTACCTGAAACAAGCACATTTCCATCAGGAGATATGGAGAATTGTATTCTTTGATTTGTGTCCGCTTGTCGTCCTTGAATGGAATACAGAACTACGCCTGGATTTCTAAGATCCCAGCACAGCATTTCATTGCTACGTCTTACGGCTGAGTAAAGTTTCATCCCGCAGGGGCTGAACTCAATTTGTGTCACTCCGCTTGCAGTCTTAAGCGCACACAGCGGACCATCTTTGTATAAACCTGCCTTCATGAAAAAATTGTCGTAGTTACCTACTTGATTCAACAATACGCAACAGGGTCAACTTTTTCAATCAAATATGAAGGTTGAGTATAACATTTCAGATACCTTATCGAGTAATCTGTTCAACGTGTGTTATTGATTCAAGAAATTTGGAAACAGGACTTGTATGAAAGGAAGAATACCTATGGTCTTGGAGTAGGTACCAAATGCCACTAGGCCAGGCATAGTTGGATTTTCCCGAATGCAGGAAACAATCCCGGTTATGTTAGGAATGTCTTTTTTCAGGTAGATTGTGTTTACCTGGCGTCCAGGGCGGCTAGTATCAAACGTGTGCAAGGCACCTTTAAAACCACACCAAACTTCTGTACCTGAATTTACAAACTGCACACTGATGGCTGCCTCAACCTCGTCGACTCTACAAAGATCGGAAAAAATTATTAGACAGAGAATCGAATGATTTTCAATAAGTATGATCAATTAACGGTAACAAATGTCATGTATTTACTGATTGTAGGCTCTATAAGTTGCTCTAAGTTCGCCGGTGAAAGCATCCCATAAATGGACGGGGCTCTCTTTGGTTGTGCTTGCAAAACAGCAGCTCGAGGGATCCCAGGAGTTCATCATCGGGAACCAGCAGCTATCATAAACGACCCCTCCCTCCTTAACGGTCAGCGCAGCCTTGAGTGGGTGTAAAATCAAACGGGATGAAACCTTTCCAGAATACAATTCTCGAGGGAGTTCATAGATCCTAAGTCTAAAGTCCTCCCCAGGTACAAGGAGACAAGTTCCATCAGGGGACCAACGGCACCCTTTTGTGAAATTTTCGCATATTGGTGTAGGCTTGTACTCTTCTGTAGCACTACAGAGAAGCATAGGAACAGCTTCTGTCCACTTATAGCTTAGGTCCGAATTACAGTTGGGAACTTGTTCGGTATTTTCGTCAGCTACCGATAGTTCCTCGACTGCCGATTCTGCGAACTAAAAATGAATCGGTATTAAATACACGCAAGTAGTCAACGAAAGAGGCAAAGTACTGCTTGATAAAAAATTATTTGCATAAGAGTTTGGTGTTGAAAAATAATTTCCATCAAATCTATAACAGTTGGTTCGTTTACAAAATCTCCTCACCATTGCAGAAGGTGAAACGTCGAAGCTTTGATCAATGTCATGTGATTCTGTCATTACTTCCAAAGACGATGTATCGGGTGACATTTTGCCCCGATCATCGGCAAGGTCGCATTCGTTTAGCCTAAAATTTATTTCGGAGACAATTTCAGATTCGATCGTCATCGATGACAGTACTAGATTGTCTCCTTCCACCGGAGATTTCGCCTCCGATATACCTTCAGAGTAATCCATGCCTTCACCTTCTCCTGACGACGACGTTGTGCCGGTCATCTTAACCTCACTTTCGTCATTCTCGGGCAACAACGCTCCTGATTCCGCCTCCAAACCCTCAAATAAACTCGTCGTAACAGACATAACGCAACTCTCAATAACTGTTCGTCTTTTTTAAGTAATGAATTTTAGGAAATAGTATTATTCCCAATCTCCACCTAATGTTTGGTTATGTTTACTGCTTTTCACCTATCACACAGTAATATAAAACGGGCCTTTGCCGTTGACTGCATGTGTGTATGAATTCTTCAGCCAACGATCGCTACAACGACGCCGCAGCCTCGGCACTATGATTTCATTTGTGTATCGTGGGTTGCCTGTACTCAGGCGGAGCCACGAGATACATGCACTGATCTTACAGGATGTGGTGGGGCTGCAAAGCTTCGGAGCCGCCAGAGCTCATGGCGCGCAGAGTTGAGTGTGTCCGCAGTTGAGGGAGAGTATAAAGAATACCGCCTGCGAGTTCAGTGCGTCCGCGATCGTCCGTCAAGCGGAGTTCGTCAACGTAGACAGTAGCTGCCAAAGTTAGCTACCACGTGCAGCCGGTAGCACCGAGAGTAAAGGACAATTCTAATTTCGTTTGATGCTTTACTAAAATTACAAGTCTTCTTCTTTCCGTTCTCGAAGTTCAGTACCATGGAAATATAGTGTCGCAATATTTCAATATATTTGGCTATTTTTGCTTCTAGTGTATTTTTATACCTAACTCGGTTAATCTTCTATCCGGCTTTCGTTTTCTTAGTTTGAGTGGAATTGCAAAAACCGATGATCAGTGATTTATATAAATAAGTGTGCGGTGATACGGTTCAAAATGCAGATCCACGTAGTGATGCTTTTTTGCGCTTTTACAAGCATCACAATACCGTGGACTAATGGGTTCAACGTTGAGACTAAACACTGCACAATTTACAATTGGGCCGAAAATTCCATGTTCGGATTTGCAGTTTCCGAACAAGTGGATAGATATAATCGTGGATGGTGAGGATTTGAAAATCATACTTTATACTGAATTTTTAACAGTAAAATGCATCACTCGATGTACATACCGTCTTCGTACCATAAGTATCATAATCCGCCGTAACTTTGTCTAAAATTACACGCGACTATATCTTCCTTGCACATTTTGCGCAGAGTGTCTGGTTACACCAGCACATATGGGGGTCTAAATGGTTTCAGCGCAAAGAGTAACGTGACTTGGAACGATGACGTAGTCAGCTGATTTATACTTGAGTAATCCAGAGGTAGTAGATGTCGAAGTTCGTCATCGAGCCTGAAATTGATGTTTTATGCAAAACGGTCGTCGAAGGTTAATATGGATGAAACGGTATCTTCCAAGAATTGGGTTTCATAGCGAGATCATAAACTTTTTCACACGGAACATCACGTTCAGCTGTAAAAATCAATGACTGTCTAAGCTTGTGCCGATGCCGGTGAATTCGAAGAGCGGTAATTAAATGACCGTACCGTACCAGGAGTGAATTCTTATCGCCTCTGTAGACATGTAGTAAGAACAAACGGGAAAACCGTGCAGTGTTGTTAGAGTATATACACAACGATTGAACGTGTAAATCTTTTGGTAGGAGTGTATAAAAGTCATCACATCACCGATCGTTTTTAGGTACGGACTCGGAGGGAGTCTAGAGAAACCAAAAGCGTCTCTTCTTTCTACGTGACTCACGTCATTTGGTACGTCCGCGTTTCCACAAATAAACTTTCATTTCTAGCAGTTAGCTAAGGTCTGCCCTCGCTCCGCATAATACCGGGTATATACAAATGAGCTGAGCCTCGATGAAAGACTTTTCACGATTAGTCCCGTCGTCGTCGTCGTGAACCATCACGAAACTTGGATATGAAGAGAGTACGTGCAAAAATACATTCGCGTGATGAATACGCGGTTGTCCTATCAAAAGTCAAATCACCGACGAATGTAACGCGATAGTACAAATATCTTTCACTCCTTTGATTCATGCACATTTTTTTCTCGTATCACCTGCATTGGTGAGACATCGCCGTTTTTCAACTGACGCAGCCTTTCGTGTATATTTGCGCGCGTGATGGAAGCGGCTCTTTCTTGATTCAAGAGATTAGGTCATCGCCGGGACCAGCAGCGTGTGACGTGGGCTGCCTAGGCGATCCTCCACTTTGTAAGATCGAGTCATTACTTCTTAAAATCCATACGCACGCTATGTCGCGTCCAAGCTTCATGAATGAAAGGCAGCACTTCGTTCGTTCCTTCCTTCCTTTTTTTTTTATCCCATCATCCGCCGCCCAAGTGCGGTCGATTTGCCACTCTTCGCAAGTGTGAGACGAAGTAAGATGCAGAGAGATAAAATTTTATGGAGTAGGTATGGTCCGTACCGATTTTGGAGAAAGGTCTTAAAGGAATTGTCCTGGAATTTATGACTCGTTGAACGACACCCCGAATCTTATCAGTGGCTCAAAATTTTTTCGATTATCCCGAACGCTGTTATCGCGTAGAGTTCATGATAATTATATGAGTCAATTTTTCTGACCACCACCACGATCGTAGACGAAAAGAGAAATTCTCTAATCCTCGTGATGATTAAGACGACTAATTCCGATCATTTCCTGCAAACTCCCAGCGTCAGCGACGTAGGCGTCACCGTTAACCGCTATCGTAAAACGTTCTAATCAGGTTTTCCCACCCAAAGTAAAAGTAAGTATGTGTATAAAGTGTGAAACGCTATACGCACGGTGACAAGTTCCTTGGGTGCAATGAATTATGAATGACCATCTATATTTATGATAGCGTGGAATATCTGCAGAGGATAAAGATCGATTCGTCACGTCTCTGAGAATATGTATCGACTCAAGGAAAATGTGTAATAGACGGAGTTTTCATATCGTGATTCCCGCAATTAACGACTATCGGTGTAAGTATGAGTGTTGAAATTCTTTTCAAGTGCCTTCACGCATTCCTATCGCTTCTGGCAATTTACTCACAAGGTTTTCAGTCGTCACGGTTAGTTTCAAAACTGCTTTTTCTTCACGTGTTCTTCGAAACTGGATCAGTTTACCGATATCTTTGACAACGAGTAACATACAAGTTGTTTTGCTGTTTCACTGCTTCACTGTGTACAATCATTTATCAAGCAATTTCTGAGAAGTGATTCTCACCGCGATGCCGTATTTTTTTCTTCATCTTGCCTTTTAAGGCGACTGCGCAACAATATGTATGGTAAACCGCACGACAAAAATGGTCGTTACAATCAGGCTTTTCACACAAACTCCTTAGAAGGAATCGTCGTTGCATCGGAGACGCATAAATTGTCGGAAATGTCAGTTGCACCAGCCTCGCGGTGCCTGGTCTAGTTCTAATCTTGCGTGGGAAACATCAGGAATCTTGTTTTCTACCGGCTAACACATTAGCTTTACCCCATTCAATCCGGCCGAATTATTTTCATCCAAATTTTCTTACCCAGATACGAATATGAATTTTTGCAGACTGTTTGTATTCCGATGCGACCTGAATTTGTTCACCCATTTCCGGCCCGCTGTGCAATGATAAAGAAATATCGCTGTCATTTCGAATTCACGGCGTGCCTAAGAATGCTGAGCGTGTTGATTTCACCTGCTTACGAATTAATTACTCTTCAGCGATTCGAGTTTTACGATCGCTTCCAATCACCCTATCCTCCTTCGACAAGTTTTCCACAAATAATTATTGTCCGTAATTATTTCGCAAAATCTATCGCAGGTTTCTTCAAGCGTCCGTCGTTGGGTTTTCTTTCCGGGATATAGGCAAGCGACAATAATATAATTCTAAGAAACGTTAAGCGGCTTTTCTGGTACTCCTGTAAAGGACAACTAGCTTGAATATGTATGTATGCATGGGCGAAATTTTATCGCCATTCTTACCGCGATGGCAAAACAAGGAAAACCATGGACTTAAACGTCCGTTTAAATGAATATGCGAGTAAAATTTTTCCATCCGACAATATTTTCACACCAATTACAACTTATCCGCAGTGGTTTCGGCGTAAGCTGAAGGTTTACACTCGGTATAGTTTTGACCGGCGCGGATTGTAACGAGCATTATAATTAGACGCGGTGGAGCTGCCCAAGTCCTGACGACGAAACGCTAGAACGTGGTCCCATAAGCCAAGATGCCCACTGGCAATGACAGAAAACAAGTTACGAGGCTGCGGGGCCTACGGCTAGAAACTCTTTCCTCGTTATCTCCAAGTGCTACCCGGTCCTCTCTTCACTCCCAGCCACGTGAGGTCTAAAGTGGTCGTTCACTACCCCGGTGGTTGCGTTCTTTCGAATATGGGGAAGGAGAAACGCCGTTTTCGCGTTGCGTTCCACACCATAAGTCGCATAGGCAATTTCCTCGGTCATTCGACTCCGTGGAATTCATTGACGGTGTTCGATTTCACAGAGACAAGCTGACTCGAAACGAACTCACCGTCAAGTCCGTGCGGTTAAACGTTTCGAATTTCAGTATGTGCGATAAGAGCAATTATAAAATTTGCCGCGAAAGAATGTAACAGTTTTTTTTTTTTCTTTTCTTTTCTCAAAACCATACACGTGTAATGGAATTACAGATCGTTGTAGTACAATTCTCAGCATTCGTTATCGCGGCGTTAAATCTTAATTCTGACTGATTAAACGTTCGGAGGGTTAACTCAAAACATTGGTCGCCGAGCGAGAGGCTCAATTACGGAATAAATTACCAATTCCAGGAGTCCGCTCGGTACCGAAGACTGCTGAAAAGTTGAAAGAACAATAGCGCTAGACCGCATCTTGGAATAACTGAAAAATCTTCCAAGCTGCGGTGATAATTCTTCTACCAATACCGAAGGATGCAGGAAGTAGAAGGACAACGAGGCGAACATCTGGTTAGCAGATCGTCTCGAGCGGAGTGACTGGCTAATTTCCGTGTCATTTGGTGGGTGCATGCCCATCGGTAACAAAGCCGAGAATACGAGATGTACGGTGGACGGTGACGTAGGTAGTATCCGGGGCCCCGCCTCGTCGAGCACGTGTTTTCCTTATTTACCACCGTCAAAGTCTGCTGCCGCTGTCCTGGCCGCAGGCGTTTAAACCTTCGTGTATCGGCGCAAAGTTTATTGGCTGGTCGATGTGGGCACGCATAGGACGAGAGGTTCGCCGCTTCGTCTTGGTGCCCCGTAAACGTGATGAAAAAATGTGTGGCAACCCACCTCGCCGAGCCGAGATGAGGCGTGGGTAGAAAGGAACCCGCACATATTACTTAATAGATATTTGTTTGCCAGTCGGCTTATGCGCGTACCTATAGATACAAGTCCGATTGTTTCCAAGTCAATTAGGTATGTGTACACAAACCCGTTTGGGAATCACGTTTTGATATATCGAATGAGTTGCAGATGGTTAGGTACGTCTCATTAGATTATAAAGTCGAAGGCTCAATTGTATTTTCGATTCAATACGATCCTCGCATTCCCTCCACGACCGTTCGATACATTGAGAATAGAATTCTTTCGTCCCACACCGATTCACGGATCGACGATATCTGATTAGAATCTGGAAACAATTCGATAAATAATTCATATCGTACGTGTTTACGGTACACGGACTGCTGTAGCGTTGCAGAGATATGACAGGCCAAGTTTATTAGCCGCAAGAGAATATCGCAGCGCTGCACACAACTGATCACAGTTCGATAAAATGCTATATGTAGCATCGCGTCGTACAATGCGTGATAAAAACTGGGACAACGTGCGTACGTATGCACGTACGATATGTATAATTCGATTGAGATTTATTGAGCTTGTTAGTTGATAAGGCGCTCGATACGTTTTTAATTGACCACCGCAGATGTGTTCATCTAGTATTCACAACGATCTATTCTGATGCTTAGACTGGCAGAGATTTCGGATGAACTCAACCTCGATTACCGCTCGAAGCGAATTAACCGACGATCAATGTCGGATTGAACTTTAACCGCGATATTTTTCCACCCGTTTTCTCAGCAAAATCGAGAGTTGTTCGTATAAATTTCTTCACCGTTTACCGGATTCGTGTTTCCGGGATTCTCGATCGAGATTTTGTAACTACAGCTTACAAAAGATGTTAAAATCGATCCACTCTCGTTTTTCTTCACCGCGGTTTCTCGTCCATGGAATCGTTCTATGGCAGAGTTTCAGCGAACGGATGGTTTCCATCTTTCCCATAACCGTTGCACGTCGAGATTTGAGCCTGCACTTCGTGTCTTTTCAACTCGGGGTACAACGAAGGCGTTGCACAACGTGGGCACCAGACCTTGCGAAAGCCGGGAGAATCAAGCTTGAGTACTTACATGTGGTGCGGACGCTTAGGTAGTCAGGCACGTACGTGAACCTGGACAAAAACCGTTTCTCCGATTCGGTAAGAAACTTACCCGTCACTCACGAATGCAGGCCCCACCTTTTATTTTGGAGAGAGCCGAGCTCGCTCTGCCGACGGACCAGCTGCTGCTCATGCCCACACCAGCCTCTGATAACCGCGAGTACCCTCAAATTGCTTGGCAAACATAAAACGCCCCTGGCTGAAACTATCCGTAGGTCGTTAATCGTTAATGGAGTTTCCATACCTGAGAAAAGTAGCGAAACGCATCTACGGATTGGACAGGCGAAGACTAGAATGGAATGAGATAAAAAAATTTCAAAGATCATTAGGTATTTAGTGAGTAGCTGCATCGCCTCGAATTTTCCGCGTCTCTATATCTATAAAATACTTTACGCATTTGCATTCCATCCAAAATTATCTTTTTTTTTTTTGAGGATTATTCCATTCATCCCAGAGTTGTCTTGCGCTGCAACGTATGGAGATTTTTTCACTTTACAGAGGTCGAAAACTCATATCTCAGATTAATAATCGTATCTAGACTGATTCTCACAGCGATCGTGTACATTCGGGTAAAAATGGTAACATAAATCAACGGAGGCTTCGTCGTGAATAAGTGAAATGTTGGACTGGAAGCTACTTGTGGTTTTATTGTAAAATTATGTATAAACGATGAATATATTTCGAAAGTGCAAAGATATAACGTCAATACATAATACCACGTAACTGCGATAAATGAACAACCCCATTCCGTTTCCACTTCTGCAATGAAATCCATACCTGAAATAATTACCTGAATCTTGGAGGACCAAAAGAAACGACAATGAATCGTTGGACCGATCACGCGCCTCCTCGAAAATTGAGAATGTACCGGACGATCCGAAGAAATGTTGTTTTCGGAATTTGCGCAGCGGTATTTTGGCCTCTCGTGAAATTCCAGAACTCGCAAGAGTTCTTGAAAGTTGTGGAGTTGGTGCGACCGGCGGTTACGGAAACGAGAAAAATTACCTATAACGGCGTAAGTGTAAATGTATTAAAGGTAAGGGGGGGGGGGGGGGGGGGGTGGCGTATCGATATGGGCGGAAAGACGCGAAGGCGTCAAGGTGACGTTCGCACGGTGCTCCTTATAAGTAGCGTCGTGGCGCTCCGCCGTTGCGTCTTACGTCAGCACGCGGTTCTTTGCACGCATACACGTACGTTGAACAATGTCACACATTAGGCGTGTGCCGATCCGATTAGCAGGCATGATTTCGAGCGATCTAAAAAGACGATCTACATACCTCGAAGAATATCGTACAAGTCGTATAGGTATCATCATTTTGATGCAAACTGGCGAAGATGAAGCTAATCTTTGGAACCGACGTGTTTTTTTACAAATTTTTACACGGGAGGACGGATTCTTCGTAAAGTATAGGTAGTACCTGGAACAAAAAACGAAAAAATTTCATAATCAATATACTATTGCCTATGGAAGTACGTAGAGGTTGTTTTTTAAATCACATTTTGTAGAAATGGTGCACTTTTGAAAAAATTATTCGACTTTTGGCCAAGAAAAAAAAAAAAACCAGTAAGTTGTTGAAGATAAAAAAAAAAAGGAAAGTTTACGCTAAATAAAAAAAACGGCGTATATACGGACTTTCATAGAGAATGAAATTGCGAAGCTACAGTCAAGATTTCAAATCGATTCATGCAACGGTGTTCAAGCAATCTGTCCTCTCGCTTCGAAAAAAGTGGTTGCGAGAAAAATGCGTTTAAAGTTTTACGAGCAAAATTTTGCTCACCATAGGACCAACTGGATATTGTTTCTATGACCCTAAAATATTATTTAATGACAAGAAAAGTAAATAAAAAAAAATCAAATTTTCCAAAACCTTACAGCACTGTTACTACTTAAAGGCGCTACGACTGTCGATGTGAAATTTCACACGCATCGTCTTGTTTGTGAAAATGGTGAAGCCGAAAGGACGACGAGGAGGTAAAGAAAAGATCGTAAAGTCGTGAGAAGATCAAGGATCGAAATCAGAGATCAGTGACGTGGGTCGTCGTTTTGGCGCGAGTTTGAATCCGATGTATGCGCGCGAAGATGGAGAGAAACGAGGATGGCTGACGGCGAAGGAATTTGTCACGGAGGCGGTAGAACCGTTCGTACCTCGTGTCCTTAGAGAGCTGCCGCGTGTTCGGAGAAGCCAGGCAAATGGGTTGAGAATTGGAGATTAGAACGAGAGATTGGACACCGAAGCTCGACGAAGCCGCGGAACGCGGGATTTCTCATAGATCAGCAGCACCGGCATTGAGCAATCCGCCGCCGAGGTGACTCTGGCTCGGGTTATCCCTCCACGGCGTCGACAGATCGAGGCGTCCGATTTTCCCAAATATGGGAATATAAACGAGTTTAGCTATCCGGCATTGTGTCATTGTGTAATAAGTCAATGCGGCGGCGGTTTCTCGAATACATTCTGGTATCGCGACGCGTTCGCTTCAGCGAATATACAGCGATGTATGTTTGCAAGAACTGCATGATAATGCAGAAAACAATCCGTACACGATGTTCGTTGGATGGTTCAGACAGGCGTTCTCCTCGATTTCGTAATTGTTGTTCGACTT
The DNA here is from genome assembly GCF_021155785.1 of Neodiprion fabricii. Taxonomy (NCBI): domain Eukaryota; kingdom Metazoa; phylum Arthropoda; class Insecta; order Hymenoptera; family Diprionidae; genus Neodiprion; species Neodiprion fabricii. The sequence continues at coordinate 1,249,125 of NC_060242.1, forward strand.
GAGTGGCTATTCTTATACATCGTTTGATGTAACCCACTTATTAACTCGAGTATATATATATATATGATAACGATAGATTCTTGCAAATTTGCATTATAACCGAAGAGATAAGAAGGCGACGCATACCGAAAAAGAACGAGGTCAGGAACTCGCGGTGTTATTGCGCAATTAATGATGCGAGACGTTTCAATTGCCACTTAAGGTCGTAAGGAACTACAATAATGGCCTCTGAAAGTGAGGCAGATCAGTCTAATTGCACGGGACTGCAACAAAAATATTTTATTTCAACTCCCATGCGTGGGATGTTGTTGGTAAATATTATGCTTTCGAGTGTGCTGTATGCAATATTTTTGCAGAATACAGGCATAAAAATAATGAATAAACCACCGCCTTCGTTACAATGAACTTAACGATATTTCTTATAAAATTAGACAACCAATTTCTTCATGAAATGTACTCAACATTTCGTGTTCGTTCTTCTTCCCTATGAAATATCTTCTTCTCTTTGATACACATCAGCTTTCCATTTTCCGTTTATTCTCGAGTCTCACTCATTGTCAGATACATATTAAATGAAAGTAAGAAATCACTTTTGCATTGGATCTTTAGAATCAAGAATAGGATAGCAGATTTCGAGTTAAACGAGAGTTTCACTCTAAACGAAACTACAAACACGAGTTCGTGGAAAAAACCTGGCGCTATGAAAATTTTTGAGTATATTTCCCAGTTTCGGCGAGTAAAAGTTTATGAAATAATCTGTGCAGTTTTTTGGTTGCAGACCTATTTTATTGCTACACGCATCGTCGTCCTGTTTTCTTCTTTTCATACATAGCTGTTGTGACAGATGATTATCAGTCGCGCTCCGAGACTTGAGCTACCGTTCAATAAGTGCGAAATAAATTAAATTGGCCGGCTTCGAAGCCGTAATTTTCCGAAACAACGGTAGACATATGGTGCAGAATTGAATCCGCTGCAATTAGAGAGATATTCATGCTATCCAATGGCCGAGTATATGAATGAAAGGATTGCACGTGGGTAGATTCTGAAACGCGATTGCGTTGGCGTGAGTTTCGACGGTGCAAAGGAACCATTGCTAAATTGAATTATGTGGCATCGTATGCCTATATTTGAACCGCTGTACCTGATCGGCGCGTAAAAGAATTGCAGCTACGCGATAGTCGTTAGTTCGTTTGATTCACCGGCAAATAACGGTGGCCAGAGTAAAATTCTACGACATCCACTTCGATGCGAAGAGAATGAAAGACGGGCAGAAACGAGTAGAGCAAAGATTGAGGAGCGGCCTGCGGATGCGAAACCATCCCGTCCCACGCAACGAATGATAACTCGACATGCGACTGAACTCGCGAGATGATAACGGTAATCGCAATGTTCTTGGGAATAAGATAACGCCATTCGTTTGCCAGATAAAAGTGAAAAACAATACGTATTCTAAAGACGAGATTTGCAGTAATCAGCGTGCTTACAGAGGTGATTATCGCATTAGAGAGGTTCATTTTTTAACTTTTTTTTCTTCATTTTTCGGGTGGCGCCTTGAAAAAAACAGGCAAAAAATAAACCAGCCTATTATGGTATCGACGACGATTCAATTCCATTTTTAAACGATGCATTATTGCGCAAGTATTCGTGCATATGGAATAGTATACGTGGTACAGTATAAGTATATGCATGGCATGTGAGTTGACGATTGACACTTTTGAAGCAACAATACGCCTGTACACTGTAATTTACTCACGAGGTGTTAGAGTAGACTTTGCACTATGTTCGAGGATCATCCAACAGCAAATAGACATTTTAAGCGATGACTCGTCTAGAATTTCGCTACACGAGCTTTCAAAATCGAACGTTTATCTGGAAGATGAAGATTCTCATCGGTAATGAAATTTCGCACCCATTTGAAGCGCAGTGTTTGTGTAAAAAAATGTGAAAGTCAAACATTTGCAGGGAAGAAAAAGATATAGAGGCGAAAAAAGAATCAACCAGTCGACGTTCGCAACATCAGATGAAACGACAACGGACACTTGATAAGTATAAAAGACCATGCGTGTGTGTCAGGGTCTGCGATCATTCTCCGCTGATGTAAGCACGCGTTAAGCCGAATGAATTGCCCTGATTGCGTAAGTCGCTTATGGCGTTTTACTCGTGCTCATAAATACACACGCGCGCACGTACTTGCATATTAACACACTCAATCGGAGTAAGACTGATACTTTGCATTTTACCTCAGAGTTATACCCGGTGTTCGTTCAAGGAGATTATGCGGTGTTCTATAGTAACGTGCACAGACCACCACGACGTCTATCAAGTCGTATACGTAACGGCAGTGTGTCAAGGCCTTGCGGAGAGTCTTTACTAGGCAAATCTCACGAGTTCACGTTCATGGGTGTCTCGGGGAATCGTCTCTCGTTTCGACGACGTCGATATCCTCACCGTGATGGTAAAAAGGCGACTCTTATCGACAATTTATCCAGGAGCGGCTCCAAGAAAAATTATAACTTACATGGCGGAAATTATCCTACGAACGAGACACTTCATTTGTCAATGTCAGTCAGAAATTTTATTTATATCGTAACAACACACATGCGGAGCGAAAGCAATATCCGAAAACGATTAAGGATGACCGATAAAACGGCGGGGGGTTTCAGCTACGCTTCAGCTTGCGGGCCGAATTTCGATGGGCTTTACACTTAAGGGATTTCCAACCATACCAGAATTAACATTCGGTTTTCGATAAAATTTGGCAATTCAATAGATTTATGTGATTCAATCGCCAGATAAAAATTTTGTACCGATTCACGGGATTGTTTATGAGATGTAAGCAAATATGTCTTCGCTTATTCCACACGTGTTCTTATGGAGAAACGGACGAGAAAGCCAAATTCTCAAAAACCTGGTAGGCCAGTCAAACACGCTACGCAACCGAATTTTGACTAGCTGCGTAACACCGTTAAAACCTTCCTTAAGTTTGTTTTACCGAAACGCGTGGCAGTTATTCTTTTTCCACCCGAGGGCCACCGAAGAATCAACGTTTCGACGGCTCATTCCCGTGACGAGATAATGACTTATTTCGTTGCTCCGGAATTAAGCCAGGGAACGAATTGTTACGCCCTCTTAAAATTGTAACGCATATCGGTTAAATTTATTCAGACGGTTTCGAAGACGGGCGATAATTCGGTGCCTCCGCAGGATTAATCCTCATGAATTCTACTGCCCGGGGTAGATAATAATAAATGAACGCGAAGCCCCGAGATCCTGCCACTGTGCAAGTGACAGGCAGGCAATTAAAATGTGTCCTTAAGATGCCAGGCGAGCTGACATTTTCGTGAGGGGATTACACGAAGAGTCGTTGGATTCGAGAGGGGCGGATGTCCCCGCGGATCGTTCAAACTCTTCCCGGCAAACCTTGGCAGGAATACAAAAAGGCCGAGTATGACTAATCGCGACCAAGACCTGCACTTCCTTTTAAATTGTGTTTATGAATGTTGAATGCCGTACTCGGTACCGTACATATGCTTCCAAATTAAGAAATGATCTCGCAGCGCGATTCTCGATAATCGCATCAGGACGGTTATTTCATCGTTGAACATTGTCTGTCGTTCGGCGAATAGTAAAAATTTATTAGTGAACGTTGAATCACGTACGGATGGTTTCGTAGCACGGGGTATAATTGTGGCGGTAAATAAAAAGCGCTACAACCTGGCAAAGCCGACCGTAACGATAAAAATACACTTGCAATTAGTTGTCAAAACCATGATACCCCATGCTTCACTCGGAGCTGTAGTCACCTACAATTTTCTCACTTCCGGAATAAGGTACGCGGCGGGCGCTCCCTGGTAATAAATAATTGCACCGCCGATAATGGACTGAGAGGTGTGCATGTGTTAGCCCAATTTTGCGTCCACAAACAACGCGGCGTTCACGTAGTGCACCAGAGTGGGCTGGACGTGTATGTTATTCTTTTACATGCAGCCTGCGCGTAATAAATCAGCTGACTACACAGGCCGATGCACCTCGTCCATCAATCCAATCTCGGTAATAGACCAGATCCATAAGCATCTGCGTCGAGGCGTTGTGAGTTGCATGAAAAGCCGAGCGCGAGACGAACCTTGGCTATCGAACCGATGAAGATAATGGGCAATTTTTTTTGTGGTAAATTGGACGCTGAGTTTTTAGGGGGTGGGGTACAGCCTGGATGGTCTAAAATCATATCTATTGTTAGGAGTTTTTTTTTTTTAAGTAAATGAAACCACTTTTTTTAAAGTAAAGGAAAACGTGGTCGCTCGTTACTTGTAAGCGCCATGTCGCTATTTCGTTATTAATTTGAATTAAAAAAATCTAAAATGTTCTTGAAATTATAAATAATAAAGCCCTCAAACTGAAATTGCTCCAAGTGTTATCATTTTCTTTAAAAAAAAAATCAAAATACTCCTAACAATAGGTACGATTTTAGATCGTCCAAGATGTACACCTTCCCTTAAAGAATCTGATCATAATGGTACGCGATCTTTTACCCAGGCTCGTTTATGCGTGCCCATGTAAAGGTATGATGCACCGGTGTGTTTTAGATGCAAGATATCAGAACTGCAAATGACGACGAGACTCCCGCGGTTTTCTTGCCAACCGTAATTCGTCATCCACGCAATGCATAAGCAGCTCTTGTCGCAAGTAACTTTATACGTACTATAATTGAGAAATTCTCAATATAGCACATTTTATACACTGCGGTCTGACTTCGTATTCAGCCCTAGTCCAAACAAATTATTATTCTCGAGCAGCGCGTGTTTTATGTTCCTGGTATCGAAATGACGAATTAGTCTACTAATTCGCGATCACGTCACACGCTGAATTAACGCGAATCTTCGGCACGCCGATGACCGCTGCTGACCTGTATTTGCGTAATCCACAGCGGTTGATAATTTCGTCGATCACTGCGAAAGTCGGGGAGGAAATATGGGTTCAAAGTACACTTAATCCAAGGCGTTGGAGACTGCGATGTAATTATTTTCGTCAGGATGTTTGTAACCGAGCGCGGTTTTGAGTATTGCCTGATTTTTTATCGGGCTTAAAAACTAAATCAACATTAATTACATACCGCAACGATGAGTATATATAGCTGTTGCGCGATTTCACTAGTACAGGACATACGATGAACAAAGTTCCGTGTAATCGGTGAGTCAAACGGATGACGTGAACTATTGATGGAGGGTCTTCTGTTGACTGGGAATTTATGGATATAACACAATCATGTCTCGTTCAGAATTGTTTTCCGCTGCGGCGTGAGATATAAGTTATACGTTAATTCCAACATTTGTTTTTTTCACCAACAACCTATTCATGTGCCATTTATCACGAAAGAGAGATGAAATTCTTCAGGGCTGTTTATCAGAAAATTGCAATAATCAACATACGAAACGTTCCGACTCGACTTTCGAAGCGTGTGCAAAACATGCATCGTTATATTAACGAAAATGACTTATTTCCAACGGTGAAAGGTTTCGAAATTCACATTTTTCGCACAGCTCAGGAAGTAGTTCGCTCTTTTATGGTAAGGTAATGCCAGAGTGCCTCTGGAGGGGCTCAAATGTCAAAGTTGAATGATCTGATTGGGCAACCATCGCAGGTACACGGTCTTGAATACCGCACATTTATGAAACGTATGCAATACGTAAGCAGATATAAAATTGCCGATATTAAACTAACCAGTTGGTATAAAGTAATATTTAATTAATGTATGTCTGTTTTGTGCTTCAGGGTTATAGTCGGTGCGCCAGCTGCCCAAACTAGGCAAGAGGGCGTGGAAAAAGGAGGTGCAGTATACACCTGTCATTTCGCTACTGACAACAACTGTTCGCAGATCAACTTCGACCCAGAGGGTAAGTTGTTCTGACTTATGCTAATTTCAGACAACAGTAGTCCTAGTAGATTTCGAAGGATTTCGGAGCCAAGCGACGAAGGAAAAAGATGGGTGGGGATTAAGAACTAGAATTGTCGATTGATAGAAGGACCAGAATATCAATATAATAACGTGGCAAGTGCAAATATAGAAAGTCGCAATACGGATCGATAAAATGTAGAAAGGTCAAAACCTTCAAAAGATTCTATATTATCGAAAGGAGTTCTGAGGTTTCTATTTTTTTACTCCTCCATCCTCCTACTTTCAATATTTTTAAATTCTATAGACCAAGTTTTCGCCTCGTTAAAAATTCGATATCGTGCCCTTTCAATTTTTTGACTCTTCTATGTTTTTACCCCCACCCAAAAAGATTATACGTAAAAGTGACGGAAAATTGAGTACTTAGCATCGTTCCTCGAAGATAAGGATCAAAGGACTGCCGAGAAAAAGCAAAATCCTCGTCAGAGTTCAGTTGCGGTATAATAATTTGAACGGTATAAGAGCTGCACAGCTATCTCGTAAGAATCATGATCGGAAGGCAAGTAGGTAGTAAAAATACAGCAGAATCGATTCCTGGGATCAACCGGTTCTGGACACGCGTCTTTATACAGCAAACAACTTCTCGTATTGATTACGAAGATGTCCGGACAAGGTCGTCGATTCCCGGCTAATTCGCCTTGAATTCCGTTTCCCACCTGCGGATGAACGCATGGACTCTGAGCGTGAAATTGAGATGAAGTGAAATTTTCATAAAGCAAGAAAAAAAACATACCGACGCAAGCAACTGACTACAGAAAACGTTTACCTGATAACCGTGCAAGTTACTGTGACAGTTTGAGTTGAAGTGCGACAAGGAGACAACACGCATCCAACAGAATGCAAGTTATTGATAAGGCAGGAATGACGGAAAATATTTAACGAGGTCTGAAGGTCCGGCGAGGTATTTAACGCCGTATCTAGATAAACGAAAAAATGACTGTCCAAGTTTAACGGTCATCAACGAAGCTCGAGGTGAAATCATACATTCCATGGAACACGCTCGAGTATTTAACGTCGTTTGATCGTCACCTTGCGATAAATAACTGTCTCGATGTATGTTTTCCACGCTTGTACCTACGTGTAAATCCGAGTGCATACAGCATATTTTTTCCGACTATACAGCTCCGTCATGGACCGAAAATAACTACCTACGACTCTCTGCAAGGTTGTATGGGCATGAGTATACGGGCTTATTACGTGTCGACGCGACTTCTATATAAAAACAAAACAAAAAGAGAGAGAGAGAGAGAGGGAGAGAAAATATGCGTTATGTATCACTGTACAATGTAAAGGAAGTGGGCTTAACTCGTGAGCTGACAAAAGAAACGCCATCTGGTGGCAGGAAACATACTGTACAATTTCAGAATACTCGTACCTAGACGTATAATTTAATAACAAAACTCGGTCATCGCAGTATTTTTAAGTCTGTATCAACATTTACTGTAACGAATTGCGAGCCGCGTTATGTTGAAAGAAATTTTTAGTACAAAGAATTTCGTTTAATTTATTTAAAACGCTTACCGTCCAGCTTCTTTAGCCACACCCGGTATATAATATCACAGGGTTCAAAGAGGCTCGTAAAACCATAGAAACAAATTCATTAACAATCAAGCGATGAGATTAAAGAGTGTTTTGAGACTGTGAAAGTCTGTTGCAAATTCGAATACACATGTCACATGTTGGTACTTTAGCCCTCCACACTGGCTACGATACACGCGACTCGAGTGTATGCAATCGAGAAACTTTTAGCACCGCTAACTAGAATGCCACGACTCGGGAGTGTTCTTTTCATCTAACGCATGACCTACATTCTCCCTGACCCTAGAAAGAAAGCTCTGGTGAACCCTGCGTGGGCGTTCACATGAGACCATATTATAACAGATGTAGACACGTTTGCGGAGAACCGCGTTGTGCTCGATGGATACCAAGTTGTTAACCCAAACATTTAACTCGATCTTCGACCGTTTCTGGTAATTGAATCGTACCGGAAATTGACACGAAACCAAGCAGCGAAATGTAGCTATTAAAGAATCTTTAATTTTCTGATCGTAAGTCAAGGTTGATCCGGGTATCCCAGGGATTGAGACTGCGGGATGGGTATACCTGTAATGCATGGCCAGCAGCGGCATATCGTCGTTGCAGAAACCAGTAGCAGCGGCTACCGATCAACGATTCGATCACCGCCGGGTTCGGCTATGTTGTTATCCGTGTAGAGCCAATTAGTATATCGACTTGGCTTCTACAACTTTCTCATTCGGTAGCAGGTACAGAATACGCCGTGTGTTTCTGCCTCTCGCAAACTTAGTCCTGTACGCGCGAAACGTGTATAAATGGGTATGTAGCAGAGACCGTGTACGGTGGGTCGATATATCCGAGGATAATTAGCCACCTCCTGTTGTTCGACAAACAACGATTCTTGTCCAATTACATACCATTCGAATACCAAAATCATTAAAGAACATCGCGCGTGTCTGGACCTTGGGGGTATTTTCAATGCGTCAAAGTGAATCAGTCAAACAAATTGCGCGTGAAACTGTTGGATTACAGAACGTTAACGTGCCACTTAAAACCCTTTTTGTCAAGTCAGTTAACCCCGTAATAACGACCGATGATTATTCCCGCGATGGCTAATTACGAGGCGCCGGTTGAAACTGGTCTAGATTCAAAATAGTACCCACCAGCCTCGGCTTGCCGAGTCATCTTCGAAAATAAACCCTGACATCAGTCCGTGTAACCCTGATCCGGATCCACTGATTTCCTTTCGTTCGCTACGAGGCAAACCATGGTGAAAAAATCCCGCAGCGCAACGTGGATGTCCACGAATGGGAGTCGACGAAGAATGACCTCGGAGGTCACCAACTTCCCATACGGCTACGCCGCGTCACTCGGTGACGATGATACCACCGCGTCGGTGTTCGTCGTCGCGATGCTGCACCCTGACGATGAAGTGGATGAGATACGGAGAAGCATGAAACGCGGCGCAAGAACCAGCACCGCCTAATACAGCCGAGAACGTGTTGGCTCTGGACGTGGTTGACCGTCTCCGCAGCTGGTGTTCCCAGCTCGACAGTGCAGCCACCGTTTCTCTTTATACGGAAATCGAATGACCCATACGGGTAACGGGTTCACCGCAGAGGTACACGAAGGCCGAAGAAATCGCCGGCTGCGTACTCTTAACCCGAGTCCGAGTCCGAGTCTCTTGGAAGAACTATATTTGGAAAAAATCTGACGTTTCCATTCGTTCCGGACAGGCGTTCCGGATATCCGTTTTTGATCGCGGTTTGTTGCACGTTACTGGAAGCACATCGCGCTTCGCTTAAACCGTAGATTTTCGGTAAACAAAGGTTCGAAAAGGCAAAAGTTTGGCATGCGGGATGTGTAGAATAGCCATCGGAGGCGTATAACCTAAAGTCACATCTTTGTCGAATCAAAAAAGGAAAGTAGGCAGAGTCAAGTACTCTGCGTAACGGGAGACAGAAACAGCATTGGATTCTCTTGAATGAAGCGGCGGCAACTGGCTCGGGTTTGGAATTGGATTGAAACTTGAAGGATACGTAACACGGTGCTGCACCTGGTACTGGTATACGCAATAAGCGTCTGTTGCGGGAACTCGCCGGCAATGTTCTCGCAGAGTTGCCTGTCTCGTTATACATACTTATATAGCGTCTTTCTCGGTTATACGGTATTACACCAGCAGAGCCTCGTCCTGTTCATTGACGTATTAGGTTACTCTCCGCGAAGAAGCGGAGTCGACCCTGCCAACTGGATATACCGCCTCCCCTGCGGAAACCAGGGAGTGTGCAGTAAGACTCAATTCCGAACCAGATATTGCACCTGGCAGTCTCGTACCTACTTCGAAATCGCGATTGTTTCGACCGTTTTAAATCCACTTATCCCCGTCGTATCGGATAGTACGCGCAACTGATGCGATGATTCTAATATAATTGCAGGGAACATGTGGAACGCGAAACCAGGGGCGGCCTACCAAGTGGACAACAAAACGGCCCAATGGTTCGGAGCGACAGTTTCAACGACGGACGAGGTGGACGGACCCATACTGGTAAGTGCATCGGTGTCAATTATAAAAAATCGTTTAGGAAACTGACAAACTTCAGAGGTATTTCGGTCCTCGAGTAGATGGATGCTAAGGCAACGTCAAAGCTGAGGCGACCCGTCGCGCTACCGTTTCGTTAAAGAGATTACTTTTTACTCTTCTCCGCGCAATCGTACTACGCGAGTGCGGACGACAGTAACGGAGGGAGAAGCATCCGCGTGTGAAAACAAAAATGTTGCATGCGTGAGCCACGGCAGAGTGTAGGATATAACGATGATACCCCCGCGCTACGTGGTCTGGAGCTTCTGTTCATGCACCAACTAGGAAGAAAAATAAATGATCAGTAATCTAAATAACCATCAGGCCTCGGTTACAGACGATGCCGTGTCTGCCGGTAGGTACCGACTATAATTTGTCTCGGCTCCAACCGCTATTTCACTCCCTGTCCAGGTTTAGTTCACCGGTTCTTTAACGGTCCGCTGGCTTGCGAGACGTTTCTATTTCACGGTTTACGAATCTATTTCTCTCAAATATTCTTCACCCAATTGTGCTTTTATCGTAAAGAATTTTGATCATCGAAATCGACGCGATTTCTTTGAGAGTCCTGCAGCTGTCTGTTATCCAATTTTCTGAAAGCTCGAACGGGATTTACGCGATCGAGTGTGTGTTTTATGACCGTATAATGAAATTCTAAAGCCCGCTGAACCCTGGTCAGTATGAGCTCTCGCTTCTTGGCGGGTTTCTATTTCTAGATTCGAAAACAACCGGTGCTTCGCTTTCCGTCACGGTCGAAACGGTGGCTTGGCTCAGGACGTTCGTGCACTGCTTGCGATTTCACGTTTCGCACAACTACCGGAATCGCGAGGCTTTTGTTTTCGGAAAAATATTGTACCAAAACCTGCGTTCAAAATTGAGTTTCAATTTCTGCATTACCTCATTTTTCGCAGATCTTATCGTTACGGACCTGACTACGCAAAACGTGAAAGAGTCCTGTAACTCTGCGCTGGTCTTTCGCACGGCTGGCTGGACCAGCGGCAAATCTGAACCGTATCTTGTTCTGGGTATTCCCGCAATATCGCAATGCGGAATCCACGCAAGGATAGACACGCGTAGCCGTGATGAGCCGCCTAATACTTCTCATTAGCGTCCTGCCTCGGTACCAATCCACCGCGAAGATCTTTTAGCCTTCGGCTCGTGTTCCACCGACAGACTTAGCGGTCCCTCTGATGTGAACAGCACCGCCCTTATCCGTTCGTCGGCACGTGCACATGTGCAACAACGCGATGATCCCTTCGCGGTTCAACATTTACATTATACCTACAACTCCCGTCACGCGCGTAAAAAAACAGTTGCACAGCACCACAGTCCGCAAGCGGCGAACTTGCATCAATCACGAGACGTTTCCTGGATCAATTCCTCGCGTAAGAAAGCGCCTTTCACTTCGTTAAATATTGGAACCGTTTCACGCCGTTTCAGTATCAAGATTCGATAAAGATTAATGCATCGGGAATAAGCTGCAACCTGCTCAACGCAGGGTAAAAATTTCGTCACACGTGGTGGAAATAACCTTCTTGATATCGCGGAGGACGTGTTACAACGCGGATGAGAGACTGGTTGCGCGGCTAGACGATGAAAATAAATCGTCAGCACTCGATAAATTACCATAAAAAAAAAAAGACATGGACATACGCATGACGTTATATGGTTGAGTGTCGATTTGTATCTTCTTTCCAAGCGACGTTAAGTGGTTTCAATTTTGATGGTTTGGAACGAGCGTCGTCAACGTCTGTGATCCTCGAAATGTATGTTTGAAGTTTTCGGGTGTAATAACATTGGTTCGGGATCAGTCGAGAGTCGTTTTTTAAGCGGTTTTTGATTCAACGAATGTTTTCGTATAACTTTGTGTAATTCATTGATAATTATGTGACGGAAACTACGACGTAGGAATTATAGCCTCACAAACTTTTACACGCACGAGATATTAACCCGTTTACTTTGAAACGGAAATATTGACTCGGAATGCCTTTATTTAGGTAAAGAAACACTTTTTCGACGATATTGAGATGTTCTGAAGGTGTTTCAGAAATGGATTTTGTTGTCTTCTCCAAAATTTCCGCTTTTCTCGCAATATGATAATAATGTAAATAAATAAATAGCGGCAATCGATTCGTCAGAAAATCTAATCCCTGTTTCGCGTACTTGACAATTATTTTTTACCATAATTAAAATCGTATAAAATTCGAAAATCAAGATTGTACGCTATGGTGTAAAAAAAAAAAAAAGAAAAAAAAACGAATGGGTTAACCACACCGTTGACATTCGCGCGATGCGCACACCACCTTGTTCGCACTATTTCCAGTCTCTCTCGACTCGCTGGTGATTTTCCGTGTAAGACCCGTTGACAGGTTTACCAGTATAACATTCCCCGGTTAATGTTAGAATTATCTACTTAGATCAGAATGTGCCGAGGCATTCTTCTCCGTGTGTATAAGGCGCAATCTTCCCAAGCAATTCAGATCTCCGTGTCCCGCGTGTGCGATGTGTGCAATTAAAAAATGCAAAACTCACACTCGCACCGCGGATATATTACAGCCTGCTACCGTATCAATTGCAATCGCACCGTAGCCGTGTTTTATTAACGATGAAAAATATGCGCGTATAATATAATATAATTGAGTGATTAATTTCGCTTCACGTTTCGAGCTCCACGAAATTGTAGAAACAAGAAAGGAAAAAAATAAATTGAAGAAAAAAAAAAAAACCAACCGATCGATCGGTAAGTTTTTCAACGAATCGTCGTGGCGGACGCGCGATGTGAAACGAACGTGAAAGAAGCTATTCGCATCACGTGTCGAAGAGTCATTGCCGTCAGGATGCGTTAAGCCTTCTAAATATTAAGTATACGTAGATGTATACTCGTTGCTTCTGCAAGGTTGTCTCAAAAATTTATTACGTATCAGGCACGCCGAGTTCTCAGACTTTTTATTATTTTTACGTTTTTTTTTTTTTTCTTTTCATTTCAATTACACCGGTCAACACAAATTTTCAGTCTGGTTTACTATTTTACTTGCTACTTTTTTATTACTACTTCCATTATCCGCTCATTTCCATTTAATCCTCCGCCGCAGTGCCACGGTGTAATAATATCGCACTCGTAATTTATCAATTTATCAATCCAAGCTCTGCTCGGAGTGCTTTTTCATCGCCTTTGATAAGCCGGCCACTCTTCTCGCGCCTTCGAAACCCTCGAGCAGCGCAGCTGCAGCGTGCTGCTTACAGTCTTTCTACGTACGAGTTCTTGTTCGCCGTACGCTAACCCGACTGTCACCACTGGCGGGGGTTAATTCACAATCACTATATTTCTTATGCGGTTACGCATGTGAGAGGAACAGGACAACGCGGAGAGCAGAGAAGAATTTTGGACTTTCGAGAAGACGGGAGCATTTTTTCTTTTTTTTTTATAATTTGTTATACCCGATCCACGGATCTTCTTGTGCATCAAGACTGAATTATCGGTGCGGTGTAAAAAAAATTGAGAGAGAATCTACCTTGACGCGCTATCGGATGAATCTTTGTTCGGCGGAGTTTGTTACAAGGGGATAAAGTACGAAAGAGGAAATCGGGAATCGATTCCAAGGATGGTCGAAAGCGCGGAGACAATCGCTGCATGGTCGCAGGCAGAGCTCTCTGGACGATCTTGAATACCGGCCCCCGGTACAAAAACGGTCGTCCTCTCCTCCTCTTCGCTCGAATAAGAAGAAGCGTTCAAAGGGCGAACAATCGTCGGGAGGATACATGTATAACCAAGGATCGCGGAGCGGGCAGCCTGAAGTTTGCAGGCGATAAAATTGTTCGCGGCAAAGCTTATACCTGCCTCGGGACCAGGGAGATACCAACATCCGTGAGGGTGAAGAGGGACGTATGCCGGGAGTATCGCGCGGCAAAAACGCATCGATTAAAGAACGCGGTGAAAAATAGAAGGATACAATCGGCGCCGGCGTTGCGACCCCGGCGACCCTCTCTGAGAGCAGAGTCTTGTAACCCGGAACCCTTCCCTTCCCCTTTTATCTTCCCTCTCCTTGTATCTTCCCGCCAAAGATTACGCCCAATAATTCGCACCGCTGAGCGTCTACGCGTATTGCTTGAAACATACAACGCGAGTCTGCGGTTTGGCGAAAAAGGTTGTCGAATCGGCGAATCGGCCGCTCGTGTATGTTTGTATATTTCAGCGGGCAGCTAATTTGGCGTCCCGAGACAATGGGCATTCCCTCCGCGTGTTTTGTCCTCGCTGGACAAATTGCGACGCCCGCTAAACGGTCGGTTTTTCTCCCCCGATCGGCGTCGGTGCTCCTTCATTGCGGTACCGGAGACTGCGGAATCGTCGTGACGAGGAACAATTTGCGGTTCGGTAAGAGGTGGTTGCTGGTTGCAGTGGTTCACGAGCAATGTACCTACTTGCGAAACGTCGTAATTGCGGCAAAAATCGGAAAAGAGGAAAAAGAGGGCGCCGTTTTGCGAAAGAGTTTTTGATACCCCGACATCGCGAAGAATAACTACGGTATAAATAATGCCTGACTCAGAGTCCGCCGTTCTCGGCGCGACGAAGCCGAGTGACTCAACCGCGAACGACTCAACTTTGAAACTTGGACTAATACGAAAATTACCACGGATGCGTTTTACTTTCGACTTTCGGCAATTGGCACGGCGACAGGTGTAACACAATATCGTCGATGGTGAGGCGGAAAATTTTGGAAATTAGATAAGAAGAACCTTCGAGAGGTTAGATCGGTTACACCGATGAACACGAGTTTTCAGTTTTGGGTTTCTAGATGTCAAATTTTGACTTCTTCCACGTAACTGATAAGTCGAAGAATAGTTTTATCGGGTAAAATTTGCTTTTTTAGAAACCAAAACGATATTTCGGATTTCAAAAAAAATTACCTATTTTCTCAAACATTTATTGTAAATAACAACTAAACGAACTTCAGTTCTGCAGTCAAGTTAGTTTTATTCGAAACTAATAATTAATAACAAACTATAAAAGTAAAAGAATCGATAATACAAATTATAAGTAATAAATAAAGATTTCGGTTATTACTCGATGTACAGAGTCGAAATTTATTTATTTCAATAGAAACTCGGAATTTCTTTCCTTTTTTCTCCTCCTGATTCGTGTTATCGGCCGAGGGTCGCGCTGCCCCTGCTTTCGTGAAGCTAAAAGCGGAATTCCCGTGTGACAGGTGAGTCAGGAATTCCCATCGACCGGAAGTGAGGCACAACGATCATTCGTTTTTTACACTCGCAGCGACGTCGAGCTGCTCGAGCACGTGACGAATGTATTAATTTCATGCCGCGGAGAAGCAAGAGGAAATAAAAAAGGAAAAGAAGCCGGCGCTTACCTACACGTGAGATAATAATATTGCTAAACTGGGAGAAGATCATTCGCCAGTGTAATAACGGTAATTACAAGCCGAGGTTAATTTCCGAACCGTGCGCGGGGCGTTAAATTATCTCGGCTATTGTTACGCAACGATTATTTGCGAAATGGAACAATAACGCGAACTCCTCTTCCGTAAAAGGGCACATGGTAAGTCAGTAAAGTCGGTATAACTGAGCCGCATGAGACTCGTTTTACGATCGGTCATTACCAGCCCATTTTCAGGCGAGAGAGGAAAAGAGAGAGGGAGAAAAAGAGAGACGGGGTTAAAAACGCGTCAAGGGACTCAGGAGTCCCGAGAGGCGAACATTTTTCGCGTCGAAGTTAGTTTATTTCCCCGTGGAAGAGGTGTCAGGACCTCTCGAATCGATCGTCCTGCAGCCGCGGCTACGGCCAACCTTCGTATGTGTTTTACAACGAAACGGGTCGAAATAGCCCCGTCGGTGTAATAAAGGTACGCTCCACCCACACCCACGGCCAACTCTGTTGATTTTCAAACATCGAACCCTGCTACCTAGTAGTCAAGACGCCTAAGCTCATGGGTGCAGTCGACACCGATGACCTCATTCACGGACCGAAATAACTTTCGCTTCCTTTTGGTACATCGCGCTTCATCTCAGTGGTTCCTCTCGTCGGGTCACCGTTGTTTATTCATTTTATTCTCTCGAACCGAGTGGCGTAAAATCCGAAATAAGAAGAAGAATAAGAAGAAGGAGAGACGGAAAGAAATCATAAAAATCGGAAAACAAAATATCAAACAAACCTGATAATAACCGATACTAAAATTGGTACGAGGTCTTTTTTTTTCTTCTTCTTCCTTCGACAGATTGTCCGAAATTCTTCTTCGCATAGCCGTCAATAAATAACGAGGCTTATTTGTTGGTTCTGGCTCTGGTTTGGACGGACTGAAATTCTCCTTTTTGTCTTACCGCATCCCTTCTCTCTATTCGGCTTATTTTAGCCCGCAAAATAATGCCCAGCTTCAAGAAACAATCTTTCCTCAAGGCGTTCAGAGTTGTGAAACTATCGAAGCACGAAAGTTCTTGAAGTTATTTCATATTACATCGATCAGATATATTTGGATGATCATATTATTATAATCACCATCGCCGTAATTGAAACCGGATCGCACCGTGTGAGTTTGATTTTCCGCTTTTTCTTTCGTACAATCCTCTCTTATTTCTACTCGCTTTTTTTTCTGAAGAAAATCCAGCTGCTTTATCCAGACTAAAGTTGAGCGAGTAGGTTCTACGCGTAGCGCAGCAGATAAGTATTTGACGCAAGTACGAGGACTTTGCGTGTAACGTGATACCAGGCACTCGGAGTTTCTTGGTTTATTAATTAATCAGTGCCGACCGAGAAGAGAAGCACCACGCGACTAGAACGACAAACGGACCATAACGACTCGCATAGAACAACGGAGATAATAACGACGTTAATACAACGAGGATGATAGTAACAATAATAAGAGCATCGAAAACTCATTTAACAGCATACGGCACGGTATAACAGAGATGATTCATTGCGGTAGGAGTTCGACTGGCAGAGCCGCACCCGTTTCTGGTTCTTGGGAGCTTAGACGAGCGCGATGGATAAATTGCGGTTCTTCTTTGTCCTTCTTTAAATCCTCGTCAGACTTTTCTCTCTCAGCTTTCTTCGTCTCGTTTTTGCTCTCCCTCTCGCTTCGGGGTTGGACCGCGTCGCCGGAATAAATTGTAACGAGGCTCTCCGGGTCCGTCGTCGTTTGAGCCAATTTATCTGATTGTCTGCAGAATTAGACGCGCGACCTCACGGAACGGGGACTTGGGAGTCCCTGTCTATGAAGCCGCAGCTGCGTACGACTCTCGTTATTCAAATATCGGGGCCGGGTCGAGGTTTCAAATTTGAAAAGTTCCGAGAGCTTCCGAAAACATTATCGCCGTTCGGAAAGGCGTCGGAAGCGTAAAACGCCGTTGCGTTTCTAGAACTCTTTCATTGTCAGTCCGACTGCGACGTCCAGTGTCCAGCATCGAGTAATCGTATCTCACTGTGTGGGTTGAAAAGCTGAGCTACATGATTTCGTGGCAGGAGCAGCCGGACGGACAAGACGGACGCGTTATCGATAGATAAGAGACGTCTGCCCGGGATGCGGATCTCTGTGTAATGGTGCACAAAGACTAATTGCACGCGTGGAGTGAAAGTGGCTTCGACGCAACGACGACGACGTGATTTCGGAGTGCGATAAAGTCGGAGGACAATCGGGTAACGTTCGACGATATTTGGCTCCTTGCACGCTGTACGTTGCACGAAGTTTAACTCGCGTCATCTCGACTTTTTAAGCTATTTTTATCTACGGAGCAAAGTTCTCACTCCCGGCCGGACGTTTTATCGCATGAAAATAAAACATTTTACAGCTCGACCTTTCCATCGTCATCATCATCATCATCATCATCGCCATCGTCATCGTTTATAGAGACTCTTATAAGCCGTGATCAATTTCCAGCGTCAGAGTTTTTCAGGACTTGCAAACTTCTCGGAAATTGTGCGGTAGCACTGATTGTGAGGGTTCGAAGATCCTCTCGGGTTTTACGTTGCCATCCGTATGAGGAAGAGGCTTGAAAACAGGACCCGGTTAAGTAGGAAAAAAAAAAAAGATTAGAATCGTCCTCGAGTTGTTCAAGTCTCAAGATTTTCGGGCAAACATACGGTGTCGTTCGTATTTATAACTGGCAACAACAAGTAGCGGCACATGCTGAGCTTTCGTTTAACTTCGAGTGTGTCGTAAGCCTCGGTAGAGATAAAAAAAAAAGAAAAAAAAATAAACTACCAGCTCGGCTTGCGTAGGTCGTAATTTCGGCTCTTCAAATTTAATATCGTCTGACCCGGAGGAGAAGGAAGAAAAGGTTCGAAAATCGAAACTCTTGAGCCGTCGTATTACAGATCGTAACGACGGGGTTGGGACTGCTCGGTAATAGTCACCTATGCATGAGAATTCTTCTTTAATACGGAGCTTCGAGGAGGTTTCAGATCCGGTCAGGCTACACTGATTCGGATAATGCGATAACCCCGGTTTCGGGGTCCCGTCCAGCCGATCGTTTGAAGAAACCAAGCGTTATTACAATACGTGTGGGCATCGCGTAGCCGCGCACATTCAAACATATATATATATATATATTTACACACGGTCGACCACGTCAACGTTAATAACGCATGTTCTAAATGCGGCAGTGATATATCCTGTGATGTGTTTGGCTCGGATCGACGCTAGGCTTCGACTGTGTATGTTGTAAAAGTTATCGCACAGTGTCGCGGCAGCCTTGCCGGTCCTCGTATAAACTCGTTTCAATGTAATGTAATTGAACCCGAAAAGCCTGGCTCTCTCATCTTTTCGGAGTCACGGTCAAACCGGAGACTCGACTTTGAACACGATTTTATTGCTCTTCTTTTTCATATTTTTTTTTACCGCACGGTGAAAATCGGTATAAGCCTGCGGTTGATATTTTTTTCTGCCGATCGAATCACTGTGAATCACACAGGTCTGCAAAAAAATATTTTACAATATTATGTTTTCGAATGTGTTGAATTCAAAAATCACTTCCATTTACCTCCGTCACGTGTACAATATTTTTGCAGAATACAAGGCGTTTGCGTAAAGAAAAAGCATAACGATAAAAAAAAACCACCATCTCATTACGATGAACTAAACAGTATTTTTTTATAAAATTAGACAAACAATTTCTTTACGCAATGTACTCAACATTTCGTGTTCATTTTTGAGTATTTTTCCCGGTTTCAGTGAGTAAAAATGTATCAGAAACGGTATGAAATGTTATTAGTATACCGAAACGCTGATAAATTTATTACTGTTTCTTAATAGTTAATAATAGATTTGTTTGATTTATTTTTTAGGCCTGTGCACCGAGGTACTTATGGTTCACCAGTTCCTTCGCGGCACGAGAACCGGTCGGCACTTGCTACATTACCAGCCACAGTTTTAGCGGTTCGAAAGAATTCTCACCCTGCAGAACGAGTGAGTATCAAGTTAAATTGCCAATAATTTAAGGTGAATTGCAGTATTCACAGCAGCTTCTTTTCGCGCGAGAAAGGTAAATAGGAAGAAACAAAAGAAGAAAAGAACAGAATGAGAATATTGCTTCTGATATAATTACATGTGAAATCTTGGACGCTTTAATAACGACGTTTCGGTATTTAGGACATAATTTACATTCGGCAAGCACGATTTTTATTTGTTTGTTTTTCTTCGTTTTGTCAAACATCAATTTACCGCGGATCACAAACCAGGTTAGCGTACGGAGGGTGAAAAAATAGGTCACAATCGTAATAGAAGAGGTGTTACAAAGTCTTTTACGCAAAATCAACCAAAACTCCCATTTTTTTTTGTTCTTTCATGGGAATTTAGTTTTTAGGAATTAATCTATAAGTTGGGGGTACGAATTTGCAACCAATTTGAGGGTTTCCACGTTTCAAGATAAGGAAACGTCCGGTGCAGTCGCTGAACCGACGGTTAGGTTATTATGGTTCCGGCGCGTCGAGAACCGCAGGACGAAATATTCCGTGCCTGTTTTAGCCGAGGTAAAATAAAGCTTATTATATACAAGGTACCCGGAGCAACTATATCGTCGCTGACAGACAAACTAGAAACATTTTCTGTCTGGATATACTCACCCTGACCTTGCCGGGTAAATATGTCTGTTAGCTACCGGTGCAGCAGCCCAACATGATGCACGGTGCGCCTAAACAATCTTTTTTTCTTTCTCTCTTTCTCTATTTACTTCTTCATTTCTTTTTCTTACCACTCCGTTTATCGTCCCTGAGAAAACGCAGGGCAGAAGCTTTATATGAGGTTTTTTCTAACGCAAGGCGTGTATTTAAAATGTGGAAGAGAAGGAGGAAAATTGAAATACGCTGTACACGGTACCGTGGGTTTCATGTCGATGAAATTTGGAGGGGGAATTTCGGTGAACGAGAGATGTGTTGCACAAATTTTTGTTCAAACAATTTGTTAACAACTTTTCGGCATTATTTTTATTGAAAACGAATTATCTTATCGCTGACGTTCGCGATAGATTTCTTCCGAATTTTCATCTCATCGCAAAGCGTTCAATATTCTCACCGAGACTCACTTTCGGTCGGTAACATCCGTCCAACGATACTTCTCATAAGAGGCAAACGGTTCACGGGTCTCGACTCTGTTTCCCAAATTTCAAATTTCCGGATAAACGACGCATATGGCATATTCGGCACCCTCGTTTGACGCACCCCGCAGCAAGATGCCGTAAACGTTAACCGTAACGAAATATTTCCTGCCATGCGACGGAACGGCGTCGCACTTTTCAAGGTACTCGAGAGCCCCGAGCCTCGCTGCGTAAGGAGTAACAGAGATGGAGGATACTTTTTCCCGCATGTTCGAGGGTACGGGCCACTTAAAATCGGGCTCCCCAACCGCCTGAGCGACGACGCTTTTTCCGCCCTCCGATCTCCCAGACAATTTGAGCCGTATAGTTTCCTATCTGCACGCTCGCCGATAGAGAAGTCAAAACACTTCGATGACGAGGCTGGACCGCCGGCTTATCGGGACCTGGCACTCCGTTCCGGCTTTGATCGCGGCCCCGCAGCTGTCGGCAGCCCCGCGGAAGCCGTTCGGGCCCTTTCACCCTGCACGCAGGGCCCACGCGGACCCCCCAGGTCGCGGGACCGTCACGGGAAACTCGACCTCGTCCCGCCCCCTCACAATTTTCACCCTGCTTCAGAAAACACCGGAGTTAATACCGCCGACTGTTTCTAACAGTCTCGGGACTAGCTGCGGAAGGAGGATGTTTTCTTTGTTGGGAAGGGTCGGACGACGCACGGTACGTTGTCACTTCTCGAAATGGTCCAGATACCTCGTACGATGTAGGGAGCTTTTGATCGCGGTTTTAGGTACGGGGTTGAAATTCCGAAATTCCGAAATCGGCTTTCCGACCAATCGAAACTTCGTTGCTCCGTAAAAATTTGATTCCTTCACTTCATATTTCCCTATATGAAATAATTCGGAATTAGACGCTTTCGGAACTTTCCAATTTCGGAACTTAAACTCGGCCCCCGAGAGTTTACGTATAACGCAACGATGCCAGGATCGAGGAACAATGGGGAGATGAAGATGCTGCAGAACTAAGAATATCTCGATCCCTTCAGCGTCGCTGCGTGCGGTCGAACGGACGATTATACGCGCCGGTTCAATGCGTGTGTCTTATTGATAGGCATTGGCGTCTTTCTTCGAGCGTATCCGGCTCGATCGCTATCGATAGAGAGAATCGGAAATCGGAGAATACCCATCGCATCGAGTCTCTGTATCGGCACACCGTCGATGCGGACATTTTTCGCGCAAGTTCCAACCATCGAGGTCCGGAAAAAGGATTTTTTCAATTTTTTCTTCGATCAAGCTGCAGAGTCGTGCAATTTTTTTTTCACCCTTTGACTACGGTTCGCAAACCGTGTTTCCGGTCTTTGGTTTTATCCCTTCGGTATCCGGTAAAGCTAGACTTGCGCGGTCGTAGAATTCAACGTTATGCCACGTGTGCAGTGATTTACGCCCGTGTTATGTATGAATTTAAAAAAGTAACGCCACTTCTGTCCTTTCATAGCCGGTACAAGTTTCCGAGTTATTTACATACAGGCACCGTAGGTATCGGTTTCCGCTACTTCGTCGCGAAAAATTAATATCGCGTTGAACTCGAGGCACGAATCAAAATCACGGCTTTGCTTCGAACATATCGCTAGAGAAAAATATCCACCGAGTGATCTGTTGAGAGCCATTTTTAGAGAGTTATTCGTCGTTACGATTACTAAATTTCTGCGAATAAACCGAATGAGTGTGAAAACGGTAAAAGCGGAAGAAAAATTCATATCGCGTTGAGGATATTTGAAATATAATATTGTATTTCTAATTTGTATAGAAAATACAAGAAAAAAAGATTGAACAGGAGTTTCGAAGAAAGTAAAAAAAGATATCGTAAACTCTTTCTGATTTATCTAGTCTCTTAAGTCTTGTTTAAAACTAATGCTGTTCACTTCCTAACCTAAACATTCAGTTTTATATTCATCGTATTTTATTTCTTCGTAAAAATTGTTGTAAAAAAAAATCTGTAAATATGCATATCTTGCGTAAAAATAAATCTTCGCGTACCGTGTAAAGAAATATCGTTATTAATTTAAGGGAGAAATTGAAAGTTACATTTCGCAGGCCCGTGTAATTAATACGAGAGCTTGCGGTCGGATCGACAGCTCTCGCTTCACAGTTGACAGCGTTAATTACGGAGTCGCATTCAGAGACACTTGATCTCGCTTAAAAATTACGATTGAAACGGCTCAACCCAGAGCTTTCGCGCGAGTGTAAAACCGCGCAAGCTCCTTTACTTTAATTACAATTCATCAGTGTTGGTTACCAATTCACAGCTCGTCCCGCACTCCCTTTAACTTGTACCGCTTACGCAACGTTTTCGCAACTCCACGTCTCGAGTGATTAATATTACTGACGCATATACTTATATATAAAATAACACGCGTGCATCTCGATCCTGAAAATTTTATTCGCGTTTCACGCAGTCAACTTTACTTAACGCGTCGTCTCCGCGAACCTCTGCGTATAATTATCAGAGAGTTCATTCATTCCGCTTTCTTATTCTCTGTACGCGAATATGGCGAATCGCGAGGCAAACGCGCGTTGAGTGAATAATTCGCATTCCCTCGGGATCACGCGCTTCTTCCGCGATTGATATATCTCTCAAACGAGCCGTAATGCAAGGTGCATGCCGCGGCAGTAATTCACCCCCTGCTAAGCTCTGGTCAACGTCAAGTTGCAACTTCCGAGTTGCACGGCAAGTTCCATCTCACTCTTTGATCTGACTTCGACCGCGTTTTACGAGCGAGGCTGCTGCAGACGCGGGGTTTAACAAATTTATCCCGAGGGAACGGAATCGTCCCGGTTCCAGAATCGGAATCGCCTTACTGTCGTCCCGTTAATTCAAGAATAGCTCTTTCTCTCACCGAGAAATTCTATCCTCGGCGCAACGAGATACATTTTTATAAATAACTTTGTACCGTTTAATCGCTGCTCCGCGGATATAAAGGGGATAAAACGATTTATATTAATTGCGCGTTCAAAATTCTCCCTCGAAATCAAAGTGTGTATCCGTTTCGGAGACTCAAAGACTTAAAGACAGAAATAAAAGCAAGGAAATTGAATCGACGAGAGGTTTTCAATATCTGTTTTAAATACGACAAAATCATCGGCCGACCAAACGTTTCAACGCATACAAATATTCCATCCAAGATCGTTTCTATCGATGTATGGTATAGATTTTAAACATTGGACGATCCGTAAACCAGCTATACATATACAGACATACACTGATCAATTATTCCCTCAGGGAAAACGGGATTGATCGAAGCGAAGAAAGATCAATGCACGCGTTGGAACGCATACTAATTGCTAAAAATAAACGTCAATCGTTTCTTATACCGTATAATAGACACGACGCGTCAATGGCGAAGCATTAGAGTATAAACACGACTTTTAATACATTTGTAATAATTAAGCGAGCTCTACGCTGCACTCTGATTGATATTATTGCACCGTAGGCAGAGAGAGTCGGCATTGAGTTGCGAGTGCTCGTTCGTCTTTACGTCTGTCTGCACGGTCATCCGTTAGCGGCTGTGTAAAATATATTTTATCTCGTGTATAATGCATATTATGCACGCTCGGAAAGGCCAGTCTTACCGGATACGATATCGCGTTTATAACACATACGAGGGTTCCTAATACGCGGATGCATTCACGTACGTGTACGCTTACGCACTGTAAGCTGCTCAGGCGTCCGTGACACGATCGGAGCTTCTGTTATACGTGCTTGTACGTTACAATTTTTACTTTGATTTATTTACAACGCGTACCATTGCCGGATTTTTCAAACTTCGATTCTTGTCACTTTAATTGCGTTTTCATAATATACATATATGTCCAGGTATATATAATGTTATCCCAATATGTATATAAATTTTTATGTTAATAAATTATAACGTCTCTTCGTGAAAAATTCTTGTATAATTCAGTTTTTCGGCTTTCTGACTGGGTGTAACGCCTTAGTGATTTGAACTTTCGGGGAGGATAAAAATCGAGGATCAAATTTGTCTGGCCTAATGTTGTGTAATTCGAGTATTTCGGACCACGCTTCGAGGGGTTATTAATTTTGTTTTCAAACCGTAGCGCGCACTTCGGAAGAAGAGAACTATTTATACTATAGATCCTAGATAAAAGTAGGTATATATATAAATATATATGTAAAGAAGTGGAGGTAGATGCTAGGGCGCGTTTCGTACATTGGATTTAGTATGTGAGGTATTTAGTATGATAGGTATATGTAATAATATACCCCGTATACCACAAGTAAATATACACCTACCTAATCACGGTAATTAATCATTTGGGTAATTATTTTTTCACCTTATCGTATGTTCTGCATTAATCCGCTGAAACGCTTAAATAACTCACGTTGCATGTCGGGATATTAGTTACGACACCCTACAGGTGTAATATTCTCGGGCACGTTCGACCCTTGCAGTATTAATGGTAATTAATAATAATTAACGGCAATTAATCGCGAATCGTGAAGTGAAATCTAAAGGAAACGCGATCCTCATTAACGTACTGTTATAAATATCTACAATATAAATGTAACTTGTGCGTCGACTGAAAAAGGAAATAAATACACGACTTCCGTTCGAGCAGCTAAGTCCGTACTGACAATGAGTAATTGCAGAATTTGAGACTTCTCGGGATGGAAAACCACTTCCTGTTTGCAACGTCGGTAGAAAAACCAGTTAGATCATCGTCTCGAATCCCTTCGACTTTACGTTTTATAATCAAGGAGGAAACATTCAGCAGGAAAAAACTTACACGTTGTGTAATTTTTTTTCAAGAATAATAAGAGAAAGCGATTAATTAATTCAATGAATGTGAATTTCGACGAACTGGCAACGGTGTAATATTATACTGTAATAAAAATCATTCATAAATGGGAAATTTTTCTCATTGTCAGATAAGGACATCGCCTGCACAGGCAGTATTGCGTGGGAGTGAAATACCGACTCTGGCATTCAGTGCGCGCGTGTCTTAATTCGGTTAATGGAATAATATGCAATAATTATCCGTTTCCGTTACAGGACTCACGGGCTACCACAGGCAGGGATCTTGTCAAGCTGGATTGGGCGCCGCCCTCTCAAAGGTAAGGATACGACGTGAAGCGACACGCTCGACGATCGCCTCATGGATCGGGGATCGGTAAAATCGATCGAGTTAAATACGCGACGAAGCGGGGTTAGAGCGGCTAGACACGCCGCTTGATCAATCAGGGAATGCCTTGTTAACCGATAAGACGGTCGCTACGAATTTAGAACGTCAAGTTTGACAGGGGACAATTAATTGGTCGGTTAAACGCATCAATTTATCACTCTCCTCGGCTTTGACCGAGGGACTTTCCTGCACTCTTTCTCGATCGCGAACATTGACGAAACGGTTTTGTTTTTCTTCCATTCTTGGGAAAAAAAAAAAGTGGCAACTGGAATTCCAATTCCTTTGCGCGTGTAGGATGCAGGTCCGTGAAATTCAGCGCTAAATCTGTTCGGCTTTGAAAACGATCTAGAAGGACTCGATGGTTAATCGAGGATTGCTGCAACCGCATGATACGGAGTAAAAAATGAGAAACGAGTGAAACGATCAGACATGGTAGGTACTGCAGTGTATATGCTAAGAATCAACTTTTTCATTCGCTTCTCTTACATAAGCGCGTTACAGCTGGAGGGTGCGCAGCTTACCGATGCAGCTAGAGATAGGATGGTTATCTCCTTACAGATCTATACGGCGGGATCGATTCGATCCGCGCGATCGATACGGCGATTTCATTCTCATATCCGTTGGATGCATGCACTGGGAAGTGTTGCGCAAAGATGGAGTGGAGAAAATCGTGGGCATTAAACCGGCAAAATTTCATTCCTCGCAACGTAAATTTCCTCATTTTTGAACTCACAAGGAAGTTATCCCGGGTCAAATCGGAGAAATCGAACCGGTATACCTTCCTTGTCATTCCCACCACGTACAGAGTTACAGTAC
Source organism: Neodiprion fabricii (assembly GCF_021155785.1). Taxonomy (NCBI): domain Eukaryota; kingdom Metazoa; phylum Arthropoda; class Insecta; order Hymenoptera; family Diprionidae; genus Neodiprion; species Neodiprion fabricii. The sequence goes on from NC_060242.1 coordinate 1,275,712, forward strand.
CTTGTCTAAAAAAATGTCGCCAAGTACCTTAAAATTCGAATTTGATGGTGGTGGATGCTCAAGCACCTGGCGAGGTAACCATGACCGTTTGCCGAAGAATCTCCGCCGCCAAAGAAGCCATCGGTAGCTGCGTTGTGGAGCAATCCGCAGGGAGGAATGGAGTCCTGGACCGGCGATCTCTCACAGAGGATGTATAATTCAGAATTGCAGTAGTCCGTTGTAGTGGGGATGTTTAATGCATGTCCGGCAAGTCGTCCACCTGAGTCACACAGTGGCCTATACACTTATTCAATGTTAATACGAGCATTCGACTCTCTTACTACGTCCAACTCCATTCGATCGTTTCTTCTGGCGGGGCAGTATGTCAAACATGAGAGACGAGTAACAGTTCCTCTGCAAATGAATTTCCCGAAAATTTTTACCAACACCCACCTACCGCGGTTGTCAGGTCGAGAGAGCATCGAGCAATCGAGTCATAATTTATCACGATGTGCGAATCCCTCTACCGACGTGAAACTAGTCGATTGGCACGTCCGCGAGGAGAGATCAGCCGAGACCATTGTCGTGGTAGAATTTCAGTGACGGTAAGCAGGGTAATAAAGATGCACCGGCGCAGCTAGTACGGACGGCGACAAGGTTTTAAAAGTTACGGGGGGGCGGTTGAATTTACGAGAAATCCATGGCAGCGCCGTGGCCTCGCGACAAATGGGTGATACCACGGTCGGAGACTGCAGTCGGTGTACCTACGTATACAGAGAATCGGATGCACATCGCATTGGAGAGTTGAAACGGCAAGGGAAAAGCATTATACCTACCGCGGGGAGAAATTGCGGGATACATGCGGAGACTCCTTGTCGTATTTACTGGAATTTACGAGCCCGAAGCCCTTGCCAAGTCCCACGTAGTAATGGGTATAAGGAAGGCAGCCAGCCACCCGTCTCTCCGCACGGCATAACGGAAGTGTTCTTCCACGGTGCATCGCCATATGCGCCAAAGCTTGTGCCGCACGTTTGGAAAGTGTCTGCTGCGCCACGTCGCGCTGAGGACCGCAGTCAGGTTCGCCTCGAACCCCGGTGACGAATCGCAGCGATGTGCACCCCGAGGAGCTGGTTCCGTTGCATCCTGGTAAGGGAAGGAAGGAAGGAAGGGTTCCTCGGGACGCTTGGATTGTCGCTTTGTTTCCGAGGGAAACAAGGAGGGATAAAAGAGGGACAGTCTTACCGAGACAAAGGTCTCCTCCGTTGGAGATGGCGAACGTAACGCTGAAACGGGAGGCGCGTAGGTGGTCTCTCCACAGCGGAACACGAAACGGTGACAGAACGAAATGTCCTCTCCTTAAATGGCGCCATGAAACCGTCTCATGCTGCGCCGATTCTCTTCTTTCTCGGGTATCGCCGCTTAGCATATGCATCCACCCCAGGCCTTACCGAGAAGTAGAAGAAGAAGAAGAGGACGAAGCGGAGGAATCCAGGGGAACTGGAGCAGGATCCCAGAGCTGACGATGGTTTCCTGAAATCATGAAGCAGACTCGAATGCGTTCGCAGATAAAATATTTTCCACGTCCGAATAACGGCGAGATCAGGACGACGGACTTGAAGAGGGACGCGTTGCGGCCACGGTAGACTCTCGGAGAAGAGGGACGAGAGTGGGAAGACCTGCACCCCCCGCGGAGGCGAGTTGCGGGCCTCTTGCTTACACGAGAAAAATTTGCAACTGGAACAATAGCGGTCACCGGGTCTGCTCCAGTCTTCGGTGAGCGCTTCGGAGCAACAGGAGACGCGGAACACGATATACACGATACACGATACGTGGGCAAGAAGTAGTGGAAGGTACGCGATACACAAGATGCACGAACCCATGCACGTGAGTTGTACTCTGGCGCCGATCTGAGAAAAAGGGGACTCAGATTGAAATATAACAGAGCCAAATATGTATACTCGAGAGACTGCTGGTGGCTGTTGCCGCTGCGCATGCTAAATTTATGCCTGCGTCCACGTTTCATTGTTTCGCTTCAAGTGGGGTATCAACAACCTACGGCGACGACGACGTCTTCTACCTTTCCGTGTACAAAACTACGCGAAACATTTGCGGTGAATAGGGTTTGACAGGAGCGATGCGAAGGCATGAGACCACGAGAGCTACCGCGACTAGAGTGTAATAATGTTTTTTTTCCTTTCTCATCTGTATAGCGAAAATCGCGATCAATCTTATGCTGGAAGTACACGTGGTCCGATTAATTTCACGGGTCTGCAAATAAATATTCTATTTTAGCTGCGTGGGATCTTTTGGATAAAAATTATGTATTCGAGTGTGCTGAGTCCAAAAATCATTTCCATTTCCCTCGTTTCCTCATTTCCCAAGTTTTAGAATCGAGAATAGGATACCAGATTTCGAGTTAAACGGGAGTTTCACGCTAAACGAAACTAAAAACACGAGTTCAAGGAAAAAACCTAACGCGATGGAATTTTTTGAGTATATTTCCCGGTTTCAGTGAGTAAAAATGTATAAGAAAGGGTGTAAAAAAAACCTGTGCAATTTTTTGGTAGCAGACCTGCGTTTTCTCCGTTCTATACGTGCACACACGTCGTGCAATGACGAGATAGACACAGTGCACAACATGCGACGCGTATATGCAACACTTATTCCAGTGTTTAATTACGTTAGTAAACCGCCGCGCCGACGATGAGGACAAAAACGCAAAAGGGTTGCGGTCTGTCCTGCGTGTCGGCCGTTTCTAGCACCACTTGGAACGCTTTCTCACACTGATAAATTTAAGCCCTCATACGTCGCCCGGCGCCTTGACGTACGTCCTAGTATACGAAGACACGGCTGCGTTAAGTATTTAGACACACATACGAATTACGCTCCGAATAAGCCTGAGAACTATTCGCCCGATTGTGTCCAGACGCGTGACCAATAAATTCTTCACGTATATTATTTTATTACGCTGAACGGGTCTCATGATTGTCACGATTCGTGTGTAAAATGTAAAACGAGAGTGTACGTATCAGATGCGTACTGCAGTTTATTATTTGTTTTTTATTTATTTTTTGTCAATTAAATCGACCATTTAGAAGTCTTTGACTGATCGGTTGGAAAAAAAAAATACGTTCATGACGCACCCTTGATCATTTGAAGTGAAATGTTCCTTTAAAATGAAACTCTAGGCTCGTTTCTTCTAAATCGTTCAGCCGCCTACCGATAAGACTAAGAGGGCGTAGTAAATGGTTTACTTATCGGTTAATTTTGGGCAGCTGTTGCCCATTACAAATGGATAATTTTTCCTAAACGACGAAACTGCGTCGTTACTGATCCATTACCGGCGGCTATCAACGAATGCAGCGATTCGTTCGTGATTTAATAAGACAACGATAGAAAGGAAGAAAAAACAAAGGAAAAAAGGAAAAACGAAAATAAAATTTAACAAATGATAGGTGAATGCTCAAGAAAATAAACTGCTTATCGCCCCACAGTCTTGTAATTATACCTATACTCTCGTCTACTGTGTTTCTCTCACGCCGAATGCGAAACGATGTAAAATAGTTTGGTCATAGGATTCGAGTAACTAACCTTTGGTAATGAAATTGTTACGGGTGAACGGTTTTCAATATCTTTCCTTCCCTCGACCCGATTGGCCCCCGCCGCCCTCGTTGTAACCTCACGTCTTCTCGTAATCTCTCGTGAACCGGGGACCTTCGGAGCTGAAAATCTCATCCAATCAGTATAAATCTTTCTACGATAAGAAGCTTGGAAACGGTTGAAGGAAAAGGGGGGGCAAAAAACATTATGGCCAGTAAAAAATTCTAGTAAACTATAAAAATTGGAAGTCGTTTATCGGCGTGTAATATTCCAGAGCTTATGAGGTCCTTTTCACTTCTGTTTCAGGATGGTAAAAGAGCGTTCATTGGTGCCCCTGGTAGCTACTACTGGCAAGGTAAATACGATTTGTCAACAATTGTGTTCACGGATGTTGGGTCATGTTACACATACACCTCGATACATACTGAATATGTTTTTTTTTTTTGATTTCGTTTTAAATCGTATCAAGGGTGATCGTCATTGTAACGGTGGCTTTTGTGATCGAGATGAAGGGATTATTGCCTATTGATTGTCATGTTGTGTCATTCTTGTGCAATTGTCTGGCGCAGATTGTATTGTTGAAGAATGTTTTCACATAAAATTTTCAGGTCAGGTGTACTCAATCGCCAGCGAAGCTGAATTTGAATATTTACCCCTCGGACGCGGATTCTTCGGATCTGAAGGTACCATGAACTTCCAGCCGCCCTGCCACCCAATCGCATTACCACCAATGCCCCTAATCAGTTGCCATATTAATTATACTGAAACCGAATTAACCCGTGTCATACAGCTTGAATCGATGCATCAGTAAATCTTCAAAACGGAGACCGCCGCACGAGCTGTGCATACTTATGAACACTCGATGAATTTTGAATAGTATAAACAAATGAAAGTAACACGAAACTATTCCGAGTGCGGTCTCTACTATGACGATGTTGATACAATCGAAACACGTGTCCCCGTGACACTTGCTTGGCAGTGATTTGGATTAATTAATACAGAGTACTCAAGTCGATAGATATTGTATAATCATTAAAACCGAAATAACGAAAATTTCATTTGGGATTGATTGATAACGCACTCACGCCTATTATATAATATTAACAACGAAAAGCCTGCTGATGGGGGGATACTTGAAAAAAATTAATTCTTAACCACCCAATGAGTTTTTGTTCTTTTAATACTTCATTAACGATTCAACCAGATTATTAAACGCTGTTTCTTTAACAACTGCCAGGTGAGTCGAGGGTGTTCAAATATAACAATCCCACAGGTGCGGGCTGCTTTTACAGCTTCCAGCGTGATCTGATCAGTACGGCTGTAACAGCAACGAAAGGCTGCCTCGTTGTGACGACAAATCGCAGTCTCCGAAATTAAATACACCCGTCGATTAAAAATTGACCGATATACATAGAGCGATGTAGTATTACGATTACAACAACATTTAGACCTATATATACGATTCGAGTAAAATGGAACGAAGGATTGCGGTGGAATGGAATTCGGAGGCTGCGAAACGTGGAAGGCTAAAAAAGCTATAGAGCATAATATAGCTTATAATACAATCGCAGTGCAGTGTGCTTGAATGCTAGATGAGAATGAGGACTTGTACATTATCCAGTAATTTGGAGGCTGCAACGTCGATCGGTATAATCGCCACATAACACGTGCGAAACGATCGAAGATGCAGTCAGCTCGACGAAGCTGAAGCTAGCAGCCAAACGGGTTAAGCTGTTTGGAAGCAGAAAAATTCGCTTCACTTTTATCTTTAATAATTCTATTAAAGTATCGGAGGTTCAAGGTATTTGACAAAATTTTGATTGTTGGACTTCACTACCTTATTTGAATGAACGTTAGAACGTTTGGCTGATAATTATGACTGCTAGTTTCAGCCTCGTGTCAGCTTGCCTTGGCTATGCAACGAACGAAAGCGAATAACTCTGTAAAAGCACGGTGATCCGATGTAAAAATAACTGTGAAACAATCGTTGCCCAGGTCAAGTATTTTCAAGTGGATCGGGAGGTGAACCGCCGGTGTCATTCACGAAGGAAAGCGGACCCGAAGATGACGACTCTTACCTTGGCTACTCGGTCGCTTCGGGTGATTTCGAAGGCAACGGAGAACAAGGAGCAGCCGTTGGTATGCCCAGAAGCTACAATCTACATGGAAAGGTATAATACACGGTTGATTTTCAGACGTTCTTCTTTACACTCGGTACCACAGCTTGATCCGTGCCGATTGAAACTTTCAAATAATCTTTCGACTAAAATCGATTTTCGCGCACAGGTTGTACTACTAAGATCGGACATGACGACCTGGCACGCTAACTTGACCGGCGACCAGATGGGCGCTTACTTTGGATACTCGGTTATTGCCTGCGACGTAAACGGAGACGGCCTGGACGATCTGGTTGTCGGAGCGCCTATGTTTACGATAGAAGACGACCCGAAGATGACCTATGAAACCGGGAGGGTTCACATATTTTACCAAGGGATGGTAGAGGATCCTGTTCAGAAGTTCAGCGAGTCGGAAACCAGGTAAGAAGAAGATAATCCCTCGCGAATTGAAAGTTATTCGAGTCTGAGTTTGAGTCACGGCGCAGCCTCACCTACAGTTGTCACCGCACGGTAACATTTTCACTCAATTCGCAGAGACGGCGTGGAGAACAGAGGCAGATTCGGACTATCCCTGGCTTCGCTGAAGGACATTGATCTCGACGGTTATCAAGACTTCGCGGTTGGCGCTCCTTACGGTGGTCCGGACGGCCGGGGTGCGGTCTACATCTATCACGGTTCGAAGACCGGTGTTTTGGACAAGTACTCCCAGGCGATATACGCCTCGGTAATGGAGCGGCCGGTCTCGACCTTCGGGTTTTCTATCGCCGGCGGTAAGGACCTGGACGACAACTATTACCCGGACATCGTCATCGGTGCTTACGAATCCAGCAGCGCAGCCTTTTTCCGTTCGCGACCGGTAATCAAGATAGAAGCCTACGTGGAGTTCATTTCTCAGTCCAAGTCCGTGTCGCTCGAGAATCGAGAATGCACCCTGAGTGACAGAACCACCGTGTCTTGTCTTATGCTAAGTGCTTGCCTAAAGTATACTGGCCGGGGGGTGGCACCGATATTCCGTTTCAACGTCGAGTACGTCCTAGACACGAAGAAGCCGAATAACCCTCGGCTCTTCTTCATCGAGCACGAATCGAGGAGTTCGATCAATCAGTCGTTTGAACTGAGCAGCAACAATTTGTTATGCAAGAATTTCAGCGTCTACGTATCTCCGAATATCAGGGACAAGCTGACGTCGATAGACGCCGAGATGCGGATCAGCCTAGTCGAGCAGCAAACCTTCGCCGAGGAAAGGCGAAACCCATTGGCCGAGCTGAGACCGGTGCTCGGTGCGTCGACGTCGCAGCCCGACTCGATCTCGATAATGAAGAGCTGCGGCCAGGACAACGTCTGCATACCGAATCTCGAGTTGTACGCGACAAAGAGCGTCGAGAAGTATCTCCTGGGTTCCGGAAACAGGTTCGAACTCGATATCGTGGTACAGAACACGGGAGAGGACGCGTTCGAGGCTACCTACTATCTGCAGTTGCCCAAAGCTATCGACTACATTAAAGTTGAGCAGATCGACAAGAACGAGATACTGGTACTATGCTCGGCCCCGAACTTGAAGAACAACAACACGCTGAAATGTGAGATCGGTAACCCAATGCCGAGTGAAAAGCTGGTCCACTTCAAAGTTATACTTCAGCCGATAACCACTCAGGATATGAAACTGAGCTACGACCTTGACATGACCGTCAACACGACGAACCCCGAAGAAGATGGGACTCGGGCGGACAACACCGTCCGTTTGACAATGCCGATTTGGGTACAGACCGAGCTCTTCATCGAAGGTAAGAGCAAGCCCAAGGACCTGTACTTCAACTTCGAGAATTACACGTCGGAAAACATCACTACCGAATTGGAATTCGGACCGCTTCTTACGCACAATTATACCATACGAAACGACGGTCCGTCCCAAATTCTCGAGGGGGAGGCCTTCCTGATATGGCCAGCGCAGACCCTCGCCGGTGAAGAACTCATCTACTTGCTCGAGCAGCCCGAGACATCTGGAAGGATCGAGTGCGCGACTGCAAACGCTAATTACCTCAGTCTGACGGTAAGTGTCCTTTCGCTTATTATACCGAAGTAAGCCAGGTTGCGGACTTTGGTTAACCCTTCGAATCACGCTTTAAATTACGCTCAACGTGCCACATTTTTCTCTGCAACTTTTTATTTATTAGACTACTTTTTTCGTTCCACATGGTACCTGAAATATTTCCAAGTCCACCAAAAAATATAAAATTTGTTCATTTATTTACTGAAGAAATAGCACATGTAAACAAAAAAAAAAAAAAAAGAAAATGCATTTTCTGCTAATCCACCATTAAAATCCGAATGCTAATTTTTACGCAAACTTAATACACACCAAAAAATTGTTCTTCCTGTTGTTTTTCTTTGTCCGCCATATTAGATGCGCTATTTTGAATTTTCAAATTTCGAGTTCGGATTCGTAATCAACGACCCCAAAAGCCCATGTATGAAAACTTTCAAGTGAATCGCAATCAAGGAATAATGTATGCATGAGAGGGTTAACAGGATAAGCTTTTTACGTTTTTATACGTCCCTAAATCGAAGGTGATTGTAATGCTTTTAATTCGATTTTCACAGCTCGACGACAAGCGCAGAAGACAGTCATATGCAGGTATGGTCGGAGGATACTCGAACGGTGGAAGCTTCGACAGAACCAATCAGGTTACAGCGGATGAAAGACGCTGGCAACAGAATGAAGGTCAGACTAACGACGATCTTCTGGTCGTGAAGAATTCGAAGACGCAGACCAGCGGTGGATACTCGAAGAGCCATACGGCATCCGAAAACTACAAAGTCGAAAGCGGTGGCCAGAACAATTTCGCGGTTGAAGATCGTTCTTTCAACGGCGGCGGAAGTCAGTCGACGGAAGTGTTCACGGGGTCGAATGAGGGTTCGACTCAGATCCACGGCACTAGATTCGAGGAACCAATGGAACCGGGAATGGAAAGAGGTCAGAAGTACAAGAGCGAAACTACTTACTCGGAAACTCGTGGAAGTGGTAACAATAAGAATTTCGCAATTGGAAGCGATTCTGTCACCGGCGGCGGAAGTCAATCGATGGAAATTTTCACGGGGTCGAACGGAGGGGCTACTCAAATTCAGGACACTAGATTCAAGGACTCTGTTGAACCAGGGATGGAAAACAGGAATCAATTCGGCGACATCACCTACGCAGAGACTCGTCACAGCACTAGGCGCAACCATTCCGGAGGATTTCAGCACGGATGGAACGACATGCGAGGTACGGAGGAGAAAGTTAGCGGGACAAACGTGAATCGCGACGGATATTTCAGAACGGGAATTTACGACAGTGGAAACAGAGGACAGGTTGAAACGGAGGAGACAATCAATCTGAACAACGGACAGGAATATTCACCGATCTACAAAGACCGAAGCGAGCATTCAAGGAGCGGTGACAACTCGGAACGTGAAAACTTCTCCGGAGCATCGGGACGAGTGATTACGGAAAACGGCGAACAGCGCCAGTGGGGGAGTTCCAGGATCCCAAACGTCGCGGTTTCCCAGGAACTGGAAAAGTTTTTCTCGAATATAAACCGGGAGTCCACGGCTATAGCGACAAACACAAGAAACGGGATGGAGTATGTCCAGCTTGAGAGTCGGTTCAGGGTGGCCAACGGCAAGGCTTACATCCAGTTCAAAAACGGCGAAGTTTTCGAGCTCCTAGACAGTCGTGGAAGCCCGAGCTATACCTCGAGTCAGGAACAAGATAGCCGGTGGCAAAGTCGCGAAGGTCGCTTGGAAGGTGGCACGGACGGTCTCGTCTACGTCGTGCTTGCGGACGGCCGCAAGTTCCGTATTCCAGGAACTTACACGTACCAGCGAAAGGAGACCATCACCATCGGCGGCGGAGTCCCGCAGGAATCAGTTTCCGGAAACTGGGCATACGGGAGGCAGATTACCCACACTGGAGAATCCGCAGGGAACGGTGGAGGTTTCGGTGCCGAGGGTAACGCCTGGCGACAGGAGTCATCGTACGAGTCAACTTACGACTCGGGACGGAAGGTGGTTAGCGGAACGCGGAGAGTTGGTTTTGAGGACCAGGGTGAATTCAGCGGTGACAACGTCCCCGCCACCAGAACCGACGAACGTATCAGGAGCCGATACCGGAGGGAGACTGACGACCTGAATATCGCCGAGTTCAGGAAATTCGAACACCGTAGGACCGGCAGAAATCGCAGGGCCGACGAGCCTGAGCTCAAAGCTGAGAATATCGAGGAGGGGCGGGTTCAGATGTGCAAAACCGCAAAGTGCGTTAACCTTCGATGCACGATTGGGCCGTTGCTCAAGAACGAGGAAGTTTGGATCGCCATGCGGTCGAGGATCAAGGCTAAAACGCTCAAGGAAATTGCGTTCAACGACAAAGTCGAACTCTCCACTCAGCTCGTTGCCCGCGTCACGCGTCAACCCTTCATCGGCGACCTTGCTAAACCGATCGACAAAAGCTACGAAATATTCACCACCGTATATCCGAGCGCTTCTCCCAGCGCACCTGACGTTATACCATTATGGATTGTCGTCCTGTCGGCTTGTGCCGGCGCAATTATTCTCTTGCTACTCATCTTCCTACTCTACAAGGTGAGAATATGACAACGAAATCCGTTCTCGTCACGTTTCGAACAGCTAATTCGATCGTGTAATCAGAGTAAAGAATCGTGAAAACTTTTGTTTTTGTTTTTTACGTCAACTTAACAATTGCTATTAAAAACTATTCAGATTGCGTGTAGTGTGAACTGTAAGAAATATTTTATAGTTTTTCTCGCTACCCGAAATCTTGAAAGGTTTATAAATAACGAAACTAGGTACAGTAAAATTGCAGTTGCATGCAGAAACACCGAGTTCAGTTATGTAAATACATAGAATCGTCGTGATAATTATTGCAATGAGAGCTTACCTATGATTTGTGTATTTCCAGTGTGGCTTCTTCAAGAGAAACCGGCCGACCGACGCAGCCGAGAGGCAGCCGCTGCGAAACGGTAACTACGACCAATAAACTGCGCAGCACTGATTGTTTACTCCGCCGCTAATCGAAGCACTCCTCCAAAGATGGTTTTCCAAACTGCGATGATATGTGTCCTTGGCCATCCAAGGAACACGGCGCGTGACGCCGACACTTGTATCCTTGCGAAGTGGGGAATGTTGCCGTTCAAGTTCACGTAAAATATGTGAACTAATACGCGATCGATCGGCCAAAACAGAAATCGCGAACAATCCGATTCTTAGGGATAAACAAACGCTCGTATCTTCTTGGTATTCAGAGTACACAACCCATCTTACACTCGTGTTTTGAGAAGCATTCTTCCATTGGCACCGCGACACTTGACACACTATATCACAGTCACCACTTGCCTTTACCCGTAGTTTTAATTCCGTTGCTTTCGCAAATACGCATTATGTGTAGAAACACGGTTCGTCACTTCGTGCCGGTCGGAGCAACACTGACGGATTTGATCGCCAACCCAAAGTTCCGAGATGGCGCATTCGTCGATTTTCAAATTTTAGCAGAGTTCGGAACCGTCTTGAGTCGAAATTTAGAATACTGGGATACACAATTCAGAAGTCATTTTACTTAATGTCGACGCGTACGACGAGCCTTTGAACTAGATCTGAATACCGCACTGTTTCACTTTACTACGATGAAATGTCACAGGGAATATTTCACCCGCTATTAATCACTGCAAATTATTATTTAATTACCGTGAATCGTGTTCTTTTTACTTATTTTATTTTTTTTAAACAATGAACTCTAATCGAACGAACGACTGTTTTATACATTACAATAATATATTTTGATATTTACAATAATCGAAACGAGTGCCTTGATATTCGAACGAAAATAATTTTGAATTCTATGATGAGAATGAGAGAAAGAGAATTTCACTAGCAATTTATAATCACTTATTGTACTGCCAATGAAACTCCCTCCAGCTCCTGTAGCTCTCTTTTCATTACATGTAATATTATATGAGTTTCTAGTCAGAAACGTTTTTTTTATTATTCGGTAATTATTAAACAGGCTGTAGTCTCGGACATTGAACTAAAAATCTTTAAAAAGAAAAAAGATAACATCAAAATACGTTTAGAAATCGAATATACATGTATATACTTACTATTATTATTGTTATTTTGTAGACATTTCGCTCTGCACGCGTATTAATTTAAGTATCATTTACCGGCAAGAACATTTCACTATTTTTGCATCTCATACTCGTAAGTCTTAACAATAAAATTAAAAATATAAGAACACACATATTGTGTCTTGCTGATAAAGCATCACAGTCCCTTTGCTCAGAAGCTGGGGGGAGTATAAAACATAATATAATAATTTATTAAAATTACGTATTTGTATAGCGAATGATCGAATGATGATATACTTACTGTGAGATATACAGGGTGCCTCGTATAACTCGCGTATTGTAATCCCGTCGCGGTGTTTTAAACGAAAAATGAAAACAGCAAAGTTTGATTGAAATTTCTACGATACAACAAAACTCGTTTTTTCCTCACCTCCGATTGAATCAAAGTGTGAAAGTTGGTAGTTTTTAACGTTGCTGATTATGCAATTGGGGAAATCAAAAAGACGACTCCAACATGACGTTCAAAAATGGAAAAGAAATTACTTGGCTTAAGCTAAACTCTATTTGAGAACGCTGATAGTTTACAATCCTTATTGTTCATGGAAAACGCTGCTACGGGCTTCCTATACGCGAGTTACGTGACACCCTGTAGAGGCACACGCCTCGTGTATGTATGTAAATTATTAATTCATTACTAAAATTAGGAATGATTAGTCTTACACGCAATAATAATAGCTTATACATATATATATATACTCATAATAGTGAATATCAATGTTTTTGTTCTTGGCGATAAAGAACCGTAGATATACATGTAAATACAGAATAAGCGTTATTATTAAAACAATAATTAATAATACAAAAAAAAAAAAAAAAATTACACGTTTCATTACCTTTCACCCACCAATTTTTTGATGAATATTTGATGAATAGACAAACCGATTATTCGAATGGGAAGAAAATTGTTGCAAAAATGTTGGTTCGAACAACAGAACTCGCTCTATTTATATATTTTTACTTTTAATACTGTACGTTCAATGTTTTCGTCCACAATTGACGAAAAAAATGGAAGAGCGCGGATAATTTTAAGATATAGGTATATACATATATATCTATTACACGATGTAATGTGATTTTTTGTTTATTGAAAATCATAATGACATACCGATAACAAATAAATGCACGATTACCGCTAACATTACGTATTAACAGGTTTTTTTTTTTTTTCTTTCTAAATGTCGCTTCACAGTGTACGTGTGACACACTTGTCACAATTGGTAAGTTCCACAGCGGTAAATAATGATAATAATGATGGTAGTAAAAATCGTAATAGTAATAACAATAAGAATAAGAATAATAAGTAAATTTATCCAAATATCCGAAAATATACTGTATAGTATTTTTGTTTTTTATGGTAGGTACGCTTTGACCAATTTTTTGTTTTTTCTTTTTCATTGTCAAAATTCATATAAAAGTAATCTACAATTTGTATACCATTAGTTTGTAAAATATACATGTTATTTCGTTACCATGTGCATTTTTTATTTTTTGTAGATACGGTTGATTGGTCTTGTTTTTATCTTTGTTCAATCGAAGAAAACAGGCTCTTGTAATTTTACATTCAACAGGATAGCGAGCGAATTATTGAACTCCAGAAATAAAGATGCGTATAAACAACAGTTTACATAAAATTCGATTAATTTAAAGGGAGCGAAATTAACTGAAGAAAAGAAAAAGATAAACAAAAGAGAAGTTTCACGATAACATTTTTACTATTAGGGAACATAATTTATGATTAAAAAAATGATCTAGGTATTTTTAATAAACTGGTAAACAGTGTAATAAGTATATATTTACAATTACTGCAATCCTATTTCGGAATTTTACTAATCGTTACTGTTTTGAAACCGAAACAGTTATTATCATTATTACAAAAGCAAAAATAAATATTTAATATATGTACTAAAATGCAGTTTTACGATGTTACTGCGTTTCTCTTGAAAAAAATCAAAATAAAATTGGGGCGCTATTGGACAATATATTACACGTATTATTTGGTAAGTAAACTAACAGTTATAGAAATGTTTTGCAACCATGATTGACAAGAATTTCTTGACTACTTATTTCACTTCCAATTATTAAACAACAATCGTATGTATTTCTTTTCTCTTTTTATTGTAGGAGCGATGAGTTGAAGTATCGACTATGTAATTTGTTAATAACGGCAGTTTTCCCGTGAATTTTTAATCTCATTCCGTTCAAATCGTTTACATACCTACACATACGTTATAAAAATAATGGACACCTGGATATTCACTTACGTTTGAACATTTTTGCAAACCAATCTCGTTCGCAACTACCATCAAATACCCGTATAATTAAAACTATCCAAAAATTTGTCAATTATCAATATGCCTAAAAAAAACCAATAACAAAGTTTAACTTCGTTCAAAACTCACCTTATATCTCCGTAAAAAAAAAATTGTTGGTACAAATAATTGCCGAATTGCACAAGGCTATGAATAAAATACTCCCTTTTAAAAAAAAAAAAAGTAAACGGATACAAATGAATGACGTAAAATTCACGACCTCGGCATTTGCCAAATTACAATATTTTTTCCCCCTTTTTCTTATGACTTTCCTAAAGTCTCGCACTGTTAAAAGATATGAGCACTGCTTGGTCTGATTTCACATGTCCCGTCTATCACGTCATCCCTGTATCAGCTATCTGGAACCTGTGCAGCGATCAAGTTCATTATCCGATCGGAGAGATGAGGCAAATAATCAATACATTTGATCAACTCACCTTCCATTGTAGCTTGGTGCCAACGCTGTATAATTCTTTCAGAGTTTCCGTCAGGTTTCCCTGTGCCTCAAGCTCTTTATATTTTCGATGCAACTCTAGGGCAGCGCGTGCATCCTCCGTTGAATCGTGCGTTTCCGATTGTATTTTCTTACCAAGGAAATGCCAGGTAAGAAACCGCAGGGACACCATACGATGGTGAGGTAAATGAAAGAGCAATACGGTGTCGATTACTTGTTCCGGTGGCACGACCAGGTTTATTACCCTGTAGAAGGTATTTATTTAATTCATCACGAACGTTCAATACCTGTAATAAAACTCGAAGTATTTTAGGAATCAACAGCTCACCTGAAATCGTTCTTCAACCCATGACCGACGAATATTATTCCATTGTCTACTAAAAATCGCAATTTTTGATAGGTTGATTTCAGCGTGGTCAAGTGCTTACTGCTGAAATTAGCGTCCAAATCTCCCGGTTGTATTCCACTGAACTTTGTCAAATAATCAACTACTTGTTCTTGAGTGCTAATGTAGTCATCTATGAACGGGGTCCCCTCCAATGGTCCTTGACTAGAAGAAAAAAAAACAACGATTAATAAAGTTTAATTACAAAATCATGGAGCACCGAACAGTATTATAAACAGCCGAAAAAATCGAGATAAAATAAGTTCGTACCCGCGTATACAAGTTATTCGTGCAACGGACATATGACTCGGTTTGATTGTCGACATTTTCCCGTCGCTTCTCAGCTCAGATTCTTCCTGATTTAGAGTTACGAATTCAGCGTCTATCGCCACCAATTCTCCTGAACGAAACCATGACATATTAAAATCGTAAGTAGGGTAGAATTTTCGGTCCGTTATAACTAAAAGTAGTAGTTGCTGGATCAACTGCTTCATACCTTTCTTTGGCATCTCATCTGACGTTAACGGTGTGAAAGTAATACCCCTCGTTCCTCCGCTACGAGCAATGCACTTGTCCTCACCAAACACGTCTGATGTAAGCGGACTGATAAAGGGCGCTACTTCTGGGAACGGCTCTGTGGTGTAATGGAGGACGCAAGGTACTTTCCAATCGAGATTGAACCAGACAGCTTCCTGAGGCGTCACTGCAGATATGCTGAAAAGTAGTAGGAAAGTTGCTGCGGCTGAGAATGCAATATCTTCCAATTCATTAGCCACGAGGTGCGTGGAAAGTAGCAGTTCATTTCATATCAAGATCGCGAGTTGTGGAAAAAAAGCTTGCATCGAATAATGCAACATTCATAACTCCAACTTACCAGAAATCATTAAAGATGTACCACTGAGACACTGCACTGCCAGTCGATCGTTTGTGGTAGCTTGGAGCAACGCGTATTAGAGCAACGATGTTTCTTCGATCTTCGTCGTTTTTGTCGTCTATGTGACAGACTACAGCACTGAGACTGTACTGTATTTTTTTAACACCGCTGACAGCTGAAGGTTCCAACTTATTGCTGAGAGCCGGGGTGCCTTCAAGTTCGGCTTTGTGGTTCTCGCTCGCCATGCTCTCCACTGTTTTCTCAAAAACAGGTATACTCGTCTCAACTTCATTGTCACCCTGGCCGTTTTCAGCTAACTTTTGTACAGGAGTATTAATGGTGGTCAGGCTGGGTTCAGTGGTAGTTATTTTGTCGAGCTTATTTATTGACAGTTCTCCGTTTGAAGTTAGCGCTATTTCAATGTGGTGAGGAACCCATGAGTGAGAATAATATAGGTGGCTTGGTG
Source organism: Neodiprion fabricii (assembly GCF_021155785.1). NCBI lineage: Eukaryota > Metazoa > Arthropoda > Insecta > Hymenoptera > Diprionidae > Neodiprion > Neodiprion fabricii. The sequence goes on from NC_060242.1 coordinate 1,292,075, forward strand.
GCGTTGGTACAGGCGTTGTCGCTGTTGGTGGTGTCGCTGGCGGTGGTACAGCATCTGCACAGTCAGAACATGGAAAGCGTTATTAGTTTTTTGCCGTGGAAAAAGTAATTTACAAATAGAAGGAATGGACGGAAAGGTAGTTTTAACATAAATAAGAGAGTCGTCAATGCTGCTCAATCTTGCTTTACATACCTGAATCTTTTCCTGCGTGTTTGAATCGACAACCAATTCTCGTACAGTTTGCACCGTAACGACACGGCTTTATGGTTACAGATATCGGACTGCGAGCTGGGCTAGCATCTTTCCCATTAATGACTCTCTGTACAACAAGATCCATTTGGTTCTGCCAAAAGGCTTTATCCTGAAATTATTTAGTATTTTATTTATAGTATATATTTAGTATTAGATAGTATTAAACGAGTTGATTCAAATTTTCAGATCAACAGAGTTTAGATTTTTCAAATCACTTACGAGTAATTCCAATTCAGAATTCAATGTACAAAGGGAAATTATAATGATAACATTTAGGCACCTGTTGACTGTCCAAACCGCAATTAAGAGCCAGAATTTGGGGCAGTTTTGTCAATTGTCTAGTTTGCAGCGTCGGCGTGAACTTTTGACAGTTGTCACACCAAGCTGGAGTAATTTTCTCCGGTCTCAAGCTACTTCCTAAAACTGATGTGAATGGAATCTCCTCTGCTGCAATAAAATTGATGACAATGATATGAAAAGACCGCAATATTATAACTGAACGAACAGTACGTGGGTTTTCCAGTAAAGTATAGATACCTACGAGGATTTATGATTTCTGGATAAGTCAAGTTGCACAACAGCATGATGGAGCGCTTCGATGCCTCCCGTCCGCACTTTAGGCATCGATGAATATGAATTTGCTCGGAACCAAATAGTTGGCTGATTTCAGTTTCTTCGTTTCGAATTTCCGTTTCTTCTGTTGGTTTTCTGCAATTCGTTGTATCTGTGCGCAAAAGTTTTAACTAATATAGCCGTACGCAATGAAATTGATTCGGAAACTGTAGATCGAGAGTGACTCAGGTAGGTTCTGAAACCATTTAGAATAAAATGTGCTACAAAATACAGATTTCGCAGATGTGGTACTTGAAAATGAGAAGAAAAGTGCAGCTGAAAAATAGTCGTGTTCAAGACGATATCGAAAACTGGATATAAGAGATAGACAGTTTGAGTACAAATTATTTTAGTCACTGCACCTCGTACCGCTCTGATTTTAGCGCATTGAAGATAGGATATGCTCACTTTGGTTTCAGGTATTCATACAGATATATTTTACAGCATGCAAACTTACTTACCTCCAAGTAATAATCGATTGGTTTTTACTCATTTGAAAATTAAATCTGATTCAAGTTTACTTGGATAGTTGGGATTTCTTTCAGCAAATATTTTACAACGATCTAAAAGCTGACTCGAGTGTGAATTTTGTCGTACAAATAATTGAAATCAGTTTACTACAAGCAGTTTAACATTCAAAGTGAAAAAATTATGAAAACAGAAGTAAACATATGTGTAATTACGCAGTTATGAGAGGATTCTCACATTGCTAAAGCACCGTAATAATCACGTCCAATTACCTTGAAAATAAAAAAAAATGAACACGACGTTTTTATTCTCTGTTCACTTTTGATTCATCTTTGAAATATGCTACATGTGATGAAGAATTAATGCAGGAAATATGAGATTGACGAATTTTATACATTATGCAACCGGAAAACCAATTAGTAGCAAATAATAGAAGTATCAATTCCATTTTCGAATTATAACAATGTATAATTCGAAGGTAGCACTGAATTTAGTATAAATGGACACACGACTAGAAAAGAGTATTTTTTACATACAACTAAATCGCTCACATTCCCTCATTCTTGATTCTCGAGAAAAATAAATTTAAATTCAAATCAATAAATGAAGAAATAATAGAAAAATAAACACAAAAATTACCCAGTGCAAAGACAAAGTTTACACATAAGCTGTGTGTTTACCTTTCGATGTAATCCACATATATTTACCATCCTCCTCTTGCTTCCTTCTCTTTTTCCTATCCTCGTCATGACTCCTGTATCGAGAACCCAGATCTTGAAGAATGCTGGGAAAATCCTGTTCATTGTAAACAAATGGTGGATTTTTAGGTCCAGCTTTGAGACGGGCAGCCTCCTCTTCTTCCTGAACGCGTTTCCGTGTCTCCAGAATTTCGTAGTGCATTTGATGTAGAATGAACCTGTTCCAGCTCTAGATGAAAATTGAAGAAATTATAAAACACAAAGACTTTGGCAATTGTATACCGTTTCCAAGCCATTTGTGCTTGGTTCTTTCTGCTCACCTGAATAAGCCGTATCAGACTTGTTTTTCTCTTAGCTTCCGGATGCAGATCACTGAGTATTAATCCAAGTGCCGAAGCCTCGGGAACCGTTCTAAAAGCTCTAAGAAAATTTGCCGCCTGACAAGGAAAGCCCTGAGACGTATCCAACATGTGAAAGAGAAAGCCCAGTTCGCACGAGAGGCAGAACTCTCTTTGACAAGAGTGCGATAAAAGAGCTATTCTCACCGGTTCGCTGAAGTAAAGGAGCTGCAATCGAGACAAATCATATTCTTCAAATCTATTGTTCAATAAATCGTACATATTTTCAACATTTACGAGCAGAAAACAGAAGAATTTGTTTTGTATTCTTCAGCCTCTTACCTGGAGCATAGCATTGCAATAACTATTTGGTAGGGTTGCTTCCAAGCCGCAAAAGCTGGTGCGATTGTACTGGTCAAAATCAAACTCGTCGTATCCAAGCCTAGAGTATTTCACTTCAATTTTACGATAACGTTTAGGTATGGCAATAAACGTGCCATCTGCTTCCGCCTTGGCGCGAGAATCCCCTGCGAATAGTTTACTAGCTACGCCACGTCGTTTTTCCAAATTGTAGGGGATCTGGAATAAAAGGTATTATCTACTTTCAAAGTGCCATTCACTTTTATTAACAATAACAAAATATATCTTTCATGTTTACGGAAATTACTCCGTGGTTATTTTGTATACTAAAAGTTGCAAAATTTGTCATCTCTTTTTGAAATGTATTCTTTCCAATATTTTTTCCTTACATGCAGAATAAATAACGCTTATTTTAAAACAACGTGGGAACAATTTAACAATGACAGATTACTAATATCAGGCTTTATGAGTTTCTCATACAACCTTTATTTCAATTAAATACAACTTTGAATATACATTATATATACATATGGAATATATATTATAAATTTATAGGATGATCGTATTGTAATTTGTAATTAGATATTTATTACTGGGGACGAGATACCTATGGAACATTCATGTTAAATGCCAATTTTTTTTTTCATGTTTCTTATGCGAGAAGATAAATGATTGTCGTAATTCACATTTTTTCTCGTTTGGCAAGGAAAGTAACTTTCCCATTTATTCGAAAATTATCATGCATTATATGCAGAGTACCAACAATAATTGATGGTCTTTGGACACATGGTACACGTCATGGTGCAGAAAGGGGAAAAAAATGTTAATTCAACTGAGGCAATAAAGAAACAAAAAATATCACAATCGTCACACACAATTAGTAAATAAGTATTGACGTGTGAAGGAGAAAGTCAATTAATAATTACATTATATCGAAGGCAATTGTACAAAAAATACAAGATTTGCCAAGAGATCGAAAGTGATTTGAAATTCACTCTTTGCGTATAAATCGTTACATTTAATTATTAAATTTTATACTGAATTGATGTCAGTGGAACGCAATCGACTAGCTTATGAAAATATAATATCACGTTTCTATTTTAATACACGCTCTCAACTATTATAATAATTATCACGAACTCTTATCAGTCTTACTCAATTTTTATAGTAGTATTGATTTTGAGCATTTCTACTAACCATTGATTCTGATACATAAAGCCTTAAAGTTTAAATCACTCATATCGCCTATACTTATCGTTTGTCTCAGCAAAAAGCGGCTAACTACTTTCAAGTTTACCAAACCGAATGTTTAGGCTGCAGTTTCCTTTAATGTGGAAATATCTATCCAGACCATTAGCAAACCGACTAATCTTGTTTTCTAAGCAAAACGTCGACAGCCTCACAATATCGACAATATACTGCATTGTTCAACGTATAAGACGACCCCCATTTGGGAGACGGTATTTCAGGGTGTCTTTATTAGTTACTCGCATATAAGACGAGTCCGCGTATAAGACGAGGACGATTCTGGCGCCTGCTGTCAACAATGAAAAAACCTCGGCTTATATTCGGAACAATAGGGTAATTCATCGATCTTGTATTTTTTTCCATTTGCATTTGTGCTGGAGTGATTTTTTGGAATTAGAGATCACTTTAATGAAAGTTGCGAACTTCAACTTAATTGACAGACGTCTACAATATAAACTACGGAGTCAGAATTTGTTTATGAAAATTTCATAACGGATGGAGGAGAATATTTTAGAAGTGTGGGAGAATATTGTTTCCTCACTTGGTTTCTGCGGAAGGCCTGAGGATTCGGCGCGTATCCTATAGTCCCTTGCATTTTCATTGTGCGTAAAATTTCTGGGTCGACAGGCGGTGTTTTTCTGAAAAATAAAAAATAAAACGAGGCTCGTTAACAATTTTTGCAAATTTGTTGCCTTATTAGGGCAAAGATAAAAAAATTGGCAATTGATACTGAAACAATTTTTTTTATAAGAATAATTAAACGCTGACCTGTAAACTTTTTTGAGATATTCTTCGGACCAATCGCTTAGCAAAGGTTGTCCAGAGTACACCATAGGTATCGTACTGAGAGGCGTAACATTGTCGTCAAATGCGATAGGCTGCAGCGTTTCGACTGGGTCAGCAAACTCGGTGGGTCTGTACGGGCAAAGATGAAAATACAGCAGCTAAGCAGGATGTACCACAGTTATGAACAACAGATTGTTCAATCTCACATAAATTTGTGACAAACGCACCTGGAGAAAGTGTTGAATTGTGGTTCTGGTGTGTTGGTGGCTAGGAAATGAATCGATCCAGCTGAATCACCGAAGCAAAGACATTGTGACGTAGATGACACGTCAAAGGACAGTGCCATAGCACCGGCAGTGGCCACCTGAAAACGCGAAATAGAATTTTAGGGTTTTTCTCTACTAAAAAAAAAGCATTTCTTAGCAGTCATGGCAATATTTTGCACATAAAACTGCAATACCTTGAGCCTCTTTCTTTACAATTCGTTGCTATCTATTAGCCCACTTACTTGGTACAAACAAGTCATGGATGGTTGAACATTGGCGTAGATTGTATCCAGAAGCTGCATCTGTCCCAAGGGCGACACAACAGCAATCCGACTCGAGTAGCTCGGAAGAAACTTGAGTAAGAGAGGATAGACAAGAGTTGTGCAGGGAGTAAGTGCTCGCATTTGTCTCAAGTCGTAAGCCATCAGAAATCTATCTACCGAGAGACCCTGGCGGCTAAATATTGAATATAAAATTAATTTGTGGGTGAAAATTCTGAATCAACTTTGGTGAAATGCAAGGGGGTATTTAGTCTTGAAGTAAAATGCGTATTTTTTTTATGTAACCAACTTCTTGCAGAAATGCAATTACATTTCACTGTTTCTTTACTCCGAAAATAAAAGGCTCACCTATTGCTAAATCCACAAGTAACTAGATAATTTCCTTGTACATCAAAGTCGCTCAGTGAGCCACTGTGGGTGTCTAGAGTGTGTTCTATCGACAGAGTATTTGGATCCCGAAGGTCTATTCTCCCAGCAGGATTGCCTGCACATATGAGACGGCTGTGCTGTCTCAATATTGCACAACCGTGATCGCCGACGTGTACCTAAAAACCAAAGTGTAGTTTCGCGTTATTCAATTTTTCTACCGAAGTAAGAGACATAGTCAATATCGGATAGTTTTAAAGCTTCACACGCTAAGAAAATGCATACTTGTCGAGTATAAAGCCACTATGCCTATTAAACGTCTGACAAAAATTTCCTTACCAGGCCAGTTTCTTTCCCTCTGGTGAGATTGAAATCAATAATTTTTTTTTGATGACCTCCCATAAGTAGTCTCGCAGGTGATGTTTGAAGCATGCATTGCATGTCTATCATGTTTGAGGACCTGTTATACGATTACATTTCGAATGAAAAATGTGATCAGACTGAAGAATGCCGAAATGCTGCTCAAAGGATTGCAGTAAAGTAAACGTACGTGTGAGTAAATATCGGTATGCCACGCCGTAGCTGACAACGAAGCATACTTTGCGTGAGCACAAGGATTCCTTCGTCAATCGGATGGATATGTCGGACTTCTTGTGAGGCATGCACTTGAAACGACGTGTATTTCTGGAGGCCAGGCCCGTAGTAAGATGTCACGTGACCCTTGATAAGTAATTGAAAATATATGTTAATATTATTTTTCTCTTCATGGAAATTCAATCGGATATTGGTGTAAGATCTGCGTTTTATTGCGGCAGAATAGATTGGTTCAGACTGATTTGTACCCCTTGGTTTCCCATCCACATGAGTTCTTCGGCATTGTCAAAGGTGACGGTGGAAACACCGAATCTATCACCTCCATCGGCCAATAAGGTTCTAGTCTCTTGGAATTCCGCACCTGCAAATTCCTCGCCAAACTGTTCCGCCGCAGGCACAAACCCCTCGCTTGATAAGTCATAGTTTGATTCTTCCCCTGCAATTTCAGTTTACAGTTATTGGCAAAGATCAAAATAGAGGAAATTCTTCTAAATTTTATCAAGTAACAAGATGATTCTAAATGAAAGTAATGAATCTGATTCATCATTGTTTGTTAACAATAATTCTAGCCATCAGTGAAATTCTTTATCTGTGGTTTAATGTTGTGGTAAGAATTATCCTGTAAAGATAAGTGAACCTCAAAGCGAATGGTATTGTCATTTTTAACTTACTAACAATCAAAAAATCTTTTCTTTTTAATGCAAAAGTGTTATGTACAAAATAGTATCCATGAACTGAACAATCAAATATAAATAAAATCGTAAATGACAGACACACTGTAAAACGGCATGCAGTAATTTACATAAATCACTCTCACAAAAGAACAAAGAATAAAAAATACAGAAATTGAACGGAGGAGATATTGTGCAGTACGCATTTACGTCTACGATACTTGTTACAATAAGGGAATTGTTATCTTTGTAATACGTGTATATTAAAATACATGCAATTAATTGAAATCTATAACAGTCAATACCAGGGCCTATTACAATACAGTATCTAAACCGAGAAATGTCTCTCAAATGTAAGTTGTACAAGCTGGTCAATTAAGCGCTAGATCTTAACATCGAATAAGATAATGAATAACAGTGAAAAGTTCCAAGGCTGAAGTTGGTAACGTTACCGTATCGGAAAGTTGAAACAAAAAATAACTGTTTTGTACCTTTAGAATGACTGAAGAAGTTGAATTTACGAAATCTGAGTTTGTTCATGCTTTATTAACAGTTACCTGAATTTCTAATCCTCTAAAGTTGAAAAATAACAAGGTTTTCTGAAGATGCATAATAACAATAACGTTACAAACTTCAGTCGGATGAGAAGATACGTTACAGATTCAAATTTCGAAATCAAACGGTCCAAAACCAAATTTTCGAAATATGATTGAACCAATAAGATGGGAGCAAGAGAAAACGCAATTTACTCTAAGAATTAAAGGTACAGTTTGTTCATTGACATAATTGCTCCAGCTAGACTGCATTTTGAGGTTATTATGAGATACTGAGATGGTCAGATGGTCGAACATCCGGGGGTAGAAAAAAAAAAACGGTTAGAAAAGAAAGCCGGAGCGCGTACGTGACACAGCCAAAGCTGAGTGAAGTTAGCGAATAAAACAAATGAATAGCTGATCAGGTGACCGCTGTCATCGCTTCGTCGAGTGAGGAAAATTTCAACCTCGGTATAAATGTAGAAAAATTTAGTATCTTGTCTCTAATTTGTGGAGTGGAGTGGATGTAACGGAGAGCGGCATGCGGAGGCTAATTGGGTGATAGAAATCGGGGAAGCGGAGAGTGGATGTTGTCGTTGGAATCGTGCGTGCGGATCTACGTCTGTCAAAACACCGCGTCATTGGCGCGTAACTCACAGATCAGCTCCTGGTCGCCCGCCACGACCTCAACGGAAGGATCGTAGTGGCCAAGAACCGAATAGTCCATTATAGCGATCCTCGGTTCGGCCGCGTTCTAGGTTCTATCATGGGGATATCTCCCCGTTTGGCAAGCGTGTTCGTCGCAATGGCTAACGAATCAGTAGCACATTTCGGTGTTGACGGTGCACGCACTTAAATTTATTCAATAGACCACCTTCGGTGGTCAGTCGCCTTGGCAACTGTGCAACAAACGAGCGACCTACTTCCGGTAATAATTTCTAAACGGGAATAGTTAAAATACGGTACTGATCATGGTCTTGCTTACAGTTTATCCACGACATTGCACATCTTTCGTTTGTTTTTGACCTCGTTAGCGCACGTCACTCTCATTTATTTAAGAATCTCTTTTCTCCTACTTCGGACCACTTTACGCGCGACGTTTGTTTCCCTCTTCACCGTTGGTTCTTCTCGTTCAGCTTCATCGCTACAAACACCTTTTCTGCGCCTTCATTTCACCTACAGAAACACCAACGGCAACGCCAACCGACTTCAGGCAATTCAGCCTTGTACGTGGCGTCACCTAGCTTCGACTTCTCGACTCACGCGTGATCGAACTGCGCCTGCGTCGGTTGGATTTCTTATTTACTTCGGTGCTTCAAGTTGTCGATGTTTGTTCAGCACGCGTCGAGGGACAATATTTACTTTCATATGTAGCAACGGGACGATAGGTAAATAACAGAAAGTAGATCTTACGCGAAAATATATTACGCGTATGTACTTCCTCGTACGATTCTCATCGTCTGTTATAAGCAGGCCTACGTACTTATTTCACGTAGCTTTGCTTCTTAAGCGTTTCTTTGCTCCTAAACATCTGCAACGCGAGCAACAACGTGTAGCGCCTAACGTCAGGTTGTACAGAAGGAAGGCCTTGTTTTGTTTCAAGCTGATGCATGAAATCGCTGTCGTTATTTCGTCAAAACACACACTCATAAATGGTCTTGACTAGTCGCCGTTAGATCAACAATGAAAACCGAAAAATCTCGTTTCGATGTGAGTAGAATAAATCGTAAGGTGATTGTTTGTATTTAAGGAAAATCTTGTCTTTTAGAACGGGTACAATCAGTTGCTTTCGCGAATGAAAAAAAACATGTATCTATACAGCTCAAAACAAACAATTGTGATCTTGCATTTCACGATTATTGGATAATTAGAGTCTTCTTCAATTCCGTGCTTGATAAAATACATTCATATAATATATTATTCGTTTACGAGCATGTATACATTTAAGAAAATTACAGTTGGAAACATTTGATCATATTGAAGTTGGTAACGTTATCGTATGGGTTCATGATGAGAAAAAACGGTTATTTAGCGATATTGAAGTTGCCTGCAATTCATCTAACCGTAATAAAACAAAACATTCTCAAATTTCGACATCTTAGTTCCTTCAAAATAACTCTAAAATAAGGAAAATTGTGATGCTTCCCTAATGTTTCGTTACGATAACATTACTAACTTCAACCTCGTAATATTTGCTGTCTGTAGTCACCAGGGCATTCGGACTGTATCACATTGACTTTTCGTTGTGATTACAACAATATACGTACGCACAATGGTTAGAGCATAGTGTCGCAGGTTGCGTAAAAAGCGTTTTGGACATTTGCATGTGCAGAAGAATCGTTACTAGTACCTGCATTGGTGAAATTCATCATCGTTATAACCGTGAAATAGCTTCGTACATACGTCGAGTTAGAGTATACTTCTATGTAGAAATATAATGTGTCTACAGATATTTTTATATTATACAGTAAATATCGAGTGTTGGAAACTTAGAGTACTCATAAAATACATTTTCACATCGATATAATATATACTACATTACTCATTACAGATTCGAGATTTGGTCACTCTCTCCATCTGTATCTGGACCTCATCAGTATCACTCTTTGCGAGATCCTCTTTTCATCCGGATTTCGAACACAGGCCTGTTCGTATTCAAAATCTCTTGGGACTGACCATCTTCGCTATAATACGAGTATACCATTCCCGTATCAGCTGTCAACTCCTACAGTCGAGTGAGTAATAAAATTATTTGTGGATAGTTCGCTTTAAAGGCAAGCGAACTTTCCGTTCGATGCATTAATTGCTACAAACATTTTACATCAGAAAATACCTTGATTATATCTACATTCGCGTTCAAGTATGGGTATAACTTGTGTAAGGTATATTTTAACAGCACCACGAATTTTCAGATTATTCGGTGTTTGTACAGTCGTTGATTCAAATGCGTCACAAAAGAACTTATGCATACATATATATCACGAATATTTCTAGATTGATCTCGCAAAATTCGTATGCATAGTTTTAATGGATATTGGCACTCGTTTATTGAACCGCAATGCGATCAGAATGTGTACTTCTTTCAGCTATTTTTCTTTTAGTATCCTCTGTTGTTTTAATTCTTGCTAGGCTTGTGTGGACTTTGGTAATTGCCTATCAATGCAGTATCACACAAATATTAGACACTTATACATCGAGAATAATTATGGCGAAAATTATGACACGGGGATCGAAATTTGGCGAGATTCCTCAATGCTCATATCTTAGTCCAAATTCAGAGATAACGGATAATTCGTTGCTATGAGTCAGCAATGTATAAAAAACAGATCACTAATTCCCTATTCTCATCTAGTTGAAAATAATAGTTTATAGCATAATCCGGTTTACATTATGCCAGAAATAACAATTTGTTACAATTTAAAAATAATGTAAATCCTCTGAAAGGCAAAAAACCACTTAAACCACAAGCACTGATAAAATCGTGTCCAACGAGCGACAATTACAAATCGATTCCGTAGCTGTTTCGTCGTTCATGATAATTCACCTGAAATCGTTCCGAGTCAACCGCTTGGCTGATTGTGCGTAAGCAACGTTTTTCGTCCGTAAATGATGCGTGTCTTTGATGTAGGGAATCGTGGTTAGTCACCTGAAACTCGACGAGGTTAGTACAAGCGTAAATGATGGTGAACCGTTTAAAAGGCGTTTAAATCCTTGTTCACTTACCAGCGCAAGATGAGAAAGCAGGCGTTGAAATTCTCGTAGTTTGCTCGATGTGTAGGTGCATACGGGCTTCTAAACAAGGTCTGCTGGAATCCTGAACGGAACAATTTTTTCTTCCTGAGTAGGTATACAAGGGGGATTCTGCGTAAAAATTCCAACACCGGAATATTGCCGACATTTCAGCCGCTTTATAGCTCAGACGCAAGCCCTTCTAAATTTTTCATTTTCGCGGTGATTACCATAATTTTCTTTTCTCTCTGAAAACAGAGAAACGGGAGTTTGAAAATGGTGTCTGAGCTATAAAACGGTTAAAATGTCTGTAAAATGCAGGTTTCGAAATCTGTATGCAGAAACCCCGTTGTATACCTACTTTTAGAATCAAACCGGACATTGTTTACATAGCAAAACCTGTCGAGTAAGCAAAGTGGACTGATTAATTACAATCGATAAGGCGTATAGTCTCCAGCAATGGCCTCACGCACACAGAAGACTTCCTGCGTCACGTCGGAAAAATTCAATGACGCCTAATCAGACGACAACGACGTCGCGAAGTGTCCGTCAAAACGGTTACGTCCTCTTCCGAGTCGATGACGAACGACAGTCTTCTAGACAGCCGGCCCGTGTTCACGGTTGTCGAAATCGGGACCTGATCCTTCTTACCCAGGCACTGAGCTGGAAATGACGACCGACGAAGCAGTGGGGGTGGCCGGGCAGCTGAAAAAGGGACATTATGGTTCCTAGAGTTTCGCTGTTTGCGCAGGTAAATCGGTTCGATATTTTGTCACGCTGGTCCAACGAAAACGACGTGGTGCGATTTTCTGTAAGATATCTTTAATCCTGGAAGTATTATTCCAGTCTTTGCTCAATGCCACCGCAAGTATTTATACAACGGCGAGCTGCTTGAACGAGGAGTTAAAGCGATTGTTTTTTTGTTTAATTACTATCGAAATGATACACTGTGGCTGATTTATGACACCTATACGATATTATATTCCACACATTGCAAAAGGAGGTCAAAGATTCGTTGAATACATTGCCGTAATTACATACACGTCGGTAGATTTTTTACTCTTGTTGGGGTCAAACGGGAAGGATCACGTTTTAGAAAAACAGTGAACACATGATTGTCAATGTCTCTTATTTATCCACTGTAGCTTTTGCTGATCAATTATGCAAACTGTTTATAAGAAGATACGGAATATGTTCCAGAATCTCATTTCTCGGAGAGTTATATTTCAGCACGTCCGGAGCTTATCCTGCGCTCGGCAACAAGTGGGTCGAAACTGGATGTTGACTATATCTAATGCAATAGTCGTTCTATTATACTTGCGATTTACCGAGCAAACGAAGCGGGGATCGGTGCATCATACCCTGGATTTCGAAGGACTTCTGGGCCTGAACCGTCTCCTTGCGAACGGCTCGTCTTTGGGCCAAATCGACGAGGGATGATCTCCTCGCGACAGTCGCGACGCCGCCGTCGGAACGCTGGTTATGGAATTTAAGAAAACGGTGAGGATGGATGCCACATGTCGCGTGACTTGCTGCTACTCTTTGCTCTGCTTTGATCTGCATAGTAATTATAATGACAAATCCGCCGGCGCACCTTGACTGCCGCAAAAAGACGAACTCGCAGAACTTCGACCAGCGCAGCAACCGCCGAACCGACCAGCAAGACAGCGAGGATATGACCCGCTATGGAGATGGAATTCTTCTGATGAGTGCTCACGTTTTGCTGATCGCTCGTATCTTCCGCAAATCTTTTGGCGTATCTTTCAGCGGCGAATCGTCCCCTCGATTTCTCGCCATCAGGACGCTTTGGTTTGGTGCAGTTTCCATCGTAGTTGCTGAGGTGTACCAACTTCGCTAGGGATTTGTAGTCGGGGTTCCCGCAGAGCTTCATCCTTCGGTAATCCGCTTGCGGTAGTTCATCAGCGGATCTCCCTCGTTCCTGCTCGTCAAATCCACCCGTTTCGCGATTCGTATCAAGCAGCAGCTTCAGCGGCAGTGAAAACAGCGCGCCAAGTATCAAGAGCGTTAAGAGTATGCCGACGTTTATCCCAAGCGACACACGGCTGATCATCTTTAGCCGAATGATCACAAAATAGATACCGGTGATTAATCAGCCCTCCATTTTACATATCACGTAGGTACACACTCGCGAAATATCCTCATCAGTCGCGCACTTCGGATAATTTTACTTGACTTTATCGCACTGTTGACATGGACGAGCCGTTACTGCGAACGGTTGAGCTCTCGTTATAGCCGCTGTTACTAAACTGGAACGGCAATTTCGCGAGACGAGCTCGTTTTATGCCCGCGATACGTTTGTTCGAAATACACCGATCACCTTTTCCATCGTTGTTCAAACACAACTGTTGCGTCTATTCCTCAAACTCTGCAGCTGGCCGAGGCGGGTCTCCTCGGCAATGTGGGCTGATATTGATTCCCCGAAGACCACTACTGCGCACGCCCAATCTTCCGAACATGTATTATATTTCTTTCGACGCGTTGATAGTCGAGTATTCAAATTTGATAAAGTGACCTCACCGATGGCGATAATGCATGGTCGTCGTTTTGTCACCGATCGATATTGACTTGGTATACGAACAGTAACTCGATCCACTGATTGAAAACGGTGCGATTGAGTTGAATCCGAGTAGCGAATGAGCACAATATACCATAAGGCACGAATTTGAACCGAGCTCCGTCCAATAGATCAGGTTCAATAATGAACGTTGAAAATGGATAACCGTTTTTGCATATAATTGGAATTCACAGTTTGACGATTTGATGGATAATTGATAAATGCCAGATGAATTAAAAAATCTTAGCTATTTCGGCCAGAGGGAGATTTGGTTGCTGTATGGGTCTTGAGTACTCAGCAACCCGTTGGGAGTGTTGGGACATTACGGGGGCAGCCGTAAGGGTGGTAAAGAAGTATTTGGAAGGACCTTTGGTGTACGAAAAGATATGTGTGTGTGTATGTTTAAGGAGGGGGTCTTTTGAAGCTGCCGTCCTTAGTGTGCATACATAAATAATATTAGACAATATCAAATTAAAATTCGCATCTTTCCACGAGAGCAACAATGGCCAGGCCAACAAAGGAAGCGCCTGCTCAGCAGAGGCGGCGTCGGGTCGGAGGAGCGAGGCGGCGTCGTTTATAAAAGTAATAAAACAATCGAACAACAACTCCGAAGCCGAGGGAGCGAGAGGCGAATCGGCCGGACGCGAGAATAGCCGGTGGCTAAAGGAGGAAGGAAACGGTGGTACAGCAAAAACGAAAAAAAAGTAGAGATGAAACACAGGGGAACACCGACCCGACCTGCAGGCCGACCGGTAGCCCCGCCGGAATACGTATATATCTTGCTCTGCTTCTCCATACTCCGATTCTTCGAGGTTCTCAATCCTCCTGCACCTCTGCATGTACAATCTTGTACTTCAGCTGGCTCTTCGCCGTCTTTAATTCGTCCACTTGAGGGCAGAAGCTTTTCATCTGACCTTTCGAGTCGGGTTCGAGTTGGAGCACCCCCGTAAAGAGGTTTTGTTTGGCCTCGACTGGTCTGCTCTTCATTCACACGGTAGAAAAAAATGCGGTGTGGACTTGTATAGAATATTTTTTTGTGTCGATCCAAGACTATTTGATATCAATCCGACACTACCTGACATTGAAATTTTGAATTGACTACAAATTGTTCTACATATAGTGGTCCACACCAGCCACTTTTGGTCAATTTTAACACCGTCATTTTTTACAGTACACACAACCGTGCAACGGGGAGATCGAGGAGATACGGAAAATGGTTCGAGATGCGAATTCTGGAGCGTCTAGTGCTCGAGATCACGTCTTCGGGGTTTCTTGGGATGAGAACCCGCGTATGTAGAGCAGATGCTGGCAGTGGTGGCCCCGGTGTGTGATTTTTCACCGCCGACAGCTCCTCCTTCGAGACCCGCGCATTCCACCTTTCGCTTCCCCCTGCCTCCCAGCATCCTTCACTCGCTGGACCCGGCGCGGTCCAGCACTTGGTCGTCGTGGCGTGGCGTGGCTCGTACCCCCGCCAACCTGAACCTGGACGCGCCACTGGACACCGGTTGCACGATCTTAGATTTGCTGATCTCGCATTCGAAGAGCCACCAACACACCGACCGACTCTACCCATAACCCGATATTCGCTCACACTCGCACTCACGCTCAGGGTCCGCCGGTGCATGAGTTACTCCGCGAGTGACATACGCCGCTCTTCAACACCTACCCGCAGCCACTTCCATCCTCCACTCGATCGCTCCTTCGTTCCTTCGTCATGTGACGAGCGTGAATTTCACCAATTTATCAAGTTTCTTGACCAATTTGTAAGTCTGTTCACCACCTTTGGTTTGCTCGAAACCTTGAAGGCACTCTTTTCGGACTTAACAATTCTAATCTTCCCAGCTTACAGTAAAAAACTCAAAGACATTTTCAAAACATTTTCAGGTTATTCAAGGACGTTAAAAAGAGAATGTTCCCAGGAGACAAAAAAAATTCCAGGATAGTTTTCAGGACTCTTGATGGACAAGCAAAATTCAAGGATATTTTCAGGACCACTGGACACCGTCAGTCGTACACCACAGGGCAATTGTACTTCCTCCAGAATCAGTTGTAATCTCAACCACGTTGGACCGATTGTCAGTAGTTGTTACTCCCTGTTTCTCCCGAACTTGGTGTGATCCAGATCCGTTCAAGTGACGATATTCGCAAATGAGGGTAGGTAATTCTATTCTGAAAAGGATGATACGCCTGTTTCTCGGTTCGGTATAACACTGATGCATAACGATCTAAATTTTTCACGGCACGAACTCTATTAAGGCATCGGTTCGTGAATTAGTACACCACGCCAGGGAGGCACTTCATTCTTCACGTGGACCTCTGTACCTAACGAACGTATTACAAACCGACAATAACTTGTGACCACGTATAATGGACGTATAAGGTTACCGTTAACAATCCCCACACTTCGCACGTGTGTGTGTACAGCACAGAATTATTGACAACCATAACAATTTATGACCTGAAAGCACTTCATCCGCGTCTCCTGTAACATGTTTTATCTGATACTTTGACGCGTTGGTAGATGAATGACTTTTTTCTTTAAATAACTCTATCAGATGGCCGTTTTCTGTTCAACGACGTCAGACGCGGAAAAATCACTATGGTAGGTGTGGAGTGCTCGAAATTTAGTAGGTGCAAAATTCCACATCTCATGCATATTTTCAGTTTCGAAAAATTAAAGTTTGCTTCAATCACTTGATTATTAACGCGATGCTGCAAGATCACTTGGACGATGTATCTATAATCCATATTATTCACCAATATATAGTTGAATTAGATCTCGACCTTCTGATGAACGAATTCATCAACCTTAACAGCTGCGAAAATGCAACTTTCGGCATATCAAAGTGAAGTAAAGTGCACGGAAAAAAATCTAATGTAGATTCTACTTCGGTTGTGGTGAATATATGTACAGCAATTTTTTTGAGTAAAAGCTACATCAATTGTGGTAGATTCAACCAAACATTAGGGTGACTCATTTTTTAATTTTTTTTTTTGTTAAGCTGCTACTCGAAATGTTTGTGACAAATACTGAAAAATAAATTGTCTTAAAACCTGAAGGAGGTAGGAAAATATTTAGAGTACGCTCCCGATTACTGAAATATTTTTCATGTATTTTTGTGTGGACACCTTGCACCAAGATACGATAATAAAAAAAAAAATAAATAAACTAATGTATATAATCCAAGTCCGTAAGGTGTACACGTGAAAATAAATAAAAAATATTTCAATAATAGGGTAGCGACCTCTAAATATTTTCCTACCTACTCCAGGTTTTATGACAATTTTTTTCCCCAGTATTTGTCACAAATTATTCGAGTGGCACCTTAAAAAAAAAATCAAAGGTTACAAAATGAACCATCCTGTTACATACACTCTGACACTTACTATTGATTTCGTAAGTCTTATTATTGTATTTGTAAATCTTGCCAAAATTGCTGTGGGTACAAGATTTATCTCCAAAAAAGTGCTGTCCATACATCCACCGCGACCTATGTAAAATCTACAATATTTTTCTTTCCCCGTGTTTACTAGTCCGAGACCCCCGCCGGTCAC
The DNA here is from genome assembly GCF_021155785.1 of Neodiprion fabricii. Taxonomy (NCBI): domain Eukaryota; kingdom Metazoa; phylum Arthropoda; class Insecta; order Hymenoptera; family Diprionidae; genus Neodiprion; species Neodiprion fabricii. The sequence goes on from NC_060242.1 coordinate 1,309,407, forward strand.
GGAGTGGTAAGAAAACGTAGGCGGAAGGCCTTCCGTGCCGTGCCTCCATGCTTTCCGCAGTCAGGTTCGCCGGCGCAGCGCCGCAACAGCTTCCTGCCTTCGCGATCACGTAACCGCGTCGTCAAACGGTAGCGATTCAAGAAGCTCAACCGCCTCTCGCCCGTCCCCCTCCCCCTCCCACAGTCTCTGCGCACAGCTTATATTGGCAGGTTGAAATTGCGCGAGGTGCACTTAGGCGCTGCAGCTTGCAAGCTCCGGCCCCCGTTGTAACGCACTGCAATGCCGCAACGCTGCAATGCTGCGGGAATTCTTGTACGGCAATTTGCGTAATTCTGACAGCCGCTGTGCTGGATTCCCTCGCAGCAAAGAATCACTGCTGCACCTGCTACCGCCTGGTAGTCGTTACACCTATAACCGAGAGATGCGAAATGCGTATCGCAAAACGCTAAACTCTTCACGACCTCAACAGCTGCCGTTGTAACGCGACTTACCGATTCGCACGCGTCAAATTCGCACTCGCTGCCGATCTATTCGCTCGATCGTGATAAATCAATCTTGACACGATCCCAATTATTATTGCGAGATGAGAAGTTTTCTGAACTGCGTTGAAAAATTGATGTGATAGCTTGCGGATTAGAAGATAATGGAATCCGATTCCTCAGCTGGGAAATATTGTACAATTTGATATGTAACACGGGTCAAAAAAACAAGTTTTCTTAAATTTTTATTCTACACATCGAATAATGAGCAAAACTTTTATTTATTACTTATAAAGTTTGTTTTTGTCTTTTTTACGTTGATAAACAAGTCTTGAAGTTTTTGGTTGATAGCTAGTACGGGTGCCTATTCGGAAGAAAAAGGAAAACGTTTTCACCAAGATGTGATGGACTTTGTCGCTATTAACGTTTCCAGGGGCGGTTTAATGAGAGCGTGATGGAAGATTAGGTTTCGAGTTTGATACGAGAAATTCCGTACGAATATAGAATAAGTACGAAAAACATTAATTTTTCAACTTTGTCCATCAATTCCTTTACATTCGTCGTCTATTATCAATTATTATTTTTGAATAACATTGATTTAAATGCAAAATCTGAAGTTTGTTCAATTGTGGTAACTGTTCTTAAAATCTGAAATACCGTTCTAGTTTCTACGAAAACAAACTTTATCTAATACAACTATTTTTTCACTTATTAGTTATGTGGAAGATATCAAAATTTGACCTCTAGAACCAAGACTGAAAATTCACGTTTACCGGTGTACCTAATCAAGCATAAATTATGTTTATGCAACGAATCTTTCTTCGTAGATATGTTTTTGACACACAATCATAAATGTATCGGCAGACTTTTGAAAAACCGACCAATAGCCTAACGACGCGGAACAGTTTCTTGCATCGCAAGTATAAAACGGAGAACGGTGCAGAGGATTCATGTGTTGTAAACGGAGTACATACATACTACTGTAACAAGTACCGGATATACGTGAAGATAAAATGGAAATTTATGAGCGCGGTTTTATTGGTAAAAGTTAACGGCGTGAAACGAATATTATTAACGCGTCAATGGGTTTTGCGATGAAAACCCCGTTTTTGCACATCTCACCGATAGCCGGTGAGCGCTCTTCCAGGGGTCGCTGGACCCGCCGATGATCGAGGAGTCCACCGGCTCTGGAAGGTGATCCGAACCTGTTCCGGTGCGTCGAAATTTACGATCCTGATAATTGCGTTCGCGCTTTTATACGCACCCGATAGCAGCTGGCGCGATCAGCTCGACACTCTCCGCAATCGCAGCGTAGATTCGAACGCGTCTGAAAACCTGTGCCGGAGCAGTTGAAGCCAATTATTGAAGTTCTTTTCGGAACTAGGATCGTCCAACAGTCGTTATTGATCGCGTAATCTTTCGCTCATAATTAATCGGTAATACCAAGGATCTGAAAGAGTTAGAAAAATTCAACTCACGGTCATCGAACCGAAAAGTATTGCCTTGTATTATATCTGGGTATAAGAGATGCGTGAAATCGTCTCATGCCGCGTTCATTCCTTCTAATTAACGCGACGCGATTGGGTTTATAAAGCTGTCGATATCTCACCGAATATGCATATAGATATCAAAAATATCTTACGTTGTTACGCTGAATATATATATATATGTATATACGAATTATTTTCGATGAGGTGAAATACGGTATGGCTGAGAACACGGAACGTGAGTTCATAGATAAACGTCTGTAATAATCGTATCTGTATGTTAATAAAAATCATCGCTGACCGATATTCATTGCGGTGTTATTGCATTAAAATATTACACTTTATACTTCAGGTGTTGAGTATATACTTATATCTGTTAATTATCTTATTTAGCCTCTCACCATTACGTTCAAGTTGTTCGAAAACCCGGCGCTGTGGTCAGAATTTTTCATCTCAATTCGTTTCATTCCGTGTGTATGTAAATTCTTTATTTGTTGTGCGATGTAAACAGTGAATTTCGTAAATCGTTGAGATTGGGTGATTTCTTACGGGGTTATACTTGTCAGGATTTTTCAAGGATCAATTTTTTTTTAATTACATTTTTGTACTGTACACGTTACATTCAAGTATATACACAGAAAATTTCACGTCGATCCGACAAATATGCTCGAAGTTACGCGCACATTTGCAAAGACGCCCCGGAGATTTTGAAAGTGCTTTTGAAACTTTTTTCGTATCATCCAGTCTAGAGATATCTCGCTCACTGCAAGACGCTTTTTTCTCGGGGTGCTCCCGGAGATCGGTTATTGCGGTTTTAAAAATCATTATTATATAGAAATAAAAAATACCAGAATAAAATTCAACGTTGAGTTATACGTATAACAATTTTTATATTCATAAATTGAATTGTTTCTTGATGAAAAATCCTTGAAAAATCGATTCTTTCGGCCTTCTGACAAGGTATAAACTTAAAACCCCTTAAAATGATTTACCAAACCTGCAGATCCGTCGAGTTTCAATTTGGTTCCGATTCAAACGGTATGAAAATTTTTCCACGTAACTGCATCATTCCTCCTGAACGCCGAGTACGGAAATTATCCTTCAATATGTTGTCCGGGGTTGTATTTTTACTTTTTGTTTTTTATTTTACTACTTCCCGCACGTTTGGCACCCGATCAGTTATACCGGCCGCTTAGCCACGGGGGCGAACGCCTCCCTAGAGATAAATCTGTGTGAAGTAAGATCCCGAGAGGGGAGGAGAGGAGAGCAGGAGGACCACGAAGGGGCCCGGAATCCGCTCCCACGCCTATCAGATGTTAATGACCCTAATGACTGTAACCAGAGCAGGCTTAGGAGCATTGACATTGAGATAAGCCGATATCTTCACATCTCCATCGGGCCAACTGCGTTGGTTATTATTTATTTATATATGCAGCCAAAGCACTTCGAATAACCTGTTTGACAACACAGGACCTCCTCTCGGCTCGTCCGTCCCTCCGCTTGATGCTCGTACGAAAAATACTCACTCACGTATCCATTCCACAGGATGCCTCGGTTTCCGACGAAAGCCATGAGCACCTTTTATCCACCTGCTGCTATTTCGACATCAATCGTACAAGCGACCTTTCGGTCAGCGAGCAAGCGTAAATATATGACGTAACGAACGCATGCATTTCGGATCATTTTCTCCAAGTTCGAGGCTTTTATTACGGGAAACGGAATTGAAGAGAGTGAACGTTTTGATTGTACGAGTAAATATACTTACATCGCAGAAAAATCGACTTAAATATTTTTGTTTCTTACATTGAATACAGATATAATTGACACGTTGTTTTTTTTTTCTTATTTTGTACGGCGAAATAAAAAAACACGTGCTAATTATTTCTGTATTCAATGCAAGAAACAAAAACATTTGAGCCGATTTTGTTTTCCAATTGTAAATATGATACGCAGGAATTACCCTAAATTTTCATCGTTTATATCTTACACTGTTGTGAATATATTTTGCGATTTTCTTGTCATCAAAATTAGTCCGCAAATGCGAGAATTCGATGCTTTAAAATCTATCAGAAAATTTCGGCTCTGTCAGGAATTATGGCTTGAATTTTCCGATGCACCGCAGCAATTTTATACCTATACAAATCACACGCACTCGTGATGAAGTCCATTTTTTTATATCGGCTCGATGAACCGATTAATTTGAAGAAATTAAATATGACACGGTTGACAAGTTGTATTTGTAGCCATGTGGGCACAGCCTCCCGGTGAATTTACAATCTCGCACAACGCGGATTCGGCAACGCATATAAGGTGTTACGATCAGATAATGTATACGTCCAGTGACGTATGATATATATACACGGTGTGTTTATATCTGCTTCGTGAATCAATTGATAATTGGGTATCTTAATAACTCCGTGGTAAATAATTCTACATTCGTGTGTCAACGTGCCGCAATTAGCCGGTGAAAAGAACGACGAGAAATATCCGTTATTTTTGATATAATTGAAAGGTAAACTAAAGAGAAGGGATTATAAATATCGGGGAACAAGTTTTGGAAAGTTCATTATTTCACAGAGTTATTCGGTGAAAAAATACGGAATCATCCGATCAGCTCGCAGCTTTTTGAGCAATCGTTGTACGAGTTTCAAAATCTTCGTTAAACCGACAACGTTAATAAAAACGACAATTAAGCCTGAAAATAATCGTTCAAGTCCAACGGAATGAGGTTTTCTCGTAATCCCATGCCAATTAGGTATGTGCATACAAATGAAAAATCAATGAATTATAGGAATATTATTTCTCTTAATTTGTTACAGGTATATAGCTCGGATACGTAAGATCAATTTTCGAAAACTAATATTATTCCAATTGCCTAATACGGGTTTTAAGAAATGCTCGCATTATGCAGACGTATTAATCCTCGCACCGTTTATAGGTATTCATTGCATAAATAATTGCTCTTGCTGCATATTATAAAAATATAATGCAACGTGCGGGTAAATAAATTATGAACCTCGGAAGGCTTATGTTCATTGATATTTGTATTTGGAAAAGGTCTCTCGTACGCTCTGCTTTTCATGCTTGCTGCATAGTTTGCATATTTATTAAACTTTCCGGCCTACGCACTGGACCGTATTAAAAAAATTTGTATACTTTTTTTTCAATATTCAAGTAAAAAATATTGCGTATTTTTTATGTATTTTTCCAAAGATGGAAAAAAAAACTTTACCATGTTATTTAAATGGAAAATAAAAAATCACGATAACTTACCTCTTAACGTTAATATTAAGAGCTCAAACTTTGAAAGCATTTTTTTTTTGTCGTTTTTTGGAAAATTATTTTTTACTTTGATTTGGAAAAAAAACTCGATGCACGCTTTTGCTTGATTACGGATATTTCGTGATTGCCGAAGCGCAGCTCGGCTCGTTGGTTGCAGTGTTTCGAGGACCCCGCATATTATCGTTATACGTACCCATATTAAAGGTACCTGCGGGTACGGAGGTACAGGCATGGGGCTCGGTCTGTATACGGTTAAACAAATTATCATATATGAACCAATCCACAGGACGTTAATGAATCGATCGCTCACGTCCCACGGTGATCTTGTGACCGTAGGCAAACACTTTCCCATGTCATTTTGATTAAGAACTCGACCCTGCGCAGCTACGACTCCTCGTACCCGTTCAGCTTGCGAGGTTATACGTACCGTAAACGTGCGGATGAAGTATTTTCAATGAAACGAACACTATACCGGTCACACACGTGTGTGGAAATTAGAGAAATTGAAATTAATTTATCCGAAGAATCTCAACTGTCAGAATATAGACAAACATAAATTTGGCCAAGGAGCTAATTTTTACTTTTGTTTTCGAATCCTTATTCTTCTCTTTGCATTTGCTTCTTCGGTTGCTCTAATTTAATACCGCATGGCTTCAGGCGATCCTCTGGTTTTCAAAACACGAATGAAACAACCATTGAATTTATTTCGAGCAAATTCACCCTGCATCCGTATTTAGAGGAGCTTATTTTATTTATTTCCACTATTCATATAAATAACACGTAAAAAAACAAAAAAAAAAAAACTGAAAATTTGAGAATATTTTGTCATACACGTTGCTAGTTGATAATCAAGCCGTTACCGAGTGAAAAAGAGTCCAAAATTTTCCCATATTGTGTTACATGTTATTTAAATGGAAATTGGAAAAAAATAAAATAGGTATCTTTTAATATCAATATTAAGAGCTCATATCTGACTGAGATATCTTATTCCAGATGATCTACCGAAATTTTGACGCGCGTTTGTAAGAAAAACAAGGTTTTTTTTTAGTTTTTTGGAACACCCTGTTGCACATGTACGCATGGAACATCGAGTACAATCTTCGCCGCGGTCGGATTGCGCTATCATCGTTATCTCGGCACTTGGCCTACAGAGAGCCAGGGGCGATTGCGCGTATGCGGTACAAACCACGTATCGGCATCGACCTGTATGGGCATAAATACCCGGTGTCCGTGTTCGATCATATCCGAGAGAGCGAGCCTGGGAGTAAAAAAAATGGGGAGACAGGGGGCGATTTACAACTATTACAATTCCGACATTGTGCAGCGAATTAGCTTCAAAAAGCTGCAAGTCTTCGTCGCTTTGCGCATTACGCTTGGCTGGCCGTGGCTATGCCATTACTACTTGCCAGAGGGGCCGGGACTTGAAGGGGGGAAATCGTAACGACATTTAAAAGGCTGCAAAAAACAATTCCCTAGTTTGCTAGTCGTCGAGCAAGGATGTCTAGTTATTTTTTGCAATCCCCTTCCTCCCCCCGCGCCTTGTTTTTTTCCTTAGTTTTTGGATCGCTTCTTGAGGATTTTCAACATTCTTTTTTTCGACAACCTGCCGCACAGATTTATATTACTTATTTTTCCTCCTGGGGTGAAAAAAGAAATAAAAGAGTACTGTGAGAAAAGAAAACGAGATTGAGTAGGAGAAAGAGAGATAAGGAACCCGGCAGCAAGCAGAGATCGGGGTGTGCCGGCTGCCGCGTGTCCGCTAACGAATGGTGACAGTTCCCGTACCGTCGAATTAACTCTAATGGAGCGTATCTATCAGGTGGAATTAATTTGTAATTAAGTCTTGGTTGTAGGCGGTGATTTTTATTATATATACAACTCGACCGTAAACTCGTGCCTTTTAATACGTGTCATATCATGCTTACAATACATATACGTACGCGTGTCGCATGCATGTTTATACCTGTTTGCTAAATCATCCTTTCCTGTGTATATATTTATTTGTTTTACGTATATTTACGTGTAAATTTTAGCTGTGCAAGAAATTATGCTCCGGCTAAGGTATATTAGTCAAAATTTCTCTTAACGTGATCCTTGATTTCCGCAGAGTAAACGTATAGTGCAGAATCACTGAAACCGGATGTTACGAAAGGCATTAGATTTCCGGTATCGGGTCGAATTTGAAACACGCTTTTCGACTCTGTGTCATACAATTAGGTCAACGGACGAAGAAACAATTGCAATCCAAAATGGCTGCGCGATCACGTGGCACGTCCGATTCAATTGTTTTTTCTCCGCCATCTTGATCGTGTCAAGATTTCCGCGTTTTCACGTCGAGTAAGACCCGTTCGACAATACAGTCCGTTCAGATTGCAGGTATGTGTGTAAAAGATTTGAAGTTGACAATCTTCGTTGCCGCAATTTTGTTTGTATAATCGTTGAGGGGGAGTATTGGTAGTTTAAATCTAAAATTTCGATCCAAATCCGCGGTAGCTTCGGTCGCGATACAGAGACTCCCCCCCTTCCACAACGATTAGAAGAACAAAATTGTGTGGCCCAAATCAAATCCCACAGGAGTTGATATTGCAACGAATAGTATTTATTAATAAATAACAGGCTTTTCCATTTCGAATTGACGCCGGTACCCGTCGGCAGTAGAAGGTTGGCTATTAGATAGAACGTTTCATACTCGTGTGTCTGACATGTGCATCGGAGCCTGGCCTAACCATTTTAAATTTAGCTTACGACAATTGTGGTATGTAAAAATTGCAATTCCAGGTGCAAATTTTCTAGTGAAAATTTCTACCACTCCGAATTTTTACTGAAAAGCTACAAATTTTAATGAGAAACTATGCGTATTCAGAATTTTGTACAAAAATTGTACGAAATGATCCGATTTTCGTAAAAATTCGTACAAAATCGTAGAAATAATTGTCACCATAAGTAGGTGTTCTTTTTCGTATCCATATAATTTCGCGTCCCGGGTTGCCGCTTGCCAGGCGCGGCGTGTGTAACATCGCCGGAATTCACGTCGGAACAACACGTGTTCCGTCGGCGAGCTAGATTCCGAAGGCTCATAAAACGATGGAAGAATTTATTTGTCGTCGGGATCAGCCCCCTTCTCGCCTCCCCCGCCTCCCTCACTCTCTCCGTTGCCGCTTCTATCGCCGTTCGCTCTCTTCGCGGACACCGAGCGGCACGCACGACGCCTCTGTGCTAAAAATACCTAATATGTATGTGAGGTTATAATCGACGCCGCGATCCCAAACAGTGACAGTTCAACCTCGGGCCGTTAAGCAGCGCCGCGCCGCGTCGAACCGGGAACGCTTAATTCACAGTGATTTTTTTTTACTCACTCCGAATACAAAATGCGCGACAAGTTGTCGTCCGTTAATCGTTCGCGTTAACCCTGAGACCTGATCGAAAATTCGACGGCTAGGAATCGAGTCTTGAGGTAGAGAATTTTATGATATGTCTACGTTGTGCGTTTGGATTCTCGAGTGATACCAGAGTAGGTATATAGATATAGTTGGATTTCACTTAAGAAATATCCTCATTCTCTGGGACGTTAATAGGAATGTGTAACAGGAAAGGAAACAATGTTTACGATCCTTGGATGAAACGCATATCAGTTGAACGGATGTACCGTGTGGCTGTAACTTGGAGTGCTATAATTAAATACAATATACGTTTGCAAAATTGTATACGTATAACGCGACTCAAATCTCTCAGCCCGTGGACAACGTGTACGATATTATACACTGGTGTGCGTTTATTTATAAACCGATTAATAACCCTACCTACCAACTATACAGTTTAAACAAATCGCCTCCGACCGCTGATACTAAAAACCTTTGGCGTATGTACATACATTGCAGTATCAAAAGTGTTCTGTGAAAACGCGTGGTGACCAAACGTTTTATCAACACTGTTAAAAATTTCTGTACGGAACTTACTGCGCTGTATTAAAAGTTTTATTCGGTTCACCGCGTGTTCACTGTTTATTCAATTTACAAATACAACAAATTTACAAAAAAATGTATTAAATTCAAATAACGGTATCGCATATGCTTCTTATAAATTTTACTCCAAACACAAGGCAAATGCGTAGTAATTTGCGTCGCTAGATGAAATTTGCAAAATAGCAACCTGATTTCGTAATTCGACAACTCTTACTCTTGCGTCACTAAATTTGCAATAATTTTTTTTCAGTCAACTCCAGCCGAATTCCATGTCGACGCTGGGAGGGAAACACGTGGACTCCAACCACCCCGTGCGCGGTCGGACGGATATAGACGATCGTCACCGCGATCAGGAGCGGCATCGCATCGTCGTCGGGCGTAAACATAGGTGAGGCAGAGAGGTGGGTGGGTGAGCGCGTATCACTCGCGTCGCGTCGCGTCGCGTCGCTCCGTTCCGCGTCGTCGGGTCAGCAGTGTCGCTCGCCTCTGCCTATCTTCACGCACCAGCCACGCAACGCACACCGTTTCACACCTGTCTCGTCTCACCCTCTCTCCCTCTCTCCCTCTCTCCCTCTCTCCGAGGCATCCGTCCGTCTCTCTCGTTCCACGCGACGATCCCCACGCGTTTTTCACACGCCGCGTGTATGCGTCTAACAGTGAAAGTGCAGTGAATAAGCTCGACGACGGGTTAAACCGCGAGTGGTTGTTTTTTTTTTTTCACATTTATTATTTTTATTGTTTTTTTTTTTGGTTTTTGTTTGTTTCTGTGCTCGTCAAGCGACGATTTGGATGAGGAATCAGTGCGACGACGGGATAACAATTAAATCATATTTTCGAGGGTTTTGTGTGCCTTTTTTTGGTGTTGTGCTTCTTCTTCTTTTTTTTTGTTTTTTTTTTTTTTTTTTTTCAATATACGTGCTTTTCAATAAAGCGAGTCGTCGGGTTCGTTTTGTCGTTGCTCGTTCGCGTTCAGTGATGTGTGTCGCGGTGAGGTCAGGAAGATAACACACGACTCAGAGCGGAAGTGCCAGGCGCTGATAGCGGAACTCGACGCTGAATGCATATATAAGTAAGTTTTCACACTATTTTTATATTTTCAGTAGGTATAAGCTCGATCGAAACGATCGTGAGGATGAAGTTAGTAACGTGAACGTAACGCGTACGTCAGGTGAAAAAAGTTATTACTTCAGTACGCACACTTTTAAGGATTACTTTCAAGGATCAACTGGCTTTTCAGAATTAGTGTATAATTTGTTTAAAATGGTTTACCAATCGTCGGAGTGTTGTAAAGATGCGAATTAGCGGTGTATCCTAAACATGCATCGTTAAGGTAACCTACGCTAACTTCATCCTTGTAAATAAACTCGCACTTCTTCATTTTAACGACTTGTCCACGTATTGTATTCTCACTCGCTCTTTAGCAATGAATTTACGACGATGTGTAATCGTGCAATTTACCCCGTATATGTACGTGTAACGTGTGTTTGAGATCTCTTCGTCTTATCACCTTGTGCGGTAAAGTAGGTACACGGTGTCGAATTATTGTTACACGTGCGCGTAATCTAGTTTCGCATATTTTTTTTTGTTGCTGCCACTCGAATTGCAAACCACGAACACGACAAAACTTTTCGTTATTACGAACGAGAGGTAAAAATTGACGACTGGAGAATAGCAATCTCTCTTTATTTCCTATCATTAATCTTATTCCCTCTAGGTATTATACCACCAAGTGTGTTTATTTAATGTACTTGAGTGTAATCTTCTCATTTGCCGATATTTCGTCTAGTGCGGGGAATATAAAAAAACAAAAATATCATTAATCAGGAAGAATGATCTATTAGATTTTCAATCCGTGTACTGTTGTTTTATGTTGTCACGTGCGGCGAATCATCGTATAATAATAAAATACAGAGAACGAATCGATCGTTTGAAAATTGAAGAATTTCGAGCTATCAATCGATAAATCAATCTAGTAAATTGACCAATTGATCAATATTTAATAATTTTCTACATGCTCGTTTCGCGGTTTTTTTTTTTCACCCGGTTATTAGATATTTTCCGAATAAAATCCAACCCTACCGTTCAACTTGCTGAAATAATTTCGAACGCGCATTTGTACGGCAAAATGATTTCACACAGCTCAGTAATAATTACTGATCCGCAGGCGAAGTGAAAACGTGCACTTTGTTAACAATTAAACGCAAGAGGCTAAGGGAATATTACGGATTATCGTTTCCTGCGGAAGTGTGTAATTTGAACGCAGTATAACTCTTGGTCAGGGTGGTCAGGAAGGAAGTAAAAGACGATTCGCTGGCAAGAGTGGAGCGCCGTTTCACCCGTCCCCCGGGTTAGGTGAAATGAATTAATTTTTACCATAATAAATAAGCCATCAATCCATTCGGTACCTAATGACTATCATTAATTTTACGACTCTGGCAATCGAGTACCGAGAATCCGGCTTTTATGTCAGCGTTGCCTCCGCTCATATCGACCACAAACTCGACTGCTACGCTGCCTTCCTTCCTCCTCCGCGCTGTCGAAAGATTAGATAATAAGTACAACACGGGTAACAACTCGATTCCGCACTCTTCGGTTCACCTGCCCACCTAAGAGTTATACACACAGGCATACGGGTCTGCACCTACGTTTTCTTATCGCGGCCTTTTATCTCTAACCTCTGTACCGTCGACCGTACCTCGGTCCTATATACGTACACACATGTGTATGCATGGGGCATTCCACGCCAAATCGGTAAACGGTTGACCGTGACATTTTTTAATTTCATCAAAGATTTATCCCACGTCAGTGCGACACCTGAAAAGATTTTAAAAAGATTTTCAGGTTTTATCAATCACTCGTCGTTACCCTATCATTTTTTAAACCCATCTTAAAAACACCCAAATTCATTTTTAATAAACGAGAGAAGAAAACAACCGGTTTCCGAAATGAAACATTTTCACGAAAAATTCAGAGCGCTACCTAGTTTTTTTCTATTTTTTCAATTATTTTTATTATTTTTTTTTTTTTTATTTAGCACTTTGAATTTTTTTGATCAGCTGAAACATTGCTCAAACCGTATCAAAATTTTCAAAAAATTCTTAAAAAATTGTACCGCAATGGAACCAGTCTAGAAATGTTTTGACTGAAAATTAGAAGTTTTCAGAATATTTCGGGAGTTTTTATACCGTTCGAACAATGTTTCAATTGACCAAGAAAATTGAAAGTGATGAAAAAAAAAACATGAGAATAAGTTGGCTCATCATGGGTTGAATCTTTAACTGTTTGGAATACAAAATACAGTTGCCGATAATTTTTTGAGAATTTTAAAAAAGGTCCTTTTCAAAATCAGTTTAAACATTTATAAATAACTGAGTAGTCGAATAACAAATCTGCAAAAGTTCAGGATACTATTTCAGAGCTGGGACAATGCAGAAAATTTTTTAAACAACATTAAAAATGGCGAGGGTCGGACGTTGGTGGGGAATGCCCCATATCCATATGTATGTATTAAGAGTCGATGTATATATCGTAACGAATTTGCGTGTACAGCTTGCATCGTATACCTGTAATGAAAAATCTGCAAAACGTTTTGGGCTAATAGGGGTCGAAAGTGCACGCTAGGGCTCGTGCCAAAAGTTTTTTTTACTTAATTTTGCACAGATTATCTATATATCTTGTTTCAAATATTCCGGCACGCACGCACGAACGCACGCAGGCACGCAAAGTACTGCGTGCAGCGGCATCTCAGCATCGTTTGAAAATGAGACAACGGCGTGGAATTTAACAGTTTCGTTTAATTTAAGTGAAGAAAAAAAAAAAAAAAAAAATTACAGGTTAGCCAACCCAACACGATCTCACTGGTTAAATTTCTCGTCGGCGAAGTGTGTATATATATATGTGTCATGTAAGAGTAACGAAAAGGGAAGCGCGATTGAAAAAATGCGCGCGGATTATTCAAGCGAAGAGATTTTTTTTTTTTTTGTTCTTCCTCCTCTCTTTCACCATTTTATCTTTCACAGTTACTATTTTTCGTTTTCGTTTTCTTTTTACTAGAATCTTTCTCGAAGTTCGGTCATTTATTTTTATCTCGTTTTTTTTTTTTTATTATTCCCTTTTCTCGCAAGTCTTATTAATCGCGTGGCACACGCTCCCCTGACTTCCTGATCCTCGCAAAGAGCCCTCGTCACAGATATTTCAAGACAGGATAAAACTCGGCTAGGCTGACACAAGTTATTATAACCCGATGCTCCCTTACTCATTATATGTGTTATATCTTCTTTCTCTCTTCATTCGTCGCCGCAGTATCGTCGTATTTACTTATCTCTCATACGCGTAATCGACGTGTCGTTCGACTTGAGGAAAAATAAAGATGAAATTTGAAAAAAAAAAAAAAAATTGTTAAAAAAACATTATCGAACAAGTCTCTCGCACACCTCAAACACTGCAGACATTCGCATTTTTCACGTTATTGTATTATTTCTGAGTGTACCGAGTACACGTATCGTCACTTATTTGCCAAAACAGCTTTTGATCGTTCAGTTTATTTTTATTTTTGACATTACTTCTTTTTTGTCGGTAGGTAAAAACGGTACAAACGCTTTCGCATATTACCGAGGAATTCAATTAACTTTCACACGATGTAACCTAAGATGTAAAAAATCAAAATTCAACTTACCTCTTTTATTTTTCCCCCAGAATTGAATATCTTATATTTTCACTGTATAAATCAACGCACGTTTCTTCCAATTGCGTAGGAGGAGAAGGAAGAGTACAAGTTAACCCTCCTCCCTCTTTCTTCTTCATTTTCGCAGCGTGGTCCTTGGAAATCTGAAAATGTCAAGAAATTCATCATTCAATGGAATTGTCTGGGAATTTTTAATTCGGTCACGGAAACGACTGAAAATATCAGTATTCTTATCAGGGGAATTAGAAATGATTTTTTAAGGTAGCAAAAGTTAAATTTTTTTCGTCGAGTAAACAAATTTGCTTAAACTGACGTTTTTTCTTTGTACATTATATTATTTTTCGAATTCGAATTGAATTTGAAACGAATACAGAGTCAATAAGCTGAACGATTTAGGTTTTAGTAATTTACTGGAATTGGGAAAATATCCGGGAAAACTAGATAAAGTTTTTCCCCAAACATTTTTGGCCACCCTGCAGTTTCAGTTTCGTTGTATAACGTAACCTATTTAATTATTACATCTACTTATCGCGGGTCTTGCCTGAGTATCGAAAAAAATTTGACGCAATTTTTTGTTGCGTCTTTCTGAGTCTCCGTGTATGCGGTAGACTTATCCGCCCATGTGTATTATCGGTATGTGCTGCTGGCTGCAGTCGGTTGGCTTCTTCTTCTTCTTCTTCTTCTTCTTCTTCTTCTTATTTTCGACTCGCTTTGCGGCCTTCTTGCGACGTGGAAGGAGGATAAGGAGAAGGAGAAGGAGACGCGCGCGCCCCGAGGAAATGATTTTGATCTGACGTGATTTGCATAATTCCAGCTTCTTCCCCGCCCACCGTTCACCTGCTCAATTATATTCGCTGCGGAATTTAAAACGTGTTTTAAAAAAACATAGGCTCTTCACCTTCTTCCTTCGTCCTCTTCTCAACCTTGCCTTGCTTCTCTCTCCACCTCGCCTCACCTTCCCTCTCCACCTTCTCATGCTTCTCGTAAGATGTACGCTTGTCTCTTTGCGCAAAGATCGCATTTCCGATCGATAGGTTCGTAGGTACCGATGTAACATGTAATATACCTCCCGTTATAGATTTGACCAATGTAAGTTCAGTGGAGGAACTCCGTCGCATAGACAAAAATCCGACGCGGAGCTTTTTCAATCGATCCTTATTGTTGATCAGCTTCGGTATGCGTGATATAATTACTGTAATCGATTTGGAAATTAGTCTCCTTGTTATGAAAATTTTAATGGGAATATTTCAGTGAAATCAATCGTAATATCGCGATTTAATCTTAATATCCACCGTTACAGATAATCGTAATAACACTTCAAGTCATTATACGAAATCATTCGAAACCAGTGTTTGAAATATTCAATAAGAGAAGCTTGTAATATCGTTCGAAATTTTTATACAAAATCACTTTAACGAGATCAAATTTATTCATGAAATTTCTCGCACGCGAATCAAAACAAACAACCCTTAATTTCAAGAACTCGTTACTTTAGGCAGTTGGTGAGTTAAAAATGATTACTTTTTGTTGATTTAATTATTATGAGACAGTAAAACGTTGAGCTAATTATTAAATTAACGTACTAGGTAAGCTCCTATAATGTTCTTAAAAATATGGAAGAACTAATACTGCAATCTCAGTCAAGAGCTTACGTATGAATTCTTCAATCTAAATCGCTTTAAAATGCTAAATTATTGGAGCAGATGCGTTTGATTTATTACACGATGGTTTGTTTTACCGGAAAAACTTCTTTTTTTACACATATTTAACCAAAACATGTTCTTTTTTTTTGCAATAGTCAAATTGCCATTTTTATTGGAAGATGACAAAAAAAAAAAAAAAAATCAATATCAGTGGAATAGTGAAAAATTAAATATTCAATGACATCAACGTGGTAAACAAGAGTGTTGCTTTTTAAATTCATTTTAATAAAATGAGTAATTGCAAAGTGAAATTCTTCATCAATCTCAGCTTACATTAATTTGACAAGTGACAAATGTGCGACCTTATATTTCTTCTTTTTTACGCATACATATAAAACTATGGGTCTCTATTACTTTCAACCGAATTTGATTCTTTTGCTCCAATGGGCAGCCACAACGTTTGTCAGTTTTGGAGATATAACGATATTTGTAAGCCAAGTCGGAACGGGATCACAGACTTGTGCGGAAGCTGACTAAACTCTTGCAAATAGAGATTAGATTAAGGCAGGTCAGGTCCGGTCAGATATTGTCAGTCTTCATTAAAATATTCTTAATTGTAAGCGAGATTTTTTCATCCGAATAGAATTTTCATTTTATCACCTTAAGCTGCTAGTTTGGTAATAAGATCCACAAAGGAATAGTATTACACTTGCCGATCGTTAACCCTTCGAGTCACAGTGTCCTTGAATACGAATCTGAAATCGGATTTCAAAAATTCAAGATGGCGGATCCAATACGGTGGACGAAAATTTCCTACTCGATCGAATCCGGAGAAAAAACTTTGCCCAGAAGTTTTCGGGGTCGCTGATTACAAAACTGAAATGAAATGTTGAAAATTCAGTACGGCGAATCCATTCTGTGAACGTATACGATAAAATTGCAAATTTTCGTCCACCGTATTGGATCCGCCGTCTTGAATTAAAAAAAATCCGATTTCAGATTCCAAGAACCGCAGACCACCATCTCGTTACAAAATTTGCCTCAGCGCAATAACGTCTGACTCAAAGGGTCAACTCACTCTTCGCGCAAGTCTTATCAAGCACGCACCAAGTCGTCTGAAAAACGTTCGATCTCCAAGACTCGACGCTCCACGCAGCACCATCCTTGGCTAGAGTTTCGCGCATGAATCTATCCGGGACGACGTCGCGACGACGTTCAACATGCGTGCGTGCTGCACGCGCGTGGATGCGATGCGTCGAGACGCGCGGAGTCCGAGGAAGATGGGCGAGAGGAGGACGGTGGCTACTCTCGCAATCAGGAGTCCGGACTCCTGACTCCTGACTCCGCGGAGAAGGGCGAGGCTCTCGCATCGCATCGCCTCTCTTTAAATCGTTGGCCGTTCACCCCGACCTCGCCTTACTCCTGATGCACACTCCGCAACTGGTTCGAATGATGCTCACTTGCCTAGCGTCCTAGTGCAAAGGTGCACTACTGGTATACCTCTGGTGGACGTCGGGAGGAAGCTTGCCCGGATGGATAGATAGATGGATGAATGGATGGATGGATGGATGGATGGATGGATGGATGGATGGATGGATGGATGGATGGATGGATGGATAGATAGGTGAGGCGAGGTCTTTGAGGGACTCGGACTCGACGACCTCTCCTCTTTCCTCCTTTTCCTCATCCTCTTCTTATTCTTTTCCTTTTCCTTCATCCGCTCATGCTCCTCGATCTTCTCAACTTCTTCGCGTGCAGCGAGGCGACGCGTTTCTAATGGATCCCGGTGAGCCAGGAATTTATCCGTTACACGGTAAGGCTCGTACGCACGGGGAGAAACCTGGAAAACCGGGAAAATTCAGGGAATTTACTACAGCGGAAAAGACTTGGGGAATTTTGAAAATAAGACTGGAATTTTTACTCTAACGATGAAACAAACTATTTCTTTCTCTCTGTACGATTGCCTCGAGTTTTCTTTTTATCAAGCTTTGCGACACTGCTAGAATTTTTGCCAAGACGATGGACAGTTGATTCTTCTTTTTCCTTTCCTTCTTCTTCTTCTTCTGTTTCTTGATTTCGTTCTAAACTAACAACAAATCGTTCATAAGTTTCACGCAGCTATTGCAATTTGCGCCAACTGATTTAATACGCTTGATAAAACTTGAGAGAAATAGAAGAAAAAAAGCGAACGCAGGTTATTTCAAATATAGTGTTGTTTTAATTACACATTAATTATTATACACACCGCGCGGATTGTGCAATGGAAAGAGTTTTCCACCCACCGTATTAAAACGCGTATTGCGGGGTTACAGTGCGGATTACCGCAT
Source organism: Neodiprion fabricii (assembly GCF_021155785.1). Taxonomy (NCBI): domain Eukaryota; kingdom Metazoa; phylum Arthropoda; class Insecta; order Hymenoptera; family Diprionidae; genus Neodiprion; species Neodiprion fabricii. Next base: position 1,327,271 of record NC_060242.1, read on the forward strand.
ATATGTACATGCGCACGCATGTCTTACGTTGTATAAGGTTACAGACACGCAGCTATTGCGACAGGAGACCGAGTCAATTAGTCAATTCCTAATACGTCAGCTTCTTACGGACCCGCATACCTATATACCTATATTACCTATTCGATGGTTGTTAAATACCCAAGAGCCGCACGCGACAAGATTTCCACTTTTCAACATTTTTCCTAGGTATAGGAATACATATATATATGTATATACACATATACATGCACCTACATGTACCAAGTTTGCCATTTATATTTGCAATGCTCGCCTATTCAGTGCAAGTGCAACGCACCTCGGGACTTTCGATATTCTCGTGCTGCCTGCACTGTCAACGATATTTTCTTGTACATATACCATCGTATATTTCCACCTATAATACACATCGACGAAGTTGAAGATTCTACGTTATATCCGGTTATTTTCGTTTAGGTTTATCGAAATTCACATCCTGTCTTTTATTCTTCGTATAAACAAAATTTAAAAAAAATTACAAAATGCTCTACATGCATAACGTGTGTATAGAAACAACTGATGGAAATGATGCAACCGTTGCTTTCTTTCATCAATTTATATTCATCTAACAAGATAAGAATTAGAAACTGAAATCTATGAATGAGGTTGAAATTAGTAACGTTACTATCACGATGCATGCTTAGGGAAGAAATCGTCACTTCCCATCTTTATGATCGTTCGAAATTTAGTCAAGCCATAACAAACAAAACGTACTCTTATTTTGAAAATCCAACTCCTAGAACTTCATTATAAAATTCCACAGTAATGATATTTTTCTTCTCGATGTTCCGTTACGATAACATTACTAAATTCACCCTCTTGTCTATAACGCAATTATGCAAATGCAGAATTATATCAAAGATAATCGAGTAACGGATGTAAGAAATTGTCCCTTCGTTTGCCACGCAGGGAACATACATATATATATATATATTATATGCATATGTATATCTGTTTTTTTGTTTGTTTGCATTGACAAACTTAGCAAAAGGTTGATGATAATGCCCAATTTAACCCGCATGCCGGAGTTTTTGCGGATAGTTAGCATATACGATCGTGACGTCAAAGGAAAACCGTCTTCTCCGGCGGCGTTTGGGCTATTTTGAGCGGAAAGGGAGAAGAGAGGAGAGGTCGGGTCAGCTCGTAGTCACCCACGCTTCTCTCTCTCTCTCTCTCTCTTTCATCTTCAGCTCATTTTAGGCTCTCCCTCTCCCGCCTTCATCCTCTGCACCCTCCTCCGTTTCCACCACTGCATGGCTATTTGCCAAAGCGACACCGATACCTACCTTTGACTTTGCTTTGCGCAAACTTCGACCAGACTTTGTTACACACATGATGCATTGTTTGTGTGTATGTATATATATGTATAAATTTGTATATATTATGACAGTGCGGTTGGAATTTTTTTTTTTTTGTTTACAATATTAATATCTGTATAAATTTTGGTGTGCGAAGCGCAAAAAACTTGCTCGAGAAAATGATGATAAATTCTTCAATCTTAATTGTTCCAGTTATGAAAAATCAATATAATGTTAAACGTGGACTTGTGACCGGTAATAAAAATTCACTGTGTTGAAGTTAGCGATGTTATGAGAAATCACTAGTTTCCATTTTCAAAACGACCTCGAAAGAGTCTAGTTAGTTGTATAACGATTCTTCACAAACAAGGAAAAGAAAATGCTTCGCTGCATTAATCTTACGAACTTTGTACCATCCTCGTGAAAATTGAAACCTATAACATCATTTGTTCCTATGTAAAAATCATCGTGACCTCGAAGCTTGTGTGCAGAAAGAAATCTTTCAAAATTTATTTGTAAAAAGCAAATCTCAACGAATACGCAAACGATAGTAAATAAAAAAGGAGACGGCATTTTTGATGGTTTAATAATGCCATTTGAGAATGTTCGTTGAAATTTTCTTTTGCTTATGCTGTAAATGTTTGAATAATTACACGTCCTCAGGCGGGCTCGCACCAAGGGTCAAAACGTTGACGAAAAATTGATTTTTACTTTTGATCAGACCTACATTTCCGAGGCTTCTCTCTACATTATTTATTCCTCACCGTAGTCGACGTATACCGAATAATTAATCACTGCGCTCTGTACTTATACCGTAACGCCCATAGTGTGCGAAAATAACTAACACGTGTACGTAAGGTAGACAGGTTATACATGTAGGTGCGGTACAGGAATCGTAGGTATTCATCTCACTTGTCAAAGATCAAAGGCACGTTCTGTAGGTACGCCCTGCCTGTGCTTATATTATTATACCTACAACCCATCGGTGGTGGCGTTTCTTTTTCAGAACAGGACACAATCTCTTCTTTTCCTCTCTTCTTTCCTTACTCCTGGACCCATTTTTAAACTTATATTCTACAGATTACTAACGCAGGTCTGGAACCAAAAAACTGCACACGTTTTTTTCATACCGTATCTTATAGATTTTTACTCACCGAAACTGGGAAGTGATTTTTGGATTCAGCATACTCGAAAACATAACGTTCGCCAAAAACATCCCATGCATCCGAGACTAAATATTTCTTTATCGCAAACCTGCGTGTAACCGTTGTAACCGTTGATCTTATGAAATTGAATTCCTTTTCATCGCAGTTATAAAACATGTCTTCTCTTCCGGCGAATGCCAAATTCGCGAAAGATAGATTCTCGCCATTTCTTTCCTCACACACCGTTCTGAATAGTTGACCGGCTGCATATATCAGGGATCATTCGGTCGCGGCTCGGCGAGGCGTGGGTGGTGGCCGGAGCCCCTGGCAGGAGGCCAGAATTCGTAGGAGGCTGACCAGGCCGATAGCTGAGTGACCCCAGCCTATGACCTCTCCCGAAATAACGCCGGACTACCGACTCGGCGCAGGCTGCGCCTCTCTCTCTCTCTCTCTCTCTCTCTCTCTGTCTGTCTGCATGCCCCGCACTTTATACACTTAACGATTTCTATTTTCATCCCCCCTCGTACCGTAGTAATTCCAGGCCCTTCGAGAGCAGCGTACCTAATCTTAAAAATCATCATGTAACACCGGTCAACGCGAATTTTCAGTCTGGGTTCTCTAGGTGTCAAATTTTAATTCCTAATCACTATGCTCTACGAATATTATGCGCAGCTGATATTGCATTTAATTATTACAAGTACGCGTTAACCTGAAACTTGTACTTGCAATAATTATCATTTCACCGAAAATATTGTTGTAGATGAATACAGAATATCGTGATATGTGACCTGACCTAAAGTAACCTAACCTAATTTCACCCAATCTCTATATTCGAGAGTTTCATGAGCGTTAGCAAAAGTTTGTAACTCCCTTTTCACTTGGCTCACGAATACCGTTGTATCTTCAAAACTGTTGATCTTCATGTAAACAAATATAGTCCAAAACCTGGCGAAACGTCGGAGTTATCCATAAAAAAACAAGAATCAAAATCGGTTTAACACTTCTGGAGTTATAAGCAAAGATTGTGGGTCAAAACCTATAAATAAACTCAAAAAGAAACTCAATTCGATCCATCGAATAGGTGAATTTCTCATTCGTATTTTCATGCAGCCTATCTTACGAATCGACATTGTTTTACAAATCATTCGGTAATCAGTATCTTCACAGTTAGATCTATCAATCTTAATCACAACACGAAAAAGTGGTAGGTTGAAAATTCGATTGGTTCGAAAAATTGCACATCATACTTTTAGCCAGAATGATTTGCGGGAAAATTCTTTCTTGTTTTTGTACATGAATTGTCTTCCTCAAGTTTCATTTATTCAATCTTATCCACCAAAAATTTTATATCGAACAATTTATAAAGATACGATATAGCGATCCGGTTTTTTTTTCTTTTGTTATTTTGTTTTTGTCTTTCTTCTACTTTGACTATTTTTTATGCACGTGTATCTATGCACGGGTTTATTTCCAGGAGTATCTCATTACTCGGGCAATGGAGCTATAAGGCTCTCGCCCCCCCCCCCCCCCTCTCTCTTTCTCTCTCTGTCTTTCTTTCTCGTCGAGGCCGGAATACCTGCACGCACGTGTCTCGCATGTCCTCTATTTTACGATTAAATCCATCCAATCAATTCGTTATCTCGAACAGTGCTCGTCACCGGCTCGAATTGCGCAACTCACTCGCCCTCCCCTCTGCGCCCTCTCGTTTCATCCGTCTCATTTTTCTTCACACGCATTTGCGCCGTTCTTATAAACCCTCGGATCTTCCTTTTCCTTGATCCCTACGTCTATGTGTACGCGTTACAAGTTGGAGCTCACTCGGTACGCGGCTACGAAATCATGAAAATCTCCCTCCTTCCCTATTTTTCTTTTTCAAAAGCCAGAAGCGACAAAAAGAAAGAAAAAGAAAACAATGCTGCCGATATAGTGCACTTGAAATAATAATAATACATAATAAATAATTGCCGTTCACTGCGAGTTCTCTCGATCTGATCGATCGGGTTATTATATCATGTATAATATTGTGCAGGTATACGAAGTATACAAACTTCGAGTTCGGACTGATCGAAGAATGCAAGAGTAGGTAGCGGGAATTTTTCTCCCCGTTTGTTTGCGGAGTGTTTGACACCATTTCTAACCCGTAGACGCGTGTATTGGTGTACGTATGTGTATTGAGGATACTTGATAAGTTATCAAAAAAGCCGATAAGTCGAGTCGAGTGGTGCGAGTGACCCGAAGCGTTCTAAACTTTTACCTGTAAAACATGTCGAGTGTAGGTATAATACAAACGGGGATTATAATTGCCCTGAAACGAGTTTGAAGCTTGCGCGACATTTTAAACTCTTACAGACTGTGTAAGGAAATAATCCGATATTAGTCATCCTCGTCGTTTGGAATTTGGCTTTGTGTGTCAGATGTGCGTGTGTGTGTTTTTCTTCTTCCTCTGTCTATAATTGTTATTGATATCAAAATCTTACGTATATGTATATTATAACTCACGAACGTAAACCAAGTGTCAAGGATTTGCGTGCGCATATCGCACCTTACGTATATAACATATCGGCTGATACACGATTTTAATTTGAATCGTGTCAGTCTATACGGTTCAGCGATTAGGCAGACTGGTATGTATAAAATAAACGAATTACGTGTACATACTGTATTATACAATATGTTATCGTTACATCTGACATTTTGCATCGTATGGAAAAAAGTTGGACAGCAAAATAAAACGATGCTTTGCATTATTATTTTCTTTTTTCTTCCTTCTTTACTTCAATCGCTAATATTAAAATTCAATTCACACACTTGTCTGTAATAAAACAAAGATAAAATTCGTTCCACTTAGATTAAGCACCTTTCAAAGAGCATCTAATAATTATTGTGCTTAGTTACCTCTGTGTTCGGATTTTTCTGACATCGCTCCTCCGATGTGTCGTTGTAAAAGTGAGAGAAAAAAACAAAAACGAAACGGTAACATGATTTATATAATAAATTATCCATAGATGGAAACGCGAATGTCTTTTCTTTTTTCGCGACAAACGGGTCTCCCGATGCGATTGATCATCCTCCTGCTTTTTCTTTTTCTTCTTCTTCTCCTTCTTCTTCCTGCGTATCGAGAGGCCGTGTTGTAGGCGAATAACTGTTATCAATGCAAGGGATATGCGTTATAGTCATACGTATACCGTGAATCCGGCCATGGATCACGGATCGTATGTGATATCTGCATGCTGCCCGATGCGGAATCTTTATTTCTTGGTCCACTAGGCAGCCTCGGCTTACGATTAAACCGCGGCGTTATGCGGCGTATAGGAAGAGAGAACCGAGCCCGCAGAGCGGATCAGAAGAGGGAATTGTACTCCGTAGCTGTTCCAATCTAGCCAGTATGGGTCGTAATAAATATGCCGGTTCGCCTGATATAACGCGAGGCGTGGGCTGGAACCACTGGAATCAGTCGCCGCTGCTTGATTTACGCCTTTTACCGCAATGCATCACCTCGAGCTATCTTTCTCCTCCGCTCCATTTGTTGCACCCTGAAATAACCGCCATTTTTTAGTTTGTTTTTATTTATTCATTTTTTTTTTTTTCATTCATTTTCAATTTTTTTTTTAGTACCTTTTTTTTGCTGCCGTCCTTTCGCCTGATTTTTATTTATCACTTTTATTCATTTTTGCATCCCGCGTTATTACCGTGCGGATACATTTTTATATTATTACGAATGTGTAAAATGTATCATCCACGCTTGGGAATTATACTCGAATTTTCGGAACAACTAAGACAAAATTTCGAACTTTTCTTTTCTTGTTTTTTTTTTTTTTTTTGCGTTGTCGGTGTAATAAGACGGAAGTCAGAGTTACAATAAGATAGAAAAAAAAAGATAAAGATACATTGACAAGCTGCAGGGGAATCGTTTCGTGATCCGTACTAAACTTTTGATGAATATAAACGTGAAATTGAAGAAAAGTACAAGTATGTGAAAAGGTTAGAATAGAAGAAGTAAAAGTCCGGGATGTCTAGCTGTCACAGAAATCTGAAAGTCTGAGAATTATCAGGGAATTCGGATATGTATGTGTCCTCGAATTTTCATATTCTCTTCCTCACTGGTGTAAGATTCTTTGAAATGCATAAAAATTACGCTCCTTAAGACAAGGGTTAGTGTGAAAAGGGTATAATCGACGAAAAATATGATTTTTGGAAGTGTTTAAGAAATGAAGAATTGAAAAATGGAAACAAGTACTAAAACAGTCAATACCCTCAGACTGATGTTCTTACCTTCATGTTTCGAAAGAATAGCTGATCCTAATCTTCCGTTAGTTTCATAAAATTGGAGTGTTCATTGATACATGCACATATGTGTGTGTGTGTATATATATATATATATATATATATATATCAACTGATTAATTCCGGGACCGTTTCGGTACCCCATTGATAACTTCCGAGACATTTGTATACTTCCGGGACGGTCCCGGAACTTTTATATATGAAATGATAAGTTCCGGGACGGTCCCGGAATTTATGATCGATATTATACACAATTTCTCATTCATCAAATAAGCAGTGAAATGAATTATTCCAGAACGGTCCCGAAAGTGATGATTCAAATTGTGAATGAATTTACACATCTACCACCGACTTATGGTTTTATTTTTAATTAACGACTCAAATTGCGATATTTCGAATCGACCTATGTGACTAATGTTAGATAGTACAAGTTGAGAGAAGCTTGTGAAACAACTTAAAGTTCTCGGAGAGATAAAAAAATTCAGTTGAAGTGGCAGGTACCAAATGCAAAATTGATGCGTATGACTTCAGTATTTTGCACAGACTATATTTCACAAACATACTTCGTTGACTCGAGGCAACGATGTCGAGCTGATAATTACTGCGTTAATCCGAGTCAATCCGAGTCATCTCATGACATATGAATAAGATGTGACATATTCGATAACTACTAATACTTGGTGATTGTCCCGGAAGCTTGCAGTAAATTTGTATGCGATTGTCCTGGTAATTGACAATGCATGGCCGAAATGTCCTGGGAATATTCAGTATATCCTTGGCAAGTCCCGGAAACGTACGATATGTAACCAGATTGTCTCGGAAATTCGCAAAAGGGGCTCAGAGAAATCTTACTTGAGTTTACACTCGCATATAAGTTAAATCGTACGATAAACATCAAAGTTTGAGTGATTAGGGGATTATTGAAATTCACGTTCGCGTCAGATTCGCCTGTTCCGCCCAGAATTGCGGTAAATACAGGGATGCGAATTTTTTTTTCCTACTTCCCGTTTGTGGACACTGGTATAATACCTATGATGTTAGTTTCAATCGACTACTTGGATTATAATATGGCGACTCGCCATATGTGATTTGGACCCTGAGTAGCATATTATACATGAAACATAGGACATTTTTATAAATGCACTCCCTTGAGTCAAACAATAGTTGAATAGAAGCTGCATTTTCAACGAATCGTTCTTGGCGATGTGCAATAGGTTTGTGACGAATGGCTTGGAAGTAAGCGACGCATACATACACAAAAAGGCCTAGATCTCTATATAGTCGAGGAAATAAAGCACTAAAAACGGCCCAACTGTCGATTTTTTGAGCAGTAAGACGGATTTTAATGCGGTTTTTTGCATTCGATTCGTAAGAGCGCCTACAAACTTTGTGAACTAAATTGATTAATTAATTTTTTTAAAATGCATTATGGCATTAATAATATGCATTCTGCAAGTGCACTTCCAAGAGACACTAAATAAAAAATTTGCTACTCGGGGGTTTTTGGGGTCGCTGAACACGAATATCGCCACGGCAACCGTCTCCGAAGTACCTGGTGCCCAGGGTGGACAATATCAACGTCTTCTCCTAGAGTTTTGGCAAAAATTGTGATCGAATTTGTCGAAACTCGTTGCTCGGGGGTTTTTGGGGTCACTGAATACGAATATCGATACGGCAACCGTCTGCGAGGTACGTGGTGCCCAGGGTAAACGTTTCAACGTCTTTTTCTGGAATTATCTTGAGTATTATCATTTTTACCTCAATTAAAGTATATTGTTCTTAATTCAATCACAAATTCGATCACGATTTTCGCCAAAACTCTAGGAGAAGACGTTGATACTGTCCACCCTGGGCATCAGGTACCTCGGAGACAGTTGCCGTGGCGATATTCGTGTTCAGCGACCCCAAAAACCCCCGAGTAGCAAATTTTTTATTTAGTGTCTCTTGGAAGTGCACTTGCAAAATGCATATTATTAATGCGATAATGCATTTTCAAAAAATTAATTAATCAATTTAGTTCACAAAGTTTGTAGGCGCTCTTACGAAGCGAATGCAAAAAAACCGCATTAAAATCCGTCTTACTGCTCAAAAAATCGACAGTCCATTGCTTTATTTCCTCGACTAATACGAAAGATCTACAAAAGTGTTTGGCGTTGTTATTCGATAATTGACCCCATTGGAGAACAAATAATTGGGTTGAACAAGTCGAAAGAACCTTCCGGAACAAATCAAAATTTTCGGCGAGATCAAAGCATTCAGTTGAGGTGGCAGGTACCAAATGCAACATTGATGCGTATGACTTCAGTATTTTGCACAGACTATGTTTCACAAACATACTTCGTTGACTCGAGGCAACAATGTCGAGCTGATAATCACTGCGTTAATCTGAGTCAATCCGAATCATCTCAAATTTGTATGCGATTGTCCTGGTAAATGACGATGCATGGCCGAAATGTCCTGGGAATATTCAGTACATCTTCGACAAGTCCCGGAAACGTACAATACGTAACGAGAATGTCTCGGAAATTCGCATTAAGCGTTAGGAAAAATGTCACTTGAGTTTACACTTGCATAAAAGTTGAATCGTACGATGAATGTCAGAGTTATAATGATTGAAGGATTATTCAAGTTCAAGTTCGTGTCATATTCGCCTTGAACAGGAAATGTACAGTATAAATTATGCTTCCTACGTCGAAATCCATTACTCAGGCGCACCATCAAGTATTCTCAATATTCCACGATAAGTAATATTATTCTGTATTCTTACGTTCTCGATTTGTCACATTCACTTCACATGCGTAATTTTGAGATATCGTTAATGGTTATCAAATACTGTTACTCATTATTATTTTTTATCACAGGTTTTTTTCGGATGACTGTTTACAAAGTTCAACCTCTCCAGAACAAGGTTGATGCAAACAATGGGTTGGGATGTTATGATACCCTTGCTAATTTATTGCACTCCAGAACCTGGAATTGCGGTAATTCTAATTTCTCCATATCCATACCAGGAATCACACTGAAAATTTTCAAAACTCGAGTATCATCAATGATTCTAAAGCGGAGGCCCTAGTACAGAGAAATGGAACACACGATGAACTCGGCTACTTACAAAGGATGAGATGTGATCGAGGATCCTCATTATTTTTTTGCCGGATACCCATATGTTTATTGTTTATTTACTCGTTTCATTATATTTTTCGGATACGGGCGATGCCAATGAGCTGGGTATGGAGATCTACGAAGCAGGGTATTTGGATAGGTCTAGTTATACAAATTCCTTATCTTTGAAACATGAGTTACGGAAACTAATCTTATTATCAGAAGACCGGTTCCAAAAGTTGTATGAATGTATCAAAAAAAGGAAGTGATGACCATCGATGATTCTTTACTCTATATCTGTCTACCGGAGCTCCCATTACAGTTTTTAAAGTTACGTGGCAATGGAATTAATTTTTCTTTCTTTTAAATTAAAAGCATTCAATACCACACGATTATTTATTTCACAACTTTTTCATGCCTTTAATACATATAATATAATATTGACATATGTAACACAGAGAGAAAATACAGCGAGCGGGCAGGCATTGTGTAGACAAATTCTATAATTCAATTAGGGTCCCTATTTACACAATGCCTTGATGCTCATTGTGTTTTCTCATCTCCTTACTTGATTTGTCATTAAAACACAGAACAGTAAGAACAAGAACAATCTTGTACTATACAGAATCATGAAGAATCGTAAACCAGAATGGGTAAGTATGACTAAAACGTACAACAAATACTGAATTTTAATTCGCCACGTGCCTATTCAAAGTACGAAAATAATCTTATTTCACGTATGCTTATAAACTGGCGCTAACTAAAACAGGTACTGAAGTATGACTAAAGAATACTTGATGGTGCGCCTGAGTAATGGATTTCGACGTAGGAAGCATAATTTATACTGTACATTTCCTGTTCAAGGCGAATATGACACGAACTTGAACTTGAATAATCCTTCAATCATTATAACTCTGACATTCATCGTACGATTCAACTTTTATGCAAGTGTAAACTCAAGTGACATTTTTCCTAACGCTTAATGCGAATTTCCGAGACATTCTCGTTACGTATTGTACGTTTCCGGGACTTGTCGAAGATGTACTGAATATTCCCAGGACATTTCGGCCATGCATCGTCATTTACCAGGACAATCGCATACAAATTTGAGATGATTCGGATTGACTCAGATTAACGCAGTGATTATCAGCTCGACATTGTTGCCTCGAGTCAACGAAGTATGTTTGTGAAACATAGTCTGTGCAAAATACTGAAGTCATACGCATCAATGTTGCATTTGGTACCTGCCACCTCAACTGAATGCTTTGATCTCGCCGAAAATTTTGATTTGTTCCGGAAGGTTCTTTCGACTTGTTCAACCCAATTATTTGTTCTCCAATGGGGTCAATTATCGAATAACAACGCCAAACACTTTTGTAGATCTTTCGTATTAGTCGAGGAAATAAAGCAATGGACTGTCGATTTTTTGAGCAGTAAGACGGATTTTAATGCGGTTTTTTTGCATTCGCTTCGTAAGAGCGCCTACAAACTTTGTGAACTAAATTGATTAATTAATTTTTTGAAAATGCATTATCGCATTAATAATATGCATTTTGCAAGTGCACTTCCAAGAGACACTAAATAAAAAATTTGCTACTCGGGGGTTTTTGGGGTCGCTGAACACGAATATCGCCACGGCAACTGTCTCCGAGGTACCTGATGCCCAGGGTGGACAGTATCAACGTCTTCTCCTAGAGTTTTGGCGAAAATCGTGATCGAATTTGTGATTGAATTAAGAACAATATACTTTAATTGAGGTAAAAATGATAATACTCAAGATAATTCCAGAAAAAGACGTTGAAACGTTTACCCTGGGCACCACGTACCTCGCAGACGGTTGCCGTATCGATATTCGTATTCAGTGACCCCAAAAACCCCCGAGCAACGAGTTTCGACAAATTCGATCACAATTTTTGCCAAAACTCTAGGAGAAGACGTTGATATTGTCCACCCTGGGCACCAGGTACTTCGGAGACGGTTGCCGTGGCGATATTCGTGTTCAGCGACCCCAAAAACCCCCGAGTAGCAAATTTTTTATTTAGTGTCTCTTGGAAGTGCACTTGCAGAATGCATATTATTAATGCCATAATGCATTTTAAAAAAATTAATTAATCAATTTAGTTCACAAAGTTTGTAGGCGCTCTTACGAATCGAATGCAAAAAACCGCATTAAAATCCGTCTTACTGCTCAAAAAATCGACAGTTGGGCCGTTTTTAGTGCTTTATTTCCTCGACTATATAGAGATCTAGGCCTTTTTGTGTATGTATGCGTCGCTTACTTCCAAGCCATTCGTCACAAACCTATTGCACATCGCCAAGAACGATTCGTTGAAAATGCAGCTTCTATTCAACTATTGTTTGACTCAAGGGAGTGCATTTATGAAAATGTCCTATGTTTCATGTATAATATGCTACTCAGGGTCCAAATCACATATGGCGAGTCGCCATATTATAATCCAAGTAGTCGATTGAAACTAACATCATAGGTATTATACCAGTGTCCACAAACGGGAAGTAGGAAAAAAAAATTCGCATCCCTGTATTTACCGCAATTCTGGGCGGAACAGGCGAATCTGACGCGAACGTGAATTTCAATAATCCCCTAATCACTCAAACTTTGATGTTTATCGTACGATTTAACTTATATGCGAGTGTAAACTCAAGTAAGATTTCTCTGAGCCCCTTTTGCGAATTTCCGAGACAATCTGGTTACATATCGTACGTTTCCGGGACTTGCCAAGGATATACTGAATATTCCCAGGACATTTCGGCCATGCATTGTCAATTACCAGGACAATCGCATACAATATTTACTGCTAACTTCCGGGACAATATCAATTATCATGAAGTTCCGGGACACGAGTTTCATAAACATTTGTGTCCCGGTAGTTCACAGTATACGACTAAGTTTGGAACGGTTCAACATTTTCAAATTCTGTTTGCGGATTCATATACAAAATCAAATTTTCATTCTGATTCACTAATTGTATATACCTGTTAAAAATGTCCCGGTAGTTGACAATTGACATATATATATATATATATATATATATATATATATGGTAATTGAGTTTAATCAAAATTGAGCTGAAAGAAAAATTGGACTATGTTAACTTACGTAGGAGACTCCTGATGTCTTAAAATTTTTTGACCAATTTTCATGAAAAAGTGAATTTATTGGTAATGTTAGGTTGAACTGAGTCTTAGAAAACGTTTACTTTTCTCATGGAATCTGACGTGTCACTGACGCTAGACACCGCGTAGCAAAAAAGAAAGAAAAAGAAAATGAAAAATGTTGACGTTGAAAACCATGATAATAAAATCTGAGCTTGAGATACCGAATATACATAAACGTATTACAATACAGTCTCGATCGCTTGTAAACACGCCGTTTATTAAAATATAAAATTGCAAAAAATGGCTCGTTTGCATTAAATATTTAGCATTTTAATTGGCTTCCGCGGCAGCGTGTACGAGGCAGACCGGTAGCGGCTCGTTCCCCGACTTGTACCCACCTTATACCTCCAGCTATACCGTCGTTGCCCTTGCCGCACGGAGAAATGTTCAGCCCCCGTGTTATAAGACCGGTTCCCCTCTTTCAGCGGCGACGGGGCAAACCTCGCCATCAATGAAAAACCCGACTTATGATAACACCGTGCTCGACTCGAGGCGCCTTCCCCCCCCCCCCCCCCCCCTCCCTCCCTCCCGTGGCGCACCTGATTGGTGCCGGGAGGCCGGGAGGCCAAGGAGCGGAGGGCTACCGTAATTACTAATTGCCACCGAGTCTAATTAGTAATTCACGTGGCCGGTTCATCAGGGCTGACCCTGATGCCTGCCCACTGCATCCTATCTATCCTCTTCGCTCGCTCTTCGCTCCCATACGGCTCGTCACTTTTTTTTCTCATTTCTTTTTTTTTTTTTATTTCTTCAACCGAGCACTGGATTATTCCGGATTAACTTACAGGTACGTACCTGTGAGTTACTTGACGCTCCAGATGCTTGAGGGATCGAGATTCTAGCTAACTAGTGAGAAAATTTAACCTCTTTCTTAGCGCCTGTATGATACTGTAGTTTCAGCGTCTATTCATTTGAAGATAGAGATTTGGTGGACGGTGAGATGTGGTAACAGAGAAATCTGCGGATCAGGTTCTAGAAATATTTATACGAATTCGTAGGATGCGGTGTCTCGTTGAACTGTGTATAACGATTGCTGAAATCTGGTCATTCAATTCAATACAGATTTTTCGATTTCGGTTTGTACAAGACTTTAAGGGGTTATACCCAGTCAGGCGGCCGGAAAAAAGCGATATTCAAGGATTTTTCATGAAGAGACATTTCAATTGATTAATATAAAAATCCCGACTGGGTATAAGCCCTTAATAGCACTTTCCGATCAGGTGCACGTCGAAGCTTTGAAAAAGAAAAAGTTTAGGCGTGCACGGTAGCACGGTAACGAACGCGGCTTGATCAGCGTTAAGAGAAAATGAAGCTGCAGGTAGAGGTATACGTATAGACGATATGATGGATCGGTTTGAATTCCGAGATTGGCCAACTCGGCGGGAGGTTGCATGCTCCGGACTTCTGGAGCTAGCTGAATCCCTGCTGGAGTCTCTCTCTTCTTCTGATATACGCACGTCTCGGTTCAACGGAATAAATAAAAACGCCGTCCATGGCATCGGGACCAGATAATAGCCGCTAAGCATAAACAACCGCAGCAGCATTAAAGGTAATACGAAATGGTAGCTCGGGGTAGAGATCGGACTGACCGACAAATGGCCGCAGCATGTTATAAATAAGACGCACAATTAGGAGGAGCGGGTTAATTAATGTGGACCAAAGCTTAGCCGCTTTCATATACCTTCTTTCCACGTGGACTTGAGCTGAACAGACATTAGGCGGCATCATCTCTCTTTATTTCTATCAATTTCTCTCAGATCTTACGTAAATACACCGCAGATCGACGACTTTTTGGCTACTGTGGCACATCCATTCGCGCCAAGAGATCAGTGCGATTTAGCGACGATTGTATCATCTTCGTCAATGTTGGATAGCGTCATTTTCCAATCACGAACGTGCAGACAGCTTTTCTGAATTCACGTACACAGGAGTCCGGCAAAAGTTACAATCACTTTATGACGTTTCAACCATGCTAGGAGACCAAACTCCATGAAAACAAATATCTGCCTAAAACAAGATGGCACAAGCGTTCCGTACACACCGAAAACAGTGGAGCTAGGAATTTGAGTACCAATAATATCTCATTGGAAGATCATCCCTGCAACCAATGACACTTCGGCGCAAAAGGAAAATTAACTACGTTGGTGGTATAAAAAATAAACCTAACGTGTGTAATTACTGTGAGAAGTCCCACTTGAGTTTGGTCTCCTTGTGTAGTCTCCATGACTTCAACGTTGTACATATATTCGGATTTCGAAAACGAGCGTTCATTTTCTTCGCACTGTATCCACGAGTGAATCTCAACCACGGTAGCCGTGGAAGTCAGCGGCAGCAGCAGCACCAATAGTAGGTACAAATAAGTCGTACAGATCGTGGAGAGTGGTTTGATTAATGTGCTGGGCTGTGAATAGAATCCGTACAGAGTTAATGGTCTCGCCACCCTTATACCGGCGTTGCATACCTATACGGATAGTCGTATGACTTCCTCCCAACCGCGCGAGTGTATCCAGGAGCAGCTGTTTAACAGAAACCATTGAGTAAAACGAGAGAGGAAAAATTAAACGATACATAGGCAGATAGGTAGGTATACTATATCGTAACACCAGGTCGTACGTAACTTATCGTGTTTAAAGAATGGCGTTTGAACCGATTCAGTGGCAACCATGTACCTACATGGCATCCAGTGCTCCTGAAAGTCCCTGAGGTCCTGGAAATGTCCCTGAATTAGTTACGGATTTTTTACCGGACACCGTAAATGTACCAAGCTCAAGAAATTAGCTCACTTTACGCAAAGTTAATTCTTCAGTATTGTTGGTAAATCGGGGAATAATAGAAGCTGTCCTTCATTTCTGAAGAGAAATTGAACTAGCAAGCTAAAGGGAATTGAACCAAAGGACTTGAAACGTTCTTGAAATATTTCTTTGCCATCTTGGAACTGTCAATTACTCCCGAACAATCCGTTTACCTTGCATGTTGCATTCTGTATTCGAATGGTTTCAAGCACGAATGAGGCTCGAGGCAATGAGTATACTATGCGTGGTTAAAACAGCTAAAGTGTTATTATTTATGAGAGAATGTCCGCGAGTCTATCCCTCCGTATGGCGCTGATAAACTTGCATATTTCCGCGAACTAGCCAAGCGTGTGCAGCTCTGACATTTTGACATTCATGTAAAGTATTCAATGAAACGTGTATTCCATGCTTATACGTAGAGCAAAGTCACGCGGTTGATTCTACGTGCCTAAAACCGTTGCGTTATATCCTCGCCTTATCTCAAGCTGTTGTTCTTGTGCAGGAGTAAGAGAAACAATTCTCAACTTTTGCACCGATATCTTATTCCTCTTTCTATTCGCATCCTTGACCAGCTTCAGCAGACTCGATGAGTCGGAAAGAAAAATCCTCTCTGATTTTAAATGGTACTTAACGGGCATTCTTCGGCATGCAAAGTTCAAGGTGCAGGATGTGTGTTCGTCGATTTGGTATTAGAGTAATCTGTCCTTAATTATATACACGAGGCACAAGAGCGCTGCCGCGTACACGTTTCGGACTAATCGCTGGACCACCTACCGGCTAATGATTTCATAATAATCAACAAATCTTTACTGTTTCAACCAGCATCTGGCGTGGTAGTGATTAGTGCTCAGCATCGCTGGAACTTGATTGGAACATCATATTTCTAAGAGATGTAACCCATCCTCCCATATGATCGTTCGGCCCGTGTTCCATATTCTCTTTCTTATATCTTTTCCTCCTCGAATCGTTTAGCTAGCCATTTAATTGTGCATTGTGCCCTTTCATTTATTGAGGGGTTACAGCTTGGAGGGTCTGAAATTATACCTATTTTTAGGAGTTCTTTTTTTTTTTTTTTTAAGAAAATGACGCCGAGATAACGTTTGATCCGAAAAACACTTTGTACATAACTGTGTACATATGTCTTTGTATGTATATCAAAAATTAAAAATTTAAATATCTCTGGATGATCGAATGCGTAATTGGGAGGAGAAAGTCATCGATGCGTCTGGAACGTAGTCGAGTTATTTTGAGATTAACGTGGCAGCGTCTGCAGCATATTTTGAATTTTTTACCTGAAAGTTGAATATTGCATAATCAGAGGTATAATCAACACGAACGAAATGAAACTGTCGAAGCCCGGAGATCGTTTTAATTTACGACCGTACGCGAGCTAATTTATCATATCACGATCATCGCCGAACAAACGAGGAGGCCCGGTGAATGAGATGATGTTTGGAGACTTACGATTAGCGGTGAATAAAACGTTGCGGAAGAAAATATAATATCGCTGACTCTTGCGGCGGCAGGACTTAGGAGCCCGTAATAATCAAAAGCATTATGGTCGGTCATACTTGTGACCACCATTATACAGCCACGCACTAGCCAAGATGTATTTATCGGAGAAATTTTCATTGTGCAAGCGCCAAGAGCCTTGACTTTGCCGCTTTTGAATAGGATCTAATTGCCGGTATTATACGCTCGCGGCCAGTAACCATGGCAGTAACACCACGGAGCTCACCTCGTAACATCGTAACCGTTACTGTAACGAACACGTGGACCGTGTAGCCACTGCTCCTGGAACTGTTGTTGCAGCGTCGATATTGCGGTGCCTACTCGAACCGCATCAATAGAGACTTATTAGAAACAGTAGCTGTAATTGAGCCTTGCTTTTTCTACTCAGAATCAGACACGCAGAGACGTCGTCCAGGCTTACCCGTCAATGGGTACCTCTCGTTAATTATCGACATCTGGTTCTTTGAAACGTACATACATGCGCCACGCCACGTGTATGTATGTCGGTACGTGTTTTTGTCGGAAGGAGAAGAAGAAGAGGAAGAAGCAGAAATGTGCCAACAATACGTGACGACATGGTGCAGCCAATACCCGTCAAATTCTGTATTTTACGTCGATATTGCGGATGGCTTTTCTCGAGTGCATCATCATTCGCAATTATTATTTTGGTGCATCCGCGTGTTAAATCATTAAGCATGATTGGTCACACTTTGGTTGAATCGCGTAACGGCCACACGGGGTGAAATTCACCCCAGCTCCAAAAAAGCGATATCCTGCTTCAACAATGAGTTTTAAAAATCTAAAAAAAATTATTGAGGTATTTTTTGAGGATCGGCTCAAATTTTTACACGAGCTTTGTGAACATATTTTTCAGTGCTTGATTGAAGGTTGTTTCTTGCTGATAAATATTTTCCATTTTATCACTAAACTATGGCGAAAATTTTTATGGGAAATCGATTGTTTTTTTTTTTTGAGACGCCGTCGTTTTGTTGAAAATTAATATTTCACTTATTTCTTCGATCAAAGACCAGATAATACCTTATATTAACTAAACCCTTTTTGTTTTCTCACTGATCCAGTGGTGGATGATCCAGTCCACGTATAACTTGCTCACCGCAAGACGCCTTTTTGTACAGTTGCCATAGCAGCTCTAAAAATCATTATCTTTACAAATGAAAAGTATCATAATGAAGTTTAATGCTACTCCAATACGCATATACGTTTTTACATTAATAAACTGGAGTGTCTCTTGATGAAAATTCCTTGAAAAATCGCTTATTTTCGGTCTCCTGACCAGGCATAACCCCTTATATGGTGCAGCCGCGGTAATCGCGAATATCGGTATACTTGCATGTACAAATATTGTTGTATGTAGGCAAGTACGTCGAGTGTATTATAGTATAGTATAGTTCCAGGTGAATCGGGTCGATCGTGTCGGGTGAGAGGCGCGGCGGTATAAACTAGGCATGTAGTAGCCACCTTACGATATTGTTGTACACACGTGCATCTATAATACTTATGCCTATTTGCGCTAACTCGCGAACGAACCGGGGAAGTAACCTGCATAGCTCTGTGCCTGCGCAGGTGTGACCAATCGTCTCATTACCGCGAGCAACCGCGGATCGCCGATATTGGCATCGTTTTTCCTCACCCATCGACTTGTTTTCTTCTTTATGGTACATTCAGCCCTGAGTTCCTTTGCTTTTCTCTACTCTTCTCTCTGATCGCCATTACATTATATTACATTATATTATATTATATTACGTTACACATTCCTGTACTCGGCTTGATCGAATCGAAGGAAGTCGATGCTTGGATTTTCCAGTTGTGAATATTAACTGAACGTAAAGAGAGTGAAAGTTTGATGAAGAGAATCGTTGAACGATTGCGTTCCATCTCTCCCTCTCTCTTTATTTTGTTCTGGTACGACTAGACGACAGATTGTTTAGTTCAATTAGTCAATACACAAATGTATACATAAAAAATCGTTCAACCGGCTAATTAATAAATTGGTATCAGCTCGCTACGTTGTGTGTCGAAAGCGCAATTTATTACTCATCGTAAAATTTTCTCATGTATTCATATATATATATATATATATATATGTACATAATTCTACCGTATACACGTAATAATTACGCGTGAAGCGTCGTTTAATTTCAATCCACTACGTGTATATTCACACTTGCATAAATTGGTTGAAATTGCTTTTATTGTACGCATTTTATAGTATGCTAATGCAGTTACAATAGTTTTGCGCATACACACACATGCGCGCACACAAATGAAAATACGCGATGCACATGTGTAATTGCGCATAAATAATTAGTAACTACCTTGCCCCGTGCCGAGTAAGCACATGTCATAATTAGCAGATATTTTAATTGCTACTAGTTCGCAGTGTAACATAGGTATATTATACGCAGCCGCCATGAAAGGATATATACACCATATCGCGCTATACATATACATACACGTTATTATGCCTATGGAGTTTCTTCAAACCTATACTCTATTCGCGCGTCGCTCTGCGGTAGGCATTATATGTGTGTATTTATTTATACCTCTAGCACCGGATGTCCTCGACCCAGCTAACTCTCCACGTGACCCGGCGGTGCAACTTACAGTGGTGAACGGTCACCGGTCAAAGATCACTCCGCGGATATCTAGTTATGGTCATTCGAGACGGAGAAGTGGTTGAAAGTTGAAATCATTAACCGTTGCTGCGTGCAATTCAGGACTCTTTGGAATTTGGAATTTTTTTTAAATGTTCGGCATGCTTTTCATACTAGGTACTGATTTGTCCCAACGGACCAACTTTGAACAAGTCAACTGGTCACATCCTAATGCTGCTGTAAAGTTGGAATATGAGGCATTCCACGTCGGATTGATCTGACCAAAAGCCTGACGCTCTCAGAATTAGTTTAAACTTTGTGCAAACTTTCTGTCACTTGTCGAGAATATTTGTGTGTGTGTTTTTTTTAGATTCTTATTCGACGACATTTCGACGGAAATCTTACTGGTATAAGCATAATCGGGACTGTTTTGAAGGGGATACGACATTGTTGTAGACGAGTGATTAAAATGATTTCCAAAGACGTGAAATTTCGCGTTATTTTTTCAGCATACCTTATAGATGCAGTTTTGCCACTTGGCTTGTTCTCCGTTCCTCGTAGAGTTGAACCCTACCTCGATGGGCTCTTGGATGGTGTTTGTAATTACAGCTCCATGACCTCGGCAGAGTCGATAAACCCTTGGGTCCGACATCCGCGTGCTGCAGGGATGTCCGTCCAATGACATGACCAACTCTTGTTGCGGTTCGATTGAAAATCTGTCACCTATACGTACAGCGGCGTGTAATCGACGTTAATGACGCCGCTTAACGACCTCTCGGAAATGGATTGAAGTATTCTATTAACGGGGTCTTGCAGTGTGCGGCCCACGTTCGTATGGGTCTGCAGCATCCTGCAGTCCACGATCACCGCCTCGTCGAGTATTAGATGTAGCGTTATACTCGTGCTGTGCTTGTAATCCCGACGATTCTAAACGTTAACATCACGCTGTATAACAGTCTATAATCAGTGCAATGCTGGTGGACCTCGCAAGGAGACGATAAGCTTTCTTGGACGACATCGCTACGTGTTACAGGAAATCGATCCGATCCCCCCATAATTCGCACTTTTCTTTTTCGTAGAGTCGTTCGTTCGTTCGGTTTGGCTTACGTCAGTTTAGGTTTGGTTAGGTTAAGTTGTACCTACTCCTATACCACGGCGAATACGGAGAGTCTTCGATGTCGTACCGTTGATTCTGTTACAATTCCAGGACAAATTCCTCAAGTCAAGACAAGCGTACCTTGATAAATTCCTGAAAAATACAGTTGTCGAAGTTATAAGCTCCAAATTCAGAATCGGCTTGTATCCAATTATCTACTTAGATAAGAACGAGGGATTAATCACGTGTGAAATTTCTTGAAATCTTTTGAAATCTTTCGAAACCCCACGAGGTCTTTTGTGACCTTTTGAAATTGTCTGAAATCATTAAAATCTTTATAAATCTATTGAAATTCCTGAAACCTTTGTAATCCTGAAATCAGGTGTACATCAAATCCCTTGGATAAGAACCTTATTTTCTATTTTCACCTTTTCTTGCTCGACGATATATTGAAAACTTAGTGTTGTTTCCTCTTCGCAGAATTCGTTTAGTAACCATGACGAATTCGTCTCTCGTTCAATAATCTTGCATTTGACGATTATTACGTACAGTAGGGGTTGCGGTCGGTAGTTCGTTCTCGGTGTTATCGTGACAGCCGTGGTTGTGGCGAGGTATACGATCCGTATGTCAATCTCGTATGCTGATAAATTTGTTTTGTTTTTTAGCCCGCAGTGAATAGAAACTTATAAATAACAATTTCTGTGTACATCTTCTCGCGTACATACTATACATATACCGCTAGCTCACAGCGTATAGATTTATACTCTCTAATTATATATCTGCCGTTCGTTCGTCCGACTCACCTTAACGTTATACATGTACGTATAACCTATCTCGCGGTACGTGCACGGCCATCCGTCTTCGGTATTGTGTGAAATTGAATTCTTCGCGTCGAGGAGACGAGGTGAAAAAAATTGGAAGAAGAAATATTGGGATCGTATACTTTCGATTTTCTTGACGATGATGCAACTTGTGTGCTTCCGTTGACTTATACCGTGGTAAAGAACGAGTTGAAAATTAGCTATTGTAGGGAGAAGTTTTATCGGCGATCAATTAAGTTCTGAATAATTGTAGAATATTTTAAATATATATATATACATATATGTATTATGTAATTGATGTACCGCGGGGTAAGTAGTTAAAGCCCGGTAGACGTATCGCCAATTCGCATATAATTACGTATTCATATCTCGGGTCACTTGAGCCTCTGAACCGTGAATCGCGTAATCCTAAAGTTTATTACAGCTATTCGGGTGAAATATGCACATAATCGGTTGGTATAATTTGCTGTAATTACCCGTGGAGGTGTCTTGGAAAATTATCTATCGCCACGCACGCATTATACGAGCTGCGGACGGGCTGGCGGTGCGTTGGGTAGCTGCAGCGGCCTTCGGGTTCCTTGGCCAAGCGATGATGCTCTACTAGGTTAGAGACAGACCGTGTAACCGCGTGTTCGGATAAACGTTACGGTATACGTGACACGGGTACATATCGGCTTCTAGGCAGGAAATTCAATTTCATCTTAGCGTCGGGATCGACCGTAGATTCGAATACGTTATATCGAGGATCGATGGATCATTAGGGGTATTATTATACTTACGAAGAGTCGGAATTTTTTTGAAACAGATTTTTTTTTAATTTCATTTTTGTAACGGATGTATTATGGATTTAAGTATATGCACAGAAAATTTCATGTCGATCCGAGAAAATATTCTCCAAGTTAAGCGCACGTTTGGAAAAACGCCTCGGAGTGTTTGAAAGTGCTTTTGAAACTTTGCGCGCGTTTTTCTCAAAACCATGTTTTCACAGTCGGTGAATAAGATTTCTTGAAAACGGCTGAACCGATCGGTCTCAAATTTTCACACCAGCTTTATGAATATATTTTTCAGTCCTTGATCGAAGATTCTTTCTCGTTGGTAAATATTGTGCATTTTATGAAAAATTAAGGCGAAAATTTTTATGAAAAAACGAATTTTTTTTTTGAGAAGAGTCTGTTTCTTGTTAAAAATTAATATTTTGCTCATTCCTTCGATCAAAGACTAGGTAATACCTTATATTAGCTAAATATTGTTTGTTTTTTCATTACGGATGATCTAGTCTAGAGATATCTCACCATAAGACGCCTTGTTTTAGAGGTGCTTGCGGAAATCGGCTATAGCCGCTTTAAAAATCATGAGTCTTACAAATAAAAAATATCAGAATGAAGTTCAACGTTACCCCAATATGTGTATAAATTTTTGTATTAATAAATTGAAATGTCTCTGGATGAGAAATATTTGAAAAATCGATTTCTTCGGCCTCTTGACTGGGTACATATAACCCGTTAATAACAATACAAATAACAATAAAGATTTCAGGTCGATATCGAGCTTGAAAAATATACCCACAACTTTTCGAGATCGATTAATTCATTTCGTAATTATAATTATTTCGACATATGCAGGGCGATCAGAGAAGACTGAACGCTTGCGAATCACGAGGCTGAAATTAGTAACGTTAACGTAACGAAAGATCTGGGACAAATCATTGTTGCGCAATTTTAGAATGACTTTCAAGGAGTCCGTTTTTCAAAATAAGAGTATATTTTGTTTATCATCGTTTACTAAATTTCAGATATTCCGAAAGTTGCAAAGTGCGAAACGATTTTTTCTCAGTGTGCATCGTTACGGTAACTTTACTAACTTCATCCTCGTTGTTAGTCGTGTCCGTGAAGTATGGTCCATTGATGAAACGAGAAATTCCATTTTACTTTTCCAGAACCGTGACAACCTGGCGGACGGTTCGGAGCGAGACTCCCCTGGGAGCAGCGGGGGTGGAACAAGTAGCAGCGGTCGTCGACCTCTAACATCTATAATCGAACACCTGCGCGTATCCAAAAGTAAACTTCAAAATGGTGAGTGTCAAAATCCGTAGTAATCCGACCATGCCCCATTTGTTCTTCATCCACGTTCCACGCGGAGCTCCGACCCTTCTCTTCAATTATAGGTACAATTATATTGTAGAGAACGACTTGAAGGTCGTCTCGAGTGTTGAAGAGTAGAGGAATTGTTATTGTATGAGGTGTTTTTTAACCGTCACCGTTGAAATTATTGCGTAGCTTGATCTGCGGGGAATAGTTTTTCTCTTCTCGTTGAGCGTTGTAACTCGAGGTTGAAATTCCTCAGCCGTTTTTCGGGCGCGGCAATAAGGCTCGAAGAAGAATAAGAATAAGAAGAAGAAGAAGAGCGAGGTGGAGAAGGATAATGCCGCCCCTGCGATGCGGCAGCGTCGGCAGTTTGTACCGGTAGCACTTCATCATTTTATCCAGATAGTTGGAGCTGTCGGTCGTGTATCCTTGTCCGTGCCATGGCGCAACTTATCAGAGTTCCCGCTGTCTGCGATGCTGCAGCCGAAGGGAGGAGGGACGACTGGTCGCTCAGAAGCTTCTCTTCGACGATATTGCCCGAAGTAAAGAGAGTAATGGAGAAAAAGAGACTTGGAAGCAGGCGAGGACGGGGAGGACGAGGAGGAGGGATGGTCCTCCGTATCCTTTATATGCTGGATGGTCAACGCGTGCAGCACCAGAAGCGTATCTCGTAAGTGCAGAATCTAGAGTCTGCCGCATGCACGAACGCCAACGGTGATATTCCTGTGACGTTTTATTCTCACTACCGCATCGCACGATTCTCTTCCGCACGTAGCATTGGGTACCTACAGGATACTTTTCTTCCCATATTATTCTTATATTCGTATTCTACTTCCTCATTCCCGTCAGTTGAGCATGTAGAGCAGAACCTCATCGATTAAGGATAAGGTTGGTGGGTCAGTTCATGAAAAATATACTTTGCGATGGATGATGATGATGTGGTGAGAATCACTGATCCTCGGTATGTCTAAGTTACTCTCGCGAATGTTCTTTCTCCTAGGTTTTTGAATATTTTCGAACGTTCCGACATGAAAAACCGTTACAGCTGATGAGCGAGTGTCGAAATTTGGTGAATACCTAGTCAATGTGCTTATATCGTATCGTAATCACATAAACAAAAAGTATCCCCGGTGGAAATTTGATCAGGTCCTGGTCAGGTCGGCCTCAGGCATTCCTTACAATTACCAAGACGTGCATTTTGAGGCCCTCGTCAAGTTGTCATCAGGCCCTGGTCAGGTTAATATCAGGCATGACCTCATACGGGTCTAGATTATATAATTTTACTTTTCACATTTACGGCCATTCAAGCATTGTGCTTAGCTTGTAAAACTTAGTCAACCAATCAGATTACTTGGATGGTGGGAAATGTCAAAAGTGAAATTACATAATCGACCCCCTGAGTTTGGTGAAAATTCCCGCTCGGGATACATCGCTTTTCGATTCATCTATCTTATCAATCGAGCTCGCAAACATAGATCAGTAGAAATGTCTTGCGCGTCGATATGTCGCGGCGCCAATGTCAAAAGAGCTTTTATATAACCTCATCCGCCCTTTTAGCTTTAGAGAGCTATTTAAAACCAAAAGGACGTATATTTTTTTATTGCAATATTTAGCTTGAAAATAATTCTACGGAACGATTGGCGATTATAAAGTAAAATATTTAAAAAAAGTATTTATACGCCCTTTTAGCATTGGCAACGCGTTATATGAACTTGAAGTTTTTCCAACTCTGCTTCACGCGCTGTAACTTCTAATCGAACGAACTCTTGAACACACGTACGCGAGCGAACTTCTCGCTGAATTCATGCCCCGAGGTTACACGGGCATTATGATGTCATTCAGCTTAGCTCGTGTGCCTCGCGAACTCTCGATAGCTTGCTGTAATGTCTTTTATACATAGATACCTAACCGTACGTTCCACACATTACGCCTGTGCCAATGTATCCTTACGTCAGCCTTATTCCTCCTTATACTCACGCACCCGCACCACGTGTGCACCGCGTGCATGCCGCTCCGCTCTTTAAGACCGCCACCAACGCGTTGCATTACTCAATGCTCGATACATCTTGCAATTATCCTCCTCGTGGGTTGGGTAGGATATTTTATGTATTCGGATCGAGGGATATTTACCTACCGGCAAATTGTTACAACTCGAACCCACAAGCCGCTCCTTGATTTTCTTCATCCTCTTCTCGCCGCGCCGACTCTCCGCAACGGATTATCCTTTATACCCTGTGTTCTCCGTCTATACGGCATATATTATACATAATCTTTTATGCAACTTGTATCCCTGCATACATATATTGTCGTTGATGATCCTCGCATACATCAGAGTGCAGGAAGACTTCGTAAACCTGCAACAGCGAATTCGTAATCAGATTTTTATAGGTTTGAATCTTTAATCTCATTCTTGACGGTTGGCTTGTTTCAACTTTTCGTTTTTTTTTATCTTACTTCCTCTATTTGCAATTCTGCAGACGTTCTACAAAATCTCGTTTGACAGCACCGTTTTAATCAATTACTATTTTTCTATAAATCAACAAATATATATTCAGCGTGATGTAACTTGCTTGGGTATTATTGTATATTATAACCATAATTTAACAAAGCGAATGCAGAAACGTTAATAGAATATATAAAATTTTGACAAATTCATGTTTCATTTTTAACAGTGATATTTGGCTTGGATTTAAAAACCTGATTTTAATATACCTGTATTCAGAATTTATCCTATAGATATAGAAAATGTTGAGAGAAAAAATTTTCACAACTTGTTTAGTAAATGATATATCCTTATGTATTTTATCAATATATAATTGAACGAAAAAATACTTTCTAACTGTACGCTCGGATTTGAAATCCGGTTCCTAATAGATTCATAATATTTATCATAAATGTCACCCGGGTTTTTTGAAACGTTGTATAAATATTTTACAATATTTTTTCTAAACAATTATGGTAATGCGTGCATCGGATACTCACTGGAAAGAGATTTTTTTTTTTTTCAACTTTTAAGTCAACGCGATTGGAAATGATTTATGTATAACAATTACTTGAGGGTGTTTAGGTTAGAATAATTGAAATCGTATATTTTTTGTGAGATTAGTTAATCCCGGCGATAGATTCGTTAAAGCTACCTACATACACACGAATATAATTAATAATTGAGAAACGTGGTGCATAAGTTTATTTGCTTTCGGCACTTGATTTTATGATATAATTACGGGCTTGAGAACGTTACGGTAGAAGCGGTTTCACCTGCAGTTCACTGCCATAAGAGGACATTATTAACCAATTGTAATAGTAAGATCGAGAAATAAAACGACACGTTGCACGGTAGATAATAAGTTTGATTCGTCCGTCGCGTTGTCGATTGGTGTCCGCACGGTGTGGATACCGGCATAATCAGGGGCGTCTTTTTTTGGGGGGCATTGTGTGCTCTGCAGGGGCCTTTTCTTCAATACGGGGGCACGGACAATTTATAATGCAATTAATGCCTCGGATAGCAGCGCTTGCGGATTTATTACTATCTTCGGGAGCAGTAGGACGAGACGTGGGTCGAGGGCCTCTCGGATGAGTTATAAGACACCGGCGGTAGCCGCCTCGGCGAAACCATTATTTATTACCAACGTTTGATTATTTCTATATAATGTGTATATATATATATATACGTATATATGCATATGTATACATGTATATATATATATACATACGCTTCATCTCCTACCTCCATGCACTCGTAGCTACGTATTTCATACACCCACGAATACGCTCTGCACATTAGCGATGCTCGATGAACCAAATACCGAGTGCCTATCAATCTGAGATTCGTGCGTCGCTATGCAGGCATTATTAGCCGGGTTGAGGCTCGGCACATTCTTTGAAAGGCTACAGCTGGACTGCTACTTGATTCATTTGGGCGGATTATGCGTGGGGCGTTCCGTTCCAACTCTATCAATGCTTGGATGGTCTAATATCATATCTATTTTTAGAAGTTTTTTTTTAAAGAAAAAAAAAACACTTGAAGCAATCTCACTATGAGGGCTTTATTGTTTATAGTTTTAACAACATTTTAGAATATTTTCATTGAAGTTAATAACAAATTGGCGTCATGGTGCGTATAAGTAGTGAACGACTCCGAAATCGAGGGCTTTTGCGTTGCCGCATCTGTTAACATCACTGTCCAACTTCTAACAGAGAGAAAAAATTTGGCAAGTTAAAACACCTTTTCAGTTAAAAAAATACAATAATTCAAATATATACGATTATGCAAAAAAAAAAAAAAAATATCATTTTTCGACCAAAAAAATTGTTGAAGTAAAAATTTGTAAAAAAGGTCCCTTGATATTTTTCATTTTCATCTAAATTTCGACGTGAAATTGACGGTGAGTTGAGCGAAGCATTTTTTTTTCTACGCGTTATTACGCTGTAAAAAGGAAAACTCAAAAGCGGGACTTCTAAATCTTATTGGATCGCGCTGAAATTTGCAGGGGATTTTTTTTCTTTAGCGAATCACTATATCATACGCACATGAAATTTATTCTATTGTAGTAACGTAATTTGTCCATGTCCGTTGTTATAAATATACAATGATGTTACGCACCATAGATAATATTTCTTAAGCTTATATTTATTAATATCGATATTCACTCATAGATACATAGTAGTGTAACGGCCAATTAGATGATGTATATTTTTATATTCAAGCCCACACGAACTATTACACATCCGCGCTTCAGCGCAAACCGATTAACGTCAGATGTTATACTCGGTAATAATCGCGCGGTTAAATTGCTCTTTTCTAGCAGGCTGCAGGCTTTCGAGACTAGCTAAAGCAACGAGTCAGTTTGTACGAACTCTAATCGCGGATAGATTTATTATAGATCTGTACATACATTATACATATACAAATATACATACATGTATACATGTATCAGCGCACAGAAAATTCACCTGGGTTTCTTCTGTGTGTATTATAGGTATACGTTATACGAGTAGGGAAAAAAATTGTTGACATGAAAAAGCGAGAAAATAAAACTGCGAGCGTGTACGATGATCCCATGTAGAAGATGCAGAAGGAAAAAAAGGAATGATAAATCGGGGGGAAAAAAAAAGAAGGAACATTCTTAATCAAACGTTTGGTCAAACACGACTATTTAGTGATCGTATAATGCTTACACTCTATGAGAATATCCGGCAATTAAAATTCAAATCGATCAACGGCGTAGATAATCCTCGTACCTGCTATACTTTATTATAATTGTTGCTTAATCCAAATAGTTGGACAGAGTAATAATCATTCATTAAGGCGAATCACTCGTATGAAATTCTCACATATATATATTATACTTCGGATGAAAGGCTACAAGAGAAAGAAAAAAAAGACAAAACAAAAAGAAGAAGAAGAATAATGAAAGAAAACGGTGACTATTTCAAGTGGCTCGCGAAGGTGACTGACTACCTTGACGTCATTCGCGTGCTCCGGTTAACGAGTAGTTGTAGAGATGAAACGAGAAGACAGGTAGATGTAAATAAACGGAGATGCACGTATTGCTGATGGAAAATATGCTATGTGAGGGGAAAAGAGAGAGAGAGAGAGTGTGCGTTTTTATCTTCCTGTGTGCGTGTACGAGAGAGCGAAAAGATACCAAGTTCAGAGAGAATGGCTCGTGACGAGACATGAATTGGTTTGTCCTGATTTTCAAATACTTGGCTAGAGATGAAAATTGTTTTTTTTTTTTCGAAAAATTTCCGCACCCGAATATTGCATCTTGTATAATTTCTTACACGTAGCTAATCCAATAGAAAACAACTGGCCTGGATTTGTACAAATTGAAAATAAAATATGCACCACGAGGTGGATTTGTGCGCAGGTCACTGGCTAGCTGAAGCATCGCTACGTGACTTATATACGTCAGTATACTCGTGTGTACGTATAATGTATGGAATAGAAATCCCATGTAGAAAGGGATCTGACCTGTTGATCCTCGGTTTTAGAGGCCTACAAAACGATCATCGTTACTCCGTTTGTACCTACATAGACTGTGTATATATACAAAGTACATTATATACATATATACATAACGCGTGAAGAGCAGTGATTGAGTAAGGTTAGAAAACGCATACGTCGATGTCTCGGATACCTCAATTCTCTGTGTAGAGGATGTGTTTGTACCTACTTATAAACTGCACGCGTTGCGTTGCTACCAAAGAAGTTAGCGGACTGTAAAGATACGTACATGAGCTGCTAACTGACCGTAATTTG
Organism: Neodiprion fabricii; assembly: GCF_021155785.1. Classification (NCBI taxonomy): domain Eukaryota; kingdom Metazoa; phylum Arthropoda; class Insecta; order Hymenoptera; family Diprionidae; genus Neodiprion; species Neodiprion fabricii. The sequence continues at coordinate 1,357,498 of NC_060242.1, forward strand.
TATGATACCTATACCCGACTGTTCATTTGACAACTATACGAGTACAGATTAGATTTTTTCCCCTTTTTTTAATTCATTAGGATAGACAAATTACGTCCAACTGTATTTCGTTGCTCTGAAAACAAAGTTTTATTTCATTGATTACAAGTTTTGTTTACATTGTGTACTGATACTCTTACTTGAAAATAAAGAAACGACGGTTAAATTTTTATTTGATTTCAAAATCTAGTCACCCTCGATATTGTTAAATGATTTATACTTGGTTCTTCTACCGTACAAGGCGGTTCCCACTCTACTCTCATGGAGCGTGGCAAAATTGAAATTTTCAAAAAATACATTTTCTTTACATAGGTTAGGGCGGGTCAGAAAAAGGCTATTGTCTTCTTTATATTTCCCTCTTTTTCGAGATTATTGTACCTTTTCACTAAAAAAATCAGCTCGCACGAAAGGGCTGGGATGGAATTTTTTTTTTTTTCAATACTCCCTCGGCAACGTTAAAATTTCGAAAAAAGCCTATTTTTGAGAGTTTCAATGTTGACATATCCTTAAATCCTTCGGTGGCTATGTTATTTTTCTGACGAAACGAAACAAAAGTTTTTGTAGAAAAATCTGAGATGCGGGCGATGTTTTTTTTTTTTTTTTGTCATTAATTTTAATGAAAACAGTTCTTAAACGTTCTTGAAATTATTAATAATAAAGCTCTCAAACTGAAATTGCTCCAAATGAATAAAAACTCGTAAAAATAGGTATGATTTTAGACCGTCCAAGCTGACTTTAGGTGGTAATCATTAATGCGCGTGGCAATTTGGACAATATTGTCGTTCGAAACTTGTCATCATCGGTCGTTGTAACGCGTTTAGCCTGCAGGGATCAATTTGAATATACATAAGTAGCATAAGACACGGCAAGCTTGAACGTGCGTTACTGTTACACGAGTCCAATCGGTGTCGTTCGTGCGATATCGTACGCATACATGTATGCATATGCCACGTGTGTTTTATCGCGTGCGCATGGATAGGAGTGAGACTTTTATGAAAGGACACTCACACACGGGTGAGAGAACCCTCGTTGTTATTAAACCTGTGATTAATTATCATTGAGAACTGTCTCTGCCGGTAGACGCGGTAACTTCTCGTCATACGGTTATTATACCCATAATGCAACATGTAAGCACAACATTCGTGTGCACAGAGATACCTTTCGCAACTAAATGAAAATAGATAAAATCAATCTAGATAGTTATAATCCGTTGTCAGGCGCTACGACCAACTGATTTCTTATCTTTTTCTCAGCTCGATTATCGGATTGATTTACAAACCAAGTCTGCGAAAATTTTCACTTCACTGCTCACTGTACATACATGTATAGGTACTGCTGACGAAAACAATATCGCTAATATTATTCCATTCTCTACTTTAAATAATTATATTGCTGCTTGGTTCTTCAAGTTTTTACCTCTTTCAATTCAGTGTCGTGAAATAATTCTTGCGAACAAATAGTCCGTGTTCGATTCAGATTTCATATCTGACGAACGGCGGAATTTATCGAACCGGATTACTGTCATTTTTACAAATCTGCTTCTCATTTCGCGCGATACGTCTGCTCGCCAGGATCGATGGCTATTCAGGTATATAACTTGGGTATAATCGGTATAATCGGAGATCATTGAACATAATCATTAAATCGAATGAATATGCCGATCGCTTGGCATCGCGTGTAATGCGGCGATTGAGTTCGACCGCATAATTTCAGCATTAGATCGTTTAACAATCAATTTGTCGTTGCGTTACGATCTAGATAGGTAGGTACGTACTCTGTAAGAAAGAGTACCTTACATATCGCCTACTATCGTAGACGCTTTATACATACCGTATACATATATTGTGGTAAATCGTTCGATGTTTGATTTATAACGTGCTCGAGTGCATGGCAGGAAAGACGCCGGGGTTCGCAGGCTTGTGTAAAACCGCGTTTCTGATACGAGCTCGGACCGAATCAGACCTTGAGTTTTTTTCCAAAAATATATAACCAGAAAAGAAACGAGTCATCGATTTTGACAAAAACGAATAGGTACCGCAGCAGTGTCGAGAAGTGTTGAAGAGGGAACGGATAGTCTAGACCAGGAGTTAAGTTATGAACTCTTCGAGGCGAGTCGATAGCCAGGCGACGTTGTAACTCTCTCGGTAGGTAATATAAGTACCCTTCCGCTGAAGGAAAGACCTTTGCAGCTAAGATCTTACTGCTTCTTGTGTATGTACAGACAGACACACATACATGTTAACGAGACTCAGGGCACATGGCCGCGGGTAATGTATATACTATACTATACTAAGCCGCTACTCTTGGAGCGCGGAAATCACTGCGAACGCGTTTCTTTTTGCTTTTTTTTTTCACCAACGGCCAGATGAGTGAGAACAACATATTATATTATTTCTCGGAGTCCGAGATATGGGCACGTTTCATATAATATCCACACGTTTCTAACTGTGCGCAGTCGTTTACTCTACGTGACTGTACTTGGCCCCCTATTCCATATCTGGTAGAACTGCACAATTTTTCTCATATCCGCTTAGTGACTTCTACCTTATTGTAGTTGGCACGTTTTCCTATAAGCTGTGTCATGGGATTGTAGAAAATTAATGAATCAAACTAAGAAACGAATCTTCGCACAGACGTGTCGTTCGGAAATTTTCTGCCCAGGATTCGTTTTGGATGGGGTGTCGAAAACTTGGAAGGATCGATATTTGGAATGGCTGATATATCGAAATTTCAAACATGCGAAAATGAATTAATTGAAATCTTGACTTTCGAAAGGGTCACTGATCAGAATTCATTCTCCAAATATCGATCCTTCCAAGTTTTGACCCTCACCCTTCGTCTTGCGATTGTTTTGTGACTCGTTATAACTGGAATCGATCCTCTGGTGGTGTGCTTGGATAGTTGGAGAGAAGGTTGGGGCTGGTGTATTATAGGTATCCGAATTCTGTATCTGGCACAGGTGAGATGGGTAGCTACCATTAGTTGTTGTCAGGTGTTCCCGTTCGGTATCTCTACCCTGGAGAACGCATACCTATACCTACACGGACCGGCGAGTATCTCACCGTCGTTCTTACACGTCCACTTTAACCTTACACGGACAAAGGAAGACGTTGTAACCCAAGTCGCCCGGCTCGGATAGGAGTAAAATTGAGATATCAAGACCAGGTGAATGGGATTATTAATAATTCTTATCCTACGCTACGCTCGTATTATTTTTTTTTTTTTTATTCTAACGCGATAACGTTAGTCTCATTCAAGAATAACGACAAGCATAATATGCAAGCCTAGCAGCTCACTTTGTGGTATGTGTAGAGTAGAAAAGAAATGACACTATCAGAACAGATGGTTGAAGGAAACGAAGAGGGATAAACCGACTGATCTCTGTACTGACTGGATACCTGACTCCTATGACTACAAGTCCCAAAAACCGACACTAGCGCTGCGGTAGCCAAAGTTATAAACTAACGGGTCACGTGGCTGACATAGCCTGTGAGAAACATATTTTAATTACATGGTTCTGTCACTTCAACGCCATGACATGCAGAGTGAACCAGGTGATTCGTTAGTTCCACTGAGGCTATCGAAGCGCTGGTGTCGATTTTGTCTGCTTCTAATCGACTCAGGTAGAGAACGCTAATCAGCCATCCAGTTAGTCCAGAGATCAGTGGATAAAGCATTTCCTTGTGTCTTCGATTCTCCAAACCCTGGGTCACGGGGCACTGAGGTGGGCGGCAGGTGGGTTTGCAGACAACACCGTTCGGGTCGTTGGGGTCAGGAGAGAGGATGCTGAGTTAGTCGGAGCCTGGAGCACCGTGATATCGAGAAACGAATCAGTTGGTTACCCGGCAGTGACCTCGCCTCGCCTCGCCTCGGCAATACCGCCAAGAGTTGAATGAAGCGGTTTCGAAACATCGTTGAAAGAGTATCCAAGTTGAGTCGTGACTTTTTCGCTGTAACCATCATACCTAACGTGGCTGCAGGTGAAGTATTTTTGTTGAAAATTTTTCTACTTCAGATCCGAACCGGGTTTTTAACACCCGTTGGAAAGTTGCGTAATTGTGTGTTTCTTACACGTCTTGTAACCGTCAGTCGGTTAACACTCGCTGAGCATCGTTAGACTCCAGCATTGTATTCTTCTTTTTTAATTTATCAAATCAATCGTTGCGATCACCTGCTGCACCGGGTCAACGAGGTTCCGAATCTCTAGCCGCGTAACAAGGATCGTGTAATGTATAACCTAATCCTCCCGTTGGTTTGATCATTTTGGCTACAAGCGTGATGTTTGCTGTTTTGTGGCCATTCAAGTATTGGCTAATGTATTTTTTGATAACTTTTGCATCCGACCCCCTAGTGACAACGATTGATTACGTTTGCTTGTTTTGCCGACTATTGTTTTTTAACGTTAGCTAACGCTTTCTCAAAAAGTTTATCGGTAAATCGATTCATTACCTGAAAATGACTATTTTAATCATATCCTGATCAATTTCTTCCTACTCTGTTACATATTAATTATCATTAATTATTGATTTGCATTAGCATGTTCACTAATACGTGAATTCATTATTCATTGAGTATTAGATACATTATATATTCAAGCATTCGAATTTCCTGATAGCCAACGCTTGCCTGGAATTTCTACCGCTATCGGGTAACGATTGATAACGTTTCTCCGAATGGCCTAAATCTGTTTTAGCGTTAATACTCGAATGGCCCCTTTCTTATCAATTAATAATTTACTAATGTTCACGTTTACCATGCATTTCGGGTTGCCGACTCACACGAACTTGCGAAAGCTCGCAGTTTTATATCCAATTCCAAAGAATCTTACGACGCGGAGACATCCTCGTTGTTTACTTGAAGATTTATATCGCTTTACACAGCTGTGATCTCGCTATTAGCCCGTCACAATTAATTTCTTCGGTTGTATTTTCTGCTCTTGCTGTAGGCAGAGTCCGTATGCCTACTCCTTGTAATTGACAAATAGCCATTGCCGGCCCCCGTCTCGTTTATAACGATGGTGTAAAACCTGATCTGGAGAATCTGGTGCAGCCGGATCATGATCACGAGCCCGGCAAATTGTGGTTAGATCAATTTCGAATACCCTGTAATTTTGGGGCGCATATTATGTACTCGTTTCCAGGACATTCGTGTGTTTGGAAATTTTCTACATCGAATCTTTCGGCGTGAAGAAGTTCCACTTGTTCGCAAGTGTTTTTGTAACATGCAAAACCGTGCCACTTGTGTATACGAATATATAAATTCTAAGGCACCTACGTACACAGCGGCAATTAATACTCGCAGTGTGAGCACAGTAACGTAAATGCAGATCCGAATAGCATTCGCTCGACCTCCGGCCTTGGTTGGGTTAATCTTGTTAATGCTAATGCTAATGCGAATTCTAGTTTCTAATGGTAATTCGAGAGGCGGTGTAGGAGCTGACCGAAGGTGCGCGTTGTGCTTGAAGGTATAACCTACGAGTGTGGGTGGAGGAAGGTAAGGACTCGTTGTTGCTTCGGTGATCTTGGAATCGGAAAATTTATGTATATTATATATCCTACCAGGATACCTTCGCTTCTTTGTTATCATATGTTTGTATACCCTTCGTGGAACGGTTATTGGCCAAGGGAATTAGGGGACGTTGGAGTAAAGAGACTTGTTTATTTATTTCGAGAGCCGGAGAGAGAGAGAGAGAGGGAGACGCTTCGTATATATATGTGTAATTATTGCTCCGCGAACAATGATATCTTAACTGCGATCTCAATAGGGTTAATTACCTCGGTTAGATATACTGGAATCTCGTATACCCACCTCGCCAACATGCAGACTGCTTGGCAGGCCCACGCCATCCACCCCGACTTTCTTCTACCTGCGCACACCTTCGTTCAAATACGAAACAACACTTGCCGAGCTTGCGGTGTTAACTAAATTGATTAATCTTACATCTTATACCGATTAATTATTGACACGCTTCTACGGTTATCCTCCATCAACAATTACCTACTCCTTAAACCCCTCGAGAGTCTTTCAATCCTTCCTGTTAAACACTTCGAGCATTACGTGTAACACAATCGACATGCTTTTATTTATAACTGTAGCTTGTAACAATTCCATATTACATTAGAATTTGTCGATGACCTCTTTATTCTGAATTAATTTTCTCACAGTATTTCGCCCGATTTTCTTATTACCACCTAACCGAATGAGTGGGTGCATTGTGTGTAACTGTTCATATCACTAGTTTTATAAGCTGGGTAATTTAGGTGTTTTAACACCGAGTCAATTATCAGATTCTAACCGCTTTACAAGCACGTGATATACCTACTAGTATATTATACCTGCGAGTTGCTCCAGCCTAATTCTCGGAGTAATAAATTTCTTTGGGTATAATATTCCATAAAAGAATAAAACTCTATATTTCATTATTTCTATATCTTCTTTCGGTATATCGCGGTACAATTTTTTACAACTTTTTTAATTGGTATACCTTTCTCCCGGTGTTCGTTAGATCGTACCTGTTTCTACGATCCTCGATTTTTGTTTGACTTGTCGTATACGCAGACGTACGTTGTATACCCGAGTCGGTAACACGGTTGGGTAGGAATTCAAAAAATTTACGACGTGCGTATAAAATGGGTACGTATTATATGCACGGGTCAATGTGAGATCCTCAAAAACTGTGTAACATTCGTACAGCAAGAACTGAACTGTTAGAAGATACTAGATACTCACGCGTTAGTCTTATTATATACCGTTCCTTGTGTTACGGTACATGCCCACCTTATGATAGCCACCAAATGAGCGTATTCATTTGCTTTTTGTCCTCAATATAATCACTATCAAACACGCCGCGCCATCAACGTGAAGATGACGTGAAATTTCAGTCGTACAACTCTGCCTGTTCATATACACGTATATATGGGCTTGATACCTCACGTCTTGTTCGGCGGTCAGGTTATGTTTACAAGAAAAATAAACAACGAGAAGAATATACAGAAGCTGACATTTTTGTGAAGACTACAAGAATGATGAATTACACTCACAACCATATTGGATAGAAAGTTGGTAAACGAGGAAACGTTTTGCGTCAATTGCTCGACAGTCAACTTTTACAACATTGAACAGATCTCGAGGGCGATTCGGTTACCAAAATTTCATCCCCATTCATCAGTTCAATCGATCTAAGTAGGTTCTAGATTTTCTACGACACTATCATGGATCCTCTCAGATCAAGCAGAGCTGTGTCGAATCACAATCAGCCATGCTACGACTATGGGCAATGTAAGAGGCACTTTTCCCGGGCTACCACCACCGCTGTCGACTTGTCTATTTGTCTTCAGGCTGGTTCGGTTTTGCCTCGGTGAAGGGCCGCGCCTTGCCCTCGCCCAAGTCTCTCGACTCTTGGGTTCCGTATGTTCGATGAGCCAAATACGGAACTTTTAAGATTTCTAATTTGATTTGGAAGGAATATACCTGTGAAAGGATGATCAATATTACCATTTCGAATTCATGGTATTCGTCGTACATACTCGGAGAAGATTTTTTCACCTGAGAATTTCTTCAACCTCCGTCGAAATGGCGATAAATGCGAACATTTACCGTCGATGTAGGGACACACAATGTTGTAGGAACGGGTTTATTTACGACGAACGAATCCCTGGGTGTGCATGGTGAGAGCTTACGGTGATCAGCGAGTGGTGGGGTTCCGATACACTGACCCCAGGAGACGACGCCCTGGGCCTCCTTATGCTGCATGCAGTTTCTTCATCTCGACCGGGCTACCGAGGCTACCGAGTAGTCCTTCTGCCCATCGCCTGGCGTTTAATATCCAATTAATTAATTCCTTAGAACTGGTGGGTAGGTAGGTAGGTAGGTATTCCAGTTTGCAGGACGATCTTATCAGTTGCCGCAGCCTTGACGCTGGTTAAACGACAGTGCGCTAAAAGGTTCGTTTCAGATCTCTGCCACCTTAAACTAACAATAAAACTGCTTCTCGAAGTGAGGAAGAATTCCTATTCCTGACGTCGGCTGGTTTCTGTTCCGACGTCAATGGTCCGGGTAGAGATATCAAGCTATGTCTCTCGTACAACGGTGGCGCTTAAAACTTAATCTGGTACCCCAATCACCGAGTGGTCAACGACGTCGCGTCGCGTAGCGTCGTTTCGCCGCGTTATGCATCGTACGCGATAACTCGCAACCCCAGATATGAACCGGGCTGGATCATTAATCAGCAATAATTACTGATCGGAGATATAGGTGCCAGGGTACTCGCGTCACGATCCTTCCTTCGACCCACCCGACGCATCGAGAGAGAGAGAGAGAGAGAGAGAGAGAGTGAGAGAGAGAGAGAGAGAGGAATCGGAACGATCACCTTCTCCTCTCCTCTCCTCTCCTCTCTTCTCTTCTCATGTACCTGTACAGGTTATTGAAGAGAACCCAAAGGCGACGCGAGACGTCGTTTTTTCTCCTTTTCCCGCTCCTTCCTCTCGGTTCTTCCGCCTCTCCTCCCCTCGCCCTCCCTGTCAATTTCTTTGCTCCTAACCACCTCTTACTCCTCGGCCGAACGACGCGCGCCTAGAAACCTTCACCTATCCTGTTCTGCGTACTTGAACCCGTCCGAGTGGAACACTGGAACTCCTCTTGACGCCGCTCTCTCGTCCGCACGCCCTAGATATATCCCAACATCTTCTTGGTCCTTACTTCAGACTTCTTGTTTCGCTTCTTCTCTTATACGCCGGCGTCGCGTGTCTGGGGATCTGTTTGCGCTGGATCACCAAACCTCAAGAGTTTCGACATTCGAATTTCACCCGGAGTGAAAATCGGAACTTTGAACGTCTGTTGTTGGAACAGTGTCGCAAAAAAATCATCTTACAACCACGAAACATTTGGAGGATATATTGCACATGACTATAAATCATTCTACTACCCTGAAGATAAATAAATATTTCTATAAATATCGCGGTGAATTCGAAAACGAAAGAGCGTTGATGCTTCTCCGCTTCTTTCAGGGATTACACGGTACTAGCGGCGCGTCTACTTGTACGTATATGAGATCTTGAATCAATGCAGGTATATGTGTGTAAATAATAATCAGGGACCTTTCGCGACCCGCCGGGTCGTTACAAGTTGCCTCTGGTGCTGCTGCCGCCGCACCGCATGCGAGGATTGCCAGATGTTTAACGCTGCGGTTCTCCAGTGGAATGACGCTAAGGTATAATTCATGAGGTAGGTAGACGTACAAACTTGTGGGCACCACCGACATCCTTCTACGAACATTATAAAATAGAGTCGCATGTGACTGACACGTGATATTATGCGTTACGCGGTCGATCTCTTGACTGATTTTCAAATACCAACGTTTGATTTTTTCTTATTTTCAATCACCCGCGAAATGAATTATTATGATAATTATGAAAGGGAATACGATTCGATGATAACGAATGTCGAATTAAGACATGTATACAGAAGAACAAAAACTTAACAAAAATAAAGAACACACACAGAGACCAAATCGTGAAAAGTGAAGGAATGAATTAGAAACGTTTAGCGAATGGGAAAAATGTGCAGGTTCGTAAGGGAATAACGCGCGTGTACGTGTATATATTATCATGTCTATAACCGAGAGCGATGCAGCCGCCAGCTGGTCAACGTGCACGCGAGGAGAGGTGCGCAGCACTTATAAAGTACAAGAGAGCGAAATAACCAAGGTACACGGATAGGGATAGCTACCTACCTACCTCAACTTATTATTCGAATCTACATACTGTACACAGATGTGGCACTGCACGTTTAACGCCAAGAAATGCCGCGTGCCCAACAGTAGATACAGATAGCCGTATTGAAACGGCCTATAGTCCTATGCTCTCTAGTCCATATCCGTAGGTACGTCGAGTATTCGATTTTAATGTTGTGCTTTTACAGGTTATAGGATGTAGTATGTTCGGCATTAAGGAGGGGGGTACAGATTGGACGGTCTAAAATCATACCCGTTTCTGAGAGTTTTTTTCTGAAGAAAATGAAAACATTTGGAACAATTTGAGGTTAAGGGCTTTATTATTAATAGTTTCAAGAATATTTTGGAATTGCTTCTTTGAAATTAATAACAAAAAGGTGGCATGGTGCATATAAGTAGAAAATTCAAAAATCTATCCATCATCACGAATCGATGAACAAATCTTAAAGATTGTGTCAAAATGTCAAGTCGATCGGATAAAAATTGACCGAGGAATCTGCGTCACAGGATTGAAAACGTGGTCGTTCGCTACTTGTACGCGCCATGCCGCCATTTTGTTATTTATTTCAATGAAAAAATTCGAAATTGTTCTTAAAACTATAAAAAATAGAGTCCTCAAACTCAAATTTCTCTGAGTGTTTTCATTTTCTATAAAAACAAACTCCCAAATATACGTACGATTCTAGAACGGCCAAGCTGTAACCCCCCCTCTCCCCTCTCCTTGAGGAACTAGAAAGAAATATAAGTCTTGCAGACGTTTTGGAATGTGAATCTTGATGAAACGCATGACCGGAAGACCTCAAGGTTTCGCTTCAGAGATACCAGGCGTGTAGCCTCTTCAAGTAAACGTATCCAACCGTACTTATAAATTTTCGAAAAACGTATAGAAATTCGTTTACTTTTTACGGACTTGAGAATTGGCGGAATGCCTGCCGCGGCACGTCGCGCCTAGACAGCCAGAGCGTGTGGATGCGGCCGTACCTGGTCTATGGATCGGATGCATGTGATACTAGCTGAGATGCTGCACGTTTGAAGGATACGCCGCGGCGTATAAGCCTTGGGCCACGATCGCGCGGTGAAGTGCGCGCGGGCCGGCGACCTTTGACTTGGGGAATTTAATTTTAAAAAGTCGTGCACCTCGGGCAACCGGTATCCCGGTATACACCGGACGATCGAGTCAGTCGCGATGATTTTGACCGCTACCGCTCTTCTTCCTCTTCTTCTTCTTCCTCTTCTTCTTTCAGCGTGCCATACGGGATTTATTATAGCTCGCCTTCTAACCATCTCGTCGATTATAAGCTCATACTTGCTTCTTTCGAAAGGTTATTATATACGCTGCTCCGACTCCGTGACCCCAGGATCTCTCATCCAGGAAGCCCGTGCAGCTGCAACGAGTGAACGCGATACCCTCTCCATTACATCGCCCTGGTTAATTAAACCGAGAATAACTGGAATCTGTAGAGGAAGAAGAATATCAAGACGACCAAGTTAAGAAATTCAACCGAACCGTTTCAGATGAACCGAATGAAAGAAAACTATTTCGAATATCACAGGAAACACGTATATAATTTTCACGAACAATTCTTTTCATCCATCCGGTATTTTAGCCATTGAGTAGCGGTGCTGGGAGAGGAACCTGGCTGGCTCGGAGCTGTGATCACAAATCAAACAGTGGCGTGCGGGTCAATAGTTTTCCTTACTGGCGAAGCACCGTGTCAGGTAGAAGGGTGGCTGGGGCCACGGATAGCGCAGCGCCTGGGGCACCCAGGCCGTGAGGAATCGAAAGGAGTCGGAGGAGCCCACGAGGCAAGGAGCGAAGAGGAGGCTGCAGCTGCCTCTGAGGTAGCTGCAGGCAACACGCGAGCAGAGCGAACCGGCCACCGGCCACTGCCGAGCCAGTTTCCTCTCCTTCTCCTGCTACTCATCTTCTTCTTCTTCTTCTTCTTCTTCTTCTTCTTCTTCTTCTTCTTCTACTCCTCGCCTTCTGACGCGCTCACAGAGGCCATCCAAGATTACATGCCCAACCCTGAAGGACCTTTCGCAAGGTTACTGGGTCCCGTCTATTACGATGGTTGATTCTTCCCACCTCTCTGTTTATTACTGGTTAGAGAATAATGCTCGCGTTGATGATAGATTCAAGAGAGATCCGTTAGTTTCATTTGACTCTTTCCTCGTCGAAACATGTACCAATGTTCTGTCGTTTCGTCGACACGGAGTATGATATGGCGTTTAACTTACCATCGTTGGTATACACATTCAGACGTTAATATACATTCATGGTCAATGGTCAGCATAATCACTAAGTTTTCAGGAGGAGTTTCGACGGAGAAGGTCGTTGATTGGTCCAATGACCTTTTCCGACGAAACTACTCCTCCAATCATTCTCTTGGGTCGCGAATTCTGAACTGACATAATCACTAGGGTCAAGTTCCGTTGGCTAAATTCAGTCGAACATTGAGTGACCGTGACTAATGTCGGTGATCATACACTTGAAGAAATATTTTCATAATCGTAGTTGGTACGATCTTGTTTGTTATTCCTGAAACAACTGACGTTGTAGAGGTGGAATTGTCCAAGTTACTGGGACAAAGTGGTCGTTGTTTCGATAATTGTGCGGGTAATGTCAGAGAACGAGTAACGAAAACGGTGCCAGTTCTTCACAGTATTCAAGGCGATGCGGAGAATATTTTTTAATCGCCTGATGGCGCCCCGAGCTTTTTCCCCGCAAGTTTAATTACGGGTTACACATATATACATACACAGCTCTTGATATTTCTTTATTTTCATTTTTGTCTCGATCCCGTCCAGAACTCAGCGGGATCCAGTCGATGAGTTTCGACGGAGGTAAACCAACAACCTGCAACTCGTATATATACATAATATGGTCGACGAAATATTTACAATTGTAAAACGATTATACCTTCTGCGTATAATACGTGGCAGAGCTGCATCGTGTGTATGAAGGTACACTCCGTGATGTCTCACGTCAAATTTATGACGAAGGCGAACCGGGAACGAACGGATGTGCCTACGTATGAGACAGCCGTTATTTATTTATCCTTCTCCCTTTCATCCATGGGGTTATGCCTAGCCAGGAGGCCGCAAAAAGGAATTTTCCACGAATATTTCACGACGACATACTTCAATTTATTAATATAAAAATTCATGTACGTATTGGAATAGGATTAAACTTCATTCTGTTTTTTTTTTTATTTGCAAACGTAATGAATTTTAAAGCTGCTGCAGTCGATCTCCGGGAGTGCCTCTAAAAAAGGTTTTCGATTTTCACAAATCCTGACATACGTATTATAACCCCTTCTGTCCTTGGTTTCATCTTCCACTGAATGATAACCACGCGGTGATGGATACTCGCTCTTCGATCAAGCTCCTAGTCCGCCACGCGCCCGAATAGACCGTATATTAACTAGCGTGAATGTCTCCCTCGATGCCCGGCCACTCTAACGCCACTCGGCGGCACCTTGCTTTCTAGTCAAGGTTGTGACCGAAGTGGAAAGTCCGGTGCAGGACAGGTGACATGCCACCTATACCATCGGGTCCAGCATGGTGATTGTACTATTTTCTAGCCCCAAGGGCATGAAGTGTCTGTCTTGTCATCTATCCATTTTTTTCCATTTTCCAGTCTTCACTGTGCGATCTACGTTTTACATCCTCAATCGTCGATATCTTACACATCATGTCCTGATAGTTTCAAGATATAGACCAGATTTCTCATTGTTATGAAGTATGGAAATGAATCAAAACTGTCCAATTTATCGAGACACCGGGAACTCGGTGTTTGATGTGAGAGTGTGGGAACGTAGGTATTTCATTGGTTCCAGGCAGGAAGAATTTCGCTGAAGGATATGTGGAAATGAAACTATCAGTAGCAGACCGCGAAAAGCTGAATCTTGGACCTAATTTACAGTCACAACTAACTAAATTGTATTCGTGATCGTGACACCTTGCGGCGATTGAATGACGGCTGTTAGATAATTTGAGGAATATTTTAGCGCCGGGTGCTGTGAGGTAAGGATAGTGGAGGGCATTAAGTCGGTGTCAAAGTTAGGACTGTATAGTGAGGGCCTCGTCGGGTCTATTTGGTTTATAGACCTTTATCCGTAGAAATTGTCCATTAGTTACTACAAATGACCAATTAATATCTGGATATCTAAGCTTGACATGAAACCGACTGCCAGCTTGCTTGTATAATAGTCAATGCGTATGCATTATTATCAACGCTCATCGTCAAAGACACACCCTGACTTCTTCGAGATTCTGGGGATTATTATTCCCAGGTAATTCACAGGTGATTGGTAGCCCTTTCTCACGCACTTTCTTCCTCATCTTCTTCTTCTCCATTTCTACGGGTTATTTCTCATTGATATTCTTGATTTTTGTCTTCAATTTTTTTGCTCTCGCCTGCGCGGTTATTCTTACACTTTTTACACCGTCATCGCTGGCTGTAATATACCTCGCATCGTTCGTCTCGACTTCTCTTTGCTCTCTTCAATCGGCGCTTACGATAGTACGTTGAACGGTACCACGAATCTGTGGTTTCTGACACATGAAGCTTGTTGTAACGTGTGTAAATACATAAGTGGTGTAAAATCTACTTATTACCTGGATGAAACGAGAGGATTCTTGGAGATTTTTGAAAAATTTTACACTCAAGTTCGTCCATTGTAATGCTCGATCGTCGTTTCTCCGTATGCTTTCGACGACTGTATTTAATACATTCGGAGACTACGAAACCAAATACAATTTACATCACAATCATATCCTACTGTGAAGCAAAGTAAACCCGCGAGTTTTAGCCGAGAAAAACGACGTTGTCGACAAATTTTCAGGCTTAGCTTATATCGTAACGAGAGGACTCGTAAAAGTGGCGTTTTACTTTTTTTTTTCTTATTCTCTTATTCTTTCACCTATCTCAAAAAACCCGCTCTCATCATGCCTGATGCCGCCGTAGGTTCGAAGAGTTGAACTTATGGCTTACAGACTCCGTTTGTCGGTTAATACAGCTACAACAAACCGTTTATTGGAATTTAAAAAAATTATCTACCAGGTACTAAAAGTCTCTCTACAGAGCCGTTTCTTATACCCAAAACGAGCCGACGCTGCGGTTATACTTACAACGATTCGGGTCCTCGAAGCTTCTACAAAGTTTTTCCTTCATGTATAAGCACGTGGCACCAAAGTTGTGACGGCTAGATTTGAATATAAATTATTCTCGATCCCGGGTGAATTAATCAGGTGAAAATTTATATCACCAAACCGGTGCGTCAGGAACAGGAAGACTTCATGGATCATCGAGGTTCCGATGACGGACGATCATCGTATAGAAAATCTCGGTTAACCGTAATGTTATTAATGTTCCGTCTCGGTCAATGCAGGGCATTATATACATGTATATTATACACAGAAGTGGGTAAGATTTATATACATGCATAGTTATATCCTCGCTGTGTACTTATGTACACACTTTTTCAGATGATGGATGAATCGACGCTCTAACATACCTATAGGTTTACCTACGGTGCTTAACCGTTGAACAAAATTAGAGCACGTTCCGCGCTACGATGAGGAATGGCATCGGGTACATACTTTACGTGTGTACATGTCTTTATGGATGATTTCGAAATTACTGCCTGGAGAGAAATTTTACCATCCGATTATACTTCGTGCGATTATTAACTCTATAAAAATGTATCAGATTAGATTTTATCGTTTTTAAACTGAAAGACAAGCATTACAAATTGCGGGTAAAATTGATGACTCAAAGAATTGGATGATCTATAGGTTTACATGAAAAATCATGTAATATGTGAAAGAATATCAAGATCAAAATGAGAGATCAGTGTGAATACGGGAGGTTGGATAAGCTGGGAAAATGGGAGTACCAATTTTTGATGATGTTGGTCAGGTTAGGTTAGGTTATGTATAATTTTCATGGAACGTAATGTTCGCAAAATTTATTCGTGACTTTGGCAGACGTTCGGTTCAAGGTTCACATTTTTTAATCTTACTGTTTCTCCTTCTGTTTATCCTTTTCCACGAATTGCAATATCCTGCAAATACGGTCTCAGAATGAAATCAAGTCGAACGATCGAAGGACGGAAGGAAAGAAGGAAGGAAGGATTTGAGGGTCTGATTCAACGTGCTCGGTTTCTCTTCGACTCCCTTTCGGGCCCCTCGGACTTGACGGGGTCCCCGTCTCGTCCTCGTCGTTCGTTCCCTACATGGGCTGTCGGAGTAAAAAGTCGTTGGGCCTCGCCGCGGTCGGCGAAGCGATCAGGATACATTTATTTAGGGTGGAGAAAATGCTCTCTGGGAATTCTTTCGTCCCCATCATTTACGATCCCAACTTTTCGATATTCCTTATACATGGATGCTATCTCGAATTCGCGAACGAATCATTTCGTTGGCTTCCAAATTAAAATATTGACTCGAAACGCCTTTATTTGAGTAAATACAGACTTTTTGAACGGTTTTGAAATGTTTTGGACATGTTTGAGAAATTGAGTTGTTTTTTTTTTCTCTCGGAATTTCCATTTTTCCCGCGGTGTGAGAATAGTTGAGAAAAATAAATAGTGGCAATCGATTTTTCAGAAAATATTGCCCCTATTTCATGATACTTCACAATTATTTAATGTGCAAAAATCGTATAAAAAACAATAATCAATACTGTACGTTATAGCATACAAAAATGTTCACGGATCCGGACGATTTTATTTCACGCCACTATTGATCAAGGAACAAAAATGATTTGGATAATAGTTGGGATAATTCAAGTATTATATCGATTATTGGAATAATGCAACGTTGCTTAAAATTGAACCTTTGATCGTTACACTACGATTATCGAAAAAATTCTCGTCATTACTACAAACGAACTATGCGCAGGTACTTGTATGCAAACAAATTTCAAATACGTATCCTATTCGTTATTTGTCGTGTGTTATAAACGCTTCTCGAGAGCTTGACGCGTAAACATTTACCGCTCGTTGATTGCACAACGCGGGCTGTTCGTTGTTTGTTTATATATTTTGTCGTTTTTAAAAAAATATAGGGGGTGCTTATATTCTTAGGAAATGCTTGAAGGTGTGTGCATGATTATATATGTATAACGAATGTACAATAATTCATGTAGCGTATTTGATTGCAGTGTGCATTTAACAGTGCGGTATTCATTTTCTATGCATGAAATACAGGAATACGTTATAACATCACGCGTATCTGACATTGCGTGTAATTACACATACCCATATTTATATATTTACTTATTTCACATTTGTTATTCAATGTATACGATCTCGCCACCTGTTTACGTTAAATCCACATTAAAAATGTGCCCAACGGTGATGTAACCAAATATTTTCTACTCTACCTGTTCAGCTTCCGACGGTGATGCAGAGTCAAGCTTACCCCGACGACGACGGCAGGTAGGCGTAATTATTTACCTCCGCCGTCGACGTCTCTCTATGTGTACCAATATTTGCCGTATATATCAACGATCTCGTCGGCGACAAGCCTTATTTTACCCAAACGATATTTGTATTTATTTGTCTTTATTTTCTTTCACCAACTTCTTCCCCCTTCCCTCCCTTTTACAGTTCCGCGGTCGTTAGTTAATTCTTACGAAATGATTTCACCGCGAACGAAACTGCTGCAGGTTCTGTGACAGGTAAATACCACAGGTCCTTGTTACCGTAACGTTGAGATCGAAAAAATTCTTTTTCTCTCGCCTCGAATCCACCATTTCGAATTGATCAGGTGCAGCGTTGCAACACAGTGAGTTTAAAAAAAAATTTCTCAACGATTAATAAATAGTTCTGCTGCATTAACGCGTTAAAAAAAATACATCCTTTCACTTTTCAATCCGATTCATTAAAAATAAGAGATCCATGTAATCGACTCGCAATTCTTTTCCCCTACCACTCTTATTTCGAGATCAGATTCGTTGTCGTACATACCGGTTAATTATTGCACGTACAGCGTGTATCGCAGACTATTCAAAGATCGGAAAAAAAAGAAAAAATCCCCCGGCATCGGAGCGGCGAAGATCGGTTATCGTTGATGGGCGATCGGTGATCGCTGGATCTCAGCCGTGGGTCGCTCGGTACTAAGCTATCGATCAACCTCGGATCGTCAAGAGGTCACCGAGTGATCTCGCAGCTGTTTACCAGCGTTGGTGTACCTACAGAGTCATCGATCTATCGGAACGGCTCTGCCCTCTTCGATCAAAGAGTAACTAGGCTGCGTATGCCGATAATCGAGGATCGGAGCTGCGGGGCTACGATGGTATAATAAAAATTCATATGGATCTTCTCGATCCCGCCGGCTCGTGATCCGTCATAATAATACGTCACATCGTATTAATAACGATGCGATGATGATGATGATCATTGTTACAGGTAGTCCGGACGCTTTATAGTTGGCCTGATTCTAGTTGTTTCTCACTCTCTCTCTCTCTCTCTCTCTCTCTCGCTATCTTTTCTCAGAATTGTTGCCTGATTTGACTGGGTTTTTTTTTTTTTTTTTTATATATATATCATTACATATACCGAAACTTCCTTGCTTTAGTTCTAGTTTTTCGATTTCGGATCTTCACGCATTTAAGACTAATGCGTAACGGACCTTTTTGCACGGTAGTAGGATTGAAAAATTGTACGGAGAAAAGGAAGATGAATTTGAACTTTTACGATGGCCTAGATTATAACTTAATGGATGTGTAATGTAAGACATATTTACAGTCAGGTCAGAAATTATGCCAGACTTAAATTTTGGATAACAATATTATATTTTTCTTTTTGACGAATAAAAAATTTATTTTCTCTTAATTATACCGATTGTACAAATGGTTTTTTACAAACTGTGTAAAAAATCTGTCCGGAATAATTTTCGGGGCCGAATTTATTTTCGAGTGAAAATTGTTGTTTTTTTTTCTTTTGTTATGAAATAATAGTAGAACAGTGAGGCTCTTTATCTGTATTACAAAATCAGTAATTCGTAATACATTTCTAGTGTTGCAAATTTTTTTTTACCGTTTCGCAGGGACGATTTCAATTGTATTACAGGTATATTAAACTTGATCAGCTTCGTAAGTTACACATTTCGAACCTTAATTCGTTCAGCCGCGCATGTTCTCGTTTCGACAGACTTTAGAGCTGACTGTACATCCCTGGATCCTTAACACGTCCCGCGATGACGAAATGTCCATGCGGTCGCTTTCATTTTGCCGGATATGATGAATAACAGATCATATTATACTCCGGCTGAGTTATGTTCGTGAATTATTTTTGCGAACACTCTATGCGGGTTTACAGCGCGAAGAATAATCATCGCCACGAAGTCACCCAGACACTGTATGCCTGTTCTGTTCATCTCGTCGGGAGTTGCCAATTAAGTATAAAACGCGAGAAACGTAGGCCAGGGGTCATAACGTATAAGTTTTAATTGCACGATCGAACCGCGGGGCAGCGATCGAACGTTGATCGGCAACTTCGCACCGTTTAAATGTATAACTTTGTCGAGTATATTCAACGCGCGTATATGGGCCATTCCAGCCCGAATCAGTAAACGGTTGACAGCGACATTTTTTAATTTCACCAAGGATTTTTCCTACCTTGGTACGGTCTCTGAAAGAATCTAAAAAAAATTTCACATTTTTTTAATCACTCGTCTTAACCCTGTGATTTCTTGAAATCTACCTTAAAAACATCCAAACTGATATTATGAAACTAGAAAAAAAAAAATAAACATTTGGTTTCTAAAACGAAATATTTTTACGCAAGATTCAGAGTGGGACTTCGTTTTTTTTCTATTTTTGAATCGTTTTCTTTAGTTCCATACCCGTCGAAAATCTATGATAATACGTACCGCATCTCCGATTTGATTACTGATTTTTTTCAATTGATTTTCTGGTTCTAAAATAAAATCTCGATTTTTTTGCAAATTTTTATAATAAATTTTTAACAGGTATGAAAATAGAAAAAAACGATCTAAAAACTTGGAAATAAACGAAGTGTTTTTTAGATGGGTTTCAAAAATCATAGGGTAAAGACGAGTGATTGAAAATATGTGAAAATTTTTTAGAAGCTTTTCGGTGAACGTACTAGCGTAAATAAAATTCTTGAGGTAATTCAAAAATGTCATGATCAACCGTTTACTGAGTTGGCGTGGAATGGCCTGTATAAATATATATATATATATATAATATATACCTGTGAGCCGGTATGGGCACAAGGTGTTAAACCATAAGCGAAAAACCATTAACGAACACTTGTTCGCGGTCCATAACTCGACGGCCGTCGTTATACGTAGTTACAAGGTACGCGAACCAATTGCGTTAAAATCGTACGCGTACGGTCGAAAAATATACGCAATATCATTTTTCCCCGAACGTTAATCTGCCATCGAGTTGCAAAGAAAGAAGAGTTACGTTCCTTCTTGTCTTCATTTTTGTCAGAAGAATCTCACCGGTCCAAACCCAAATCGATGGTTGCCCCGTTATTGACGATCTTTGTCGCGGCTTCTGGTTCAGCCGCTTCCGTTTTTTCTCATCCTTCTTCTTTTTTCTGTTTTTTTCCCTTCTTTTGACTCTATAATTTATCGCCCAGAGAAATCTATCGCGCGTTACGCTTCGACTGTAGTCTTTGTGCTGTCTTCAAAGCAAAAGAGAGATAGAGAGAGAGAGAGAGAGAGAGAGAGAGAGAGAGAGAGAGAGAGAGAGATAGAGGATGAAAAATTAATTCAATTGCCCATTTCAATGGTATTTCAATTCAACAATCAAATTTCTGTTGAAAATGATCCACAATTCTAGATCTGATTTTTTTCAGTCAAATTCAGGCCTCTTACAGTTAGAAAAAGAACCCTTCCCTCGAAAAAAAAAATTAGGGAGCTTTACAACAATTACTGATTGGGAATTATGAAGATTATATTATTTCGCCCTTAACCCTTACTTGCTACGTAGGGGTGTAGACCACCCCATGCTTTTTTTCCTTTAATTTTAATTACCTAAACGGGTCAGTTAAAATTTAAACCCCTGATATTGAATAATAAAAAAAATTATACATTTTTTTTGGTATATATAGCCATTTTTTTTCTTCTATTGTATTGTTTTTAGTATACTTGAATTTAATTTTTGACTACGTTAACCACTTGATACTTTGAAGTAAACTTTTAATTTGTTCTAAAAAAAATTTCACGTAAGAATGTTCGAGTAAGTGATTTTACAGAAATTTGGTGAGTAAGGGTTAAAAATGAAGTTCAAATCTAGTCATTGAAATGGAAAGTAGATGCTCACAGCAGTTTATTATCAATAACCAAGCGATCGATTTCAGTAAATCATTCGAATTGGTTGTTGTTTTTTTTTCCTTTCTATTTCGTCTCGTTATTTCGCACGCTCGTCGGTCACGATGAGAAAGAATACAACGATCGTTACACCGATATTGCATCACGGCCTTGTCCCGCGGATGTCTAAGCGTGCAACCTTTCTCGCTGAATGAATACCTGCTTCTTGTATCGTATGGATACGTGCTTTACGAGTGTGGATTATACAAATGGAAAATAGACACAGTGAGTTGGGCATCGGTTTACCGTTCGATCGGGATTATGGCCGAGCTCCGGATCCTTTTATAACGACGTTTCTATACTTAGTTATGTACATATATATATATATATATATATGTATACACCATTGACGGGGGCTTCCTTCCTCCTTATCGCCGCCGCCGCCGCCGCTGTTGCACGAGGCTCCAGATTGTGAGATTTCATTCTGCAAACCTGCAATTTGTGAAATTGACGGGCAATTTGTACGACCGGTAATTGTGACACGATCAAACGGATACTCGTTATGAATGACTCTGCGTATCTATAGGTACATGTCCAAGTCATTATCAATTCCTCAAAACTTTACGCCGACGCGGGGGCGGGGTTGAAGTTTCGAATTTGAAAAGTTCCGAGGGCGCCTAATTTCGAATTATTTGCTGGCGAAACTTGTAGTTGAGAGATAAAACTTTGAAGGAATAACAGAGTTTCGAATGGTCGGAAAGCCGATGGCTCAAAATTCCAAAAATTTATGCTGCGACAGAGCAAACTTCCGAAAAGTAAAGTTCCGATAGAATAAAGTTCGGAAAAATAAAGTTTTGATAGAGTAAAATTTCAAACACACAGTGTAGTTTAATCGACGAGTGGGTGTAAAAAATGAGAAAAGCCGAAAATCAGAAAGATCAGGATTCAAAACGTAAAAATATTCAAAATCCAAAATGAAGAAAGATCAAAGAGGTGACGTTTCGCCAAGTCAGAAATTCAGGGGACTGAAAATCTTCGATCACTCGGAATTTTGGTGCTTCAGAGTTTTAAATTTTCTCATTCTCGCACTTTCCGAACTTAGACTTGTCCGGATTACGCCCTTTCGGCATTTTGTCCTTTCGGTACTTTGAGCGTCGGGTTTTGGATCATTCGAAGCTTTGATGTTTCGTCAAAGTGTGACTTCTTCACTTCAAGTTTCACCACAAAAAGATCGGAATTCGGTGCTTCCGGAACTTTTGCAATTCGGAATTTCCACTCCACCTCGACAACGCGAATTTTTTGTCGCTTTTGTAAAATGCGATTGATTGGAGTTCGATCTATTTTCTTCGGACGAGTAGATTTTCCAACTTTTAATTGTATCGCTCACCTGTTATAGAACGCGTTTATTATCCTCGCAACTCCGAGGCACATAAGAGAATCCAGCCTGCACTGGATACGAGGAACGGTGAATGCTAATGAGCGTTTATACTCCGTTAAAAACCAGAGGCTTACAGCATTACATATGTGCTGGCTGCAGCTGTGGAACGTGCCGGTTGTAATTGTCCGACTTATGACACACGTATTTACGCGATACACAATGCGTGATATAATGATAATTCGCTAAGCGATTATGTCTGGTTATACGGGTGGATGAATGAAAGAATTGAAGAACAAAATTAGAAAAACTGTTCAATTTACGCTGAATGATGATACGCAGTTTTTCAAATTATCGTGACTTTTATTGATTGTTTTTTTGTTTTTTTTTTGGGGGGGGGGGATTGTTGAAAAAAAAATACGCCGAATTTTTTAACTACATACAGTGGTGCGTAATTTTTTCTTTTCACTTGATTAAACTTGTTCATTTTTCCTGTTATTTTGCCAGTGTAAATTAAAAAAAAAAACACGTGACAATCTGCAACGAAGGATGCAGCGATGCGAAATTTTTAATTTCCATTTTACACGGCAAAACCTGCGTACCAGCGTATAATGCATAATTCTTGCAACTCCGATCGCCAGCCACCCTTGCCTTATAGACGCGGGCATGCGACGATACCGTCTAAGGCAATTAACCGCTCGGCTATCCGTATCGATGCTCGTAAAGTTATTTTCTGAAAGCCTTAAGACCGGCGGAATTCCACGGAATAAAATATTGATCGATAATTATTATCGCTTCTAGGCGCTGGGTGTGTATCTACAGGTACGTAAACATGTATCCATACATGATATAATGTAGTATGTAAAGCGGCGACAGTAACCCACGTTGTCGAGTTACGTTTTTAAATTTCGTTGAAAATTCCGATTAGGTAGTTACGATATGCGCAAGGATCCATGTTGGGGGGGGGATTTTTCTTTTTTTTTTTTTTTTTTTTTAACAAAAGAACTCTGTCTCTAGTTCATTTACTCGTACGTATATTTAATTTTTGTTTTTTTATTTTTTTCTAAATATTTTTTCCCTTCGCAATAAATAGCACAATTATTGAATTCACCTACGTCCTACGAAATGAACGAAAAGTGAGTGACTGAAAGAGAAGAATGAAGTAATAATTTATCGCAAATAATGTTACGGAAAAGACGGGACGAAAACCCAAGTACAGCATGGAGTGAAAAAAATAAAAAAAAAAATAATGCGATCCACGCCGAGCTCGTTCACCAGATTGCGTTTACCACACAGCATATACATAATTCCTGTACATTACG
Source organism: Neodiprion fabricii (assembly GCF_021155785.1). Taxonomy (NCBI): domain Eukaryota; kingdom Metazoa; phylum Arthropoda; class Insecta; order Hymenoptera; family Diprionidae; genus Neodiprion; species Neodiprion fabricii. Next base: position 1,381,256 of record NC_060242.1, read on the forward strand.
TACCTGTGTACCAATCTACCTCCCTCTATACGTATATAACCCATTCGAACGAGTCGCGCAAGCTGCTCCCGCAATATCGAAAGGGTAATTAATTACGGAACAGGCGTGCATATCTTCCGACATCTGCAGCCGAGAGCTGCTTTACATTGTGACCGTGTGCGGTGCGTGGGTGCAGCAAAGCGGCGCGAACGTGTGCATCTCGTGTGTGTATGTATTCTATACTATACGTTATATATTTCCGAGAGACTGCGGATCCGCTTCTCGTTTATTCGCGGCTCCGCGTTGTACGTATGCATGTGTAAAAGCATGACCAAAGAGCCGCGACGCGACTCGAAGCGACGTCCAGGCTGATCTCTGTAATGTAATAAGTCTTGTAATGACAGATCTGAGCTAACGAACGACTTTAAAACCCCCGTCAAGAAGCCTCGCGGATTTGTGCTGCAGGGTTTGATGTAGATGCACGATTAAAGTTTTTTTTTGCGCTAATTGTAAGTATAGGTACGTTATAATTGTAGGCTGGTATGGTTGTGGATAATTGTGCTAGCGTGCCAGGGTATTAAGTTCTGAAAGTGCTTAATTCCGAATTATTTGTAGGCGACACTTGAAGTATAGAAATCGAACTGTTAGAAAATAACAAAGTTTCGAATGGTCGGAAAATCTGTAGCTCAAATTTTCTAAATGCAGGTTTTCGAATTTTCAAGGTACGATAGAGCAAAGTTCCGAAAGGTAAAGTTTCGATAGTGTAAACTTCCGGAAATTAAAACATACTCACATGGCGTAGTTTAATCAACGAGTGGGTGTGAAAAATGAGAAAAACTAAAAATCAATGACCAGGATTCTGAACGTAAAAATATCGAAAACCCAAAACAAGGGAAGACCAAAGGGGTCAAATTTCACCAAGCCAGAAATTCACAGAATTGAAAATGTTGTATCATTGGTAATTCCGATTTTTCCGATTTTTTAATTTTCTCATTCTCGCACTTTTGGAACTTTGAGCGTCGGGTTTCGGTTCATTCGAAATTTTGATGTTTCGTCATAGTTCGATTTTTTTACTTCAAGTTTCGCAACCAAAAAATTCGGAATTTGGCGGTTTCGGAAGTTTTCAAATTGGGAATTTCAAGCCCGCCCCATGATAGCTATCCAAGAAAAATACTTTGTGAATCGTGGTAAGAAAAGTTGATTCACGGTGTTATCGTACCTGATGTGCTAATAAAACTTGTTGTCAGAGTTGCCGGTACTTTTTAGCTTCGTTTTAAAATTAGTTGGGTTCCCGTGGCGTGTCTACTCCGGTTGCATATTGGGCCGTAATTATCGGCCTACACGCAATTTTGCAATTCTTGGTTCCGATGCAATTGGCTTCTGTTCCAAGATCCTCTTGGAAATCGATGTGGTGATTTTCACCACCTGTTTCTTACCGCTTGATCCAGACATCGATTCAATATAGTCCGATCATTTCCATACTTAGGAAAAAAATTTCTTCCTCGAGGCTTGCTCGGTGAACAGTTATTTTAAATATACTAAATTTCCAGAATTTCTCGTAACTCGAATGCGTCTGTTAAAAAATTCAACTTCCCATTCCAATACAGAACTGAATTCTCAATTCATCCCTGTGAGCTTTTCTGTTTCAATTCAACTATAATTAGTCATTCTTCTTGACGTTTCACAGACAAACAGTTTCGCGCAGACGGAACGACTCGCGGGTTTTTTTTTCCCAGTTTAGTTGTTGCAACTACGCGTTATATACGTATTTGGCGCGGATGTGATGTGAGGTGTGGCCAAACGGAAGGAAATGAGGTCACTGATTCGGGCTAGCAACTTCCTTTGACAGAATTTGCGTATCGCGTATTATACAATTTCAGTCAGTAGGTACATTTTCACGAGTGGTTGATAATTTCTTACATATATATATATATATATATATATTTATAAGTTCTTTGTTAATATTTTCTATTGAAAGTAAAAAATCTGACAAATTTGTTACTGTAATTATGAAAATTTTGATCGATTCAGTTGAATACTCTGATACACCAACCAATTACAAATCAGCAGATTATTTTCGACTCAGGTCGTGACATTCGTTGCAAACATTAGTTTCGTTGAAGTTTTCACTCTACCAGCGCTGATTGTAAAGTTTACGCTTCGACTCCAATTATATCTACAATACGTAGTGTTTATTATTACTGTTAGAGATAAAACTGACGAAAGATCGCTCGATACATACATCATTAGGGGTATAAGGCGTGCAATGCAGGGGCGTAGCTGTTGTTTAATTTCTGACTCTGTATCGCGTGCTTGTGTAATAAGTTCTCGAGGAAGAAGAAGACGAAGAAACAGGATAAGAACTTAATTCCGCGGTGTGCAGTGGCTGGTATTAAATTAACTAACTAACAATATACGACTGTCGAGTACAAACTGCTGCACAGAGCAGCAGAGAGAGAGAAAGAAGAAGGAAGGGTGGAGAAAAGAGGGGAACGAAAGTATAGAGAGAATAGGCGAGCGGGTTTGCGGGTCGGCGATGATGCCCTCCCGGTCTGGTCTCGGCTCTGCAGCCACCGAAGCGTAAGCCTAATGATCGCCGCTGACCGGCTCGGATGCATCCACCGCTTCACAAAAGTTGAGGGCATCAGCGCAGCCTGCGATTCGCTTGTTGTACGGAAATAGCTAATGATCGGATTTCGCTGATTAAACGGTAAAAAGTTAAATTCGTGCCCAATATTATATATTATTATAAGGCTTACTGTACACTTGTTTTCCTTTCTTGAAATCAAGTAATTACACGAACAGATATTTATGTTACTCAACTCCATGGAGAGAAGAAAAATTCCAGACTTCACTCAAAACTGCAGGAAAAGAAGGAGACGTCGAGGTTTTTGGTGAAAAAAATACTCATGTCAATTATATTTATTTTTTTACCGTAAATGTAGCAGATTTTACTCGACACACAGTGGTTTTCATTAAAAAAAGAAAATGTTTGACTAAAAAACCTGACGTGTCCTTCTTTTCCTGCAGTTTTTAGTAAAATGTGATCTTTGATTCTCTCCGTGAATCCACGAGTATAGACGTAGTGTTGAATTTTTTCGTCCATCAAGAATATCGCGTAGAAAGATAAATCAGGGATTGCTTGAACAGTTCAAGCGATTCCATCACCAGGTTGAAGAAAGTAACGTTAACGTCACAAAAGAAGAGAAAAAAATTAATTGACTTGCAATTTTATAATGACTTTCAAGGAGTTGGTTTTTGAAAAATGTGGGTACGTTTGGTTCGGTATGATTTACTTATGTAGTTTCATACAATTCCAACGACACAAAGTAAAGATCTTTCCCGAACATGCATTTTTACAGTAACGTTACCAACTTGAATCGTATACTCCACGAACACGCTGTACCTACAACTATTTCGCAATTGATTATGATGGGAGGGTGTAGACTGGGCATGCAATTTGCCTCTCGGTACGGTGGAGATGCAGTCCTTTGGTGTTTGTGCGTGCTTGCACACACCGCCCCCTGCATCCGTCATGTATGTAGGTACATATTATGATGGCAATCATGTTAATTATTCTAAATATCGTAGGTGGGTATGATGTTCCATGTGTAAGTTTGCGTGTGGGAGTGAGAGAGAGAGAGTGAGAGAGAGAGGGAGGAAGGGAGGGAGGGAGAGATATGCGGTAACGGCGTGTGCCACCATTACTCGGTGCGCGAACCGTGAACGCGGTCGAAGAGTTGAGATATACCTACCTATCTACCTATCCGGGGAAGAGGAGAAGAGAAGGTTCATCCTCAGCGCTAAACATCGAACACAGGGGAACACGGGTTCCATGTGTTTCTTGGCTCAGGGTATGACGGTCGGTGGTTCCTCCTTCCTCTTCTTATTCCACTTCTGTTTCTGTTAAACTACACCTTTTCCTCTTCTCCTTATAATAATTAGCGCCTCCCCCCGTGTTATTACGGGCTTATATACCGCTGGCTCGTATTGGCGTAGAGTTTATTAGAGGTTTCCGAAACGGTTGCTGAACGCGGCCACCTTGTACGCTTGAGTACCATGCCAGGTGTGGTTCGTGTCGTGTCCGGATCCGATTCATTCCTACCTCGTATAATGCCCGTATCCTGGAGAGCCCTTCTTGTAACGCGTCTGATATCTTTTAGCCGCGGTACGCGGTTTTACCGCCCTCGCAACTACTCGGATACCAGCCGTATTACATAACCAACCTCTTCCTCTTCTCGATAGATAGTATATACCATCCTCGGTGAAACTTTAATATGTATTCCGCTTCGCGAGTCACTAATGATACTGTAAGCTCGCTGCGCTTTAGGTTGCTTTACTAGAAACCAGATCCTAGATATAAACTTAGATAGTCATCTTGATTTTATAATTTATCGTACCCCCATGCACGCGTTCTTGCATGCTCATGGGTAACACGCCTCTTTATAGGCAGGTACACCTATTCGCGCACGTATCACTTACCTTAATGGTGTAATACACCTGGATATTTTCCCTTCCATCCATGCGGATTGATTTTTGGATCATACTTATCTTCTTTCAGGCTTTCGTCAATCCGCAATTTATCTCAGTCTCGTACCGACATTCTCTTTAATTATTGTTGCAGACAAATCGATTATCTTTCGCTCAATTTCCGTCAGTTCGGCAGAGGCATAACCGATCAGATTAGATTACTCGGTTCGTGAAGTGTTTTCCTAGAAACCAAACCAAACCAAACCAAACCGCACCCAATGTTGGTTTAGCATCGCATGCCTCTGGCCGGAGTTCAAATAGACGAGAACGTCACCCTGTTTCCACTTTCCTATTATGTATAGATGCCTGTTGGAATGTAATGTGTACCCAGTACCTACCGCGAGGAATTCATTATGCGCCATGCGTCGGACTTTTCGACCAATGAGAGAAAAGGAAGAGAAAAAAAAAAGAACGAAAACGAAAAACATCATTCCGTCAACTTGCTTCTTGGATGGATGTACACGTTCGCTCCATCATTTGTGTTCTACGAATTTATTTACTCCTTCTCCTGAAATTTGTGTAGGGAAAAAATAAAATGCGAATTGATTCCCCGATGATGAAATGTTGTTGCGGTATCACGCATTGACACAGTACGAACGATGGGGAAAACCTTGACGGTACGTGTTTGTGTTGTCGTTTTTCTGGCGCGTCGAGTTTACGGGAACAAACAATATTCCATTTGTACGAATATCCGCTAGGAAATAGCGTGGCTTTAACAGCCTAGAAATCAGCGGGGCAGATCGGGCATCAAACTGGATAGATACGAAGAGCGAAAGAGCGGCTCGAGCGCGAGGTATACGTACACCGTACGTGACTGACCTCGATTGTACCGTGTGGAATTAATTATTTTGAGAGAGTATAATAACGAGCGCGTACATTAAAGTTTGATCTTAATTAACTGT